>NC_067250.2:146713680-147963680 GCF_019359855.2 Lolium perenne | reverse complement strand
TTTAATCGAATACAATCTACTGCAATACTTGTTCTACTGTTTTCTGCAAACAATCATCATCCACACTATACATCTAATCCCTTGTTACAGCAAGCCGGTGAGATTGACAACCTCACTATTTCGTTGGGGCAAAGTACTTTGGTTGTGTTGTGCAGGTTCCACGTTGGCGCCGGAATCCCTGGTGTTGCGCCGCACTACATCTCGCCGCCATCAACCTTCAACGTGCTTCTTGGCTCCTACTGGTTCGATAAACCTTGGTTTCTTACTGAGGGAAAACTTGCCGATGTACGCATCACACCTTCCTCTTGGGGTTCCCAACGGACGCGTGTTGTACGCGTATCAAGCTCTTTTTCTGGCGCCGTTGCCGGGGAGATCAAGACACGCTGCAAGGGGAGTCTCCACATTCCAATCTCTTTACTTTGTTTTTGTCTTGCTTTATTTTATTTACTACTTTGTTTGCTGCACTAAATCAAAATACAAAAAAAATTAGTTGCTAGTTTTACTTTATTTGCTATCTTGTTTGCTATATCAAAACACAAAAATATTAGTTACTTGCATTTACTTTATCTAGTTTGCTTTATTTACTCTTGCTAAAATGGGTACTCCTGAAAATACTAAGTTGTGTGACTTCACAACCACAAATAATAATGATTTCTTATGCACACCTATTGCTCCACCTGCTACTACAGCAGAATTCTTTGAAATTAAACCTGCTTTACTGAATCTTGTTATGAGAGAGCAATTTTCTGGTGTTAGTTCTGATGATGCTGCTGCCCATCTTAATAATTTTGTTGAATTATGTGAAATGCAAAAATATAAGGATGTAGATGGTGACATTATAAAATTAAAATTGTTTCCTTTCTCATTAAGAGGAAGAGCTAAAGATTGGTTGCTATCTCTGCCTACGAGTAGTATTGATTCATGGACTAAATGCAAGGATGCTTTTATTGGTAGATATTATCCTCCTGCTAAAATTATATCTTTAAGAAGTAGCATAATGAATTTTAAACAATTGGATAATGAGCATGTTGCACAAGCTTGGGAAATAATGAAATCCTTGGTTAAAAATTGCCCAACCCATGGACTGACTACTTGGATGATCATCCAAACCTTTTATGCAGGACTGAATTTTTCTTCACGGAACCTATTGGATTCAGCTGCTGGAGGTACCTTTATGTCCATCACTCTTGGCGAAGCAACAAAGCTTCTTGATAATATGATGATTAATTACTCTGAATGGCACACGAAAAGAGCTCCACAAGGTAAGAAGGTAAATTCTGTCGAAGAAACCTCTTCCTTGAGTGATAAGATTGATGCTATTATGTCTATGCTTGTGAATGGTAGGGCTAATGTTGATCCTAATAATGTTCCGTTAGCTTCATTGGTTGCTCAAAAAGAATATGTTGATGTGAATTTCATTAAAAATAACAATTATAATAATTCTAGGCCATATCCTGCTAATGGTAACTCTTATGGTAGATATGCTTCACCTAATGAGGAAAATATGTTAGAAATTGAAAGATCCACCAAGAGCTTTATGCAATCACAATATGAGCAAAATAAATTGTTTACTAAAACTATGAATGAACAATCTACCTTGTTGAAGAATATAGGAAATCAACTTGAAAATCTGAATATGGAGATCTCTGGGTTGCAAACTAAACTTGCAAATGCTGAAAACCGAATCTCATACATGTCTGCGTCACAATCTTCTTTAATTAATAAAATGGCTGCTAAACCTGAGGATATAGATAATAAAATTATTACTACAGCAAATGCCATCCAAGTTAGAATTAATGAGAATATAAGATTGATGGCCGAATTGCGTGCTAGGTGGGAGAAAGAAGAAAATGAAAAAGAAGATAATATAGCTAAAGTTTGGACTATTACCACCACTAGTAATGCTAATGCTTCACATGTTGCTGCACCTCCTACTATTAATGGTAAAATAATTGGTGTTGGCAATATTTCCACTTCTAATGCAAAGCGCGAAAAACTGCCTGAAACTGCTAAAACTGAAATCGTCACGTGATAAAACTGCTGAAATTTTTTTCAACATTGGGGATGATGATCCTATTGCTTTAGATTATAATGGTTTGGATTTTGATGATTGCCACATCTCTGAAGTTATAAAATTCTTACAAAAACTTGCTAAGAGTCCTCATGCTAGTGCTATAAACTTGGCTTTCACTAAACATATTACAAATGCTCTCATAAAAGCTAGAGAAGAGAAACTAGAACGCGAAACTTCTATTCCTAGGAAGCTAGAGGATGGTTGGGAGCCTATCATTAAGATGAAGGTCAATGACTTTGATTGTAATGCTTTATGTGATCTTGGTGCAAGTATTTCCGTTATGCCTAAGAAAATCTATAATATGCTTGACTTGCCACCATTGAAAAATTGTTATTTGGATGTTAATCTTGCTGATAATTCTACAAAGAAACCTTTGGTGAGAGTTGATAATGTTCGCATTACCGTTAACAATAACCTTGTCCCCGTTGATTTTGTTGTCTTGGATATTGAATGCAATGCATCTTGTCCCATTATATTGGGAAGACCTTTTCTTCGAACTGTTGGTGCTATCATTGATATGAAGGAAGGTAATATTAAATATCAATTTCCTCTCAAGAAAGGTGTGGAACACTTCCCTAGAAAGAGAATGAAGTTACCTTTTGATTCTATTATTAGAACAAATTATGATGTTGATGCTTCGTCTCTTGATAATACTTGATATACACTTTCTGCGCCTAGCTGAAAGGTGTTAAAGAAAAGCCCTTATGGGAGACAACCCATGTTTTTACTACTGCATTTTTATTTTATATTTGAGTCTTGGAAGTTGTTACTACTGTAGCAACCTCTCCTTATCTTAGTTTTGTGCATTGTTGTGCCGAGTAAAGTCGTTGATAGTAAGGTTCATACTAGATTTGGATTACTGCGCAGAAACAGATTTCTTTGCTGTCACGAATCTAGGCCTAATTCTCTGTAGGTAACTCAGAAAATTATACCAATTTACGTGATTGATCCTCAGATATGTACGCAACTTTCATTCAATTTGAGCATTTTCATTTGAGCAAGTCTGGTGCCTCTTAGAAATTCGTCTTTACGAACTGTTCTGTTTTAACAGATTCTGCCTTTTATTTCGCATTGCTTGTTTTGCTATGCTTGATGGATTTTTCGATTCCATTAACTTTCAGTAGCTTTGTGCAATGTCCAGAAGTGTTAAGAATGATTGTGTCACCTCTGAACATGTAAATTTTGATTGTGCACTAACCCTCTAATGAGTTGTTTTGAGTTCGGTGTGGAGGAAATTTTCAAGGATCAAGAGAGGGAGATGATACAACATGATCAAGGAGAGTGAAAGCTCTAAGCTTGGGGATGCCCCGGTGGTTCACCCCTGCATATTTCAAGAAGACTCAAGCGTCTAAGCTTGGGGATGCCCAAGGCATCCCCTTCTTCGTCGACAACATTATCAGGTTCCTCTAGTGAAACTATATTTTTATTCCGTCACATCTTATGCACTTTGCTTGGAGCGTCGGTTTGTTTTTGTTTTTGTTTTGTTTGAATAAAATGGATCCTAGCATTCATTGTGTGGGAGAGAGACACGCTCCGCTGTTGCATATGGAGAAATATGTCCTTAGGCTTTACTCATAGTATTCATGGCGAAAGTTTCTTCTTCGTTAAATTGTTATATGGTTTGAAACGGAAAATGATACATGTAGTAATTGGTAAAATGTCTTGAATAATGTGATACTTGGCAATTGTTGTGCTCATGTTTAAGCTCTTGCATCATATACTTTGCACCTATTAATGAAGAAATACATAGAGCTTGCTAAAATTTGGTTTGCATAATTGGTCTCTCTAAGGTCTAGATAATTTCTAGTAAAGAGTTTGAACAACAGGGAAGATGGTGTAGAGTCTTATAATGTTTACAATATGTCTTTTATGTGAGTTTTGCTGCACCGCTTCATCCTTGTGTTTGTTTCAAATAGCCTTGCTAGCCTAAGCATTGTATCGAGATGGAATACTTCTCATGCATCCAAATCCTTGAGCCAACCACTATGCCATTTGTGTCCACCATACCTACCTACTACATGGTATTTTTCCGCCATTCCAAAGTAAATTGCTTGAGTGCTACCTTTAAACAATTCAAAATTTATCACCTCTGATTTGTGTCAATGTTTTATAGCTCATGAGGAAGTATGTGGTGTTTATCTTTCAATCTTGTTGGGCAACTTTCACCAATGGACTAGTGGCTTCATCCGCTTATCCAATAATTTTGCAAAAAGAGCTGGCAATGGGATTCCTAGTCCCAAATTAATTAACAAAAAAATAGACACTCCTCCATGGTATGTGATTGTTGGACGGCACCCGAAGGATTCGGTTAGCCATGGCTTGAGAAAGCAAAGGTGGGGAGGAGTGTCATCATAATAAAACTAAAATAAAAAGGCACTCCTTCATGGTATGAGATTGTTGGCAGGCACCAGAGGATTCGGTTAGCCATGGTTTGTGAAAGAAAGGTTGGAAGGAGTGCCACCTAAAAATAAAAATAAAATGGGGGCCGCTCTTTGAAGGTTTGTCTGGCAAGGGGGTTAGAGTACCCACTACCATTCGTTGACAACAACAAACACCTCTCAAAATTTTACTTTTATGCTCTCTATATGTTTTCAAAACCAAAGCTCTAGCACAAATATAGCAATCAATGCTTCCCTCTGCGAAGGGCCTTTCTTTTACTTTTATTGTTGAGTCAGTTCACCTATCTCTCTCCACCTCAAGAAGCAAACACTTGTGTGAACTGTGCATTAATTCCTACATACTTGCATATTGCACTTGTTATATTACTTTACATTGACAACTATCCATGAGACATACATGTTACAAGTTGAAAGCAACCGCTGAAACTTAATCTTCCTTTGAGTTGCTTCAATACCTTTACTTTGATTTATTGCATTATGAGTTAACTCTTATTCAAGACTTATTGATGCTTGTCTTGAAAGTACTATTCATGAAAAGTCTTTGCTATATGATTCATTTGTTTACTCATTGCATTACCATTGTCTTGGATCGCTGCATTCATTACATATGCTTACAATAATATGATCAAGGTTATGATGGCATGTCACTCCAGAAATTATCTTTGTTATCGTTTACCTGCTCGGGACGAGCAGAAACTAAGCTTGGGGATGCTGATACGTCTCCGACGTATCGATAATTTCTTATGTTCCATGCCACATTATTGATGATATCTACATGTTTTATGCATACTTTATGTCATATTTATGCATTTTCTGGCACTAACCTATTAACGAGATGCCGAAGAGCCAGTTGTTGTTTTCCGCTGTTTTTGGTTTCAGAAATCCTAGTAAGGAAATATTCTCGGAATTGGACGAAATCAACGCCCAGGGGCCTATTTTCACACGAAGCTTCTAGAAGACCGAAGATGATACGAAGTGGGGCCACGAGGTGGCCAGACGCTAGGGCGGCGCGGCCCAAGCCCTGGCCGCACCGGCCTAGTGTGTGGGCCCCCTGTCAGGCCCCCTGACCTATCTCCTCCGCCTACTTATAGCCTTCGTCGCGAAACCCCCAGTACCGAGAGCCACGATACGGAAAACCTTCCAGAGACGCTGCCGCCGCCAATCCCATCTCGGAGGATTCAGGAGATCGCCTCCGGCACCCTGCCGGAGAGGGGAATCATCTCCCGGAGGACTCTTCACCGCCATGGTCGCCTCCGGAGTGATGAGTGAGTAGTTCACCCCTGGACTATGGGTCCATAGAAGTAGCTAGATGGTCATCTTCTCCTAATTATGCTTCATTGTCGGGTCTTGTGAGCTGCCTAACATGATCAAGATCATCTATCTGTAATGCTATATGTTGTGTTTGTTGGGATCCGATGGATAGAGAATACTATGTTATGTTGATTATCAATCTATTACCTATGTGTTTCTTATGATCTTGCATGCTCTCCGTTATTAGTAGAGGCTCTGGCAAAGTTTTTACTCTTAACTCCAAGAGGGAGTATTTATGCTCGATAGTGGGTTCATGCCTCCATTAAATCTGGGACAGTGACAGAAAGTTCTAAGGTTGTGGATGTGTTGTTGCCACTAGGGATAAAACATCGATGCTATGTCCGAGGATGTTGTTATTGATTACATTACGCACCATACTTAATGCAATTGTCTGTTGTTTTCAACTTAATACTGGAAGGGGTTCGGATGATAACTTGAAGGTGGATTTTTTAGGCATAGATGCATGCTGGATAGCGGTCTATGTACTTTGTCGTAATGCCCAATTAAATCTCACAATACTCATCATATCATGTATGTGCATTGTCATGCCCTCTCTATTTGTCAATTGCCCAACTGTAATTTGTTCACCCAACATGCTATTTATCTTATGGGAGAGACACCTCTAGTGAACTGTGGACCCCGGTCCATTCTTTTAATCGAATACAATCTACTGCAATACTTGTTCTACTGTTTTCTGCAAACAATCATCATCCACACTATACATCTAATTCTTTGTTACAGCAAGCCGGTGAGATTGACAACCTCACTGTTTCGTTGGGGCAAAGTACTTTGGTTGTGTTGTGCAGGTTCCACGTTGGCGCCGGAATCCCTGGTGTTGCGCCGCACTACATCTCGCCGCCATCAACCTTCAACGTGCTTCTTGGCTCCTACTGGTTCGATAAACCTTGGTTTCTTACTGAGGGAAAACTTGCCGCTGTACGCATCACACCTTTCTCTTGGGGTTCCCAACGGACGCGTGCTGTACGCGTATCAAGCTCTCACTCTAGCTCCTAGGTTTTGATGATGTAGAGGATTTCTTCTATGTTGTTGGTGATGTGTTTGTGCTTGCCCTGCTCCTCCTGGCTTGCTGGTGCTGGTGTTACTCCACCATTTCCTTGCTCAACAGCAAGCAGTTCTTGGTGGAACTGACATTGGGTAGCTTTGGCTACTTCGTGTTCTTCGTGTTCTATCTGTTCTTGCTGTTCTTACCCTGAGAAGCTTGTGTCGATGAGCATCTAGGGTTTGGTGACTGAAAAGGTTATATATCCTTCTCTGGTCACATCCTTGGTCGACAGCCAGGAAGTTTGGCTTGGTGACTAGCCATTGTGGTTGTGTGTTGGCGCTCATGCAAGCATCCTTGTGAGCTGCTTACACTGCTCATGGTTGGTACTTGTGTGTGAAGATCAGCTCGGCATGTTTGGTGTTATCCTTCCCAATTCATTTTTCTTGGCTAACCTGCCGAAGCCACTTGGCTTAATGTTCTTTTTTGCTTGTTGTTTGTGTATGCAGGGATCAAGGAGATGATCAAGGATCTCTCCAACACATGTTGATCAAGAAGTTCAAGATGAACATTTAGTGTAGTTTAGTTAGTTCTTATACATTGTAATTTTTCCTTTTCTTTTTCATTTTCCAATTTCTGAAATGTGTGATTGAATAGTTAATTCATTGGAATATTGTAATGACAATGTATTTATGTGTGATGATCAGTAAAGCTCAAGTTTCTCTAATGAGCTTTTCATAAATTATTTGTATTCTTTTCATATTCATATTTTCAATTTATAATATTATTATATGAATTATTCCTTATTTGAATTATAATTTGTCTTGGTGTTGTTTGAGTTTGAATTCCCACTCAAACTTGTTTCAATTCAATCATGCAACTTAAATATATGAATTACAAATGTTCCCCTCTCTTCTCAAAACTCTAATTCCAGAAGAGATCATGTCCAAGTTTGTTGCACTCTCGAAACCCTAATCCTAGCTGGTGTCGAGAGAGAAACTTGTTCCCTCTTAGGTTTTATGCAATTAAGCGCGAAATTTTCCCTAGTTTTGCGATTCAATGCACAACCCTTTTCTAATTCTACCCCACAATCGTCTTGAATCCTGGGATATTACGGGACTATTCATGCCAAGAAAATTAAGGAACTAATCATTTATACAATTTTATGGATCTTAGTACTCATTATATTGATCAAATAGAAAAACGTATAGCTTCCTATAGTCCTATGCAATGGAAGTTCTCCTTCAAAATCCACTCAAAAAATCTCCAAGCTTATTTCTTATGCATACCCTATACCCCTGGATGATTCCATCCTGGTACATCTCACCATGTGATCGAGTTTGAGAGACTACCAAGTGTAGTGAATTCAGAACTTCTGAGCCTTCACTATGTCTAGGAAGTTTTATGTATAGGACCGGTACTTCCAAGTCAAATTCATCCAGCACCTCCGACAGAAACTTATTAGTTTTTTGTCCAAACTCTTTTAGGGTCTTCTGTTTGATCCGGTACTACCAAGGTGTTTCTCATCATTAAATTAGAACTCTCACAATTTTATGATGAAACTAGTCATTTTGTATATCTGAACCTCCGAGATTTTACATCTTCACTTCTGAGTGAAACCCATCTTCTTGAGTGTTGAAGGTGGACGCTAATTCCAACGACTTACCCCTAAGGCCGATGGAGAAAGGTGTCAAGGTACCAGTCAACTACACCAACTCGGTGGAGAAAGCTTGTTGACTGCGTCCCATTAGGGATGGATCACATCATACCGTACCAAGGATCGGAAACTTTGATGCAAAGAACATTCCTCTATATAAAGGAACCAGAGACCCTCGCTGAAGACTCAGCCCTACTTGGAACCTTTTCCAGGCCACCATTCTCAAGAAGTAGCTTCGAAGATCCAGGCTACTTCTTGTAATTTATAATGCTCATGTCCATATACACATATAATCAAGAGTAAAAGGCTATTACCCACCTCGGAGGCATGAAAAATGGGATACCACCATGTAGCTGTCTCCGAAGTGAACTTGTTTGATGACCTTGTTTAGGTGCTGTTTTGGTGAACATGTCAAGTGTGACACTTTAGGTGCTCTTTTGCTTCTAAACTGAATTCTTGTCCATATGTCCAATGCTTTCAGTTTGATGATGTGGTGATTTTCCTGTTCACAATGTTGTGATTATTATGTCACGTGTTAACTGAAAGAGGAGATAATTTGGCAGATTAAATATTCATTCACTGAAGAATAAATTCAATGCAAATTCATTGTTGCAACATCACAAAAAGAGGATCAAATGGCAGATTTTTATTGATGTCAGATTACTTTTCAAATCTCTATCATTGATTTCATGTACTCCAAATTTATGGGATTCCGCAAAATGCTGTCCTTTGTTTGTAAAGTACAGTAAAATTATGGTAGCACGCATAATAGTCAGACTTTATGTATTATGTTTGCTCTTCTTTTTGTATGGATTGTGTGTGCCGTAAGTTGTTTTTTCCATCTGACCATGTAGTATCGGAAATGATTTTTTCACTAAAGTACTCTTTTCATTTCGAAAACTGGAAACAACATCACACATATTTACATATATATACATCCTTGCGTTCTAACCACCACAGCTTCCAAAACAACATAGTCGACTGGTTTCGGTGTCTATCAGTTCGACTCTTTCACTCTGTTGCAAAATATACATTACTATTTGCCTAGCTAAGAGAGTTTCTCAGGTGAACTAGGGAGAACTCACAACATTGGCAGGAGCCACCCAAGAGTCCAGCCAAGAAGCAAGCCCGCACCAGCAAGGCCTAAACCGAATGCAAATAACAGGGCATCACAGAAGCCACCTCCCTTCTTCTGCCTCTTGCTTTCCCTCTTTGTCCAATCTTTCCTCTCTTGATCCGGCACGGGCTTCTCAGTCAGCGCCAACCATGGAAGTTCTTTTATCAAGGTTGCTATCTGATGCCCTTTGTGATTGTGCTTGAGCTGGAGGCATATGTTCTCCAGCTGTAATATCTTCAACCACTGCTTGCACGCAAAGAGATGTGAGGCCTGTCGAAGCAATAGCTGCATGGCGTCGTCTTTCTCATTGTACATCTCCTTGGCAGACATCTCGGCTTCCCTAGCACGTGTTTGTGAATGACGAAGTGCTTCCAAAAGCTGGGCCCGCTCCGACGGATTCGAGCACTTCCGTTTGCTTTCTGGCTCAGCATGGCCACTCCTGAAAATAACAAGTACGTAACTATGAATTTGCGAGGAAATAAACAAGAGGTCATGAAACAAAAGGAACTATGAATATGGCAGATATGAAGTGTTCAACGGATCAGAAGGGAAGTGAATGCTACTTGAAATAGATATCGGTGAATTGTGGAGTTTTGTGCCTTATTATTATTATTAAAAACATACAAGCAAAACTATCTATGTACAAAAAGAGAGGTGGGATTAAATCAGACTATGTATCAAACAGTACCAAACAATTCACCAATAACAATGTACCGTTCGAATATTTTAGTTAATCAGCAGGGGTTTGTTCATCTTTTCTCGGTACTAATTCTACTTGTACCATCTAGTGGCCAAGTGATGACTGATGAATCCTCTTACTTCAGATACTGAGAAGGAAAAAAAAGGTCTGAAGAATACAAACCTGTATGCATTATTTGTTTCCTGTTGTTGCCAAACTCCATCATTAGACAAATCCAACTCATCTGTGCTGCTGGAACTGGACTGGATATTTTTTAACTGCCCAGGATAAGAATGTGACACTCTACCTGTGGGAGATGATGACCCTGCATACTCGCCCATATTTTCTTTCTTATGTGATTCTGTCCCATGCACACGAACTGTCTGGGCAGGTCTTGGCAGATCACAATTCTCGATGTTCTGCATTGCTCTTTCTGCAACCAATGAAGCAAGCTCATTCTCATCAGTGATCTGCCACCATGGTTGAGCCTTTTCACCTTCTTTCCAAGAGGTGCCAGTATCAAAATTAGCCTTTGGTGGGTTCTTCGGAGGTGGAGGACCAGAACTTTTGAAATCCAGGAATTTTTCATTGTCACACAAACAGTCGTTGACGCTGAGATTTCCTCTGCACTTGAGAGGAACTTGAAAATAGCCATCAATGATATTCAACTCCTCTGAGCATGTCTCAGAGTAATCCTTCCAATAGTCCATTGAAATCATCCATGGAGGCCCAAAAACATCATCACTATTGTCAGGATTTGCAGTTTCATAAAGTAATGGTTCCTCATGTTTAGACTCCGGTGTTGAACCCTCCACTTCCTTTTCATCAATCTCCCTGCTGAATAAATATCGTTGGTCACTAGCAAGATCCTTTTGGATCCCGAAATTCGGCTGTAAGTGAAGCCACCATCTGATATCTTGTGGCAGATTAGAATTAATAGAATTACAACTCAAAGGCACAAAGTTGGAGATAGGACGGTCTTCTGAAGTTGAACAGTTTCCGTTGTTGGTATTATGTTGTTGCTCAGATGTTAATGGGCAGCAAGCTAGTTTGGGGGCTCTCTTTCTGTCCTCCTGAACCACACAGCGGTTTGCGGCACGTTGCCAAGCAGCCCTTGCTTCAGCAGCAGCCATTGTTTTCACCGATCACAAAACTGACAAGAGGAAAATACTTGTCATACACAGTGGCCTACAAATTGCACGTAAAGAAAAGGAAAAGTGTCCTATCTAAAATGCAACCACATGATCTACGCGATGTATAAATTGAGACATTGAAGAATACCAAATTACAGCCTTAAATTATTAAAGAAGTTGCATTGAGAGAGTAACATTGTTTATGGCGCCATATTTTGATTAATATAAACAGCAAACTATAATTATCACTGACTGGAAACAAGTTGTTCAAGATAGGTGACCAAACTGAACTTCATGGCAGATATATATGTGTGAAAACTTGCAGTTCATGAGATTCACGGTTACATTATGGGTCAATACTTCCTGGTAACGCTACCGCTACTGTAGAATTAACCAGCTTTCATTTGGTCAATAAAATTTTAGAAATATCAACAATGTAAATAAAATGCCGACCTGCAGAAATTTGTTAAAACTGAACCAAACCCTGAAACCCATATTCATTGGGAAAAATGTGGCACTCTTGTATGCATTTGATTCGTACTTGGCTCTACCTTCTGATTTGAACAAGGCTCGTAAGAAAGGGCTACAGTGCAAAATAGAAAAATCTAGGAAAGGTCAACTATGTAAAATAAGAAAAACTCTACAACCTAGCAAAACTTGCAATGTGAATTCCATGCATGATATACTGGACATTTTTACTCCTAGTTCACGATTTCATAATCCACAAGGACACTCGATCCTGGTAGTAACAAACGACCCAAAGATATCCTCTCTGGAAGAGACTGGCAGTGGCACCGGCTAAACTAGTTAACTGGATAGACGCGGCTAGCAAAGGAGGCACGGCTCATCATCAGCAGCAGGACCAAGAACCAAGCTTTCAGTTCTTGGGGGCTCGTCATTTCGATGAGAACCCCTGACCTCGAATCGCAACAAACAAACAAATTCCATTCCATTTCCATTAGACAGGGTACAGAGAGATGGATGGATGAGAGGTGCATACCCGGATCTGCTTAACTTCCGCTTGACACGGTGCAACGGAACTGATTAGGATAAGATCATGCGACTCCGGTGCTGGTGGTGGTGGTGGAGACTGAAGACGGCGCCACCCTGCCGGTTCTGGATTCTTGCTAAGTTGCCCCTAGCGGCGAGGTTGGGGCGGGGATCCCTGATCCACCTGCTGCTATATGGGGCCAAGGAAACTAGGGGTGAATCCCACAGAAAAAATCCCCGCGGAGATGGCGCAAACGATGGGTGACGGGATGCTGTTGCGGACTGGACAGATAGATAGGTGGAGTGGGAGTTGGGGTTTCTCTCCCCTGTCGTTTCTTCCCTGCGGATAATGACGCCCAAACTACGCCTTTAATTATACTTTTATTTCTTGTTTCTTTGTGTCCTTTTCTACCGCTGCTCTCCCTCGGTAATTAACCTCATGTATTTACCGCACAATTAAAAATGACATGCATGTCTAGCCTTTGGTCTTTGTTTTCTGTTGGTGATTTTACCTGTTCTGACTCTGTTTTCTCCTCGCCAAGCGTGTTCAGTTGTCCTGCGATCAGACGCGATAGATTTGTTGTGAAGCAATGATACATTAAGTATGTGCTTAGTGGGACTAATGATTACGGGTTTATGTGTCCCAGTCGAACTTGCTCACCTGTGCAAACAAAGCTAGCCTAAGAGAACCAAATTCGCCCTAGGTATGCAAGATTTAGATTTGACTCATCACAGATTTTCAAGACCATGTTTATCACAATACCAACATATTGTTTGTAGGGTCAAACGATATCACCCGATGTACAATGAATTGAATTTCTTTTCATAACAGATTTTCATTGTACTAGTTCTGTACATGTTAAATGGGATTTGCTAGATGAGAACTAATCTAAGTTAGTTTTCAATTGACTAGAGACCATAATTAAATGGGTTTCCTAAAAAAAATGACAAAAAATTGCCTTGTTTATAAAAATAAAGGGTTTCTTGGGATCGTGCTTCTACAAAATTAGGGTCCTAAAAACTACTATTACTACTACTATTTATTTTTTCGAGAAGAATCTGAATCTATTATAGGTTAAGAAGAAGTACACAACACTCTAAACATAATTAAAAAAAATACATCAAGGTTCTTGAACCACCTAACAGCCGCTATCGCCACCAGAACGAGCCGCCGACGCGCCGTTGTCGCTGTAGCCCTACCGGAGTCGACATGCTGTTGTTCATGATAGGCGGGAAGTCTTCGTGCATGTGCCACTAAGGACAAACGCCCCAGAGTCGAAGTCATCGCCATTGAACTCTTCAATTGATCTGAACCTTTCAGCACCAAACATGGAACACGAGTAGATGAAACGAGATCCACCACTCCATGGAAGTAACCACAAGACGAATGCCCGCCCTCCTCAAAGCCATCAGCGCGATCGCCACCGACGAGGTGGACGAGGAGGGTAGTATACATTACTCTTGTCTCGCACAGCGACACCATAGTCATCATAACGTCGATGTCGGTTGATCAATCTCTAACTTTAGAAAACCTACTACAGCACCGAGCACAGGCCGAGGTCCCCACTCCCTCGTGCCACTAGAGCGACAAGCAAAGGAGGCAGAGACCCCTCGATTCACAGTCGAAAACAGGGCAGATAGCAGCTGCTATGGTGGAACCCTAGTCGCCACCTTTCTTTTCTAAAGGGAGGAAAACAATTAGTAAAGTAATGCATACCCAGTACCCCTCTGATTCATATTACTCGACAATGTTAGTTTTTTTTTTACGAAAACTTGACAATATTACTTGACACTAGATGTATCTAGAGTCTAGACTCATTTTAATTGTAGATATATTCATTTTAGTAGCTAGTAATATGGATCGGGGAGTACTATCATTATTGTTATTGTTATCATTGATGTTACACTTACTTTGCTTGAAGCCTAAACACGTAGCTTTACAAACTTTTTTTGTTCCGTGCTACGCTTTGCTTAGCAAAACAAGGTGGGCTTAGTGAGTCATAAATAATTACTGGCACTTACGAGGCCAGTTGGGTAGTGACAGGAGCAGAGGATTAAGTTGAGACACAACCACCCCTACTCTACTCCCACCGGCCTGGTGACGCAGCAAACCAGTGACGTACTGGCGTCTGCAGCCCTGCACATCTATCTGAATATATACAACACATCTCATTAGTCTTAATCTTATCCAATTCGCTCTCTGCCCTTCCGTCACTCTGAACGAATACGAGGACGGCCGTGATTTGACTAATTAACGGGATAAAATGAGATGTGTGCTGCATAAATACGCAAGGCAACAAATACGTACAAGCTTCCCCCGGACCTGGAATCTTTGTATGGATCCGCGTTCCCTGGGTCCTGCCTACCACCATACAGTATGTGTGATTTTTCGAGGTGATGTATAACCCACACAAACTCTGTTCTTTCCATCTTAGTCAATTGTCACGTCGCCGTCTCCCGATCTTCTTGGTTCCGCCGAAACCATGGGCTTTGCAGGCAAACCAGCAGCAGAGGATACAATTCTGGTGAGATCCCATCTGGTGCCAACACTTGTTCGTCCGACCAGCGGAGTGCGGGAACGTGACGGCAAAGCTTCCATCCAGAAGCTCCAGAGACATGGACTGAACGGGATCGATTCATCATAATCCATGTCCTGGCCACCTTGCACTTGCTGCTACTACCAGAAAGTGTTTGCTCGATCCGCTTCCTGCAGCCCACCGATTGATCAACAGTATTTAGACTACCAGTATATGAATTTGCTAATTCTCGGTTGCATGAGAATTAATAGATCTCAGTCGTTTCATTATTGTTAGAGCATCTCTAGCAGAGCCCGTAAAAACGCGAACCGGAAGACATGAGTTCAGTGCACCGAACTCGTGTTTACGGACCGAAAAATGGCAGACGCAGAACAGACCCGTATCGAAAACTGAAAAACAGAATATTCTGTTTTTCAGTTTCGGTTTACGGTCTCTGTTCTGCTCCTGCGGGTTTCGAACCCGTAAAGACAGGGTTTTTCATAGAATTCATATGCAACACATTCAACAATCTATCAGAATTAATCAAATAATCATCCAAATTATTACAACACATAAATAATTGTCTGAACCAAGTTATTACAACAGTTTTAGGAAAATTGAACAAATGTAAAATTTCTCAACCAAATTACAACAACTTCGGAAAAATTGGAGAAATGCACGAATGTCTCAACAATGATACATGTGACAAACAAATGAATGGAATGGTAGGATCAAAGGCGACGGCCATGGTGCATCTTCAGATCATAGACGAGTTGGGCATACGTATTGGCATTCTCAATCTGCCGATGTGTTTCAAGAAAAGGTTCAATGTGATCCGGATTGTGTTGGGGTTCCACTCGGGTGCCAACATTGTCATAGAAGCAGGGCAAGCTCAAGTCTCTTTCATCCTCGATGATCATGTTGTGCAGAATCACACAACATGTCATTATGTTGACAAGGGTTTTCTTGTCCCGAAATCGGGCTGGGCCACGAACAATAGCAAACCTTGCTTGCAAAACACCAAAAGCTCTCTCAATGTCCTTGCGAGCTGCTTCTTGAACCTTGGCAAATTCAGCTTCTATTCTATCTTGGGGATCCTTGACAGACTTAACAAAAGTTGCCCAATCCGGATAGATGCCATCGGCTAGGTAATATCCCATTGTGTACTCATTGTTCATGACCTTGTAGTTGCAAGTGGGTGCTTCCCCATTTGCTAATTTCGCAAACAAAGGAGACCTTTGCAGGACGTTGATTTCATTGAGTGTCCCCGGCAAACCAAAAAACAGTGCCAAATCCACAAATCTTGTGATGCAACGAACCTCAAGTATAATGGTTGCATCTTTGCTCTTGCCACAGTATTGTCCATGTCATGCCTTTGGACAATTCTTCCATGTCCAATGCATATAATCAAGACTACCAAGCATGCCAGGCCAACCTCTTTTCTCATTTATCTCCATCAACCGTTTGATGTCATCCTCGTTGGGAGCTCGGAGATACGTAGGCCCATACAACTTGATAATCATGCGATCAAACCTGCGGACTGACTTCGTGGTAGTATCTTCGCCAATTCGAAGATACTCGTCGGTGTAATCCGCAGGGATGCCATACGCAATGACCCTCATGGCAGCATAGATCTTTTGGAAAGCGCTGAAACACATCACCCCGGCGGCATTCCTACGTTGCTTGAAGTAATTCGAGTGCAATTCGCAGGCCTTGACGATTCGGATGAACAAGCTACGCCGCATGCGATACCTCCTACAGAACAGATGGGGAGGATAGGTAGGTACCTCGGTGAAGTAGTCCTCCATCAGCTGCTCGTGGCCGAGGAGGCGATTCCGCTGGATGTGGTTTCGGCCGAACACGGAGCTGCCCTCCGATTCAGCAGCTTCGCGCGGTCCTCCAGATCCTTGACGGAGAGGAGGAGCATGGTGGCCTCCATCTCGTCGTCCTGGAGCAGCTTGTCGAGGTCGGACTCGTCGGAGCTCGACGAATCCGACAAATCGAACTCGTCGCCCGAGCTCATCCTCGATTCGGACGGAGCGGCGGTGGGGGCGGCATCCGGAGTTGGGCGAGGAACAGCGGGCGGGGTGCGGGCCGACCGGTGCTACCACCGGGATGCGGGACTCGGGCGAATCGGGCGGGGCGGCGGCGGCGGAGTGTGGTGGAGGCGCGGGGAAGGAGCGAGCGGTTGCGTCATCTGAAATTTCAGCGCGCCCTAGATAGGGATCGAGCGTTTGGTTCGCTCGATCGATCCCTACAAATACAGGCCGTTTTGAGTTTTCGGTCTCGGCCTGAAAAAAGTTTTTCGATTTTGGCCCTTTTACGATCGCTGATCAACCAAATTTCAGCCGAACCCAGAAAATGGTGGTTATTTTTCGGTTTTGGCCCATTTACGGGTTCTGTTAGAGATCCTCTTAGACAAATGACGTGCGGACTCGACCTGAGCTGATCTTTTTCAGCTACACCATTGCCTGGGCCTGCGCACCTGTACAGGAAGCGGTGGTGTGGGCTTTTCTTCGTTTATATGGCCGGCTCTGTCTCTCCCAACGACTGATGGAACATGGGGTTGTGGGCTTTCTTTTTGTCTTTTTCTTCCTGAATGTGTAAGTGTTTGTCAAGGTACAAAAGTGTACGTCACCTTTTTAGCCTCATATATATGTAATTTCTGTAGGTGTATAGCACGGGCACGAGCAGAAGTATTCTCAACTTATATATAAGACATAATTATGTGTAATGTACACCCTTGTGTATGCAAGTGGGTTGCAAGTGTGTGTGCAAGTGAACACCATTTGCACGTGGGTTGTAACTGTGTCTTAGTTGCAGCTCTGCAACTGTACCATAGTTGCATGCGAGTTACAATTGTGTGCGCAAGTGAACACCATTTGCATGTAGATTATAATTATGTGCCAGTTGCATATAGACTGTAATTGCGTTATAGTTTTGCATAATATGCAACCGTACCTCAATTGCACACGGGTTGTAAGTGTGTGCAACTGAACCTGAATTGCATTCCTCACCGTTTGCAATTGTCCTTAAGTTGCACATGGAATTTAATTGTGTCTCAGTTGCATAACATGCGCAACTAGTATCTTAGTTGCATGATGTGTGTAACGACCAACTGGTATCTTAGTTGCAGGATGTGTGTAACAACCAAATTGCATATCGTGTCTTACTTTTTCTCGGATGCACACGTCACACGTGTTGTAATTGTGTTCTAATTGCACATGATACCTCAATTGCACACTGGTTATATATGTAACTGAGTTGCAGGTGGAATGTAACTGTGTCTAATAACACACGGCACCGCACTTGCACTCGGCGTGTTGTGTCCAGTTGGACGTAGGGTTTGTAACTACCCGCAAAAAAAATGAGGTTTGTAGTGCACGTACGGTAGTAAATGGGCGTATGTGAATGTTTTTTTTTCCTCGCCAAGTATGAGGGCATATCCTATACACCGACCAGGTCGGCAGCTACCGCGTGCCGCACACCCCCTCGCGCGGTATGGGCCGGCCTGATCAGCCCATTATGCTAGTATTTTTTTCTGTTTTCTGTTTTTTTTCTGTTTCTTTTTCTTTTTTAAAAATTAAAAAATGTTCAAAAAGAAAAATGTTCAAAAATGAAAAATGTTTAACTTTTTTAAAAATGTTCAGATTTGGAAATATTTAACTTAAAAAATCTTCAATTTTTTTAAAAATGTTCAAATTTAAAAATCATACTAACTTAAAAATTGTTCAAATTTAAAAATCGTTCAAACATAAAAATCGTTCAAATTTAAAATCTTTCAAACTTAAAAATCGTTCAACTTAAAAATCGTTCAAACATGAAAATTGTTCAAATTTAAAAATCGTTCAAAATTAAAAATCGTTCAAATTTGAGAATGTTCTATTTTTTAAATAAGAACATTCTTATTTTTAAAAATGTTCATGTTTGTGAAAAAAATATAATTTTTCCGAAAATACTCGGACTATGGAAAATCAAAAAAAAAAAGAAAAAACAGAAAATGAAAATGAAACAAAACCAGAAAAGAAAAACGAAATTTACCTTCTAGTGGGCCACGGCCCAGCTAGCCACCACAGGTTCTCAGCCGGAATCGTGGGCCGGCCCAACAACGGCCAGTGGGTGTGCGGCTCGTCGCTGGGCACCGACCAGGTCGGTGCGCAAACCCTATTCTCCGCCCAATGCGGGCGCTATCTGGCGCTCCGCACAGGGCGGAATAGGTTGGGCCAGGCCCATTAACGGGGCAGCTAGTTTTCTTCCTTTTCTGGGTTTGTTTTTTTCTTCTGCTGGATTTTCTTTCGTTTTTTCTCCGATTTTTTCGGTTTACCTTCTGATATTCGGTCAGTTTTTTGTAAAAAAAATTAAACATGAAAATTTCAAATTTTGAACTTTTTCACAATTGAACTTTTTAAATTCAAACATTTTTTAGATTCGAACATATTTGAGATCTGAACAGTTTTTAATCCCATTTTTTAAACATGAACTTTTTCGAATTTTGAACTTTCGAACTTTTTCAGATTTGAATTTTTTTTCAGATTCAAACATTTTTCAGATTCGAACATTTTTTAGATTCGAACATTTTTCAGATTCGAACATTTTTAAATATGAACATTTTTTATCCAATTTTCTAAATTTGAAATTTTGAACGTTTCCACATTTGAACTTTTTAAAAATTAGATTTTTGCAGATTTGAACATATTTTATATCTGAATATTTTAATTTTATTTTTTAACCCAAACTTTTTTAAATTTGAATTTTTTTAGGTTTAAACATTTTTTGGATGTCGGAACTTTTAAAAATTATATATATTTGAACATTATTTGATTTGAAACATTATTAAAATCTGAACTGAAATAAAAAAAAAAAAAGGAAAGAAAAGGATACATTATTTGTTGGTCGCTGGGCCTGGCCCAGCAGCCAACCCTTACGCGGCGCTAGCGCCCCGCTCCGCTTAAAGTGGTGTATAGGTGCTCCCAGGTCGGTGTAAAGCACCTCCCAAGTATGAGCGTCTGAATTTTGTATCATGGGCTTTGTTGCTCTGGTTGGTTCGGTAGAAAAAAAGTGAGTTGTCCAAGCTTGCCCAGGCTAATCCTTGCAACCCATGGAAAAATTAAGGAAAAAGAACTAGACCACCATACGATATCGCGCCGGCGATTTACACAAAAATAACCCTTTGTTGCAACTATAGCACAGACTGACCCTCCGGGCAAACTATTTCACCCATCTAACTCTTTTGTGTGGCGCCCCTCCCATGGGCGCCACACATGCCAGTGTGGCGCTCGTCCTGCCGGCGCCACACACCCAGCCGACGTGGCGCCCTCGACGCTGAGCTGGTGCGCCGATCCGACGTGGCAGGATGTGTGGCGCCGCGCCCATCGGCGCCACACTACCTGTGGCGCCGCTCGGAAGGGCGCCACACATCCACTTAAGTGTGGCGCCCGCGCTCGCCCCAGCCCGACCACACCTCTTCTTCTCTGTTCTTTTCTTCTCTGCTCACAAGAAACCGCCGCTGCCGCCCGCCTCCCCTTCGTCCCCCCCACCAAATCCACCAAGGATTCGTCAGATCTGGCCGGCCAACTCCTTCCTCATCTATTCCTCAAGGTATTCCCCTTCGATTCCCTCCGATTCATCCACTAGTGTTGGTGGATTTGGTAGATTTGGATATGAACCCTAGACATGGAAATTTATGTTGGTGGATTTGGATATGAACCATAGATATGGAAATTAATGTTGGTGGAATCTACATTGTAGTCTATGTGTTTGAACCAAAGATTTGTTTGAACCCTAGATATGAAATTTTACATGTATGTGTTCAAACCCTATGTATGTATGTGTTGAAATGTCTAATATTTGCCTAGCAAATGCATTCAAATGTGTTATGCATGCCTAGTATTTGTGATGCAATAACTCATATTTGTTAGGATTGGCTCATAATATGGTGTTCTATCCCTAGATATGAATGTATATGTATGTATATGATGTATGTGTGATGGCTTATTTGGATATATTCTCATGTATGTGTTGCTCATATTTGTTAGGAATGGCTCATAATATGGTGTATTTGTGTAAACATGTAGGATGGTGTGGCTCCTAGATCAAGAGTATGACAGGGAATACCGGGCTTTTCATATGACGGAGAGGACAACGGATCTTCACCCTTTGAAGATTCGTTACCATGGCACAGTGGATATACCGTATGACGAGAGGTATACGGAGCACATCGAGCCTACCGAACTTCTGCCGTTCATTTCGCTTGTAAGCCGTGGGGGGCGAACATGAACGCTGTGGCATGATGACCCACAAGTATAGGGGATCGCAACAGTCTTCGAGGGAAGTAAAACCCAATTTATTGATTCGACACAAGGGGAGACAAAGAACACTTGGAAGCCTTAACAGCGGAGTTGTCAATTCAGCTGCACCTGGAAACAGACTTGCTCGCAAGAGTTTATCAGTAGTAACAGTTTATAGCGATGGCGATAGTGAAATAACGACGAGTAACAGAGACAGCAGTAGTGATTTTAGTAAACAGCAGGATTAAAATAATGTAGGCACGGGGACGGATAACGGGCGTTGCATGGATGAGAGAAACTCATGCAACAATCATAGCAGGGCATTTGCAGATAATAATAAAACGGTGTCCAAGTACAAAGCAATCAATAGGCATGTGTTCCATATATAGTCGTGCGTGCTCGCAATGAGAAACTTGCACAACATCTTTTGTCCTACCAGCCGGTGGCAGCCGGGCCTCAAGGGAAACTACTGGATATTAAGGTACTCCTTTTAATAAAGTACCGGAGCAAAGCATTAACACTCCGTGAACACATGTGATCCTCACATCGCTACCATTCCCTCCGGTTGTCCCGATTTCTGTCACTTCGGGGCCATCGGTTCCGGACAGCGACATGTGTATACAACTTATAGGTAAGACCATAAACAATGAATATCTTGATGAAACAATAACATGTTCAGATCTGAGATCATGGCACTCGGGCCCTAGTGACAAGCATTAAGCATAACAATTTGCAACAATATCATCAAAGTACCAATTACGGACACTAGGCACTATGCCCTAACAATCTTATGCTATTACATGACCAATCTCATCCAATCCCTACCATCCCCTTCGGCCTACAGCGGGGGAATTACTCACACATGGATGGGGGAAACATGGCTGGTTGATGTAGAGGCGTTGGCGGTGATGGCGGTGATGATCTCCTCCAATTCCCCGTCCCGGCGGAATGCCAGAACGGAGACTTCTGGCTCCCGCGACGGAGTTTCGCGATGTGGCGGCGTTCTGGAGGGTTTCTGGCGACTTCGACTTCTCTCCGTGCGTTTTTAGGTCGAGGCCGATAAGTAGTCCGAAGGAGGGCGTCGGAGGCCGGCCGAGGGGCCACACCACGGGCCGCGCGGGCCCCCCCGGGCCGCGCCGCCTATGGTGTGGGGCCCTCGGGCCTCCACGACTTCTCCTTCGGCTCCGTTAGTTTCTGAGAAAATAGGGCCTTCTGCATAAATTCCGAGGATTTTCCCGAAAGTTGGATTTACGCACAAAAACGAGACACCGGAAGCGATTCTGCTGAAAACAGCGTTAGTCCGTGTTAGTTGCATCCAAAATACACAAATTAGAGGCAAAACAATAGCAAAAGTGTTCGAGAAAGTAGATACGTTTTGGACGTATCAACTCCCCCCAAGCTTAGCTTATTGCTTGTCCTCAAGCAATTTAGTTAACAACTGAGCGATAAGAGAACTTTCACGAACACATTTGCTCATATGATGTATATATTCTCATGCAATGGCTAATACTTAAGCAGTTCATAATGAAATACATGCAAATAAGATCATCTAACAGCTATGTCAATCATGGAGAGGTACCAACAATTAATAATAAGCATCATGAATCATGTATATAAGCAGGATTGCAATGTTCATAAGAGAGTATGATAAAGTGGTATCTCGCTTGCCTGTATTTGGTTGGCAAAACATAAATGCCCGGGCACCTCTGGAGTTCATAGAAAGACTAGAAGTAGTGATTGTCAAAAGATAAATGCATCAAAGTTATACCACAATCAATCATATTTTGAGACAAGCATATTGTACTAAGAATGACAGTTGTGCTCTCAAGATAGTGCTCAAAGAAATAATGGAGACACAACATAAAAGTAAAAGATTGACCCTTCGCAGAGGGAAGCAGGGATTAACATGCGCTAGAGCTTTTCATTTTTATAAATCAGGAGTAAAATTATTTTGAGAGGAGTTTGTTGTTGTCAACGAATGGTAATGGGTACACTAACTACCTCGCCAACCGGACTTTCAAGAGCGGCTCCCATGAATTATGGCATATTTATTTGGCACTCCTTCCAACCTTTCTTTCACAAACCATGGCTAACCGAATCCTCGGGTGCCTGCCAACAATCTCATACCATGAAGGAGTGCCTTTTTTATTTTAATTTTATTATGATGATGACACTCCCCCCAACCTTTGCTTACACAAGCCATGGCTAACCGAATCCTTCGGGTGCCGTCCAACAATCACAAACCATGGAGGAGTGTCTATTTAAGTTTAATTAATTTGGGACTGGGAATCCCATTGCCAGCTCTTTTTGCAAAATTATTGGATAAGCGGATGTGCCACTAGTCCATATGAGAGTCCGTCAAAAGTAAATGACAAGGTTGAAAGCTAAACACCACATACTTCCTCATGAGCTATGAAACATAAACACAAATTGAGAAACATTTGAAGGTTTTAAAGGTAGCGCATGAGAATTTACTTGGAATGGTTTGAAATGCCATGCATAGGTATTTATGGTGGACACTTTGGAACAACTTGGTTTTCAGGTGTTTGGAAGCACGAGCAGCGTTCCCGCTCAGTACAAGTGAAGGCTAGCAATAGACTAGGGAGCGACAAATCAAGAGAGCAAAGAATCGTCATAATCATGCTTGCGGCAAAATAAATTAACGGAGGCATAAAAGTGATACAAGAACTCTGAAGCAATATAAATCATCGAGGCTTAATTGACTTTTTGTTCAGTCATATGCATGCGTGAGCATGTGCCAAGTCGATATAAATGAATTATTCAGAGGAGGATACCACAATGCCATACTTACTTATGAATAAAACAATGCAAGCAAACATCCATGACATGCTACTCATATTAATAGATTGGAGCTAAACATGGGAGATCATAAACTACTAGACTTTCTCAAATAACATATACCTCACATGAACCAACTAAGCATGCTCACATGGATGAGTATATGTACATAAATGAAAACAAATAGAGTTTATACCAGCCTCTCACCACAATCAGATTGTCGTAGATCGTCATTATTGCCTTTTCACTTGTGTAGCTTGGATAATATGAAATGAAAACCACGCTCCAGCCACCGAAGACCATTGAACTCATAAAGAACTTTACAAACCAAAGAAGAACAGCAAATATTTTTGGTGTTTTCGAATTTGAGAACAAGAACAAGAGGAAACAAACAAACAAAGCAAAATCTTTTTGGGTTTTCTTATAGCAAGCTAGCAATAGCAAATAAAGTGAAACAAATGCAAGAAACCAAAGCAAACAAATGGTGAAGAGAAACAACAGAAATATTTTTGGTCTTTTTGCGTTTTGGGAAGGAAACAAAGTGAAAACAGGAAATAGCAAACTAAAAGAAACACAGAAAAGCGAGATGGCAGAAATCTGCCAAAACCTGACAGCAGTACAGAAATCGATTTTTACAAAAATCTTACGTTGCTCAGATCGAAAAGTGTTCAACTAATGAAAGTTAGATAACAACCTGGGAAATCTGCACAAAAATTGGCAGCTTAAAATGACGCTCTGGCTATTTTTGAGAATTTTTACGGTAACGTTCCAGAATCTGTTTTCAGGCAGCGCTTCCCCAAATATCATCTTCCTCTTATTAGAAAACCACTCAAACGAACAAAACAAGTATGTACAAGTATCCAGCAACCATAATATGCAAAGAATGAGTGATGCCGGTATACCTCCCCCCAAGGTTAGGCTTTTGGCCTAAGTGGAGTTCAATCCCATCGATCCCATGAGGTAGTGTCTCCGTAATATGACGAAGATGGATCGTATTCCGGGTATGTGCTAGAAGAAGCACCCAGATATGTGACGGTGTGGTCGTAGGAGGCCCCGACGTCCTCGGAGTCATGTTGCTGGTGGAAGTCTTTTATCTTCAAATGCTCATCCACTTCCTCCTTAGTGCACGACCATGATTGCCTGTCAATACTTAACAAACCTAGTTGGGGAAGAGGAATTTCTTTCTCATCCCCGTCAGAAAACAACATTCTATACACCATATTATCTAAAGTAGAGTCAGTGGTAACAAAATGATGACTCTTCATAGCAACAATATCAAGTTTCCTAGGGGCCAATGGCACATCATTAGGATCAATAGGAAGATTAAGATATGTTAAAACACGTAGTGCGATAGTTCCTCCAAAAATAGGCCCCCTGGTAGTCAGGCGGCGAGCAATAAGAGCACCAAGGTGATAAGATGTCTGACCAGTAAGTGCAATATTCAAGAAAGCAAGATGGTAACTAGAAATGTTGCTAGTGTTCTCCCTACCAAGAATGCTAGTAGCAATGTAGTATGCAAAATACTTAATAGCGGGGAGTTGAATGTTCCTTATCTTGCCCCGCTGAATGGTGCGACAATCATCATCGGTGATCCCTCGGTAGAGCTCCAACAAGTCCCGGGGGTTGTCATCAATCCTACTTGCTGTACCTACAGGGGCAATATCCAAGGCACGACAAAAATCCTTCAATTGCATAGTAACAGGATTACCATAGATCCTGAATGCAACCGTTGGCTCATATTGTTTGTTGTTGAACTGGAAACTCTCGACGAAGATTTTGGTGAGCAAGTAGTATTGCTCCCTTTCATCTCCCATATAGGTGGTTAACCCTGCCCTGTTGACAAGGGTTAAGAAATCCTCCAATATCCCTGCATTCCTTAGAAAATCATAGCATGGAAAAGTAGAAGCATTAGGAGGCCCGTTGTCCTCTTCGGGCGCGAAGCTAGGCGCGATGATGTCTTCATTGTATGATCGCCTAATCCGGGTGGCGGCCCTAGAAGGCCTCCCGGTGCTGGTTGTCCCTTTCTTGAACAACTCTCCAAAGCTGAACTTCTTCATAGCTTCTCTGAAATTTTCAACAAATAATATAAAAATTGATTTGGTGACATATAATTGAGGGAAACTACCATAGGAACTTGCTAGAGTACTAATCATGCATCAAAACTAGTTTCTACCACTTAGAACAAGCATGCAAGCTCACTAAACATGTTACCTACAGCAGCAAAATATTCAAGATATACTCAACCAAACAAAATTCTACTTGGATGGGTGGAGGAGTCACATACCGAAGAGCAAATGTGCCAAATTTCAGCAGGAAATCTGGGCTGAGCAAAGAGATCGAGAAATGCGGAGCTCTGGAGCAAAACGCGAGAGAGAGGAACTTGGTACGAGTTTTTCGGGAGAGAGAAGGTGCTGGGAGAAAGAGATGACAAAGTGGGGCAAAGGGGGCCCACACCACATGGTGGCGCGGCCACCTCCTTGGCCGCCGGCCTGTGGTTTGGCGCCCTCTCGGTGCCCCACAGGTCATCCTCTCGGGTGCTCCCAGGTGCCTCGTCGAAAAATAGGACCAACGGTATAATTTTTGTGAATTTTTGAAAACTTTGAAAAACGCACATTTCTGGGTATTTAGTTTATTATTACTGGCCAGGAAAAATTTTGAAATCTTCAAATAACTAAGGAACTTTGCAAATTAAAAGTGCTACAGCAACTAGAGCAAGTGGAGGAAGAAAGATATGTTGTTTACCCTCTCTATGCATGTAAAAGGTATTCGTTAACAAGGTTGATCAAGTCTTGCCACCAAATAAATTTTACATAGCATAAGAAGAAATAAACCTCAAATCAATCATGTTACCTTGAATTGTATTGATATGGATCCAATCACAAGAGTTTGATATTCTTCCTTAGGCTCATATATAGGACAATCAATAGTTCCCACTTTGATAGTTCTCACATTAGAAATAGTATTAACTCCACACGCTTTCTCAATCCTCTTGGGAAAATAAACGGTATGCTCCCTATCATCAACATTGAAAGTAACCTTTCCTTTGTTGCAATCAATAACAGCCCCTGCGGTGTTAAGAAAAGGTCTCCCAAGAATAATAGACATATTATCATCTTCCGGCATTTCCAACACAACGAAATCAGTTAATATCAAGCAGTTAGTAGTAACTTGAACAGGAACATTCTCACATATACCAACAGGAATAGCAGTGGATTTATCAGCCATTTGCAAAGATATATCAGTAGGTATCAATTTATCTAGGTAAAGTCTCTTATAAAGAGAAAAAGGCATAACACTAACACCGGCTCCCAAGTCACATAGAGCAGTTTTAACATAATTATTCTTAATAGAACAAGGAATAGTAGGTATACCTGGGTCGCCCAACTTCTTTGGAATTTTTCCATTGAAAGAGTAATTAGCAAGCATAGTGGAAATTTCCTCATTGGGGATTTTCCTTTTGTTAGTAATAATATCTTTCATATACTTTGAATAAGGAGGCAATTTAATAGCATCAGTCAAAGGGATTTGCAAGAATAAAGGTTTCATCCAATCGCAAAATTTATTATAGTGTTCTTCTTCCTTTGATTTTAGTTTCTTAGCAGGAAAAGGCATTTGCTTTTGCACCCAAGGTTCTCTTTCATTACCATGTTTCTCAGCAATAAAGTCTTCTTTAGTATACTTTTTATTTTTAGCATGCTTTTCAGGTTCTTCTTCAACCTCTTCTTTATCAGGAGTATCATTCTTATCATTATCTTTATCATGTTCATTACCACTTTCAGTTTCAGCATCAGAAATAGAAATACTATTAGGATCATTAACGAGTTCGAGAGGATTCTACAACATTTTTATGCTTCTTCTTCTTTTTCTTCCTAGAATGAGCACTAGGTTCAATGCGTTGAGAATCTTGTTCAATTCTTTTGGGATGCCCTTCAGGATATAGAGGATCCTGGGTAGAGACACCACCTCTAGTTGTTACTTCATAAGCATGTTTCTCTTTAGAATTATTCCCTAACAAGTCATTTTGCACTTTAGTGAGTTGATCAATTTGAGTTTGAATCATATGAAAATGTTTAACAAGCATCTTAACATCATTGGAGGTTCTCTCCACAATATCATGCAATTCACTAATAGCTCGAGAATTTTCCATTAAATGATTCTCTACTCTCATATTAAAATTTTCTTGCTTAACAATATAATTATCAAACTCATCTAAGCATTGCGCAGGAGGCTTCGAATACGGAATATCTTCCCTAGTAAAGCGTTGAAGGGAGTTTACCTCAATCATGGATGAAGGGGGAATTATCTCACATATATCTTCTATAGGAGGTAGATTCTTCACATCTTCAGATTTAATACCTTTCTCCTTGAGAGACTTCTTGGCTTCCCTCATATCTTCATCATTCAATTTAATTAAACCCCTCTTCTTCAATATTGGCGTTGGAGTTGGTTCAGGTGTAGTCCAATCATCATGATTCCGGCTTATTTTAGCCAATAATTCTTCAGCGTCGTCTGGAGTTCTTTTTCTGAAAACACAACCAGCACAACTATCCAGGTATGCCCTAGACTCAATGGTTAGTCCACTATAAAATATATCAAGTAAATCATGCTTTTCCAGATCATGCTCAGGCCGAGCTCTAATAAGAGAGCAAAATCTCGCCCAAGCCTCAGGCAATTTCTCTTCATCTCCCTGGTCAAAATTATAAATTCTCTGCAAAGCAATATGTTGAGCACTAGCAGGAAAGTATTTGCGGAAGAAAACATCAAGCAATTCTTTTGGACTTTTAATAGAATTAGGTGGCAAATTATTATACCAAGTTTTAGCGTCATCCTTTAACGAGAATGGAAAAATTTTAGCAACAAAGTAAGTACGCATCTTGACATCATCAGAAAACAAGCTACTTAGAGTAGATAACTCAGTCATGTGTTCAACAGCACTTTCTTTTTCAGTACCACAAAAGGGTGTTTTCTCAACAATAGCTATATGAGATAGATCAAGAGAAAAATCATAATCTTTATCCCTAATGTTTATAGGAGATGTGGAAAACTTAGGATCAGGAGACAGTTTATATCTAACAGCATGTTCTGCAAGCAACTTTTTAATTTTTCTTGCATCAGTAGTAGCATTGCATTTTTCAATAAAATCATCATTAAGCTCCACATAATCTTCATCAGGATCATCACTAAAATAATCAAGTTCAGGTGAACTGACAGGTGTAGTAGCATTAGGAGTTTCAGTATTTTCAATTTGTCTAGACCTAGCAATTGTAGTATCTAGAAAGGATCCCAAAGAACCACTATCATCAAGCACAGTAGAAATATTATCAATATTATGAGAGTTTTCAGATTCAGCAGAAGTACCCGCATGCGAAGCATGCGGCGGTGAAACAAGTTTATCAATCACAGATGGTGAATCAAGAGCAGCAGAGGTATTCAGAATTGTACCTTTTCTTGTAGTGGATGGTAATATGGCGATCTTAGTATCGCGAGGTTTACCCATGATGGAGAATTTGCAGCGAACAATATTAATCCAAGTGAACTTCCAAATAAAGCTATGCTCCCCGGCAACGGCGCCAGAAAATAGTCTTGATGACCCACAAGTATAGGGGATCGCAACAGTCTTCGAGGGAAGTAAAACCCAATTTATTGATTCGACACAAGGGGAGACAAAGAACACTTGGAAGCCTTAACAGCGGAGTTGTCAATTCAGCTGCACCTGGAAACAGACTTGCTCGCAAGAGTTTATCGATAGTAACAGTTTTATAGCGATGAGATAGTGAAATAACAGCAGAGTAACAGAGACAGCGGTAGTGATTTTAGTAAACGGCAGGGATTAAAATACTGTAGGCACGGGGACGGATAACGGGCGTTGCATGGATGAGAGAAACTCATGTAACAATCATAGCAGGGCATTTGCAGATAATAATAAAACGGTGTCCAAGTACAAAGCAATCAATAGGCATGTGTTCCATATATAGTCGTGCGTGCTCGCAATGAGAAACTTGCACAACATCTTTTGTCCTACCAGCCGGTGGCAGCCGGGCCTCAAGGGAAACTACTGGATATTAAGGTACTCCTTTTAATAAAGTACCGGAGCAAAGCATTAACACTCCGTGAACACATGTGATCCTCACATCGCTACCATTCCCTCCGGTTGTCCCGATTTCTGTCACTTCGGGGCCATCGGTTCCGGACAGCGACATGTGTATACAACTTATAGGTAAGACCATAAACAATGAATATCTTGATGAAACAATAACATGTTCAGATCTGAGATCATGGCACTCGGGCCCTAGTGACAAGCATTAAGCATAACAAGTTGCAACAGTATCATCAAAGTACCAATTACGGACACTAGGCACTATGCCCTAACAATCTTATGCTATTACATGACCAATCTCATCCAATCCCTACCATCCCCTTCGGCCTACAGCAGGGGAATTACTCACACATGGATGGGGGAAACATGGCTGGTTGATGTAGAGGCGTTGGCGGTGATGGCGGTGATGATCTCCTCCAATTCCCCGTCCCGGCGGAATGCCAGAACGGAGACTTCTGGCTCCCGCGACGGAGTTTCGCGATGTGGCGGCGTTCTGGAGGGTTTCTGGCGACTTCGACTTCTCTCCGTGCGTTTTTAGGTCGAGGCCGATAAGTAGTCCGAAGGAGGGCGTCGGAGGCCGGCCGAGGGGGCCACACCACAGGGCCGCGCGGGCCCCCCTGGGCCGCGCCGCCCTATGGTGTGGGGCCCTCGGGCCTCCACCTGACTTCTCCTTCTGGCTCCGTTAGTTTCCTGAGAAAATAGGGCCTTCTGCATAAATTCCGAGGATTTTCCCGAAAGTTGGATTTCTGCACAAAAACGAGACACCAGAGCAGTTCTGCTGAAAACAGCGTTAGTCCGTGTTAGTTGCATCCAAAATACACAAATTAGAGGCAAAACAATAGCAAAAGTGTTCGGGAAAGTAGATACGTTTTGGACGTATCATGGCACTCACCGCCCTTGTCGACCGGTGGAGGCCGGAGACGCACACCTTCCACTTGAGAGCCGGCGAGATGACACCTACTCTCCAGGATGGTTCCATGATACTTGGACTTCCTATTCAGGGCGAGCCACTGTGTATGAACATAGCTTCTGATGGGTGGCGCCAGCAGATGCAGGCGCTTATTTTTTCGATAAAGGGAATATATTAATATCAAGAAGATACCAATTACACCCAGCCTCTGCAACAACGCACCGCCCTAATGGCACTACGGATGCACACAGCCAAAAACAAGAAAAGAAAACTAAGAAACAAAAGTCCCGCTACAGTATCTCGGGCCTAATAACAGCAATACATCCACCGCCAAGACAACACCTGAATTACAGACTCTCCAAAAACGACGCCTCCAAGAAGGGAACAGTGCTCAAACACCGTCGTCGCCCGATCAAAGATCTTAGGTTTTCACCCTGAAGATAGTCCCCGCTCTCAAAACAATGCCTTCACCAAGGTCATTGCCAGGCACAACCAATTAAGGCCAGATCTTGGGTTTTCACCCTGAAAGGTAGGACTCTGCACTTCACCTGTGTTGTCGCCCCCACTTTCATACCGCTGCTGTGAAGCCCGGAACACCAAACAAGTCCCTCAACAGCGCGGAGACTTGAACCTCCCTTAGCTAGTCCTCCCCTCCGGCCTTCATGAAATTCTCTTCTTCCGACTTTCATCATGGATCCATAGTCACTTGATGTCAACACAGAAAAAGAGCTTCGCGCCGCTCCCTCCAGAACCAATCGGTCGGAATAAAAGCATGGGTGCGCACGACCGAATACCTCCGATCCAGCAAACTCCAGGCAAAGCACTGTTACATTCGCCGGCGGAGCTTTCCGGAACTCAACCCCCCGGATAGATCACGAGTCCAGGCCTCCGGTAGGTCCTCCTCTTCACGCAAGAGAGGCCCTAGGACCGCCGCCTTTATTCAGGTCGGACCCCCACGTCGGTGACCATCCCGGGCTGGCGAAACCAACCCTCCACCGGCGACACCATCGCCGGCTTCCATGCACCTCCAACTCATCGCCAGATCGCGGTGATAGATCAAAAGATCCACCACCACCAACCGCAAGCCGACCCTCTCCGGCAAAGAAGAGGGCCACCTCCTCCGTCGAACCCAAGGCTGCTGCCCCGGGCGCCCTCGTGTCGCGGAAGAAGCCCGAGATCGCCTCCTCACACCGATGAGAGGCGGGGGGAGGGCATGGCGCAGACCGAGGGCCTGGCCGCCGCCCACCACCAGCCCCTACCGGTGTGCTGCGGGTGGAAGCCTTCGGGAGGGGAGGGGGACCGCAGCAAGAGTCGCCGCCGCCCATCACCATCCGCCGCCGCCGCCGTATGCGTCGAGGAGGGGAGAGCCCATCCGCCGTCCGCCGTGTGCAGGCGCTTATTGATGACGCGTAAAGCACACGCCCGTTGGGAACCCCAAGAGGAAGGTGTGATGCGTGCAGCGGCAAGTTTTCCCTCAGTAAGAAACCAAGGTTATCGAACCAGTAGGAGTCAAGGAGCACGTGAAGGTTGTTGGTGGCGGAGTGTAGTGCGGCGCAACACCAGGGATTCCGGAGCCAACGTGGAACCTGCACAACACAATCCAAATACTTTGCCCCAACTTAACAGTGAGGTTGTCAATCTCACCGGCTTGCTGTAACAAAGGATTAAATGTATAGTGTGGAAAATGATGTTTGCGAAGAACAGTAAGAACAAGTATTGCAGTAGATTGTATTCGATGTAAAAGAATGGACCGGGGTCCACAGTTCACTAGTGGTGTCTCTCCAGTAGTGTGAAATTCAATTGGGAATTACGACAAAGTACATAGACCGCTATCCAGCATGCATCTATGCCTAAAAAGTCCACCTTCAGGTTAGCATCCGCACCCCTTCCAGTATTAAGTTGCAAACAACAGACAATTACATTAAGTATGGTGCGTAATGTAATCAACACAAATATCTTTAGACAAAGCTGTAATATCCCAGGTTTAGAGGCTATAAAATGAGAGAACACCAAAGTGTGCATTGCATTCATGCATAGAAAATCCAGGGGATTTTCGCGCTTTCAAATAAAACTTACCACAGTAACTGAAGTTTCACTTGACTTGCTGGAACTGAAGTAGATCATCAAGTCAAGCGCTATAAACTTCACTGTGATCTTTGTTAAAACCTTGTTTTGGGTTGAGATGATTTGATCTATGGATTAGATCAAATAGAATTAGATTTACAACAACACATTCTTTAAGAATCGAACACTAACTTATTAACACTTAAAAGTTAGCAACTACCTTTGTGTGTAAATTAATTCACTTCTAAACTTATTACCAAATAAGGTAAACCACAGGGTCTAAAGTGCATAAAAGCCACACATTCTTATTTAAATCATAACTTATTAAGTATATGGAATATCATAAAACTAAATCCATTTACATTACGATTTATAGTTCAAACTATTTGAATCAAACTGACTATGAGTATTTTGAAACTCATATGATCATGCCTTGGTGAAATCAAACCCATCTATCCAAAAATTGAGGAATAACCTTCAACCTTGATCTTTTGATCAATATTATAATATAAATCCAATCCAATATGATATAGTGACTCATCCACAATAATAAAACCATCCACAAGATATTTAGTAACAAATGCCACTTGGCTAACCAAAAATAAATCATATGAGAGGATAATGATCTTGCCACATAGGATGAAAATATCTACATGACTTGCATCCCAAGCTTTGCCACCTCATGCTCAAAGGATTGCTATGGATGAGGGCATGACAACCAAGCACCTTACTCATCAACCCAACACAAGAGTCACCACCTATGTGTCATGATACTAGAGCTTGCCCAAGCCTATAAATAGAGCCACACCCTTCATCCATATGCATGATCACCTTGAAGCATGATACAAGGAAACCAAACACTAGAGACCTTCCATGTGAATTAGCTAGTATCAAGATGAAGAAGCTAGGAGGTGGAGGCATACCATAAGATGCAGGTTTATCAGATTTCCTGAAGAACAAGCTACAGAAGATACCAAGGTAGAATTCCTAGGCAAACCATATATTTTGAGGATCATATCATCATATCTTGAGTAGGACCTTAGGCTATTACAAGACATTTAGAAGTGAGAGAGATTATAGATGCTAACCATAGCCATGTCTATCCTAGAAAATTTTAGAGTAGTATTACATCTTACTTGTTTAAACCTACCTTTAATCTTGTAGATGAGAGCCATGTTCCATTAGTGAAACATAACCAAAGCTTATGCTCATATTCTAATCCTATTTGTGTATCACATTGGTGATCACTACTTAAACCCTAAACTACATTTGAATTCCAACCCATGGATTAACTTGGATTATAATTAGAACCCTGCCATACCTCATGCCTATTCAATACTTCAATTAGTGAAGTATTCCCAAAACCCTAAACCTTTTCATGTAGGATCCACTCCACATAAAATAATATGTCCTAACTTGTGTATCATGGATCACAAGTATAAACCAAGTTATAGATACTTAGTGTTCAATACCATTTGGTGAGTAGGATGAAACCAAGATCCTATTCTCCCTTGCAATCCAAATACTTGGCCTAAGTGAACCAAATGAATGGTATTTATAAAGTAGCATCACCTTAACAAGTGAATTAACCATGATGAGCTTAGGATCTATTTCAAGTAAGCCAAGCCAGCAAGATTATTAAAGATATAGTTTGTTCAACCATTTTCTTAAACTCTTTAAAATAAATTCCTCACATAAAATGATGAACCCAATTCCATCCTCAATTTCACCACTACATAAAATACTAGCCATAATTAATTTATATGTGAACCTCACTATTGTTAAGTAATAACAAAACTTAATGACATGTTTACTATGCACTGGTTATAAACTTCAAATCATTCAAGATAGGTTTGGTTCCCAAATTTAAAAGAATTGAGATAAACCATTAAACCATATCTACTTTATTTATACTTCACCAAAGCATCAACATAATCAAATATTAAATATTTGTTTGAACAAAACAAATATGCAGCAAGTAGTACTATCAAGTTCTATTAAGATTCAAATAATTTAGGACCTGCAAAATAAGAGAGAGTTAAAATTTGAAATCAAATAGTAAATGCAAACCAGAAAATAAAACAAAAAAGTTTAAAAAGGAAAAAGAGAGGGAAAACTTTACCTGTCCACCGAAGCAGGCCGCATGACAGCCCAAGCGACACAGAGCAGCCCAAAGATCGAAGCCCAAAGACCACCTCAGCCCAAGCGGATACCGATTCGGTATCTTTAAAAATCGTGCGAAGAAAGAAAACCCCTTTCTTCTTCTTCCCCGGCGTCGACAATGCGGCATCGCGATGACGTCGAGCTCATCGACGATAAGCTTGCCCGGACGCGCCAGAAGGTTCCAGAATTTCGCCCTAATCGTTTCACGTCCGAGTCTATCCGCGGGGAAGAAAAGATCCTCGCCAGACCACCTTCCAGAGACCGCCACCTCTTCATCGTCGCCGTCGTCGTGTCGAGTCCTCGAGGCTTTCCTTGGCCTATAAATAGGTGGAGGGCGTCACCGTGTAATCCTTGTTCTTCGCCGCCCATCCATTCTCTCTAAATCGCTCTCTATATCTCACTGGAAACACCGCCATGGCCGGCCAGTTCTCCGGCTAGCCGTCGATAGAAGCCACCCGGAGTCCACCGTTAGGTCGAGGAGATGCGCCTTGGTGTGTAGATCTTCTGGGAGCAAGCAGGCATCAAGGGGAGTTCGGAACCAGGAGGATTTCACCGTTCCCTTTCACTCGGGTTCGCCGGGAAACAGTCAATCGCCGCCGCCTCCGTCAACAATCATCGTCGCCGACCACACCAGCAGGTTCAGGGTGAGTTTGCGCGCCGTTAGGGCATACTCTCGCTTCCTAGCATCATCTGTAACGTCCGATTCGATTCTCGCCGAGTAAACCACCGCAAAGCATCCCTTTGTCGGCGATGCTCCGATGAGTCCACTGCGGAAACCACCACCACCATTCATCTCGCCTTGCAGTACTCGTTCGAATGCACCTATTCGCGCGTCCCGGGAGGCCTTAAATCGACGTCTCCGTCGTGCCCTGTCTCGCCGGCGTTGAGCCGCCGGTGGGGTGATGTGGCCGTGGGGACCCGGGAGCATTTTGACCTGGTCGTTGCCCCGTGGCAGCTGACCTAGTCAAAGGCCCCACTAGTCGATCATAGGGTTAGATCATGTAGGGTATCTTTAGTATTTTTAGGTTTATTTCAAATTCCAGAAAATAGCTGAAACTTTACAGAAATAGATTAAATTCATTTCAACTCAGAAAAATATGAATAATATATCAAAATGCTCACAAAAATAAACTCTATTCAAATAAAATATAAAACAAAAATGTGTGTCAAAATAAAATTTCATTTATTTTTAACTCCTTTAATTATGCCATTTCAATTATTTAAAATGCAATTTGAATTCAATAATTAGTAAAGTTTCAAAAATTAAATTTAACTATTCAGTTAACTAATTAAAATGTTAAGATTAATTTTCTTTATCATATTTGCATTAACTTAATTATTAGTGGTAATTCAGAAACCCTAATTTGCAATTTACCATTTACCATTTTCTTTAAATAGCAATAAAGCAAGAAAATATTAAAAGCCAATATCATTTTGGTAGTTCAACAATCATTTACTTAAACATTCTTTAGTTAACAAGTTAATTATTTTAAACCCTAATAACAATTATTAAACCCTGATTCTTAATTAAACCAAAATAGGAATTACCCTAATGATTAATTCTTGTGGAAAATTAATAAAATGTTAAACCATTACTAATTTTGATTCAAAGTAATTAGTAACCACAACTCTATTACCAATTATAATTTTAGGAGATGGATCTTAATTTAGAAACCCTAGTTTCAATTTAGTAAGACTTTGATTCCATTATTTCATGTGATCATCTCAAAATTGTTACACTTCCAAAACCCTAAAGATTTAAGCCATGTGATCATAGCCACTTCAACTTTACTTGTAGAACTTTGATAAGAAACCAATGAATGCATAATCATGATCCATCAACATAAAACCAATACACATGAGCTTAACATTTCATGTTCCTGTTCTTAATTAAAACCTATATGATTCACTAGTATCACCTAGGTATAAACCCAAACTTGTTAATTGGATTAGTACCATTGATCACCACTCATACATACAATACCATTAGAATCAACCTCAACCATCAAACCCTAGTAGAACTATAATGATAAACCCTAGTACCAACCTTGTGTAGCAATTCACATCACATGCTCCTATTCAATTAAACCCTACTTAGTAATTGATAAGCCACTTAGCTTAGAAGCAATTAGATACTACTTAGTAAAGCAATTGTGAAACCATAGTAAACCTTAATAGCTAATTTATAGAACCATCTTAAATAACCATCCTTTGATATGATGTATATGGGAAACCATAGTTATAACCTTACCAATACTTGGTGTATAGAAACCCATTCTATTTAAGGACCCAATTAGTTTCTATTAGTATAACTAAATGAACTCAATAGTAAACCCTAGAGTTACATAGCACCTATATATAGTAGTTCATGTTCTTATTTAACCTGTTCTTCAAAAGTTATTCTTTTGAAGTACAAATGTCAATCAAACCATAGAAGCCATAATTTTTATTTGAAATACTTATTAGTTCTTAAACAACATGTTCTTCAAAAGTTATTCTTTTGAAGTATGGCATAAGTAATCATCAACCATGACCCATAGAACTTAAAATTGACAACTGTTCTTTACATATTATTCCATCACTATTCTGTATGTGTATGATTGTTATGATGTCTAATATCACTTGGTTATGATGCTAATATAACCAAACCCTAATAAAAACCTAGTTTGAGAACCATTCTAAAAGTGCAATCAACCCTAAGAAAATCTTTACAACTCATACATCCTAAATCATCAAGGTTAGGTTACGCTCAGGACGATTGCATCTCATACTATGCATTATAGCATCTTTGCCAGTTCTTTAAACATTGTCCTTACCGGACGATGATGGTATTTCAGAATTTGGAGTTATCACGTATCGAAGCTTTTGCCTGCATAATCTTGCAGTCAAGAAAGGCAAGTTCATCGCTTGCTCATGTCATTTGATTATTTGTATCAAACTATATGCAAAGTACTATACTTATCACTCATGCATTGAAAAGCAAAGTATTATTTTACAATTATGAATATGACTATGTGGTGGGCAATGGAACCATGGTATGTGTTGATATGGTGGAGGTTCCATTGCATGGGTTATATCACCCTAGGATTAATTACCAATGCCGTCCAGTGATTCTAGCGCCGTACAAACCGCGTTGACCATGAGATCTATAATGGCTCTGGGGAAGCCAGCCGTATCTTTTCCCTTCTGCACGCCAACGGATCGGAGAGCCGGTGGGGTGCTGGAGGCACTGCCGTAATAGGTTGGGATAGCCTTTTAAATCCCCATCCATTAGTGATGATAAGCTCTACGATCTATGAGGGATTGTCCGGAGTACACCATGAGTAAAGCCGTATTATCGGGAGAAGTCTACTGGAGGTGTACGGTTGGACAAAAGGGTGGGTTTGCAGTCGCGGAGAAGGCGGTGTGGGCTTGGATCTTACACCTGGCCTCACACCAAAGGAAGTGTGGACGGGAAAGCTTGCACCTGGTTGGCAACAAGGATAAGGTCTCTTATGGGAAAAGTAACGCACCTCTGCAGAGGATACTGAATTGTGACTGTCACTCCCTGTTCCGGGAAGGGAACTGCGAACGCGGCAGGAAAGGAACTCCACGAAGTTCTGGTCAACCTGTGAAGACTGACGGGCATAGTTTTCAGAATAAAATAAACCTTTTGAAGAAATGTTTACAAAAACTTGCATTGACCTATGACTTTCTGGTCTATGGCTGTAGCTAGTGCATGATACACATATTTCCTAATATGAACTTGCTGAGTACGCTCGTACTCATTCTATCTCATTTGAACCCCCTTCTTAGAGCAATGCACGAAGGAGAAACTACCGTGGAACTCGAAGACAAAGGAGTCAACTGCAACAAGATGAGGAATCCAATCAAAGAAGTCAATGGAGTTAACTTCTGCATCAGTTATAATGGAAACCTAGACTAGTAATAGAAGGGAATCTTTCCCTAATCCTAGCACCTAAGTAGCTAGATTTCTATAGCAAGCCAAGTAGCTCTTGAACTTGAGTTAGTAATAAGATAGACTACGAGTCGTTCTTCTGGAGCTTTATTTGAAGTTTTACCTCACTGTAAAGTACGAGGATGTATGGATCTTATGTAAACAGTTCGTGTGTACTTCTATAGACATACCTTGGACTCGCATATGTTTCTGTTGTACCACTCTGAGAGATGTAATATGAGTGGAACGGTGTTTCACTTGTGTTATGTCAACGACTTGTGTACTACACCATGCAGTGGTACGCTGGGTCATCACAGCTGGTATCAGAGCAAATGCTTTGACCCTAGGATTAAAACCCTTTAAAGGAGACCTATAGGTTTGGTAGTGTCTATAGGAAGTGTTTTAGCTAAGTTAACTATGCTAAACCAAATATTCTTTTGACTTGAGATGGGTATTCACATGAGAATAATCCTGACACACTTGAGTCAATCTTTCTTATCTATCTATCTTTCTTAAGTAAAGTTAGTTAGTTATCTGGCTTCATTCCAAATAATTAGAACACCATTGAAGCTTAAGATAAAGGGTGGTAGTAGACCACAGTTGGTATACAACACATGGTAGTCCAAAGAGAGGATACAACCATAAGGAAGATATTCTATTGGAAGAAGTATACCAACGCAGGTTATGGTTAAGTAAGAGTCATTAAAAATGTCAAATGGCTGATGTTAAGTAAGGGAGATAAGTTATATAAGGTAGTATATGTCTATGATGAGTCAATCATAGGAGGTAAGGAAGAGTGATAGGAGTTACATGAGTCTACTTTCAATAATAAATTAGGTACTCATATATGATTCACTTGGGAATCATGGTATGATGGAGTAGAACATCATAAGTACGATAACAAAAGGATGATAAGGAGTAGGATTTAGGGAATAGTTCGAAAGCTTAGGCCTTAAAATCCTAATAACTGTATCAAGTATGTTAGAACCATAGTCCTTAATTTAAAAAAGGCTTATTTAGAGCATATCACATAGAGAAATCCTAGAGTTATAGGTGGTATATTCTAAACAATCATGTGTTTAGAGTAGACATGTTAGAACTAATTGTATTATAGGAAGTAGTCCTCAATAGCACATATATATGGTATACTATTTTGTTAGTACTTCCAAAGAAAACTAGGTTAACTCCAACTATCCCAGGCCATTTTGTTTCAAGTTTGTCTCATTGCAAATGTGCAATTTAGATAAATGTTGAGACCACTAGTAGAAATTCACGTATTGTGCTAAGTATCACAACCTAAACCTATCTTATGTGGTGTTATATACTACACATCTGAACCTGATGTTTATGGATGTCTTACCCAACTTTTATATTCAGGCATAGAAGGATGTGTATTATAAGCACAAAGCTGGATTTTCTTGGATTTTATTGGATTTTCATTGTTTGACTAGATCCATACATGAAGTTTGACTTTGATATGCAAATGCATGTTGCAATATCAAGCTCTTACTTGATGTTATAGGTCTAGAGGGTAAAGGTATTCGCGTGAGGAAGTGACGAATCCTGAAGATTTTGAAGATAAGATGAAGGTTCACTAGAAGAAGGAAGTAAAATTGTGGGAAGCAACCACAATACTCTAAAGGAAGGACCAATTAAAACTCATTTTTATCCTTAATCAAGGAGTACTTCAACATGGAAGTATCATGAAAGTGAGAAAATAGTGAATATGGAGCAGTAGAAGTGGAATCATATTCAATATGGAAGAAGGAAGTGCAAGTGAAGTCACTTACAATACTATTTTCATAGTATCAACAAGTGGTTATCTTGCAAAACAAACCCTAGAAGAAGGAAAATAGACAAGTGAAGTCGTAGCTGGTATAATAAGACCACAGCTGATATAGGATAATCATGAAGAGAAAGTATGTGAAGTGAGGTATATCTTAACTAAAACTATAAAAGTAGCCACAGCTGGTAAGTAGATATTGACTAGAACCATAACATAGCCACAGCTGGTACCAGATAGCCCACAGCCTGAACATTTCTTTACCCTAAAAGAATGGGGGACTCCGCAGCTAGTATTTCACAGCTGATATCTCGTAGTTGGTAAATATTTAGTCGGAGGATTCATAATGGATACCCACAACTGTGTGGATACACCACAAAGAATTCTTCATGAGACTTTAGAAAGGTACGAAATATAAACCAGACTTAAACCAACTACCTACCCTTGGAGTTTAATGATTAGAAGAAAGGAAGTTTGAAGATCATTAGTAAACTCTAAGGGGGAGAGGAAGGTTGAAGGAGAAGTATTAAAATATGATTTGGAGTATGATAGACGGAGAAAAAGGTCTGAACTGAGAGGAAGTCCGATCTTATTTTTATAAGGTTGTTGAGAAGTACCCATATAATAGTACTCTCAGGAGGTTGTCAGACCAGAAACCGAGGTCCATATCTCGAAGAAGTAAGAGTTAGATTCTAACTTGAGTGGGTAATTGTAATTACTCGAAACCAAGAGAATTCAAGTAAGTCTAAGATAATGAAGTTGGATGAAGAAGATGTCGGAGGACAATCCAAGCTTAAGAAGATACTATACGAAGGAGTTTGACCATACCAAAAGTAATGATTATTAGAAAGATTCCTTTCATGGAACCTAAAGAAACCAAAAGAAAGATAACTAGCATAAACTAGAAGCCATGATTGGATGGACTAAATGAGTCTAATCCATTCGTAGGACTAGAGAACCAGGACCATGCATATTGTAAATACCTTACTAAGTACCATCACTTTCGTTATGGTAGTAAGGGACAACAATACCTTACTTTAAATAAATCTTTAGACTTAAGGTTTGGACATCGCAGCTGGTACACCATAGTGCCATATTACACAGCAACTGGATTACCACAGCTGGTAGAACCAAGCTTTGAGTACCAAAATAGGGAGATGTCACTACAACCATTAGTAAAGTCCATTGACACAATAAGATGTCCTAATCCAAGAATCTTTCGAGAGAAAGCCTATAAGCTTAGAGTGTTGGAAGAAATCATAGAATTGAAGGAAATATCAGTACCAGACATCAGAAGACTCCAAGAAGGATCTGGACAAGAGATATATTCAATTATATCTAATGAGATCACTAGGGAGTTTGAAAGGATTGTGATCCGTTCAAGTACATTCCACATTAGGAACACGAGAGCGTTCGAACTTCGGGACGAAGTTCAGTTTAAGGGGGAGAGGCTGTAATATCCCAGGTTTAGAGGCTATAAAATGAGAGAACACCAAAGTGTGCATTGCATTCATGCATAGAAAATCCAGGGGATTTTCGCGCTTTCAAATAAAACTTACCACAGTAACTGAAGTTTCACTTGACTTGCTGGAACTGAAGTAGATCATCAAGTCAAGCGCTATAAACTTCACTGTGATCTTTGTTAAAACCTTGTTTTGGGTTGAGATGATTTGATCTATGGATTAGATCAAATAGAATTAGATTTACAACAACACATTCTTTAAGAATCGAACCCTAACTTATTAACACTTAAAAGTTAGCAACTACCTTTGTGTGTAAATTAATTCACTTCTAAACTTATTACCAAATAAGGTAAACCACAGGGTCTAAAGTGCATAAAAGCCACACATTCTTATTTAAATCATAACTTATTAAGTATATGGAATATCATAAAACTAAATCCATTTACATTACGATTTATAGTTCAAACTATTTGAATCAAACTGACTATGAGTATTTTGAAACTCATATGATCATGCCTTGGTGAAATCAAACCCATCTATCCAAAAATTGAGGAATAACCTTCAACCTTGATCTTTTGATCAATATTATAATATAAATCCAATCCAATATGATATAGTGACTCATCCACAATAATAAAACCATCCACAAGATATTTAGTAACAAATGCCACTTGGCTAACCAAAAATAAATCATATGAGAGGATAATGATCTTGCCACATAGGATGAAAATATCTACATGACTTGCATCCCAAGCTTTGCCACCTCATGCTCAAAGGATTGCTATGGATGAGGGCATGACAACCAAGCACCTTACTCATCAACCCAACACAAGAGTCACCACCTATGTGTCATGATACTAGAGCTTGCCCAAGCCTATAAATAGAGCCACACCCTTCATCCATATGCATGATCACCTTGAAGCATGATACAAGGAAACCAAACACTAAAGACCTTCCATGTGAATTAGCTAGGATCAAGATGAAGAAGCTAGGAGGTGGAGGCATACCATAAGATGCAGGTTTATCAGATTTCCTGAAGAACAAGCTACAGAAGATACCAAGGTAGAATTCCTAGGCAAACCATATATTTTGAGGATCATATCATCATATCTTGAGTAGGACCTTAGGCTATTACAAGACATTTAGAAGTGAGAGAGATTATAGATGCTAACCATAGCCATGTCTATCCTAGAAAATTTTAGAGTAGTATTACATCTTACTTGTTTAAACCTACCTTTAATCTTGTAGATGAGAGCCATGTTCCATTAGTGAAACATAACCAAAGCTTATGCTCATATTCTAATCCTAGTTGTGTATCACATTGGTGATCACTACTTAAACCCTAAACTACATTTGAATTCCAACCCATGGATTAACTTGGATTATAATTAGAACCCTGCCATACCTCATGCCTATTCAATACTTCAATTAGTGAAGTATTCCCAAAACCCTAAACCTTTTCATGTAGGATCCACTCCACATAAAATAATATGTCCTAACTTGTGTATCATGGATCACAAGTATAAACCAAGTTATAGATACTTAGTGTTCAATACCATTTGGTGAGTAGGATGAAACCAAGATCCTATTCTCCCTTGCAATCCAAATACTTGGCCTAAGTGAACCAAATGAATGGTATTTATAAAGTAGCATCACCCTAACAAGTGAATTAACCATGATGAGCTTAGGATCTATTTCAAGTAAGCCAAGCCAGCAAGATTATTAAAGATATAGTTTGTTCAACCATTTTCTTAAACTCTTTAAAATAAATTCCTCACATAAAATGATGAACCCAATTCCATCCTCAATTTCACCACTACATAAAATACTAGCCATAATTAATTTATATGTGAACCTCACTATTGTTAAGTAATAACAAAACTTAATGACATGTTTACTATGCACTGGTTATAAACTTCAAATCATTCAAGATAGGTTTGGTTCCCAAATTTAAAAGAATTGAGATAAACCATTAAACCATATCTACTTTATTTATACTTCACCAAAGCATCAACATAATCAAATATTAAATATTTGTTTGAACAAAACAAATATGCAGCAAGTAGTACTATCAAGTTCTATTAAGATTCAAATAATTTAGGACCTGCAAAATAAGAGAGAGTTCAAATTTGAAATCAAATAGTAAATGCAAACCAGAAAATAAAACAAAAAAGTTTAAAAAGGAAAAAGAGAGGGAAAACTTTACCTGTCCACCGAAGCAGGCCGCAGCAGCCCAAGCCAGCACCAGAGCAGCCCAGCATCGAAGCCCAGCCCCAGCCCAGCCCAAGCCAGATACCGATTCGGTATCTTTAAAAATCGTGCGAAGAAAGAAAACCCCTTTCTTCTTCTTCCCCGGCGTCGACAGTGCGGCATCGCCAGTAGACGTCGAGCTCGTCGACGATAAGCTTGCCCGGACGCGCCAGAAGGTTCCAGAATTTCGCCCTAATCGTTTCACGTCCGAGTCTATCCGCGAGGAAGAAAAGATCCTCGCCAGACCACCTTCCAGAGACCGCCACCTCTTCATCGTCGCCGTCATCGTGTCGAGTCCTCGAGGCTTTCCTTGGCCTATAAATAGGTGGAGGGCGTCACCGTGTAATCCTTGTTCTTCGCCACCCATCCATTCTCTCTAAATCGCTCTCTATATCTCACTGGAAACACCGCCATGGCCGGCCAGTTCTCCGGCTAGCCGTCGATAGAAGCCACCCCGGAGTCCACCGTTAGGTCGAGGAGATGCGCCTTGGTGTGTAGATCTTCTGGGAGCAAGCAGGCATCAAGGGGAGTTCGGAACCAGGAGGATTTCACCGTTCCCTTTCACTCGGGTTCGCCGGGAAACAGTCAATCGCCGCCGCCTCCGTCAACAATCGTCGTCGCCGACCACACCAGCATGTTCAGGGTGAGTTTGCGCGCCGTTAGGGCATACTCTCGCTTCCTAGCATCATCTGTAACGTCTGATTCGATTCTCGCCGGAGTAAACCGCCGCAGCATCCCTTTGTCGGTGATGCTCCGATGAGTCCCTGCGGAAACCACCACCACCATTCATCTCGCCTTGCAGTACTCGTTCGAATGCACCTATTCGCGCGTCCCGGGAGGCCTTAAATCGACGTCTCCGTCGTGCCCTGTCTCGCCGGCGTTGAGCCGCCGGTGGGGTGACGTGGCCGTGGGGACCCGGGAGCATTTTGACCTGGTCGTTGCCCCGTGGCAGCTGACCTAGTCAAAGGCCCCACTAGTCAGTCATAGGGTTAGATCTGTACCGGGTATCTTTAGTATTTTTAGGTTTATTTCAAATTCCAGAAAATAGCTGAAACTTTACAGAAATAGATTAAATTCATTTCAACTCAGAAAAATATGAATAATATATCAAAATGCTCACAAAAATAAACTCTATTCAAATAAAATATAAAACAAAAATGTGTGTCAAAATAAAATTTCATTTATTTTTAACTCCTTTAATTATGCCATTTCAATTATTTAAAATGCAATTTGAATTCAATAATTAGTAAAGTTTCAAAAATTAAATTTAACTATTCAGTTAACTAATTAAAATGTTAAGATTAATTTTCTTTATCATATTTGCATTAACTTAATTATTAGTGGTAATTCAGAAACCCTAATTTGCAATTTACCATTTACCATTTTCTTTAAATAGCAATAAAGCAAGAAAATATTAAAAGCCAATATCATTTTGGTAGTTCAACAATCATTTACTTAAACATTCTTTAGTTAACAAGTTAATTATTTTAAACCCTAATAACAATTATTAAACCCTGATTCTTAATTAAACCAAAATAGGAATTACCCTAATGATTAATTCTTGTGGAAAATTAATAAAATGTTAAACCATTACTAATTTTGATTCAAAGTAATTAGTAACCACAACTCTATTACCAATTATAATTTTAGGAGATGGATCTTAATTTAGAAACCCTAGTTTCAATTTAGTAAGACTTTGATTCCATTATTTCATGTGATCATCTCAAAATTGTTACACTTCCAAAACCCTAAAGATTTAAGCCATGTGATCATAGCCACTTCAACTTTACTTGTAGAACTTTGATAAGAAACCAATGAATGCATAATCATGATTGATACGTCTCCAACGTATCTATAATTTCCGATGTTCCATGCTTGTTTTATGACAATACCAACATGTTTTGTTCACACTTTATATCATTTTTATGCGTTTTCCGGAACTAACCTATTGACGAGATGCCGAGAGGCCAGTTGCTGTTTTCTGCTGTTTTTGGTTTCAGAAATCCTAGTAACGAAATATTCTCGGAATCGGACGAAATCAACGCCCAGGTTCCTATTTTTCCCGGAACCATCCAGAACACACGAGAAGGGCCAGAGAAGGGGGAGAGGGCCACCAGACCACACCCCGGCGCGGCCAGGGGGGGGCGCCCCCCTATGGTCTGGGCAGCCCAGGCCCCCTCCGACTCCGACTCTTCGCCTATTTAAGTCGTCGTGACCTAAAACCTCGACACCAATTGACGAAACTCCAGAAAGACTCCAGGGGCGCCGCCGCCATCGCGAAACTCCAATTCGGGGGACAGAACTCTCTGTTCCGGCACCCTGCCGGACGGGGAATTGCCCCCGGAGCCATCTCCACCGCCGTCTTCACCGCCATCTTCACCGCCATCGCTGCCCCCATGATGAGGAGGGAGTAATTCACCCCTGAGGCTGAGGGCTTCGCTGTAGCTATGTGGTTCATCTCTCTCCCATGTACCTCAATACAATAATCTCATGAGCTGCTTTACATGATTGAGATTCATATGAGTTTTGTATCACAATTTATCTATGTGCTACTCTAGTGATGTTATTAAAGTAGTTCTATTCCTCCTGCACGTGTGTAAAGGTGACTAGTGTGTGCACCGTGTGGTTCTTGTCGTAGGCTATGATCATGATCTCTTGTAGATTGTGGAGTTAATTATTACTATGATGGTATTGATGTGATCTATTCCTCCTACATATGCATGAAGGCGATAGTGTGCATGCTATGTTAGTACTTGGTTTAGTCTTTTGATCTATCTTACACTATAAGGTTACTAAATATGAACAAATTGTGGAGCTTGTTAACTCCGGCATTGAGGGTTCGTGTAATCCTACGCAATGCGTTCATCATCCAACAAAAGTGTAGAGTATGCATTTATCTATTCTGTTATGTGATCAATGTTGAGAGTGTCCACTAGTGAAAGTGTAATCCCTAGGCCTTGTTCCTAAATACTGCTGCGTTACTACTGCTTGTTTACTGTTTCACCGTGTTACTACTGCTGCAATACCACCACCATCAACTACACGCCCGCAAGCTATTTTCTGGCACCGTTGCTACTGCTCATACTTATTCATACCACCTGTATTTCACTATCTCTTCGCCGAACTAGTGCACCTATTTGGTGTGTTGGGGACACAAGAGACTTCTTGCTTTGTGGTTGCAGGGTTGCATGAGAGGGATATCTTTGACCTCTTCCTCCCTGAGTTCGATAAACCTTGGGTGATCCACTTAAGGGAAAACTTGCTGCTGTTCTACAAACCTCTGCTCTTGGAGGCCCAACACTGTCTACAGGAAAGGAGGGGGAACGTAGACATCAAGCTATTTTCTGGCGCCGTTGCCGGGGAGGAAAGGTAAAAGGTACTCACACTCCGGATCTCGGCTACTAAGCTATTTCCCGCCGTTGTAAGTACTCGAAGCTATTTCCTTTAGATTCTGCAATTGCATCTTTTTGTTTTTTGTTTACACTAGTTAGGCATAATGGAAAACAACAAAAAAATTGGTGAGCTTTTTAGTCTTTTTCCTGATTTAGAATTGTTTGATGCGAGAATTAAAAAACCTATGGAACCTTATTTGCATGCTAGTAGCGATGTTATTAGTATGAATGCAATTACTGCTAATGCTATGAAGAAGTCTAAGCTTGGGGAAGCTAGTTTTTGTGGTCTTTTTAGCTTCCCATCTTTAGGGGAGAAAATTTGTTCTGATAATGCTTTATCTCCCATATGCGATAACTCTAATAATGCTCCTGATATTTTGAATCCACCTGCTGAAAGTATTCCGTATAAAATACCTATGAAAATTATTGAACGTGTTATGGACAATCACTATAAAGGGGATGGAACTGTCCATCCTAGAGATCATTCTTGTTTTTGCACGAATTATGTGGGTTATTCAAGTGTGCAGGGTATCTCTATGGATGAAGTGAGGAAGAAGCTATTCTCTGTTTATTTGTCCGGTAAAGCGGCGCATTGGTATAAATTGTTGGAGAATAGACATTCTCTTGGTTGGGAGGAAATTGCATCTCTCTTTTATTCTAAATTTTATCCTCCGCATGAAGTGCATATTGATAGGAATTATATTTATAACTTTTATCCTCGTGATGGAGAGAGTATTTCTCAAGCGTGGGGGAGATTGAAATCTCTAATGCTCAAATGTCCCATTCATGAGCTCCCCCGTAATGTTATTGTTAACAATTTTTATGCGAGACTTTCAGGACAACACAAGGACTATCTGGATGCCTGTTCGGAGGGATCTTTCACAAGCAAGGAGATTGAAGCTAGGTGGGATCTTCTTGATCGGATTGAGGACAACGCTGAAGGATGGGAGAACGACAAAGGTAAAGAGTCAGGTATAAATTATGATTATGAATGCATTGAAGCTTTTATGGATACCGATAAATTTCGAAATATGAGTGCTACTTATGGTCTTGACTCTCAAGTTGCTGCAAATCTTTATAAAGCCTTTGCTTCTCATTTCTAATTGCCTAAAAATAATTTTGATAAGTATCATGAACCTTTTAAAGAGGCTTGCATGAAGAATGAAATTGTTGTTAATTATTGCAATAAGCATGCTCAAACTCCTAAGAATGCTATTTCCTATAAGCATGTTAATTTTTGTGGAATACATAGACCTTGTGGAATTAATCAAATCAAAGATGAATCTTGTATCCATCATGCTAATGAAAAAACTAGAAAGTGGTTTAGGGCTCTAGATGATCTTGGTAAAAAAGTTTGTGCCCTCTATCCTTTTATTTGTGAAGTTTGCCATGAAGTGGGTCATTTTAATTTTCAATGCTCCTCCAGTGATATATTGAACCCAATGAGTGCTGCAAATTTGTATTGTGATGATGAAATTACTCCTAATCAGCATGATGAACTTACTTTATTTTTGGGGTGTGAAGAATTGTCGAGAAAAATCTCTTTGTTACATATGAGTGATCTTGATATTGATGATGTCCTGCATGGGTGTTTTTCTTATTGCATTGATAATAGCCATACAAATACTTACATACAAAATATCTTAGAAGATGACACCTTGCCAAAATATGATAGGACTGCTGTGTGTTTTCAACTAATTAATGAAAAGGAGGGATTCTCCCAAGTTTCTTCTATTGTTTCTGAAAGTAAATCAGGTTATGCGGACAAGCCACCCTTCAAGCCTCTTCCACCTAAAGAAGGGAACGAGGAGAAGGAAGAGAAGAAGAAGAAGGGAACGAAGAAGAAGAAGAAGAAGAAGGGGAATAAAAAGAAAGAGGTAACATCATATCCCCGCGTATATGAGATAACAATAGGTAACCGTAAGTATGTTGCTCCTAATGATTATTGTGATAATGAATCTGAATATGATGATCTTCCTATGCCCTTTACATACATTAGCAATCATGATTTGAATGAGCACACCACTTTTGATATTGCAAATCTCTGGGAAATTGATTCTGAAAATGATGATGATAATAATTGCCATAGTGTCAGTGCTATCCATGCTTCCTCCCATAATGATATAGAAAGCTCTAAGCTTGGGGAAGAGGTGTTTGCAAATCCTTTAGCTACTGGTCATTATGTTCTTGATACATCTCCTTCTAATAACAATAATGGTGTGGACACAGATAAACCGATTGTGAAGGATAACTATTCTATTTCTTATGATGACACTATGCCTCCGATCTCTAATGATTATTATAAAGAATGCTATGATATAGGTTCTAACTATCCTTATGAAACTTGTCATAGTCATGATTGGATTACCAAAAACAATCCCCTTAATAGGCAACTTGTTTACCATGTTCAAATTCTTGATAATAATCTTGCTCCAATTACTATTAATAAGAATAACTCTTCTTATGCCAAATTTAATGATACTTCTATGCATATGAACCATGATAAGAATGTTTTAAGTGATGGGTATATTGTGGATTTCATCAATGATGCTACTGAAAGTTATTATGGGAGAGGGAAATATGGCTATATGCATCTTAATAATATTAAGTTTCCCCTCTTTATGTTGAGAATCTTGAAGTTGCTCGTGTTTTATCCTCTTATGCTTGTCACTTTGTTCTTCAGGAATTCATTTGTGTACAAGATTCCTCTTCATAGGAAGCATGTTAGACTTAAATTTGTTTTGAATTTGCCTCTTGAAGCTCTCTTTTGCTTCAAATACTATTTCCCGCGAATGGATTATTAAAACTGCTGAGCCCATCTTAATGGCTATAAAGAAAGAACTTCTTGGGAGATAACCCATGTGTTATTTTGCTACAGTACTTTGTTTTATATTTGTGTCTTGGAAGTTGTTTAATACTGTAGCAACCTCTCCTTATCTTAGTTTTGTGTTTTGTTGTGCCAAGTGAAGCCTCTAATCGAAGGTTGATACTAGATTTGGATTTCTGCGCAGAAACAGATTTCTATCTGTCACGAATCTGGGATTTTCTCTCTGTAGAAAAATCAGAAAAATATGCCAATTTACGTGCGTGTTCCTCAGATATGTACGCAACTTTCATTAGTTTTGAGTTTTCTGATCTGAGTAACGGAAGTATTTATTAGAAATTCGTCTTTACGGACTGTTCTGTTTTGACAGATTCTGTCTTTTATTTCGCATTGCTTCTTTCGCTGTGTTGGGTGGATTTCTTTGTTCCATTACCTTCCAGTAGCTTTGAGCAATGTCCAGAAGTGTTAAGAATGATTATGTCACCTCTGAACATGTGAGTTTTTGATTATGTACTAACCCCTCTAATAAAGATTATGAGAAGTTTGGTGTGAAGGAAGTTTTCAAGGGTCAAGAGAGGAGGATGATATACTATGATCAAGAAGAGTGAAAGCTCTAAGCTTGGGGATGCCCCGGTGGTTCACCCTTGCATATATCAAGAAGACTCAAGCGTCTAAGCTTGGGGATGCCCAAGGCATCCCCTTCTTCATCGACAAATTATCAGGTTCCTTCTCTTGAAACTATATTTTTATTCGGTCACATCTTATGTGCTTTACTTGGAGCGTCTGTATGTTTCTTGTTTTTGTTTTTGTTTGAATAAATGCTTGTGTGGGAGAGAGACACGCTCCGCTGGTTCGTATGAACACATGTGTTCTTAGCTCATAATATTCATTACGAAGGTTGAAACTGCTTCGTTAATTGTTATATGGTTGGAATTGGAAAATGCTACATGGAGTAATTGCTATAATGTCTTGGGTAATGTGATACTTGGCAATTGTTGTGCTCTTGTTTAAGCTCTTGCATCATATACTTTGCACCTATTAGTGAAGAAATACATAGAGCTTGTTAAAATTTGGTTTGCATGAGTGGTTTCTCTAGAGTCTAGATATTTTCTAGTGAGGTGTTTGAACAACAAGGAAGACGATGTATAGTCTTATAATGCTGGTAATATGTCTTTTATGTGAGTTTTGCTGTACCGGTTTATACTTGTGTTTGCTTCAAACAACCTTGCTAGCCTAAGCCTTGTATCGAGAGGGAATACTTCTCATGCATCCAAAATCCTTGAGCCAACCACTATGCCATTTGTGTCCACCATACCTACCTACTATGTGGTATTTCCTGCCATTCCAAAGTAAATTGCTTGAGTGCTACCTTTAAACAATTCAAAATTTATCACCTCTGATTTGTGTCAATGTTTTATAGCTCATGAGGAAGTATGTGGTGTTTAGCTTTCAACCTTGTCATTTACTTTTGACGGACTCTCACATGGACTAGTGGCACATCCGCTTATCCAATAATTTTGCAAAAAGAGCTGGCAATGGGATTCCCAGTCCCAAATTAATTAACAAAAATAGACACTCCTCCATGGTATGTGATTGTTGGACGGCACCCGAAGGATTCGGTTAGCCATGGCTTGTGTAAGCAAAGGTTGGGAGGAGTGTCATCATAATAAAACTAAAATAAAAAGGCACTCCTTCATGGTATGAGATTGTTGGCAGGCACCCGAGGATTCGGTTAGCCATGGTTTGTGAAAGAAAGGTTGGAAGGAGTGCCACCCAAAAATAAAATAATTCATGGGAGCCGCTCTTGGAAGTCCGGTTGGCGAGGTAGTTAGTGTACCCATTACCATTCGTTGAAAACAACAAACACCTCTCAAAACTTTACTTTTTATGCTCTCTATATGTTTTCAAAACCAAAGCTCTAGCACAAATATAGCAATCGATGCTTTCCTCTTTGAAGGACCATTCTTTTACTTTTATTGTTGAGTCAGTTCACCTATTTCTCTCCACCTCAAGAAGCAAACATTTGTGTGAACTGTGCATTGATTCTTACATACTTGCTTATTGCATTTGTTATATTGCTCTGCATTGACAACTATCTATGAGATATACATGTTACAAGTTGAAAGCAACCGCTGAAACTTAATCTTCCATTGTGTTGCTTCAATACCTTTACTAAGAATTTATTGCTTTATGAGTAACTCTTATGCAAGACTTGTTGATGCTTGTCTCGAAAGTACTATTCATGAAAAGTCTTTGCTATATGATTCAATTGTTTACTCATTGCATTTACATTGTTTCAAATCGCTGCATTCATCTCATATGCTTTACAATGGTATGATTAAGATTATGTTGGTAGCATGTCACCTCAGAAATTATCTTTTATCGTTTACCTACTCGAGGACGAGTAGGAACTAAGCTTGGGGATGCTGATACGTCTCCAACGTATCTATAATTTCCGATGTTCCATGCTTGTTTTATGACAATACCAACATGTTTTGTTCACACTTTATATCATTTTTATGCGTTTTCCGGAACTAACCTATTGACGAGATGCCGAGAGGCCGATTCTGTTTTCTGCTGTTTTTGGTTTCAGAAATCCTAGTAACGAAATATTCTCGGAATCGGACGAAATCAACGCCTGTGTTCCTATTTTTCCCGGAACCATCCAGAACACACGAGAAGGGCCAGAGAAGGGGGAGAGGGCCACCAGACCACACCCCGGCGCGGCCAGGGGGGGGGGCGCGCCCCCCTATGGTCTGGGCAGCCCAGGCCCCCTCCGACTCCGACTCTTCGCCTATTTAAGTCGTCGTGACCTAAAACCTCGACACCAATTGACGAAACTCCAGAAAGACTCTGTGGGCGCCGCCGCCATCGCGAAACTCCAATTCGGGGACAGAACTCTCTCGTTCCGGCACCTGCCGGACGGGGAATTGCCCCCGGAGCCATCTCCACCGCCGTCTTCACCGCCATCTTCACCGCCATCGCTGCCCCCATGATGAGGAGGGAGTAATTCACCCCTGAGGCTGAGGGCTTCGCTGTAGCTATGTGGTTCATCTCTCTCCCATGTACCTCAATACAATAATCTCATGAGCTGCTTTACATGATTGAGATTCATATGAGTTTTGTATCACAATTTATCTATGTGCTACTCTAGTGATGTTATTAAAGTAGTTCTATTCCTCCTGCACGTGTGTAAAGGTGACTAGTGTGTGCACCGTGTGGTTCTTGTCGTAGGCTATGATCATGATCTCTTGTAGATTGTGGAGTTAATTATTACTATGATGGTATTGATGTGATCTATTCCTCCTACATATGCATGAAGGCGATAGTGTGCATGCTATGTTAGTACTTGGTTTAGTCTTTTGATCTATCTTACACTATAAGGTTACTAAATATGAACAAATTGTGGAGCTTGTTAACTCCGGCATTGAGGGTTCGTGTAATCCTACGCAATGCGTTCATCATCCAACAAAAGTGTAGAGTATGCATTTATCTATTCTGTTATGTGATCAATGTTGAGAGTGTCCACTAGTGAAAGTGTAATCCCTAGGCCTTGTTCCTAAATACTGCTGCGTTACTACTGCTTGTTTACTGTTTCACCGTGTTACTACTGCTGCAATACCACCACCATCAACTACACGCCCGCAAGCTATTTTCTGGCACCGTTGCTACTGCTCATACTTATTCATACCACCTGTATTTCACTATCTCTTCGCCGAACTAGTGCACCTATTTGGTGTGTTGGGGACACAAGAGACTTCTTGCTTTGTGGTTGCAGGGTTGCATGAGAGGGATATCTTTGACCTCTTCCTCCCTGAGTTCGATAAACCTTGGATGATCCACTTAAGGGAAAACTTGCTGCTGTTCTACAAACCTCTGCTCTTGGAGGCCCAACACTGTCTACAGGAAAGGAGGGGGAACGTAGACATCAATGATCCATCAACATAAAACCAATACACATGAGCTTAACATTTCATGTTCCTGTTCTTAATTAAAACCTAATATGATTCACTAGTATCACCTAGGTATAAACCCTAACTTGTTAATTGGATTAGTACCATTGATCACCACTCCTACATACAATACCATTAGAATCAACCTCAACCATCAAACCCTAGTAGAACTATAATGATAAACCCTAGTACCAACCTTGTGTAGCAATTCACATCACATGCTCCTATTCAATTAAACCCTACTTAGTAATTGATAAGCCACTTAGCTTAGAAGCAATTAGATACTACTTAGTAAAGCAATTGTGAAACCATAGTAAACCTTAATAGCTAATTTATAGAACCATATTAAATAACCATCCTTTGATATGATGTATATGGGAAACCATAGTTATAACCTTACCAATACTTGGTGTATAGAAACCCATTCTATTTAAGGACCCAATTAGTTTCTATTAGTATAACTAAATGAACTCAATAGTAAACCCTAGAGTTACATAGCACCTATATATAGTAGTTCATGTTCTTATTTAACCTGTTCTTCAAAAGTTATTCTTTTGAAGTACAAATGTCAATCAAACCATAGAAGCCATAATTCTTATTTGAAATACTTATTAGTTCTTAAACAACATGTTCTTCAAAAGTTATTCTTTTGAAGTATAGCATAAGTAATCATCAACCATGACCCGTAGAACTTAAAATTGACAACTGTTCTTTACATATTATTCCATCACTATTCTGTATGTGTATGATTGTTATGGTGTCTAATATCACTTGGTTATGATGCTAATATAACCAAACCCTAATAAAAACCTAGTTTGAGAACCATTCTAAAAGTGCAATCAACCCTAAGGAAATCTTTACAACTCATACATCCTAAATCATCGAGGTTAGGTTACGCTCGGGACGATTGCATCTCATACTATGCATTATAGCATCTTTGCCAGTTCTTTAAACATTGTCCTTACCGGACGATGATGGTATTTCAGAATTTGGAGTTATCACGTATCGAAGCTTTTTCCTGCATAATCTTGCAGTCAAGAAAGGCAAGTTCATCGCTTGCTCATGTCATTTGATTATTTGTATCAAACTATATGCAAAGTACTATACTTATCACTCATGCATTGAAAAGCAAAGTATTATTTTACAATTATGAATATGACTATGTGGTGGGCAATGGAACCATGGTATGTGTTGATATGGTGGAGGTTCCATTGCATGGGTTATATCACCCTAGGATTAATTACCAATGCCGTCCAGTGATTCTAGCGCCGTACAAACCGCGTTGACCATGAGATCTATAATGGCTCTGGGGAAGCCAGCCGTATCTTTTCCCTTCTGCACGCCAACGGATCGGAGAGCCGGTGGGGTGCTGGAGGCACTGCCGCAATAGGTTGGGATAGCCTTTTAAATCCCCATCCATTAGTGATGATAAGCTCTACGATCTATGAGGGATTGTCCGGAGTACACCATGAGTAAAGCCGTATTATCGGGGGAAGTCTACTGGAGGTGTACGGTTGGACAAAAGGGTGGGTTTGCAGTCGCGAAGAAGGCGGTGTGGGCTTGGATCTTACACCTGGCCTCACACCAAAGGAAGTGTGGACGGGAAAGCTTGCACCTGGTTGGCAACAAGGATAAGGTCTCTTATGGGAAAAGTAACGCACCTCTGCAGAGGATACTGAATTGTGACTGTCACTCCCTGTTCCGGGAAGGGAACTGCGAACGCGGCAGGAAAGGAACTCCACGAAGTTCTGGTCAACCTGTGAAGACTGACGGGCATAGTTTTCAGAATAAAATAAACCTTTTGAAGAAATGTTTACAAAAACTTGCATTGACCTATGACTTTCTGGTCTATGGCTGTAGCTAGTGCATGATACACATATTTCCTAATATGAACTTGCTGAGTACGCTCGTACTCATTCTATCTCGTTTGAACCCCCTTCTTAGAGCAATGCACGAAGGAGAAACTACCGTGGAACTCGAAGACAAAGGAGTCAACTGCAACAAGATGAGGAATCCAATCAAAGAAGTCAATGGAGTTAACTTCTGCATCAGTTATAATGGAAACCTAGACTAGTAATAGAAGGGAATCTTTCCCTAATCCTAGCACCTAAGTAGCTAGATTTCTATAGCAAGCCAAGTAGCTCTTGAACTTGAGTTAGTAATAAGATAGACTACGAGTCGTTCTTCTGGAGCTTTATTTGAAGTTTTACCTCACTGTAAAGTAGGAGGCTGTATGGATCTTATGTAAACAGTTCATGTGTACTTCTATAGACATACCTTGGACTCGCATATGTTTCTGTTGTACCACTCTGAGAGATGTAATATGAGTGGAACGGTGTTTCACTTGTGTTATGTCAACGACTTGTGTACTACACCATGCAGTGGTACGCTGGGTCATCACATTGATGTTTTATCCCTAGTGGCAACAGCACATCCACAACCTTAGAACTTTCTGTCATTGTCCCAGATTAAATGGAGGCATGAACCCACTATCGAGCATAAATACTCCCTCTTGGAGTTACAAGTATCAACTTGGCCAGAGCCTCTACTAGCAACGGAGAGCATGCAAGATCATAAACAACACATATATGATAGATTGATAATCAACATAACATAGTATTCCATATTCATCGGGTCCCAACAAACACAACATGTAGCATTACAAATAGATAATCTTGATCATGTTAGGCAGCTCACAAGATCGAACAATGATAGCACATGAGGAGAAGACAACCATCTAGCTACTGCTATGGACCCATAGTCCAGGGGTGAACTACTCACACATCAATCCGGAGGCGATCATGGTGATGAAGAGTCCTCCGGGAGATGATTCCCCTCTCCGGCAGGGTGCCGGAGGCGATCTCCTAAATCCCCCGAGATGGGATTGGCGGCGGCGGCTCTGGAAGGTTTTCCGTATCGTGGCTCTCGGTACTGGGGTATTCGCGACGAAGGCTTTAAGTAGGCGGAAGGGTAGGTTTAGGGGTGGCACGAGGGCCCCACACACCAGGGCGGCGTGGCCCCACCCTTGGCCGCGCGGCCCTAGTGTGGCGGCGCCTCGTCGCCCCACTTCGTAATCCTTTCGGTCTTCCGGAAGCTTCGTGGAAAAATAAGACCCTGGGCGTTGATTTCGTCCAATTCCGAGAATATTTCCTTTGTAGGATTTCTGAAACCAAAAACATCAGAAAACAACAACTAGCTCTTCGGCATCTTTTCAATAGGTTAGTGCCGGAAAATGCATAAATATGACATAAAGTGTGTATAAAACATGTGAGTATCATCATAAAAGTAGCATTGAACATAAGAAATTATAGATACGTTTGAGACGTATCAAGCATCCCCAAGCTTAGTTCCTACTCGTCCTCGAGTAGGTAAACGATAACAAAGATAATTTCTGAAGTGACATGCTATCATAATCTTGATCAATACTATTGTAAAGCATATGTAATGAATGAAGTGATTCGAAGCAATGGTAAAGATAATGATTAAACAACTGAATCATATAGCAAAGACTTTTCATGAATAGTACTTTCAAGACAAGCATCAATAAGACTTGCATAAAAGTTAACTCATAAAGCAATAGATTCTTAGTAGAAAGTTTTGAAGCAACACAAAGGAAGATATAAGTTTCAGCAGTTGCTTTCAACTTCAACATGTTTATCTCATGGATAATTGTCAACATAAAGTAATATGATGAATGCAAATAAGCAAATATGTAAGAATCAATGCACAGTTAACACAAGTGTTTGCTTCTAAGATGGAAGGAAGTAGGTAAACTGACTCAACATAAAAGTAAAATAATGGCCCTTCGCAGAGGGAAGCATGGATTGCTATATTTGTGCTAGAGCTTTTATTTTGAAAACAAGAATTTTTTTTGTCAACGGTAGTAATAAAGCATATGTGTTATGTATAAGACATCTTATAAGTTGCAAGCCTCATGCATACTATACCAATAGTGCCCGCACCTTGTCCTAATTAGCTTGGATTACATGGATTATCATTGCATAGCATATGGTTTACCAAGTGTCACAAAGGGGTACCTCTATGTCGCCTGTACAAAGGTCTAAGGAGAAAGCTCGCATTGGATTTCTCGCTTTTGATTATTCTCAACTTAGACATCCATACCGGGACAACATAGACAACAGATAATGGACTCCTCTTTAATGCATAAGCATTCAACAACAGATAATATTCTCATATGAGATTGAGGATTATTGTCCAAACTGAAACTTCCACCATGGATCATGGCTTTAGTTAGCGGCCCAATGTTCTTCTCTAACAATATGCATACTCAAACCATTTAATCATGATAAATCTCCCTTACTTCAGACAAGACGAACATGCATGGCAACTCACATGATATTCAACAAAGGTGAAATAGTTGATGGCGTCCCCAGGAACATGGTTACCGCTCAACAAGCAACTTATTAAGAAATAAGACACATAAGTACATATTCAATACCACAATAGTTTTTAGGCTATTTTTCCCATGAGCTATATATTGCAAAGACAAAGAATGGAATTTTAAAGGTAGCACTCAAGCAATTTACTTTGGAATGGCAGAGAAATACCATGTAGTAGGTAGGTATGGTGGACACAAATGGCATAGTTTTTGGCTCAAGGATTTTGGATGCACGAGAAGTATTCCCTCTCAATACAAGGCTTAGGCTAGCAAGGTATTTTTGAAGCAAACACAAGTATGAACCGGTACAGCAAAACTTACATAAGAACATATTGCAAGCATTATAAGACTCTACACTGTCTTCCTTGTTGTTCAAACCCTCACCAGAAAATATCTAGACTTTAGAGAGACCAATCATGCAAACCAGATTTCAACAAGCTCTACAGTATTTCTTCACTAATAGGTGCAAAGTACATGATGCAAGAGCTTAAACATGATCTATTTGAGCACAACAATTGCCAAGTATCAAATTATTCAAGACATTATACCAATTACCACTTGTAGCATTTTCTGTTTCCAACCATATAACAATTAACGAAGCAGTTTCAACCTTCGACATGAACATTAAGAATAAAGCTAAGAACACATGTGTTCATATGCAACAGCGGAGCGTGTCTCTCTCCCACATAAAGAATTCTAGGATCCAATTTTATTCAAACAAAACAAAAACAAGAACATAAAGACGCTCCAAGTAAAGCACATAAGATGTGACGGAATAAAAATATATTTTCACTAGAGGTGACCGGATAAATTGTCGATGAAGAAGGGGATGCCTTGGGCATCCCCAAGCTTAGATGCTTGAGTCTTCTTGAAATATGCATGGATGAACCACGGGGGCATCCCCAAGCTTAGAGCTTTCACTCTCCTTGATCATATTATCATCCTCCTCTCTTGATCCTTGAAAACTTCCTCCACACCAAACTCAAAACAAACTCATTAGAGGGTTAGTGCATAATCAAAAATTCACATATTCAGAGGTGACATAATCATTCTTAACACTTCTGGACATTGCACAAAGCTACTGAAAGTTAATGGAACAAATAAATCCATCAAACATAGCAAAACAGGCAATGCGAAATAAAAGGCAGAATCTGTCAAAACAGAATAGTCTGTAAAGACTAATTTTCTGGGGCACTTAACTTGCTCAGATGAAAATGCTCAAATTGAATGAAAGTTGCGCACATATCTGAGGATCACGCACGTAAATTGGCAGATTTTTCTGAGTTACCTACTGAGAATACTACTCAAATTCGTGACAGCAAGAAATCTGTTTCTGCGCAGTAATCCAAATCTAGTATGAACCTTACTATCAAAGACTTTACTTGGCACAACAATGCGATAAAATAAAGATAAGGAGAGGTTGCTACAGTAGTAACAACTTCCAAGACTCAAATATAAAACAAAAATACTGTACTAAAATAATGGGTTGTCTCCCATAAGCGCTTTTTTTTAACGCCTTTCAGCTAGGCGCAGAAAGTGTGAATCAAGTATTATAAAATGACGAAGCATCAACATCATAATTTGTTCTAATAATAGAATCAAAAGGTAACTTCATTCTATTTCTAGGGAAGTGTTCCATACCTTTCTTGAGAGGAAATTGATATTTAATGTTACCTTCCTTCATATCAATAATAGCACCAACGGTTCGAAGAAAAGGTCTTCCCAAAATAATGGGACAAGATGCATTGCATTCAATATCCAAGATAACAAAATCAACGGGGACAAGGTTATTGTTAACCATAATGCGAACATTATCAATCCTCCCCAAAGGTTTCTTTGTAGAATTATCAGCAAGATTAAGATCCAAATAACAATTTTTCAAGGGTGGCAAGTCAAGCATATTATAGATTTTCTTAGGCATAACTGAAATACTTGCACCAAGATCACATAAAGCATTACAATCAAAATCATTGACCTTCATCTTAATGATGGGCTCCCAACCATCTTCTAGTTTCCTAGGAATAGAAGTTTCACGATTTAATTTATCTTCTCTAGCTTTTATGAGAGCATTTGTAATATGTTTTGTAAAGGCCAAATTTATAGCACTAGCATTAGGACTTCTAGCAAGTTTTTGTAAGAACTTAATAACTTCAGAGATGTGACAATCATCAAAATCTAAACCATTATGATCTAAAGCAATGGGATCATTGTCCCCAATATTTTGAAAAATTTCAGCAGTTTTATCACAAGCAGTTTCAGCAGTTTTAACAGTATCAGGCAGTTTTTCACGCTTTGCATTAGGAGTAGAAACATTGCCAACACCAATTATTTTACCATTGATAGTAGGAGGTGTAGCAACATGTGAAGCATTAGCATTACTAGTGGTGGTAATATTCCAAACTTTAGCTACATTATCATCTTTAGAATTTTCTTTTTTTTCCCACCTAGCACGCAATTCGGCCATCAATCTAATATTCTCATTAATTCGAACTTGGATGGCGTTTGCTGTAGTAACAATTTTATTATCAATATCCTCAGGTTTAGCGGCCATTTTATTAATTAAAAAAGATTGTGACGCAGACATGTATGAGATTCGGTTTTCAGCATTTGAAAGCTTAGTTTGCAAACTCGAAATCTCCATATTCAAATTTTCAAGTTGATTTCCAATATTTTTCAACAAGGCAGATTGTTCATTCATAGTTTTAGTAAACAATTGATTTTGCTCATATTGTGATTACATAAAGCTCTTAGTAGATCTTTCAATTTCTAACATCTTTTCCTCATTAGGCGAAACATATCTACCATAAGAATTACCATAATCATTACCACTAGCAGGATATGGCCTATAGTTGTTGTTACCCAAATTATTCCTATTAGCATTGTTGTTGAAATTATTATTTTTAATGAAGTTTACATCAACATGTTCTTCTTGAGCAACCAATGAAGCTAAAGGAACATTATTAGGATCAACATTAGATCTACCATTCACAAGCATAGACATAATAGCATCAATCTTATCACTCAAGGAGGAGATTTCTTCAACAGAATTTACCTTCTTACCTTGTGGAGCTCTTTCCGTGTGCCATTTAGAGTAATTAATCATCATATCATCAAGAAGCTTTGTTGCCACGCCTAGAGTGATGGACATAAAAGTACCTCCAGCAGCTGAATCCAATAGGTTCCGCGAAGAAAAATTCAATCCTGCATAAAAGGTTTGGATGATCATCCAAGTAGTCAGTCCATGGGTAGGGCAATTTTTAACCAAAGATTTCATTCTTTCCCATGCTTGAGCAACATGCTCATTATCCAATTGCTCAAAATTCATTATGCTACTTCTCAAAGATATAATTTTAGCAGGAGGATAATATCTACCAATGAAAGCATCCTTACATTTAGTCCATGAATCAATACTATTCTTAGGCAAAGATAGCAACCAATCTTTAGCTCTTCCTCTTAAGGAGAAAGGAAACAATTTTAATTTTATAATGTCACCATCTACATCCTTATACTTGTGCATCTCACATAGTTCAACAAAATTATTAAGGTGGGTAGCAGCATCATCAGAACTAACACCAGAAAATTGCTCTCTCATAACAAGATTTAGTAAAGCAGGTTTAATTTCAAAGAATTCTGCTGTAGTAGCAGGTGGAGCAATAGGTGTGCATAAGAAATCATTATTATTTGTGCTAGTGAAGTCACACAACTTAGTATTCTCAGGAGTACCCATTTTAGCAATAGTAAATAAAGCAAACTAGATAAAGTAAATGCAAGTAACTAATTTTTTTTGTGTTTTTAATATAGAGAATGCAAACAAGACAGTAAATAAAGTAAATGCAAGTAACTAATTTTTTTGTATTTTTATATAAGAAAGCAAACAAAGCAGTAAATAAAATAAAGTAAAGCAAGACAAAAATAAAGTAAAGAGATTGGAAGTGGGAGACTCCCCTTGCAGTGTGTCTTGATCTCCCTGGCAACGGTGCCAGAAAACTGTCTTGATGACGCGTAAAGCACACGCCCGTTGGGAACCCCAAGAGGAAGGTGTGATGCGTGCAGCAGCAAGTTTTCCCTCAGTAAGAAACCAAGGTTATCGAACCAGTAGGAGTCAAGGAGCACGTGAAGGTTGTTGGTGGCGGAGTGTAGTGCGGCGCAACACCAGGGATTCCGGCGCCAACGTGGAACCTGCACAACACAATCCAAATACTTTGCCCCAACTTAACAGTGAGGTTGTCAATCTCACCGGCTTGCTGTAACAAAGGATTAAATGTATAGTGTGGAAAATGATGTTTGCGAAGAACAGTAAGAACAAATATTGCAGTAGATTGTATTCGATGTAAAAGAATGGATCGGGGTCCACAGTTCACTAGTGGTGTCTCTCCAATAAGATAAAGCATGTTGGGTGAACAAATTACAGTTGGGCAATTGACAAATAAAGAGGGCATAACAATGCACATACATATCATGATGAGTAGTGTGAAATTCAATTGGGCATTACGACAAAGTACATAGACCGCTATCCAGCATGCATCTATGCCTAAAAAGTCCACCTTCAGGTTAGCATCCACACCCCTTCCAGTATTAAGTTGCAAACAACAGACAATTGCATTAAGTATGGTGCGTAATGTAATCAACACAAATATCCTTAGACAAAGCATTGATGTTTTATCCCTAGTGGCAACAGCACATCCACAACCTTAGAACTTTCTGTCACTGTACCGGATTAAATGGAGGCATGAACCCACTATCGAGCATAAATACTCCCTCTTGGAGTTACAAGTATCAACTTGGCCAGAGCCTCTACTAGCAACGGAGAGCATGCAAGATCATAAACAACACATATATGATAGATTGATAATCAACATAACATAGTATTCCATATTCATCGGGTCCCAACAAACACAACATGTAGCATTACAAATAGATGATCTTGATCATGTTAGGCAGCTCACAAGATCGAACAATGATAGCACATGAGGAGAAGACAACCATCTAGCTACTGCTATGGACCCATAGTCCAGGGGTGAACTACTCACACATCAATCCGGAGGCGATCATGGTGATGAAGAGTCCTCCGGGAGATGATTCCCCTCTCCGGCAGGGTGCCGGAGGCGATCTCCTGAATCCCCCGAGATGGGATTGGCGGCGGCGGCGTCTCTGGAAGGTTTTCCGTATCGTGGCTCTCGGTACTGGGGTATTCGCGACGAAGGCTTTAAGTAGGCGGAAGGGTAGGTTTAGGGGCGGCACGAGGGCCCCACACACCAGGGCGGCGCGGCCCCACCCTTGGCTGCGCGGCCCTAGTGTGGCGGCGCCTCGTCGCCCCACTTCGTAATCCTTTCGGTCTTCTGGAAGCTTCGTGGAAAAATAAGACCCTGGGCGCTGATTTCGTCCAATTCCGAGAATATTTCCTTTGTAGGATTTCTGAAACCAAAAACAGCAGAAAACAGCAACTGGCTCTTCGGCATCTTGTCAATAGGTTAGTGCCAAAAAATGCATAAATATGACATAAAGTGTGTATAAAACATGTGAGTATCATCATAAAAGTAGCATGGAACATAAAAAATTATAGATACGTTTGAGACGTATCACTTATTGGCATGGCTCCTCCGGCGCCAGCAAATCCAAAGGAGAGAGCTCCCGCCGGCGCGTCTTTCTCTTGGATCAGGCTTAACTTTGGACAATGTCCGGACGGGGCCAACGAGGACACTATCATGACGTACACCCGCGTGTACTTATGGTACATGATTTCGAGGACTCTCTTTCCTGACAGTGGGGGGAAGCTGGCCCATTGGTGTTGGCTGAAGGCGCTTACGGTGTTGGAGCACCGGTGGAGTTGGGGAACAGCGGCACTTGCCTACCTCTACCGGCAGGTGATGATTTGTTCTATGTATTATTTTCCTATAGTAGTGTGCTAGACAAAGTACTAACCAAATGTCTTATGTACGCAGTTGGATGAAGCTTGTCGCAGGACTGGGAGCGGCGGTATTGGTGGATGCTTCCTCCTACTTTCCGTATGGAGCTGGGACCGCCTATCAGTTGGGCGGCCTAGGACACTCACCGAGAGGCCATGGCCTCATCACCATGAGAACCTTGATCGGGAGCCGACTTGGGCATATCTTTGGGACAATGTCTCGGAGATGACGAGCGATCCAAAGATCATGTACAGGCACTACACTGAGGAGTTGGACACTCTTACCGCTGAGCAGGTAACTGATCACTCTTTTGCAATCCGAATTCATAAATTCTACTGGCATGTTGTAAATTCTGAAATATTTGTATGATACAAGTGGATTGGGAGCCATATGGTACCTACTACCGTATTGGCGCGGCGATGCCTGACCTCAACCAGAAGTGCACGGAGGAGGCACGATTCTGGCGTATGCGCTGCCCACTCATATGCATGTGGCTTGTTGAATACCACCAGCCGCACAGAGTGATGAGACAGTTTGGGCTGTATCAGGAATGCCCACCTCAGTGGCAAGACACGGACAAGGTGCTTCATAGGTAAACTTCTGGAATCATGCGATGGAAGATTCTTGATAGAAGAGGTAGAATCTAATATCTTGATTCTTGCAGGCTTGATAGGCAGCGGCACAGGAAGATCACAAATTGGCCAGTCCATCATAGCGGCCACGTCGCAGCGTTCCAACACTGTTTGGAAGCGACACGGACTGCTGGCCCTGTGGAGATTGTGCCTCACGACTTGGCCGCTTTCAACAACTACCTCCAGTGGTTCCATGAAAACACGCGTATCGAGTTAGTGAAGCACGCGTATGATGAAAACATCTTGGACAACCCCATCGAGTTCGATGAGGTTGCGCAAAGCCAGCACGACACCTTTGCTCGCAGAGGGAGATCGACTTCTATTGCTTCCGAGCTGAACTTCGTGGTAATGGATTCTCTCACTAACTAGTACATCATCTAGATTGCCATGTGCTCGCTTAAATTGTGTATACTATGTTTGTCACAGCGGTCGGAGATCCAAAGAACAGCTGACGAGTGCGAGGTTATGTGGGAGCAGAGCCTTAGAGATGAAAAGTCTGTCGGACCGTTGCGGCATTTCATTAAGGTATGATCACCAACTTTGAATGTACGCTATTATGTTCTGGTGGCTTTGTAACCATGAGTTCCATGACGCAGAACACTGCACAAAAGATACGGCGGTTAGCCAACTTGCTAGGTTGCCGCGAAGGCGAAATTCCTACATCCTCTTCTGAAGAGCCGGAGGTATGGACTATTTTGTTGCTGTCAAACATGTTCTTACTAATTTCAACTTTTGTAATCTCATGTGTTCATGTTTGTGAAGATTCCTGACGACAGCGAAATTTTGAGTCAAAGCATTAGTCGCGGCAAGAAGCAAGCCCCACGGTCAGCTTACCAGTGGAAGCCAAGGGGCAAGGCTCCAAACCGGTACACTCCGAAAGATTATGTCAACCGAGGAAAGAAGGTTGTCATTGAGGAGGATGAGGGGCCGCCGCGGAGATCATCTTTGTCGAGGATGAGGAACGACGAGCCGTTATCTTCAGAGGAGGAGGAGCAGGAGGAGCAGCAGCAACAAGAGCCACGGCAGCGGACGAAAATGATGGCCGTCCGGAAGCAACCCGTGAGGACGGCACGTCGAGGACGATACTAGGATGTGCTACGTGTTGTTGTGAACTCTATCTTCATAAGTATCGAGTTGTGAACCCTATGTCATTTCGAACCATGTCTGTAATGCTACTTGTTGTTTGAATCTACGTGCTACGATGTGAGCTATGAAGTGTTATATGTGTATGTTCTGAAATTGCTACTTGTTGTGTCCAATGTTGTACTCAAAACTGTTGGAGTATGGTAGGATTTTTCATGGTTTTAACACAAGCCAATGTGTGGCGCCCTTCCCACTGGCGCCACACTGCACTGTATAGCGCCCGTGGCGTCGGCGCCACACATGCCAACATATATCAACTTTTGGGTCGAAAACATCCAGGGGCTCCGGACGATTAGTCCTTAGCCGTTTTGGCGAGCCTCTTTGTGTGGCGCCCGTGGCATCGGCGCCACACTGTGAGGTGTGGCGCCCGTGGCATCGGCGCCACACAAACAGGGTCGCAAAACGGCTAAGTCCCAGACGATTTGTCTTACAATATGTTTTGGCCAATTACAAATGCATGTGTGGCGCCTCCTGCCATGTCGGATCGGCGCACCAGCTCAGCGTCGAGGGCGCCACGTTGGCTGGGTGTGTGGCGCCGGCAGGACGGGCGCCACACTGGCATAAGGGTTAGATGGGCGCCACACAAAAGGGTTAGATGGGTGAAATAGTTTGCCCGCAGGGTCAATCTATGCTATAGCTGCAACAAAGAGTTATTTTTGTGTAAATGGGCCAGAACAAAGTAGGAGCGAGAAACCAGGATCAAGTAGAGAAGAGAATATAGGAAACTAAAGCATACATATATTTGCCAGCTGTTCATCGACTGAGATTTTATAAATCTCAGTTGACTGAGATCCAGGTCCTCGTTGACTGAGATCCAATTATGATTATTGGATCCAGCATACATATATTTGCCACCACTTACGGACAGAGATTTGGTACATGGATACCAGTGGCCTTGTTTTTTAAATAAATTAAAAATCATAATTTTGAGTTTCAAAAAATTCTGAAAAAAATCTGCATATATCTAATAATGTATCCCACAAACGTGTAAAATGTCAATTTCAAATACTTTATATTTTAAGCTACACAAAAAAGACAAAAGTGCAGATCTGAGTAGTCATTTTCAAATCTCCAAAAACATGTCAGATTTTGTTATTTTTTCTAGCACAAAGTAAAAAAGAATTTTGGGTTGAGATTTTCTATGATTGTGAGATGTATCACTAAAAATCTACAGAATTATTTTTCAGATTTTTTGATAACTAATAACCAAAAGCACTTTTAGGCCACTTACCCTCCTCTCCCCCTGATCAAGAATGTTCCTTGTTGGAAGCTGGAACAACTACACATCTTTCTTTCTTTCTTTTTTGAGCAAGAACTGTAGGGCAAAAGCACCACAACATTTTATTTATTTAAATGAGGACATAAAATTTACATATTAACAAGGAAAAAAAGAAAAAAAGGGTGTCAATCCATCTTGACCAAAGCTCAGAATGTTTACTCTTCACCCTATGCCCATGCAAGGTTACTTCATGAATAAAGGCTCTTCTCCATGATCTAAAAGAAGGCATTATATTTTGGAAAATGGTCGCGTTCCTCTGTATCCATATATGCCAGGCCGCAAGAACCACTATCTCAGTGAAAAACGGGTGCTCAAACCTTTTCTTGGTCAAGTAAAATACCTCCTCAAACGTGTCAGCTAGCTGCCACTCGATCTGCAAATAGTTCCATATCCGAGCACTAAAATTGCAGTAGAAGAATAGATGCATCCAGTCTTCAGTTTGGTGACAAGGGCACAATACACACGTATAAACATTGGTAACGTTCCAATTTCGCCTTCTCAGCATATCCCTTGTATTAAGTCTATCATTGACCATCAACTAGGCGAAAACTTTTATTCTAAGCATCACACTGCTTGCCCATATCGACTTGTTGATGTTACTGGACACCACTTTCCTGAAGCAATGCTGATAGTATAAACTAGATGAGTATTTCCTCCAGCCCAAATAGTATGCCATTCATCTTTGCCACCAATGTCAAGCTGGACGGATGAAAGAATACTTTCCAATTGCAGAAATTCTTGGTGAGCTTGTTGAGACAATGGCAACAGAAAAAGCTGGGATCTGTCCTCGTGCAGTACCACCTGTTGGACCGAAAGATTTGGATCCAAGGCAGTAGCACCTGTTGGACCGAAAGATTTGAACTACACATCTTCCGTACGTCCAGACTACTTGTAGACAGTAGCAGTACATTGTTATCCACGTGTACTAGACAAGTTACCACCTTATTCTGAACAACATAGAAACAGCTTGATTGCAACAGCAGTAGTAGCCCGGAATCAAGTACTACCTGACAATTATGTAAAGTATAACTACAGCTCCTTTGTGATCTTATTCTGTAGCAGTGACAAATGGCCCGAGCTAAACTAAAGGCTATCCAGATGGAAAAATTGATTCCTCGAGAAATTCTTTCACTGGCCAATAATTTGGTGTCAACAAGTCATGTACCAAACATGTTGGCAGTTTGCTGATACTAGATTACTAGGGGAACAAAAAAAAATTAATAGGTGAAGGCATCGCCTTAGTTAAGATCATATTATGTGTGATACAACCAACTCTTAACAAGCTCGAATCAGTTAAGGTCAATAAACATGTATTCCAAGATGCCCATTGCTGACATGCTAATTCTGCATTGGATCTTGCAGATATGGACTATCATTCTGCCTAAACTAAGCCAGAGATCATATGCTTTTTCAACAAAATGATTGGTGCACGGTGCATATATTATTTTCAGGCCTGAGGTGAACAGGGAGATTGGGATATTTACCTCCATAATATTTGATGCAATATGTTTCATGCCATATACAAACTGAAGAAAAAGGACCGCATGCAAGAAACCCAGTTGAGCAAATCAACTAAACAAAACGAAATGTATTGTTAGCTCGGCGTCAAATGTGCAGACAATTCTGATGCACTGAAAAGTAATCCTGCACTACCTCTGACAGCTTCAAACCTTTGGTATACATAGAGTGACAACATGTTCTTCCTAGTTTATGGCCACCAATTTCCTACAACATTGTTCCCTGAAGATGCGCTGGAGGTTCTGCAGTAGTTGGACAACAGAATAACCGAATCACTACCCATTTTACCCATATGAACACTTCACATTATCTACACATTATTTGCCAGGGTTCCAATGAAAAGAATGTAAAACTCCTAGTACTGGCAGTCATCCATTCCTCAATACAGTCTGCCACGGCACTGTGCAGAACCACAATGGCAATATTTAACTTTGACAACGCCATTCACATCATGGACATGACCTATCTCGTAGTTATAGTCATAGGTCAGCTCCTGCAGCGGTGAAATATTCTCATCGGCAAAGAACATGATATGGGGCACTCTTTTGTCATCATGGTCCCAGAGAACATTCTGTGCGTAGAGGTTAGGGGAACAGCTATGGTTGATGAACCTTCCAATATTTCCATACTCAGCTGCATCTATTGTGAAGCCCTCATCATCTTCCATGGTCAGAGAGCGAGTGCCAGAAGGATTCAAACCTGGAATAGCTGATGGCATATCTTTCCAGATATCATAGTTCTGTCCTATATCAAACAAGTATTCGTCATTACTTATCTGGTTAGCTTCCTGGCCATGTAACAGCTCACCCACATACTCGCATATAAAGCTTCCAGCAGGGATAGACCTTAGGGATCTTACACCCCATCCTGTCTTGGCTGTCCTGAATACTTCCAGTGGTATTTTCATACCAAGCTGACTGACCCTGTTGTGGCATGAAGGAGGACACTTACAGGATGGACCACACTCAAATATGAGAGGCTTTGCATGGACAACTGCGCCGTTGAAGTTGAATGGGATTTCTCCTCCATTCTTCACAATACAAGTGCAGTTAGCAGAATCCGAGCAGCCATCGGTGCAGTCACAACCCTGACTTCTGTTTGCAGTCAAGGATGGACCTCTATTTCTAGTGATATATTTAAAAGGTGCTGGACGTGCATTGTCAATATTATTGATCACACATATGGGAGTCTTCTCCTTTCCTTGCGATATATCAGCTATGCAGATGCCTGGACGCACTATAGACTTTCTCAGCCCTTTAGCCACATGCAGAGGTAATTCTGGTTGCCCAGGAATCCTTTGTAACCTGTACTTGAAGACCCTCGAACCTGGCGGACCTTCTAGCCAGGAATCCACCACGTTATAGAGACCGTCATAAGTAAATGTTGAGACTTCTTTGGCCTTTGAATGGCTGCCTTCCTCTCTATTTGGACCTTTAAAACCGTGAATTACACGGACAGGCGTCTTTGTTTTGATACAATTCTTTAGGGCCAAGTTCCCACGCACAAGCTTTTGATCCTCATTCTCCTTCTTCCCAGCAGGTTTTCCTCCGGAGCCAGTGTATATTACTTCACCTGAGCTCGACAATTCATCAGGGTAACCTCCAGAAGCAACAATGCTTATGGCAATAAGCGTATCATTGTGATCCTTCATGGTGTCAATGCCTCCTTGGTATGGGCGGTGGAGACCAACAAGGGCCAACTCTACTCTGTACAGAAATTCATCGCCAATTTCAACACCAGGGACTTCACCCATAATAGCCCCATGTTTGGTATAGCTGGGCAATGTTCTTATTATTTTATCAGCTGCAAGATCAATTCTAGAGCTCTTAACAGAATGTTGTTCCGCATCTTGAACAAGAGTCCTGCATATGAACTGAAACTTCCGGCAAAGCATCTTGACTTTGCTCCGAGCATCAGCAGACTGGCCACCATGTTGCACGTGACGCCGTATTGATGGAACACATGAGGGGCCACTGAGGTACATCTTAAGCTTCCCTTCGTTACCACCAATTGCCTTCCAAATTCCATCATCACCATCCAAGGCGGAAGCCTCTTTGTCCTTCAATTTCACCTTGCTAGGCAATGCCGATGTAGGGGCGACATTCACGGGAAAATATTTATTTTGAGCTGGACCTATTACCTTCAACTTCTTCCTGGGGGCAAAGGATTCCTTCACAGTGGTAACAGACTCTGTCTCCTTGCCCGTAGAATAGGGTCTATCCAGATTAACCAGACTGGGCCTATGATTTGCTTCAACAGGTAACGGAACTGTTTTTCTAGCCGTGAATGTCACCTTACTTCTCATGATACCTTGGCCTTGTACCCCTTTCATGCTACAACTTCCAGACACTTCCTTGTCCTGAAGACATTCTTTTGGAGGACCCTCAGCAGAAGGTTTACTGGCAACCTTGGGTGAGCTGGCTTGAGACTTGTTCATCACCTGGACATCTTCAGCAACTGCCCATGATACAGCCTTCCCCTTGCTCTGCGGCATGTTTCCATGGATCTTCTCATTAGAAAACTGCCCCATAGAAGGTTTGGCGGCAACAACCGGAGGAACAGCACACTCGTGTCTACCAGCTTTAACTTGATAATACTCTTTGGGAGGAGCTTGAGCAGAAGGTTTAGTGGCAACCTTGGGTGAGCTGGCTTCACACTTGTTCATCACATTGGCATCTTCAGCGACTGCCCAGGATACAGTCTTGGCGCTGCGCTGCAGCATATTCTCATGGAGCTTCTCAGTGGAAGAATGGCGTATCGAAGGTTTCACAGCTACGACTGGCGGAGCAGCAGGTCCACGTGTACCAGCTCTAAGCTCATGCAGGTCCTTGTTGAGAGTAACATGGGACTCTTGGAGCAGGGCATGGTCGGTTTCTGTAGGAATCTCAGCATACATTTCTGTAGGAATCTCAGCATAATCTTCTGTAGGAATCTCGCCATCCTCCTGTTCTTGTACCTCTACTGTTCCACCCAAAGCATTCTTGCTCACAGCTTCCACCGTGCCCACGGCACACGCATCCGAACGACCACCGCTTGTAGCAACTGCACCCAACCCAGCATCAGCAGGCGGGGGTTCCAGCTGCAAAGCAACCTCACCGCCTCCTCTGGTAGCAAGTGGAATCGCCCCCACGTTCCTTCCGCAGCCAGGAGGGAAGCGGCGAATGGCAGATACCGTCCTCCGCTTCGGCGGCGGCCGCATGACGACCGGCGTCAACTCCTTCACCCCCAATTCAGCACTTCCAGCTGTTCTCCCCACGTCCTTCACCACAAAACCAGCAACTCCTTGTGCCTCACCTGAAGACGTCACCGCCGCAGCCTCTGGACCATGTTGATACCCATTTGAGACCGGAGCAGCACCATGTGCAGCCATCGGCGCACCTCCCAGACCAGCATTGGTAGGCGCAGCTTCCAGCCGCAAGCCACCGTTGCCAGCTGTTGCTATTCCCCTGTCTCTGACCGCCAAACTAGCAACCCCTTGTACCCCATCTGAGGAAAACACTGGGGCACCGACACCGTCTGCAGCCGTCACCTTGTCCGGGACACGAAAAGCGGCATTGGCATCTGCAGGCGCTGGTTCCAGCCGCAAGCGACCCTCCTCGCCGCCACCGGTGCCCTCAGGCCGAGAAACAGACGCCTGCTCCGGTATAGTAGTACTGAAGTCACCACCGGCAAGTGGGGCCCCAAGCCGCGCCCCGTCGTCGACCAGAGACGGCGCGTCCCTCCCGCAGCCAGGTGGGAACTGCCGCTTGGCGGAGACGGCCCTCCGCTTGGGCGGCGGGTACGGGGCGAAAGCCAACTCCCTTTTCCTGTCCAGTTCACCGACTCCCGCGCCGTCCCCGGCCAAACGTGCCGAGACCGGCACCGCATTCCCGCCCGCCGCCGCCGCTTGTTCCTGGGCTTGGGTTGGACCACGGGGCGGTTCGGCTTCGCCGCGCGCCCGCACGGCGGTCCCGCCCGCGGCGCGTGGAGGAGGCGGCGGGAGAGGGCGAGGAAGCGCGGCCGTGCGCCCGCAGGGCTGTGGGAAGGCGCGGACGCCCGTGGGCCTCGGCGGGCGCGCGGCGTGGAAGTGGAACATCGCCTCGCCGAGAGAGTCAGAGAGGTCAGTCAGTTCCGCCTGTCGATCGATCGACGCACCGGCACCTGCAGTCGGTGTCCCTAGGCTGTTTCGAACAACAACGGAAAAAAACCCGAATCAACTAGCCGCCAGCTGCGACGGCGCAAAATCGAAGCGGGTGAGGAGGAGGAGGGAGGTTAGGGGCGGCTGGGGACGCGCTCACCTTTGGGGCGGGCGGTGGCCGACGGCGGGGACGACGATGAGAGAGGACGCCGGCGAGATTAGGGGCGCGCTGGTTGGGGTTTTATTAGGCGAGGGGAATGCGGGAATTAATGGTGTGTGATTTGGTGGGGTCTAGGCTCGAGTTTTGAGGAGTCTCTTCAATTCAATTCTGCTGTGGGGAAATGCGTGGGCCTAATGTTGTGGCAGGTAGACAGGTGTCGGGCAGGGGCGGGTGGGAGTGTGGACTTGAGTCGGGTCGGGTGTGAGGCGGACAGAAGTGGACCGGGTCGCGTCCGTCACGCAAATCCGGCGTGCAACGGCTAGCTTCCCTTGTTGTACGGGGCAGCATGTGTGTCATGACCCAACCATTTCATCACCGACGCAGCAACCAACTCACCGCCCGGCTGGAGTCAAAGTTTTTTTTCTTTTTGCAAGTTGTGCATTCGTCGAATCAATCTGCCGACTCCATCCGCCGGTACCGGGACGCTACGAGCGCACACGCCTTTAAGAAGGAAGCGACATCGTGGTGCAGTCTGGGGTTTCCCTCGGTATCGGAGGAGGAGAAGAACAATCAAGGCCATCCTGAGGTTCGGTTGAACATATCATATGGAAGCAACAGATGGCCACACCACCGTCAAGAGGCGAGCCGCAACAAGGTCGCCCAAGCAGAGGGAGGCGCATACCACCGCCGAACAGGACTAAATAGTGGGGATCCAGCCTTCCACCAGCATCGCAATGGTGCCAAGCAGTCGGCGTCATCAGGCACCACCGCCACAAATTCCATCCCCAGATGGGCTGCGAGCAAGGGTGGAGCTCGCGGTCATGGCAGCAGGGACGAAGCCTCCACCGTGGAGAGGACGACATCCTCAGTGGCCGCACAGACATGCTCGCCAGCGGGAAGCCGTACCACCTTGTTGTCACAACCATGTTGAACCCCACGCGCCATCGCTAGAGATCTCGTCGCCAACATGCAAAGGAGAGTGCCCCGCCACCACCATCACCACTCGGGGTTTGCCGGGGTGAACCTGGCAGCGGCGTGGATAGGGAGCGGTAGAGGGAAGGGGATGACTCGCACTGCCTGGATGGCCGCAGCACAAACCTCTTAGGCTTGGGCGACGCGGGGAGAAAGGCAAGTGATCAAGGGTCAACATTTGATTCCACTCTCTTGTTTTTCTTTTTCTGAACTGAAGTAGTATACAGAAAGCAAGGCTTCACGGCGGAAACTCAAAACGGAAGCCGAAACTAGACAGCTAGCTCTTTATTTTCAAACGTTTAAAATAATTATTTATTTTTTAAGAAAAACTATGATAAAATTTTGTATGTAGCCAATAATGTATACTACCTAAATGCAAAATCTCAGTACTAACTATTTTATATTTTAGGCTCTGATTTAGTACAATTTGAGACATTCAAAGTATAATATATTACTTACTATGTTCCCTTTTAATTTTGACTCTGATTTAGTACAATTTTATATTAAATTATAGTTAATTAAAAGCAAACGGATGGAGTATATTCTACTACCTTCGTATCAATTTTTGTGTACATACTGATATATTTACACACATTTAGTTATGCATCCATCCATAATTAAATAAAATAAATAGCGACATTTATATTTTTTAAAAGGAAGAGAGTACAAGCCCATAAAAAAAATCTTAAGCAGTTTCGTAGTCATCATATAAGAATGGTTGCGTGCTGTTTCCCAAATTCGTACTCTCGGCTCTCCATCGACGACGACAAAGCTAGTCGGTTATTATTCCCTGACATACTCGTGTTGGTACTCTTGCTGATGTTGTATGACTGCTTTAATGGTTGCGTGCGTGCACGCAGCCTTGCATTGCGGCTCAAAAAATTATGGGAGAACTTTCGTCGGTATCTACAGGTCTATGGTTCGTTATCTATATTTGGCTGTCTTCAGAGGAGTATAAGATTGTGTTTCGGAAGAAGAAAGAAATTGAAGACTTCGAAGATTTATTACTATCTTTTAAACTTTATTTTATAATCGTTGGAGTCAGTTCATGTATCTCTAGCATGTACTATTTATTGCTATGAATATATGTGGTATTGATTGTCAAAAAAAAAGTTACGTAGAAGATTCCTCCTCCTGACACCTTCACCGCTTCACGTGGTAGGCTTCACCATCTACGGAGAAGGGACCACAACTTACGTGCAAACGGTAGACGGCCACGAGACGATCAGCGCAGCGTCCCAGTACCATATTCGTGTCGAGCCTCTGCGCAAGGACGAGCACGCGCAGCGACCAAAACCACTACTACTGTACCAGAGATTGGCAAAATAAATGGCAAGTCATCTCCGGCCTTCCCCTTACGTCCTTCCGGCAGAGCCCTCTTTTGTAGTTTCGTAGCACCGTGGGGCTGCCGGCGCGGTTTTAGCTATGGGGGACAACGGCACCCAGCCGAGGCGGTGGTACAAGGTGGTGTAGTTGCTAGCCAAATAACCACGAGGTACATCCGTTTGAGTTGACTTGTAGATGTGAAAATAGTCGTCGGACCCATGATTGTTCGTTTGCGGCGTGATTTAAAACATTGCAAAATAAAGAAAACTAACTAGTGGGTTGTGATGGTACTCGCCTTCTTCATGGTGAAGAAAGAATATCTTGTCACCCAAACTAGAGTTTTCGGCGTTCACAGTTTCTTCACTGCGATGGAAGAACATCCATAAACCTAGACTAGTGGTTTCAACTGGCACTTGTCATCTTCAATGTAAAGAAAAACCACCGTGGAGTAGGATGACGCCAAAGCCATCCTACGCGGCGCCATACTGGCCAAGGGAAGCCCGGCCCGGCCCGAATTTTCTAGGCTTGGGTCAGCCCGAGCATGTCTGTGGTCCGGGCCTAGGCTGAAGATTTAGGCCCGATGGTCAGGCCGGGCCGGGCCTAGGCCTGAAAAATGTGTGAAATAGGGAAGCGGCCTGGCCCGAGGCCCAACAGGCTTTTGTAGTGATGGGCCAGGCTTGGGCCTGAAAGTTAGGCTCGATGGTCATGCAGGGCCGAGCCTGGGCCTGGGTTTTTTGCGTCGGGCTTTGTTAGGCCCGGCCCAAAGAATGCCCAGGTATACGCGGCGCCCACGACGCGTGGGCAGCGGGAAGGTGAGGCGCGGCCATGCCCCGGTGGTGACGAGGTCAAGCACCGCAACGAGCTTGTGCCCTTGTGAGGCTAGTCACCTTCATACCTAGCGAGCTCCATCTTTCTGTGCTGGCAGAAGGAGTTAAAGGTGGCATTGTTGTCGGGATCCACCCGCTGCTCAGACGTGAACTTGATGTAGCAGTGCTAGTGGATGACCACCACCCGTGCCGCGCCAAGCCACTCTGGTGGGATAGGCACACAACCGGCGCTCAGCGTCCATTCGTTGGGGGAGTCCAACGGTGCCATGTAGCCCGCCTCATAGAGGGTGCGTGCCTCCCACTCGTGGAGGTAACGACGTGTGGTGACCCTGCATACCACTGCATGTTGTAGTATGCCAGTCGTTGATATAACATTCACGAAGTACCATTCCGCAAATATTACATCCCTCAGAGTAGTACAACAGAACATAGCAAGGTCCATACCTCTTTCACATATTATTACAATTAATATACACATGTCGTCTCGGAGCTCCTCTTGGGTCCTAAGAGGAATACTCCTGGGTTCGAGGCGAACCCAACTTAACTTACAATATAAGTGTCTCATTAAGCTAAACATTTATTTCCTCGAGCAGCTAAATACTAAGAGTTCGGGCTGCTCGGTTACTACTACTATCAGATATCTCTAAGCTTGTTCTCCTCCGGAAGCCTCCCCGGATCCGTAGACGATGATGTAGTCTACGCCTTCAACTCCTCCTGAGAGGTCAGGTTCATCATAGCCGATAATCTCGGCTCCTTCATGTTGTCGTAGTCCTCCTCCAGACGGTTCAGACAATCTAAGCATGGGATTTAAGAGTGGTATGAGTACGAGCGTACTCAACAAATTCATTATAGATAAGAGGTGTTTAATGCACTAGCTACGATATTAGACCAGAAAGTCTAATACCAATGCAAGTTTTGACAAACATTTCTTTAAGAGATTGCTTTTATTTCAAAGAGCTATGTCCGTCAGCCTTCACCGGTTTACTAGAACTTCATGGAGCTCCTTTCCGGTCGCGTTCGCAGTTCCTCAATCCCGGAACAGGGAGTGACAGGTCACAGTTCTTACACTCTGCAGAGGTGTGTTGCTTTACCCATAAGAGATCTTAACCTTGATGCCAACCGGGCAGCTTTCCCGTCCACACTTCCTTCGGTGTGAGGCCCGGTATAAGGTCTAGCCAATCATGTTCCTCCGCTACCTCGAACACCCACCCTTTGTTGCATACTCCGACCCTGGGTCCACGCCGGCCCCATTATTCCCATATATTTCAGGGTGGACTCTGACCACGACGTCAATGCAGGGCTCTACCATACATTCCTACACCGGCAGATGCAACCCATCATAGACCTCATTACCGTTGGGACTTCTACGGGTTCCCACCCCTGCATCAAGTCTCGCAAGATCATGAGCACCCGGTAATGAGCATCCGTTGATGAACGAGAGGTGGAAACACTTTTGACTACTCCGTCCCACTCCGGATCTTATGGTTAACACGGGTATTACGGCACAAGAATCACTGGCGACATTTGTTGATTAATCCTAGATGGATATAAACCCGTGCAATGGAACCTCCACCATATCAACACAATCCATGGTTCCATTGCCCACCACATAGTCATATTCATAGTTATGAAAGTAGTGGTTTTGATTTTTGTGCAATAGTGATAACCATAATACTTTGCAAGTAATTTGATAAAAATACTCAAATGACATGAGCAAGTGATGAACTTGCCTGAACACTGCAAAGTTTTGCAGTTTGAAGGTGTGGACTGACCCTTGTCCTCTGTTTCTGAAAAATAGCATCATTGTCCGATAAGGGCAATGGTTAAAGAGGCAATTATGCATGATTCCATTTTTAGGGTTTGTTCCCCCCTTCCGATGTCGTTATTATTTCATGTAAGAGGTTAATACTAAGAATAATTTGAGGATACTTGATATAAAGTAAAATACAACCTTGAAATGTTGTCAAGGTGTTTTTAAAGTCCAAATGCATTAATGGACTAATTTTCATTATTGAAACTAATATGTGTGATTTAAATCATTATTTAAATCATCAAATTAAGACTTATTCTTCTTTGCCTTCAAAAATTCTCTTTGGTATTTTATTTAGATAGAGAATTTTATGCTGATTAATTTTCATATTTTTACTTATTTTTTTAGAGCTGTATTTTATTTTATAAAATTCTTGGAAATTCTCATTTGAATGGGTATTTTGGAAATGTCCAAAATATCCCTCGGGCCCACCTGTCAGGCGGCCGAGCTGGTTAGGTTGGACCAGCCCAGTGGGCTCGGTCCAACCGACCCAGTCGCTTTGTCGTCCTTCACCCCGTAACCCTAATTCCCCTTTCGGCTCCCGCGACATCGAAATCGCCTCCGCCGTCGCCGCCCTGCTCCGGCCGTCTCCGGCCATCATCGGCGACGATCAGGTGTGGATCTGGACCGTCTCTCGACGGCGGACATGGTGGTCCGCGTCGATTTGACGCTCGCGTCCACCTCAACTCCTCCCCAACGCATCCGCGCCTCGGCCGCACGGATCCGTGAAGATCCGCCGTTCGCCGGCGTCCCTGGCGCCGTGGTGATGCCGTGGAGATGCTGGCGTTGCGGTGATGTGGCGACCAGGCTTGGCTTGGCCTGGCGCCGCCGTCGCCGGGCGTGTGCCGCCGTGCCGCCACGGTCGTGCTCATCTGCTTCGCCTGTAAGTTTCTCCTCCGCTCTCCCCTTCTGTTACCTGCTCTATCTTCTTCTCTTCTATGTGCTCTGGCCATGGTTTTCCTCCTTGTGGAGGTCGGCCATGCTGCGGTTGCTACTCTACTGCGCTTAGCTCACTGCTGCTATGTATGCTGCTTACTGTGTCGCTATTGCCATGCTTACACATGCTGTTCATGCTTGTGCACAGTTCTGTGCATGTTCCAGAGCCACATGCTGGTTGTATCTTGCATATTTGGCTTGGAACCTTCCCTGTGCCTCTGTTCTATTTACTATTCTTGCCAGAAATTCATGTGTATTCAATTTGGCTGCTCTGGCATGATTACCATGTGTAATCCTTGCAATTTGCAAGTTCCAGAGTACTGATATACTGTCCCTTGTACTTAATTTTCATGAGTAAGCTTGGTTAAGCATTACTGCTGGTTATCTGCATGATTCAGTGATTAGCACTAAGTGCTTAACTTGTTTAATAGCTCTGGTTATTATCATGGCTTGATTGGGTGTGTGTGCCATTCTTGTCTAGATTGATACAGTGGTACATCATGTATTTGATGTGCTTCTGGATACAATTATAAATCATTCATTTGATTATCTGTGAAGCAATTATTTATGAGATGTGGCTATATAGGTGATCTGGTTAAATGTGTGGTTGCTAGGCTTGGCTCTAGCATGCTCTAGCAAGCTTCTGATGATCATATGATCATCAGTTGCTTGTAAATCTGCTGTGTTATGACTGTGCCTCTCTTCTGCTCATCTTTGTGTCTGTGTGACACCAAAATCTGTACTGATGCATGCTTTTGCTTGCTCAAGCAGTTGCTGATGCTTGCAATGATCCATTGGATCATCTGCAAGACTCTGGTGCTTTGATTCCTTATATGATTCACTTATCTGTATTACCTGGATTTACTAAAATAGATAAGTGATGTGAACTGCTGGCAGTAATGATCATTTCATTGAGTTTGGCAGGGCTAGATGGATGTCACCACTTGGTTGGGTACCCTAGCCCTCCCTTTTGAACCCTCCTGGGTAATGATAACTGTGCATGGCTTATTAGATTGGGCTGGTTCAGTGGTTGAGGTGACCTTGACAGCAATTCATTGCTGTTAAGGTAGCTCCCACCCTTGTTGGCTTGCTATGGCTTAGTGAATGCATCACTGGGTAATTCCTTGTTGGATTTCCAGTGATCTTTGATGTTGACAAACAAAAATAGACATATATTGTCGATCTGTCTGATGGTGTGCTAGGTTTTAGGTGCTAAGTGGCTTTGGTTGAATAGATAGGATCATTTCCTTGCTGGATTGCCTTGGTTATGCCACTGTTTTGGTCTAGCTTGATGTTCCCTTGGTGATTTCCTATTGTCTTCACCCATTTTTGCTTGCACCAACTGACTTGGTAGCCAGATGATGATACAACCTGGGTATTCTACCCATTTTGGCTTCTGTGACATATGCAAATGCTTATTTATGAGCAAACCAGGGTTTTGCTCAGGTTGGTCTGTTTATACCTCACTCCAGCTCCTAGAAATAGTGTGTTGGTGTAGAGGTTTTTCTTCTGTGCTGCTTTCTTGGCTTGCCCTGCTCCTCCTTGTGGCTTGTGCTTGATCTACTCCATGGTTTACTTCTCAACAGGAAACAGTTCTTTGCTTGAGCTGTTCCTGGATGAAGTTCTGGCTATGTGTTCTTCCTGTTCTAAGTGTTCTTGTTTGCTGATGACTTACCAAGATGCCTGCCGATGAATGAGCTAGGGTTTGGCTCAAAAAGTTTATATATGATGCCCTCTTGCTCTCTCTGGTCGACAGCTCTTGCTTGTCACTTTGGTGACTCAGTGTGTGTGTGTGCTGCATGCACACAGCCCTGTGAGCAGGCTGTGTGTGTGTTTAGGCATGTGCTGTGCACCTGGACCTGGAACTTGGCTGTGGCATGGATCAGCTCGGCAGCTTGATCATATCCCCTTCATTTCCTTTATTTGTTAACCTGCCAAGTGGCTTTGCCACTTGGCTTAATACTGGTTTTGCTTTGATTTGTGCAGGAATTCCACAATTGATCACAGATGGACATGGAGTTCATCAAATCCAAGATCAAGTGAAGATGATCTTGTATTATTTAGACTAGGATCATTGCTTGTACTTTTCTTTTTATTTTCTTTTATTTTTTTCAATTTCACCAATTCTTGTAATGTGTTGTAATTCATTTATGTTCTCTGATGAATATTGTAATGACGATGTAAATTGTGTGATGATCAATAAAGCTCAAGGTTTTTCTCTAATGAGCTTTATTTTACTTTAATTGCTCATATTGTTCATTACTTATTATTTACTTAATGAATTTCCTCACAATTCAATATTTAGGGTAATTATTTAATGTTTGAATTTGAAATTCAAATTCAACCTTGGTTTAACCATGTCACTTATCAAGAATTCACTCATACACTCTCCCCTCTCTTCTTAAAACCCTAAACTAATGAAGTGAGATGCAAGTTTGTCGCACTCTCGAAACCCTAACCCTGTAAGGTGTCGAGAGAGAAACTTGTCCCCCTTCGATGCAGTTTTTGTTTAAAAGCGCGAAATTTCCCCAGAATTTACTATGCAATGCACATCCCTTTCTAAAATCTACCCCTCGATCGTCTCTAAACTTGGGACATTACAGCCTTTCCCCCTTAAAGAAAACTTTGTCCCGAAGTTGTGGTTGTAATACCTGAACAGCTCGGGGTATGTTTTCCTCAGGTCTTCCTCTTTTTCCCAGGTGGCTTCCCTCTCGGGATGATGCTTCCATTGTATCTTGCAATACTTGATCGCCTTATTTCTGAGTTGTTTCCAGCTCTCCTCGAGAATCTTGGCTGGCTTCTCGATGTACGTCAAGTCTGGTTGTAACTCGAGCTCATCATGTGCTATTGGTTCATCTGGGGTCTTCAAACATTTCCGAAGTTGTGATACATGGAATACATTATGAACTTGAGCTAACCTTCCCGGTAGATCCAATTCAAAGGCTAAACCTCGGTTCTGACTCAGTATCTTGAAAGGTCCTATATATCTAGGACTGAGCTTTCCTTTTACTCCAAACCTCTGGAGTCCTTTCATCGGGCTTACCTTAAGATAAACCATGTCTCCAACTTGTGGTTCCCATGTCCTTCTCTTCTGATCGGCATAACTCTTTTGCCGACTTTGGGCTATCTTAAGCCTGTCTCTGATAATGTCAATGATTTGTTGTTTTTCCTTGACATAATCAGGGTTGAACTCTTTGCTTGCTCCAGCTTCATACCAACATATTGGTGATCTACACTTCCTTCCATACAGAGCTTCAAATGGTGCCATTTTGATACTGCTTTGATAACTATTGTTGTATGAGAACTCTGCTAAAGGTAGATGTTCTTCCCATGATCCTCCGAAGTCTAGGGCACAAGCCCTAAGCATATCTTCTAAAATCTGGTTGGTTCTCTCGGTTTGTCCACCGGTCTGGGGATGATAAGCGGTACTATAATCCAATTTGGATCCTAAAGCTTCGTGAAGTTGCTTCCAGAATGCTGATGTGAACACGGATCCTCGATCCGATACTATCTTCTTTGGCACTCCATGCTTACTCACGATCTCTTTAACGTAAAGATCGATAAGTTTCTCTCCTTTATCTTGCTGGTTTACCGCTAAGAAGTGTGCACTTTTCGTCAACCGGTCCACGATTACCCATATCATGTCCTTCTTTTTATTGGTCATGGGTAGTCCGGTGATGAAATCCATCCCTATTTCCTCCCATTTCCACTCTGGAATAGGTAAAGGTTGTAACTTCCCTGCCGGACTCTGGTGTTCAGCCTTCACTCGCTGGCATGTATGGCATTCTGCCACATATTGTGCTATCTCCCTTTTCATGTTATTCCACCAGAATAGTTCCTTTAGGTCCATGTACATCTTTGTACTTCCCGGATGTATGGAATATGGGGTTTGATGAGCTTCCCGGAGTATTACTTCCTTAATTTCAGCAATATCCGGAACGCAAATTCTTTTCTGAAACCATAATGATCCAGATTCTCCGCGGTGAAATTCTGATGGTCTTCCCTCATCTATTCTTCTCATCTCTTCTACAATGAATGGATCGTCCAACTGACCCATCATTATCTCATTCTTCAAGTTAACATTAAGTTCATCGGCTACTTGCAATGCCGATAATCCTTCATGGGCTTCCTTCTCCCAAAGTTGTATTTGGGCTTGACTTATTTCCTTCCTCAACTCCGGTGATATTTCTTGTTCCACTCCTCCGGTGCTTTTCCTACTCAGGGCATCTGCTACAACATTAGCCTTCCCTGGTGTGTAATTGATTGTCAGATCATAATCCTTGATCAATTCTAGCCATCTTTTCTGTCTCATGTTGAGTTCCTTCTGAGTGAAGAAATATTTGAGGCTTTTATGATCTGTATAGAGCTCACACTTAGCTCCATAGAGAAAATGTCTCCAAGTTTTGAGTGCAAATACGACCGCTGCTAATTCCAAGTCATGTGTTGGATAGTTCACTTCATGAGGTCTGAGTTGCCTCGATCCATAAGATATCACTTTCCGATCTTGCATGAGTACGCAACCCAATCCATGCTTGGATGCGTCACAGTACACGGTGTAATCCTTGCCAACTTTCGGAACTGCTAACACCGGTGCCGTGGTGAGTTTCTCCTTCAGAGTTTGAAAACTCTTCTCGCACTCCTCTGACCACACGAATGGTGTGTTCTTCCTTAGCAACTTTGTCATTGGTCCTGCTATCTTAGAGAATCCTTCAATGAATCTCCGATAATATCCTGCCATTCCTAGGAATCCCCGGATTTCCTTGACAGTCTTGGGTGCTTCCCATTCTAGAACTGCTGCTACCTTACTCGGGTTGACAGCGATTCCATCTTTGCTAATGACATGACCAAGAAATTCCACTTGATCTAGCCAAAATTCACACTTGCTAAGTTTGGCGTAAAGTTGATGTTCTCTTAGTGTTTGCAACACTAACCTCAAATGTTCAGCATGTTCAGCCTTGTTCTTGGAATATATCAAGATATCATCGATAAATACGATGACAAACTTGTCTAGATATGGCATGAAAATCTTATTCATGAGATTCATGAATATTGTTGGGGCATTGGTCAATCCAAAAGGTACTACAAGGTATTCATGGTGTCCATACCTTGAGACAAAGGCAGTTTTCGGAACGTCCTCCTTCTTGATCTTTATCTGGTGATAACCCGATCTTAGATCAATCTTGGAAAAGACTCCCGCGCCTCTCACTTGATCAAATAGATCTTGTATTCTTGGAAGTGGATACTTGTTCTTGATTGTGACGTTGTTCAGATTCCTGTAGTCTCCGCACATCCTTCTTCCTCCATCTCTTTTATCCACGAAGATCACAGGTGATCCCCATGGTGAAACACTCTCTTGAATGAATCCCTTTTGTTCCAAGTCATCCAGTTGCTCCTTAAGTTCTTTCAATTCCTTAGGCCCCATCTTATATGGTGCTTTGGCAATCGGAGCTGTTCCTGGAATTAGGTCGATAGTGAATTCTATCTCCCTATCTGGTGGCATACCAGGTAATTCATGAGAAACACATCCTGGAATTCATTTACTACAGGTATATCTTCTAACTTCACTTCCTTCATGCTATTCAGCTGTAGCTCCACTTCAATCTGTGTATGTTTGTCGCCTTGGTAGATCATTCTACTTCCATCGGGACTTTTCAATGACACCGTCTTATTTACACAGTCGATCAATGCTCCATTAGCTTCTAACCAGTTCATACCAAGAATGACATCAATGTCCTTCATTGGTAAAATGAACAGGTCCGCGTCAAACGCGCACTTATTGATCATAATGACTTGTTTTTGTTTGGCATGGGTTACTACTATCGTTCCCCATGAAAGTATGGTTATGGGTGTATCTAACTTAGTGCAACTAATCCCATGTTTGATGATGAATTGTTGAGAAATGAATGATGTAGTTGCACCAGTATCAAAAAGTACTTTGCCAGGATGAGTGAGTATCTGGAGCGTACCTATCACCGCCTGGTCAGAGTTGACCACCTCCTCCAGACTGGTACAGTTCAGCTTGCCGAAGGGCTTCTTATTCTTCCAGTTGCCTCCGGTGTTTCCTCCTCGACCTCCACCTCCTCCAGACTGTCCTCCTTTATTCCTATTCTTAGGGCAATCCCTAAGCATGTGTCCTTCCTCACGGCACCCGAAGCATATGATTCTGGGTTTCTTACAGTCCTTGGAGAAATGCCCCGTACCTCCACAGCTTCTGCAAACTATTTGATTTGCAGTTTGGAATGCTTGGTTCTTCCTACTACCGTAGTAGTTGCTGTTGTTGTTGTTGTTGTTGTTGTATCTAGGCTTGAAACTCAAGCTGGTATTAGGCTTGTTACTAACAAACCTCTTAGGCTCAAACTTGGCCTTTTTCCTCTTCTCTTCTTGCAGTTGTTTGAAATCATCTTCAAGAGTGATGGCTGCATCCACCAACTCTTGGAATTCCGTTGCTCTCATCATCCGTAACTGTACCTTGAACTGGGGACTTAACCCCCTCAGAAATCTCTTTTTCTTCTTGTCCTCGGTGTTGACTTCCTCAACAGCGTACCGGGACAGTTTAGAGAACTCCCTGACATAGGTCAGGATTGCCTTGTCCTTCTGCTCGAGACTCTCAAATTCTCGACGCTTCAGCTCCACAATACTTTCAGGGACATTGGATTCCCTGAACTTCCTCGTGAATTCCTCCCAGGTAAATACCTTTCCAGCCGGGTAAACGGCTACAATATTGTCCCACCATGATGCTGCAGGTCCACATAGCAGATGGGTAGCATAACGAACCTTCTCTTGGTCGTTACATCCAACGGTGTTGAGCTTGCGCTCTGTATCCATCAGCCAATCTTCCGCGTCCATTGGCTCGGGCGCGTATGCGAAAGATATCGGCTTGGTGTTTTGGAAGTCTGCTAATGTGACTCCTGGGTTCTCAGGTCTCTCCACCCTGTTCTGCTGCAGCAACTCTTGAAAGAATTTATTCTGCTGCTCCAGCGTTACACGCTGCCTCTCTTCCACCAGCTGCATGTACTGGATAAAGTTTTGCTGAGTCATGGGTGGTGGTGGTGGTGGAAAGCGATCTCGGCTGCCCCCTCAGCCTCATCCTATTCTTTTGCTTCGCGCTCCATGCGCTGCGCTTCAGTCTCGTTTCCTAACGTTCCCGACATAATCCCCCTAGTTCTGCAACACAAGATGATACTCATAATTACTCCATGCGCAAGTTTTCTGAGCTCAACTTTGTGCACAGAACTAGTCACGCAATGGAAATCAAGAAGCAAATCCAAATCATACCAAACATATACCCTGTATATACATACATAAGTGGTCTTATTACAATACTCAAGTCGATGTGAGTATGCAAACTCACTTATTAAAGTATATGTACAAATTTATACAAATATTACAAACTATAATACACGTGGTACTTGTGTATTATAGCCACGCCTCCCTTGGTGGACTCTAGTCGATCTTCACTCCCGGTACATCCCAGGCTTCCATCCGGTCGAACGTGTCGTCCTCCTGATAGACCCTGGAACATAAGGTCTCCCCGTTGGCTGGTAATCCGAATCAGATGATGATCCTAAGGAGAAATCAGTATTCACAAACTGATCGTTGAGTGCATCATAGTCCACCCATCGGGTGTACTCTCCTGTAGCCCCACCATAAGGGTTACCAAATCTCATACCCGACTCAACTTGAGTCGGATATCCTCCATCCACTCCTTCATTACTAGGATAACTCTGGTTCTGGGTTGTTGCATCATCATTCATCTCTCCATCATAATACACAGAAGTACTATGAGTTCCAGTATCCGATCCCCAACGCCAACCCCTGGAATTCTCGATAGGAGTCTCGGAACGCTGGTTGTTTCCGGATTCCTCTCCTCCTTCGTATCCCCCATAGGAACTACCCAGGTAGTTCCCAGGTGTAGCAGGTGTAGGTTCACGTGCAAGTGGATCAATGCTGATGTAGTCACCAGCTGAATAAACTGGTGTGTGCACTACATTCTCCATAGGTTCTTTCCCCCTACTCTCCTCCTTGGGTTCAGTAAATTCCTCAAGCATCGTATCAATTGCTCCTATCAGATGATGGTTCAACTGAAAGAGTAATGATATGAAGTTACGGCTATTATCCATATATTTTGCCGCTGCTATGGGTTTGCGTTTAGCATATTTGTAATGGTTAAGCATGGGATCTTCTTCCTCCTGATTATGAGGAATATGGGAGAACTCGGAATCCATAAGCTCTTTTGTCTTATGTTCCCGTATGTCGGTTATGGCTCTCATAACCGCTATATGGTAGGCTGTGTTGGTTGTCCTAGCTTCTCCAGCTGGCATGACTACGCTCATTCCCAAAGATTCGGGAAGTCGCAGTCCTACCCTGCACTTGGCCAATACCGGTCCATCATAGAACATGTACTTCTTTACTGGAATCTGGGGATCGCACCCAAATTCCAATAACATGGCTCGTAGGATATCTGCAAGTCCTCCTTGGTATTCGTTCAGTGTGGAATCCATAACTTTCACGTTTCTTCCCGGTCGTGAACTTGCCATGTTGGCTGTAGAAATAGAACGATTATAAGATTAGTAATAATGCATCATAATAGAGATAATAAAGAATTATCGCACTAAAAGATATGATTGTTGTATTCTCAATTGAATATACACCATATTTTTAGAGAATTCTTTACTAATCCTATTTGACTCCTAACGTTTGGTCCCATTTACTAGGTTCCAACCTAAGGTCAAAGCTTTTGCTCGATACCAAGCGTGGTGACCACACGCATACCACTGCATGTTGTAGTATGCCAGTCGTTGATATAACATTCACGAAGTACCATTCCGCAAATATTACATCCCTCAGAGTAGTACAACAGAACATAGCAAGGTCCATACCTCTTTCACATATTATTACAATTAATATACACATGTCGTCTCGGAGCTCCTCTTGGGTCCTAAGAGGAATACTCCTGGGTTCGAGGCGAACCCAACTTAACTTACAATATAAGTGTCTCATTAAGCTAAACATTTATTTCCTCGAGCAGCTAAATACTAAGAGTTCGGGCTGCTCGGTTACTACTACTATCAGATATCTCTAAGCTTGTTCTCCTCCGGAAGCCTCCCCGGATCCGTAGACGATGATGTAGTCTACGCCTTCAACTCCTCCTGAGAGGTCAGGTTCATCATACCCGATAATCTCGGCTCCTTCATTGTTGTCGTAGTCCTCCTCCAGACGGTTCAGACAATCTAAGCATGGGATTTAAGAGTGGTATGAGTACGAGCGTACTCAACAAGTTCATTATAGATAAGAGGTGTTTAATGCACTAGCTACGATATTAGACCAGAAAGTCTAATACCAATGCAAGTTTTGACAAACATTTCTTTAAGAGATTGCTTTTATTTCAAAGAGCTATGTCCGTCAGCCTTCACCGGTTTACTAGAACTTCATGGAGCTCCTTTCCGGCCGCGTTCGCAGTTCCTCAATCCCGGAACAGGGAGTGACAGGTCACAGTTCTTACACTCTGCAGAGGTGTGTTGCTTTACCCATAAGAGATCTTAACCTTGATGCCAACCGGGCAGCTTTCCCGTCCACACTTCCTTCGGTGTGAGGCCCGGTATAAGGTCTAGCCAATCATGTTCCTCCGCTACCTCGAACACCCACCCTTTGTTGCATACTCCGACCCTGGGTCCACGCCGGCCCCATTATTCCCATATATTTCAGGGTGGACTCCGACCACGACGTCAATGCAGGGCTCTACCATACATTCCTACGCCGTGGATGCAACCCATCATAGACCTCATTACCGTTGGGACTTCTACGGGTTCCCACCCCTGCATCAAGTCTCGCAAGATCATGAGCACCCGGTAATGAGCATCCGTTGATGAACGAGAGGTGGAAACACTTTTGACTACTCCGTCCCACTCCGGATCTTATGGTTAACACGGGTATTACGGCACAAGAATCACTGGCGACATTTGTTGATTAATCCTAGATGGATATAAACCCGTGCAATGGAACCTCCACCATATCAACACAATCCATGGTTCCATTGCCCACCACATAGTCATATTCATAGTTATGAAAGTAGTGGTTTTGATTTTTGTGCAATAGTGATAACCATAATACTTTGCAAGTAATTTGATAAAAATACTCAAATGACATGAGCAAGTGATGAACTTGCCTGAACACTGCAAAGTTTTGCAGTTTGAAGGTGTGGACTGACCCTTGTCCTCTATTTCTGAAAAATAGCATCATTGTCCGATAAGGGCAATGGTTAAAGAGGCAATTATGCATGATTCCATTTTTAGGGTTTGTTCCCCCCTTCCGATGTCGTTATTATTTCATGTAAGAGGTTAATACTAAGAATAATTTGAGGATACTTGATATAAAGTAAAATACAACCTTGAAATGTTGTCAAGGTGTTTTTAAAGTCCAAATGCATTAATGGACTAATTTTCATTATTGAAACTAATATGTGTGATTTAAATCATCAAATTAAGACTTATTCTTCTTTGCCTTCAAAAATTCTCTTTGGTATTTTATTTAGATAGAGAATTTTATGCTGATTAATTTTCATATTTTTACTTATTTTTTTAGAGCTGTATTTTATTTTATAAAATTCTTGGAAATTCTCATTTGAATGGGTATTTTGGAAATGTCCAAAATACCCCTCGGGCCCACCTGTCAGGCGGCCGAGCTGGTTAGGTTGGACCAGCCCAGTGGGCTCGGTCCAACCGACCCAGTCGCTTTGTCGTCCTTCACCCCGTAACCCTAATTCCCCTTTCGGCTCCCGCGACATCGAAATCGCCTCCGCCGTCGCCGCCCTGCTCCGGCCGTCTCCGGCCATCATCGGCGACGATCAGGTGTGGATCTGGACCGTCTCTCGACGGCGGACATGGTGGTCCACGTCGATTTGACGCTCGCGTCCACCTCAACTCCTCCCCAACGCATCCGCGCCTCGGCCGCACGGATCCGTGAAGATCCGCCGTTCGCCGGCGTCCCTGGCGCCGTGGTGATGCCGTGGAGATGCTGGCGTTGCGGTGATGTGGCGACCAGGCTTGGCTTGGCCTGGCGCCGCCGTCACCGGGCGTGTGCCGCCGTGCCGCCACGGTCGTGCTCATCTGCTTCGCCTGTAAGTTTCTCCTCCGCTCTCCCCTTCTGTTACCTGCTCTATCTTCTTCTCTTCTATGTGCTCTGGCCATGGTTTTCCTCCTTGTGGAGGTCGGCCATGCTGCTGTTGCTACTCTACTGCGCTTAGCTCACTGCTGCTATGTATGCTGCTTACTGTGTCGATATTGCCATGCTTACACATGCTGTTCATGCTTGTGCACAGTTCTGTGCATGTTCCAGAGCCACATGCTGGTTGTATCTTGCATATTTGGCTTGGAACCTTCCCTGTGCCTCTGTTCTATTTACTATTCTTGCCAGAAATTCATGTGTATTCAATTTGGCTGCTCTGGCATGATTACCATGTGTAATCCTTGCAATTTGCAAGTTCCAGAGTACTGATATACTGTCCCTTGTACTTAATTTTCATGAGTAAGCTTGGTTAAGCATTACTGCTGGTTATCTGCATGATTCAGTGATTAGCACTAAGTGCTTAACTTGTTTAATGGCTCTGGTTATTATCATGGCTTGATTGGGTGTGTGTGCCATTCTTGTCTAGATTGATCCAGTGGTACATCATGTATTTGATGTGCTTCTGGATACAATTATAAATCATTCATTTGATTATCTGTGAAGCAATTATTTATGAGATGTGGCTATATAGTTGATCTGGTTAAATGTGTGGTTGCTAGGCTTGGCTCTAGCATGTCTTAGCATGCTCTAGCAAGCTTCTGATGATCATATGATCATCAGTTGCTGGTAAAGCTGCTGTGTTATGACTGTGCCTCTTTTCTGCTCATCTTTGTGTCTGTGTGACACCAAAATCTGTACTGATGCATGCTTTTGCTTGCTCAAGCAGTTGCTGATGCTTGCAATGATCCATTGGATCATCTGCAAGACTCTGGTGCTTTGATTCCTTATATGATTCACTTATCTGTATTACCTGGATTTACTAAAATAGATAAGTGATGTGAACTGCTGGCAGTAATGATCATTTCATTGAGTTTGGCAGGGCTAGATGGATGTCACCACTTGGTTGGGTACCCTAGCCCTCCCTTTTGAACCCTCCTGGGTAATGATAACTGTGCATGGCTTATTAGATTGGGCTGGTTCAGTGGTTGAGGTGACCTTGACAGCAATTCATTGCTGTTAAGGTAGCTCCCACCCTTGTTGGCTTGCTATGGCTTAGTGAATGCATCACTGGGTAATTCCTTGTTGGATTTCCAGTGATCTTTGATGTTGACAAACAAAAATAGACATATATTGTCGATCTGTCTGATGGTGTGCTAGGTTTTAGGTGCTAAGTGGCTTTGGTTGAATAGATAGGATCATTTCCTTGCTGGATTGCCTTGGTTATGCCACTGTTTTGGTCTAGCCAGTGTTCCCTTGGTGATTTCCTATTGTCTTCACCCATTTTTGCTTGCACCAACTGACTTGGTAGCCAGATGATGATACAACCTGGGTATTCTACCCATTTTGGCTTCTGTGACATATGCAAATGCTTATTTATGAGCAAACCAGGGTTTTGCTCAGGTTGGTCTGTTTATACCTCACTCCAGCTCCTAGAAATAGTGTGTTGGTGTAGAGGTTTTTCTTCTGTGCTGCTTTCTTGGCTTGCCCTGCTCCTCCTTGTGGCTTGTGCTTGATCTACTCCATGGTTTACTTCTCAACAGGAAACAGTTCTTTGCTTGAGCTGTTCCTGGATGAAGTTCTGGCTATGTGTTCTTCCTGTTCTAAGTGTTCTTGTTTGCTGATGACTTACCAAGATGCCTGCCGATGAATGAGCTAGGGTTTGGCTCAAAAAGTTTATATATGATGCCCTCTTGCTCTCTCTGGTCGACAGCTCTTGCTTGTCACTTTGGTGACTCAGTGTGTGTGTGTGCTGCATGCACACAGCCCTGTGAGCAGGCTGTGTGTGTGTTTAGGCATGTGCTGTGCACCTGGACCTGGAACTTAGCTGTGGCATGGATCAGCTCGGCAGCTTGATCATATCCCCTTCATTTCCTTTATTTGTTAACCTGCCAAGTGGCTTTGCCACTTGGCTTAATACTGGTTTTGCTTTGATTTGTGCAGGAATTCCACAATTGATCACAGATGGACATGGAGTTCATCAAATCCAAGATCAAGTGAAGATGATCTTGTATTATTTAGACTAGGATCATTGCTTGTACTTTTCTTTTTATTTTCTTTTATTTTTTTCAATTTCACCAATTCTTGTAATGTGTTGTAATTCATTTATGTTCTCTGATGAATATTGTAATGACGATGTAAATTGTGTGATGATCAATAAAGCTCAAGGTTTTTCTCTAATGAGCTTTATTTTACTTTAATTGCTCATATTGTTCATTACTTATTATTTACTTAATGAATTTCCTCACAATTCAATATTTAGGGTAATTATTTAATGTTTGAATTTGAAATTCAAATTGAACCTTGGTTTAACCATGTCACTTATCAAGAATTCACTCATACACTCTCCCCTCTCTTCTTAAAACCCTAAACTAATGAAGTGAGATGCAAGTTTGTCGCACTCTCGAAACCCTAACCCTGTAAGGTGTCGAGAGAGAAACTTGTCCCCCTTCGATGCAGTTTTTGTTTAAAAGCGCGAAATTTCCCCAGAATTTACTATGCAATGCACATCCCTTTCTAAAATCTACCCCTCGATCGTCTCTAAACCTGGGACATTACACGACGGCCGAAGCCGTTGGCCACCGCCGGATCGCCTTCGTAGCGCTCGGCCATGGCTTTTATTGGTGGCTTGGTGGGAGACAACGAGGGACGATTCATTGACGAGGGAGCGGCGAGTCGAGCGAATGGTGAGCGGTGAGGCGAGCGACTAGCCTAGATAAGTGTGGTAAGGCGTGCAGTGGCGGGCAATAACGCCATCTCGTGCCCTCGATTGGACGTGTCGCCTGCTCGCCTGTCGTTGGTTGGCCATCGTTTACAACACCACTAACTCAGCACGGGAGACGAGACGTAGGAGACAACACGAGCTCTCACAGGTGGGGCCTAGAGGGCGTCGCATGAAAAGATGGATTGTGGTAGTTAAAACTGTGCTATGGAAGAAAGACTCATGATTTAACCTGGTTACGCTTCCACAAGCGAGTCAATAGGATAAAACCACCACTTTGGTGGTGAAATTTACCATGTATCACCACTTTACGTTTGCGGGACAAAAAACCACCGGATTTTGCTCAGTTTTTTGCGGAATACGCTAAACGCGAACTAAACGCGAATTGACAATGAATTTGACAAGCAGTGGCAACAGAGTGTAGTAACTTGCTGATGTGGATTGGGTTCCAAGTGGCTCAATTAAAAAATCTTAAAATATTAAAAAAAAGTGGGGATTTTGTCCCCTTCCATTCCCAATCGGTGCTACCCCACCCGTACCACCGCCGGTGGAAAAGGAAAGGCCTTCCCTCCCAGCCACCAGATCCTTCTCCGGCACCGCCAAGCACCGCCGCCGGCGCGCTCCTAGCCGACCCTGCTCTAGTCTCGCGCCGCCGGACCCTGCTCCACTCGCGCGCTACCGCACCCCCACCCCACACCTCTGGCACCACCGGACGCCCCACCGCACGACCCCACCGCCAGCCTGCTGCTCTTTGGTGCCATTCTGCCTATCGCCGCTGCTCGTCGTCTCTCTTGGTCAACGCAGACGTCGGTCCAACCCCTGCTCCCCCTACCGGCCCTCCACCCCGCTGCCTCCCCATGGCCCTCCACCCCGTTGCCTCCACATGGCCCTCCTCCCCGCTGCCTCTCCATGGCCGCTAGGCACTCCACCCCGCGGTCGCGACATGGTCGTCGGCCCTCTTCCCCACGGTCGTCTCACCCTTCTGTCCCCACCGGAGGGTGCTACTTGTGCGGAGCTCCCCCACCGGAGGCCTGGTCGCTATTGTGACCAGCTGCACGCCCGGCTGGCCGCATCTGTCCTCACTGAAGGGTGCTGCTTGTGCGGAGCTCGAGGCGGTGTGCCATGGCGGTGATTGGGGAAGCTACGGGCAGGGAGGTCGCTTGGGGAGGCCACGGGAAGGGAGGTCGCGCTCCATCCAAGGGCCATAAGGGTGGCGCCGCTAGGTCGCCGGAGCCAGTCGATGGGGTCGCCTGAGCCACGCCGGAGTTCGGCGGCGGTGGGTTGGTCCGGTGGAGGAGGTCATGCCTTGGCGCGACGGCGGAGAGGGTCTGGCGACGGGAACGGCCATGGCGCGGCGGCGGCCAGCGGGGAGGAGGGCGGCAAGGCGCTGCGTCGGCCATGGCGCATGGCGGCGGCAGCCAAGCACGGCAGCACGCGCTAGGGTTGGAGATATTTTATAATTTTATACTCCCTCCGATCCGAAAAAAGTGTCGGATGGCATAGTCTAATTACATTTTACAATAAACTCCTTCTAAATTGTTCAAAAGAAGCCCAGCACCATCTCTCCTCTCATGGCGTGCAGCCACCGCGCGTCCGTGACTACTGGGCAACCGGCGCTGCCTCTCATCGTTGCGGGAGAAGAATCCGGCGCATCCGGCCTCGCGACCAGCCTTGCCTCCAGCAGATCAAGCCTGTCCGACACCGGATTCGGCGGCTCATCGCCGGCGTGCATTAAAAGTCAAGCTTTTTGGTGGAGGAGGGCTCGGGGCGGAGAGGGAATCTTGACGGCGGCGCGGAGAGGGGATCTCGGCGGCGTGGACCGTGGAGAGGGGATCTCGGTGCGCGGCGTGGAGAGGGGATCTCGGCGTCAAGACGAGGAGCAGAGCGACTTTCGTGCGGGTGTGAGTGGGGTGCCGGTTTCGTGTGCGCGCAGTACCATGCGAGTGGGGGAGTGCGGGATGAGAAAGAAAAAAGCTCGAGGATTTTCTTGCAAAATTCCTTTTTCGACTCTTTTTTCGGATCGGAGGGAGTACTAGATATTTGTTTTTTTAATTCGATTCATATGGGTGGGTCCCTGCCCGTATGCTCAGATTTATGCCATGCTTACAGGTGGGTCCGACTCGTCAGAAACTCTATCAATTCGCGATTAATTTGCGTTTAGTGTTTTCGCCGAAAACTGAGCAAAATCTGGTGGTTTTTTTGTCCCGCAAACGTAAAGTGGTGGTAGATGGTAAATTTCACAATTAAACTGGTGGTTTTAGAGCATCTCCAGTCGCGTCCCCCAAAGGGATTTGGGGCGCGCCGGACAGAAAATGCGTTCCAGCCGCGTCCCCCAAAGCCCATTTTTGTCCGGCGCGGCCCGATACGGTGTCCGGCGCCCCGAGCTCGTCCCCGTCCCACAGGGGACGCACCGGGGACGCCGGACACAACGAAAAGCGAGGCGGGCTCCCACATGTCGGCGACTATTTGCATAAACCGTTGGTTCGCGCCTCTTTTCTCGTCGCTCCTTCCTTCCCGCGCCTCCCACCCCACCCCTGCCGCTGGATTTCCCGGCCGTTTGGGCGTCTGATCTCTGCTGAGAGTCGGCACCGTTGTCGCGGCTGGGGCTCCCGCCGGTCGTGCCGCCGCCGCGTCGCCAGCGCGTCCCAGAACGCGCCGTCAAATCCGCCCCACCTCCACGCACAGAAGGTGCTCGACGACTTGCCAGGTAGGCGCGATTGGCCGCTGTTTATTGCGTCGTCTGCCTCGGCGCAAATTTAACCATTGATTTTGCTTTAGCCATGGACAGCGACGATGAGATGGTTGCCCTGCTGCTGGAGGACGAGCAAGCCTTCGACGACGACCTGCGGAAGCATTTGCTGATCATCGCGTCCCTCCAGGACATGCTTGACGCTGAGGCGGAGAAGAGGAAGAGGCCGCGCCGCGGAGGATCAAGGCCGGGAAGAAGGAAGTCGAAGCGCCGGCAGAGGCTGGAGGGGCATGCCATGCTGCACAACGACTACTTCGCCGACGAGGCAACACATGCCGACAATTTTCGGCGCCGGTACAGGATGAGCAAGGGGCTGTTCATGAATATCCTCCACGGCGTTCGAGAGTTCGACCCCTACTTCAAGCTCAAGCTCGACGCTGTAGGCGTTCTCGGGTTCTCGTCCATTCAGAAGTGCACCGCCGCCATGAGGATGCTTGCATACGGAGCACCTGCCGATACACATGACGACTACCTTCGCATGAGTGAGTCCACTGCCATTGAGTGCATGTACAAGTTTTGCCGAGCTGTGGTGGGAAAGTTTGGCAAATACTACTTGAGAGGGCCAATTGAGGAAGAGACTGCAAGGATCATGGCACAAAATGCTGCCAGAGGATTTCCTGGAATGCTTGGAAGCATCGATTGCATGCACTGGGCATGGAAGAACTGCCCGTTTGCTTGGCAAGGTATATACAAAGGGCGTCATGGATATTGCAGTGTGGTGCTTGAAGCTGTGGCAGATTATGACCTGTGGATTTGGCATTCTTTCTTTGGCATGGCGGGATCACACAATGACATCAACGTGTTGCAGCGGTCTCCGGTGTTCAGCAGACTAGTGGAAGGGCATGCTCCACCATGCAACTATGAGATCAATGGTCACCAATATACCAAAGGCTATTATCTAGCCGATGGTATATATCCAAAGTGGGCCACTTTTGTCAAAACAATCTCGGATCCATCTGGTCTGAAGAATTCCCACTTTGCTACACGACAGGAGGCTTGCAGGAAGGATGTCGAGCGGGCATTTGGTGTGCTTCAAGCACAATTTGCCATTGTCCGGTACCCTGCTCTAAGCTGGTCTCACGACCAAATGTGGGAGGTGATGCAGGCTTGTGTGATCATGCACAACATGATCATCGAGGATGACCGCAAGAATCATGCGAGGACACATGTTGGTCCCTATGAGTGTCAGGGCCTTCTCGCGGAGGTTGATCATGAGTTGCATGCAGATTTTGCTGATTTTCTCGCTATGAACGCAGAGATCCATGACAGCAATGTTCATGATCAACTTCAAGCTGATCTCGTTGAGCATTTGTGGAGGATCAAAGGAAATACTGTGGCACCTTGATGTAGCATCTAGCCCTATTTATTATATTTGTTTACTTGTTTTATTGTTTGTTGTAATTTAATTTGAAAACAATCCTCGCAAACATTTTTATTCATATGCTACATTTGATAAATGGTTATGTGTTAAAAAAATTATTTTAAATGTTTGGGGGCGGCGTTTGGGGGACGCGGCTGGGGAGCGACGTCCCCCAAACGCGGCACGAACAAAACACGTCCCCCAAACGCTAAATCCGGCGCGGTTTGGGGGACGGTTTGGGGGACACGACTGGAGATGCTCTTATGCTATTAACTCTCCACAAGCTGTTCGCGGAGAGGTTTCTTTTTGACAGAAAACAACCGCTTTATTGACAACTAACATCAATATAAAGAGTTTCTCGGATACATTTAGAATTAAAATCCTCACTGTACGTACGATATGATTTAGCTAACAAATACGCTGGTCCTTTAGGCCTTAGCACAGGACGATTTCTCGTATGTCTACTATACCTTAGCACACGACGACTTCTCGTATGTCTAGTATAACAAGTTTTGCATGACAAGTTTTGCCTAGCTCCGGTGATAGAGGGGCAAGGACGTCAGCGTACCTTCAGCTCGCGCCAGTGTGTTTGTAGTTATCGCTAGATGATCTAATGATCTATTTGTAATTTTTATTATTTTTGACCCTCTTTGTACTATTGTTGATGATTTTTAGTAGATCGGTGCAATATTGCAAGGAAAAGCAAAAAAGAAAACAAATGCGCTGCTTCATTCAAATGACGTTTCATGTGGACGAAAACGCATCGACTTGTTCTCGCCAGCAAGGATACCAAACCGTTGAGCGATCCACAGTGGAGGAGTTGAGCCGCTGAACCAAAGATAGTCAAGCTGAGGCGGAGATCACCCTCTCCCGAGCAAACGAGACCGCTCGATGTAGAGCAAATAACGATACGTACTAGTAGTTCATTTCATAAGATTAGTTGACAGGAAATGGGTGCATCCAGCACGTATCTGCCTCCGTTTACCCATCTGGAGGAACTTTGGCGTGCGCAAGCAGCCAAACGGAAACGGCACAAACGTGGATCTTGCGTGCATTGCCGGCCTACGACCAGATGCAGAGCGGAAGGGGTCGAGCCATTGATGCACGTAAACGAAGATCCTTTGCTGTAACTGGCTCGACCCTTTGCTAGTTACAGCAACTAGCCGGCATCGTGCTTTAACTTTGCCGGTCTTTAAAAGGAAGTGGACCTGTGGGTGGACCGTCCAGCAAGTTTGGCAGCAACTTCTCTGATGAACAAAAAAAGGCCAGCTCTGTTAGAATTTATTTGTTACAGTATTTTAGACATTCATATTCTTATCTATTACTTCCTCTGGTCATGATTAATCAATGCGATCCAAGCATATGCAAATACTACTCCCTCCGAACCACCCATGTCGATTAATTCCGTCCAGAGGGAGTACCTCTGAAACATAAGCCTTTTTTGGAAAAGTAAAAGTCTTACTATTTAGAACGGAGGTAGTATAAAACTGGTTGAACTTTAAAATCGCTGACTTTTGACTAAAGTTATATTTTTGTTCATATCTTTGTATATAAAACTGGTAAAACTAGTCAAGCTTGCGATGAGCAACTTAAAACCGGTCAAACTTGTCAAGCTTCCGGTGAGCAACCGGTGCGCTATACTTGTTGGACTAGTTAATGAATGGGCATGCATGGTGCTACACTTGTTGGACATGCATCATCGTAAACTTGTCGGAATAGCCAAATGAAGGACATGCATGTTATCTTCCAGCATAAAAAAACATGAAATTTTGGCAACTCTTAGTATGCAGTCCGAAATCAAATATCTAAGTACAGTGGAACTTGAGAGAAGTAGATACCTTGTCATTCCGACATGGAAGATTTCTTATTCCTGTAGACCTTGTTTACGTTGTAGGATTTGAAAACACAATAACTTTTTATATGGTCTAGTTTGCACACAATTCAAATCGACACTACAGACAGGTTCTACAAAAAAAATAAAAAAAATCCTGCAGTACAACCAAAGAACTTCTAATACAGTCTCACTTTTCAGTTTATGTAGGATTAAATGTAACATGATACCTCTATATTACATCTTCCTATTCCTTTGTTTTCAGAAGCCACGGAACCTTTTCATGTGCAAGTATTATTCATTCATGTGTCCCAGACGGGACTTTAATGGACCACCAGCTGCAGTATATATAGATCAGTATACATGCCCAAGTGACACTGCATGGTGCATACCGTGATATGACATCTGACGGCAGATAGGAGTGGAGCCACCGTTCTCCTAAACATCCTGGTATCACTTATTATTCTAGAAAACAACACTCAATCAGCATCTATTTACATAGCACCTACAAAGACTAGTACAACAATCTGCCGTGCATCATATAAGATTAATACATCACCAGGCTCCAAAACTGCCATCTTCGAGCACTATCACTTGCTAGTGCAAGGCAGATGGACGGCTGAGCTTTTTCATTGCCGGTGACCCTCTGGGAGTGCAACCACCCTGTAAAATGGAACAGCTCTCTCTGGTAGATTCCCGTCCTCTTCATCATCATCAAATAAGAGATGGTAACTGTCAAAATCAAGGTAGCGGTCACAACAACTGTTTTTTTAAATGTGAATGTTACTAATTTCATGTTAGTTGAAAGGTTTGATTGTAATCTTCTATGTGCGTATGTATGTTTCATCTTGCTTTTTTACCATGTTTGCTCAAAGTTATGTTCCATGTTTAGAGGAAGCAAACAAGAAAGTACTGCTGTATTTGTAAGTAAGAACTGTACATGCAAACGGCTACTGAAAATAGATGACGAAAAGTGGTTCACTACTGGAGACACACCAAAGTAAACTCTCATTACAAACTCATACTGATAACATCTCAAACTGATCCAAATTTCACCGAATGAGGACATACAATTTGCTAGTCCTACTGCATATTTTGAAGACGCTGCAGACAATATAGCACAAACATATTGGAGTGTGTCAATTTGACCCCTGGGCTCACTGGAGCCCTTTATTTTGAACATTTAAAAATACATTATAAAGTTTTAAAAAAAACTGAAAAAATATGTATATATAGGCAATGATGTACACTTTAAGTGTGCGAAGTCCCAATCCGTGATATGTTGTATTCTACTCTACACAAAAAAAAAAAAAAATCGATCTACGTGTGTGAACAGTGCACCTTCAAATCTTGTCAGATTTTGTCTTCTTTGTGTAGCCAATAATATAACTCATTTCATATTGAAATATTACACGCTTGAAGTATACATCATTACCTATATGTACATGTTTGTTTCAGAAATTTTTGAACTTCAAAATGCCATTTTGAATTTTTAAAACAAAGGGCTCCACTGAGCTTAGGCTCCAAATGCATTTTTCGGAACATATTGCCCATTTTTTTATTACAAGACATGTAATGTTTTCTAGAAAGCAAAAGACAAATAAGCCGAGATACATCCTATGAAATAAAAATGAAAGGAGATTGATGTCTCTATATTGCCTGCGAAACAACTATTTCTGAGTAGGCCAAGTTGTATACAACTTCTAAAATGTGCAACTACTCAATATCCATCGGATAAAGATTAACACTAAAGAAATGTAAGTCTACGTAGAAATAGACACTTCCAAAATGAAAATAATGTTGGTTGAACATATATGACCACATCATACAAGATTGTAAAAGGCATAGATTACGTACTCATCAGACTTCCTCTGCATTTATTTGCAGTGCAGTTTCACCACATGATAACAGAAAGAGAAGAGTATTAGTGGCTTAGCAAAAAAGGAAAGGTATAACAAAGTCATGTTTAGGCATGTAAACATATTAATTGAGTAACAATCATGTTTATGCCACCAGATTGTATAACCATACAACGCTGAAGCATGTATATGAACAGGGCACATAATATATAAGAAGATATAAGGCTTATACTATCTGAACAACAGTGTTCATATTAACTATACTGAACCAAGATAATGTCAGCTTGTCACAGGAACCTTATTGGGGTTATAACCATGGAATTCTGCCAAGTTCTTCAAATTTGTCAAATATGTTGGGAGTGGTCTACATGCTGTAATGTACATGATCAGTTAAATAAGCACTGAAATGGATTATGTGAGGGCTAATTATGTGTATAAATAACATACAGTACACTATACTGCCAAACTTCGCATATGCACCAATCGATGATTATTAGCAGTTCCAAGCTTTGGTGGAACATGATCCTAGTACAAGAAAATATTCCGATGTACTCATATTTCTCCCCAACTTCTAGCCTATAAACTTCAATTTTCCACCAGCATTGATGACTAAGTTAAAATGGCTTTAACAATCAAGGAGCACAATTGTTTCACACATTCTAAAGTTCTAAGTGTCGAAAATGCTCCATCCAATGGTACCATTGAAGTCATAACCTGATGAAACTGACCATATACTAGGGAATACATCCACACATGGATGTCAAACCTCGAGCGCGCAAAAGAAGAAGTCACAGTATTATGAAGAATTAATGATCTAAGGATTGATGTGCATGTTAAGATGTTACCTTACGATGAGAAGCTACAGTAGCTCTATATAATGCAGTTGTGCCAGGATAAACAGCTAAGACTTGCCGACCCTGTCCAAAATCCTGAGCACTAGAAGGATCTCCTTTCTTTGGAAACGGAATAATATATGACATAGGCAACTTGTACTTCCTGTACACATGGTTGTGGTGGAACAGCATCATTTTATGGGCAGCAAACGTTAAGGATAAGAAAATTAGCCCAGAGTGGGAATAACATTTAGCTGTGGTCCCACTGAAGTTCGTACACACCGAAACAACATCATTGCACAGAAACAGCACAATGTGACAACGGGTGTGAAATCAAGAAACTAAATGATCAAAAGGGCCTATAACAAATAAAGGGAAAGCAAATATGTGTATGCCGGGTGGGTGCTTGAGTAAATGTAACATTTTGGCATGATTATTTTGTCGATCCTCATGTCAAAACATAGTACAGGTACACATCTAAAAATCTAAGAATTTTTGAAGATGCACAAGTAGGTTAGGTAAACTCTAAGCTCAAGAAACCATCTACCATTGCATATACAAAATCCACATTCTACTAACAAGTAATTCAATAGAATTAAATAAGAATTTACGGAGGCGTATTATAGCAATTGGTATGTGACTACTGACTAGTCCGTTGCCACAAAATCCAAAGGATCTAGGTGTATCCATCTAAAAATAATTAATTCATCGTACTATTTGCAACTTCTTCAGAGGTAGCTCTGAAAACTGTCAAATACGCAAGCCAGCATCGCTGAATTCAAAGTCTCCTTAACTCCATCTTTTTTTTTTTGTTTTTATGTGTTTTGTCCACTTCCAAAGATGGTAAACCCCTTTTAGTTTTCTACAAACTAGTAGAAAAAATAATAACGGAAGAAAATTACATTGGAAAGAAAGCAACATTTTTGTGGCAAAAAAGAAAAAGCAACCACAGAACCTTTTTTTCACATAACCACACTAACTGGGTGTTTTGCAACTCTGATAACCAAATCTGGCAAAAGGGTGACACATCCCTGTTTGGGTGTTGTCTTGCCTAATATCCAAAAAGTTGTGGTTATGTGGAAAGGGATACGCAAATTGGGGTTTTGCATCAATACTGCCTCAAAAAGTTGGGTTCTGTTAAATATGTTCTCCTTTAGATGACAGAAAATAGAGAACAAATGGAAAAAAAAAAAGACCACCGTAAAAATAGTGCATGTGAAAGGAGCAGCGATAAACATTTGTATGCAACATCCACATCTGTGTGCAATAAAAATCAAAGTTTGATGGTTTTTGTAGATGCTTAGCAGCCAATGAGAAAGTATACAAGCTAGCAGAAAAAGGGCAATGCAGAAGCTAGCTATCCAGAACATGCGCCCTCAAAAATTGCAAAATAGAATGCCCAAAAATTAAGATATACTTCCGCTGTTCACTAATATAAGATGTTTTGGCAAGCTAATTTTAGCTTGCCAAAATGCCTTATAATAGTGAACGGAGGGAGTACATGTGTAGCTGACTACTTAAAAGGGCCAATGAGAAAGTATACAAGCTAACAGAAAAAGGGCAATGCAGCTATCCAGAACATGTGCCCTCAAAAATTGCAAAATAGAATGCCCAAAAATTAAGATATACTTCCTCTGTTCACTAATATAAGACATTTTGGCAAGCTAATTTAGCTTGCCAAAACGTCTTAAAATAGTGAACGGAGGGAGTACATGTGTAGCTGACTACTTAAAAGGGCCTAACATTTTTTGCTTAAGTCGCCTAGCATGTGGTGAAGAACAGCGCCGAAAACCATTACACCAAATAGATCTGGCTGGTACATCAAATATTAGTTTACAGATTAGCAGTGTTCCTGAGTTGAATGACACTGAACATTTCTAAATAGACCGAAAACAACTTTGTTCGCTCTTAGACTACAAGGAAACCACAAAGCAAGAACAGTTTGTAACTCAAACCTCTCGAACTTTTGGGCAGTGCTCTCTTCATCATCACCAGGTTCCTCATCAAGTACTTCAAATCTGTAAAGTCATTGAGAGTGAATGAGTGCTACTTCCCAGAATAGAAAAGACTGACCTGGTATACACCGTGTGGCAAATAATAACCGTGGTAATTCCAGTTGTACTTTGCAGAAATGATAACATATCAGATAAAATCAGAAGTTTCATATGTCAATACTCTAATATGGGAAACGATACATCTAAGTTCATTGCTTATTTGCTTTAACTGCAAATATGAACAGACAACTTTAGAATGACCACACACAAGCACACATATAGTGGCATAGGGTGATTACGGAGGATTTAAAAGCCATAAAAACATTAGAGACAAATCTCAACCAGAAATCGGCCAGCTACCACTAAATAGGACAATAAGATGTACTCTCTCCGTTCCAATGAATAATGCTTATAAGTTTAGTCAAAAGTCAACGTCTTCTAAATTTGACCAATATTAAGGATAAAAATATGAGCATTTACGATAACAAATCAATATCAATAGATCCACCATACAATATATTTTCATAGTATATTCATTTAGTATTGTAGATATTGATATTTTCTTTCATGTATTTGGTCAAACTTTGTAAGGTTTGACTTTTGACTATTTCCTTTCATGTATATGCAATATATTTATACACCTTATTCTGTGGAATGGAAGCAGTATATGCTTATGGAAAGAAATACATATATTTCTAGATCCATAAGTTTTGAAAGATCACTCAATAGATACAGCCTAGATGACAAATAGTCAAAACGATGCACCAAAGTTCAATACTTACACAGCAGTTGAGTTCCAAAGGTCGGATTCCACAACTGTTATCATGATATCATATATTGCGTTGAGTCAATATTTGTAGATTAAATTGACCGTACATATTTGTAGATTAAATTGATCCTTTATTTAGCTTACACAAAAGCAGATAACAACAATCTATTTCTTAGCTTGCACACAAGTAAATAGAAAAAATAATTTTCTTAGAATTTAATTAAAAAATCGATGGTTGAAATTTAGAACTTCTGCGCAAATATTTTCTTGTCCATAACCAATACATAGGCAGCATGGGCATAGTTGCTGAAACTGAACCAGTCACTGCCCTAGACAATGTCTCAGTCCACCGATCGACCAGCCTAACCGGCATTCACAGGTCAAAGCCACAGTTCAATAAAACATACAATCTCTGTTTGCAACTTGCCAGTCCCTCATTCCTGAGGTAAATTATACCCCTATTACTTTCCACTATATTACCTTGTTTTTATAGCTTGAGAGATCATTGGAGCATATGTTGGTCCAACTCTACACAAAACCTTACTTCATCAACATATGAGATTTGAAAATGTTTATTCTTTTTTGCTGCTTGAAAATATTAATTCTTTGCAAATGAGAAATAATACTAGAAGACATTTATGACAGATATAAAAATATTGTATTTGTAACTTCAGAAGCAATGAAAGCCACAGGGACTAAGGTCAGTGAAGGGGGGCAGTTCTTCAGAGCCCACAGGGAAAGGAGGGCAATGCACTAATACTTCAACACACACCCTCACGTGTGGCTCCCTCATAAACGTGGACCAATAGTGGTTTGCAATTTATTTTATTGATATTGCGCCAGCCGGGTCTTGAACTCAATACATCCTGTTTCTGATATCATGTAAGTTGGGGAATTCAGGCCACAATGGTGACCTTCCTGATACCTCATATATATAGCCAAAGATACAGGATATACAAGGAAAGAATCCCTACTAATCCTAGCCATAATGGCGTGATTACATCTATACAGCAGGCACTAATCATGGGGGGGGGATTATGATATGCGCAAACTGAATATGTTGGCATATGAAAGAATTATGCAAGACAAACGTAAGAACATTGTTTCTATAGAGTGAATCAATGTATTTTCGCATATCAGCTGTCAAAAAGTTGGCTGCACGTATACCTTGATGACATACAATTCAGAACGGGGTCATCACTAACATGCACATGCATGCACACACGAGGGGAGTACTAGCCCTATAGCTCACCTTGTAATCTTGATATCTAAAACCTTCAACCTTTTATTAACTCGTGTTTTGTCTTCTTCGGTATTCTAAGAACCCAAAGAGGTCCATGGCGCCAGGACTCCTCTTCAAGTAAAACCTAACTGCTAAGGCCTTTAGTGTAGCCGACGCCCAAAACATCAAAATTTGCCAAATCCTCAGCGATGCCCTGAAAATAGGCCTGACACCGTTCTCACAGTGTGTGTTCGCAGCCTAGAAAATAGCAGGACCCACACATGAATAAAGAACTCGACCAAGACAACATCCATCCCTTCCTTGGCATGATAATTTCTTGCCTTACAGACTTGCACCAGCATGAGCTGGCAATTAAAAATTATATTTTATTGCATGCATGAAGTGGGCATCGAAACAACTAGGTGCTCCGGTTCCCATAAAAAATAGGCCACCGGTATGGCAATCAATGGCACCAGTGCCAAATACCCCAAAAGTGATTCTGGCGCCGATATTGACACACATTGTGAAAGGCCTAAGACAGCTCACACAATTAATTACGTATTACCGAACACCCCCTCAATTCAAGAATAACTTAATTTCCTCTCTACCATACTATTATTACAAAAAATAACTTGCACAATACAAGGAAGGAAATAAAACCATTACTTACTCTTTTGTTTCCTTATCGAAATGTAGGACCTTCACCACAAACCACTCATCTTTCTCATCATCCGATTTTACCCTAGCTGCAACCTGAAACGATAGAGCACAAATGGCAGAATCAACTTATGACACAAATGTGTACAAAACTTGTGGATGCACATATGGGCAGAACAAAATCATAGGTTCTAGAGAGTATCTGTGATTAAATAGTTCATATAGATGCGTCAGCTCAACGATTTGGTTTCTGAAAGATGTGATAATACCAATACATACAAAATTTGCCTTCAACCTTCTTATGGGAGTACATCTTCTAACTAATTTCATTCAATACTTCCAGTTTTTAATTTGTAAAAATCAACCTGCTATATGAAAGTGTATGTATAAGTATGTGCTGGACCAATGTTAAATTAAACAACTTCGCTATTGCGACTCAACAATTTCATAATTTACAACTTAAACGTAGCGACAACAAGAGGGAAACAGTGGTGCTATGTTTGATAATTTTATGTTCTTTTGTAAGCATGCTAATGGAACTTTGATTCACCAGATCATGAAGTCATGGGCGCTTAGTAATGCATGTATATTCTTTGAGTTAATACTATATAACCTGCAAGTTTGTCTTATATGTCTATCTGGCGGTCTATAATTGTAACAGTGATGGTTACATCTATAGAAAACTGAGAAAAAGGGCCATTTTCTAGAAGACTAGAATTATATGTAACAGTTTCTGTTTCTTTGTATCAGAACTATTATGCCCACATACAACAAACAAGAAAAGAAAACACAAAGGCACCTCTGTTGAACTATCAAGATTTACTAAGTTGGTTCGAACATATTAAATGTAAAAGTATGTGGTAATCTGATTGTTGATTTTATACTTATCATTCCAAACTCCAAAAACATAAGAAGTGCTCGATTTTCATGAGGGGAAACGGGGCAGTTATGAGTTCCAAATTTATATTAGGAGAAAAAAATAGAAGATCAGTAACTTTAAATGAGAAGACACAGCTGTGTGTGAGCAGATTAGTAGAATAGATGGATCTCCCATTTTCAGGCAATGACGAACCGCATATAAATATAAACCATCCTAATAACTAAATAAATCAACCGTGAATATTAAAATACGCACGAGTTATGTGAAAGATTGTAAGAATAAATCCAAATTTAAACACCAGATTGTCATACTTGGCATTTCGGATGTTTAACGGAGCACTGCTGCAAAATTGGCACCATCAACAAGTGCAAACAACCCTACAAAACTATCTCAGAGTACAGGAAGTTTCCTATCCTCTCTTACATGGAAGAAGTTTTGCCATCGAGGTTGCATGTACCCCCAAGTACATGCAATACAAAGACTAAAAGATATTTCTAAATTCAGCTGGAATTGAAACCTGCTCTCCTTTCAGGTTTGCAGCTTGGTCAAGTTGACTCCTCATAGATGCAGAGGAAAATCGTGGTGTATCTGTATCAGACTTCATCCTCTTCTTTTTCTGTTCGCCAACTTCTGCGATGTAGAAAACATCTTAGTATGGTGTACTTCACACTTAAAAACTCTGAACTTGTGAAATCTAAATCTCTAATGCTTACCTATCTTTTTTCTTGGTGCAGCTGAAACTCCAGATTGCAACACTCCATCTAACAGTCCAACCAAAGCATTCGAAGTACTGCAGAACAAAGGATTATAGATTAATTGATCACTGTTGAATGATGCAGTCTTCAAACAAAAAGGTATACACGCAGAGAAGAGCGGACATGGAAATGTGGAGAAAATAATGATCCAACTTGTGACCCATGTCCACCCACCCCCATCCCTGCTCCTAGCTATGTTAACAGACCTTGCCACCGCAAAGGCAGATGTTCTGCTCATGGACATCATCAGATCCAAGCAAACTAGTCATTGATTGCACTGGAAAAATTAGGCCTTCCTAACGATGACGATCCAGAGAAAGACATGGACACACCTCCATCCACCCCATCCCTGCTCTAGTCTCCAGTATGTTAACCGTGTTGCCACGAGTAATTTGACGCAGCAGCGCTCACTCATCCGAGTCTTTTTTAAGCACATGTGTCATGCCGCCGCTGCCATGCCTCCTCTCATTCTCACATTTCCCCAGGTGGAGAGTTCAAAGGGAACAGCCTGTCCCATTGACATTGCCAGTGCCCACCTCTGGTCCCAAAACCATGGTTCCACTCCCAAATCAGGAGCAGAGACGCACTACACCCACGCTGAGGGTTGGGCCGATTCATCTCCGATTAGGTGCAAAATTGGTTGATCCAGGTTGACATTGGGCGGAGAGGACAGAACACAAAGGAGCTTGTGTGACTGAGATGCGAGGAGGATATAGCGGAGAAAGAGGAGGAAGACGAGTGGAGGAGAAGAAGCTCGGTGAGGAAACCTGATATGAAAACCCACTCAAAGAGCTGAATTCAGAAGTACTCAGATAATTATTCTGAAATTTCAATCTGAAAGGTAAAAATTTGAATTTAATAAAACTCTATGCTGGTCCAGGTAGGCTCAGCTGCTAGTAATATAATTCTGTTCTGAACTACAAGTAGGATGATTTTAAATCAAAATGCCTCAAGATTGAGCAAAGATTTATATATTCTGTCTCAGCTTGGTATCCACCCTATTCAGAATAGAGGGATAACTTATGCTGTGTCTGAGACTCCATAGATGTTACACAATACAAAATCCGCATACCTACCGCCTCAAGTTAGGAAGTACTTCAACAGATAATCTAGTAGTACAGTCATCCAGACTAAGCCACAAGAAACAGACTTCCCCGAAGTTCAAACTAAAAAACAAAGTTTGGTGAGAGGGGCAGCATGAACCAATTGAAAGTCAAGAAATGGTAGCATTTCAACAATTTATTTGTGGCACCTTAGTCAAGCATGCAGATTGACAGCTAAATGTGTTTTTTTTTCTGTAGGAAGAAAATAACTGACTCCCTAGAATATTTAAATGTTACCTGGCTTCACTCTCAGCGAGTTCTTTTGCTTGTACATATAAAAGACGAAGCTTAGCCACAATGGCATCAACTGATTTATCCACCATCTCTGGAGCTAGAAAACAAAGTGAACGAATGTAAGGATTTCAATACTCACAGCAGCTTCAATAGAAAAAAAAATGATTATCAGAATGTCATAACTGACAGTACACAATAGTGGCCATTTAACCAGATGACTCTTTTGTTCCAAGTTTTACACACAACTGTGTGTGCAGGACAGCCTGAGATGTGGAAAAGATCCAGCCTTTAGCAGATGCCATCATTTCATCAGCAATCACTTGTTTCGTTACAGATTTGAGTATCTTAGAAAATGCCAACATAGGATTACTAACTATACTAGTGTGGTAAATAGCACGCCTTTAGCTGAATAACTTAAATATTTCGCATCTGGATTAGTGATCCACCAAGAAGCAGGCCGAGCTCCGAATACCGGGGCATAGCATAACAATGAAAAGGAGAAGGTATCTGAATATCTGATATGACGATCCAAACAAAAAAAAAAGCAGGCAGGCAGGCAGGCAGGCTAAAAGCATGTCACCATGAATGATTCCTAACGGAAGTAATAATTACTGTATGTACTAGAAAGCAGCTAAATGGACGTATTTAATCGGCCTAACATAACAGGAGAAAAAAAATGATACTAGGACGGAGACGGGAGGTAACGGGCGGCTTACAGGAGATGATCTTCTTGTGGATCTTGTTGATCTCCATGGCCACTTCGTCCTGGTCCTTGCGCAGCTGGTCCAGCTCCTTGGCCTTGTCGAGAAGGCCAGCGACGTCCGCTCCGGCGGAGGCCACGCCGCCGCCTCCGAGCAACGACGACATCTCCCGGCGCTCGGGTTGGATCGGATGGGAGGAGAGCGCAGTGTATTTTGGATTTTCCGGAGGTGTGTTACGCGTGGAGCTACGGCAGGAGAGGAGAGGAGAGGAGAGGAGAATTGTTGGGAACCAAGGAAAGGGGGCAGAGAGAGCGTTTGAGGTCCAGCGAGCCCTAGTTAATGCGGTCGCCACCCAATTAATTGATGCCTGCCACTGCCAGCGCCAGGTTTGGTACCGCTGGGCTTTGTCCTCACTTCCACTGCCTTGCTTACCTATTCCTGCTTCGCCACATCCCCAACCCAATCCAGAGCTTCTCCAGCCCACCTGTTCGGCTGAGCGGCGTGCGCGGCGGACGCCGACACAGATCGTTTTTGTTCGCGCATTTCGTTTGCGTCTGGGATGACTACAGCGGTCCGACGTATTTTCACGTTTGCATCAATTATGAAGTTTCCAAACAACAAAATAAAGAATTCAACGAAGTCATAGTTATTACATTCAAATTTTGAAAAGTCTACATGAAAATAAGATAGTATTCCTCTGGACATGATCTTCATGACCAGTCAATGTCCACTGATGCTCAATCAGATCCGTTTGCAGCTGTTTGTAGACGTTCTCGTTAGTGACTTCTACATTCATATGTAGATAGTCCTGCCGAGATGAAGCTCCAGGAAGTGGCGCAACCAGCTCACCTTGGAATTCCCAGTGGTTCTCATTGCGGCCATGAGGACGCTCGTTCTCAACGATCATGTTGTGCATGATCACGCAACATGTCATCACCTCATGCATGGTCTTTCAGCGACCATATTCTTGTCGGGTGACGGACAATTGCCCACCGAGCTTGGAGCACACCAAATCCGCGCGCCACATCTTTCCTGCAAGCCTCTTGCATCTTGGCAAACCTCCTAGTCTTCTCGGAGTTTGGATTACGGATAGTCTTCACCAGTGTGGCCCAGTCAGGGTAGATGTCATCAGCAAGATAATATGGCTTGTCGTATTCATTTCCATTGATCTCGTAGGTCACCCGGGGAGCTTTGCCTTGCATGAGCCTATTGAAAACTAGGGATCGGTGCAACACATTGATGTCATTGTTGGAATCGGCCATACCAAAGAATGAATGTCAAATCCATAAATCTTGAGATATGACAGCTTCAAGAATGACAGTCTGTCCCTCCTCATGCCCGTTGTACGCACCCTGCCATCCAAATGCACAGTTTTTCCACTCCCAGTGCATGCAATCTATGTTGCCAATCATTTCTGGGAACCATCTAGACTCGTTGATAGATAGGAGCCGCCTTGTATCCTCAATAGTTGGCTCCCTACAGTAATACGGGCCGAACACGGCAATCACGGCTCGGCAAAACCTGTACATGGCCTCAAGGCGTGCTCTCACCCATTCGAAGATACTCATCGAATATATCCACAGCCATTCCATATGAGAGCATGTGAATAGCCGTTGAGCACTTTTGGTAGGAGGTGAAGCCTAGCGCACCTGTTGCATCGGGCCTGCATTGGAAGTAGGGGTCGTAGTTTCTGATGCCGCGTAGAATGACCAAGAACAGGTCCCTTGACATCATGTACCGGCGCCGGAACACTTTTTCCTGGAACACCGGATTGGTGAGGTGGAAGTAGTCCTTGTGGAGGCGGGCCTGCCCTACCACTCTGTTGCGCGACAGGTTTTTGGAGCGCCCCTTCACAGAGCCCCGGTGCACCGGCCCCGGGTTTGAGGTGAACTCGTGGATCATGGAGGCCGCAGTAGTTGCCAATGTCTGCGCCGACTGATCGGACTCATCGTCGGAAGAGGAGTCAACGACCTCCGCGCGGAACTTCTCCAGCATATGCCACATCTCCATCTGCGTGGGTATGAACTGCTGATCAATGGACGCGCACAAATAGCGCCGAAAACAGGAGAAGAAACCTACCGGCGCAATTGACCGAACAGGTCATGGGCGGCGTGGAAGGGCGGCGCAACCGGGAACGTTTGGCCCGAAAATAGCCGGCAGGTACGCGGCGGAGCCAAGCCCGAGTACGATCCTGCTCTCCCGCGCGGCGACAACGGAGCCGACCGCGACTACTGCGGCGCTGCAGCGGGACGGTGGCGGGTGGGGTTGGGGTGGTGGCGTCGCGCTAGGGCAGCAAAGAAGGGGGAAAAGAAGCAAATCCAAGCGGTCGATTTCGCTGTCCCTGACTTGCGGGACCGGGTAAGAAATGGAGGACGCTCGGCGCGTCCGCCGAGCATCCGTGGAGACGCAAACCTGGCGCATATTTGGACCAGGTTTGCGTCTCCGCGGACGGCCCGATCACTTTGCGTCGCCCCGCTGGAGCAGGGCCCAGACGCATTTCCGGTCACGGTGGACGAAAACGGTCGCTCAGCGTCCATTTGCGTCGCGCCGCTGGAGATGCCCTTAGGGCGGGTTTGGTAGATCGGCTCAGCTCACATATTCCAACCCAGCCGCACTATTTCTTGTTTGGTAGGTTGGGTTCGTGCGTCCCACCTCATGCAAAAACAAGCCCTCAGACATGTCCAGTTGAGAAGCTCCAATCGAGCTTCGCAAGGCAACCGAGCTGAGTCTGTCCGAAAAATGCTTTGCGCAGGCGCTTCGACCCGTAGGGGTCACTACTCCATCCCATCATTTCCCCCCGCGGTCCCAGTCTCGCCAGAGAGCTCTCCTCCTTCAACTTCCCCGCCGCCTCTCACGGCTTCATCCCGAGCTCCATGTGCCACCATCTCCCGAGCTCATAACCAGCAGCTGAACTAGCGGAAGGCCACGTCGCCTCTCCCACCCTCGTCCGGCAACCGAGCAGCTCGGTCTCGCCGTGCGCAAAGCAGGAGGAGCTCTCCACCGGCAACCGAGCAGGAGGAGCAACTCGGCCTCACTGCTCGTGAAGCAGAAGGAGCTGGGACATCTGGCGGCTGATCCTCCCCAGCGGAAGCTCCTCTCGCCGTCGGCAACGACTCCTCTCGTCGTCGGCAACGACTCCTCTCGCCGGCGGTAGGGGATGATCTCGAGCCCAACATTCATAGGGATCCGATTGCTTTGTAGTTTGTTGTACATGCACCCGATCATTTTTTTTTGTTTTGTACTCAGGGGCCGATGCCTTTTTATTTTTGTATGGTATGGCTTAAATCATATAGGACACCAAACAGGATCTCAGCAGAGCATAACTCAGCTCATACGACCTACCAAACACAACACAATAAAACACACTTGTACATGGTCACCATAGGTAGACTCATCTTGTATGATGTGAGATAAGCCAACCGGGCTACCAAACACACCCTTAGTTCTAGCTTATTTTTGGGGCAAGGATTTTTTAAATAATATGATTTAAATTCAGTTGTGAAGAATGCAACAAGCAAGAACCAGTTTGACTTGGGTCTCATAAGTGTGGAGTGGTTTCTGGTCAAGTACCTTGAATCTATTCTTCAAAGCAGCAAATGTCCTCTCGATGGTGACTCTAAGGCTAGAGTGTCTGAGATCGAACAATTTCTTAGCATTATACGGTATGTTCCTTGAACTGAACTCGTTGAGATGGTACCTTGTTTTCCTAAAGGGTGGTAGAATCCCATGTCGGCATGCATATACAACATCTCCTAGGTACAACTTACCATCATGGATTTTTAACCCATCAGCCCTAGCCAAGTTGTGAGCAAGAATGCTTGCATCATGAGCATACCCTTTCCAACCAGGTAGCACATATGTGAACTTCAGATTGAAATCCACAACAACTAGCACATTCATTCGTCTGAATGTTGAAGAATGAGCTTTCTCCACCCTAGTTGTCTTGAGTACCATCAATCACCCCAATACAATCATGTCAAGCAATGAACATGGAATCATGTTTCTAACCATAGTACTCATATGATGAAATGAAAGTAGAGATTTAGTGTTCACCATGAAATATGGCCACCATCTTTAGTTGTTCTTGATCCTGGGAGGTGTGCTACCCATTGGTGGCTTGATCATTTCTCATCTAAGTTCTCCAACTGCAAACATCACCTTCTTGGAGTAGCAAGAAACAATCACAAATGATCTCCTAGATGTGATATGGATCACTTTGAACCTCTGGTTATGACCCACAACACGAAGAAACATGGCGACTTTCTCTTCCACAGAGGTGTGTATGCTATCTTGAAGTAACCATCTTTAACTAAATGTCTTCACAAGTGCATAGAAAGGAGCTAGTCTCATACTGATCATTTGGACACCCTCTATATCATTGCACTTGTAAATGTACTTCAGGATTGCTATCATGTCTTGATCCCGTGGTAACATAAGACCGTAGGTGAGACGAGGAAAGACATCACACTAACCGAACTCTTGTTTAATAGCATGATCTGGCCTGAATGATAGCAAAGAGTGTTGGTGTCTGATTGACAAAATCGATCTGATTGCCCTAATCAAAGAGATCAAACATGAACAATGAAAAAATTGGCCCTACATAGTTCTACCTAAATAGATCTACAAAGGGCAGCAAATAGATTACGAAAGTGTGTCTTACCTCCACCATGGAAGACGAGGGAGATGATCTAGAGCCGAAGAAGGAGAACCGCCTTGCCTTCATTATACATGGCGAAGAGGATCTGGTGTCGGAAACCAAGAATACAAGCTCCTCCTCCAGAGGACGTTGAGGGTACGGTGCATGAGAAGAAGGAATCTAACGAAGGGGTTGATCTGCATCCCCACCTCCGCCAATGTACAAAGTGGGGAGTAGGGATTCTTGGTGGGGGCTAATGGATGAGCTAACCGAGAGAGAAAGGTGACCCCCAGCTTTGCTACCATCACGCGCTGAGCTCCCTCATGCACGACGTTGTTGGATTTCGCTCCAGTGCGGCGTATCCCTAGAAAAAATAACGACCTGGTAGTTCCTATTGTCCTGTTGATGGCAACATCTTTGTGTGTACCAACTCATTGGGACTCCAAGTGTAGAGTGTTGTAGCAAGCATCTTTCCCCACAATGGTAACTCGAGGGTTTATATCGAACTCTCGGGAAGTTTGCAAAGAAGTTATTTCTCCCTCTCCTCTTCTAGCAACCAGCAAAATAAAGTTTTTTTGTGTTTCTTCCCCCACTCCATCGTGTGGTAGTCAAGCACAAGGTTTCATATTAGTCATATAAAATATAAATATAACTTAAAGTAAAGTAAAGTAAAGTAAACAAACTAAGGAAGCAAAATAAAAGCAGTAAAAGGATAATGGCTTTGGGGTTTTGTTTGTTTGCAAGTGAAGAAAGTATTTTTTATATTTTTAGATTAATAAATTTCAGTAAATATAAAGTGTGATAATTGTGTTGGAAAGGTGTTTCTAATGAGTAAAACGTACCGAGGTTCATGGGTTCACTTGTTTACTCTCTCTTTTAAGTTGTACTGGACACAAACAATTCATCAAAGACATAATATTGGTGGAACTTCAACATGTGTTTGATAAGCATTCATATGTACATTACGTCCTAACATAGAGAGAATGCAACACATCTCTTTTTGCACTACTCAAGAAAGGGAAAACTCCAAGCATTCTTGAATTAAGAATCAACAGAGTATAGCCTTAGGTAATTTCACATAATGTTTGAATTACAAATGTACTACCTTGAACAAACAAGATCATAAAGATATCACATAATAATTATAACACATGAATTCACTTTATCCCTAGAGAGGAAACAAAAGAAAGGTAAATACCATAGTAGATCTTGAATTTATTATACGATTCAATCACTACACCCATGCTACTCCATCTACTACGCACTTCTCCCCACACATGCTCTTGCATACAAGTTGGATCAGAACAAATACTTAAGAACGGGTACATGATATGCATCTATCAATACATCTTACACATAATATGTTCCAATATCATATACCAATATCATAGAATAAAGATCAACAACAAAGAAATTACATATATGACCATAATATAATAATGTTGGGAAGCTCATATGGTACTAGATATATGAAGAACAAGAGACAAATAGATCAAGATAATGCCATAAACCCATAGTCCAGGCGTGGAATACTCCCTCTCTATCATGGTGATGATGATGGAGGTGTTCGAGAAGGTGGAGTCCCTCCGGCGGCGGCTCCGGCGGAGTTCCCCCTCCAATCTTCACTGGTTCTGGCTCTATTTTGGTTTTTCGGTCTTTCTGCGGTGCTCCCCTCGAGGAAGCCTAGGGAATACATTTATATAGAGATTTTAGGTCATACAGAGTCCATGGGCGAAAGAATCAAGAGAAACAGACGATCGAGGAGGGAAAGAGCATGGGTGGCGCGCCCCCTGATTAGGCGTGTCACATGGTCTGTTTTGGCCCTCCTGGCCCATCTTGTGAGGTCCAAGTGCTCCAGACCCTTCTCTTTATGAAATATTGACATACCCAAAGTCGTAGCTCTATTTTACTTCGTTTAGGTCCTAAAAGCTAAAAATACACAAAAGAGGGTTTTTCTCTCCTTTAGAGTGATGCATCTAAAATGCATACATGAACTTTATAGTTTATTGTGTTAAAATCATTATTATTATGCAAAAAAATTATATTTATTGGTATAACATATTAATAGTTGCAAAAGTACACAAGTTCTTGTTTTTTTACTTCGTTGTGTAGGAAATAGATAAATATGGAAGGAAACCAGTCATTATGGTGAAATCTGGAGTTTCCCGAATATGTCCCTGCAGAACTATTTTCGAAGATCGCCATGGTAGGCCCCGAATACAACGTCAAATGAAAAGGAGCCAATTGAAAATATTGTGGGGAATTTTATGAGCTTAATTTTAGACATAAAATTCAGCCCAATCTGAGTCCCTGTGCACCAGATTTTCTTTGATTGCTGAAGGGTCCAGAAGCAGTTTCAGGATTCCGAAAATTGGTGACGTGATTGACACAAACTCTTGTCATACTTGTTGGATTCATCCAAATCACATCTTTATGGGCTCATAAAGAACATAGGGGAGTCCTAGGAATGTTCTAGAGGTGCCCAAGAGTCCTTGGATCAAATGGGTATCCATCCTATGGCCAAGATTGCATCTCTCCACCTCTATATATGGAAACCCTACTTTTGGAGGAAGCCAGCCGTTATCACGAATTTCCTCCCCATTGGTATCCGCCAAGGGGGGAAGCCCCTCAAGATCAGCACCATGGCAAAGGAAGGAGGGAAAAGGGTCTGCTGCCCTAGGGCAGCCGCCGCCCCCTTGGGTCGTCGTCTCCACAAGGGGCGCTACGCCGGCGCCCATCACCATCTCCTCCACGGGATGCTCTTCATCACCAACGTCTTCATAAACATCTCCATCACCATCTACAGAAACACTCCATCATCCCCACTATAATATCTTGGCAAACATGATGTATGATGCAATATTTTTTCCCATGATCTAATGTATCTCTATGTTGATGTTTGAGTAGTGACTTGTTTTGGAAATCGTGATATAGTTTGTTGTTGGTTGCATATAAGTATATATGTTATCTTCTACGACGATCTTGTTGCTACATATGAGTGCACACATATGTTGGGGTATGCACAAGATTGTCACCGTTGCATGTTGATAGGATGAGGGATAGCCGGAGTTGACAGAAACCGAATCCCAAATCTTAGAGATACATGTTGTATTAATTTATGGTTAATCAACAGGGTATTATCACATCGACCTTATATCTAAATGCAGTGGTTAGACACACAACTTTTACATATTGTACCGTTTGAGTGTCGTAGAGGAGAAGAGACGGGCAAGATTAAAAACTCGTCGCAAAATGTTTACACACGATAACGTTATCCATAGTTGTGTGCGACGAAGGCCTTATACGCCGACCCTTATGTCTGAACGGCCCGTTTGTGAACTTCTCTTGACGGACCGGAATTGACTTCCGTGTGCTTTATACCTTCGTATGGTCCCTCCTAGAGACCAAGCTCACAATTCTTTTTTTTGGCATCAGCGTTCGACTGCACAACAGGAAAGGCATTTCCGTGGCCCATGGGGTTCTTAATAGGCCCGATCTGTACTAGTGCACTCAAGGGGTGCAAAACTCGTCAGTTGTATTGTTCATTGCTGACGGGCTTTTGGAAGGCGCATGTGAGTCTGGTTGGAGAACATTGACATAGACATTGTTGGTGTCAGTCAGAATGAGCCGGAGACTCCAACCCTTTTTCTAGACTAGATTTAGATGTGCGCCTTGGCGCACGACCCCGTGAAATTCGTATAGATTTATATTTTATATAACAGTAAAAAAATATCCAGGAAAATGATAATATGTTCATTTAAATTTTACAAAACAAAGTCTGTAGGTAAAATTAGGATAAAACACATGAAATCAAGCACGGAGTAGTAAACACTTGTATACAAAGAAAATAGGGAAATATATTTCAGTAACACTCATAAATGATAATAACATAATTATGTTGAATAATATATGTATACGATGAAAATGACAGTTATAAGGTCATGCTCGAAAACAAAACAATTTTTTATTTAGAAAAAGGCTTTGCCTAAAGCAAAATGGATCAAAATGGCAAACACATGAATCGAGCATGGCGCAACATGCACATAAGGTGCATAGAAACATCGCCGCAACGGACACTTAGGTCATATTTACAGGATACCAATGAAAGGAATCAACACGATTTTCAGACTCCGGCGTACACAAACAACATAGAAATATCTTTCACCTCCAACTCGCATCACCGAAATTCATCACCGTTGGAAAATTTTGTTGTATGTTTTCTTCCTCTCGCTCAACTTTTGTGCATAACCTGGTTCATCGAAGGGAAATGCAAGCACATTGGACGGGCTTATACGTGTAAGCCAATTTTAGTTAAGAAAAGAAGTTACCTCTTATCTGTTGGAATCATGGTAGACTGATTGAGAACAAATAATCATGAGACATACAATAAATTACCTGTGTTGAAAGATTAGTGAATGATGGGGTGGTTCGGATCAACCCGATGTGACAATTAAGCATACATAGATCCAGTCCAAATAATCTAGAAACAATGAACTTAGTATTTAAGAATTCACCTCTCCGGCCAGAGTCCCTTTGAGCGGATACAATTTTAATGTATGATGTATAAAATTATGAATCACAAGCATAAATTCCCAGGAATACTAAATAGGGACACCATGTAGAATCTTCTGAATTTGGCACAAGTTGTCGATTCAGCCTACAACTGCCAACTGTGGAAGCTCTCCTAAGCTAGGATGCAGATCTACACATTGTGACAACTCGCATGAGAAACTAAACAGCCACAAAGATAGTTCAAGCTGAGTTAAAAACAGGGGCCGAGTCCAAATAATCAAGAAACAATTGAACTTAGTGTGATTGAAATACATATACGGATGCATGATCAAAGAAGGAAGAAAACCCATAAGTGTTAGTTCAATTTTACCATGCACTAATTAGAATAAAGAAATGTGAGAATTAATTATCATTGTCACAGAAAATACCTCAGCACACATACAAGTTCAATACCATGCGTGAACTGGCTTTCTTGAAAAATATATATCTTTGTTTTCTTAGTGTCATATTTTATTAATCCCATCTGTCACTACAATTTGTCCACAAAATATATGTTTCAGATAAGTTCAATATCGCAGATCTATGACAGTCCAAATTCATTTTTTTGCATCGTTGTTGGGCTAGTTTGTCGAGCTGATGATCTACTTACGTATTCCATTTACAGTAAATAAGACCTCAGGAGGGATGTTTTATTTAGTGAGAACAATATCGACCATTTTTAGCTGGCGGGGTGAGAGGCGGCGCGATTTATTTGGTTCCAGCCCTATAACTTGAGGCCAAAGTGTAAAAGAAGCAACATTATTTTGCTAAATAACATCACAAATAGTGAAATCTTGTGGATTACCTAGGAAAGTCCAACTGACATCTGTCTGCGATATCCAACATCGAAGAACAAAGTTTTGTGCGCGCCTATCATTGGGGAATCCTTGAAGCCGAAGAAGAGTGGGAACACTATTCAGCACATGCACCTGAATAGAAATGGTTATCTGAATTTAAATACCCAGTAAGAGAATGGAAGAAGCATATCTGTTCTATGGCATACCAAAATGTATGTTGTTGTGTGGACTTTCATCGGCTACATTAATGGCACAAGAATCAGAAGGCTATACTCCATGCATATATATGTGGTGTAAAGTTGGACCACACCAAGGAAACAAAATGAAGCAAGATAAGACTTTCAGTTTGTGAACACAGTGCAAAGATAGCCACTGCAATGGAATGTGTAATCTAGAAATAACTTAAATACATGTGCAGTAAGATCAGCAAGAACACAGTACATACCCTCACAATCAGTTTATACTTGCCAACTCTATAAAGAAAAAGCTTCACTTGCCACCAACAGAAGAATGGTCTACAAACCACACAAATTTCATCAAACAGAAAGCGACACATATTTACAAAAATAGGAAACCATCAGTTCGTTCCTTTATTACATATATTATGTGAAAATATAGTCTGGTATGAAACTAAAATTGCAGTGGTACAAGAGCTAAATTTTCCGTACTAAAATAGTGCACTGAAACAAGTTACGAAATATAGAATGTCATGGCTAAAAGGCTGGTAATTCCACTTCTAGACTGCTATAACAACTGAATCTTGAATGCATGATTCTCTGAAGCAAAACAGTAGCATGGAGCTGATTATTTATTCATACTTTCTACCTGCTCGGTTGTTCGTTCATCATTAAGGTAAAAATGACAGAAGTTTACGTAAGAGCTTAAGTGTCGAATAGTCTGGGGTTTGTTTTTCTATAAAAGAGTATCTCCTCATGCTGCCCACAAAACCTCATGCCATATAATTTTGAATATCCAAATGTGAAAGCAAATAACAGAGGCATTCGAGAGTTGTAACGGTTTATTTTGTTTTTCACATGGCATCACTCTATCGATTATAACGAATCACGCCAAAGAAAAAGTATCTATTGATGATGTGCCTAATAGATTAGTAATTAGCTCCAACTGGTAAACCACACATTCACCTATGGTTTTCCTATAAAAACATGTATTATCACAGGCACCTAGACTTAGCCTGAGATATCAATTTTTTTCCTTCAGCAGTTACCACTCCGTTGAGAGCAGTCAACAAAAACCCTATACTGCAAAAATAGAATTAAAAAGCTAGAAGAACACCTCACCCAGTGAATGGATCTAATGAGGCTTACAGGTAAAATTGAGATCCATAAATTTTCTTCATCAACTAAAAAATAATTAGATAGTTGCATTTAGAGTAAAAAAAGAATGAGCTACTTATTAGATAGTTGATATATCATGATTTTTTTTATCCTAAGCCACAGATGCATAATATTTACCTAGCAAACCTATGTCACAAAGTGGAGTCTAAGAAATATCAGAAGGTGTTCAGTAAAAGAAGCAGGATTGCAGGAGCTCATGTGCATCTTGGAACTGCTCACCACCATCCAGAAGCAACTAAAAAAATATATATAGCAATGTTTCATGTTATGGGAAGAAAGAAACATGCATTCTTGCAAGTACAAACATAACCGAATCTACAACTGAACTAAAACTATGAAGAAAATACACTTCTAAGTAAGGTATCTTCAAGTGGTATCTTTGTTAGTTAAACTATTAGCTACTATTTAATTTTGGAAATTCCACCATATATAAGAATTGGAAAATATATGAAAATGGCGGGGGGATCAAATCTGCAGATGATATCATCAAGGCAGTAGCATGCCAAAGCATAGTTTCAAAGAGAGAAAGTAAACATAATTGCTTTCACTATATAGAATGCACTAAAAAATACAAGGAAAATGCACGAAAAATAGGTATCTAACATCTTCAGATGATATCATCGAGGCAGTGGCATACTGAGGTACACATGCAAAACTTCTCGTCAATGTGGGACTCGTGTGTAGGTGAAGAACAATAAAAAAATCTTTTTAGGTTTTACAAAACACAGCGAACTACAATAAATTACAAACAAAGAAACAAAATTTATATACAACCAGGGAAACGGGAGAAAATATATTATAGCAACTAACATTTGTGGATTCTGCCAAGAGCAACAAAACCAAGGAAGGAACACCGAAATCATCATCTACATAGGCAATGCATTGTCGTACATGGTGTATAAAAGTCGAAAGAAAATATAAATCTAATTAGGGCTTGCATCACCAACCTAAGAAAGCGAAAAGAAAATAGCGGGAAACATATGTAAACAGAAAGAGTTGAACCAGATTGTGTGATACAATGCTAATAGCTAGACAGGATAATCATAGCATTCAACCATTAACTATGTTGCAGATCAAGAACCTAAAACAGATTATATGCAACATTACTTTTAGAAGCAAGAAAATGAACTATGAATATCACATGTTAGCAGATAAAGCAAATACAAGGCAATATAAAAAAAGAATAGCTGGTAAAGAAAATAAAAATACTAATTATTTAGCATAATTAGGTACTACTAATAAATTTTTAACTACAGATCCAAAATCTTAAATCGTAATCACTGCAGGTCTACATCTGTACAATGATAAATAAACTAAATGCGGGAGAGATGAGTTATAGCTTCTTGGGAATGTTACAAACCATAAAACCACTGTATTTAGAAATCTCTTCCAGGACCCAGAAACAACACACTTACATCATCAATGGCAAGGAGAACTGAACCCATGGGTGCAAACCTATTTAGGAAGCTAAGTAATTTCAGAACATGAAAAAAAAAGCACATGAAGATAAATCAAAGGAAAACACCTTTTGCTGCGAATCAACAACAGCTCATGTCGGCTCAAAGGATTTGTGCATCTCTGCATTGTTGTGTTACTTTAGCACCGTGGGAGCAGATGAGGGGCTGGGTTAGAGGAGGAAGAGCCTGTAGCCTCCCCTATCAGTATTGCATAATTACAAATTATTAAGTTATTGATTTCTTCTAGCTCTGGCCACAATAATTCACACGAAAAAATCAAATATAGTAGGTACTCACCTAGAGCTTGCAGATTAAAGTATCACATAGATTAATTATGTAGTGCAGCCTCTTTGGATTATTCTCACACACCTTGTAGTAACAGATTACATATCATATATAGATAAGATTTATGGGGATTAAATCAAAACATGGTCAGAGGATAATTAAGGAGGAAAAGAGGATCACCTCGTCTCAATGCCATTGAAATGCGGCAGATCGTGCTCCGTATGCCAAACGCCAAAATCTATAACCAGATCACCCAAACCATAAATCAATCGTGGATCATGCAACCTGAAGTAAAATACCAGCAACACCAACCACAACCTAGTAGGCTACAAACAACACCAGCGTGCAGCTAGCAAAGCGCGCACGGTCAAACACAACAAGCAACCATGAAGCGCAAAACTTGGAACTTGGGAAGGTACCTTGCTAGGCGCTGGCAATGGGCGTAGCGGCGATGGCACATCGGAACCCCCATCGCTGCTCCTCTTTCTCCTTGGTCCAACGACAACAACAATTTTGGCTATTTTACATCTCCAATGGTCACCAGCTAGGCCATTTCCTTGTCCTTAAATAGTACATACAACCATATTAGCTAGGATTTTTATCAAGACAGACAAAAATGGATCTGCACAAACAAAGATGAGATTTTCCCGTACATGAGAGAGAGAGAGAGAGAGAGAGAGATAGAGAGAACCTCATGTCTTCTATGAAGAACACGCTGCTCCTACCAGATAAATTATGAAAGCAGCAACATAATTGGTTACACAGAGACAATTTTCCGCATGCTAGTGAAACACCAACATATATACGAACCCAGGCATAGCTAGTGAAACCAATACATTACATAGATATGCTAATTAGTTTTCTAGTAACTTCACTGTGAACCACTCACTAATTTCTAGAAAAACATAGATATCACATAGGTAGATGCACTTACAATTAGCTTCCCCCAAATCTCTGCCCTGCCAATTTCACTCCATCAATTAGCAATGTCTGAAGGTTTCTTCACCTTCATAAATTAGGTGTATCAATCAATTATGTTAGCAGTCCTATTACGGTTAAAATGTCAAAAAAAATCGAACTGCAGAAAAAATAGATATTACATAGGTAGCCACACTTACATTTAGTTGTCCCAAATCCCTGTTGTGACTGTATCATCCTCCCTTTCCAATATTGTTCACTGGCCATCTATATGTGTCTTTGTGTACAACCAGTGAGAAGAACTACCAGCCAAGAAGGAGAGCACATCAGCGTCCGATTGCAAACCATGCTTCCTTGACAAAATCGATTAAGATGTAATTAAAAGCATGTCCAGGCATGAACCAATGAAATATCTCGTAAGAAGAGTACGTACAAAGTATAGCAGTTTGAACCTTTTAATCATTTGTCCCGGAACACCGGCGAGGCACTAATGCAGCACTGCTTAATGTCAGCCATATAATACATCTGATATTAGACAAAAAAGAGCAAAAACTTGAGCTATAAGATAGTTTAGAAATGATCCTAGAAATCTAAGAAATATTATGTGATGCATGTCTCAAATAATCGAGCACAAAAACATCTTTCCCGGAATTTTCTCATATATTTTATCAATGATAGAGCCTGGATGTCTTGCCCAACTGAGATAAAACATAAAATATAATGAGTAGTTAATTTCAGAGATAAAACATCATGCTTGCATAAATCTAATTTCAGATCAATTTATTTCTTCCATCTGAGCAATAAACTGTAAGAACATCACCTATGGACATGGTCGCGTGTCAGGAAAGGGTGGAAACTAATCTAGGCAAGAGGGCACAAAAATTCGTATGTCCTATCACCTAATCTTGTACCTATATCCAGAGCACAGAACTCAAATATAAACCAAAAGCACCTTGTGTCCAGATAATGAAACTGATTGTTTCCTATGTAAAAGACACCTCCTGCCATCTTAGATCACTGTATGATTAACCTGTGTGAGATTAACCTGTGAATAGTAGCAGGAAATTAACCAAAACAAATTGACTGAATGATCAAAAGAAACACACAAAATCCAAAGGGAAACCAACCTGAATAAGGTTTGAACCAAACACGAACAAGAGAGAACCATGACCGAAAGGACATCCCTTGCAAGAATGAAAGGGAAACCACCCAGAGCCAAACTGAACCGAGTTCTTCATGGCTTCCTGAGGTGTCTACCTCATCTCCCCGCAATCTCGTTTGGACCTGGATCAATTCCAACAAAATAGTTGAATGAAAAATGCAAACAATCAGCATGAGAAGTGCTCATTTACATCAATAGAGCATAGGAAAAAACAACGCATTCCTTCAGATCTGGATGCATCCAAAGTTAAAAACCTGGCCAGTTCATGTCTTTGCATCAGGATAATGGATCTAGCAGAGATGAATCCATGTATATTTCGCACACACATAGAGAGAGGGGGAGAGAGGGGAGAAACCTGCGGGGTTCTCAATGAAGATGAGGCTGGGGCAGGCCGCCAACCCACCTGTGCTTCGCCGTTGTCGAATCCTTGATCCTCGCTGTTGGTCGGCTGTGCTCTGGCCGTGCTCTGCCTGTTAACGTCCATGTTGCCGATGTTGTTCCAATCGGCGGCCACCACTGCTCCTGTCAATGTTGATGTGGAGGAGGACAGAGCCGGCGACGCGAAGAAAGGGAGGAGGATGCTGAGCCCAGGGAGGAAGCAGGCCGGAGGAGAGAGGAGCGCCGCCGTCGTCCTCTTCCTCCTCTGCTCGTCCCCCGACGCGCTCGCCCGCCCAGCCGCCTTGCTCACCAGGGCCGCTCTCCGCCAGGGGCCCCGCGCGGCGCAGCCGTGCTTGGACGGGCGGGACTCCCTGACGCGCTCGCCCGCCAAGCCGTCGCGCCGCCGCCAGGCCTATCTCCGCGCTCCTCCCCAAGGACGGGCGCCGGCGAGGTGCGCTGCGTAGACCCCGGGAGGATGTGGGTGGCGGTGGCGGGGCGGGGGCGGGGCACGAGGCGGGGCGGGGCAGGTGCGGGGCGGGGGCGCGATGCGGGGGCAGGGGCGTGGGCGGCGGCTAGGGTTTTTTCACCCTGGGGCTCGCTTTTATACGAGCCACGGTGAAATACCAAAAATACCCCTGTGGGTTGAGATCCACTGCCAGATGCCAATGCGTACCGATAGAGATCCCAGCCACGGTGGCTGGCGTGCGGGTCCGGCAAAGGTGGGGCTCACATGCAGCCAGACGCGGGTAACAATCGGCTGTTGCATGGGGTTAGCTAGTGAGGGGAGGCTCCAAAACGAACGGCTGAGATGCACAGATGGAGAGATCCGATGGCTCACGTGCTGTGATCACTGTGAAGCCCCCTATGGGGGGCATCGTTTATACCTTTAGATGTTTCAGAATGTTGTTTTGTCCGGCTGAGATACGGTCCAACATTCCGGTCTAGAAATTCGGATCAATAGAGAGGTTATACTGTTATATGTTGTTCTACATTGTTCTAATGAATCCAGGACATTAGGACCATATTTCTAAGGGTATTTTCATCATCAAAAAAACATGAAGCACGTTAACATGGTCGTCTGCACAACCGTCGGTCTATGAAGGTTCATAACTTGTGGGTGTCACAGTCATCGCCCAAGAGAGAGACTAGTCTCGGGCAATGCACGATCTGAGAGGCCCACGCCGCTTGCAGAGGCGACGCGATAAATCTTACGATGCGAAAGAAGGCCAGGAGCTGCGGATAACAGTGATGGACGCCGATGGTTTGTAAAAAAACCAATGCCCAACCAGAACCGCTGGAGCTCGAGGCCGATGTCCATCGGGCCAGGCATGGCCGAGGTGGTGGAGCCCGTGGCCGCAGAAGTTCAGGGGCTCTGTCGAAAAACACAGCCAGAGTGTTGGTAGAAGCGCGACAGCTTTGCTGGCGGTGTAGGATGGCCTGGCCACAGGATCTTGGTGTCGGCGTAGATCCGTGGCGAACGGGTGTGAGCTTGTAGCGGCTAGGATACACATTCTAGTGAAAGATTCACCAAGTCCCGTGCTAAATACAGGTAACTCGACACACGGCCAACATCATGTTCTGAACTTCCGACGCATATAAGGGAACATCAATATTTATAGATTTGCTGACGGTCATTAACGGTCATTGTTAGGTACCCGTCAGGATAAAAGCTTGATATGATTTTTATATTTTGTTATTTAGATTGTTCAGTATATTTTTAGGCGTTAGGGATCATTATATAGGGATTGTCTACCTTTTTCTATGATTATAATTTTTTTATTTAGGTTTTAAAGTTTTTCATTTGGTTGCGTATGTTCAAAAGTAGTATTGAACTCACCAGGATTCTAAACATAATTGGTACACCGAAACTATGACCAGGTGTTCAGTGAATTAACACACTGAAAGTGCATGGACCCCCATGTGTGGTTTTGGTAATTAATGACAATCCCTATGGACTAATGTTTGCATTGAGTTATATTTATAGGTGTTGTCCATAGGCAATGCTTGAACCATATGTTGGCTTCAAGGTTGCATTAAGAAGAAATTAATGAAGGATATCAAGTATCAAGTATGTCTTGAAGATGAAGATGAAGTGATCCCTCAAAGTTAACTTCAAGACATCAACATGATGAAGAATAAAGAAATGAAGTGCAAGTTCAAGATGAGCCATCTCTAAGAGATCATTTTCTTGAAGCTTGCCATCCATATGGTGATCATGGATATGTGAAGATGTGCCGAAGAAAATGCTCTCCCATGGTGGATTATGGGGGAGCAATCCACAAGACTTCATCAAGCAAGCACAATCAAGAAAGGTGTTCCATCTTGTTGTGATCAAGATCGTCTTCATCGAGCTCGAGAGGAACGCGCAAGGTTAAGGTTTGCTCTTGATAGGGTTTCTTTCTTACAGGTCTCATGGTGTAGTTGGAGACAGTTTTATAGTTTAGTTGCGGTACTATCAAGAGGGCTCTCGAGTGAGTAACTCGATCGTATCGTTCGGAGAGAGCTCAAACCTTTGCATCCTTGCATCATATTTCTTGGTTGTTATTTGGATCTTATCCATGTGGTGATTTAGAGCTTGTGGTTATTTCCATAGCAAGCTCTAGTTCATCGAAAACGGATTCCGCATGAATCACTTGTTGCGTTTTCGATATTGGAGTTTTTCTCGGTTTCTCGTATTGAGAGGTTTCACTCTAAAATACATAGAAAAACCTACCCCACTTATTATTAAGCCTTTCACTCTTTGTGGGGTAGCTCTTTTCATCTTCTTTACAACAAAATTGGTTTCACCTAAATCCGAGTTTCCTAACTCAAGTTGTTGCATTTTCCATATTGGAGGTTTTACCGGTTTGCTGTTTATAGATAGGTAAAACCTTTATCCATTTGTTTCTATCCTACCTTACTGGACTATGATGGTTCCATGCATGATCTTGTAGAGCATTTTACTAGCTTCGAAACGAGCCCAAGATCATCAAAATCGGAGTCCGGATGCAAAAGTTATTGAAGTTTTCGTGAAGCAGTTTTTTGGCCGGAAGTTGGCCGGAAGTTCCGGTGACCGGAACTTCCGCCCTACTTCCGGTGAACTTCCGGAAATGACGAATCTGCACGCAGAAACTATACTGTAAGCATTCCGGGGACGCCCGACTTCACCCGGAAGTTGGCCGGTACTTCCGGGGGGCGGAAGTTCCGCCCCAAATGACCGGAAGTTCCGGTTTTGACGAGTTTTGTGCATAACGGGCAGATTTCTCTTGCCCTATTTAAGGGGGTCTTCTTCCCCAAAGTTTCCCAACCGTTTGAGCTCGTTTTTGCCCCCATTGTTGACCTTCTTTGAGCTTGCTATCTCCCTCTCCCTCCCATGAATCTTGCATCTATTTGAGAGATAGATAGAGGAGATCTAGATCTACATCTTCACCAATCAAATCCCTCTCTTTGTGAGGGGAATCCACTAGATCTAGATCTTGGAGAAATTTGGTGTTCCTCCTCCTATTTGGTCTTCCTCTCTTATTCCCCCAATAGCTTTTGTAGCTTTGTTGGAATTTGAGAGAGAAGGACTTGAGCATCTTTGTGGTGTTCTTGTCATTGCATTTGGTGCATCGGTTTGAGTTCTCCACGGTGATTCGTGGAAGTGAAAGCAAGAAAGTTGTTACTCTTGGGTTCTTGGAACCCTAGACGGATTTGAGGCCTTTGTGGCGATTTCTTGGGAGCCTCCAATTAAGTTGTGGATGCGTGCCCCAAGCTTTGTGTAAGGCCCGGTTTCCGCCTCGAAGGAAATCCCTTAGTGGAACCGTGACCTAGGCCTTTGTGGCGAGGGTCACCGGAGATTTAGGTGAGGCGCCTTCGTGGCGTTCGGTGTGTGGTGTGAGTACCGCATCTTGGGGTGAGGCCTTTGTGGCGTTGGTGTGCATCGAGCAACCACACCTCAAGGCGAGCCTCTTGTGGCGTTCGGGAGCACTAAGCAACCGCACCTCTCCACCGGAGATTAGCACTCGCAAGAGTGTGAACTCCGGGATAAATCATCGTCTCCCGCGTGCCTCGGTTATCTCTATACCCGAGCTCTTTACTTATGCACTTTACCTTGTGATAGCCATCGTGCTTGAAGTTATATATATCTTGCTATCACATACTTGCTTGTATTGCTTAGCATAAGTTGTTGGTGCACATAGGTGAACCATTGCTTAGAATAAGTTGTTGGTGCACATAGGTGAACAATAGTATATAGGCTTTGGGCTTGACAAAGTAAACGCTAGTTTTATTCCGCATTTGTTAAGCCCATCTCGTAAAAGTTTTAAATCGCCTATTCACCCCCCCTCTAGGCGACATCCGTGTCCTTTCAATTGGTATCAGAGCAAGGTCTCTCATTCTTAGGCTTCACCGCCTTGAGAGTAAAGATGTCGGTTAGGGGATTAGATCACAATAACTTGTTTATATTTGATGGCACAAACTATGATCTATGGAAAATTTATGTGCTTAATATTTTGCGGGGTATTTCCCCGAACATGGAGCAAATTCTTGACATGGGTTTTTCTTCTCCTAAGGATCCCCAAAATTTATCTTATGAGGAGAAGAAAAACTCTTGTCTCGATGCTCTTGCTTCTCATGTGTTTTCCATTGTTGTGAGCAATGTAGTTACTTCTTCAATCATGCCTTTTGGGAGCGCTCATGAATTATGGACAAAGCTTCAAGACAAATATGATGTGTCCAATATTATTGAGGATGATTGTATTTCTTCCACTTTCGGCCGTGATGAGTTCTCATCTTCATCCACTTCACCAAAGTGTGGTAAGACACAAGGTAATGATATGGTGAGTGGTGATGAAAATTGCAATGTTGATATTGAGCTTACTATTGATGATTCTTCATCTCTATCTCATTGCAATGGTTCATCTTTGGACTTAAACACATCTAGCACTAGAAATGATTTACATGCTTGTGTTGATAGTCCTTGCATATCATGTGTAAATTGCTTGAATAAATCTAATGATGATATGCTTGCTTTGTCTTGTGGCCATGATAAAAATGCTTCTATTTCCTCTAGTTGTTGTGTGACTAACATTGTAGAGGAAACCAAAGATTCTATTGGTCAAGACAAGATCTTGAAAGGAGCCTCAAGTAACTCCTCATCTTTATCTCACGGTCCTCATATATGCCTTATGGCCAAGGGTTCCACGGTACCTCCTACCATGGAACCTAATATGTCTCGTGGTGATAAGGATGAGGATGAATATGAAGAAGAGGATTGGGTTGTCTCTCTACGCGATAAGGGTGAGAGCGTATTCAAGGTTATTTGCAAAGATAAAATTGCTAGCACTCACTTCTTTGAAATCTTGACTACCGCTATTGAGAGCCAAAAACTTATTTGGATGCATGAGAACACCATTGATAAAAAGGGTGCTCTTGAACGAGAGTATGCCAATGATGTAGCATCTCTAAAGAATGACCTTGAAGAAGAACAAGAGACCATAGCCTCTCTTGAAGAGCAACTTGAAACCCTTGAAGTGTCTCAAAATGAAATAGTTTCTAAACTCACTAAGGAAAGAGACCATGCTAAAGCTCAAGTAAAAATACTTAAAAAGGAAAATCCCAAAGTTGGTGTTGGTCATGATAAACTTGTTAAGGATCTAGATGATCTAGACAAGGCCCACAAGGTCTTGGAGAGCGAACACTTTATCCTCACCAAGTCCCATGAGCAACTTCAAGCTTCCTATTTAAAAGATCATGCTATGTTACCCTCTCTTCTTAATATGTCTTGTGATGATGCTTGTGTTACTAACTCTACTTCTTGTGAAGCATCTATCTTGAAGGAGAATGTTGAGCTAAGGGCTCAACTTGAATTGCTAACTAGCAATTATGGGAAATTGGAAGAAAATCATGGAAAGCTTTCTAGCTCCCATGAGGATCTTCTAGCCTCCCATGATAGGCTAAAGTTAGCTCATGAGGCTATCATATCAAAGGCAACACCTTGTGAGCCTCATGTGGATACTAGCACTACTACCCAAAAAGCTATATTGCCATGTGCTAGTCCTAGTAATTCATCCACTCATAGTATTGCTAAATCTTGTGATGAATTATCTTCCTTGCCTTGTTGCTCTAACAATGAAGGTTCTACTTCCTCTAGTACTTGTGTTGTTACTAACCATGTAGAGGAAATCAAAGAGCTCAAGGCCCAAGTCACTTCTTTGAAGACCGACTTGGTAAAGAGTCATGAAGGGAAATGCAAACTTGACACGATGTTAAGTGTGCAACAATCCCCCAATGACAAGAGTGGACTTGGATTCAAATCCAACAACAAGAACAATAACAACAACAAGAAGAAGGGCCAAGTACAAGTCAAAGACCCGGCCAAGATTCTTTGCTTCAAGTGCAAAATTGAAGGGCACCATGTTAGATCTTGCCCTTTGAAGAAGAAGCAAAAAGTGAAGCGGCCTCAAGTTCAAACTCATATTCAACCTCAAGTTGAAGAAATGCCACTTCCCAAGAAGAACCAAGCCAATGCTCCCATTGTGGAGAAATCTAGTGAGAAGAAGGAGAAGAAAAGAACTTGCTACATATGTCGCGAGAAGGGCCACATCTCCTCCTTTTGCACTATTGGTACCTCATCCAACTCTATCACCATTGATGATGTTTATTCTAGTCATAAGGATGAGGGTGGCAATGTGTTTGCCAAATATGTTGGTGGTCAAAGTGGTGTCAAGAAAAGAACCATTTGGGTTGCCAAGCCTATTGTGACTAACCTCTTAGGACCCAACTTAGTTGGGGACCAACAATCCAAAACTTGATCAATAGGTGATTGTTGGAGGGCATTGGAGACTTGGCTACATCATGAAGAATTAAGGGATCTTCATCATTTATATTATCTCAAGCCAAGTCTTGGTTATCTTGCTTCTATCATATATTCAATGTTCCTCCTTGCGGTAACATGTGCTCAACTCATTTATATTGAAAGTTACTCGCCCCTTTGCATGTGTTAGTTTTGTTCCTAACATGTGTTTGTATATGTTGTGCTTCCTAATAGTTTTGCTTGAGAAATCAAGTCTATGCATGTTGGGTTGCACACCATGTATTTGTGTTTGTGTTGGAGCCTCTTTGCATCTTGTTGTATCTTATATGGCTCTTATGAGAGATTAATGGACTATAACATTTTGGGGGAGTGATATGCCTTTAGGAATTTCACAATCCTAACAATGTGTGTACATGAGGAATATCACTTAGAATTGATATTGCAAGATTATCTAGTCTCTATGTGGTATGTCATCTTCATGAGAAATTCAAATTCTAATGTCCATTAATATCTCTAGTTGGATCTTATTTGCCTCTTGTGAAAATAAATTCCTTATCACATTATGGGGGGGGTAATAAGCTTTGTGCATATTACAAGCCTAGAAAATGTGAACATTTGAGGTTGTGTCACATAGAATTGATATCGTAAAAATTATCTCTCTCCTATGTGGCATGTTTGCTCAAACAAGCTCCAATTTGCTTAAATAGCTTCATTGCTAATATCTTTGTGGATCTTATTTGTGAAAGTTTTTCTTGGCATGGTTTTTCACAACGTGTCCCTCAATACATTTTTGGAAAACCATGTGCTTCAAGTCATACTATTAATTGCTTTGCATGTTGGTATGAATACTATTAATTGCTTTGCATATTGGTATGAATACTATTAATTGCCTTGCATGTTGGTATGACTAAATGAAGCTATCAAGAAACTTTCTTTGCATGATGGTTAACTCGTATCTTTTACCATATGCTTTGTTCGTTGTAAATATGATCTTATGTATACTTACAAACTACCACCGGGAAATATTTCCTAATACCTCTTGTCCTAGGACAATTGGTAATCAATTATGAGGTAGATATTTATTGATCATATCTACATTGGCTCTTGTGTTTAAATTGCCTTATTTATTGCCATGAATTTGTTGTGCTTTGACTCCCAAGTGTCTTCCTTGCAACTTATGGATCTAAGTTGTCTATTCAAACTTTCTAGCATTTTAAGAAGATATAGGTAGCGTGATGATCCTAGTTTTGTGCATTTTGTATTCATATGAAAAATCCTAGATAATGCACCAATCTTGGGGGAGCTCTTCTATATTTATTAAAATGCTTAACATCTCTTGATCATTATCAAAAATTTGGTTTTGGGAGACATAAACTTTCTCTTTGGTACTTTGTGCCATCATAAGAAGTGTCGAGGGTTTGGTTTATTTGTTGGAACCTTGCTCTCTTGGGAGTTGGTTATCTCATTCCTTTGTGTTTAGGTTTAATTAGTTTCTCATAATGAGATAAGTCTTTGTAGTCAATCTTGTGTTGATTTGATTCTTTGATACAATTTGGACAACCATTGTCTCTTGGTTTATTTGGTGTTTTGTCCAAATTGTATCTTCCTTTGGTTCTTGAAAGTATTGTGCATGCATATTTAATATATGTATATCTTATGGTATGTGTCACTTTCTTTGATCCAATATATAGGGTAAACTCCATCAAATCCTAATTTGGCTAAGATGTGCATGAAATTCAATTTCATATCTATATGCACATAGAATTGTGGAGTTTGTCCTATATGTTGTAGTGTGTCTAACTACTTCGGACCCAATTAGTTTGGGGACCATTTTGTACTTACCTTTGTGTTAGGTGCAATGGATATGCATTGGATGTTTGTCTCACTCTTGGGAAGAAGTGGTGACTCAATGGTAACTTGAGGCAAGCTAGGATGGTCAACAAACACATATCTACTACATCCACACCAATGCTATCTCGGTAACAAGTATCTTCTCATGCATATTTTTCTAGCATCCAACCATGTGGTTGCATCTTGGCATGAATCTCTTGATTTGCAAATGTTGTGCTTCTTGCAAAAGTCTTAATGAAACCTCTTTATTGTGAATGTGTGTAAGTTGAGATGAGTGCATTTGTTGGGAAGTATATTAAATCATGCTCATGTTTCATCCATCCCAACTATGCCTATCTAGCAATTTTATTGCATATCAATTCATCAAACCTCTCACATGTGCAATATCGATGAAAGTGCAAATTTAGTTATTTCTTTTGGTATCCTCGTTTGTGATACTTGTTGCCTATCTCAATGCATCCCAACTATCTTCTATCCCTTGTTGATATTTGTGATGTATTTTAGATGTTTGTGGCTGAAGTTCATGAATGTACAATAAGATAAAATTGAGCCTTTGGCCATGCTATTAAGCAAAAATTCTTATTGGTATATTGCATGACTTCATTTTGGAATATCATGCTATATTTATTGTGTATCTATTTTGTGTGTGCATGTTTCTTTGTGGATAAATATCTTTGTGATATTGCTCACTTAGAGAAACTTATACACATAAGAGATGATACATCTCCATTTGATATCTTATTTATTTGTTGCGTGTTGATTGGTCATGCTAAGCAATATAATTCATTGAAGACTATGATGATGCTTTTTGCTCATCCTTGTAATAGTCTTATAATATGCTTTATCATGTCTTTCACATATCCTCTTGGTTGAGCCTTTTATTATGGTGTCTCTTACTTGTTGCTCAACCATTTGTTTGTTGCAAGTGTTAAGCTTAATTTTCTATCTATGATCTATTGCAAATGTTTGTGTTTTAAATGGTAATGAGGGAGTAAGGATTCCATGTTATGCATATTGTATTCAAATGCAACATTTTAATTTATGCATGTACCTTGGGAGCTTCCTCATTTTATTTAAGGCACTATTTTGTCGTGATCATTAGAGTTTGATTCACTTGGTATCTTTTGTTTCGAATGATATTATGGGAGTGATGATTCCATGTTTGTGCACTTTATACTCCAATGCAATTTGTCTGGTTTTGTTCACAAACCTTGGGGAGCTTCCTCATATTATTTAGAGCAATCTTCTTGATCTTATCATAATATCTATCTTTCTTGTGGTATCTTCTTTGTGGTTCATTTGGTTGCTTGCTTCATTTGTTGAAGCTTCTTGACTTTGTTATCTTTTTGCAATCTTTGATCCTATCTATAGTGTGATTCCTTCCGAATATTTGTCATTGGATACGTGCATTTGATTCCACTCAAATTATGAGAAATGCACACGCTATGAAGGAACTCTCACTATTTTGGCCTTCTAAATTTGTCACCCATTTCGGCAATTGGTGCCAATGGGGGAGAAGTTTGGAGGGTTTAAGGGAATTTGGTTATGTCTTTGCTTTGTGCTTAAGCATGTGCCTTTATTGCATTGCATCTTGTTGCTTTGCATAGTTGAATATTTAGAGAAAGCTCCACTAGGCTTTGAATGCCAATATATGCAATGAAAGTCTAGATCATTCACACATGCATATATTATGGGGGAGTTTGCTCTATATATTCAACTTGTTTGTTACTTAAATTCCTTATATAAACCCTCTCAAAGAGATTGTCATCAATTACCAAAATGGGGGAGATTGAAAGTGCATGGACCCCCATGTGTGGTTTTGGTAATTAATGACAATCCCTATGGACTAATGTTTGCATTGAGTTATATTTATAGGTGTTGTCCATAGGCAATGCTTGAACCATATGTTGGCTTCAAGGTTGCATTAAGAAGAAATTAATGAAGGATATCAAGTATCAAGTATGTCTTGAAGATGAAGATGAAGTGATCCCTCAAAGTTAACTTCAAGACATCAACATGATGAAGAATGAAGAAATGAAGTGCAAGTTCAAGATGAGCCATCTCTAAGAGATCATTTGCTTGAAGCTTGCCATCCATATGGTGATCATGGATATGTGAAGATGTGCCGAAGAAAATGCTCTCCCATGGTGGATTATGGGGGAGCAATCCACAAGACTTCATCAAGCAAGCACAATCAAGAAAGGTGTTCCATCTTGTTGTGATCAAGATCGTCTTCATCGAGCTCGAGAGGAACGCGCAAGGTTAAGGTTTGCTCTTGATAGGGTTTCTTTCTTATAGGTCTCATGGTGTAGTTGGAGACAGTTTTATAGTTTAGTTGCGGTACTATCAAGAGGGCTCTCGAGTGAGTAACTCGATCGTATCGTTCGGAGAGAGCTCAAACCTTTGCATCCTTGCATCATATTTCTTGGTTGTTATTTGGATCTTATCCATGTGGTGATTTAGAGCTTGTGGTTATTTCCATAGCAAGCTCTAGTTCATCGAAAACGGATTCCGCATGAATCACTTGTTGCGTTTTCGATATTGGAGTTTTTCTCGGTTTCTCGTATTGAGAGGTTTCACTCTAAAATACATAGAAAAACCTACCCCACTTGTTATTAAGCCTTTCACTCTTTGTGGGGTAGCTCTTTTCATCTTCTTTACAACAAAATTGGTTTCACCTAAATCCGAGTTTCCTAACTCAAGTTGTTGCATTTTCCATATTGGAGGTTTTACCGGTTTGCTGTTTATAGATAGGTAAAACCTTTATCCATTTGTTTCTATCCTACCTTACTGGACTATGATGGTTCCATGCATGATCTTGTAGAGCATTTTACTAGCTTCGAAACGAGCCCAAGATCATCAAAATCGGAGTCCGGATGCAAAAGTTATTGAAGTTTTCGTGAAGCAGTTTTTTGGCCGGAAGTTGGCCGGAAGTCCGGAACTTCCGCCCTACTTCCGGTGAACTTCCGGAAATGACGAATCTGCACGCAGAAACTATACTGTAAGCATTCCGGGGACGCCCGACTTCACCCGGAAGTTGGCCGGTACTTCCGGGGGGCGGAAGTTCCGCCCCAAATGACCGGAAGTTCCGGTTTTGACGAGTTTTGTGCATAACGGGCAGATTTCTCTTGCCCTATTTAAGGGGGTCTTCTTCCCCAAAGTTTCCCAACCGTTTGAGCTCGTTTTTGCCCCCATTGTTGACCTTCTTTGAGCTTGCTATCTCCCTCTCCCTCCCATGAATCTTGCATCTATTTGAGAGATAGATAGAGGAGATCTAGATCTACATCTTCACCAATCAAATCCCTCTCTTTGTGAGGGGAATCCACTAGATCTAGATCTTGGAGAAATTTGGTGTTCCTCCTCCTATTTGTTCTTCCTCTCTTATTCCCCCAATAGCTTTTGTAGCTTTGTTGGAATTTGAGAGAGAAGGACTTGAGCATCTTTGTGGTGTTCTTGCCATTGCATTTGGTGCATCGGTTTGAGTTCTCCACGGTGATTCGTGGAAGTGAAAGCAAGAAAGTTGTTACTCTTGGGTTCTTGGAACCCTAGATGGATTTGAGGCCTTTGTGGCGATTTCTTGGGAGCCTCCAATTAAGTTGTGGATGCGTGCCCCAAGCTTTGTGTAAGGCCCGGTTTCCGCCTCGAAGGAAATCCCTTAGTGGAACCGTGACCTAGGCCTTTGTGGCGAGGGTCACCGGAGATTTAGGTGAGGCGCCTTCGTGGCGTTCGGTGTGTGGTGTGAGTACCGCATCTTGGGGTGAGGCCTTTGTGGCGTTGGTGTGCATCGAGCAACCACACCTCAAGGCGAGCCTCTTGTGGCGTTCGGGAGCACTAAGCAACCGCACCTCTCCACCGGAGATTAGCACTCGCAAGAGTGTGAACTCCGGGATAAATCATCGTCTCCCGCGTGCCTCGGTTATCTCTATACCCGAGCTCTTTACTTATGCACTTTACCTTGTGATAGCCATCGTGCTTGAAGTTATATATATCTTGCTATCACATACTTGCTTGTATTGCTTAGCATAAGTTGTTGGTGCACATAGGTGAACCATTGCTTAGAATAAGTTGTTGGTGCACATAGGTGAACAATAGTATATAGGCTTTGGGCTTGACAAAGTAAACGCTAGTTTTATTCCGCATTTGTTAAGCCCATCTCGTAAAAGTTTTAAATCGCCTATTCACCCCCCCCCCCCCCCCCCCTCTAGGCGACATCCGTGTCCTTTCACACACACACAAGCTTTACATTTACATACTACTTCAGTGTCTAAATAGAACTTTACACGTTTGAAATAAAATGAAAATACAAAAATATAGGTAACTCAACACACCATTGATAACATGTTCTAACGGGCACATATAAGGGCGCGTTGATATCTGCTCTGACGGGCATTGTTAGGAACCCGTTAGAACAAAAACTTGATACATTTTATTATTTTGTTTTGACATTATTTGGTATTCTTTTAGGTGTTAGGGTTCATTATTTAGGGCTTATGTAGCAATTACTATGATTAAGATATTCTTTTACGTTTTTAAAGTTTTTTATTTGGTCATGTATGATCAAAAGTAGTATTGAACTTATCAGGTTTTGGGTCCTCAACAGAATAGCACAATGAAACTATAAGCATGTGTTCGTTGAATTAGGACATACACAATCATTATATTAAGATTATTAAACTTTATTATCTAAATATAACTTAGCACATTTAAAAGACATGCGGAGTAAACAAATATAGGTAACTCAACCCACGAAAGATAGATAGCTATGAGGGGTGCACTTTTAGCTACCCGTCGGAGTTTGTGCCTCTTATGGCGGTCATTATTACGTACCTGAAATGTGGGCATTACCATAACATACTTCGGAGTCTTAATAAAAGCTTCGCACATACTCATAGTTCATGGGAAAAGCATAAAGTTACACACTCATGCATAGTTTAAATTGAAATAATATTATTTCAGCTACATCATAAAGAAAATTCAGGATCAAATGCAAATGTAAGGATGCATGCAGTTCACCTATGAAAAAATAACAGAACTTAAGCTGAAAGAATACATAATTCAAACTTAACCCAACTACAAGAAATAAACACTGATAAAAAAGTATACTTTTGTCACTCAAAACATATCAGAAGAACTTCTTAAGTCCTTAATTCTGCTGCATGAACATATTTACTACAGTCTTCCTTATCCACTACTAAGTTCGCGACTACATATTTAGGAAACTGTAAATCACCAGTCTTGTCTGGTTCCATCTCATAAAGTTAGCCCAACCATCTTGTTGGATATTCAACTATCGGTAAACACTATTTGCGAATAATAGGAAACATATTCTAATTGGTGTATAATAGCGAAATAGTTATTTTTGTTGGAAAACAACTTACAAGTGATTTTCTCCCAATGTTGTCCTATGTAAGTGTATGAACAATAATAGGCCTGATACGAGGAATATGGCTTCTCGCAGCGAAGACAACTTTAGCCTTCTGTCTATTGGTCATCTTTGGCCGCCTACATACACCAACGAGCTAAGAATATCCTGGTTTCCTGCAAACAAAGCAATGCGTCATATGTATCGAGAGCAATTGACGGGCTCATATAACAATTAAATGTGACATAAACAACTAATCAACACTCAATTGCCTTGCCTAGCAAGTGGATGATGGTGAATACATGGATTACCTAGCTCATTGATACATTTTCTTTCTCTATTTTACCAGTAAAATATAGTAGCAAAAAATATATCTCCTTCACCATCCATGTTCACTACAATCTTTTTTTTTGACACAAGTACAATAGGGAAAGGCTCCCTACTGTGTCATTTTTCTATTAAAAATGGATGGGGAAATTTACAATGGAAAGTCACTTATTACATGCTCATAGGATATCAATCCATGATTGCATCCCTTCCTTAAGACTAGGCTTAGCTCTATGCATAGTAAGTGTAAAAGTGGCTTTAAATTTGCCAATACATCTCTGAATATTTGGATGATTCCCATTAAAAATAGCATCATTTCTTTGATCCCAAATGCTCTAACATCCAGCAATCATTATATCCATAAAGAAATCCAGGGACATCCTCTGTTTAGCATCATACATCATTTGATAAAGATTCATATCCACATTCCATTCTACACCAAGAGCCCATTAGAAGGTTTGACTGAAGGTACACTCAAAAAAAGTGCATATTTGTTTCCTCAGGGCAAGCATCACACAGGATACAATCTGAGAATTCCACATAAAAATGCTTGTGTTTCATCATCTCTTTTGTGTTCAGTCTACCATGAAGTAACAGCCATGCAAAGAATGTATGCCTAGGAATATTATAGGCTTTCCATAATGTAGTGATGCAGTTTGATGTAGGATGATTGCCAATAAGTTCCCTGTAAACCTTCTTTGTGGAGAAATTATTGCCCCAATTAAAGGACCATATATCATCATCTGCTATAATATTTGAATCCAATAATCCTTGTTCCAAATTATGCAGTTCTTCATGAGCAACAGTGCTAAGGAGAAGATGAAACATATCATATATATTCTCACTATTTGCTTCAACTGCCTTTTGGATTGCAAGCTTCTGATTCTTAGCAAAAGAATGCAGATGGGGATATAGGTCTTGTTTGATATCACTGTTCCAACTGTCCTTCCATAAGATGGCTGATTTTCTATTATGTATATCCACATTTGTCATCTCCTTGTACTTGTTCTGAATTGTCAGACAATCTCTCCACCAAAAGGAGGCCTTTGTGTTGATTGTTTGTGGAGTACCTCTATTTTCATAATAAGCTTGCCATATAATTTTAACCTAAGGGATGTCTGCATTGTTGTAGAATTTGTGCAAGTTTTTCATGAGTAGAGCTTGGTTCTGTACTGTGAGGTTCAAGATCCCTAGTCCTCCTTGATCCTTTGGTCTGCACATCATGTCCCAACTTGCTAAACACTTTCCTTGAATTTTATTTTCTCTGCCAGACCAAAGAAACTGCCTTGCACTCTTTTCAAAGTGGAAAAAATAGTAACTGGTACTTTGAAAGAACACATTGCATACATGGGCAGAGACTGAATCACAAAATTTAACAGTGTAAGCTTGCCAGTGTATGACATCAGGGATGAAATTCCAGAGAGTTTCTTATCAATTATTGATACCATTGGCATAAGATCAGATACTGGGGGCCTTGTGGTACCTAAGGGCAAACCCAAATGTGAAAATGGTAGGCTCTCAACCCTGCATCCAAAAATATTTGCTAACTCAGCAGCTTTTGCATTATCAATATTGATAGGCACAAGAGTAGTCTTGTGGTAATTCACACGAAGTCCAGTAGATGCACTGAAGATTTGCAGGAGTTCTTTAAATGAATGAGTTGATTATTATCAGCTGGCATAATCATAAGTGTATCATCTGCATATTGAACTATAGGGTATTTCCATCCAAAATCATCAATAATGGGAGATTTAAAATACCATTCTGCCATGCATCATTTATAGTACTTTGGAGCAAATCTGCAGTGTTGACAAACAATATAGGTGACCGGGGGTCCCCTTGTCTCACTCCTCTTTTTCAAATTATTTTGTTCCCTGGTATCCCATTTAAAAGCATAAATGTGGATGCTGAATTGAGAATGTTGGATACCATATTGTTCCATTTTTGTCCAAAGCCTCTTGCTCTCAGCATGTTAATGACTGCATTATAATCAACCTTATCAAATGCCTTTTCAAAGTATATTTTGAGGGTAATATTGGGTCTCTTGGATAAATGGCATATATGTAAATACTCAAAAGTCCATCCTAGACAATCTTGAATGTTCCTCCCTTTGATAAATCCATACTGGTTCTGATGTATTAAAGGGACAATTTCCTTCTGCATTATGTTTTCCATAAGCTTGGTAATAATTTTAAGTGGAAGACTAACAAGAGAGATTGGTCTGAAATCATTCATATTCTCAGGATCTGCTACCTTTGGAATAAGAGTGATGAAGGCAGTATTGATACTTTCCTAGTTTATTTTCTCATTATAGAAATCTTCTATCAATTTATAGTAATCCTCTTTGATTATCTGCCAACACTTCTTCATGAATTTTCCATTAAAACCATCAGGCCCTGGGGCTATGTCTGTGGGAAAATATTTTATAACAGCATCATTTTCTTCTCTAGTGAAAGAACATCCAGGTGTGATAAATCTCTTGGATGGATAATATTTTCAAGGTTGATATTCATTTCTGCATTTTCACTGACACCAAGTCTTTCCTTGTATGACTCCCAAATAATGGCAGCTTTATGATCATGATTGTACACTATTGACCCATCAACAGCTTTTAATGGAGGTAATCAGATTCATTATGTAGCTCTTAGTTGCAATAGTGTGGAAATATCTTGTGTTCTCATCTCCCAGGGTAGCCCATCTGATTTTTGCTCTATTTTTCCAATAGATTCTTTTTGCTCCCATTAGTTTTCTTGTATGGTTCTGCAGAATACTCTGGAAATTTTTCTCCACAGTGGATAGGTTTCTTTGATCCTCCAGGCCATCAATAAGAGTAAGAGTATAGTTGCACTTGGAAATAATTTTACCCAAATTTGAGAAATTTTGCTCCATTTCTTCAGGCCAAGTCTAAGTTTCTTGAATTTTCCATTTAACATTAGTGCAGAATCATTCTTGTAAGCAGTTGAATCCCAATTCATTTTCACAGTATCTAGAAACCCTTTAAAATCAATCCTATAATTCTCAAATCTGAAAAGGTTTGTTCTTGGTATATCAGTACCAATTTGCACATGTATAGGAATGTGATCATAGCCCATTCTTGATAGAGGATAGGACAAGGTATTGGGGAATTTAGATGCCCATGTGGCAAAAGTAAACACCCAATCAAGTTTCTCCAAAAGTGGACTCTGCTGCATATTACTCCATGTATATGATATACCTTTTAGTGGTATTTCTTCTAGATCATGGACTTGTATGACAGTGTTGAAAAGGAGCATATTATTTGTATCCCCTCCATTCTTGTTCCTATCACCTGGATTTCTGATTAAATTAAAGTCACCAAGAATCATCCAATAGTGGTAGTCAGATGAGTCTAGTTCTGCCATCCAATTAAAGAAATCCTCTCTATTTTCATTATCAGCAGTTCCATAGATGTTGGTTAAAAACAAATTTTGCCAGACATTCTACATTTGAATTCCACAGTAACTTGAAAGACACTTTGAGAAATAATTGTACCATCAAATAGATTCCCATGCTAAATTGTGATAATGCCACCAGAATTGCCAGTTGATACGTCCATTTTGCATCACTATTTTATATCATAATTTATTGTTATTCATTGATATATTTCATATTTAGAGGTGATACTTATGTTATTTCATCTATTTTGCATGTTTCATGATTATTGGAGAATCGGGCACCGGAGTCAGGATTCTGCTGGAAAAAGAACCGTCAGAATGCAATATTCCGGAAGATAAACAATTGACGGAAATTACACTGAAAATCCTATTTTTCCAGAAGACGAAGATAGCCAAAAGGAGGAGCCGAGGAGGGCCGCCATGGGCCCCCCATAGGCCGGCGCGGGCCCAGGCCTGGCCGCGCCGCCATGTGGGGAGTGTTGGAGATATGCCCAAGAGGCAATAATAAATGGTTATTATATATCTTTGTGTTTATGATAATGTTTACGTACCATGCTATAATTGTATTAACCGAAACATTGATACATGTGTGTTATGTAAACAACAAGGAGTCCCTAGTAAGCCTCTTGTATAACTAGCTTCTTGATTAATAGATGATCATGGTTTCATGATCATGAACATTGGATGTTATTAATAACAAGGTTATATCATTAATGAATGATGTAATGGACACACCCAATTAAGCTTAGCATAAGATCACGTCATTAAGTTATTTGCTATGAGCTTTTCGATACATAGTTACCTAGTCCTTTCGACCATGAGATCATGTAAATCACTTATACCGGAAAGGTACTTTGATTACATCAAACGCCACTGCGTAAATGGGTGGTTATAAAGATGGGATTAAGTATCCGGAAAGTATGAGTTGAGGCATATGGATCAACAGTGGGATTTGTCCATCCCGATGACGGATAGATATACTCTGCGCCCTCTCGGTGGAATGTCATCTAATTAGCTTGCAAGCATATGAATGGTTCATAAAGAGACCACATACCACGGTACGAGTAAAGAGTACTTGTCAGGAGACGAGGTTGAACAAGGTATAGAGATACCGATGATCAAACCTCGGACAAGTAAAATATCGCGTGACAAAGGGAATCAGTATCGTATGTAAATGGTTCAGTCAATCACTAAAGTCATCGTTGAATATGTGGGAGCCATTATGGATCTCCAGATCCCGCTATTGGTTATTGGTCAGAGAGAGGTCTCAACCATGTCTGCATAGTTCGCGAACCGTAGGGTGACACACTTAAGGTTTGATGTCGTTTAAGTAGATATGGAATGGAGTTTGAAGTTTTGTTCGGAGTCTCGGATGGGATCCAGGACATCACGAGGAGTTCCGAAATGGTCCGGAGAATAAGATTCATATATAGGAAGTCATATTCCAAGATTGGAAATGATCCGGTGCATTTATGGTAGGTTCTAGAAGGTTCTAGAAAATTCCGAAAGAAAGGCACTATGGAAGGTGGAGGACTCCACAAGCTTGGCCGGCCAAACCCTAAGGGAGGAGTCCCAGGTGGGCTCCACCTGAGGTGGCCGGCCACCCTCCCTCAAGGAAAGGTGGGAATCCCACCTAGAGTGGGACTCCCATCTTGAGTAGGTTTCCCACCAAAGGTAGGTTTTGGTGTTGGGGTCTTATTCGAAGACTTGGGATACAACTCTTGGGGCTTCCACCTATATAATGAGGGACAAGGGGAGGGTGGCCGACCAATCAAGCCTCCAACCTTGGCTGCCCCCCTTTGTGGCCGGCGCCCAAGGCACCCCTCTCCCCAAACCCTAGCGCCCCTCCTCCACATACAACTCTCGCATACGCTTAGGCGAAGCCCTGCCGGAGTTCTCCATCGACACCGCCACCACGCCGTCGTGCTGCCGGGATTCCGAGGAGGATCTACTACTTACGCTGCCCGCTGGAACGGGGAGAAGGACGTCGTCATCAACACCGAACGTGTGACCGAGTACGGAGGTGCTGCCCGATTGTGGCACCGTCAAGATCTTCTACGCGCTTTTGAAAGCGGCAAGTGATCGTCTACCGCAGCAACGAGAGCCTCCTCTTGTATGCTTTGGAAATCTTCAAGGGTTAGTCTCGTTCATCCCCTTGTTGCTCCCATCTTCTAGATTGCATCTTGGCTTGGATTGCGTTCTCGCGGTAGGAATTTTTTGTTTTCTATGCTACGAATCCCTACAGTGGTATCAGATCCGTGTCTATGCATAGATGGTTGCACGAGTAGAACACAATTGTTTTGTGGGCGATGATGCTTTGTTGTCTTTAGTTCGAGTACTTTGCATATTTGTGGCATGGTGGGATGAAGCGGCTTGGGCTAACTTTACATGACCGCGTTCATGAGACTTGCTCCACGTTCGACATGCAACTTGTATTGCATAAGTGGCTTTGCGGGTGTCTGTCTCTCCCACCATAGTGAAGATTCAATTTACTCTTTCTATTGACAACACTAGTATCACCGTTGTGGTTCATGTTCGTAGGTAGATTGGATATTACTCGAAAACCCTAAACCACGTAAAATATGCAAACCAAATTAGAGACGTCTAACTTGTTTTTGCAGGGTTTGGTGATGTGATATGGCCATGATGTGATGATGAATATGTATGAGATGATCATTATTGTATTGTGGCAACCGGCAGGAGCCATATGGTTGTCTTTAAATTTCATGTTGAGTAGTATTTCAAAGTAGTTGTAATAGTTGCTACATGAGGTGAACAACCATGAAGACGGCGCCATGGACCTTGACAATACGCCGACGATGATGGAGATCATGCCCGTTGATGATGGAGATCATGTCCGTGCTTTGGAGATGAAGATCGAAGGCGCAAAGACTAAAGGGCCATATATCATATCACATATGAATTACATGTGATGTTAATCCTTTATGCATCTTATTTTGCTTAGAACGCGACGGTAGCATTATAAGATGATCCCTCACATTAATATCAAGATAATAAAGTATTCTCCCCTCGTATGCACCGTTGATATAGTTTGTCGTTTCGAAGCATCTCGTGATGATCGGATGTGATAGACTCAATGTTCACATACAACGGGTGTAAGCCATGTTGCACAGGCGGAATACTTGGGTTTGCTTGACGAGCCTAGCATGTACAGACATGGCCTCGGGACAACGGAAACCGAAAGGTTGAACACGAGTCATATGGATGATATGATCAACATGTTGATGTTCACCATTGAAGCTACATCATCTCACGTGATGATCGGTTTTGGTGTAGTGGATTTGGATCGTGTACCACTTAACAACTATGAGGGATGTTGTATTAAGTGGGAGTTCATTAGTAATTAGATTAAAACATGAACTAATTATCATAAATATAGTCTGAGTAGTATTTTGAATTATTTTTTGTAGTATTGGCATCCGTTTTTTCTACCATGCGCTAGTCTTGTTATTGAGATAGAAATACTGTTAAAATCTGACAAGAAACTTTACGGACTGGTACCGTATTGTTAAAGAATCAAGAAATGATTAAGTCCTATTGCAAACTTTTAGTAAACCTCACATTGTTGATTCAAAGAGCTATGGTTTCAATTAGTACCTAAAGTTATCTTGTCTCCGTGAAACTTGAAGTTCAAATCTGTTTGAAAAGTAAGGAGCTGAAAATTTAGTTTTCAGAAATAATCAAGGTATGAGATATATGTGATATCTAAGACCTTATTGCAAGATGATAGAATATAATTTGGTGAGACTACATAAACTCATAAGTTTTATGGGAATGTACGAAGGTTGAAGGCGCAAGGCGTCACAATCCTCCAACTATTGGGGCACTAACAATATTCGCATATCCATAAAGTGATCGTCCTTAGTATGCACCGTTGCTAAGACTCGTCGTTTCGAAGCATCACGTGATGATCGGGTGTGATAGATTCTACGTGTGCATACAACGGATGCAAGCCATATTTGCACATGCGAATACTAAGGTTAAAACTTTACGAGCCTAGCATGTACAGACATGGTCTCGGAAAGTCGTCATGATATGATGGATAAAATTATGAGTGAAATTGTTCATCATATTACAAAGTTACTAATAGTGAAATCTGGAACACTTGTCATATGATGATCAACTTCAAAATAAGAACCTCAAGGTTATTGGTATTTGACCAACAAACCTAGAAGTTAATGATGTTGAAGTGTTTTTTTGAATAATGAGGAAAGCTAAAAGAGAAACTACAAAAGATATTTTGGAATAAAGAAAATAAAAGACTAGAAAGTCCAGCTCATGTGTATATAAATGATATACATGTTATGGTTGTATTCCTAGTTTGGTCACACAATGAAATTCTTGGGTATTTGTACCATATTGGTTGGTATGAAGTGTCATACAAAACAACGCAATACAAGAATACAATGGCCTAAGTGACTGATAAGGAATATGGTAATAATGCACGTCTGGAACATAATAAAGTGTTATTATGTTTGTCGTTGGCATTCTACCTAGCCCTTAGAATTTATAATAAAGAACTTAATAATTGTTATTTTGCTCTGGTCAAATAAAAACAATGAGTTATTCAAATTATGACATTACTCCATGTACGATGGATAAGTTATTATAAATCTTAATGGTGAATCACACATACATAATGCTGACGCTAAAATGCCATAAGGCAAATGATTTGAATTCCACTTATTTGTGGAACCGCCATTTAGGTCATGTTAGAAAGGAACACATGAAGGAACTCCATGTAAATGGATTTTTGGAGTCATTCGATTTTTGAATCGTCTGGCGCTTGCAAATCTTTTCTAAAGAGAATGACTAAAATACCGTTCATAGGCCAAGAGTTGAACGGGCAACTAACTTAGTGGAAACATATATAATGATGTATGTGGTTCACTCGGAATAGTTGTGTGCGGGAGATTCTTCTACTTCATGAAAACTTCCAACAATGAATTGAGTATATATATGTGGATATATTCGATAAGGAAGAAGTTTGAAACATTTGAATGGATTCAAATAAATTTCAGCATGAAGTGGAAATCATCGTAATAGAAAAGTCAAATATCTATGATTGGATCATGGTGGAAATATTTGAATTACGAGTTTTAGCGAACATCTAAGAGAGTTATGAAATTGTTCTACAACTCACGTTTCTTGGAGTATCATAGTGATGATGAAGTATCCAAGAGATGTATCCAAACCTTGTTGGGTCAATGATGAGATAAAATATTAACGCCATTATATTTTTGTGGATCATGCTTTAGAGACTACCTCTTTTATACTAAATAGAGCATCATCATGATCCGTAGAAATGACACCATACGAGTTATGGCATGTGTATGAATCCTTATAGTCTTTTCTTAAAATTTTGGTATGCATAGCATAAGTAAATAAGTTTACAACCAAAATCGGATGAATGTCTTTGTTGGTTATCCCAGAGAATTGATTGGGAATTCTTCCCACTATGGAGACAAAGACAAAAGTGTTTGTCAATGTTTCTTATTTCCAAGAAATTGTTCCTAGCGAAGTATTTGAGTGGGAGGACAATAGAACTTGATAAGGTTTATGAACTTGAGCATAATGATCAGAGTAGCGCAGCATTGGAATTGGTTCCGGAAGCGGCCACGACGATCATGGCTCCCATGACTACAAAGTGTTCTAGTCATGGAGATCAAAGTACCTATTGAATCTTGTAGGTATGGTTTACTTTGTGATCAAATAAATGATTTGTGGACAAAGGATTGTTTTTTTTAACAATGATAAACCAACTACATGCAAAGAAGTTATGATGGGCCCTGACTCCGCTAAAATGGCTATACACCATGAAATCCAAGATAGATGAATACTTTTTGAAAGTAAATGGATCTATAAAATTGATGGACTTGGATGAAATATCCTTGAAGAAGCTCGACTTGTCGAAAAAAAAATTACGACAAAGTTCAAAGAGTTGACTATGATAAGATTAGATCTTCCGTAGCAATGCTTATAGTCTATGTGGATTATTCTTGTAATCACTACATATTTCTTTTATGAGATATGCTAGTAGGATGGCAAAATACACTACTTAACAGAAGTGTGTATTAAAGATGTATACATGATACAACCAATTGTTTTGCTAGTCCGTGGAATACTAGATAGGTATACGAACTTCAATTGGATGAAGTGAGTATCACGGAGTTGGAATCTTCACCAGATGAAATAGTCAAAGAGTTTTTGATTTCATTAGAGACGATGAAGAGGCTTGCATTTGCAAGAAATTAAGTGGGAGCGCTGAGACATATTTATAATACTTATGTAGATGACATATAGTTGGTTATAAATGATGTAATTATATACTTGATTAAAAGGTTTCATTAAAAATTAACTTCAATGAAAGGATATGGACTTAAACATATTTAGTGTCAAGATCTATGAAGATAGATTGAAACACATAATAAGTTTAGTCAAAGTACATAGAATGGATATTGAAGTAGTTCAATATAGAAATATTAAGAAAATGTTCTTATCATGTGAAGGTTTAACAAGACTTGAGTGTATCTGACACTCGATGAGTAAAAACACATGAGTGATTTTAGATCATGAATAATATGTACAAAATCAGATATCTTGTGCTCTAAAAAGTTAGGAGCATATACCAGAATGATTCATGTGATGAGTATTGGACAACAGTAAGAATATCCTTGAGTACTTTAGAAGAACCAAGGATATATATATATATATTTTTTGTATGGGGTAATGACAAACAAATCATTGTAAAGTGTTGCACCGATATTAGTTTGATCACATATAAAAATAAAATTCAATCTCAAGTTAGGCTAAGTGTTGTTTAAAAGGTAACACAATGAGCTAGAAGTTGTCTATGCTAGATTTAGATGAGTTCTAAATGTTGTGACGGATTCTACAAACGAAGGCAGAGTATGTCATTATTTTGACAATGACTGAGGATGTTAAGTCAAGAAGTTCTTTGAGAACTTGGTGTAGTTCCGATAGTATCAGAACTTTGAAGCTATATTGTATGTGACAATATTAGTGACATATTTCAGACCGCGGAATTAAGGTTTCACCAGAAGACCAAACATATTTAATGCCGACTCATTTGGAAAATGAGTGATGCGTTAAGATGCAAATGAATTGCAAAATACATACGTTTCTGAGCGTGTCAGATCCGTTGACTAAAACTTCTCCCGTGAGCAAAACATGATAAAACACCGGAAGGCCAAGGTGTTATATCTTTACATATGTAAATTAGATTATTGACTCTAGTGCAAGTGGGAGACTATTGGAGATATGCCCAAGAGGCAATAATAAATGTTTATCATATATCTTTGTGTTTATGATAATGTTTACATACCATACTATAATTGTATTAACCGAAACATTGATACATGTGTGTTATCTAAACAACAAGGAGTCCCTAGTAAGCCTCTTGTATAACTAGCTTGTTGATTAATAGATGATCATGGTTTCGTGATCATGAACATTGGATGTTATTAATAACAAGGTTATGTCATTAATGAATGATGTAATGGACACACCCAATTAAGCGTAGCATAAGATCACGTCATTAAGTTATTTACTATAAGCTTTTCGATACATAGTTACCTAGTCCTTTCGACCATGAGATCATGTAAATCACTTATACCGGAAAGGTACTTTGATTACATCAAACTCCACTGCGTAAATGGGTGGTTATAAAGGTGGGATTAAGTATCCGGAAAGTATGAGTTGAGGCATATGGATCAACAGTGGGATTTGTCCATCCCGATGACGGATAGATATACTCTGCGCCCTCTCGGTGGAATGTCGTCTAATTAGCTTGCAAGCATATGAATGGTTCATAAAGAGACCACATACCACGGTACGAGTAAAGAGTACTTGTCAGGATACGAGGTTGAACAAGGTATAGAGATACCGATGATCAAACCTCAGACAAGTAAAATATCGCGTGACAAAGGGAATCGGTATCGTATGTAAATGGTTCAGTCGATCACTAAAGTCATCGTTGAATATGTGGGAGCCATTATGGATCTCCAGATCCCGCTATTGGTTATTGGTCAGAGAGAGGTCTCAACCATGTCTGCATAGTTCGCGAACCGTAGGGTGACACACTTAAGGTTTGATGTCGTTTAAGTAGATATGGAATATGGAATGGAGTTCGAAGTTTTGTTCGGAGTCTCGGATGGGATCCAAGACATCACGAGGAGTTCCGGAATGGTCTGGAGAATAAGATTCATATATAGGAAGCCATATTCCAAGATTGGAAATGATCCGGTGCATTTATGGCAGGTTCTAGAAGGTTCTAGAAAAGTCCGAAAGAAAGGCACTATGGAAGGTGGAGTCCCGGAGGGACTCCACAAGCTTGGCCGGCCAAACCCTAAGGGAGGAGTCCCAGGTGGGCTCCACCTGAGGTGGCCGGCCACCCTCCCTCAAGGAAAGGTGGGAATCCCACCTAGAGTGGGACTCCCATCTTGAGTAGGTTTCCCACCAAAGGTAGGTTTTGGTGTTGGGGTCTTATTCGAAGACTTGGGATACAACTCTTGGCGCTTCCACCTATATAATGAGGGACAAGGGGAGGGTGGCCGGCCACTCAAGCCTCCAACCTTTGCTGCCCCCCTTTGTGGCCGGCTGATACGTCTCCGACGTATCGATAGTTTCTTATGTTCCATGCCACATTATTGATGTTATCTACATGTTTTATGCACACTTTATGTCATATTCGTGCATTTTCTGGAACTAACCTATTAACAAGATGCCGAAGTGCCGATTCTGTTTTCTGCTGTTTTTGGTTTCAGAAATCCTAGTAAAGAAATATTCTCGGAATTGGACGAAATCAACGCCCAGGGTCCTATTTTGCCACGAAGCTTCCAGAAGACCGAAGAGGAGACGAAGTGGGGCCACGAGGTGGCCAAACCACAGGGCGGCGCGGCCCAAGCCTTGGCCGCGCCGACCTATAGTGTGGGCCCCTCGTGTGGCCCCCTGACCTGCCCTTCCGCCTACAAATAGCCTCCGTCGCGAAACCCCCAGTACCGAGAGCCACGATACGGAAAACCTTACTGAGACGCCGCCGCCGCCAATCCCATCTCGGGGGATTCAGGAGATCGCCTCCGGCACCCTGCCGGAGAGGGGAATCATCTCCCGGAGGACTCTACGCCGCCATGGTCGCCTCCGGAGTGATGTGTGAGTAGTCTACCCCTGGACTATGGGTCCATAGCAGTATCTAGATGGTTGTCTTCTCCCCATTGTGCTTAATTGTCGGGTCTTGTGAGCTGCTGAACATGATCAAGATCATCTATCTGTAATTCTATATGTTGCGTTTGTTGGGATCCGATGAATAGAGAATACTTGTTATGTTGATTATCAATTCATATCTATGTGTTGTTTATGATCTTGCATGCTCTCCATTACTAGTAGATGCTCTGGCCAAGTAGATGCTTGTAACTCCAAGAGGGAGTATTTATGCTCGATAGTGGGTTCATGTCTCCGTGAATCTGGGGAAGTGACAGAAATCTCTAAGATTATGGATGTGCTGTTGCCACTAGGGATAAAACATTGGTGCTATGTTCGAGGATGTAGTTACTGATTACATTACGCACAATACTTAATGCAATTGTCTGTTGTTAGCAACTTAATACTGGAGGGGGTTCGGATGATAATCTGAAGGTGGACTTTTTAGGCATAGATGCATGCTGGATAGCGGTCTATGTACTTTGTCGTAATGCCCAATTAAATCTCACAATACTCATCATAATATGTATGTGCATGGTCATGCCCTCTTTATTTGTCAATTGCCCAACTGTAATTTGTTCACCCAACATGATGTTTATCTTATGGGAGAGACACCTCTAGTGAACTGTGGACCCCGGTCCAATTCTCTTTACTGAAATACAATCTACTGCAATACTATTCTACTATTTTCTGCAAACAATCATCATCCACACTATACATCTAATCCTTTGTTACAGCAAGCCGGTGAGATTGACAACCTCGCTGTTTCGTTGGGGCAAAGTACTTGGTTTGTGTTGTGCAGGTTCCACGTTGGCGCCGGAATCCCTGGTGTTGCGCCACACTACATCTCGCCGCCATCAACCTTCAACGTGCTTCTTGGCTCCTACTGGTTCGATTAAACCTTGGTTTCATACTGAGGGAAAAATTGCCGCTGTACGCATCACATCTTCCTCTTGGGGTTCCCAACGGACGCGTGCTGTACGCGTATCAAGCACTTTTTCTGGCGCCGTTGCCGGGGAGATCAAGACACGCTACAAGGGGAGTCTCCGCATCCCAATCTCTTTACTTTGTTTTTGTCTTGCTTAGTTTTATTTACTACTTTGTTTGCTGCACTAAATCAAAATACAAAAAAATTAGTTGCTAGTTTTACTTTACTTGCTATCTTGTTTGCTATATCAAAAACACAAAAAAAAATTAGTTACTTGCATTTACTTTATCTAGTTTGTTTTATTTACTATTGCTAAAATGGGTACTCCTGAAAATACTAAGTTGTGTGACTTCACAACCACAAATAATAATGATTTCTTATGCACACCTATTGCTCCACCTGCTACTACAGCAGAATTCTTTGAAATTAAACCTGCTTTACTGAATCTTGTTATGCGAGAGCAATTTTCTGGTGTTAGTTCTGAAGATGCTGCTGCCCATCTTAATAATTTTGTTGAATTGTGTGAAATGCAAAAATATAAAGATGTAGATGGTGACATTATAAAATTAAAATTGTTCCCTTTCTCATTAAGAGGAAGAGCTAAAGGTTGGTTGCTATCTCTGCCTAAGAATAGTATTGATTCATGGACTAAATGCAAGGATGCTTTTATTGGTAGATATTATCCCCCTGCTAAAATTATATCTTTGAGGAGTAGCATAATGAATTTTAAACAATTGGATACTGAACATGTTGCACAAGCATGGGAAAGAATGAAATCTTTGGTTAAAAATTGCCCAACCCATGGACTGACTACTTGGATGATCATCCAAACCTTTTATGCAGGACTGAATTTTTCTTCGCGGAACCTATTGGATTCAGCTACTGGAGGTACCTTTATGTCCATCTCTCTTGGTGAAGCAACAAAGCTTCTTGATAATATGATGATCAACTACTCTGAATGGCACACGGAAAGAGCTCCACAAGGTAAGAAGGTAAATTCTGTCGAAGAAACCTCTTCCTTGAGTGATAAGATTGATGCTATTATGTCTATGCTTGTGAATGATAGGACAAATGTTGATCCTAATAATGTTCCGTTAGCTTCATTGGTTGCACAAGAAGAACATGTTGATGTAAACTTCATTAAAAATAATAATTTCAACAACAATGCTTACAGGAACAATTCTAGTAACAACTATAGGCCATATCCTTATAATAATGGCAACGGCTATGGTAATTCTTATGGGAATTCTTACAACAATAATAGGAATTCACCCCTGGACTTGAAGCCATGCTTAAAGAATTTATTAGTACACAAAATGCTTTTAACAAATCTGTTGAAGAAAAGCTTGGGAAAATTGATATACTTGCTTCTAAAGTCGATAGTCTTGCTGCTGATGTTGATCTTTTGAAATCGAAAGTTATGCCTAATGAGAATCATCATAATAAAATTGTTACTACAGCAAATGCCATCCAAGTTAGAATTAATGAGAATATAAGATTGATGGCCGAATTGCGTGCTAGGTGGGAAAGAGAAGAAAATGAAAAAGAAGAGAATATAGCTAAAGTTTGGACTATTACCACCACTAGTAATGCTAATGCTACACAAGTTGCTGCACCTCCTACTAATAATAATAAAAGAATTGGTGTTAGCAATGTTTCCACTTCTAATGCAAAGCGCGAAAAACTGCTGAAAGCTGCTAAAATCATTTGAAACTGCCTGTGATAAAACTGCTGAAATTTTTTCCAACATTGGGGATGATGATCCCATTGCTTTAGATTATAATGGTTTGAATTTTGATGATTGCCACATCTCTGAAGTTATAAAGTTCTTACAAAAACTTGCTAAAAGTCCTAATGCTAGTGCTATAAATTTGGCTTTCACGCAACATATTACAAATGCTCTCATAAAAGCTAGAGAAGAGAAACTAGAGCGCGAAGCCTCTATTCCTAGAAAGCTAGAGGATGGTTGGGAGCCCATCATTAAGATGAAGATTAAAGATTTTGATTGTAATGCTTTATGTGATCTTGGTGCAAGTATTTCCGTTATGCCTAAGAAAATCTATAATAAGCTTGACTTGCCACCGCTGAAAAATTGTTATTTGGATGTTAATCTTGCTGATCATTCTACAAAGAAACCTTTGGGGAAAGTTGATAATGTTCGCATTACCGTTAACAATAACCTTGTCCCCGTTGATTTTGTTGTCTTGGATATTGAATGCAATGCATCTTGTCCCATCATATTGGGAAGACCTTTTCTTCGAACTGTTGGTGCTATCATTGATATGAAGGAAGGTAATATTAAATATCAATTTCCTCTCAAGAAAGGTATGGAACACTTCCCTAGAAAGAGAATGAAGTTACCTTTTGATTCTATTATTAGAACAAATTATGATGTTGACACTTCGTCTCTTGATAACACTTGATACACACTTTCTGTGCCTAGCTGAAAGGCGTTAAAGAAAAGCGCTTATGGGAGACAACCCATGGTTTTTTACTACAGTACTTTGTTTTATATTTGTGTCTTGAAAGTTGTTTACTACTGTAGCAACCTCTCCTTATCTTAGTTTAGTGTTTTGTTGTGCCAAGTAAAGTCGTTGATAGTAAAGTTCATACTAGATTTGGATTACTGCGCAGAAACAGATTTCTTTGCTGTCACGAATCTGGGCAAAATTCTCTGTAGGTAACTCAGAAAATTATGCCAATTTACGTGAGTGATCCTCAGATATGTACGCAACTTTCATTAAATTTGAGCATTTTCATTTGAGCAAGTCTGGTGCCTCGATAAAATTCGTCAATACAAACTGTTCTGTTTTGACAGATTCTGCCTTTTATTTCGCATTGCCTGTTTTGTTATGTTCGATGGATATTTCGATTCCATTGACTTTCAGTAGCTTTGTGCAATGTCCAGAAGTGTTAAGAATGATCATGTCACCTCTGAACATGTATATTTTAATTGTGCACTAACCCTCTAATGAGTTGTTCTAAGTTTGGTGTGGAGGGAGTTTTCAAGGATCAAGAGAGGGAGATGATACAACATGATCAAGGAGAGTGAAAGCTCTAAGCTTGGGGATGCCCCGGTGGTTCACCCCTGCATATATCAAGAAGACTCAAGCGTCTAAGCTTGGGGATGCCCAAGGCATCCCCTTCTTCATCGACAACATTATCAGGTTCCTCCCCTGAAACTATATTTTTATTCCATCACAGCTTATGTGCTTTTCTTGGAGCGTCGGTTTGTTTTTGTTTTTGTTTTGTTTGAATAAAATGGATCCTAGCATTCACTGTATGGGAGAGAGACACGCTCCGCTGTAGCATATGGACAAGTATGTCCTTAGGCTCTACTCATAGTATTCATGGCGAAGTTTCTTCTTCGTTAAATTGTTATATGGTTGGAATTGGAAAATGATACATGTAGTAACTTGCTAAAATGTCTTGGATAATGTGATACTTGGCAATTGTTGTGCTCATGTTTAAGCTCTTGCATCATATACTTTGCACATATTAATGAAGAAATACATAGAGCATGCTAAAATTTGGTTTGCATATTTGGTTTCTCTAAGGTCTAGATAATTTCTAGTATTAAGTTTGAACAACAAGGAAGATGGTGTAGAGTCTTATAATGCTTTCAATATGTCTTTTATGTGAGTTTTACTGCACCGGTTCATCCTTGTGTTTGTTTCAAATAGCCTTGCTAGCCTAAACCTTGTATCGAGAGGGAATACTTCTCATGCATCCAAATACTTGAGCCAACCACTATGCCATTTGTGTCCACCATACCTACCTACTACATGGTATTTCTCCGCCATTCCAAAGTAAATTGCTTGAGTGCTACCTTTAAACAATTCAAAATTTATTACCTCTGATTTGTGTCAATGTTTTATAGCTCATGAGGAAGTATGTGGTGTTTATCTTTCAATCTTGTTGGGCAACTTTCACCAATGGACTAGTGGCTTCATCCGCTTATCCAATAATTTTGCAAAAAGAGCTGGCAATGGGATTCCCAGTCCCAAATTAATTAATAAAAATAGACACTCCTCCATGGTATGTGATTGTTGGACGGCACCCGAAGGATTCGGTTAGCCATGGCTTGTGAAAGCAAAGGTGGGGAGGAGTGTCATCATAATAAAACGAAAAATAAAAAGGCACTCCTTCATGGTATGAGATTGTTGGCAGGCACCCGAAGGATTCGGTTAGCCGTGGTTTGTGAAAGAAAGGTTGGAAGGAGTGCCACACAAAAATAAAATAAAATGGGAGCCGCTCTTTGAAGGTTTGTCTGGCAAGGGGGTTAGAGTGCCCACTACCATTCGTTGACAACAACAAACACCGCTCAAAATTTTACTTTTATTGCTCTCTATATGTTTTCAAAATCAAAGCTCTAGCACAAATATAGCAATCGATGCTTTTCCTCTTTGAAGGACCATTCTTTTACTTTTATTGTTGAGTCAGTTCACCTATCTCTCTCCATCTCAAGAAGCAAACACTTGTGTGAACTGTGCATTGATTCCTACATACTTGCATATTGCACTTGTTATATTACTCTATGTTGACAATATCCATGAGATATACATGTTACAAGTTGAAAGCAACCGCTGAAACTTAATCTTCCTTTGTGTTGCTTCAATACCTTTACTTTGAATTATTGCTTTATGAGTTAACTCTTATGCAAGACTTATTGATGCTTGTCTTGAAGTACTATTCATGAAAAGTCTTTGCTATATGATTCACTTGTTTACTCATGTCATATACATTGTTTTGATCGCTGCATTCACTACATATGCTTTACAAATAGTATGATCAAGGTTATGATGGCATGTCACTCCAGAAATTATCTTTGTTTATCGTTTACCTGCTGGACGAGCAGAACTAAGCTTGGGGATGCTGATACGTCTCCGACGTATCGATAATTTCTTATGTTCCATGCCACATTATTGATGTTATCTACATGTTTTATGCACACTTTATGTCATATTCGTGCATTTTCTGGAACTAACCTATTAACAAGATGCCGAAGTGCCGATTCTTTGTTTTCTGCTGTTTTTGGTTTCAGAAATCCTAGTAAAGAAATATTCTCGGAATTGGACGAAATCAACGCCCAGGGTCCTATTTTGCCACGAAGCTTCCAGAAGACCGAAGAGGAGACGAAGTGGGGCCACGAGGTGGCCAAACCACAGGGCGGCGCGGCCCAAGCCTTGGCCGCGCCGACCTATAGTGTGGGCCCCTCGTGTGGCCCCCTGACCTGCCCTTCCGCCTACAAATAGCCTCCGTCGCGAAACCCCCAGTACCGAGAGCCACGATACGGAAAACCTTACTGAGACGCCGCCGCCGCCAATCCCATCTCGGGGGATTCAGGAGATCGCCTCCGGCACCCTGCCGGAGAGGGGAATCATCTCCCGGAGGACTCTACGCCGCCATGGTCGCCTCCGGAGTGATGTGTGAGTAGTCTACCCCTGGACTATGGGTCCATAGCAGTAGCTAGATGGTTGTCTTCTCCCCATTGTGCTTAATTGTCGGGTCTTGTGAGCTGCTGAACATGATCAAGATCATCTATCTGTAATTCTATATGTTGCATTTGTTGGGATCCGATGAATAGAGAATACTTGTTATGTTGATTATCAATTCATATCTATGTGTTGTTTATGATCTTGCATGCTCTCCGTTACTAGTAGATGCTCTGGCCAAGTAGATGCTTGTAACTCCAAGAGGGAGTATTTATGCTCGATAGTGGGTTCATGTCTCCGTGAATCTGGGGAAGTGACAGAAATCTCTAAGATTATGGATGTGCTGTTGCCACTAGGGGTAAAACATTGGTGCTATGTTCGAGGATGTAGTTACTGATTACATTACGCGCAATACTTAATGCAATTGTCTGTTGTTAGCAACTTAATACTGGAGGGGGTTCGGATGATAACCTGAAGGTGGACTTTTTAGGCATAGATGCATGCTGGATAGCGGTCTATGTACTTTGTCGTAATGCCCAATTAAATCTCACAATACTCATCATAATATGTATGTGCATGGTCATGCCCTCTTTATTTGTCAATTGCCCAACTGTAATTTGTTCACCCAACATGCTGTTTATCTTATGGGAGAGACACCTCTAGTGAACTGTGGACCCCGGTCCAATTCTCTTTACTGAAATACAATCTCTTGTCTTGTTCTCTTGTTTTCTGCAAACAATCATCATCCACACTATACATCTAATCCTTTGTTACAGCAAGCCGGTGAGATTGACAACCTCGCTGTTTCGTTGGGGCAAAGTACTTGGTTTGTGTTGTGCAGGTTCCACGTTGGCACCGGAATCCCTGGTGTTGCGCCGCACTACATCTCGCCGCCATCAACCTTGAACGTGCTTCTTGGCTCCTACTGGTTCGATTAAACCTTGGTTTCATACTGAGGGAAAACTTGCCGCTGTACGCATCACACCTTCCTCTTGGGGTTCCCAATGGACGCGTGCTGTACGCGTATCACCGGCGCCCAAGGCACCCCTCTCCCCAAACCCTAGAGTCCCTCCTCCACATACAACTCCCGCATACGCTTAGGCGAAGCCCTGCCGGAGTTCTCCATCGACACCGCCACCACGTCGTCGTGCTGCCGGGATTCCGAGGAGGATCTACTACTTCCGTTGCCCACTGGAACAGGGAGAAGGACGTCGTCATCAACACCGAACGTGTGACCGAGTACGGAGGTGCTGCCCGATTGTGGCACCGTCAAGATCTTCTACGCGCTTTTGAAAGCGGCAAGTGATCGTCTACCGCAGCAACGAGAGCCTCCTCTTGTAGGCTTTGGAAATCTTCAAGGGTTAGTCTCGTTCATCCCCTTGTTGCTCCCATCTTCTAGATTGCATCTTGGCTTGGATTGCGTTCTCGCGGTAGGAAATTTTTTGTTTTCTATGCTATGAATCCCTACAGGGAGGGGGCCCACAGCCCCCTCTGGCTTCCTCTCCTTCGCGTACTTCTTCGTCCCGAAAACCTAAGCTCCAGAGGATAGTCGCGGAGAGTCACAGCCGCCTCTGCAGGGCGGAAAACACCAGAGAGAAAAGAGCTCTCCGGCAGGCTAAAATCTGCCGGGGAAATTCCCTCCCGTAGGGGGAAATCGACGCCATCGTCACCGTCATCGAGCTGGACATCATTGGGATCATCATCACCATCATATACATCATCATCACCGCCATCTCCACCACTGCACCTCGTCACCGCTGTAACAATTAGGGTTGGATCTTGATTGTTTGATAGGGGAAACTCTCTCGGTATTGATTTCTACTTGTTATTGATGCTATTGAGTGAAACCATTGAACCAAGGTTTATGTTCAGATTGTTATTCATCATCATATAACCTCTGATCATGTTCCATATGATGTCTCGTGAGTAGTTCGTTTAGTTCTTGAGGACATGGGTGAAGTCTAAATGTTAGTAGTGAATTATGATTGAGTAATATTCAATGTTATGATATTTAAGTTGTGGTGTTATTCTTCTAGTGGTGTCATGTGAACGTCGACTACATGATACTTCACCTTTATGGGCCTAGGGGAATACATCTTGTATTCGTTTGCCAATTGCGGGGTTGCCGGAGTGACAGAAACCTAAAGCCCCGTTGGTATATCGATGCAGGAGGGATAGCAGGATCTCAGAGTTTAAGGCTATGGTTAGATTTATCTTAATTACTTTCTTGTAGTTGCGGATGCTTGCAAGGGGTATAATCACAAGTATGTATTAGTCCTAGGAAGGGCGATGCATTAGCATAGGTTCACCCACACAACACTTATCGAAATAATGAAGATTAATCAGCTATATGAAGCGAAAGCACTAGACTAAATTTCCGTGTCTCCTCAAGAACGTTTGGTCATTATAAGTAAACAAACCGGCTTGCCCTTTGTGCTAAAAAGGATTGGGCCACTCGCTGCAATTATTACTCTCGCATTTTACTCACTCGTACTTTATTTATCTGATATATCAAAACCCCCTGAATACTTGTTTGTGAGCATTTACAGTGAATCCTTCATCGAAACTGCTTGTCAACACCTTCTGCTCCTCGTTGGGTTCGACACTCTTATTTATCGAAAGTACTACGATACACCCCCTATACTTGTGGGTCATCACCAATTGAAGGATTGAAAGCATATTTATTGAACTTCTTGTGACAAAAGTTTCTCAGATATGATAATTCAAAATGCTCCCTTTTTGTTTCTTGTAAGCATATAATATTACAGTTGCATTCCTCCACTCTCTGCTTAATAGCATCCCATCTTTCTTGAGAATTAATCCCTCTAATATTCCAATCAAGTATATTCCATGAGATACTCATTTAGTAAACTCTTCTGTGTGATATAAATAACATAGTGGCAGCTTAAATGTCCACTAACAATCCTCATTCTCCACAGACAAAACCACTTCCAAATAGATACCAAACATTGAGAAAATCATTGACATTCCGAGAGTAACAACACATATCACAATTACTTTGCATATATGGTTCATCATACACCAATAATAGACATTACTGTCATGGCCAGAGCAAGAGCAACTCTTAGGACTGAAAAATGTAACCAAAGCATAGATATCCATTATTACATGACAAATATAAGTATCATCACTGCCACCACATAAGTATCTGATAACATCACCAAATATGACAGAAGGTTTGTCACATATTACAAAAGTAATGCCCCCCATTAATGAGGAACAAATAAAACATGATATTAAGCTAGGGATAACTAGGTTGTATGACAGACAACCCAACTGATCAGATTTTATGTGGAAATACATTTAGCCACTCTTGGCAAGGAGCTTCTCATCAGTCTCCTCACTAGGAGGGATCTGACACTGGTCCACTGCAATGCTTTGGACAGTCTTGATAGGTAGTTCTGGAGGAGGGGGCAGTCCTGTCTATAATCTCCACCTCAAATTCAGTATTGAGATTTTTCTTTGTAACCCTAGCAGATGTCTTCTTCTTCTTCTCCTTTTCCTTTCCCTTGTCCTTCTCCTTCCTAGCCTCTTTCTGCTGATCCTTCTCAGCTTCCCTTGCCATTGCTTCATCTGCAGCTTCTTTGTCCTTGTAACCAACAGCAATAACAACAATCCTTCTGCTGCGCCTGACTTCTTTCACATCCACAGGAGCTTGATCATTTTTCCTCTTGCCTGCAGGGGTATCAAGTATTGTTTTGTTGCAACCATTCATGGCATCAGTCATAAGCACATCTTCTATATCCTCATTGACAACATTATTACCAACAGTCTGTGAAGGGAGAACAAGTGATACTGGATCTTGGCTATAATAAATCTTAGATATGACGACTGAAGATTTGGTGGCAGGTGCCTCCTATGCAGTATAAACTGTGACTACACATTTTCTTTCTGAATATCCTTCAGCAGTCACATCAATCATCTGGATCCTAGCTCCTGTAACACTTCCATTGTTGAGTTTATCCAAAGCATCAGGGAAAGCAGTGAGCACATATGTGAGCATGTTGTGGTAGGCTGCAAGTGCATCTACTGCCTCAACAATAGGTTGGATGCCCTGGTTACTTTGCACAGAATCTTGAGGGGGGTATGCACCATGGGTTCCCCATCAGCAGCTGGTGCAGCATTTCCACCAGGTACAACATTTCCTGGATTTGGTGCAACAATTTCTTGCAGCTCATTATTATCATGAACCATATCATCGCAGATACCACCAAAAGGCAGGTTTGGTAGTGGATGAGGGTTCCCTCCATCAGGTGGCAGGGGATCTTCATCTCCACCAAGACCTCCAATGAGTTTAGCTTGCAGAATATAATTGACTACAGTCCATGAATGTCCATGCCCCTCATCACTAGTATTCTGGCATAACACAAGGCTGATAGGTACCTCTAGTAGATCAGGCACTCTAACTTTAACAAGAATCCTAGCTATGTTTGACCCATCACGATTCTAGACCAGAAATTTGCCAAATTCACTAACAAATTCCTTAATCTTCTCCACATGCCATGCCTCTTGGGGATAATTAACCATCATTAACTAGACATCATGAGTAAAAGTGCAATTCCTATGGTTCAGACCATGATTCTGGGGGATAACATCACCAATGAAAAAAGGGCTACGATCTATCGCTGCATCCCTAGAACAGGTGTCAAAGAACTGTACCAAAGTCGCACCCATAGCTGACCGTGTCATCTGGCGGACGTGGTGGCCTTAATTGTTGAGGAAGCCACGAATGAGAGCAGCGTCTCCGACAAACTGAGCAGGGTCGGATTCAGGTCCGACTACGACGATCGCCCAATCATCGCAGTTGAGCAGAGGGTGTTGGTGAAGACGTGGAAAGCCCTGCGCCGACGATGAACACAGTGCAGCACAATGTCCGCGCCAGGAGGGAGATGAGGGTGAGGGTCGCAGGGGTAGTTTGCCATCGGGTCGCCGTCGTCAACACTGCGACAGCAGGTTGGCAGAGGTGGTGGCGGTGCAGCAGATGTAGTAGGGTTGGGAGGCGGAGCGGCAGAGGAAGAGAAAGGGGATGAATGCGTCCCCTTCTCATGTGGTTTTGATTGAATGCGAAATATCAGGGTTTTTCCTTTTTTTCGCAAACATTTTTTCTTAATATGGCCAGAATTGTATCAGGCTCGGCATCTCACCAGGAATTTGCAGTTGGTCCGTCGATGGAAAGGATCAAGACATTTGGTGCGGCCCATTAAGGGCAGAGTGGTGCAAGGAGGGACCTGGGCCGATGGGTGAGCGGGAGGTGAGTTGGGCTGTAGAAGGTGGGGATGCAGCCGGTTGGGTTGAGATGGAGGGGTTGGGGTGGGCGAGACGTGGGAAAGGCTAGGTGACGTGGAGCCTGGACGATTCAAAATGCTCGGCGAGCGGGAATCCAGCGCGTGATCCGAGGAACGTGGATCATGGCATGGAGGAGCAACCACGTCGATGAAGGATTGGTTGGATCTGATCGGCACTGCATTGGCTCCGGTGAGAGGATTCCGACGAGTAACCAAATGCCACTCATTGGATTGTTCAGATAACCAATTAAAATGCTCATGACGCCAATTAGCACCACCAGATCCCCAAAGGTGAAAAAAAAAACAGATGAACTTTGGGCATGTAAAAGAATGGAGACGATAGATGAAGAAACCAATAGCCTTAGAGTTCACCATGAATTAAAAAACCCTATCACTCAGGGGAGAGATGCAGAGACTAGCTCCCAATGATCCAAGGCAAGATTGAAGGGCTACCTCAACATTGGGTAGATCCAAACGAAAAGAGGCCCGGCCAAAGGAGACGACAAGATGAAAACCATCAACAGAGGTAGGGTGGATCGGGGTGGAGAAAATGGAGTAGATCTTACGTGAGAGAGAGGTTCCATGGGTGAAATCCAGCGAGGCAGAGAGATCTTGTGGATCCATCCTTGCACCATCTTAGTGGAAGAGGCCATGGATGGTCGTGGTGGAGGGAGTTGCTGTGGGAGTCGCCGTGGAGGAGGTGGAGGTGGGAGTCGCCATTCCCCCGTTGTGCGATTCTCCCCTGAGCTCTAAGCTCTCGGGGATTGGCATGTCATTCACTACAATCTGATCATAGTATGTTACAATGAAGTGCTCCATAAGTTTTTCCCAGTCTTCGACGACAAGCTCCGTAGTTTTTTCTCGCTTTTGCAGAGCCTAAGATCATAACGGTGTCCATCATGGGTCTCTATGGTCATGGTGCCTAAATCATTACTCATATCATGTAACCGCGTCCTCGCATTGCAAGGAACACATTACAAAAATAACAATCATATTAGTCAAATAATTTTGCAGAAAATAAAAAACATTTAAATAAATATATATGAAACCTGCAAAATGAACATATATACCATGGGCTCTACATAATCACCGGTCAAAGTGAGTAGGAAAAAATGGTCTCTTTGGTTTGTGATACAACATGATCCCAAAGCATTTTCGCACACCGGGCAAGCGGGCTGCAAAAAAAAGAGTTTCTAAGGTCGATCAATAAGTATAGTTCTTGTTTTGAAGCGGGATAAGTATAGATAAGCTAAGTAGTGAATTGTTGAAAAATACACCTAATTTTTTCTTACAGATATTAAGATGAGGACCAGCTTCTCCAACAAATTCGGTAGGAAATTAATACTAGTACAACAAAGATGAAATTCCAGTGAGTCGGAGAACCATTAACCTCGTAATATGCAAAATTACGTTAGAAATCATAACAGAAAACTACATCTCTAAATTCTAGCATAGCAATATATTTTGGTGCTTCAACTAGTCATGTCATCTAGTAATAGTGCAATAACACTCATCTGACAACATAATTATCGTTATTGACAACACACGCAGGAATTCAAGAAATTGAGCAAAAATATAAGAAATTACCTACAGAGGAGGCATTGGAAACGATAGCAAGGTGTCACACCAGGTTAATGGCATCGAGTTCCTTGACTTAGGGGAGGGAGCGCACGACGACGGAAATCTTTAAAAGCTTCGTCTCGCGAAGGCGAAAATGGCAGTGAAATAGGGAAGGAGGAGTGCAAGAGTAGTACTAGAAATTAGGGTAACTGGGGGATCTACTAAGATTTTGTGCAACCTGATGGAAGGTGATGCCACTGCTCTCGTACTTTGCCAAAGGGCCCGTCAAATCCCGGCACATCCGGACATGGTAAACCAGGACATGATAGCGCACACATGCCAAATCACTGTCAGAAATAACGATCATCGAAGATAGGCCTCAACACTGATAGCAGTATGTGACGAGTTTTATTAGCCACACGCCAGGAGAAAGTGTCTTCCGGTGAACAATGGTCAACGTTGCTAGAAACCAACCATGGAGGTGAGAGTTAAGCCTATCCCTGGTGGGCGCTATCTATGACAGGCGCTACCACTGTCGCCGCCCGTCAGCGACATACTCTGGGCCAACCTTCAGGCGTGCAAAGAAGTCTACCATAGACAGACTTCTTAGGGCCCGTCAGAGATAGCCTGCCAGAAACAATTATCTTATCATATTCACTGAACTTCACACTAGTAGGGAAAAGCTTGCTAGTGGCGTGTGAATTTTGGGTAAACCCTAAACCCTGAACCAAACGTATTCACTACCATTCGCGTGAAAAGCCCACCTCGCAGTGACTGATAGTCCAGGTACAGGTCACGTGTTGAAGTTGGCGCACTACCGTCACTATACTAGTCACTTCACGTTTTCGGTCCGGTCCGCTGCTAGTGTGCTAATTCTTTTTACAGTTTTAAAAAAGTTGGGAACAACGCCTAGCTATCCACATGATTTTACACAAAACACCCTAAAAACCAAAAGAAAGCAATCAATTTCATGGCTCCTCCTTGTGGCATTGACGAGAGGATAGGACCAGTAGCAGGCCATCGGAGGAGGCCCTCGGAGGTGGGCGTCGGAGAGGGCATCGGAGGAGGTCACCGTCATCGAAGAGGAGGTGGCCTTCATCATCAAAGAGGAGGTGGTCGCCATCATCGGAGAGGAGGTGGTCACCATCGCTGGATAGGAGGTGTACTTGTTGCCGGAGGTGGTGGTCATCTTTGGGGAGAAGGTGAAGGAATGGAATAGGAAGAGGGAAAGAAGGTGGAGAAGGGTAAGAGGAGGAGGGGAGAAGGTGGATAAGTGGAAGAGGATGAGGCAAAGGGGGATAAGGAGAAGAAGAGGAGGGAAGAAGGGGTAGAGAAGAGAAAAGTTTCAAAGGATCGAAAGGTGGATTTTCCAGATTTGGATTTTTTTTTTCATCGAAATCTAAAATGTTCGAAAGCTCTATTTCCCTTTTTGATTTTGGGGAATCTACAAATTTTTAAACGGTCGTAGGGCGTTGAAATCGGATGTACCTTTTTTTTTCTGTAGATGCACTTTCATATAAAAAACTTTTTCATCGGAGGTCGTATGCAAAATCTAGAGCTATTTTACCGAAAGATGACGCCATTTCGCAAAATATGTTGAAAATCATGTTTGTTCATTTTCCTAGAAATTGGCCATCTCAAAGGATTTTGAATTTTGACATTTCTATCATTTTATTTTATGTTTTACAAAACTGAAAAGGTGATATCGATCAGGGGTGCAAATTTCTTCCATTAGTAGTAGGATACCGAAATGAGGCAGCTACCAACATTTTGACTCAGCTGCGCCCTGTCAGCCAAGTATATTGGAAGTGTGCTCGCAAAGGGACACACGGCCAATATGGACATAAAATCCGCGTACCACCGTTGGCGCTCGCTGCGGGTATTTTCTGGCCCCGACTGCAGCCAAGGCCCACCTAGTAGTCGTGTGTCCTACTTTCCTATCTTCTCTACCAGTATGAGCACAACAGTTGCGAGCCTTGGCATGAAACTTTTATGTCGGGCTTTAGAGCATCTCCAGCCGCGTCCCCCAAACCGTCCTCCAAAACGCGCCGGATTGAGCGTTTGGGGACGTGTTTCGTTCGTGCCGCGTTTGGGGGACGTCGCTCCCCAGTCGCGTCCCCCAAACAAAATTTCGGAAATTTAAAACTTAACGAGATTCGATTAGATTCGTCCAAACTTACATAGATTCGAACGAAATTTGACTAAATTTAAACTAAACCTAATCTAGAACCACTTGCGGCGGCCGGAGGCGTCGTAGTACTGCTGGAAGTTGTACATGTCGTCGGTGACGACCTCCTGCTTGACGCGCTCGTCGACGGGCTCGTCCTTCACCAAGCCGCTTGGTCCTGCCTCGCCGTCATCGGTGAGGTCCACCAGCGGCTTGCCGGAGTCGCGGATCGACATGGCGATCGCCGCGTCGAGGTCGCCCCTCCAGGCGTCCTTGTCGTTCATGGACGCCAAGAACGCCGCCCGCAGATCTGGGCAGTCCTCGGGGTTGTCGCTGCTGGCGATGAGCCGCTGCTGCCGCTCGTACTCCGCCAGCAGCGCCGCCTGCGACGGTTCCTCCGGCTCCTCCTTCACCTCCGGCTTCGGGATGAGGAGGGCGCCGCCGCGCCTCCCTTGCTGCCGCCACGCCTCGTGTTGATGGGCGTCGCCGGCTCCTCCTTCACGTCCCGTTTGGGGACGGTGTAGGGCGCCGATTGGTACGATGAGGACGGCGTCGATCGCGCCGGTCCTGAGGAAGAGGAGTGCGAGGAGGACGAGTACGTCATCCTCCTCGGCTGCCATTGAGGAGACGGCGGCGGTGACGACGGCATCTCTAACCTTGGAGCGCCGTTGCGGATGCCGCGGATGACGTTCTCGAGGGTGCGCCCCGGAACACCCCAGAACAGGGCGCGGCCGTCCTTGTTCCAGCTGTTGGGGCCGCCGACGAGCCCGTCGGTGCTGTACATCTCGACGTCGTACTTCGCCTTGAAGTATGTCGTCCACCAGGCGTCGTTGTTGTTGGCCGCCCACGTCGGATCCAACCGCTCCTCCGCGAGTTGAGCCCGACGAGCCTTGATGGCGTCCCTCCATTGATCCGTGCGCGGCTTCGGCGGCGGCGGGACGCCAATGCCGTTCACGGCCATCTTCCAGCCGCCGCTGCTTGGCAGCCGCATGTCCGGCGGGACTGGATACCGGGCGTGGTACAGCGCCCACGCCTCCGGCACAGTGAGGCTGCCGCGGCCGAAGCCGTTCGCCGCGGCGATCTTGCGGGAGGACGAGCTCGACATTTTTGGAGCGGCGAGGAGAAGATCTGGGAGGGGGGAGGCGGCGGCGACGAGAAGGTTTGTGAGCGGTGAGAACTGCAGGGCATCTTTAAACAGCGGTGGCAGCGGGTGGTTGCACGCAACAACGCCGGCGCGGATGGCCATGCACGACGAGACGCGTCCCTGCGTCGCCTGGGAAAACAAGGACGCCATTAACGTCGCTTGACCAAAGGTAGGCGATGGGGTTTTAGGCTTCCGAGCCGCTGACACGTCGGGCCCGCGTCGGTTCGCCTCGCTTTTCGTTGTGTCCGGCGTGCCCGGAGTGTCCCCTGTGGGACGGGGACGGGCTCGGGGCGCTGGACACCGTATCGGGGCGCGTCGGACAAAAATGGTCTTCGGGGGATGCGGCTGGAACGTTTTTTTGACCCGGCGCGCCCCAAATTGCTTTGGGTGATGCTTTGAGGGACACGGCTGGAGATGCTCTTACCAAGCCTAACCCAGAACTTAGCACATACCAGGGTTTGCCAGTAGTATCTAAGACCAAATTTGGTTGTCTGCGGTTATTTTTTAAAAGGTTTCATGTCGGTGAAACGGTGTTGGCTCTAGTAGAACTACATGAGGAAAATGGCAGAGAACACCGTGCATAAATAGTTTGGTTTCCTAGAAGGGGTCGGTGGGTCTTGGTAGCATTCCTGACCTGTGAGAGGGGCATGCATCCGGACACTAAGAAAGCGGGAAAACCTGCTCACCCAATGGCCCATGCAAAGCTAGATGAGTGGAAACTGTCGATTCAGTCGTCCCTAATGATCCCTATGTGAATCCTATAAATATAACCTCTTTATTTTTATAATGGACGTAACCAAACCTGGTATGATGAAAATCTCGAAAAGTTAGTATAAAATAATCGGAACATATTTGCATGCCGCCCAACCTTAGGGAGTCATGCTCTATAGCATAAAGACGTAACCCATAGCGACATGCTCTACAACTTGAATCTTTGTCCCATCACGCCATACACCATGGCACATTTGGCCACAATTTCATGCTATAGAGTATGGCCCCTTGTCCCATGGCGTTTCAAGACGGAATGCTCGATATGAGCCTGGAAGATTTTGAATTAACAAAGCCATCAACTAGATACATGAAGTATATTACAACACATTTTATGGGGTTACCAGCTACAAATCAAGCACAAATATAACAACACAACACTACACTACAAAAGATGAAAATAAACAAGCAAAAACTATACCAAAGTTTGCTTGAATGCGTTGAGGGAGCTCTCTCTTCTGTTGCACGGGAATGACACCGAGAAAAATCAAAAACCACCGGGCCTCACTCGCATCACATTTGTTGCCAGCAGCCGAGGTCCCAAAGCAGGGGCATGTACCTAACAAGTCATAAAAGTCTAAAGGGAGGGTCATCATTAGACATCTCCAAGGAGGGAAATGGCGCCGACAGGCGTCATCGTCGAGGCACTAGCAGAGGCCATGCAAAGCTTTCGCCCAGACCAGAAATACCATCCCTGGAACTTGAATGTGTCACCGATCTACCAACAAACATCAACCAAAGGCTTTGGTATGAAACCACCGACATCACCATGGCACGACGCAGGCCGAGACACCCCCTAGAATTCCAGGCGGCCTCCCAAATAGGGAGATTAAATGTGTACAAGAAAACCATGCCAACGTCGATGGCAAACGAGATCGAGGAACAAATCAGAGGGAGACTCCGTAGACACTGATGAGGCATCTACAAAGCTGATACAACTTGAACAAAAACTGAGATGGAGAGTTGGGATCCAACAACTAAGATAAGATGGGTCTCATGGTGATGCCTTCATGAAGGATAACTAAGCCACATGTGTATCCATCACTAGGTGGTTGTCAGCTGACCCAGGCTTTCGCCGAGGCACCATTCACTTCCCGGAGCCGGCCGACGCCACAAGGACCCGTAGATGAAATTCCATCACAACCTATACAACACCCGAGCGAGCAACGGTGATGTGGTCCCTACCATGAACACTATTAGCGTGAACACTTTACATTGCAATGCAATATTGTTTTTGTTTGGCGTTCCACTGGCCTAGTTCGTTTTGAAAAAAAAAAGCTATCTTGGAAATTGTTTTCTAGATAAGATCATTATATATCAGATTATTGGAAATATATTTTTGTCAAAATCTTCATTTGGTACAAAGTAAAGATTTTTTTTAAATCAGACTACGTACCACCATATTGCAACCAAAACAGTAGTCGTGGTAGTGGCCCCGGTGTCCTTGGCCTCCGAAACAAACATCCCGAAGTGTTTTTTCTCTACTACTTAAAAAGACTCAATTGGTTCCTTATTCTGCCAATACGTTTGGTCGTTTTCGTTGTCCCTCCGTCCCCAGACGTACAAGGAATCCAGCAATCAATCAGCATGCAATCCAGCAGTCAATCAGCTATCAGCCGAGACATACAAGGAAAAAAATCAGCCTAGACATACAAGGAAACCAATCAGCGCAGACGTACAAGGAAACCAATCAGCCCAGACGTATCCCTATGAATCAGCTGGGCGGAATAGGAAATCATCTCTCCCCTCACGCTGCCGTCTCTTCTCACTCTTACGCTGCCATCTCTTCTCCTATGTCTTCCGTACGGCAACCACCTCGCCGCCCAGTGGTCTGCCGTCTCTTCTCCGACGTCTGCCTTCTTGGCAAACACTGGTTGCCAACACCGACGCCCCGAGGTCTGCCGCCTCGCCGACGCCCGAGGTCTGCCGCCTCGCCGATGCCCCGTGATAACACTGGTTGCCAACACCGACGCCCCGAGGTCTGCCGGCTCGCCGACGCCCCGTGATCTGCCTCATTGGTCTGCCGCCTCTTCTTTGACGCCCAGGTTGGCTCTCCAACCAGTCGAAGACATCGCCTCTTCTTATCCTTCATCTTCATGCTGCATGCAAAAATCAGTTCTGTACAGAGTTGTGGCACTGTCTACATTCATGAGAGCAAACTTGCACATGTAGATTTTAAAAATTAGAAATCAATTGCTACATGCTATTAGTCTGAAAAATAAACATACATTCAAATTCAGTACACAAGGAATCCACTTGTGGCCCAGCAAACATCGCAGACCCATCCACTTGTGCCACTACTTGATTGGTGATAACCACAACAACTCCAAACTGCAGCAGCAAGCAATTATTCAACAGGGGTAACTGTAACTCAACACTTTCGCGTAAAACAATACAAGCCCAAGTTGGAAAAAATTATTCAACAATTACTTTAAAAGCACTTGAGCCAACTATCTAGCATGAACTTAGTGTACTTTGAACGAGTAACGAATTAACAATGCCTTGATTTTTTAGAAAATAAAAAGTGTTTCTTGTCTTTGCAAAAAATATGGTTGTAACTAAAATTTGACCACATTATTTTTGACAAGTATTACTGCTTTTGTGTGTGCAGTCTGAGAATTTATAAATACATCAAGGTTTCGATTCTACTGTTAAGTGTCATCACCTTATAGTATCATGCCGAAATGAAAAGTAAATGCTTGGATGTGAAATAATGAACGATTTTTTGAACGGCTAATGGTGTGTTTTTCTTAGAGCAGTGATAGTCGAGGCTAAGCTGCAATAAATATCTGCCTCTATGCTTTTCACACTGAAAAAATGGGAATGGAATAATACTCATGTTTCGGAGGGGCAACATCCACTACAAGAAAAGTTGACATGGCCGACGAAGTTGAAGTCGCGCCGTGGTTGCTGGTGTACCATGGCCGACGATTTTTGGTCCCTCCGTGGTGCATGTCAAAACTTTTTTTTCTCGTTTTTGAGGCCACCTAGCCCGACGAAAGCGGCCAAAATGTCGCGTATGGTGGCCCGGGACGTGGTGCATCTCGAAATCTCGGGTTCGCCGGCCGAGTCAACGCAAATCCGCACCGCCGAGGGATGTAGGGCCCAGATGGCAGCCTCTCTGGCATTGTTTTTTTTCTAGATCGCGCCATCTCGTTCAACGTTCTCCGATCGAGCCGTTTACGATGCAGGATCATGGGTCCCGCATGTCATCCTCTATGAACCAAAATTCTTTCTATTCTTGGATTTTTTTGACCCCCTGATTTCTGGCTACTTCCTTTTTCTTTTGATCCCTTGCCGCCTTGGAAACGTTGAGACCGCTGCTGCTAAATGGGACCCGCATGTCATCCTCTATGTGCAATCAACTTTCTTTTCTTGGAGTTTTTTTTGGCACCTCAAATTTGGTCACTTGCCTTTTTCTTTCGATCCCCTGCCGCGTCTCAAACGGTGATACCGCTGCTGCTAACTGGGACCCGCATGTCATCCTCTATGTACTATAAAACTTTCTTTTCTTGAATTATTTTTGGCACCTCATATTTGGTCACTTACCTTTTTCTTTCGATCCCCTGCCGCCTCTCAAACGGTGATACCGCTGTTGCTAAATGGGACCCGCATGTCATCCTCTATGTACTATAAAACTTTCTTTTCTTGAATTATTTTTGGCTCCTCATATTTTTTCACTTGCCTTTTTCTTTCGATCCCCTGCCGCCTCTCAAACGGTGATACCGCTGCTGCTAAATGGGACCCGCATGTCATCCTCTATGTACTATAAAACTTTCTTTTCTTGAATTATTTTTGGCTCCTGATATTTTTTCACTTGCCTTTTTCTTTCGATCTCATGCCACGTTTGAAACGTTGAGGAACCTGCAGGCTCATGGGACCCGCATGTCATCCTCTATGTACTATAAAAGTTCATTTTCTTGGTTTTTTTTCACCCTCTGATTTTTGGCAATTTCTTTTTTCTTTTGATCCCCTGCCGCCTCTCAAACGGTGAAACCGCTGCTGCTAAATGGGACCCGCATGTCATCCTCTATGTACTATAAAACTTTCTTTTCTTGAATTATTTTTGGCTCCTCATATTTGGTCACTTGCCTTTTTCTTTCGATCTCATGCCACGTTTGAAACGTTGAGGAACCTGCTGGCTCATGGGACCCGCATGTCATCCTCTATGTGCTATAAAAGTTTACTTTCTTTATTTTTTTTCACCCTCTGATTTTTGGCTATTTCCTTTTTCTTTTGATCCCCTGCCGCCTTGGAAACGTTGGGTAAGATGCTGACTCATGGAACCCGCATGTCATCCTCTATGTACAATCAACTTTCTTTTTCTTTTGATCTCAAGCCGCATTTGAAACATTGAGACCGCTGCTGCTAAATGGGACCCGCATGTCATCCTCTACGTACAATAAAGTTTCTTTTCTTGGATTATCTTTGGCTCCTGATATTTTGTCACTTGCCTTTTTCTTTCGATCTCATGCCGCCTTTGAAACGTTGAGTAAGCTGCTGGCTCATGGGTCCCGCATGTCATCCTCTACGAACAATAAAAGTTTCCTTTCTTGGAGTTATTTTTTACCCCTAATTTCTGGCTAATTGCCTTTTTCTTTTGATCTCCTGCCCCCTCTGAAACGATGAGGACGCTGTTGGCAGGTCGGTCCCACATGTCATCCTCTATGAACAATAAAAGTTTCCTTTGATGGATTTATTTTGAATCCCTAATTAATTTCTGGATATTTCCCCTGCCGCCTTGGAATCGTTGAGGATGCTGCTGTCTCATGGGTCCCGCATGTCATCCTCTCAGAACTGTAAATGTTTATTTTCTTGGATTTTGTTGACCAAACAATTTTTGGCTTATTTTTTCTTTCGATCACCTGCAGCCTTTAAAACGTTGAGGACGCCGCTGGCTCACGGGTCCCACATGTCAACCTCTATGAACAATAAACGCTGAGGATGCTGCTGCCTCATGGGTCCCGCATGTCATCCTCTCAGAACGAAAATGTTTCTTTTCTTGGATTTTTTACCAACAGATTTTTGGTTTATTTTTTCTTTTCATCCCCTGCCGCCTTTAAAACATTGACGACGCTGTTGGCTCATGGGTCCCCGATGTCAGCCTCCCCGTACAAGAAACATATGATATCTTGATTATTTTGCAGACAATAAACAATGTATTACGCTCGGAGCTATTTCAAACGGATAATTAAATATTTATTTTTACATAAACAAACTTATATGTTGAATCTCCTTGTTTTTTTGTCTTTGCGAAGCATAGGACTTTCCTGTTTTTTTAGAAAATTCGGAACTTTCCTGTTTTGGAGTGGGCTGAAATTGTACGAGTCAAAAGGCCAAGCAGGATAGTTCGAAAGCCCAGATGTCCAGATGCAGCCCAATTGAAATCTTTCTTCTTGGATTTTTTTCACCCCCTGATTTCTGGCTACTTCATTTTTCTTTTGGTTCTGTGCCGCTTGGAAACATTGAGACCGCTGCTGCAAAATGGGACCCGCATGTCATCCTCTACGTACAATAAAATTTCTTTTCTTGGATTATTTTTGGCTCCTGATATTTGGTCACTTGCCTTTTTCTTTCGATCCCGTGCAGCCTCTCAAACGGTGATATCGCTGCTGCTAATTGGGACCCGCATGTCATCCTCTATGTACAATCAAGTTTCTTTTCTTGAATTATTTTTGGCTCCTGATATTTGGTCACTTGCCTTTTTCTTTCGATCTCATGCCACGTTTGAAACGTTGAGGAACCTGCTGCTAAATGGGACCCGCATGTCATCCTCTATGTACTATAAAACTTTCTTTTCTTGGATTATTTTTGGCACCTCATATTTGGTACTTGACTTTTTCTTTCGATCCCCTGCTGCCTCTCAAACGGTGATACCGCTGCTGCTAAATGGGACCCGCATGTCATCCTCTATGTACTATAAAACTTTCTTTTCTTGGATTATTTTTGGCTCTGATATTTGGTCACTTGCGTTTTTTCTTTCGATCTCATGCCACGTTTGAAACTTTGAGGAACCTGCTGGCTCATGGGACCCGCATGTCATCCTCTAAGTGCTATAAAAGTTTACTTTATATGGTTTTTTTTCACTCTACGATTTTTGTTTATTTGCTTTTTTCTTTTGATGACCTGCCGCCTTGGAAATGTTGAGTAAGCTGCTTACACATGGGACCCGCATGTCATCCTCTATGTACAATCAAGTTTCTTTTCTTGAATTATTTTTGGCTCCTGATATTTCGTCACTTGCCTTTTTCTTTCGATCTCATGCCACGTTTGAAACGTTGAGGAACCTGCTGGCTCATGGGACCCGCATATCATCCTCTATGTGCTATAAAAGTTTGTTTTCTTGGATTTTTTTTCACCCTCTGATTTTTGGCTATTTGCCTTTTACTTTTGATCCCCTGGCCCCTTTGAAACGTTGAGTAAGCTGCTGGCACATGGGACCCGCATGTCAACCTCTATGTCCATCAACTTTCTTTTCTTGGATTTTTTTTGACCCTCTAATTTCTAGCTACTTTCTTTTTCTTTTGATCTCAAGCCGCATTTCAAACATTGAGACCGCTGCTGCAAAATTGGACCCGCATGTCATCCTCTATGTACAATAAATCTTGGATTATTTTTGGCACCTCATATTTGGTCACTTGCGTTTTTTTCTTTCGATCTCATGCCACCTTTGAAACGTTGAGTAAGCTGCTGGCTCATGGGTCCCCCATGTCATCCTCTACGAACAATAAAAGTTTCCTTTCTTGGAGTTATTTTTGACCCCTAATTTCTGGCTATTTGCCTTTTTCTTTTGACCCCCTGCCCCCTTTGAAACGATGAGGACGCTGTTGGCAGGTCGGTCCCACATGTCATCCTCTATGAACAATAAAAGTTTCCTTTGGTGGATTTATTTTTTACCCCTAATTAATATCTGGCTATTTCCTTTTTTTTCTTTTGCTCCCCTGCCGCCTTGGAAACGTTAGGATGCTGCTGCCTCATGGGTCCCGCATGTCATCCTCTCAGAACGATAAATGTTTTCTTTTCTTGGATTTTTTTACCAACTGATTTTTAGTTTTTTATTTTATTTTCGATCCCCTGCCGCCTTTGAAACGTTGACGACGCTGCTGGCTCATGGGTCCCCGATGTCAGCCTCCCCGTACAAGAAACATGTGATATCTTGATTATTTTCCAGACAATAAACAGTGTATTTCGCTCTGCAAACGGATAAATTAAATCTTCATTTTTACATAAATAAACTTATATGTTGAGTGTCCTTGTTTTTTGTTTTGGCGAAGCATAGGACTTTCCTGTTTTTTTTTTGAGAAAAAACCGAACTTTCCTGTTTTGGAGTGGGCTGAAATTGTACGAGTCAAAAGGCCCAGCAGGATAGTTCGAAGGCCCAGATGTCCAGATGCAGCCCAATTGAAATCTTTCTTTTCTTGGATTTTTCACCCCGATTTACGGCTACTTCATTTTTCTTTTGGTCCTGTGCAAAATGGGTCCCACATGTCATCCTCTATGTACAGTAAATTTCTTTTCTTGGATTATTTTCGGGTCCTGATATTTGGTCACCTGCCTTTTTCTTTCGATCTCATGCCGCCTTTGAAACGTTGAGGAATCTGCTGGCGCTTGGGTCCCGCATGTCATCCTCTATGAACAATAAAAGTTTCCTTTCTTGGAGTTATTTTTGACCCCTAATTTCTGGCTACTTCCTTTTTCTTTTGATCCCCTGCCGCCTTTGAAATGTTGAAAACTTTCTTTTCTTTGATTATTTTTGGCACCTCATATTTGGTCACTTGCCTTTTTCTTTCGATCCCCTGCCGCCTTTCAAACGGTGATACATTTCTTTGCAAAATGGGACCCGCATGCCATCCTCTATGTACTATAAAACTTTCTTTTCTTGGATTTTTTGGCTCTGATATTTGGTCACTTGCCTTTTTTCTTTCGACCTCCTGCCGCATCTCAAACGGTGATACCGTTCTTGCTAAATGGGACCCGCATGTCATCCTCTATGTACAATAAAGTTTCTTTTCTTGGATTATTTTTGGCTCCTGATATTTGGTCACTTGCCTTTTTCTTTCGATCCCATGCCGCCTTTGAAACGTTGAGGAAGCTGCTGGCTCATGGGTCCCGCATGTCATCCTCTATGAACAATAAAAGTTTCCATTGTTGGAGTTATTATTTACCACTAATTTACGGCTACTTCCTTTTTCTTTTGATCCCCTGCCGCCTTTGAACGTTGAAGAATCTGCTCGCTAATGGGTCCCACATGTCAGCCTCTATGGACGATAAACCTTTCTTTTCTTGGAGTTATTTTGACCCCTAATTTCTGGCTATTTTGCCTTTTTTTGGATCCCGTGCTGCCTTGGAAACGTTGAGGATGCTGCTGCCACATGGGTCCCGCATGTCATCCTTTCAAAACGATAAATGTTTCTTTTCTTCGATTTTTTTACCAACTGATTTTTGATTTATTTTTCTTTCGATCCCCTGCCGCCTTTAAAACTTTGACGACGCCGGCTGGCTCATGGGTCCCGATGTCGGCCTCCCGTACAAGAAACATGTGATATCTTGATTATTTTGCAGACAATAAAAAGTGTATTTCACTCTGAGCTATTGCAAACAGATAAATTAAATCTTTATTTTTACATAAACGAACTAATATGAATCTCCTTGTTTTTGTTTTGTTTTTGCAAAGCATAGGACTTTCTTGTTTTGGAGTGGGCTGAAATTGTACGAGTCAAAAGACGTCCAGCAGGTTAGAAGGCCCAGATGGCCAGGCAGCCCCAATTTATATCTTCCTTATCTTGGATTATTTTTTGATCAAAAGGCCCAACAGGGTACATCCTTTTTCTTTTGGTCCTGTGTGCCGCCTTGGAAACGTTGAGGACGCTGCTGCCTCATGGGACCCGCATGTCATCCTCTATGAACTATGAACTCTAAAAGTTTCTTTTTTCTTAGATTTTTTTTTCACCCCTCTGATTTTTGGCTATTTCCTTTTTCTTTTGTTCCCCTGCCGCCTTGGGACCCGTATGTCATCCTCTATGTACAAAAAACTTTCTTTTCTTGGAGTTTTATTCCCCCTAATTTCGGGCTACTTTCGTTTTCTTTTGATCTCAAGCCGCATTTGAAACGTTGAGACCGCTGCTGCAAAATGGTACCCACATGTCATCCTCTATGTAAAATAAAAGTTTCTTTTCTTGGATTATTTTTCACGCTCTGATTTTTGGCTATTTCCTTTTTCTTTCGATCCCCTGCTGCTTAGAAACGTTGAGGATGCTGCTGCCTCATGGGTCCCACATGTCATCCACTACGAACAATAAAAGTTTCTTTTCTTCGATTTTTTTCACCCTCTGCTTTTTGGCTATTTCCTTTTCATTTGATCCCCTGCCGCCTTGGAAACGTTGAGGATGCTGCAGCGTCATGGGACCCGCATGTCATACTCTATGTACAATAAAAGTTTCTTTTCTAGGTTTTTGGCACCTGATATTTGGTCACTTGCCTTTTTCTTTCAATCTCATGCCGACTCTCAAAGGTACAATAAAAGTTTCTTTTCTTGGATTATTTTTGGCTCCTGATATTTGGTCACTTGCCTTTTTCTTTCGATCTCATGCCGTCTTTGAAACGTTCAGACCGCTGCTACAACATGGGACCCTATGTCATCCTCTATGTACAATGAAAGTTTCTTTTCATGGATTATTTTTTGCTCATGATATTTGGTCACTTTCCTTTTTCTTTCGATCTCATGCCGCCCCGGCCCTCTGAAACGACGAGTAAGTTGTTGGCTCATGGGACCCGCATGTCATCCTCTATGTACAATAAAGTTTTTTTCTTGGATTTTTTACCCCCTGATTTTTGGTCACTTGCCTTTTTCTTTCGATCATGTGCCGCCTTTGAAATTGTGGACGCTGCTGGCTCATGGGTCCCACATGCCAGCCTCTATGAACAATAATATTTCTTTTCTTGGATTTTTTTTACCCCTGATTTCTGGCTATTTGCCTTTTTCTTTGGATCCCCGACCGCCTTTGAAACGATGAGGACACTGCTGGCGCATAGCTCCCACATGTCAGCTGATACGTCCCCGACGTATCCATAATTTCTGTTGTTCCATGCTTGTTTTATGACAATACTTACATGTTTTGCTTGCACTTTATGATGATTTCATGCGTTTTCCGGAACTAACCTATTAACAAGATGCCACAGTGCCAGTTCCTGTTTTCTGCTGTTTTTGGTTCCAGAAAGGCTGTTCGGGCAATATTCTCGGAATTGGACGAAATCAACGCCAAACCTCCTATTTTTCCCGGAAGGCTCCAGAACACCGAAGAAGAGTCGGAGAGGGGCCAGAGGGCCACCAGACCATAGGGCGGCGCGGCCTGGCCTGGGCCCGCGCCACCCTATGGTGTGGAGCCCCCAGGTGCCCCCCTGCGCCGCCTCTTCGCCTATAAAATCCCTTTCGACCTAAAAACACCGTACCAATTGACGAAACTCCAGAAAGACTCCAGGGGCGCCGCCGCCATCGCGAAACTCCAATTCGGGGGACAGAACTGCGTTCGGCACCCTGCCGGAACGGGGAAGTGCCCCGGAAGCCATCTCCATCGACGCCACCGCCTCCGCCATGCTCCGTGAGTAGTTCCCCCATGGACTACGGGTTCTAGCGATAGCTATGTCGGTATACTCTCCCCATGTACTTCAATACAATGGTCTCATGAGCTGCCTTACATGATTGAGATTCATCTGATGTAATCGGTGTTGTGTTTGTTGGGATCCGATGGATGATACATTATGATTAGTCTATCTATAAAGTTTGTGAAGTTATTGTTGCCGCAATCTTGTTATGCTTAATGCTTGTCACTAGGGCCCGAGTGGCATGATCTTAGATTTGAGCTCTATACTTATTGCTTAGATTGTATCTACAAGTTGTATGCACATGTCACTGTCCGGAACCAATGGCCCCGAAGTGACAGAAATCGGGACAACCGGAGGGGATGGTAGTGATGTGAGGATCACATGTTTTCACGGAGTGTTAATGCTTTGCTCCGGTACTCTATTAAAAGGAGTACCTTAATATCCAGTAGTTTCCCTTGAGGCCCGGCTGCCACCGGCTGGTAGGACAAAAGATGTTGTGCAAGTTTCTCATTGCGAGCACGTACGACTATATACGGAAAACATGCCTACATAATTAATAAGCCTGATGTTCTATCTTAATGCTTTGATTCCTATCAATTGCCCAACTGTAATTTGTTCACCCAACACTTGTCACTTATTGGAGAGTTACCACTAGTGTAGATCGCTGGGAACCCCGGTCCATCTCTCATCATAATATACTTGTTCTACATGTCATTGGAAGTAGTATCAACTATCTTCTCGTGCCATTGCTCTCATATTGCTATTAACACGTATTCTTGTTACTCTTTGCTCTCATATTACTGCTACTTTCACATCACCCCTGTTGCTAGTGCTTTTCCAGGTGCAGCTGAATTGACAACTCAGTTGTTAAGGCTTATAAGTATTCTTTACCTCCCCTTGTGTCGAATCAATAAATTTGGGTTATACTACCCTCGAAGACTGCCGCGATCCCCTATACTTGTGGGTTATCAAGACTGTTTTCTGGCGCCGTTGCCGGGGAGGCATAGCTCTACTCATAAGTTCACCTGGGGAGTACACTCTACCTCTATCTCTGTTCTTATTTTATTTTATTTTGTTTTGCTTAGTTTACTTTTGTCTAGTTTATTTGTGCTTAGTTTATTTCTGTCTTGTTTTATTTTTCTTAGTTTACTTTTGTCTAGTTTCTTTTTGTCTTGTTTTACTTTTCTCATATACCCAAAAATCCATAAAAATTTGAAAAAACCAAAAAATTAAAAACTGCTGTTATGGGAGAACCTACAACCTACTTGGAGCTTATAGAATGTTATAATAATTATAGGAAATCAAGAGCTGGTGAAATAATGAGTGCTATGATAGAAAAAGTGGATACAATTGCTAAAATCTTGCTTAAACGCCATGATATAAACTGTTGCTCTCAACAGGATACTAAACATCTTAAATTTCAATGTGGCTTTAGTGAGGAATTTTTAATTAAGAACTATAATCGGAATTGCTATATTCATTATGGGTTCGAAGAGGTAGAACAATTTGTTGTGTTTATGGGAGCCTCTGAGATCGAATCCTTCATGGTTGAGAATTATGAAACTTGTGTTGTTTGTAAGGACCTTAAAGATTATGTCTCTTCTATCCTTAATTGTTGCATGGAATGCTTCGGTAATAATCCTTATATCCTTGATTATAAAGAGAGACACATTAATGCACAAGAATGCACTCACAATTTGCAGGAACCTGTGGAAGAAGAAATTGATGAACCTGAAAGCTCATTGGATGAAAAAGAGGAGGAAATTGATGAACCTGAATGCTCATTGGATGAAAAGGAAGAGGAGAGCGACGAACAAAAGGAGGAAGAATGGATTAGCTACCCATGCCAACCTTCTAATGAGAGTAACTCTTTATCTCTTACACTATTTGATTGTCCTCCATGCTTACCGGAAGAGGTTGAATGTTATGTTCCTGTGGATTCTCTTGAAATATTACCTATGAGTAAAACTTGTGAAAATAATTATGCTACTGTTATATATGATAATCCATGCTACTTTGATAAATCTTATGATAATGCTTTGTTTGTGCCTGATGTCGAAATGCATGGTACTAAAGAATTTTGCTTAGCAAATGTTTATGATAAAGCTCTAGATGATGGTCCTATGTTACTTGATACTATTAATTGTACTACTAATGAAAATGGGATTGGAGAATTCTTGACTTATTCTATGAGTCCCATATCTCTTGAGATTGATCATTTACCTCGTTATATTATTGATAAATGTAAGTTTGAAAGTTTTAATTCCACTATTCTTGAACTTGATAAAAATTATGTGTTTGGAAATCATGAAAAGTATGCTGCATGTGATAGTTATATTGTTGAGTTTATTCATGAAGCTACTGAAAATTATTATGAGAGAGGAAAATATGGTTGTAGAAATTTGCATGGTACTAATACACCTCTCTATATGCTTAAAATTTTGAAGTTACACTTGTTCTATCTTCCTATGCTTGTTACTTTGCTTTTCATGAACTTGTTTATTTACAAGATTCCTTTGCATAGGAAGCATGTTAGACTTAAATGTGTTTTGGATTTGCCTCTTGATGCTCTCTTTTGCTTCAAATACTATTTCTTGCGAGTGCATCATCAAAACTGCTGAGCCCATCTTAATGGCTATAAAGAAAGCAACTTCTTGGGAGATAACCCATGTGTTATTTTGCTACAGTACTTTGTTTTATATTTGTGTCTTGGAAGTTGTTTACTACTGTAGCAACCTCTCCTTATCTTAGTTTTGTGTTTTGTTGTGCCAAGTGAAGCCTCTAATCGAAGGTTGATACTAGATTTGGATTTCTGCGCAGAAACAGATTTCAATCTGTCACGAATCTGGGCTGTTTCCTCTGTAGAAAAATCGGAAAAATATGCCAATTTACGTGCGTGTTCCTCAGATATGTACGCAACTTTCATTAGTTTTGAGTTTTCTGATTTGAGCAACGGAAGTATTTTATTAAAATTCGTCTTTACTGGCTGTTCTGTTTTGGCAGATTCTGTCTCTGTTTTTTGCATTGTCTCTTGTGGACTTTAAGCGAGGTTTTCTAGACGTAGAGAGCTGTAGCTAATGTTTTATTGAGTTCTTGCAATGTGCCACTACAGGATCAAGGTGGATTCAAATTTTTGAGTACTAACCCCTCTAATGAAGTTTATGAGAAGTTTGGTGTGAAGGAAGTTTTCAAGGGTCAAGAGAGGAGGATGATATATGATCAAGAAGAGTGAAAAGTCTAAGCTTGGGGATGCCCCCGTGGTTCATCCCTGCATATTTCAAGAAGACTCAAGCGTCTAAGCTTGGGGATGCCCAAGGCATCCCCTTCTTCATCAACTTATCAGGTTCCTCCCCTGAAACTATATTTTTATTCGGTCACATCATATGTGCTTTACTTGGAGCGTCTGTGTGTTTTTATTTTTGTTTTTGTTTGAATAAGATCGGACCCTAGCAATCCTTGTTTGGGAGAGAGACACGCTCCGCTTTTTCATATGAACACTTGTTCTTCGTTTTACTTTTAATGTTCAATGATAAAAGTTGGAAGCTACAATACTTATCTTTATTTGGTTGGAAAAAGAAAGTGCCTCATATGTCATTGGATAATTTGACGCTTGGCAATTGTTTTGAGCTCTCAAGTAGATCATTAAGTTTTTGCATGTAGTTTAAACCTATTAGTGGAGAACTACTGTAGAGCTTGTTAAAATTGGTTTGCATAATTGATCTCTCTTAAGGTCTAGATATTTTCTGGTAAAAGTGTTTGAGCAACAAGGAAGACAGTGTAGAGTATTATAATGCTTGCGATATGTTTTTTTATGTAAGTTTTGCTGTACCGGTTCATACTTGTGTTTGCTTCAAACAACCTTGCTAGCCTAAGCCTTGTATCGAGAGGGAATACTTCTCATGCATCCAAATCCTTGAGCCAACCACTATGCCAATTGTGTCCACCATACCTACCTACTATGTGGTATTTCCTGCCATTCCAAAGTAAATTGCTTGAGTGCTACCTTTAAATAATTCAAAATGCTTCTCAATTTGTGTTAATGTTTTATAGCTCATGAGGAAGTATGTGGTGTTTAGCTTTCAACCTTGTCATTTACTTTTGACGGACTCTCATATGGACTAGTGGCACATCCGCTTATCCAATAATTTTGCAAAAAGAGCTGGCAATGGGATTCCCAGTCCCGAATTAATTAACTTAAATAGACACTCCTCCATGGTTTGTGATTGTTGGACGGCACCCGAAGGATTTGGTTAGCCATGGATTGTGTAAGCAAAGGTTGGGGGGAGTGTCATCATCATAATAAAACTAAAATAAAAAGGCACTCCTTCATGGTATGAGATTGTTGGCAGGCACCCGAGGATTCGGTTAGCCATGGTTTGTGAAAGAAAGGTTGGAAGGAGTGCCACCCAAAAATAAAAATTCATGGGAGCCGCTCTTGAAAGTCCGGTTGGCGAGGTAGTTAGTGTACCCATTACCATTCGTTGACAACAACAAACACCTCTCAAAACTTTACTTTTTATGCTCTCTTTATGTTTTCAAAACCAAAGCTCTAGCACAAATATAGCAATCGATGCTTTCCTCTTTGAAGGGCCATTCTTTTACTTTTATGTTGAGTCAGTTACCTAATTCCTTCCACCTTAGAAGCAAACACTTGTGTCAACTGTGCATTGATTCTTACATACTTGCATGTTTGCATTCATCATATTACTCTATGTTGACAATATCCATGAGATATACATGTTGAAAGTTGAAAGCAACCTCTGAAACTTATATCTTCCTTTGTGTTGCTTCGATGCCTTTACTTTGAATCTATTGCTTTATGAGTTAACTTTTGTGCGATCTTTTGATGCTTGTCTTGAAAGTACTATTCATGAAAAGTTTTGCTATATGTTATCTATTTGTTAGCAACTATAGATCATTGCCTTGAGTCACTTCATTCATTTCACATGCTTTGTAATAGTATGATCAAGGTTATGTAAGTAGCATGTCACTACAGAAATTATTCTTTTTATCGTTTACCTGCTCGGGACGACGAGAACTAAGCTTGGGGATGCTGATACGTCCCCGACGTATCCATAATTTCTGTTGTTCCATGCTTGTTTTATGACAATACTTACATGTTTTGCTTGCACTTTATGATGATTTCATGCGTTTTCCGGAACTAACCTATTAACAAGATGCCACAGTGCCAGTTCCTGTTTTCTGCTGTTTTTGGTTCCAGAAAGGCTGTTCGGGCAATATTCTCGGAATTGGACGAAATCAACGCCAAACCTCCTATTTTTCCCGGAAGGCTCCAGAACACCGAAGAAGAGTCGGAGAGGGGCCAGAGGGCCACCAGACCATAGGGCGGCGCGGCCTGGCCTGGGCCCGCGCCACCCTATGGTGTGGAGCCCCCAGGTGCCCCCCTGCGCCGCCTCTTCGCCTATAAAATCCCTTTCGACCTAAAAACACCGTACCAATTGACGAAACTCCAGAAAGACTCCAGGGGCGCCGCCGCCATCGCGAAACTCCAATTCGGGGGACAGAACTCTGTTCCGGCACCCTGCCGGAACGGGGAAGTGCCCCCGGAAGCCATCTCCATCGACGCCACCGCCTCCGCCATGCTCCGTGAGTAGTTCCCCCATGGACTACGGGTTCTAGCAGTAGCTATGTCGGTATACTCTCCCCCATGTACTTCAATACAATGGTCTCATGAGCTGCCTTACATGATTGAGATTCATCTGATGTAATCGGTGTTGTGTTTGTTGGGATCCGATGGATGATACATTATGATTAGTCTATCTATAAAGTTTGTGAAGTTATTGTTGCTGCAATCTTGTTATGCTTAATGCTTGTCACTAGGGCCCGAGTGGCATGATCTTAGATTTGAGCTCTATACTTATTGCTTAGATTGTATCTACAAGTTGTATGCACATGTCACTGTCCGGAACCAATGGCCCCGAAGTGACAGAAATCGGGACAACCGGAGGGGATGGTAGTGATGTGAGGATCACATGTTTTCACGGAGTGTTAATGCTTTGCTCCGGTACTCTATTAAAAGGAGTACCTTAATATCCAGTAGTTTCCCTTGAGGCCCGGCTGCCACCGGCTGGTAGGACAAAAGATGTTGTGCAAGTTTCTCATTGCGAGCACGTACGACTATATACGGAAAACATGCCTACATAATTAATAAGCCTGATGTTCTATCTTAATGCTTTGATTCCTATCAATTGCCCAACTGTAATTTGTTCACCCAACACTTGTCACTTATTGGAGAGTTACCACTAGTGTAGATCGCTGGGAACCCCGGTCCATCTCTCATCATAATATACTTGTTCTACATGTCATTGGAAGTAGTATCAACTATCTTCTCGTGCCATTGCTCTCATATTGCTATTACTGCTGCTGTGTTACTGTTACTACTGCTCTCATATTACTGCTACTTTCACATCACCCCTGTTGCTAGTGCTTTTCCAGGTGCAGCTGAATTGACAACTCAGTTGTTAAGGCTTATAAGTATTCTTTACCTCCCCTTGTGTCGAATCAATAAATTTGGGTTATACTACCCTCGAAGACTGCCGCGATCCCCTATACTTGTGGGTTATCATCAGCCTCTAAGAACAATAAACATTTCTTTTCTTGGATTTATTGTTGACCCCTAATTAATGGCTACTTTGCTTTTTTTTTTGATCCCCAGCCGCCTTAGAAACGTTGAGGACGCTGCTGGCTCATGGGTCCCATATGACAGCCTCTATGAAAAGTAAAACATTTACTTTCTTGGATTTATTTTTGACACCTAATTAATGACTACTTGGTTCTTTTCTTTTGATCCCGTGACGCCTTTGAAACGTTGAGGGCCCTGCTGGCTCATGGGTCCAACATGTCAGCCTCTATGAACAATAAGAGTTTCTATTGTTGCATTTATTTTTGACCCCTAATTTCTGGCTATTTGCCTTTTTTCCATTGCCTGCCACCTTAGAAACGTTGAGGACGCTCATTTGGCTGGGTCCCACATGTCAGCCTCTTTGTACGATAAAAGTTTCCTTTGCTGGATTTATTTTTGACCCCTAATTTCTGGCTATTTGCCTTTTTCTTTCGAACTCCACCGCCTTTGAAACGTTGATGACGCTGCTGCAAACTGGGTACAATATGTCAGCCTCTTTGTGCGATAAACCTTTCCTTTCTTGGATTTTTTGGACACCTGATTTCGAGCTACTTGCCTTTTTCTTTTGATCTCCTGCCCCCTTTGAGAAACGTCGAGAACGATGCTGGTTCGTGGGTCCCACATGTCATCCTCTCTGAATGATAAATGTTGAGGCCGCGGCTGCAAGATACGTCCCACATGTCGGCTGATTTGTTGAATACACGTTTCCTTTCTCGAATTTATATTTGACCCCTGATTTACGGCTACTTTGCCGTTTCTTTCGATCCCTGCATGTCTGCTACTCCACCGAAAAACAGACCGGCATGTATTCATCACAATACTGGTAGCTAATTTAGGAAAAATGTGTTCATCACGGGATTCAAACAAAGATCTTCATCTCTGCTAAATTTTGATTTCACCAAAAACCGAACAACGTGTGTTCATGACTTTAAGTTCACAAACACTATGGTTTCTCTATAAAATAAGGTCACCATCCGTTCCTTTATTGAAGGCATTTGCGAAAAGTGTCTTTGGCTAATGGGCACCAGTGCTCCTGCTGTTTAAAAAAAAATCAAATATCATACATATTTGTTTCAAAAAAATCTGAAAATGAATGTAGACATAATAAATAAAGTAACCTACAAGCGTGTAAAATTTTAATATGACATTCTTTATATTGTAGACTACACAAAAAAGACAAAATCTGTTGAAATTTGGAGATTTGAAATATGCATACCTAGATCCACACGTTTGTTACTTTTGTGTAGCCCAGAATTTTTTGTATTTGAAACTGAAATTTTGCACGTTTATGGGACAATTCATTAGCTACTCCATGATTTTTTTTCTAATTTTTTGAACAAATAAATATATTTTTTATTTTTTCTAAAATAGCAGGAGCACTGGTGCCCAAGAGCACCAAATCTCTTAATAGGCATTTGCGCCTAATAGCGTGAGCTTAGCTAATTTTTGAAGAAAAAAAGATGTCCATTGTGGTATTCAGGACAAAGATCTTCATGTCTGCTACTGCACCAAACAACAAACCAGCATGTATTCATCACAATACGGGTAGCTAATTTGTGAAAAATATGTTCAGCACGGGATTCAAACAAAGATCTTCATCTCTGCAAAATTTTGATTTCAGCAAAAACCGAACAGCGAATGTTCATGAGGTTAAGTTCACGAACACTATGTTTTCTCTATAAAATAAGGTCACCATCTGTCTCTTATTTCTCAAGGAAAAACAGGTGGAAGTGTTGGGACGAACCACATGGGTGCTTCGGCTCTATGTTCAATCTTCTCTTTTTTGTACTGTAATCTTGAGCCTATGGCAGGACCTCCATTGACGTGCATTCTGCACCAATTTGGCCTTGGACGTATCCATGTATCACGGGCGCGATTGTGGGTAGCAAAGACACAGTCAGGTTTGAACAATTGGAAATCTAGTTCTGCAGCCTCTGCGTCGATTGGCGGGGGTAGCATGAAAATTGGGTGATTGAGTCCAAGAAATAAAGAACGCCCCTTCAAATTGTTCAATCTTTCCCACCTTGCCTCTTCTACAGGGTCCAAGGTATGGGCAGATCTCAAGAAAACGTAGCACCGTACCAAAGGATAAGACCTCAGCTTGTTACCCATATGTAATATTGAAGGACCGAGGATGGGCCGATAACCTTTAACCTGAATCCACGCGAGATCAGATTCACCAGTAATGGACTCTGCTCTCATTGGTGCCAGGAACCAAGTGCGCTGGTCAGAAAATCCAAGAAATACATCTTCATCTTCATAATTATGATTATCACCATCATCATCTAATTCTTCATCATCTAATTCTTCATCATCGAATTCGTCTTCTTCTAATTCTTCTTCTTCTAATTCTTCTTCATCAGCATCATTATCTTCATCGGCACCTCCATCGCCTTGAGCCACATTTGCTTCATCATCTTCCATGACAGCATCTCCCTCGATTTGAGCGAAAATTGCAGCCACTTCTGCTTCTTCATCTTCAATGACAGGGGCGTCAATGAGACGCGGGGCTGCATGTGTCCCTGCAATGCACAAAGATCAACCACAATGCAGCAAGTAGGAACTACACTGAAAATTATCTCTTCTCTTCTATCTTCTATTTTCTACTACTATAAGGCACCAGTTTTTAACAAGACATGCAGCAGCAATTCCAACTGTTGGTGTCCGAAATCTAACGGTTGGGATTAGAGGTATTCGCGTGAAAAAAAATACCACACCAGTGTCCACTATTTCTAGAACCGTCATGTTTCCATTATGAAGAAAAATCAGAGCAGTCTCACACCGATATCACACGTCCCACTTGATAGTGATTAAGAAAGGTTCCAAATTTTTGTTCATATTTATAAACTATATGCTCACACTTATTTTCATGGTATAACCAAATTATTAGTTGTATTGAAAGTTTGAACAACATTTAGAACACAACTTTTATACATCAGTATTGCGAATCGTAATTGGTCCAACATGTGCAGCATGCCATTTACTAGTTAAGACATAAAACAAAGACTCACCACAGGTATATGGTTCCCGAACCAGAACATCTCCATACGGATATGTAACTGCATATACACGATGTAGGTGTGAACTTGTACCATATCCAGGAATGCCCATGGCATCGACATAGCTGTTTCTATCAAAGAATTCAGGGTTTCTCAGGATATTCCACTCCTTTTCTAGGGGCGCTTGTAGGATAGCGATCAATTCGTCAAATACAACGATTACCTCGTAATGCCATGGCCCTGCTAGATCATCTTTGTACGGCCTCTTGACGATCCGTACTTTGAGTAGTTCCAAACTTTTATCTATTTTGTATTTGAACAGGAATGGTGGGCTGCCATGCCACCATTCACTAGTAGGGCCCAAAGAAATTCCTGCATCTTGCAGAGATGGAAGAGGTATAATAGTATCTGATATGTATATGTTGCGGATCGTCAAGTGCCCGTCCTGCTGGACAAATGCCACCCAGTCGCCGTTACAACCCACCCAGTGCATGGGTCCATGTCCATCCAGTTCCTCCTTGGTATGGATAAATGCTGGAACTGTCGGCTTGTCTAATTGCATCAGCAACGCGTGAATGCCCTGCAAATAGGATTTGTTTCAAAATTGTCTATGCATGCAAGGTATTCGATAGAATGAAGAGCGGATTGTGCAGAACTGAAGCACAGATGTAATGGATAAATAAAGCAATTCCGAAGAGTACATGTGCATAGTGAAGGCAGCAAACCTTACAGTACTCCCAAATCAGGTGATGATGTTGAGTCTAAATTCATGCATGATGTTTGGCAATAAGAAAAGTTGATTGAAAAAACATAAGCTGAAACGAGATGAGTAAATAAATAAATACTCTTACAGTATTGTCGCGGTCGTCTGGCCATGTCTCGGGGTCACAGTGGAGCAGGCTCGGTAAACCGAACGGAACCTTATGCGCTCCGCGGATGGCATGCCGCATGCCGATCATGCCTCGAGCGAGGCAACCAGTGCTGAGGATATCCGCCCGCTCGGCTATGTTCTCCACCAGTGGGTAGTGGAGGTTGCCCCACCCCATGGACTGGTGGTAGCAATCAGGAATCTCCGGAACCGTACGCTTCTGCTTCATTGGAGTCGGAAATCTAATGCAAGGGAGAGAGGGGTGAACGGGAGAAAGAGACAGAAGAGGGTTTTTTTTTGGAGAAGATGCAGTAGTAGTACTACGATACTAGGAGGTGGAGATGCGGGGCATGTTTCCGGGGGAGAGGAACCACTATTTCCCTTTAAAAAAATAATAGCACTTGCGCAATAGAACTTGGGGCGGGGATATAGCGGTAAGAGGTATTGACCAACTTTCCCTCACCTTGACCCCACGTGGTTGTGAACCCGAGATAATTCTTTTTGATGAACCCGATATACTTATTATAGTACTAAAATAGTACAAGTATATACCTTGTACTCCTATATACTAACATTACTATTTTAAGGACTTTTGTTCCATGAGCAACAACTTCCCCCACTCCGCTCATCCGAAATCCTAGCCCCTCCAACTTCAAGGACCAATCAACATAGCTATGGCCTTCTAATTTGGCTCAAGTCGCCGCACACATAGTCCTCCCGCCGACAAGGAATAGGAGCATCAGCCCTTTCGTCGCTTGTTGTTATACATAATCATATACAGTACCATATATATTTCAAATTTCCATATCAAAAAATAGTTCAAATCTGAATTTTAACATCTCAAGCTAAACCCTCGCTTGCTCTTAAACATAAGCATACCATAGTTCTACTTTTGTCTTGACCGAACAACAGAACACAATGTGTTCATCACAACATAGCCAACCTGAGTACCTAGTAATGTAACTAGAGAAGTGAACCTATAGTTGATCAAGCCTTCAACTTTAACACAATAATACCCCCACATTATGTGTTGAGGAGCCACACCCATATATTTAAGAGTACCATCATGTAGACCACAAATGCATCAATGAAGAGAGGGGTATACTTATAGACCACCTCTTTACAAAACAGTTGTAATTAGTAGTCCACAATTGCCTCGTTCATTAGCTATGAAATTACATACTATCAGTAGCTACAATGGCTGCAGGCCCTGTTTCAGAATTAAACATCACACTTGTTCCAATCCGGGGCGTTGGCGAAGTTTGGGATGAACCAAAGCGGTGTCTTTACCAGGTACCTATCTTTTTTTGTTTTGCATGTTTTCTCCAAGGCGTTGGTTTGGAAACCAATGGCGCAATCTTCACGATTCAGACTGAATCGGCATATTTCGTGCATTGCGAATTGCGAAGCCATGCTTCATTCGGCAAGGTGTACACACAATTTCTTCTCGTCAGACATCCTGGGACAACATCTGCACCGCCTAATGGCAGCATAATCGGATAGTTCACTCCAAGGAAAAGAGAATATTCTCCAAGGTCATCAATTTTTTCCCATGGAATACCTTCATTTAACTTACTAGTGTCCTTCGTGAACACCAGGCAACCAAACCCAGAAGCATAGTTGCCAACAGTGCGACCATGATGAACACGACGATCAGAAGCAGTATGGCAAACTTTACAGGAATATTCCCTTTCATCAGCAATGCCCAATGTATGGATCAGAAGAAGTCTAGAACCATCTATAGATCTTGCTAACCACCACATGACATAATCGACCTCGTGATCATGGCCAAGAGCATCATCAAGTGCACATCGCCATTCAAACACAATGGGCGGTGGCTCTATGATCAGCAGAGGACCTGCTTGAAAACGAAATTACTGTTAAGAAGGGTATGTTTGGTTTGCACAAATCTGAAAACGTAAGAATTGGGAAAACGCATTAGGATTCAGATGGGATGATATAATGGCATTTCCATTCAATAATACAGCATATTGGTGTATTTGAGTACATCACATGGGAAACCAAAGGATTCATCTCAAGAAGTTCAAGTAGAGGTCAAAATCCAACATAATTCAATCTGAGAATAAAACTCCTAATTATACAATCCTCAAATTTTTCTATGGTAATCATCTCGAATAAAAAGTCTAAATACCAATGAAATTTCATCCGAAGCAAATATGCCCCAAGCCTCCAAGTCAGATCAGTCAGGTTTGAAAATTAATAAGTTTGTGCATTAAAATTATCTTTACAGCCATGAATAATGAAGCTCATCATACACTACGTCCGGAGGAAAATTACCAGCTTGCTGAGGATTCCATGCGTGAACAGTGCCAGTATGAGTTGTGGCAAACACAAGCCCTTTGTGGAGAATTGCATCGCTGTAATTGTAAAAGATGTGGGACTTGGGCTCTGCAAGAACTGTCCATCCAGAATCTTCGCCGCAAAGGAGGGCAACTCTGATGTCAAAAACAGCAACAAGAGAGAAATTTTTGTACCCCCCAGCAGCTGTGGGAACTTGGCAAATATATATCTTGTGAAATATAATAGCACGAAGGTTGTGGTGGTATATATTTGGAATGTGGGTGGTTTCAAACGGCACAGGGAGAGGAATTTCACGGCGAGTGTAGACGTTGACAAGTTTCCATTTGCAAGCAGGAAAGCCAGTGTCAACCATGGCAACCCAATCTCCATTGGCACCTACCCACTGCTTACCCGTACCGTCTGGCATCACAGCGTCGGAGGAGAACCTGTCCAGCAGCGTCAGCTTGCAATCCCGTGCTACCTTCGTCGGGTGAGAATGAAGAACACATGGCAGGCCAAACGGGAGAGAAAAAGATAGAGTTGCACTATCATTTGCAGAGTCGAAAAATAGTTTGGAAGAACCGACGAGGCTCGCGGCGGTGATGACGTCGCATCTTGTTACGAGTTCTTCAAGGGGACCTTCGGAAAAGACCTTCTGAAATAGTTTAGAGTCATCATTTTCCTTGTTCGATGCCGCCATCGCAGGGCAGGGGGTGGGTCTATGAGGTTTGGGTTCAACTGATTGGAGTTTAATTTGGGTTCGATGGCAGCAGGTGGCGGGGAAGATGAAGAACGGAGGCTCTCAAACTGGGCGGTGGAATTGATTCTAAAGCTGCATGGCGGCGGCACTGGCGCGTGCTATGGAAGGTGGTCGATTGGTGCGGGCGGGGTCGGAGGTAGACGATGGAGGTGAACCGAAATAGGGCAGGTGGGGGCGGGGCGCTTGACTTCGCTCCTCTACACTCTACAGCATCTCCTCCTGTTTCTTGGAAAGTGTATAGACCCATAATAAAAAGTCACTGTTCCCTCTGAAAAGGTGAAGAACAAGTCACTGGTCTAACGTGCAAATTTGGACATGCCAAGCTATGTGTTGTCATGTCAATTCAATGTCCATGGCAGTATTTTGAATTTTGCGTGACCAAAAGAAGTACGCCTTGGCCTTTCACAATCGGGGTTTCTTTAGAGCAAGAACAATAGAAGAGCCAACAGCTGGCAAAAGTACCACGTAGGCGGGCTATAAGCGCCCACTATTGTCCTACTTCCTCTTGGCGTGATACTCCCTCCGTCCACAAATAAGTGGACGTGCGGGATTTTCAAGGTAAATTAGTAAAAGGAAAGAAAAAAATGCATTGGAGCACTCGTATCTTAAGAAACACATGTACTCAACCACAGTTGTAGATTTTCTCGGCGCAAGACTTTTCCCCAGCAGTTGTGGCTTTCAGTTATTCGTGGGTGTGGGGAGGAGCTCCGCCGCATCGGTAGAAAGCAAAGAGGGATGGCGGCTCTCGATCGTGCGGTGTACTCATAAATCACGTGCGACCCATGCCCTAATAATTCACAATGCATTGATGAGGGCTATCACTTCATCATCCAATAAAATGTACTTAGTAACTACGGTAATAATATTGTCTTCTCGCAAAAAAAAATGGTAAAAATATTGTCTCTTAAGCCATGTACTAGTACAGTGCAAGATGCTTTAGAGAAATAAACCTATATTTTGTTGCTACTCCGTAATACACATGGTTATTTATTCTAGGCAAATGCCTACCGAAAGATGTAGGAATAGGGAAATGTAGGATTGCAATGTCATGTCCACTCCAATCCTATAGGAATTCATAGAATCCAAACTTTGTTTGATTCCACCATAGGAAAAGTAAAGCATTCTTAAAAAGAGGCATGAGTAGATGTTTAATTTTCTATGGAATCTGTGCAAAGAAATCCTTAGGAAAAATTCCTATAGGAAACAATCCTACAAATCAAATAGCCAAGGATTCAATTGTACCAATTTCCTATGCAAATCCTTGGTGTTCACCCAATCCTCTCGAATACTCATCCAAAAAATGCACTAATACTTTGATGGGGAGTTTTTGTATTCTAGGCAAGAATAGAGGGTTTGCGGGGATCACTTGAGAAGTGTATTAACCAAAGAAGGCATAAGTAATACACCAACACACACTAACATGCCCTTAATGGATGTATCTCCATAAACTCCCTCTGTTCTTTATTACTACTACTAGTTTATGTACTTCTTAACTAATATGGGATAATCATGAAATATATTTTCTAACATTCAGCCAAAATATAGTGTTTCGACTTTTTAAAATACTGAAAAACTAGTAATTAAAAATATTTGAGCTATCAAATCTAGGAAGTTTGAAAATATTTTGTATTCCGTCTGAAAGTTGTGTTACTTGGTGTAAGATTCACACAAAAATGATGAAAATATCAAACCTTCAAAAAAATTGTAGTAATTCAAACGTTATGTGCGTTTCATAATTTTGCAAAATCGATTCTATTTGCAATTAAAACTATAGTAGTTGGTGGTCCCCGATCATCTGATTTGCTCTTAAACAGCTCAATCCTAAATTTGAACCTCCTGCAATGCAGAACACGATAGTTGGTGGTTTGTGCGGAAAAAAATTACAGTTTAAAAAAGTGTTTTACGCAACGAAGGCAGCAATAAGCGGTAGTTTGTGCAATTTCCTCGTGTAAACAACATGTAGCGTCGAAGTAATAGTACTAGGAGTACAAAAATCTTGTGTAATTTCTAGTTCTACATATTACTAGTGTCCACTGTTTGAGAGTTGATGGTGAATGGGTCTAATTTTCAATCGAATGAGAATTAGCAAATTGATTTTTATGACAAAAGCATACAAAGGGAGTAAAACAACATACCCGCATTCGCCGCTGCTACCAGCATGCGATGCATCCACGAGTGCATTGACGGCTGCTGCAAATCCTCGGAAGGCATCTAGGTTTTGCAGATCGTCGATTGCCGCTGTTCGGCTAAGCTTAACCAGCATAGCTGCCGCCAAGATATCTCGGATTTGGACCACAGGCAGAAGCTGATTGGGGTCGAAGGATTGCCTGATTCGGAATTTGAAGTACCAAGCCCTCGGCTCCAATGATGGAAGTTTGGAACTCGGCCCGGCCAGAACCTCCCAAATCTGTGTGTGGCATTGGATGCCCATCGGCATCCCCAATGCTGCCGACGCCGTGATGTGGTCGGTCGCACTTTGGTCCCCACTAAAGGCTGGGGCTGCAGCACGTCGCCGCCGCCCCCGACGTCCCCACGACGGCAACGCCATGGACCGAGGCGCTGAGTTTGTTGGCGAACCCGAAGCCCTGGATGCCAAGTGCTTCTTCACAATGGAAGCATCCTCACCCGGCGAGGTTCGCCCCCGACGCATGCCTATGCTCCGACCAGCCCACTTTGCCGCTGCTGCCTGGGCTGCCGCCGATACCTGGGCCACCGCCGCTTCATGGGACCCCCCTCCCTCCTCTCCCTCTCCTAGATCAAAGGGCGCCAGGAGTCTAGCCACAGCAAGACACAGAGCCGCCTGCTTTATCGCACACCAATGGCACACAGACATTTGCGAGCTTTTAGCGCACACCCCTCCGAGGCTGAGTCGTGGAGCCTGGGTGCACGGGGCTATGGCTGGAGGAGTTGCCATGGGACGAGGGGTGTCGAGTGCTCGGGTAAGTACGGGAAAGGCGAAGTTTTGCATAACCTTATATGATCACATCAATGCTTCTCAAGGAGCCAAATACTGTATGAGAAACCGGAAAAGTTTGAACGTTTGAAAACTTTGCCGGCATAATGCATCCTTCCAATGCACGCCTACTAAGGTAGAAAGCCAACTCAATTGCTACTTTGTTGGCAAAATGTACCATGGCTCAATCTTAGGTCACACACCCATGAAGCCAAGTTAACACATCTATCAATTGGTATATTTTGGTCATATTAAATTTTTTACTTGAAACTTGTTGGTCATGCCATTCTACTACTCGCCTAACACTTTTTCTACGCGGGAAGGAGGGGGGTATGATGCTACCCTGAATTTTTATGCCCATTTGTATCTTGGTCAAATCCTAGGTTTGACCAAAATTTAAAACATGAAAATGAAAAATTAAGCCTGGATCCACTACAAGAAAAGTTGCCAAACTTTTCTTGTAGTGATCCTTCTTAATTAGTAACTTCAAAATGAAGCTTTTGGAAGGTTTTTGAAATTTCCATGTCTGAAACCCAAAACACCTCTTCATGATTGACTTCATAAGACAAATCGAGTTTAGGGTTAGGGGTAGATACATGATTTTTCTAGTTTGAATATGTCTAGACCTGGCTTATCAACTTGAATGCTTAGTATATGACATAAGAAGATGTACTATGTGCATTGGTTTCTCATTTATTTGATTTGTTTTGAATTTTTATGCCGAATCAAATTTTGGTCAAATCATAGGTTTAACCAAGATTTAAACAAGTTTAAAACATTAAAATGAAAAATTAAGCATGGATCCTTCTTAGTCACTCCAAAATGAAGCTTTTGGGAGGCTTTTGAAATGTCTATGTTTGAAACCCAAAACCACTTCTCTTCATGCTTGACTTCATAAGACAGATGAGTTTAGGGTTAGGGGTAGATACATGATTTTTCTGGTTTGAATAGGTCTAGACCTTGTTATCAAGTTGAATGGCTTACTATGTGACATAAGAAGACTATGTGCTTTGGTTTTTCATTTTTGATTTTTTGATTGTTTTTATGCCCATTTGAATCTTGGTCAAATCCTAGGTTTGAAAAAGAATTTAAACAAGTTTAAAACATGAAAATGAAAAGGTAAGCATGGATCCTTCTTAGTCAGTCCGAAATGAAGCTTTTGGGCGGTTTTCGAAATTTCCATGTTTGAAAACCCAAACCACTTCTCTTCATGCTTGACTTCATAAGACAAATTTAGGGTTAGGGGTATAGATACATGATTTTTCTTGTTTGATATGTCTAGATATTGTTTATCAACACTTGAATGCTTACAATATATGTGACGCAAGAAGACTATGTGTTATGGTTTATCATTTTTGGGGGTTTTTTCGAATTTTTTATGCGCACTTGAATCTTGGTCAAATCCTAGCTAGCTAGGTTTGACCAAGCTTTAAACAAGTTTAAAACATGAAAATGAAAAAGTAAGCATGTATATATCCTTCTTAGTCACTCCAAAATTAAGCTTTTTCGGAGGTTTTTGAAATTTCCATCTTGTAAACCCAAAACCACGTATCTTCATGTTTGACTTCAAAAGACAGAGTTTAGGGTTAGGGGGTAGATACATGATTCTTCTTTTAATATGTTTAGATCTTGTTTTATCAACTTGAATGTTGACTGTATGACATAAGAAGACTATGTTTTTGAATTTTTTATGAATCTTGGTCAAATCCAAGGGTTGACCAAGATTTAAACAAGTTTAAAACATGAAAATGAAAATGTTTCAAGTTCACCTTTGGTTCGATCTTTCAGTAACCAGGCGCATATATATATGGATGCAAATTGAGATAATTAATTCGTAAAACATTGGAAATGTCCATCATGTGTCATGTTTCCCCCTCACATGAAAATTGGATTGGTGGCAGACAAGTAAAAGCACATTTATGTGCGACAACCCAAAATGCACATATTTTGCTGAGTTTTCATGCATGCATTAAAAGTTGTGAATATATACATAAAATGCATGTGGGTCATGTTTGAAAAGTTTGACATGTATATGGTTCTTGTGTAGTAGTACTATAGTAGGTACGCAAACTCCCAGCCATCTTCTTTGTCAAGAGAAGACGCGCACCAGGATGCGTAGTGGAAGTCGTCTCTGGATCCTTCTGTTGTCCCTCTCACGGAAAAGAAAAAGAAAAAACATCTATCTCATTCTCGGCCTCGCTCGACTCGCTCGCTTGCAGCCTCGCACCTCCTGCGCACTGACAAACGCTGCACAACAGTCAACATCACCAGAAAAAAGATATACACCATAAATAATAAGAGGGGCCCCGTGACTGCTATCCCTTCTTCTCCTTCCGTGTGATCCCTCTTCTTCCGAGTTTCACTGGACGGGCAAACACACATGTGCTGCATAGTAATAATAAAAAAGTAAAAAATCGACCTATGAATCTATGATTAAATAGGTAAAATCCTGGGTTTTATCAAGGTTTAAACAAGTTTAAAACATGAAAATGAATAGGTAAGCATGGATCCTTCTTAGTCACTCTAAAATGAAGCTTTTGCGAGGTTTTTGAAATTTCCATGTTTGAAACCCAAAACCACTTCTCTTCATGCTTGACTTCGTAAGACAGAGTTTAGGGTTAGGGGTAGATACATGCTTTTTCTGGTTTGAATATGTCTAGACCTTGTTTATCAACTTGAATGCTTACTATATGACATAAGAAGGCTATGTTCTTTGGTTTTTCATTTTTTCTGTTTTTTCTGATTTTTTATGCCCATTTAAATCTTGGTCAAATCCTAGGTTTGACCAAGATTTAAACAAGTTTAAAACATGAAAATGAAAAGGTAAGCCTGGATCCTTCTTAGTCACTGTAAAATGAAGCTTTTGGGAGGTTTGTGAAATTTCCATGTTTGAAACCCAAAAGCACTTCTCTTCATGCTTGACTTCATAAGACAGAGTTTAGGGTTAGGGGGTGTAGATACATGATTTGTCTGGTTTGAATATGTCCAAATCTTATTTATCAACTTTTGAATGCATGCTACTCTCTCAAAGAAAAACTTTTGAATGCTTACTATATGACATAAGAAGACTATATGCTTTTAAAATTCAAACATATGGTAAGCATTCTTATGTCATATAGTAAGCATTCAAGTTGATAAACAAGCAAGGTTTGGACATATTCAAACCAGACAAATCATGTATCTACCCCCTAACCCCTAATTAAATTGTCTTATGAAGTCTAGCATGAAGAGAAGTGGTTTTGGGTTTCAAACATGGAAATTTCAAAAACCTCCCAAAAACTTCATTTTAGAGTGACTAAGAAGGATATACAAGCTTCCCTTTTCATTTTCATGTTTTAAACTTGTTTAAATCTTGGTCAAATCCTAGGTTTGACCAAAAGATTCAAATGGGCATGGAAATTCATAAAAAATCAAAAGAATGAAAAACCAAAGGACATAACATTATTATGTCATATATATATATAGTAAGCATTCAAGTTGATAAACAAGGTCTAGGCATATTCAAACCAGAAAATCATGTATATATCTACCCCTAACCCTAAACTCTGTCTTATGAAGTCAAGCATGCATGAAGAGAAGTGGTTTTGGTTTCAAACATGGAAATTTCGAAAAAACCTCCCAAGAGCTACATTTTGGAGTGACTAAGAAGGATATATAGATGCTTAATTTTTCATATTCATGATTTAAACTTGTTTAAACCATGTTCAAACCTAGGATTTGACCAAGATTCAAATGGGCATAAAATTTTAAAAAAATCAAAAAATAAAAAACAAGGCACATAGTATTCTTATGTCATATAGTAAGCATTCAATTAAGTTGATAAACAAGGTCTAGACATATTCAAACCAGGAAAATCATGCATCTACCCCCTAACCGTAGCTAAACTCTGTCTTATGAAGTTAAGCATGCATGAAGAGAAGTGGTTTTTGGTTTCAAACGTTTAAGCCAAAAGCCCCTTTTCAAATATTTCAAACTTATTCAAATTTGGTTCAAATATGAAAGACATACAAGTTATAGCACACATAGTGCATACATTTTCACACATACTGCACTAGATGCTAACCCTATAGTTTGAGGCCATTTGGGTGACCTAGGTCAAAAAAATTCTTGGATTAGAATCGTGTTGTTCGAACCCCGTAGTTGGATTTTTTTGAACCCTTGATCTGTAGAACTGGGCAAAACCCTAGTTTAACCTATTTAATTACAGATTCGTATATCGATTTTTCTACGAGTACTACCTTTTTATTATTACTATGCAGCACATGGGTGTTTGCCCGTCGAGTGAAACTCGAAGGAAGAGGGATCACTCGGAAGGAGAGAAGAAGGGAGAGCATTATGGTGTCTCCCCTTTTTCGGGTGATGATGTTGACTTTTGTGCAGGGTTTGTCAGTGAGCAGGAGGTGCGAGCGAGCGAGCGAGCAAGTCGAGCGAGGCCGAGAATGAGAGAGATTTGTTTTTTTTGTGAGAGGGACAACGGAAGGATCCAGAAGGACCCACAGACTTCCAATACGCATCCTGATGCGTCTTCTCTTGACAAAGAAGATGGCTGGGAGTTTGCGTACCTATTGCACGTGACTTGTGCTCACTGAAGTGTGGGACCTCAAACGTGGGCACCACACGTAAGTGACAGACCTGTTGGTGTAAAAACTCGATTGATTATTATAGTGCATTAGAACAAAGTTTCCTATGGATTCAAGGGTAGGAAATCCAAGTTAACTCATTTACATGACATTATTATTTCCATGAAGCAAAGTTAACACATCTATCGATTGGTACATTTTTTAGTGACTAAGAAGGATCCATTCTTACTTATTCGTTTTCACGTGTTAAACTTGTCTAAATCTTGGTCAAACCTAGGATTTGACCAAGATTCAAATGGGCAGAAAAATAAAATAAAAAACAGAAAAATGATAAACCAAATCACATAGTCATCTTATGTCATATAGTAAGCATTAAAGTTGATAAACAAGGTCTAGAAATATCAAACCATACGAATCATGTATCTACCCCCTAACCCCTAAACTATGTCTTATAAATTAAGTCAAGCATGAAGAGATGTGGTTTTGGGTTTCAAACATGGAAATTTCAAAAACCTCCCAAAAACTTCATTTTAGTGTGACTAAGAAGGATACATGCTTCCCTTTTCATATTCATGTTCTAAGCTTGTTTAAATTATCTTGGTCAAACCTAGGATTTGACAAGATTCAAATGGGCATCAATATTGAAAAAAATCAGAAAAAAAGAAAAACCAAAGGAAATAGTTTTCTTATGTTATATAGTAAGCATTAAAGTTGATAAAGAAGGTCTAGACATATTCAAACTAGACAAATCATGTATCTATACCCCCTAACCCCTAAACTCTGTCTTATGAAGTCAAGCATGTGAAGAGGAAGTGGTTTTGGGTTGCAAACATGGAAATTTCAAAAACCTCCGAAAAACTTCATTTTAGAGTTTCTAAGAAGGATCCATGCTTACCTTTGCATTTTCATATTTTAAACTTGTTTAAATCATTATCAAGCCTAGCATTTGACCAATATAGAAATGGGTGGGCACAAAATTCAAAAAAATCAGAAAAATGAAAAACAAATTAAAGCACATAGTCTTCATATGTCATATCGTATGAATTCAAGTTGATAAACGAGGTCTAGGTATATCCAAACCAGACAAATCATGTATCTACCCCCGGTCGATCTTATGAAGTCTAGCATGAAGAGAGAAGTCGTTTTTGGTTTCAAACATGGAAATTTCAAGAACATCCCAAAAGCTTCATTTTAGAGTGACTAAGAAGGATACATGCTTCCCTTTTCATTTTTATGTTTAAACTTGTTTAAATCTTGGTCAAACCTAGGATTTGACCAAGATTCAAATATATGGGCATAAAATTCAAAAAAAACAGAAAAATTTAAAACCAAGGCACATAGTCTTCTTATGTCATATAGTAAACAATCAATTAAATAAGTTGATAAACCAGGTCTAGACATATTCAAACCAGGAAAAACATGTATCTACCCCCTAACGCCCTAGCTAAACTCTGTCTTATGAAGTCAAGCATGCATGAAGAGAAGTGGTTTTTGGTTTCAAACGTTTAAGCCAAAAGGTAAGCATGGATCCTCCTTAATTAGTCACTGTAAAATGAAGCTTTTGGGAGGTTTGTGAAATTTCCATGTTTGAAACCCAAAAGCACTTCTCTTCATGCTTGACTACATAAGACAGAGTTTAGGGTTAGGGGGTGTAGATACATGATTTGTCTGGTTTGAATATGTCCAAATCTTATTTATCAACTTTTGAATGCATGCTACTCTCTCAAAGAAAAACTTTTGAATGCTTACTATATATATGACATAAGAAGACTATATGCTTTTAAAATTCAAACATATGGTAAGCATTCTTATGTCATATAGTAAGCATTCAAGTTGATAAACAAGCAAGGTTTGGACATATTCAAACCAGACAAATCATGTATCTACCCCCTAACCCCTAATTAAATTGTCTTATGAAGTCTAGCATGAAGAGAAGTGGTTTTGGGTTTCAAACATGGAAATTTCAAAAACCTCCCAAAAACTTCATTTTAGAGTGACTAAGAAGGATATACAAGCATCCCTTTTCATTTTCATGTTTTAAACTTGTTTAAATCTTGGTCAAACCTCTAGGATTTGACCAAAAGATTCAAATGGGCATAGAAATTCATAAAAAATCAAAAGAATGAAAAACCAAAGGACATAACATTCTTATGTCATATATATATAGTAATTAAGCATTCAAGTTGATAAACAAGGTCTAGACATATTCAAACCAGAAAATAATGTATATATCTACCCCTAACCCTAAACTCTGTCTTATGAAGTCAAGCATGCATGAAGAGAAGTGGTTTTTGGTTTCAAACATGGAAATTTCGAAAACCCTCCCAAGATCGAGCTACATTTTGGAGTGACTAAGAAGGATATATAGATGCTTAATTTTTCATATTCATGATTTAAACTTGTTTAAACCATGTTCAAACCTAGGATTTGACCAAGATTCAAATGGGCATAAAATTTTAAAAAAATCAAAAAATAAAAAACAAGGCACATAGTATTCTTATGTCATATAGTAAGCATTCAATTAAGTTGATAAACAAGGTCTAGACATATTCAAACCAGGAAAATCATGCATCTACCCCCTAACCCTAGCTAAACTCTATCTTATGAAGTCAAGCATGCATGAAGAGAAGTGGTTTTTGGTTTCAAACGTTTAAGCCAAAAGCCCATTTTCAAATATTTCAAACTTATTCAAATTTGGTTCAAATTTGAAAGACATACAAGTTATAGCACACATAGTGCATACATTTTCACACATACTGCACTAGATGCTAACCCTATAGTTTGAGGCCATTTGGGTGACCTAGGTCGAAAAAATTCTTGGATTAGAATCGTGTTGTTCGAACCCCGTAGTTGGATTTTTTTGAACCCTTGATCTGTAGAACTGGGAAAAACCCTAGTTTAACCTATTTAATTACAGATTCGTATATCGATTTTTCTACGAGTACTACCTTTTTATTATTACTATGCAGCACATGGGTGTTTGCCCGTCGAGTGAAACTCGGAGGAAGAGGGATCACTCGGAAGGAGAGAAGAAGGGAGAGCATTATGGTGTCTCCCCTTTTTCGGGTGATGATGTTGACTTTTGTGCAGGGTTTGTCAGTGAGCATGAGGTGCGAGCGAGCGAGCGAGGCCGAGAATGAGAGAGATTTGTTTTTTTGTGAGAGGGACAACGGAAGGATCCAGAAGGACCCACAGACTTCCAATACGCATCCTGATGCATCTTCTCTTGACAAAGAAGATGGCTGGGAGTTTGCGTACCTATTGCACGTGACTTGTGCTCACTGAAGTGTGGGACCTCAAGCGTGGGCACCACACGTAAGTGACAGACCTGTTGGTGTAAAAACTCGGTTGATTATAATAGTGCATTAGAACAAAGTTTCCTATGGATTCAAGGGTAGGAAATCCAAGTTAACTCATTTACGTGTTAAACTTGTCTAAATCTTGGTCAAACCTTGGATTTGACCAAGATTCAAATAAAGAAAAATAAAAAACAGAAAAATGAAAAACCAAATCACATAGTCTTCTTATGTCATATAGTAAGCATTAAAGTTGATAAACAAGGTCTAGACATATTAAACCAGACAAATCATGTATCTATACCCCTAACCCCTAAACTCTGTCTTATGAAGTCAAGCATGTGAAGAGAAGTGGTTTTGGGTTTCAAACATGGAAATTTCAAAAACCTCCCAAAAACTACATTTTAGAGTGACTAAGAAGGATACATGCTCCCCTTTTCATATTCATGTTTTGAGCTTGTTTAAATTATCTTGGTCAAACCTAGGATTTGACAAGATTCAAATGGGCATCAAAATTGAAAAAAAAGTCAGAAAAAAGAAAACCAAAGCAAATAGTTTTCTTATGTCATATAGTAAGCATTAAAGTTGATAAACAAGGTCTAGACATATTCAAACTAGACAAATCATGTATCTATACCCCCCAACCCCTGAACTCTGTCTTATGAAGTCAAGCATATGAAGAGAAGTGGTTTTGGGTTTCAAACATGGAAATTTGAAAAACCTCCCAAAAACTTCATTTTAGAGTGACAAAGAAGGATACATGCTTCCCTTTTCATATTCATGTTTTAAGCTTGTTTAAATTATCTCGGTCAAACCTAGGATTTGACAAGATTCAAATGGGCATCAAAATTGAAAAAAATCAGGAAAAAGAAAAACCAAAGCAAATAGTTTTCTTATGTCATATAGTAAGCCAATTAAGTTGATAAACAAGGTCTAGACATATTCAAACTAGACAAATCATGTATCTATACCCCCTAACCCCTAAACTCCGTCTTATGAAGTCAAGCATATGAAGAGAAGTGGTTTTGCTCCCAAAAGCTTCATTTTAGAGTGACTAAGAAGGATCCATGCTTACCTTTGCATTTTCATATTTTAATCTTGTTTAAATCATTATCAAGCCTAGGATTTGACCAAGATACAAATGGGTGGGCACAAAATTCAAAAAAATCAGAATAATGAAAAACAAAAGCACGTAGTCTTCTTATGTCATATCGTATGCATTCAAGTTAAACGAGGTCTAGGTATATCCAAACCAGACAAATCATGTATCTACCCCGTGTTGATCTTATGAAGTCTAGCATGAAGAGAAGTCGTTTTGGGTTTCAAACATGGAAATTTCAAGAACATCCCAAAAGCTTCATTTTAGAGTGACTAAGAAGGATACATGCTTCCCTTTTCATTTTCATGTTTTAAACTTGTATAAATCTTGGTCAAACCTAAGATTTGACCAAGATTCAAATATATGAGCATAAAATTCAAAAAAAACAAAAAATGAAAACCAAGGCACGTAGTCTTCTTATGTCATATAGTAAGCAATCAATTAAGTTGATAAACAAGGTCTAGACATATTCAAACCAGGAAATCATGTATCTACCCCCTAACCCTAGCTAAACTCTATCTTATGAAGTCAAGCATGCATGAAGAGAAGTGGTTTTTGGTTTCAAACATTTAATCCAAAAGGTAAGCATGGATCCTCCTTAGTCACTGTAAAATGAAGCTTTTGGGAGGTTTGTGAAATTTCCATGTTTGAAACCCAAAACCACTTAAGACAGAGTTTATGGTTAGGTGTAGATACATGATTTTTCTTGTTTGAATTTGTCTAGACCTTGTTTATCAACTTGAATTTTTTACTATATGATATAAGAAGGCTATATATATGTGCTTTGGTTTTTCATTTTTTGATTTCTTTCGATTTTTTTATGCCTATTTAAATCTTGGTCAAATCCTAGGTTTAAACAAGTTTAAAACATGAAAATGAAACGGTAAGCATGAATCCTTCCTTACTCACTCTAAAATGAAGGTACTTGAAAATTTTATGTTTGAAACCCAAAACCGATTCTCTTCATATGTTTGACTTCATAAGACAGAGTTTAAGGTTAAGGGTAGATATGATACATGATATTTCTGCTTTGAATATGTCTAGACCTTGTTTATCAACTTGAATGCTTACTATATGACATAAGAAGGCTATATATGTGCTTTGGTTTTTCAAATTTTTTTGAATTTTTCTGAATTTTTACTCCCATTTGAATCTTGGTCAAATCCTAGGTTTGACCAAGGGTAAAACAAGTTTAAAACATGGCAATGAAAAGGTAAGCATGGATCATTCTTAGTCTCTCTAAAATGAAGCTTTTGGGAGGTTTTTGAAGTTTCCATGTTTGAAACCCAAAATCACTTCTCTTCATATGCTTGGCTTCATAAGACAAAGATTAGGGTTTAGGGGTAGATATATACATGTTTTGGGAGGTTTTTGAAATTTCCATGTTTGAAACCCAAATCCACTTATCTTCATCCTTGACGTCTTCATAAGACAAAAGTATAGGGTTAAATATATATGCATGGGTAGATACATGCTTTTTTCTAGTTTGAATATGTATAGACCTTGTTTAAAATTATCAACTTAATTGAATGCTTACTATATATATGACATAAGAAGGCTATATATGTGCTTTGTTTTTTCATTTTTTCATTTTTTCCTGATTTTTTATGCCCATTTGAATCTTGGTCAAATCCTAGGTTTGATCAAGATTTAAACAAGCAGTTTAAAAAATGAAAATGAAAAGGTAAGCCTCGATCCTTCTTAATTAGTCACTGTAAAATGAAGCTTTTGGGAGGTTTGTGAAATTTCCATGTTTGAAACCCAAAAGCACTTCTCTTCATGCTTGACTTCATAAGATAGAGTTTAGGGTTAGGGGGTGTAGATACATGATTTGTCTGGTTTGAATATGTACAAATCTTATTTATAACCTTTTGAATGCATGCATGCAACTCTCTCAAAGAAAAACTTTTGAATGCTTACTATATGACATAAGAAGACTATATGCTTTTAAAATTCAAACATATGGTAAGCATTCTTATGTCATATAGTAAGCATTCAAGTTGATAAACAAGCAAGGTTTGGACATATTCAAACCAGACAAATCATGTATCTACCCCCTAACCCCTAATTAAATTGTCTTATGAAGTCTAGCATGAAGAGAAGTGGTTTTGGGTTGCAAACATGAAAATTTCAAAAACCTCCCAAAAACTTCATTTTAGAGTGACTAAGAAGGATATACAAGCTTCCCTTTTCATTTTCATGTTTTAAACTTGTTTAAATCTTGGTCAAACCTCTAGGATTTGACCAAAAGATTCAAATGGGCATGGAAATTCATAAAAAATCAAAAGAATGAAAAAACAAAGGACATAACATTCTTATGTCATATAGTAAGCATTCAATTAAGTTGATAAACAAGGTCTAGACATATTCAAACCAGGAAAATCATGCATCTACCCCTAACCCTAGCTAAACTCTGTCTTATGAAGTCAAGCATGCATGAAGAGAAGTGGTTTTTGGTTTCAAACGTTTAAGCCAAAAGCCCCTTTTCAAATATTTCAAACTTATTCAAATTTGGTTCAAATATGAAAGACATACAAGTTATAGCACACATAGTGCATACATTTTCACACATACTGCACTAGATGCTAACCCTATAGTTTGAGGCCATTTGGGTGACCTAGGTCGAAAGAATTCTTGGATTAGAATCGTGTTGTTCGAACCCCGTAGTTGGATTTTTTTGAACCCTTGATCTGTAGAACTGGGCAAAACCCTAGTTTAACCTATTTAATTACAGATTCGTATATCGATTTTTCTACGAGTACTACCTTTTTATTATTATTATGCAGCACATGGGTGTTTGCCCGTCGAGTGAAACTCGGAGGAAGAGGGATCACTCGGAAGGAGAGAAGAAGGGAGAGCATTATGGTGTCTCCCCTTTTTCGGGTGATGATGTTGACTTTTGTGCAGGGTTTGTCAGTGAGCAGGAGGTGCGAGCGAGCGAGCGAGTCTAGCGAGGCCGAGAATGAGAGAGATTTTTTTTTGTGAGAGGGACAACGGAAGGATCCAGAAGGACCCACAGACTTCCAATACGCATCCTGATGCGTCTTCTCTTGACAAAGAAGATGGCTGGGAGTTTGCGTACCTATTGCACGTGACTTGTGCTCACTGAAGTGTGGGACCTCAAGCGTGGGCACCACACATAAGTGACAGACCTGTTGGTGTAAAAACTCGGTTGATTATAATAGTGCATTAGAACAAAGTTTCCTATGGATTCAAGGGTAGGAAATCCAAGTTAACTCATTTACGTGTTAAACTTGTCTAAATCTTGGTCAAACCTTGGATTTGACCAAGATTCAAATGGGCAGAAAAATAAAAAACAGAAAAATGAAAAACCAAATCACATAGTCTTCTTATGTCATATAGTAAGCATTAAAGTTGATAAACAAGGTCTAGACATATTAAACCAGACAAATCATGTATCTATACCCCTAACCCCTAAACTCTGTCTTATGAAGTCAAGCATGTGAAGAGAAGTGGTTTTGGGTTTCAAACATGGAAATTTCAAAAACCTCCCAAAAACTACATTTTAGAGTGACTAAGAAGGATACATGCTCCCCTTTTCATATTCATGTTTTAAGCTTGTTTAAATTATCTTGGTCAAACCTAGGATTTGACTAGATTCAAATGGGCATCAAAATTGAAAAAAAAGTCAGAAAAAAGAAAACCAAAGCAAATAGTTTTCTTATGTCATATAGTAAGCATTAAAGTTGATAAACAAGGTCTAGACATATTCAAACTAGACAAATCATGTATCTATACCCCTAACCCCTGAACTCTGTCTTATGAAGTCAAGCATATGAAGAGAAGTGGTTTTGGGTTTCAAACATGGAAATTTGAAAAACCTCCCAAAAACTTCATTTTAGAGTGACAAAGAAGGATACATGCTTCCCTTTTCATATTCATGTTTTAAGCTTGTTTAAATTATCTCGGTCAAACCTAGAATTTGACAAGATTCAAATGGGCATCAAAATTGAAAAAAATCAGGAAAAAGAAAAACCAAAGCAAATAGTTTTCTTATGTCATATAGTAAGCCAATTAAGTTGATAAACAAGGTCTAGACATATTCAAACTAGACAAATCATGTATCTATACCCCCTAACCCCTAAACTCCGTCTTATGAAGTCAAGCATATGAAGAGAAGTGGTTTTGCTCCCAAAAGCTTCATTTTAGAGTGACTAAGAAGGATCCATGCTTACCTTTGCATTTTCATATTTTAATCTTGTTTAAATCATTATCAAGCCTAGGATTTGACCAAGATACAAATGGGTGGGCACAAAATTCAAAAAAATCAGAATAATGAAAAACAAAAGCACGTAGTCTTCTTATGTCATATCGTATGCATTCAAGTTAAACGAGGTCTAGGTATATCCAAACCAGACAAATCATGTATCTACCCCGTGTTGATCTTATGAAGTCTAGCATGAAGAGAAGTTGTTTTGGGTTTCAAACATGGAAATTTCGAGAACATCCCAAAAGCTTCATTTTAGAGTGACTAACAAGGATACATGCTTCCCTTTTCATTTTCATGTTTTAAACTTGTTTAAATCTTGGTCAAACCTAAGATTTGACCAAGATTCAAATATATGAGCATAAAATTCAAAAAAAACAAAAAATGAAAACCAAGGCACGTAGTCTTCTTATGTCATATAGTAAGCAATCAATTAAGTTGATAAACAAGGTCTAGACATATTCAAACCAGGAAATCATGTATCTACCCCCTAACCCTAGCTAAACTCTGTCTTATGAAGTCAAGCATGCATGAAGAGAAGTGGTTTTTGGTTTCAAACGTTTAATCCAAAAGGTAAGCATGGATCCTCCTTAGTCACTGTAAAATGAAGCTTTTGGGAGGTTTGTGAAATTTCCATGTTTGAAACCCAAAACCACTTAAGACAGAGTTTATGGTTAGGTGTAGATACATGATTTTTCTTGTTTGAATTTGTCTAGACCTTGTTTATCAACTTGAATTTTTTACTATATGATATAAGAAGGCTATATATATGTGCTTTGGTTTTTCATTTTTTGATTTCTTTCGATTTTTTTATGCCTATTTAAATCTTGGTCAAATCCTAGGTTTAAACAAGTTTAAAACATGAAAATGAAACGGTAAGCATGAATCCTTCCTTACTCACTCTAAAATGAAGGTACTTGAAAATTTTATGTTTGAAACCCAAAACCCCAGTTCTCTTCATATGTTTGACTTCATAAGACAGAGTTTAGGGTTAGGGGTAGATATGATACATGATATTTCTGCTTTGAATATGTCTAGACCTTGTTTATCAACTTGAATGCTTACTATATGACATAAGAAGGCTATATATGTGCTTTGGTTTTTCATTTTTTTTTTGAATTTTTCTTAATTTTTACTCCCATTTGAATCTTGGTCAAATCCTAGGTTTGACCAAGGTTAAAACAAGTTTAAAGCATGGCAATGAAAAGGTAAGCATGGATCATTCTTAGTCTCTCTAAAATGAAGCTTTTGGGAGGTTTTTGAAGTTTCCATGTTTGAAACCCAAAATCACTTCTCTTCATATGCTTGGCTTCATAAGACAAAGATTAGGGTTTAGGGGTAGATATATACATGTTTTGGGAGGTTTTTGAAATTTCCATGTTTGAAACCCAAATCCACTTATCTTCATCCTTGACGTCTTCATAAGACAAAAGTATAGGGTTATATATATATGCATGGGTAGATACATGCTTTTTTCTAGTTTGAATATGTATAGACCTTGTTTAAAATTATCAACTTAATTGAATGCTTACTATATATATGACATAAGAAGGCTATATATGTGCTTTGTTTTTTCATTTTTTCATTTTTTCCTGATTTTTTATGCCCATTTGAATCTTGGTCAAATCCTAGGTTTGATCAAGATTTAAACAAGTAGTTTAAAAAATGAAAATGAAAAGGTAAGCCTCGATCCTTCTTAATTAGTCACTGTAAAATGAAGCTTTTGGGAGGTTTGTGAAATTTCCAAGTTTGAAACCCAAAAGCACTTCTCTTCATGCTTGACTTCATAAGACAGAGTTTAGGGTTAGGGGGTGTAGATACATGATTTGTCTGGTTTGAATATGTACAAATCTTATTTATCAACTTTTGAATGCATGCTACTCTCTCAAAGAAAAACTTTTGAATGCTTACTATATGACATAAGAAGACTATATGCTTTTAAAATTCAAACATATGGTAAGCATTCTTATGTCATATAGTAAGCATTCAAGTTGATAAACAAGCAAGGTTTGGACATATTCTAACCAGACAAATCATGTATCTACCCCCTAACCCCTAATTAAATTGTCTTATGAAGTCTAGCATGAAGAGAAGTGGTTTTGGGTTTCAAACATGGAAATTTCAAAAACCTCCCAAAAACTTCATTTTAGAGTGACTAAGAAGGATATACAAGCTTCCCTTTTCATTTTCATGTTTTAAACTTGTTTCAATCTTGGTCAAACCTCTAGGATTTGACCAAAAGATTCAAATGGGCATGGAAATTCATAAAAAATCAAAAGAATGAAAAAACAAAGGATATAACATTCTTATGTCATATATATATAGTAAGCATTCAAGTTGATAAACAAGGCCTAGACATATTCAAACCAGAAAATCATGTATATATCTACCCCTAACCCTAAACTCTGTCTTATGAAGTCAAGCATGCATGAAGAGAAGTGGTTTTGGTTTCAAACATGGAAATTTCGAAAAACCCTCCCAAGAGCTACATTTTGGAGTGAGTAAGAAGGATATATAGATGCTTAATTTTTCATATTCATGATTTAAACTTGTTTAAACCATGTTCAAACCTAGGATTTGACCAAGATTCAAATGGGCATAAAATTTTAAAAAAATCAAAAAATAAAAAACAAGTCACATAGTATTCTTATGTCATATAGTAAGCATTCAATTAAGTTGATAAACAAGGTCTAGACATATTCAAACCAGGAAAATCATGCATCTACCCCCTAACCCTAGCTAAACTCTGTCTTATGAAGTCAAGCATGCATGAAGAGAAGTGGTTTTTGGTTTCAAACGTTTAAGCCAAAAGCCCCTTTTCAAATATTTCAAACTTATTCAAATTTGGTTCAAATATGAAAGACATACAAGTTATAGCACACATAGTGCATACATTTTCACACATACTGCACTAGATGCTAACCCTATAGTTTGAGGCCATTTGGGTGACCTAGGTCGAAAAAATTCTTGGATTAGAATCGTGTTGTTCGAACCCCGTAGTTGGATTTTTTTGAACCCTTGATCTGTAGAACTGGGCAAAACCCTAGTTTAACCTATTTAATTATAGATTCGTATATCGATTTTTCTACGAGTACTACCTTTTTATTATTACTATGCAGCACATGGGTGTTTGCCCGTCGAGTGAAACTCGGAGGAAGAGGATCACTCGGAAGGAGAGAAGAAGGGAGAGCATTATGGTGTCTCCCTTTTTCGGGTGATGATGTTGACTTTTGTGCGGTGGTTTGTCATGGAGCAGGAGGTGCGAGCGAGCAGCCAGCGAGCGAGTCGAGCGAGGCCGAGAATGAGAGAGATTTGTTTTTTTTGTGAGAGGGACAACGGAAGGATCCAGAAGGACCCACAGACTTCCAATACGCATCCTGATGCGTCTTCTCTTGACAAAGAAGATGGCTGGGAGTTTGCGTACCTATTGCACGTGACTTGTGCTCACTGAAGTGTGGGACCTCAAGCGCGGGCACCACACGTAAGTGATAGACCTGTTGGTGTAAAAACTCAGTTGATTATAATAGTGCATTAGAACAAAGTTTCCTATGGATTCAAGGGTAGGAAATCCAAGTTAACTCATTTACGTGTTAAACTTGTCCAAATCTTGGTCAAACCTAGGATTTGACCAAGATTCAAATGGGCAGAAAAATAAAAAACAGAAAAATGAAAAACCAAATCACATAGTCTTCTTATGTCATATAGTAAGCATTAAAGTTGATAAACAAGGTCTAGACATATTAAACCAGACAAATCATGTATCTATACCCCTAACCCCTAAACTCTGTCTTATGAAGATAAGCATGTGAAGAGAAGTGGTTTTGGGTTTCAAACATGGAAATTTCAAAAACCTCCCGAAAACTACATTTTAGAGTGACTAAGAAGGATACATGCTCCCCTTTTCATATTCATGTTTTAAGCTTGTTTAAATTATCTTGGTCAAACCTAGGATTTGACAAGATTCAAATGGGCATCAAAATTGAAAAAAAAGTCAGAAAAAAAGAAAACCAAAGCAAATAGTTTTCTTATGTCATATAGTAAGCATTAAAGTTGATAAACAAGGTCTAGACATATTCAAACTAGACAAATCATGTATCTATACCCCCTAACCCCTGAACTCTGTCTTATGAAGTCAAGCATATGAAGAGAAGTGGTTTTGGGTTTCAAACATGGAAATTTGAAAAACCTCCCAAAAACTTCATTTTAGAGTGACAAAGAAGGATACATGCTTCCCTTTTCATATTCATGTTTTAAGCTTGTTTAAATTATCTCGGTCAAACCTAGGATTTGACAAGATTCAAATGGGCATCAAAATTGAAAAAAATCAGGAAAAAGAAAAACCAAAGCAAATAGTTTTCTTATGTCATATAGTAAGCCAATTAAGTTGATAAACAAGGTCTAAACATATTCAAACTAGACAAATCATGTATCTATACCCCCTAACCCCTAAACTCCGTCTTATGAAGTCAAGCATATGAAGAGAAGTGGTTTTGCTCCCAAAAGCTTCATTTTAGAGTGACTAAGAAGGATCCATGCTTACCTTTGCATTTTCATATTTTAATCTTGTTTAAATCATTATCAAGCCTAGGATTTGACCAAGATACAAATGGGTGGGCACAAAATTCAAAAAATCAGAATAATGAAAAACAAAGCACGTAGTCTTCTTATGTCATATCGTATGCATTCAAGTTAAACGAGGTCTAGGTATATCCAAACCAGACAAATCATGTATCTACCCCCTGTTGATCTTATGAAGTCTAGCATGAAGAGAAGTCGTTTTGGGTTTCAAACATGGAAATTTCAAGAACATCCCAAAAGCTTCATTCTAGAGTGACTAAGATGGATACATGCTTCCCTTTTCATTTTCATGTTTTAAACTTGTTTAAATCTTGGTCAAACCTAAGATTTGACCAAGATTCAAATATATGAGCATAAAATTCAAAAAAAACAAAAAAAATGAAAACCAAGGCACGTAGTCTTCTTATGTCATATAGTAAGCAATCAATTAAGTTGATAAACAAGGTCTAGACATATTCAAACCTGGAAAATCATGTATCTACCCCCTAACCCTAGCTAAACTCTGTCTTATGAAGTCAAGCATGCATGAAGAGAAGTGGTTTTTGGTTTCAAACGTTTAAGCCAAAAGGTAAGCATGGATCCTCCTTAGTCACTGTAAAATGAAGCTTTTGGGAGGTTTGTGAAATTTCCATGTTTGAAACCCAAAACCACTTAAGACAGAGTTTATGGTTAGGTGTAGATACATGATTTTTCTTGTTTGAATATGTCTAGACCTTGTTTATCAACTTGAATTGTTTACTATATGATATAAGAAGGCTATATATGTGCTTTGGTTTTTCATTTTTTGATTTCTTTCGAATTTTTTATGCCTATTTAAATCTTGGTCAAATCCTAGGTTTAAACAAGTTTAAAACATGAAAATGAAAGCAGTAAGCATGAATCCTTCCTTACTCACTCTAAAATGAAGGTACTTGAAAATTTTATGTTTGAAACCCAAAACCCGTTCTCTTCATATGTTTGACTTCATAAGACATAGTTTAGGGTTAGGGGTAGATATGATACATGATATTTCTGCTTTGAATATGTCTAGACCTTGTTTATCAACTTGAATGCTTACTATATGACATAAGAAGGCTATATATGTGCTTTGGTTTTTCATTTTTTTTGAATTTTTCTGAATTTTACTCCCATTTGAATCTTGGTCAAATCCTAGGTTTGACCAAGGTTAAAACAAGTTTAAAACTTTTCAATGAAAAGGTAAGCATGGATCCTCCTTAGTCACTGTAAAATGAAGCTTTTGGGAGGTTTTTGAAATTTCCATGTTTGAAACCCAAAATCACTTCTCTTCATGCTTGACTTCATAAGGCAGAGTTTAGGGTTAGGGGGTAGATACATGATTTGTTTGGTTTGAATATGTCTAGACCTTGTTTATCAACTTGAATGCTTACTATATGACATCAGAAGACTATGTTCTTTGGTTTTTTTCCGTTTTTTTTGAATTGTTATACCCATTTGAATCTTGGTCAAATCTAGGTTTGACCAAGATTTAAACAAGTTAAGAAATTGAAAATGAAAAAGGTAAGCCTGGATCCTTCTTAGTCCTTGTAGGAGAATGAAGCTTTTGGGAGGTTTGTGAAATTTCCATGTTTGAAACCCAAAACCAGTTCTCGTGATATGTTTGTCTTCATAAGACAGTGTTTTTATCAACTCGATTGCTTACTATATGACATAAGAAGGCTATATATGTGCTTTGGTTTTTCATTTTTTGATTTTTTCTGAATTTTTATGCCCATTTAAATCTTGGTCAAATCCTAGGTTTGACCAAGGTTTAAACAAGTTTAAAACATGAAAAGAAAAGGTAAGAATGGATCCTTCTTAGTCATTCTAAAATGAATGAAGCTTTTGGGATGTTCTCACAAATCGATCTAGTCTACATGACTTTGATAAATTTTAATTAAGAAGCAGCAACTTAACAATAATTACCCAAAATCTAACAGCTGGTTCGACAACAACCTGGACGTTACGCTAAAATGAACTGTGAAAACAATGAACAGCACTTTTGTAGTACTGTACTCGGTACTCCGTACTTGCTCCAGATAATCCCCATTGCTTCACTACTACAAAGAGTAATGTACTACCCCGGCTCGCATTCATTGTTTCCCCGACTATTCGAGCTTTGGACGTCCATCGAGTTGTACTCCGCAGTACGATGCGCTAGCTCGATTAATGGCATGCTATAAAATTCTATACTAGCCGACAGATGTCCATTCCTCGGGTTGCGCGCCAGAGCCTTCGAAGAGAAGGTAGCCGCTCTGTCCCGTTGATTTACGGTGGACGGACAGGATACTCCGGACCGCTCTCGATTCATTTCCTTCTGCTCCCGCGTCCTGACCCTTCGCGGACTGAGATCCAGTGACTTCACTAAGAGAAGTCACCATGCGACTTTACACACGTGAGCCATTCGATCAAGATCCAACGCTCGCGGTTGATCCAAATTTCGAACTTAAACTAAACTAATATTTTAAATGGACTGGAACTTTCCGAGAATACGTCTTAATGTAAAGTTTTTCTGTTTTTTCTGAGCTACATAAATTTTAATTTCAAATTTTAGATCGACCATGTTCGTTGGATCTTAACCTGATGGCTCGTATAGGTAAAGTTCATGGTAACTTCTGTTGGGTAAAGTCACTGGATCTCGGTCATAAGGGAGCCCCTCTCGGCCGTTGATTTAGGATGGGCGGACCAGGTTGCTCGAAGCGAGGGCAGGAGACGGTTGTCTGGTTTTAATAGGGGGGAGTACTTCTTCCATCCCCTTCTTGCTTCACTTCCAGTCTCCTTCCACTTCCAGCGATGCCTCCGAAGTCAAGGCCACCATCTCGCTTGAAGAAGCACCATCTAGTGTTGACCAAGGATGCGGAGAGTTCCCGCCGGCGGTCTATCCAGATGTTGGCCGCGAGAAAGGGCCCGCCAGAAAACGAAGGCCCTGCTTCACGCTCGTCTCGGAACGGCGTCAGTCGTGCGGTCGAAGATTCCTGGTCGGTTTCCATCGCCATGTTTCTTGATTCTTCCTGGCCCGGAGGTCCCAACTCTTTATTCCGTATTAATCCTTTTTATACATATCTCAGTGCCCCATGACGCACCCTGACATCTTCTCATGACGACTTCAACCCCTGTCTCCTGCGCTTAGAGGTTACCACTGATTGGACATTTTAGTCTTCCTCTCGTCACTTTGTTTCGGTACTGATGATATTGCCATGCAGGAAGCATCGGCTTGTTTCAGAGATGAGCTTAAAACTCTCGTGGAACTCGCCTCCAACTTTCGCGATGATGTCGATACTTTGAAGGATGAGGTCACCGGCCGGGGCAAGCTGCATGATGTGAGCGTTCCATCAAGTGAGGAAACGAACTCTGTCATCAAGAAGCTCAAGGGCGAGAATTTGATGCTTAAGATCGAGTGCGGCTTTCTTCGCGAAGAAAACATCGAGCTATCAAACAGGTGCGTTCAAGCTCTCAACGGGAGCCTCAACACCCAACATGATGCGGTGAAGAAGATGATGGATGACAGCATCTTGAAGAAAAACAATATGGTGGAGGACACGCGCGGGATGGTCGATCCAATCCAGGCACCGCAGAAGGAAGTCGATGCGCTCCGAGTCCAGCCACCTTTGCGTAGGTCGCCGAGGTGCCCTCGCGCAGGTCACTGAGGAGCGCACGTCACCGAGTAGGCTGGGGGATAAGGAATTCCAACGAGAGAAGCGGAATCACCACCTGTCCTGATGGAGGGCCACTCCGCCAAGTAGGCTGGGGGAGAGAAACACTGCCTCTCATTGTTCTTTAACTAGTCCTCCGATCCATATTACTTGATGTTAAAATGGATGTATCTACAACTGAAATATGTCTAGATACATATATTTTAGTATCACAAAGTAAGTATCAACGTTTATATTGCCCAAGTCTTATTATCCATCCCTAAGGTGGGTCGCTTTTGTAACTACTGATTGCAGATTCGACTCTTACAGAGATCGAAAGATTTTAGAGTGACTAAGAATGATTCATGCTTAGCTTTCCATTTTCATGTTTTAAACTTGTTTAAATCTTGCTCAAACCTAGGATTTGACCAAGATTCAAATGGGTTTAACAATTAAAAAAATCAGAAAAATGAAAAACCAAAGCACATAGTATTCTTATGTCATATAGTAAGCATTCAAGTTGATAAACAAGGTCTAGACATATTCAAACCACACAAAACATGTATCTACCCCTAACCCTAAACTACGTACGATGAAGTTAAGTATGAGGAGAAGTGATTTTGGGTTTCAAACATGGAAATTTCACAAACCTCCCAAAACCTTCATTTTAGAGTGACTAAGAAGGATCAATGCTTACCTTTTCATTGCCATGTTTTAAACTTGTTTTAACCTTGGTCAAACCTAGGATTTGACCAAGATTCAAATGGGCGTAAAAATTCAAAAAAAATAGAAAAAATGAAAAACCAAAGCACATATATAGCCTTCTTATGTCATATAGTAAGCATTCAAGTTGATAAACAAGGTCTAGACATATTCAAACCAGAAATATCATGTATCATATCTACCCCTAACCCTAAACTCTGTCTTATGAAGTCAAAAATATGAAGAGAACTTGGGTTTTGTGTTTCAAACATAAAAATTTCAAGTACCTTCATTTTAGAGTGACTAAGAAAGGATTCATGCTTACCTTTTCATTGTCATGTTTTAAACTTGATTAAACCTTGGTCAAACCTAGGATTTGACCAATATTTAAATGGGCATAAAAATGAAAAAAATGGAAAACCAAAGCACATATATAGCCTTCTTATGTCATAAGCATTCAAGTTGATAAACAAGGTCTAGACATATTCAAACAAGAAAAATCATGTATCTACACCTAACCAAAAACTCTGTCTTAAGTGGTTTTGGGTTTCAAACATGGAAATTTAAAGAACATCCCAAAAGCTTCATTTTAGACTGACTAAGAAGGATACACACTTCCCATTTCATTTTCATGTTTTAAACTTGTTTAAATCTTGGTCAAACCTAGGATTTGACCAAGATTCAAATAAGTAAAAACATGAAAACGAAAAGGTAAGCATCGATCCTTATTAGTCGCTCTAAAATGAAGCTTTTGGGAGGTTTTTGAAATTTTCATGTTTGAAACCCAAAACCACTTCTCTTCATGCATGCTTGACTTCATAAGACATAGTTTAGGGTTAGGGGTATATACATGATTTTTCTGGTTTGAACATGTCTAGACCTTGTTTATCAATTTGAATGCTTACTATATGACATAAGAAGGCTATGTGCTTTGGTTTTTCATTCTTACGATTTTTTTCTTAATTTTTATGCCCATTCGAATCTTGGTCAAATCCCAGGTTTGACCAAGATTTAAACAAGTTTAAAACATGACAATGAAAAGGTAATCAATCCTGGATCCTTCATAATTAATAAGTTAGTCTAATTAAAATGAAGCTTTTGGGAGGTTTTTGAAATTTTCGTGTTTGAAACCAAAAACCACTTCTCTTCATGCTTGACTTCATAAGATAGAGTTTAGGGTTAGGGGTAGATACATGATTTGTATTATTTGAATTGTCTAGACCTTATTTATCATCTTTTAAATGCTTACTATATATATGACATAAGAAGACTATGTGCTTTAGTTTTTCATTTTTCTGATTTTTTTAATTTTATGCCCGTTTGAATCTTGGTCAAATCCTAGGTTTGACAATGATTTAAAAAAGTTTAAAATATGAAAATGAAAAGATAAGCATGGATCCTTCTTAGTCATTCTAAAATAAAGCTTTTGGGTGGTTTTTGAAATTTCCATGTTTGAAACCCAAAAGCACTTCTCTTCATGCTTGACTACATAAGACAGAGTTTAGGGTTAGGGGGTAGACACATGATTTTTCTTGTTTGATTATGTCTAGACCTTGTTTATCAACTTTAATGCTTACTATATGACATAAGAAAACTATGTGCTTTGTTTTTTCATTTTTCTGATTTTTTTGGAATTTTGATGCACATTTGAATCTTGGTAAAATCCTAGGTTTGACCAAGATTTAAACAAGTATATAACATGAAAATGAAAAGGGAAGCATGTATCCTTCTTAGTCACTCTAAAATGAATTTTTTGGGAGTTTTTTGAAATTTCCATGTTTGAAACCCAAAACCATGCACTTCTCTTCATGCTTGACTTCATAAGATAGAGTTTAGGGGTTTGCGGATAGATACATGATTTGTCTAGTTTGAATAAGTCTAGACCTTGTTTATCAACTTTAATGCTTACTATATGACATAAGAAGACTATGTGCTTTGGTTTTTCATTTTTCTATTTTTTTTATTTATGCCCATTTGAATCTTGGTCAAATCCTAGATTTAACCAGGATTTAAACAAGTTTAAAACATGAAAATGAAAAGGTAAGCCTTGATCCTTCTTAGTCACACTAAAATGAAGCTTTTGGGATGTTCTTGAAATTTCCATGTTTGAACCCAAAACGACTTCTCTTCATGCTAGACTTCATAAGACAGAGTTTAGGGGTTAGCGGGTAGATACATGATTTGTCTAGTTTGAATAAGACTAGACCTTGTTTATCAACTTTAATGCTTACTATATGACATAAGAAGACTATGTGCTTTGGTTTTTCATTTTTCTATATTTTTATTTTATGCCCATTTGAATCTTGGTCAAACCTATATTTGACCAGGATTTAAACAAGTTTAAAACATGAAAATGAAAAGGTAAGCCTTGATCCTTCTTAGTCACACTAAAATGAACCTTTTGGGATGTTCTTGAAATATCCATGTTTGAAACCCAAAATGACTTCTCTTCATGCTAGACTTCATAAGACAGAGTTTAAGGTTTAGGGGTATAGATACATGGTTTGTCTGGTTTAAATATGTATAGACCTTGTTTATCAACTTGAATGCTTACTATATGGCATAAGAAAACTATGTGCTTTGGTTTTTCATTTTTCTGATTTTTTTAAATTTTGATGCCCATTTGAATCTTGGTCAAATCCTAGGTTTGACCAAGATTTAAACAAGTTTAAAACATGAAAATGAAAAGGGAAGCATGTATCCTTCTTAGTCACTCTAAAATGAAGTTTTTGGGAGGTTTTTGAAATTTCCATGTTTGAAACCCAAAACCAGTTCTCTTCATGCTTGACTTCATAAGACAGAGTTTAGGGGTTAGGGGGTAGATACATGATTTGTATGGTTTGAATATGTCTAGACCTTGTTTATCAACTTTAATGCTTACTATATGACATAAGAACACTATGTGCTTTGGTTTTTCATTTTTCTGATTTTTAAATTTTAATGCCCATTTGAATCTTGGTCAAATCCTAGGTTTGTCCAAGATTTAAACAAGTTTAAAACATGAAAATGAAAATGGAAGCATGTATCCTTCTTAGTCACTCTAAAATGAAGTTTTTGGGAGGTTTTTGAAATTTCCATGTTTGAAACCCAAAACCACTTCTCTTCATGCTTGACTTCATAAGACAGAGTTTAGGGGTTAGGGGGTAGATACATGATTTGTATGGTTTGAATATGTCTAGAACTTGTTTATCACCTTTAATGCTTACTATATGACATAAGAAGACTATGTGCTTTGGTTTTTCATTTTTCTGTTTTTTTTTAATTTTCTCATTTATTTGAATCTTGGTCAAATCCTAGGTTTGACCAATATTTAGACAAGTTTAACACGTGAAAACGAACTGATAATCCCATTTGTTGACTCATTTAACTAGTTAATCCCATTTGTTGACTCTCTGTTGACCAGGCACTTGAGGTAAAACTGAGTATATTGCACTAGCCAGTATTAGTACTCAAGGGGAAAACTGAGCACACAAAAAATGCTACAGTATAAGACTCGAGAGTATATCTAAATTTCCAGGGTTAGACTCGAGTACACGTGTTGCGGTGCAGAAGTGGAAGACGTGCAATTGTTGACGGGTACTGACGCGAGTCGCGGTGCAGAAGTCGAAGACGTGCAATCGTGGACGCGTGTCACATTGCAGAAGCCCAAGACGTGCAGACGTTAAATGGTGGACGCGTAGGACGCGGGTCGCATTAACCACCCCTCGCCTTTATAGACGCCTCCTCGCACTATCTCTGTCACTCTCACTCGCTCATGCAACGCCACCTCTCACGTCCCATCATCTTCTCCAAAGCAAAAAACCCTCTCCCTCTCTGCAGGCGAGATGGACATGGAGAATGCGAATCCCATCGTCCATGACACCGTCGGCTCCAAGCGCGACGCCTCCCTCTTCGACATCATCCCCTCAAAGGCCGTCGCCGCCGCTGGTGGCGGTCGTATCCCGCCGGGATGGGACCCCTATGAGCCGGTGCCGTACATCTCGCCTCCGAACCCCTACGACACCTGCATGGACGACCCATGGAACGAGGTAACTATGGTTTGCTCCCTTTTTTGTTCGCCATTCCTTTTTGAACCCTATTTTTGCTGGTTCCCTAGTAACTATTAGTGCCGATCTGTAGATGGTTGAGTATTGGGTTAATATTTGCGCCGATTTTATTCCATTTTGCTTTGATCCCTTCTTGATTTCGTTTAACATTTGGAGTTCGGCCGTTCGGTTAATTTATGCAAGTAATAATGGGATCTCAATCAGTTAATTTATGGGATCTCAGTTAGTTATTTTATGCACGAATCAAAAGATATCAACCGTTTAATTTTGCAAATATTCTGGAATCTGTTCAAAATCAGATCTGGAATCTGTTTCTTTGCCTATGATGAATCGTTGGGCACAAATTTTTACAGAGTGGGTTCAGCGAACCATTGCTGTGTACAAATCTGTTGTGCATGAGCTATGGTTCGCTAACACCATCCCTGTAGACATATAATCGTGTCCACTCTAACTGAGGCTGGCTCTGTTTTTCCTTACTTTGTTGTCATGCACGTTAGTCATCGTTGCATCTCATTCACTAATAGTTCCCGTTTGATATGGATCAGCTGTCTGGCAGCGACGTCGGCAGCGACGATGAGCACCATGACGTCAAGACTCGCCAGGTGCTGCGGAGGCTGCAGGTCGGCCAGTACGTCTCCTACTTCGCCAAGGGTGTCTAAAGGTGCCCCTTACGCACTAGGAGGCTCGGCCGCACTGACTTCAACTGCCTCCTCACGCATGCCGAGAACATCGGCAACACCAACCCCAAGGTCGGCGCGTCGGTGAACCCCCACTCCTTCCGCGCCAAGCACATGGCGCTCGGCATGCACCTCCGCAGCATCCAGCGGGTGGAGATCTCCGCCGGGCGCATGCCTCCGCTCAAGCCCAAGGCTCCCAAGGGGAGCAACAAGTGGAGGCAGAGGCAGATGGGGTAGGCGGAGTCCTGGACGTGTGCTGCTTTGCCGCAAAGCAGCTTCTATTTTGTTGTTAGCTAGGGATCCCTTGTTGTTATGTTGTTAGTATGATGGTGTTGTGAAGAACCTCGAACCTGTTGGCTGCTGTGTATGCAGCTTATTATCTAGGGAGGGATCCCTATTATCTATCCCTATTCTACTGGAGTATATTTTGTTGGCCCTACTTTGTTTTCTCGATTTACTATTACTGTGAATTTGTCGTACGGAGTACATTACCCTGGAGATTTGCTTCTAGATTTAACTACATACATATGGACCAGAGGGAGTACTAGATTTGCTGTCATATTGGGCAAACAACGAGGGCCAAAAGGCACAAATAATTGAAGAAAGACAGAAATGCAAGCTTCTCTAGATTTGATACTAATTTGGTTAATAAAGACAAAGAGACAGAGGGGGAAAAGGTGCTCTTAAAAATGCCGATTCGCGCCGAGAGAGACAGAACCCAGCTCCTGCTCACGTACAACCAAACGCGGTCTCGTCCTGTCCCACGCGGTCCCTTTCTACTAGCCCCACACGTCAGCACGGAACGGTCAACTAAACTGGAATCCTCCCGTCTGAGCTCCTTCTGCGGGTTACAAATAAGGGCTTGGCGAAAACTGAGGAAAAACATAAGGCATCTTATTGACTAATATAGCTGCTTAATTAATAAAAGGATTAGCTACAACGTGCTTAGTTTGCCCATTTATTAAGGTATAAGACTGGCAGGAGAGAAAGTAATCGCTAGTTTCCTCATTTTGCCCCTGCATGCTCGCACGATTAAAGCTCCTTCCGCACGCGCTGGACTCCTCGTTTCCTTAAACCTCCTCGTTTCTCGGGATAGACCAACAGTTTTTCAGGATCTTGGGTTTTTTTTTTGACAATCAATACCACATATATTCATAGCAACAAATAGTACATGGTAGAGATACATGAACTGACTCCAACGATTACAAAATAAAGTCTAAAAGATAGTAACAAATCTTCGAGGTCTTCAATTTTTTTCTTCTTCCAGAACACAATCTTGTACTTTTCTGAAGGCAGCCAAAAATAGATAACTAACCATAGACCTGTAGATACCGATGAAAGTTCTAACATAATTTTTTGAGCCGCAATGCCAAAGCTGCGTGCACGCACGCAACCATTAAAGCAGTCATACAACATCGGCAAGAGTACCAACACCAGTATATAAGGGAATAATAACCGACTAGCTTTGTCATCGTCGATGGAGAGCCGAGAGTACGAATCACCATTGTCGAGGACGTAGCAACCGGGACAAAAACTGCGAGGATAATCCTCCCCACGGCAACAAAGGCAAAAGATCCAAAATCGATCTGGCGAAGCAAGATCCAAAGGCCCATACCTAGAAAATTGTGATCGTTCAAAACCACCATTGACGCCGGGAAGAAGATCTCGTCGCCGAACGAAAGGCCGAAGATCACTTATTGCAGACGATGCCATCTCCATTGAGGGGAAACCAACAAGAAGGCGGCTACCAAAATCCTAACATAATCTAATATAATCTAATGAAAACAATACTTTTATTCGAAACTCCACGCATAGATCGGGTTCCCCACTCCTCCTGACGCCGGCGAAGCCAACCGGAGGAGGGGGAACCAATCTATGGAGGAGGAAGAACTGGAGGCGGCTAGGGTTGAGGCGGCGGCTTCAGGATCTTGGGTTAATGTGGCCAGGTTTCGACTTTCGACTAGTGGAAACGGGAAAGCAGGTGCAAATTAGGGAGATAACTGAACCACAACCACCCGCGCCTTAAGCATCGAGTAATATCGGGAAAAAATGCGCCTTTTGGCTATGATTACGATTTGACAAGGGCTCCCATCAGTATGGGGTGAACAAGCCCTCCCATCAGTATATCAGAGGAATTTGACAAGGGCTACATGACGACTAGATACATCACCAAAAAAGGTGATGCATGTCTCCTTCACCAAAACAGCTGAAACAAGTACATGAACGCAAGTACACCACCATAATAATACTACTACATTAACACAAGTATGAGTAATAAAGTAAGAGTACTACTCCCTCTAATCTAATTTAAACCAAAATAAAACTTAAACTTCATCCTAAATTTGAACTAGTGCCTCGTCCTTGTTCTTCGCTCATTTTCTGATCCAAGACGGCGCAGAGTGCCAGAGTGCATGGCACGGAACTCTTCATCGGTGGGATGCCATGGGCATGTCACCGGATGCATGATTTTTTTCGCAATGTTTTAAATTTGAATTTAGGCCGCATGTCGCACGGTGACATGCAAAAGGTGCATGTCACCTGGTGGTGGTAGGCAACTACCCTCATTTACGGCGGCGTAGACGACTGGACGCCACGTGGCCAGCCGCTGCCTCGTGGCCGCCTCGGTTTCCACGCGGGAGACCATTAAACGCCGACGACCAACCTTCCCGCGTCACGGTTAGCGACTATGACTATAAGGGCAAAACGCTAAACTCTCTCGTTCCATTCACTTTCTTCCTCTCTCCACCTAACAAACATTTGTTCGTCACTCTCTCCTCCAGCAATGTCTTCAAAATTCAGGTCGTCGGCGGTCAAGTACGCGGAGAAAAAACGCCGGCTCGAAATTTCGAGAGACGCTTCCAGAAACCAAGTGGGATCGCCGTCACCGCCGCCGCCGAAACGCGTCCGTGCTGTGCTCACCGGGTTAGTTTCCTTCGCCATGTACTTTCGTTTCTTTCGTCGCTCTCTCCTCCAGCAATTAATGTGTTCAAACTTCAGGTCGCCGGCGGTCAAGTACGCGGATAAAAAACGCCGGCTCGAAATTTCGAGAGACGGTTCCAGAAACCAAGTGGGCTCGCCGTCGCCGCCGCTGCCGCCGTCGCCGAAACGCGTCCGTGCTGTGCTCACCGGGTTAGTTTCCTTCGCCATGTACTTTCGTTTCTTCTTGCCCGGGCTCAAGCTCTTTAAGAGTCTCTATGGTTATACATCTTAAAGGGTTGGAAGTTCCAACTACGCCCGTACTGCACCAACTTCCACAACCAAGGAATCATCGTCGTCCGATGATTTCAACCCGGCCCTACCCCGGCGAAATGAGGTAGCACCAAGCACTGTGTAGTTATCTTCTTCTTCTTCTTCTTCTTCTTCCTTTGCGCTTACTTGCTACCGATGATTTCGCCCTGAAGGAAGCGGCGCCGACTATCGACACCACTGTCGCCATCTTGATGGAAAAAAACGAGGAGCTCAGCTTAGAGTGTGATCGCCTCCGAGACGATTTGGCTGCCAAGAAGAAAAATTCGAAAACTCTTGTGGAGCTCATTTGCAGCCTTCGCAATGAGCGCGATATGTTGAAGAACGAGCTGATTAAGCAGAAAGAGAGGAACATTGCATCAGCGGAGAAAGCCAGCAGCATACTCAAGACTGTGTGCCTCGAAAGAGACAAGTCTGATATAGAGTACAAAATCCTTCTTCAGGATAAAGTACAGCTCCAAAAGTTGAACCTTGAATATGCTGACATCACCATCCTTGCCCTTCTCGAGAGGCAGAAGGCACAAGATAAGTTGATGCACCTGATGTTGGAGAGCTGCAGTGAAAGAGAAGAGACATTGAAAGAAGTGAGCAGTTTGGTGGGATACATGAGTGACGTCGGGCGAACTTCGCAGAATCCGCCCCGGCTGAGCTCAAATTCCAGCGGAACCAGCTTTCAGCAATGCATGTTATGCGCACCTACAACTTCTACTCATTGATTAGAGGTCGCACGACATGGCATTTTCCCTCGAAATAGTAGTACTGTACTAATAGTTGTACTACTTAATATGTACCTTTTTGTAAAATAATTTCTTACATGTATTAGAAACTACTCCTCTCGTTTCTGGATGCACCCGGGACATTGTCATCCGGCCCTCTTCAGGACAAACCCCCTCGGGAAGGACGGTATATTTTGCACATTTCGCTACTAGTACTTCTAATTCCACCGCTTATTTTTCTAATCCGTTAAATCGTTAATTGGATGACCAACTGATGGAAGCTGCGATAGATTAGACCAACAAGTGGTGAATTGTGCAAAAGATATGTCCGTGTTTTATGCAAAAGAGTGATATGGGGATCTGGTGGAATCTTGAATTTCCTCTTCAGTGGTAGGCATGCTTCACTTATAGCTGGAGTACATTGTGGACCTGGTGCATTTCGTCAGTACCGATCAGCTATTTTTGCTTATCCGGGAAGAAAAGGTAGTACTAGCCTTTTCTGTGAGATGTCTTTTCAGTGCTACGGAGTTGTCTCATTCACCGCTTGCTTTGTCTGTCGGTGACTTTGCCAAGCTGACTTTGCCATGACTTTGGGTGACTGATATGTGGACCACGGTTGTAAGTGACTCAAAGTCAACGACTTTGGGGACTCCTGAATGCTTCGTATATTTCGACGGTTTCTGAATTATGTACTCCGTACAACTTTTGTAATATTGGTCAAACTAGTTTTGACCAGGGTTTGTGTAGGGTGGTTTTTTTTTGGTTGGTCCAAATGGTGTTGTGTGGTCCAAATGTGATGTATCATCACACCACCATGTGCCCCCCTCCCCCACCCCACCCCTAGGTTTTGGTAATGCCATTCTGATACATGCTTCTTAGAAGGAGTACATTTTTTCCGTTAGGGCATGACAATTTTGAAAAATTCAAAAAAAATGGGAAGACAGAATGGTAACATCATTTTCCATGTGATGATGCACCCCTGTGCCAAATTTTGGTTCATTTTAAGAATGTAAGGTGACAAATTACTCGAGGAAGCTAGTTGGAGTAGACGGGCATGATCGGATTGGCATAGGGGATTTATTTTTTGAAGGATGTTATTTTTCATAGACAATATCCGATACAAAAAATAAAATGTTAAGGTCTCATATTATTCTGAATGATTTTGAATTACTTATGACGTTTGGAAGTATTGGTATACATGAGTCCCACATGAAGTTAAATGGTCCAAAAAAAAAGTTTCGTACACGTCTCCCAGAAAGTGGAAAGTCGAGTACATGCATGACTTCACGCGTCCACTACTGGATACAGAGAGTCGGAGGCTATAACATAATCGGCCTCATCATCTCTCGCGAGCTCGTCCTCTCCACTCCCCCAACTTGCCTCCCCCACCGTGAAAACCCCCCATCCACTCACCGCACCTCTGAGGCATCGACTTTCCCGTTTCCAACCGCAGCAGCATGAAGATATGTATTGCATACGAGGCGGAGCAATAGGCGACCGCCCACGCAGAGGATGCCTCTACGGTAGTGGCCGTCGCGGTGGGTGAGGCTTCACCGGGCACCCAGGCCGCTCGTCTCCTCTGCTTGTCGGATTCTTCGACCTCGGTCGAAATGGGCGTCCTGGCCGTCACGACGGGTGAGGCTTCACCGGGCACCCATGCCGCTCGTCTCCTCTGCTTGTCTGGTTCTTCGACCTCGGTCGAAACAGGCGTCCTGGCCGTCGAGCAGAAGGTGGATACCAATGTTGTTTATCCCGCCGAAGATGTGCACGGCGTTGCAGGCCACCACGGCGAGGTCTTCCTAGGCCCGATGCTGGACGCGAACCTCGACCCCTTCGACGATTTCGGCCCAAACGTTCAGTTCCAGGAGGATGTTGAGGGTGATGACGAGGAGGTACTTCTCTTTTACCGAAACTGTCCCAACCCTCTTTGTGTCATATTGCTGTTCACATGGTTTGCACGAGCCTGGTTCTTGATTGATTTGATATCCTACCTTGTTCTTGTAGATGTAATTGATTCTACGATTCGTAAGATCAGATTCTAGTTTAATTTCGACTAATCTGCCATGTAGTCATATAATCAATTTATGTGTTCATACTTAGTGGAATTGCAATTGTTGTGGCTTATGTTCATGGTTGTTCATAGGGTTTCTCATGATTTATTACGATTTCTTCTGCCATTTACTTGTTCTACACATTTAATTTTAGGGTTTCTAAGGTTTGATTATGTTAGTGGAGTATTTATTCGATCTGTCATAAAAAACCTGATTATGTAGTACTTAATAATTCATAGGAGTATTCTGATGACATGGACAACAACAAGGTGCGCAGGGACCGGAAAAGCCGCTATGTTCTCAAGCGGCTGAAGGGTGGTGAAATCGTTTACGCATGCGCGGGGAGCTATTTTGCCCATTATGTGGCAAATTTCTCTAGAAGGACATCCACAGCCTGATCCAACATGTGATGGGTGTAGGCCTAAGTACATAGGGGGAAACACCGCCCTGCAACCAAGGCCAAGCACGCATCATATGGCCTCTTCCTCCAGAATTACGTCTTGCCTAGCTTGCTCCACGTCAACGCCCCTGCTGCTGGCCCTCATGCTCCTGGTCATGTTTAAAGTTCATATGTGTAATCTTAATCCCTTTGGAAGTTCAGCATTAAACTCTACTAGTACAACCGTGGTGGTCTTGTGATGTAGTACTCTTTTGATGCATTTGTGATGTAGTAGTACTTTTTTTGAAATGATATAGTACTATCTAAGAAAAGTACTCCCTCCGATTCACATTCATTTCACATCAAGAAATATGGATCAGAGCGAGGGAGTAAATTAAACATGGCATCTCGTGCATGAAGCTTGACATATCGATCAGGTTGGCTAGAATAGCAATACAATGCTGCTCATTAGGCAAATGCATGCCATGTACGATAGTATACATCTAGTAAAGAAGTCTATACTGACATAAAAAAACTACTTTGGGGATGAAAGTTAATTGGGGCATCTACAATATAGAAAATCTTGCTCGTAGATGATTTTGGCTAAGAGGGTTTTACTCACATTACACGTGCCACTTTCCTTGTCTGCAAAACAAGTTCCAATAAAGGGAGAGGAAAGAAGAGGGTATTGTGGGCGAGATTGAACACCTTTTTTATGTGTTAAGCTGAGGCCTCGTTTAGATGAGGATTTCGACTTATGCCTAACAGCTCAACACACCCACAAATAATTCTGCTTGCGCGTACCACCGTTCATTAAAATAACAATATTAGCTCTATCAAGAACGAAGTGAATTTAAGTAACTTGGTAAGCTTTTCAAGCAATATATTCAGAGAAAGAGCACACATGTTCAGCTCAAAATAATCATAAGAGAAGAACAATAAATCTAAGGCACCACATGGATTCATACCTTGAGTCGACGCTGGCTCGTAGAAGGGCGGCCGCGCCTCGAGGATGCCGGGGACGTCTCCACCTCGGTCTCACATGTGACTGCTTATCGGCGGGTGGTGCGCCGCGCCATGTAGAAGATCTATCAAGAGAGGAGAGCCCGATGACGCTACCGACACCTCAACCTTGATAGCACCGACCTGTTGCTCCGCACCGAGATGTGCCACGTGCAAGATTTAGCGGATGCACCAATTTTAGAGATATGTCATGATCATTGTAACAAATTTCAACGTGATGATGATTTGATCTTGTACTCGGCCTTGAACATAAGAACTAGTACAATCTCACATTTTTTTTATCATTATCCTTTGCGAGATTTAGCGGATGCGCCAAATTCAGAGAAATATCATGATCATGGTAACACAATTTTCAATGTAATGATGATTTGATGTTGCACTCGACCTTGAACATAAGTACTAGTACGGTCTCACAAATTTGTATCATTATACTTTGCAAGTTTTAGTGGATGCGCCCATTTTCAGAGGTAGATCATGATCATGGTAAGTTGGTAACAAATTTTCAACGTGATGATGATTTGATTTTGCACTCGGCCTTGAACAGAGGTACTAGTACGGTCTCACAATTTTTTATCATTATACTTGGACGGTGGCCAAATTCAAAATCTCATAGCGGCAAAACTTCCCGCCCACAAAATACAAAAATTTCACACGCTTCCAAATTCCCATTCTACCCCTGTGGAGATGGCAGCAAAGTCGGTTGGTGGGGGGGTCTGCCCGTCATTTTTGGATCACCACCTCCCTAGCCCGGAAACCCTCCCAAAAAATACATTTCCTTCGGACCACCCACCGGAACTTCCCAAGTCCCTCTCTCCCACCTCCACGACCACCGCACCGGAACATCCCCGCCGGACTTCCCTGGCCTACCCGAGCCCTCGCGATCCTCGTCATCCGGCTGCCTGCCGGAGCTGCTTCATCGACGCCGTCATCAACCGGACCAGATCATCCCCGCCGTACCTCGAAACCATATGCTCATCCAGCAGTCTACAGCAGTCGCTTCAGCTGCGGTATCGTCCACCCCGCCGGAGCCGCTTCGCCGGATCCGTCGTCCACCGCATCAGATCTTGCTCACCGACATCGCTGTGCATGAACCGGATCTGCTTCACCGGCGCCTTGCATGATCTAAACTCTTCTCTGTCGCTTTTCTATTGCTTGCCCGCAAGTTCTTGTTTAATCTTGGGGGAACTGTTTGTGCTAACGACGCGCTCGTTACATTTTGCAGATGAGATGAGTAATCATGAAGTGTAATGGCCGTCTCTCCAACCCCAAGTAGCACATGTAGCGTACTTCATCACCGGATCTATCAACCCAGGGAAGATCTGCTGTGACTCCCACAGAGTGCTTCTCCTAATGTAAGTCCCTTGTTTTAGCGCCATGTTCGGGTTCGGATGCTTGTTTGTGCGAAGCTCTTTTAGTTCATTCCTAGCTATGACCGTAACACGTTGCTATTTTCTACTTCATTGCTAACTTTAAGCGATTGAACATTTTGGTTTGCATTCTCGCTTCCGTAGATGTAGCCATCATAACTTCTATCTTGCTCGATCGTTGTTACAAAAATTATAGGTATTATAGTAACATCCTGCTATTATTTAGTTCATGGCCAATTTTAAGTAATTGCACATGTTGGTTCGCATTCCCTGCTCTATAGCTTTTGGCATCGTAACTTCTATATTTGGTTTACATTCCCTGCTTCCGTAGATCTAGCCATCATAACTTTATCTTGCTCGATCGTTGTTACAAAAATTATGGCCTGCTACTATGTTGTTTGTGCCAATTTTTTACTCCATGAACATGTTGGCTTGCATTCCCTGTACTACAGGTGATGCCATTGTTTTGTATCTAGTTCATTGTAAGCTAACAAAGTAAGGACTTAGTTTGGCATGCTATCACTCTGCTATCTAGCCTGTAGTACAAATAAACATGTCATACTACTAGATAATAATTTTGCGTGCCATCTTGTTCTTCAAAAGCTGCATTATTGACTTGTTTCTCTCGACTTGGCATGACGCTCACATATGGAAAGTTGAACATATTGGTTTGCATTCCCTCTTATACAAGTTCACAGGTGATCCCACTATATTCTGTATCTGGTCCATCCTAAGCTCCAGCATTAACTATCCTCTATGTGTTGCTCATTACAAGTTTATATCCCGAAACATCTTGATTTGCATCCCCTTCACTATAAGTTCAGGAGTATTATTTAGTTCACGGCCAAAATGAAGTAATTGCACTTGGCACATGTTGGTTCACATTCCCTCCTCTTTAGCTTTTGCCATCGTAACTTCTATTTTTGGTTTACATTCCTTGCTCTGTAGATGTAGCCATCATAACTTCATCTTGCTCAGTCGTTGTTACAAAATTTATAGCCTCGCTACTATGTTGTTCATGCCAATTTTGTACTCCCGAACATGTTGGTTTGCATGGGACTCGACAAAGTAAGTCTCATTGTTTCATTCTAACATGCTCTGTTATATTGGCTATTGGTATGCGGCATGCACTCTTTGTTTGCTTATTGTGCGCATTACAATGATCTTGTTATAACGACGAAATGATGAGTTCCAAATTCTTTGGCAAACAATATTGCAGTGTCTTTGCGTTTCCATTGTTGCTGTCTTAACTTGTAATGTCTTTGTTTCAGATATAGGTGCTGCATGGACAACTTAAAAGATTGCCGGATCGCTTCATTGTATTGCTAGGTTTAATTACCATTCAATTTCTCTGGGTTCTGTAATATTTTTTCAAAGCCTTGCACGGTGATGTAATATTTAGTTAGTTTTTATAGTTCTTTCGCGCATTTTTTCTTTGGTGCTTGTGGTAAGTGAGGCTATCCGACAGAAATCAATGCTGCGTAAATATTCTCAGTATCTAAATCACGAATTCCTATCCCTTAAACGGCCCAATTAAGCGAAATCACATACGTGGCGGCCCGCAAAATCCTAAAGCGCCTTTTACGCTGGCATATAAACAGCAACTAAACGGGCTGGCCCACTTACTTATTGGGCCAGCCCACTTGATTTACTGTGGACCCCACACTCTAATTGGGCTGGCCCACTTGCTTTAAGGTGGACCCCACCCACTACTGGGCCGGCCCACTAACTAGTTGGGCCAGCCCAATTGCTTTTGCGGTGGATCCCGCATACTAAATGGGCCGGCCCTTTAAGATGAAAGTGGGACCCACCAGTGTTTTTGGCCCGGCCCACTATCTTGGTGGGCCGGCCCACTTGCTATATGGTGGACCCCACATACTAAACGGGCCGGCCCTTTAAGAGGAAAGTGGGACCCACCTGTGTTTTTGGCCCGGCCCACTAGCGTGTTGGGCCAGCCCACTTGCTATATGGTGGACCCCACATACTAAATGGGCCGGCCCTTTAACAGGAAAGTGGGACCCACCAGTGTTTTGGTCCGGCCCACTATCTTGTTGGGCCGGCCCACTTGCTATATGGTGGACCCCACATACTAAATGGGCCAGCCCTTTAACTGGAAAGTGGGACCCACTCCGTGTTTTTGGCCCGCCCACTATCTTGTTGGGCCGGCCCACTTGCTATATGGTGGACCCCACATACTAAATGGGCTGGCCCTTTAACAGAAAGTGGGACCCACCGTGCTTTTGGCCCGCCCATCGGCTTGTTGGGCCAGCCCATTTGATCAAATGTGGACCCCACGTACTAAATGGGCAGCCCGATAGCGAGAAAGTGGGACCCACATGCTAATTGGGCCGGCCCAATAACTTCTTGGGCCGGCCCAGTTGCTTTAATGTGGACCCCACTTTGTAAATGGGCCGGCCCGATACCAGGAAAGTGGGTCCCACATGTCTTGTGGGCCGGCCCTTTTGCCTGTTGACCAGTCAAACGAGTGCATTCGGCCCGGCCCACATGCTTAGTGGGCCGGCCCATTAAAGTTTTGACCAGTCAACCTTAGAGGTTAGGCCCGGCCCACGTAACTAATGGACCAGCCCAGCTATATAGTTGACCGGTCAAACTAAGTCAGCTGGCCCGGCCCGCAAACTTAATGGGCCGGCCCGCTTAAGACGTGGCAGGCCTCATGTGGGCCTACCATCTACCACGGGGTTTCAGCCGGTTAACGCCGTTAATCGCGCTTAACGACGTACGCCACGTGTCGATTTGCATGACGTCGCAGGTCAACGGGCTCCCGAAACACTTGGGCAACGGTCCGATTTTCCGTGGCGGAAGGGCGCCCAAGCGCGACGGACCGAAAAAATCGTCGTAGGACTTTGCCTGACGCAGTTTCCACAACAGAACCCATATCGTCGGGTTAGGCCCATAGGCGACGAAAAATACCCCTTAGCGGACGATTTTGAGACGTTGTCTATCAGAACTTTTCTTGTAGTGATCAAACATGTATGACGGGCAGAAAACATATTCTTCTTCTATGTAGGGAGGCAGAAAATAGACTGTTGCTCGCTGAACTTGTGCATTGGCATGTAGTATTTGAGAAGGCAGGAAAGCATGTTCAATGTCTGGCGTTGATCCAATGATTACTTCAGATAAAGTTTCAATTGTCATACCTGGTGTTTGGTTATCATTGAGTGAGTGGTTATCATTTAGCATTTGCCTGGGGGTGCAAATTTCATAAGCCATCATTAGATCTTGACATTCAATAACAAGTGAAACCAACAATTTCTTAGTGGTTAAAGCACATTATTTTACACCTCAATCGTTTCATATGAGCCATCATGAAATTGTTTACGAGACAATGCTCCCAGTGATGTAAAAAATGACTGAACCTGCCAAACAAATAGTTAAGTGTTAGAAGGCAACAACTGAATATCACTTTTCAACAATTTTGCATAGATGCACAAATATTTTGGTGGTGCAAATTTTATAGACTCTCACATCAGAGCTCAATAACTTTTCCCATGTCTGATATCACATGCAAAAAGGCACATGCATGTTTTTAAAATTCAAAGTACTCTTAACTTCTGTAAATAAAGTTTGGTCGTACTTGGTCGTCGTCGTCCTTTGTTGCCCACCCGCCTGGGCCAAGCGTTAACATGGGCCGAATGTAATCTCGCCAGGAAATATAAATCACGCTAGGTATGCAATCTCGCCAGGTATGTAATCTCGGCAGGAAAATCTCGCCAGGAAATCTCGCCAGGAAATCTCGCCAGGAAATATAAATCACGCCAGGTATGCAATCTCGCCAGGTATGTAATCTCGGCAGGAAAATCTCGCCAGGAAATCTCGCCAGGAAATATAAATCATGCATGAATGGAATCTAAACAGGAAATAAATCAAGAACGACCGATGAATTAGGAAATCTCGCATGGAAATAAACCAAGAACGACCCATGAATCAGGAAACACCCATGACGCACGGTATGAATCAGGAAACACCCATGACGCATGGTATGTAATCCTTCCCAGTAATCACGCATGAATCCTTCCCGATGTCGTGCGCTGTAATCACCATTAAAGGACGCAGGTTAAAATCAGGATTCACGCCAGAAATAAATCACGCCAGGTTAAAGGAATGAACCATCTTACCATAGCTCCAGGCTAAGGTCATCTTCATCTCATCGAGTTCATCCATCTTCGCCGCCATGCTCGGTCAATACCTGCTCGATCGCCACGCCTCCAAGAGGGTAATGGCACCAAGGTAAGTTCCAGCATCACGTTTTACTCATGTTCTTAGCATCACGTTTTACTCATGTTTCTCCGTTTATAATGCAGTCATGTTACATTCTGCAATGTGGAACAATTGCATATCTACAACAGATCCTGGGAGGCAATCACAAACTTATTTCTGGTCGAATAAAAAACAATAGAGGAGGTGATCTAATCTACCATGCTATCCTCGTCGACGAAAATGTAAGTATTCCAACAATTATGATATGTGTAAGAGGTGAATAATGAGTTGGCACCAAATTTAGGGAACTACCCGTCAACTCCAAATACCTAGCCCTTTATTTCCATTGAATTACTTCAAACATGATTTGTTGGTGTATGAACAGAGGGCACTCAGTTCACCTATAACTCCATGGATACCTTAATGTCTCATGTCTCCAGTAGCTTTAGGTGAACTTGAGCATCACAGTGAATTAATTAATCTAGAGCAGCTCAAGTCTCTCTCTGATTCAGGGGCAGCCTAGCTTAGCATGTGATATATAATTCAGTTAAAGTGTTATAGTGCAAAACAAAATTATGTGTTATATAATTCAGTTAAGCTTCTGTGTTATGACTACTTCCAAGTGTTATGACTACAAATAGCTAATCCTTGCCACGACAAAACTTTTCTAGGCAAGCACACATCAGATGTGAGAAACATCAGAAAGTGCAAGCATGCCAAATGCAACCTGCTCAACATACTTAAACTGAAATTTCTACACAGCACCATGCTATTTGTCTTTGAGAACCCTTGAGCTGGTTATTAGTGCATATTCAGGAATTTTATAAAATCTGCAAGCATGCCAAATAGCACGAATAACAAACAATAGAGAATTACTCACCTTGTCAATCCTTGATGGCAGACTCGATTTCTGCAGGTGCTAGATTTGCGCCAGGCCGTAGTGGCGAGTTGCTGGAGGCGAGCACACCGGAATAGGTAGGCGCGAGATGGCCGTGGTCAGCACACCAACTCTCACCGCTGACCAAATGCAATTATGCTGTGTTTGGATGCATAGAAAGTTGGCATGGAATTGAATTGGACTAAGATTCCAAATCCTAGATGGAAAGTAATTGGCTTCTAATTCGATTCTATTGTTTGGATGTGTTTGGAATTTGGTGTTGGAATCAAATGGTGTAACAAATTCCAAATCCTGTTTGGATGTACAAAGTATGGAATTTTATATTTTGTTGAATTTGGACAGTTTTGAACATAAAAATAAATCATGTATTTCCGATTCAATCTAGTGACTCGCCGGAGTAGGGCCGGAAGAGGGACTCGCCGGAGCAAGGCTGGACGAGGGGCTCGCCGGAGTAGGGCCGGATGATTGGAGCGGGCGCTGCAGTGGCGTGCGTAGGGGAGAAGGGCACCGGCGACTGGAGCGGGCACTGCAGCGGCGTGCGCAGGGGAGAAGGGCACCGGCGACCGGAGCCAGCGCTGCAGCGGCGTGCGCAGGGGAGAAGGGCACCGGCGACCGGAGCCAGCGCTGCAGCGGCGTGCGCGCGCAGGGGCATGCGGCGGCGGGGGCAGGGGCATGGGAGGGAGCCGGAGGGAGACGGGGTAGGGTCGAGTCGGCGGCGGGCGCGAGCAGGGAGACTGGATGGAGGTGGGGCGCGAGGAGGACGTGAGGGAGCCGGAGGGAGGCGGCGGCGGGCGCGAGGAGGTCGGTGGGAGGCGGCGGCGGGCGCGGGCAGGGGAGGGAGGCGGCGGCGGGCGCGAGCAGGGGAGGGAGGCAGCGGCGGGCGCGAGCAGGGGAGGGAGGCGGAGGGAGGCGGCGGCGGGCGCGAGCAGGGGAGGGAGGCAGCGGCGGGCGCGAGCAGGGGAGGGAGGCGGAGGGAGGCGGCGGCGGGCGCGAGCAGGGGAGATTTCTATCGAGGGCAGGAAGACTGGAAGAGGTACGCGACGGAGATTCCGAGCATTTCCGAGGTGCCGACCTCGGAAAGATTTGGGCCAAGCGTTACACGCGCGGGCGGGGGCTCGGAATTGAGCCCAGTTTCCATGCCCCAATTCTGAGTGCAATCCAAACAGCTGAATTTGCCCATTTGCCCCCCAATTCTAATTCCGAGCCCAGTTTCAGCGCAACCAAACACAGCATTAGCGTAATGCAAACAATAAAGCTCACAGCTAGGAAACAAAATGAAGACAAACAATAAACTGAGCCAAACTAAATCAGGGTTTCTTACCAGAGAACAAAGAAATCAATGCACTTCCTTGTCATGAACCAACCAGCTAATATGGACCAACCAGCTAATATGGAGTATGTATCATGCATTCCTGCAAGCATGCAAGCATGCAAGCAATGATATTAAACGTAAGATTACTATTTGGCGTAGTACCATGCAACAGAGTAGTATTCAGGTTTCTTTACTATACAGTAGTATTCAACACAAATTCATCACAGGAGGAATTCCTTGTATCAACTGACTGGTCCTCAAGCTCAGGTTCAGTTTACCCAGCCGTGCTTGGCAATTCAGAGCCGTGCAACAAAATAGTACTATTCAACTTAAAATCAGCGAAGACCTTTTCAGCACACATCAGATGTGAGAAACATCAGAAAGTGCAAGCATGCCAAATGCAACCTGCTCAACATACTTAAACTGAAATTTCTACACAGCAACATGCTATTTGTCTTAGAGAACCCTTGAGCTGGTTATTAGTGCATATTCAGGAATTTTAAAAAATCTGCAAGCATGTCAAATGCAACCTGTTCAACATAATTAACCTGAAATTTCTACACAGCACCATGTTATTTGTCTTAGAGAACCCTTGACGGGTTATTAGTGCATATTCAGGAATTTTAAAAAATCTGCAAGCATGCCAAATGCAACCTGTTCACCATAATTAACCTGAAATTTATACACAGCACCATGCTATTTGTCTTAGAGAACCCATAGTAATCATTAATTAAATACATCATTTGATGTTTCATGGTCCTGAGCAAATAAATAGTTTGATGCAGACCATGGATTAACACACACATGAGAACTCAACACTACAGGATAGATAAATGCATACCTTAAAAAATGTGGTTCATACTAACCCTTCTACAGTGGAAGGTGAGGAAGACATCCTGCACACAAAGAGCCAATGTTTCAGATAGTCTCCTATAGCGGAGTGTATAGTTAAGTCACGATTTGGAGTGGTAAAATCAGAAACAATAGAAATCCGTAAACACACAATAACCCTCAAATATTTCAGAGATCTCTTAAAGGTAAACTGATGTTCTGAGATGCCGATGCGAGTTCTCCTTAGCCTAACATAGAGTGCGGAAAAGTTCTAAAAAACCAGAAAATAATATCAAGAAAATCCCACCCGGGTCTCTAACTCTGTATTACATGGGCATGCACATGTGCACACACACAGACTAGCATACAAAGGCTCAGAAGATCAGTTTACCTTGTGAGCTTTCTGAAGTGCATTGCCACCTTTGATAAGAACACCTAGAGAAGCACCTTTTCCGGTGGCAACCATAACAGTAGTAGGAATCCATTGCTGAGGGTAGAGGTGAAGTTGCCCATTTATGAACCAGCCAAGCCATGTAACAAATGCAGGCACCACAACCTTGAGATAAGATGAAACAATGTGAGGTGGAAAAGGTTTTTCCAAAGAGCTACCACAAGCAAGAACACCTTTGGAATATTTGCAGGTATCAGTAAGGAACAGTTTTAAATTTGAGTTCCCAAAACGAACCTATTTGTTACTGCTGGAAAATTAATAAGATCAGTAAGGAACAGTGTTAAATTTGATTCTCACAAGTTCATCAAATAGGAGTATACAGTAGAAGATAGGTTAGATGGTAGTTCCGTACAAAGTTCCCAGCTGAATCCCTTGAGCTGGTTATTAGTGCATATTCAGGAATTATAAAGTAACAGATACTTGGAACAAAATACCGTGAAATTTTGTCTGCCAACCTTTGCACTGGAGCTCTTGCAAGTTGAGCGGCTTCAACTAGCTGTACTATCTGTGACAGAGCCGTTTCTAATCCAACATGAGTGGCCTTAACCATTATCATTTACAGTACCACCAATAACCTTTAAAACAGAGCAACTGATGTGTCAGAGCACTCGATAAAAATAAAGACAATCATCAGAATCTGAGAGGAGTAAGTGATAAACAAAACAAAATGAAGACAATCATCAGAATCTAGAAGTACCAACCTTGTCTCCTAGTTTCTTTGCAATGGGCATTGCTTCCCCAGTTATCATACTTTCATTAACATAGCTTTGGCCTTTGATGACGACACCATCAACTGGAACCTTTTCACCAGGGAGAATCTTAATGAAATCGTTTGCTCAACTCACCTGAACACTTATTTGCACCTTGAGCATTATAATGACGTTAAGCTAGGAGCTAACAATAACTATGGAACAAAATCTTATTGGACGATTCTTAACAAAATTGTGCTTCTGATCATTATTTCAAAAACATTGTTTTGGCAAACCATTCTTTCTTACAAGACAGTATGGAAAACATTCGTATTCTTTCATATTGTGTGAACATTGCTATTATTTCTATCCGTTTGACATTGGAATTTTCATAGGGTGATAAGATGGAAGCGATAGCATATGGACAAACAGCGTTGCGTGTGAACAACAAGTTGCGAACGGGCCATGTATACTACATCAGAGGTATTGGGTTCCAGCTGGCTGAAACACTGGCAAGACGATTGTTACACAATGATTATTACACCACTATGCACTCTTGGACCCAAATTGATTTAGCTGGGCCTACCATTTCCATACCTATGCTGCCAGACCGGTTCATGACTTTCAGTTGTGTCGCAACACTGAAAAACAGACAACTTGCAGGTGCATTGAAATTTTTAGTAAAAACGATGGTTCACACTTTCGCACTTTTCTGGCTATTGAATTGATATTTTTAAGCATTTTCAGATGTAATTGGGATAGTCGTCTATGTTAGCCCCGTCCGATTCCTCCCATCAACCAATCGTAACACACCATGCCGAGAAGTCGTGCTGATGAACAATAGGTATGATAAAATAAACTTGAGTTTTTTTATCTTCTGATTATATGTTATCTAAATTACTGTTTCTTTACAAGGTGGGAGTTCATATGTCTGCGCATATGGGACAAGCACGTGTCGCGCCACATGATGAAATGGCGACGTGCCGAGCGGGATATGTCTATCTTATCTGCCATCCTTTTTGAGGTCAGCACGGCACAATGTAAGTTGGGATATACCATTTGACATTATAATAAACTTACATACATGACTATATTTACTCATATGTTGTTTTCACAAATTTCGTAGGGGCTTTGAAATCAACAGACAACAGCCAACTTGTTTTTGATCCGGACACTCTCCTAGCTTATTATGATCTTTCATCTTTTCGTCAAACACTTCGCCCAGCTTATAAAATGTCCACTCTAAAACGTGGCAGGGCCTTTGTGCGACAAAGGCTCAAAATGGGGTTGTATGTGAACCTCTGAATATGGAAGGGCTTCAAATCCGGGCGGCTTGCTCTGGTGGACTCGAACATGTCTTTGGGGGCCCTTTGAAGGACAGAATATGAAGATGTAATATGTTGCCCTTTCAAAGTTGTCTACTTAGAATCTTGATTACTACGTGAACTCTCTGTTCTTTATCTCATAATGCCCTCACACATATCAAAGGCGATCTCAATGTGTCCAGTTTTCACATGATGGGCTATTATGTTTCCATCTTTATTTATTTGCCCTCTTGATTATCTTGACATAAAAAATAATATTATGCAAGCTACTTTTAGATTTCCATTGCCCATAGACAATACAATTACATAAATGAGAACACACAGCAACTCACGGAAAAATACATTTCAGTACATACCTGTTTTTCTCACTCCGTAAATGTTTTCAGCCAATTTAATTAATCTTTGGTGCATGAACCATCAATACAGTGCTTATGCAAAGTAGACACACGTCAGCTATTTTCTTCCAGATTAAGTATGGACCTGCCACGAAAATATTACGTCAATAGAACGATCATTATTTTGAGATAATAAAAGGCAACTCATTAATTGAAACTCTAAATTTACATTCATCAGTTTAATGAAAAAATATTCAGTCAGCAAAAAGGATCAATCACCTGCATTTTTAACAAAGCATCTCATTTAATAAATCCTAAATTACCTGAATCAAATCATCACATTTAATAAAACCCTTAAATTACGTGAATCAAATCATCTTATTTAATAAAACCCTAAATAATAGCAATCAATTCAATTATGAAATCAACTCGCCTCAGATAGTATCTCGGCATGCTCATATTACTTGACACGGACATCATGCTATGGTAATGTAATTAATACATTACCCATAATTGCGACAAGGAAGCAGCCATATAAAAGATACCTCAAGCATGGCTGGGGCGAGAGGTCTCGTGAATCCAGATTTCAACCTGCCGTCTCCAAAACAATTTTCAAGGGACGTCACAAGTCAGATCTGGAAGAAAATTCAGCGAGTTCAAGGTATGTACAAAGTCATTACCATTACATCATTACCAGTACAGTAGTGCATGATCCCACTAAGTACATAATGAGCATCTGTGGCATAAATATCATGCATGGGATATTAGAAACCCACAAAAAATTTAAGTTGGATTAAATTTTAAGTTTTGCACACTCCTAGAATTATACAAAGAGGTTTGACCTGTGAGAAGGTGGAGGGCTTCAGGTTTCTTACTTTTTCTACCATTAAAAGTCGATGATATCACTCATATCACTAAAAATAGCAAGAGCCATGTTTCTTACTTTTTAATTTTTAATGACTCTTTGATACCTTTCATAGATGAGCTAGGATTTTTTGTGTTTGATACATTTCATACTATTTGATACCAATCTGGACTGTATTGCTACATCTAGAATAGGGTCAAACATAAGAATCAGAAAATGTACTCATGTCTGGTATACTACTAATTAAACTACATTTACCATTACTACGAAAGCATTAAAATTGTCGAAAGCAACTTGTGACCAATGAGTTTATTTTTTTTATCTCAATGAATATTTTTCATAGATGAGCTCAAACGATGTTGAGATGAGCGAGAGTCAGGAAAATAATATGAAACAAAATGAAACGGAAGGCAACGCTGAGGTATGGCAATGAATATAAAATGATGTTAATGCACTTTACCATATTCCAGTTAAATATATATGACTACTATTCATAGATGAACTCAACCGCTGGAGATGTAAGAGAGGTTAAAGAAAATGATGATAAACACAGTGACATGGTAGACAGCGCTAAGGTAAGGCAATAAGATCATATGCGGTTAATGCACATTATCACATTCCATTTTTTAAAAGCACTTCTTCATCTTGCTGACTTTCGTTCTATTTTTTAACTCTATATGATTACTATTTATAGATGAGCTCAACCGTTGAAGAGGTGAGAGAGATCAAAGAAGATGATAATTATCAGAGTGACATGGTAGGCTGCGCTTAGGAAAGGCAATGAATAGAAAATTAGGTTAATGCACTTTAAATAAAGCAATTCACTATCTTTTTATTTTTTAACTCTATTATGACTACCTTTCATAGATAAGTTCAACCGATGGAGATATGGGAGAGATTACCGAAAATGATATTGACGATACCAAAAAAATACATCATGTCGTTCCCTTCTCCCAAGACCAAACTCTTCCGGATTGATGACGCATGCTTGAGGCGCATTGATTTTGAGGAATGCTTATTTCCAGACGATGGATGGTTGGATGGGGACGTAAGTATACATTTTCATATTTATGTATATTGTAAATCAATGTGCTCATTTGACGCAACAATTTGCTTTGAACTACAGTGCATTAAAGCTTACATTTACTACTTGAGAGTGAAAGGACATCTAGCTACCAGGGCTGGTGGAAAAGTGTGGTTAGAAAACACAAATGTTTCAAGCTTAATGAAACATATGGGGGCAAATCCCATAAGTGTGAAAGATCCTGCCACTATTATAAAACGTGTTCATAACTACCTAAAACATGACATGGTAAGTTCAGCATACCTATTTGACTTCAGTTTGAATATAGATATTATTTTCTACCACTTACTTTTTTATTTGTCGTCAGCTATTTATACCCATTCATGCAAATATGAGTCACTGGATACTATGTAATGTCGATGTGCCCAATCGACGTATACAAATACTTGACTCCTTTGGTCCAAGCAAAGTCCGCCCCGACTTACATCGGACCGTAATCAACTAATATAATCTCTTATTTATCATATATTGTGTGAAATAATATCTATCTTCTAATTAAAGCATGTCATTTACTTTTTTATTTAATAGCTACAAGGTCTTCAAAATCAGCTTGAACTTGCTACTCAGATGAGTGAATTAAATCTAGGTGACAAATGGAAAGACCTAGCGGTAACTACCTGGAAATGGGTGGAGTGTATTCAGAAACCATTACAGACAGATAGGTATGTTACATGAGTATTACCTTTCGGGACTATTCTAAAATTTCTTATACTTGCAGATTCATGTAGACCAATATTTGTTTACACTGTTGCAGCTCATCATGTGGTTTGTTTCTGCCAAAATTCATGGAAGAATGGACAGGCCAGGAACTAGCTCATCCTGTAACGCAGGTATTTTCACAACGGTTCAAAAATGATATTATATGAAGATCAATGCTTCCACTAATGATTCATAATACCTAATTTGCAGGATGGTCTCAAACTATTCAGGAAACAGTTACCTTACATGATGCTTAATACTGACTTAAATATTTTAAAAGGAAGACCAGAATTACCGCAGCCTGATCAAAAGGGAGAGGCAAGTGATGTCCTGATGTGGGAAGGTAATGGTCCTCCTCCGACTGAATTATCACAAGGAAATCAGGTAGCCAATGCCACCTCACCTCCTTTCAAGATAATCAAGAAGTCGATTAACAAGGATGAAGCAGTTGCCAAACTTAGAAAATATATCTTGTCTGTTAATGACGACGAAGCCAAGACGCAAGTCAAACTTATAGGCAATGGGCCATTTTAAATTGTTATTATTTTTATCCAGTGGTTAACTCTCTGGCTTTTTTCGTAGACAAATTTGGGTTCAGAGCTCTAACCCGTATCCTCTTAGTATATCTCTTAAACAAATTAAAGACTTGTTAAAGGATACTAATGGTATGGACAAGGAATGTTTCAACATGGTTGTACGGGTTAACGCAACAGACGAAGCCCGGTTGTTTATGGATACTAATGATCACATTTTTGATCTCAGCTTTTCCGTGAGTATTCATGATAAAATTCATCTTACACTACTATGGAAATGTCCTGTTTTATCTAATTACTCTAATAATTCTTACTCTCATCTCAGACTTTAGTGACTGACTCCTCCATAGACCCTAAGCAACGTTTACTGTTTGACGATAAGCGTGAGATAAGGGCAAGGATATGTGACCACTGGCCGGGGATGTTGTACCATGTGTCAGAGTGCAACTCAGTAAGACACTGCTATATTCTATTTCTGTTCACACTTACTGTTCAAAATTCATGTTTGCATCTAATTTCCATGCACTCTGAACCCATAAATGATAAACTTATTGGTCTCTTGATTTGCATACTTGGTAAAATTTCATAATTCAATTTTATGCAGATCTGGTTACCATTTCGTACACATGGGCAACACTACATTCTGTTTCTGTTTGACATGGATAAACAAACAATTACTCTACTTGATCCCAGCCCTAAAAGGGAAATTGTTAAGCCAGGAGTTCATCACAAATATCTATTAAAGCTGAAAGAGATATCAATCTACCTAAACATTACTCTCCAATATGCAATAAAAGGCTGGAAAGATGATGTTTTCCATTGGCATCTCATCACACCATGTGTGTTGCCAACAAACCATGACAGGTTAGAGTCCATGTCATAAATTAATGGTTTTCAATATCTTCAGTCTACAGTTTCGCTAACAATAATGTGTACTTTCTATATAGCCGCATGTCAGAATTTTTGGTTCTAACATATATGCGGTGGTGGAATGGCAAAGAAGTTGTCCGAGCAGATGGCAAGGTGTGTATTGATTTCTGGTTCTAACATATATACTATAAATTTGACCTCTTTGGGAGTACTGATGGAAAATGCATGTCCAGGTTGCTTACGCCTTGCGGATCAAAGCGGTGGTACACATGCTATCCTACAGGGACAACGAGTGTGCTGACAACATCCCACAAATTGTTAGAGATTTAGTCAGCATGGCAGGTCTAGATTTTTTTGTTTGAGAAGTTGCCGTTTCGGCTATTTTGAACGCTTCCTGTAAAAGCCCTTTGCGGCTTTCATTTGACTGTTGGATAATGCTATAATCTGATTATATAGCAGTTGTTTCCTACACTATGATGCAACAGTGTTTTAGACAAGTGTTGATTCACAACATGTTAATTACCGGCTTCTTTTAAGGTGTAATGGTTATATGAATGTTTGATATGTCCTTCCATGTTTTTTGAAAAGAATAGTAGTTTTCATGCTTGAATAACTGTCATGGTTCTGTCACGACACTTCTCTGAATCCGTCTACTCCCAACATGTAATGATCCCTATAGTTTTCTAGCAACGTCTTAGTAGTTAGGACTTAGGACACAGATTTACGGGCTCATTTAATTCTCAATTAAAATAATTGAATTCAGTTTCCATGATAGCAATTTGCTTTCTTGTAAAAGAAATAAATTAATGTTTCATCTGAATATACATCAAACGTAAGCTCACTATCTCTTGGGGAGCTTGCAAAAATAAGTGAAAGAATAAAAAACATGGATACAACATGAACAAAATTCCATCATCTTGCTTTGAAGAAAAATGGATACATACCGCTGTAGACATATCTTCATTCCATCTACGTGTTAAAAACCGGCAGTAGTATAGCCTGCACCTGACCGCTCAGCACCACCAAACCCTGGCCCAACATCAGCTTCCCCAACTCATGTCCTAGCATATGGAAGTTATCGGATCTGTTAATAAATATATAGCACGATGCTAAACTCAGCAAAAGCAGTATACGAGTCATGTGCTGCAGCGCAAGTTCATTTTAATTGAGTCCGTGATAGAACAAAGCCATGTTGCTGTAGCTAAAAAGAAGGAAAACTTAAGATTTAGTCTCAGGTTGAGTCATGTTGCCCAGTCTATTTTAAGCTAACCAGTGTATTACACAAAGTTAATGCATGTAAATGGAATAAATAGATATAAAAAGAACACTTCAATTAGTCCAACGTGCATTTTTTACGGTTGTTTTGATGTCCTACATCCTAAAAATGAGTTGTATGTGATACCTTGTGTGGGGCTGTCACGTATTGGTTTGCAATTAGTCCATCTCTTCATAATTAATATGAGAGATCACCTTCCTTGTTCAAGAGGATTTATAATAAATACCTTCCAAAAATTTGGCCTCTTGCCCAGATTTGGCTCTACTCCCAGCCAAATTTCAAGAGGATTTATAATAAATACCTTCCTTATACATACCCACATAATACTAGCCAAATTTCGGCCTCTTACCCAAATTTCGATCTACTACTCCTAGCGACTCACCTGTCTTTTACAAACAGACAGAAAACTCACGAATTTCACCCACTTGTCTATGTGTTAGCTCTACTCCTCCCAGACAATCAGAACGACGAGCAAACCCTGACCTATGCAAAGAGATAGGGCGGTAGAAATTTCAAAGGCCCCGTCGACGAATTGATTTGATTTCTGGTAAGTTCGACGAATCGTTCATGTTTCTACCGCCTAACTACCATCCGACAGTGGGAAAATCATTTGAGTACTACACTTATACCTTGCAGATGGATCCATCGAAACGATCGAGTGAATGTACTCCTTTCAAAGACTTGTCCAACACCATCAGCACAAGTAACAATGATGATATATAATGTGTAAGTCAATCAACTTCTGATCAACAACTAATTATGTTGTGTATTTTATTAGGTGTCGCAGACACCAGCAATGGTGGGGAACCTACAGATAGAAAAGAATGCAATAGACAACGTCGATAGAATTATGCGCAGATGGATCCACAAAAGAAAGATGAGCTACTTAAGAAGCGACGTGAATCCTATCAACAGAAGAAAGCTAAACTACAAAGCACACAATCTGTTACAGGCACACAACAGTCTGCACTCACTCAACTGGAAAGCACACCCGCTGTTAAAGGTGCACTAAACCACATGTTCCTTGGGTTTTTGCAATTTATAGCTCCTATGTTTAATTCATGGCTGTAATGCAACTAATCCACACGCTCTTTGGGTTTTAACCAGGAGCCACTGCTGCGAACACGGAAAATGTTGCACCTGCTGAAAATGAGGCATACCAATTGCAATCACCTCATATGTCATCTCAATGGGAAGAAAGTCCCGTGACTGGTATGAAGGCACCTAAATTGTCCACAAAAAAATAGTGCAGCTATCTAATAATCCATATCTAATGTAGCTACATATGTGATATTTTTTCTGTGTAGAAACTGTTGACATCAATAATAGTTGTACTGATGGACCCACTTCATTGAGCATTCACGCAACACCCATATGTCCAAAGGAGTGGAGGAGGCAACAGGATAGGGAGCGATATGCACATATGGATAGCACGAAAAAGGAAAACTTGCTGAAAAGACACCGTGAATCTCTTCAAAAACGAAAATCATCAGCACTTAACAAGGAAAATGAAGTTCCTTCACTGAACAAGAAAAATGAAGTTCCTTCAGTGAACAAGGAAAATGAAGTTCCTTATAAAGATGATGAATGGCTAAGAAGGAATGACAACTATCAGAGGCAGTCAATTCCTATGCCATTTCAAGGGCCAGAAATCATCCCTACTGATGTGATTGCAACTTATTGCACACAAGAGTCACATGGAGGTCCATCTGCACTTTGTCAGCTAGAAAGCACACCTGCTGTTAAAGGTACACTAAACCACATGTTCCTTGGGTTTTTGCAATTTACAAGCACTATGTTCAAATCATGTCTATAATGCCACTAAACAACATGTTTTTTGTGTTTTCACCAGGACACACTGCTAGGGACAAGGAAATTTTGGTCCCTGATGATAATGACGCATTACATATGCAATTACCTCATATGTCATCTCAAGGGCAAGGAAGTCTGGTCACTGGTATGAGCGCACCTAAAACCTCGATACAAAATAAGTTCAGCTATCTAATAATTCATATGTAATGTAGCTAAAACAGTGAACAAGGAAACTGAAGTTCCTTTAGCACACAAGGAAAATGAAGTTCATTCTCAAGATGATGAATGGCTAAGAAGGAATGACAACTATCAGATGCAGTCAATTCCTATGCTATTGCAAGTGCAAGAAATCATCCCTACTGGTATGATTATAACTTCATCATGTTTAATGTGTGAAGTTGCTTTGCTATATAGACTGATATAAAAATTATTAACGTTCCACTATGTAGATATAGTTGACATGGAGAACTGCAATAGTAATGAACCCACGTCATCCCGCATTCAACCACAACCCGTTGTTGATAGCACAGAGAAGAAGAAGCGGGAAAGGGAACGATATGCACAAATGAATATCGATAGCAAAAATGAACTACTAGCAAAAAGACATGCAACTTATCAACAAAAGAGATTATTAGCAGGCAAGTGATTTGTTATTGATGATTTCTTCATAGCTACATGCACTCTTGCTTACAAGCATTTTATCATTCACGTTATCAGAGCACATTGAAAAAAGGCGCGCAAAGGATAGGCTCCTTTATGCCGCTATGAGTCCTAAGAAAAAGCGTTCTAAGAAAGCTCGCCAAGAGTTACGCCGCAATAGTCTTAATGAAGAATCCATAGCCATGGAGAACCCATGTTGGATCCCTGAGGTTGTTCATACCCCTGGTACTCAAGGCTACATACCCACATGTGATTGGCATATCCCCGATTTCAGTGGAACACCTATATATATTGAACCTATTCCAGAGCAAATGTCAGTGGAACCTATTCCAGAGCAAAAGTCATGGAGAAAACATGTAACACCCGGAGAAAGGCATGCCTTGCTAGGTCTTCGAAATGAAGCATTTTATGCAAATAGTAAGAAGCATGCGATATCATCGGCAGATGAAAACCCGTCGATGAGCATGGAAGGTGTAAATGGTTCCGAGACACCAACACAATCAGCCGTGGTTAACAACGGTAATGTTCATGTCTTCATTTTCTTTTGATCCAATTAATTCGTTAATGGTTCTTATGATCATACTTTCATGCATTAGTAGTGTATAGACCTTCAATTACCTATATGTTTTCTTGTGTACTATTTATAGGCCGAACCTACATCCACATTTCAGAAAAGGGGTATTAATTCAGCTATTACACTCCGGTAGTATGCAAACAATTAAACATAGTATACATGCTACAGAAACTGACTTGACGAGATGATGTTAGACTTGATCAGCCTGCCATTCAACTCGACAACGACCTTGCTAGATCTGTGATCATCGACATACTTCAACTCACCAATGTAACTGAAGTAATAGCATTTCACTGCAGATAACTTAACTGAAGTAATTGCAACCAGTAGTGTTTCTAAACTATTACGCCTAGGAGATGGAAATAGATGAGGTCAATGATGACCGTAATTATTTTCCTAACAAGTGCAGAGGCTGACTCATATACTTTCATGCTGTGTATGTAGAAACTACACCTCCAACGCCCGAGATTGTTCAACAACTTCAAACACAGTCACCAGCCAATGATGACCGTAATTATTTTCTCCATATTCATTAAATGCCTATTTGAAACATGTTCTCATAGATGTATAATTATTCTTCAGGCGAGGATGAGGGTGTCATATTGGAAGAAGACTCCGAAGATGAGGAAGGTTATATGTTTGCTGGACAAGGTAATTTGATCATGTTCTAGGCCATATTGTGCACATAATATTAAAACTAATGCAGTTATCCACCATTTCAGAAGATGATGCCGATGAGGATGTGGAAATAGATGAGGTCAATGATGGCTCAGCTTCTGTTCCAAACATTCCAGATCCATATGACATGGTGTACAACAAAATACCAACTGAGACGCACATGCTCAAGCCTGTTGACAACTTCAAGCATACACATTGTGGTGCAAAGAAGTTCGAGCATGAGCCACCGGGGTTTTGCTGTCGTAATGGGCAGATTAAGCTAGCCAACACGGATACACCACCCGAGCTCATGAGGCTTTGGACGAGTGAGGACCCTGATGCTAGACATTTCCGTGATAACATAAGGTTTTTCAATGGGCATTTCTCGTTCACCTCACTATACAGCAACCTTGATGGTGATACCACTAACACATCAAAGCATCCTATCTGCACTTTTCGTGCTCATGGCAACATGTACCACAACATAAGGTCATTTGGCAGAATAGATGTTCTGCAAGGCAGTCACCTGGAGCTTTAATTCTTTGATGATGACCCCAATTTAGAGCACAGGTATCGTAGCTGCCGCAAAGAGCAGTGCGCAAAAGATAAAGAAGTAATCACACAGATAGTCAATATACTGAAAGGAAACCCATACTCTGAACATCTACGGAGTATGGGAGAGGTTGAGGATATTGATGATTATCATATCACACTAAACCTTGACCAAAGGATGGACCAGAGGACGTACAATGCACCTACCACTTCCGAAGTAGCCGCAGTGTGGGTAGAAGGAAGCGAACGACGAAGACAGTTTGACCACAGCGTGATCTTGCAAGGAAAAAACAGAGATATTTATGGTATCAAGTCCTATCATGGATGCTATGACGCACTATCCTACCCACTATTCTTCCCTAGAGGCGAGCTTGGGTGGCATACCGATATCCCGAAGAGAACTGTGTCCTATGATACTGTGATGGCGGCACGTGCAGCTCGTCTAGCTCGTCGTAATAACGACGAGTCCTCTCAATCCCCCGACAATAACAATGATGATGGCGACGGAGATAATGATCCAGGTTTGTGTTTTAATTATTTTTTACATGCGAAGTCCATGCTAAGACATATGATCTCCCGTTTCTAACACCACCCATTCTAAATTCTCTGTGCAGCTTCGGGAGGAAATAAATGTGTGTCAGTGAGAGACTACTACTGCTATAAATTCCAGATGCGTCCTGGGATATTTAACACGATCCTGCACGGAAAGCGTCTTTTTCAGCAGTTCGCGGTAGACACATATATCAAGATCGAGAACTCACGGTCGGACTATATGTGGAATCATCAAGATAAGATAAGGGCAGACCTGTACCAAGGCCTGATGGATAGCTTGCATGCCGGTGAGGATAGCGCCGATGCTATTGGAAAGCGGACAGTGTTGTCGGGAACATTTATCGGTGGTCCACGTGACAAAAGGCGTCGCTACATGGATGCTATGGCCTTGGTACGGAAGTACGGCAAGCCGGACATCTTTCTCACGATGACATGCAATCCTAACTGGGATGAGATCAAGCGCGAGCTCTACCCTGGCCAGACACCTCAAGACCGCCCAGACCTTGTCGTGCGTGTATTTAGGGAAAAACTGGAGGAACTCAAGAATAAATTCTTTCAGAAGGACATCCTCGGGAAGGTAAAAGCATATGTGTACGTGGTGGAATTCCAAAAGAGGGGCCTTCCACATGCACACTTCTTGCTCATCATGGAGGGGCGATACAAGCTCACATGTCCTGAACAGTATGACAAGCTTATCTCAGCAGAGCTACCTAATAAGATAAACTACCCAGAACTGTACAACATGGTAGTGAAACATATGATGCATGGCCCATGTGGTGTTTTGAACCCTGATTGTCCATGCACGAAGGGACGTCCTTCTTGAAAGAATCAGTACCCTCGACCTTTCAATGCGGCTACCTTATAGGGAAAGGACTCATACCCTCTATACAGACGACGTAACGATGGTTGCAAAGTAATGGTCCGAAAGGCCTGGCTAGATAATAGGTGGGTTGTCCAATACAACCCTCACCTTTTGCGGCACCTGAATTGTCACATCAATGTTGAGGCATGCTCAAGCATAAAGGCCGTCAAGTACCTATTCAAGTACATATACAAGGGGCATGATCGGGCGTCTATCACAGTGAGCGAGGCTGACAGGACAGATAGCAACGGGAACATAGATGAGATCAACCAGTATAGAGATGCGAGGTGGGTTACTCCTCCCGAAGCCTTGTGGAGGATATACGGCTTCGAGTTGAGTAAAAATTACCCACCTGTGATGCAGCTGCAGCTCCATCTAGAAAATTGTCACATGGTTTCGTTCAAGCAGGGCCAAGATATCCAACAAGTAGTTAACCGCCAAGGTGTTGAGAAGTCAATGCTTACAGAGTACTTTGCGGCAAACAGATTACATGAGGAGGCCCGTGGTATCTTGTACAGGGATTTCCCCGAATGGTACACCTGGCAGAAAGGTAAGAAAGGTGAGGATAAACACTGGCAGAGAAGGGCTGTAAAAAAAGATGGTACACGTACAAAAAGGATACAGGTTGGAAGGATTGTGTCGGCTCACCCAGCGGAAGGCGATCGCTATTACCTGCGAGTCCTTCTAAACCATGTCACTGGGGCCACCTGCTACGATGACCTAAAGACGGTTGATGGCCAGCTACTGGGATCCTTTCGTGAAGCTGCAGAGAGAAGGGGGTTGATCGAAGGGGACAACACATTGGATGAATCCCTCACTGAATCTACACTCTTTGAGATGCCGTCATCTCTACGAAGGCTCTTTGCGACAATATTGGTATTCTGCGAGCCTAGCGATGTGCGCGGGCTCTGGGATAAGCACTTGGATGCAATGTCGGAAGACTATCGCCGCAACGATCCATCCAATGTTGCTGAGCAGAAGGTTTTAATAGATATCAGGAATATGCTACAGTCGATGGGCAAGGACATAAAGTCATTTCCTCTTCCTGATATCGATGAGGAATTTGACAGTGCCACTGGTGTGGAAAGGGAGATCTTCGAGGAGTCTATGATTGAGCCCAACGAGTAGGACATAAATCTATCAGACTCACTTAATATAGATCAGAAAAAAGCGTATGAAAAAATTATGTCTGCCGTTCGTGGCGATGAGGGTGGAGTGTTTTTTGTGGATGGACCTGGAGGTACCGGAAAGACTTTTCTGTACAGAGCACTGCTCGCAACAGTACGCGGTCAGAAAAAGATAGCTGTAGCGACAGCTACATCTGGTGTTGCAGCTTCCATAATGCCTGGAGGTAGAACAGCTCATTCCCGATTCAAGATACCACTGAGCATTGATGATGGCGGGTATTGCACCTTCACCAAGCAGAGCGGTACTGCCAAGCTCCTACAATCGGCTTCTCTCATCATCTGGGATGAGGCTTCCATGACAAAGAGACAGGCAGTAGAGGCGTTGGACAACAGTATGCGCGATATAATGAGCCGTCCAGACCTGCCGTTTGGTGGAAAGACGGTCGTGTTCGGTGGAGATTTCAGGCAGGTCCTTCCAGTTGTCCGTAAGGGGTCAAGGGCTCAGATAATTGATGCGTCGCTACGTAGGTCTTATCTTTGGGATTGCATGACTCACCTAAAGCTGGAACGCAATATGAGGGCACATAGTGACCCTTGGTTTGCGGATTACCTACTGCGCATCGGTGATGGTAAGGAGGAAGCCAATGGTGATGGCAACATCCGTCTTCCTGATGAGATATGTGTGCCGTGTACTGGGAAGAAGGGCTCCGACCTTGATAAACTAATAGACAGCGTGTTTCCGACCTTGGTGCTAACATGTCAGACCCAAACTATATCACCTCCAGAGCAATCTTGTCGACAAAAAATGATTGTGTTGATAGGGTTAATTTGAAGATGATCAATCGATTCCAGGGAGAACAGATGGTGTACCGTAGCTTTGATTCTGCGGTGGATGACCCTCATAACTACTACCCACCTGACTTTCTCAACACATTGACCCCTACTGGTCTGCCTCCACATTTGTTGAAGCTGAAGATAAACTGCCCTATCATATTGCTCCGAAATATTGACCCCGCAAACGGACTTTGTAATGGCACGAGGTTGGTGGTTCGAGGATTCCAAAAGAATGTCATCGATGCAGAAATAGTTTTGGGCCAACATGCTGGAAAGAGGATCTTCCTACCAAGGATCCCACTTTGCCCCTCTGATGATGAAATGTTCCCTTTTCAGTTCAAAAGAAAGCAGTTTCCTGTTAGGCTGAGTTTCGCCATGACGGTTAACAAAGCACAGGGGCAGACTATACCTAATGTCGGTATCTACTTGCCTGAGCCGGTGTTCTCTCACAGGCAGTTGTATGTCGCGCTATCTAGATCAACCTCTAGAAAGAACGTGAAGGTTCTTGTCATCCCAGATGCTGATAACAAGAAAAATAAATCTGATGAAAGCAAAAAGAAGAGGCGTCCTGTCGATACCTACACGAAGAACATCGTCTGGAAGGAGATACTTACATCTTAGATGAGATACCTCGCACTTGTACTATTTGTCAAATATATAGTCCTATCTTGAATATGTACTAATACGAATCGCGTGTCATTTGTGCATGCAATAGTCCAGGTTGTTCTCGTTTTTAGAATTCCGCACCACCATGTTGGGTGAACTATTTGAAACTGAGAGGACTTTTGTCACGAATGCCAGAACTTCAATAAATTTGTTGCTAATGCAACTGATAGAGATGAACATGACTTCCGGAGCTAATCGGGGAATGTGTTTGTTTGTTTGTTTGTTTGTTTCAAAAGCATATGCTTTCTTCATAGATATTAAACACCCCACTCGGCCTAGAATATATTCTTAAAATAACAGAAGCTGTTTGTTTGATGTGTGTTTCACTGTTGACAGTAAATATATTCTTAAAATATTCTTAAAATAACAGAAGCTGTTTGGTTGATGTGTGTTTCACTGTTGACAGTAAATATATTCTTAAAATGAAGCAAAATAAGATAAAAGAAGAAGAATAATAGGTTCCAAATTAGCTAGGATCATATTAGGTTCTGCATATACTGCTACTCCGCAAAAGATATGCAAAGACGAATGAAACATAGAGACAACCTGCAGTACCAACTACAAAAAATTGTCCAGATTGATTGTATAGCATAAATAGCACCACCAGTTTACCAAGAATCAAAAGTAGCAGCTTACTCAATCCACCAGTTTAACTCTAAGCACCTTTTACCAGACATATATTTGCACCATAAAATAATTATTTCAGGAAATAGGCTTATGTACATATACAAGCAGTCAAGCATCACATACTAAAACTAAAAATGCTTATATACATAGATGAGTAATCCTTGGAGGAGGGACAATTTACAATAGTAAATTCTGACATGATTCTACTATATGGTGCCTTATGGTCTAATACTGGCTTTGTAAACAAAACAAATGGTGGTTGTTATGATGGACACGGTTGAAAACAGGATCAGCTGAGCATCAAACAGAAAACTAGAAACACACTTTTTTATTGTACATAGCTAAAGCAATGACACTGAAACTAAATGCAACCAGGAGCCTTATACGCCATAGATTAAACAAGTACTAAAATGGTCTGAGATCATCATGTACATAAACAGTGTGAGCCAATGGCAATTACTAGGCTGGAATATAACATAACATTAGTAGGCAGCCTGACTTACTTCAAATTGAGGAGATCTCCAATATTTAATAAGGTCCTTCCAATCAGCTTCACTAATTTTGTCATCACGTTTTTTCATAAGCTGTTCATCAGTCAATTCAGCATCAAACATTGTCTTATTTATATCTGCCTGCCATTCCTTTCATTTTGTGTGTGAAGTGTTATCAATATATCTCAAAGTAGTTCAGTCCACCTCATAAAATGCCTGTTAAAATGAGAGAAAGGATGATGCTTAGCTAGATGGCTTTAACCAGAATGTATAAGATGTAAATTATGTACTGGAATACCTTTACGTCATCCCATCATCATGCACAAGTTTAGCATCAAATTCAGCAATCCTTTGTCCCGAAAGCACAAGTTTAAGCTCAATGTTCCTGTAGTTGGTTTGCCCAATCATTATGCATAAATTTTAGCCCATGGAAAGAATATAAGGCAAGAATAAGTGAAAACAAAGGACCTGACCTGTAATCTCTCAGAGCAATGACCCATAGACAGAATTAAACAAGTAATGATAGAACACTTGGATTTGACGCCCCCTGTTCGTCAATGAATTTACCAAGAAGTGAATATTATCGTATAGTACTAATCAGATTAGGCTTTACTGAAAGAACTTTGCCTAGCAAAGACCAGCTATCAATCAACTTAAAATGGAAATATAAATAATATCTGTTAAGTTGTAATCCAGTACATGTATCATTGGTTTCTGCTGGACATATAGTACATGAAAAGAAACGCTTACCAGCTCATTAGTGGAGGATGATTCATTTAAGTTGTAGTCGGCAAACACTGTCAAGGCGGGAGGCTGCGTTGCTCTCCATATTCAGTTTGCACATGATGTTGTCAATGGCATCAGTGGCGCCCTCCTGAACTACGAGAAGAATTGAACAGCCATGGTACTCTCCAACTGTCTGTCTCTCTTTCTCTATGCTCCGGGTCTTCTCTGTATAAACTGATGACCTGTGCGAACATGCAGGTTGTGTGATCGTTAACACGACCTCTGTTTGTAAGATTTAATAAGAATGTTCTAGCAAGATGTTCTAGCCTTACGGTGACAAAATGGAAGAAGCAAGATACCTTTTCAGAGCTGGAAGAGCGGAATTCTTCCCAGAACCTTCTGAAGTCTGACTCCAGTTCATTTTTTTCCCCTGCGGTTACAAGAGGAAGAATTACTAACTAATAGGAATGGATGTGAAGAATTAGGAAAACAAAATGACACATAAAATGGTAAAATAACAAGAGCAATTACCTGATTTGGAAAGATTGATTGTGGGCACTGTCAACACACGAAAAAAATAAATAGTCGAGTGAGAAATAAAAGCAGGGAATGACTGCTTTTACTTTTAGGGAGTATGAATTGTAAATAGCTTAGATATTTCAATACTCACTTGAAATAACATTAACTGACCACTGCTAAACATTTGCACCTCCTGGAATGAGCATTTAAAATATATGTGGTATCAACAAAGCAGCATAAAACATTTGAGATGACAGGTATTCCAATGAAAAGGGAAACTATACCGTACATCACATCATTACGTGAGTGACAGAGAAGAAAACCAGAAGCTTCTACTTCTAAATCCTGTTAGCAAGCAGATAAACATGTTGTAAATTTCAAATGTCATCATACAGTTTTTTTTAAGTAAAATGCAATAGACATAAGAAAGCAATCTCCTACCAATTCCTCTAGCAACAAAGTGAGACCAATGACCACTTAGATTAGGATCTCCAGCCATGTGTTAGCTGATTCAATAAGAGAAAAAATGTTGCACCTACATTTTCTCTGTTAAAATCTGAGGAATAGAGCAAGAACAAAGTCAATCAAAATGGCAGCCAAAACTCTAGACTAGCATACACACACAGAAAAGTAACAGTTGTCTCTACCTTTCCTCTTCAGAATATTTTCCAATGCCCTGGTAGAAAAATCATCTTTACCTCCAAGGTCTTCAAATCCAACTAACCGATCAACAGCAATACCCTTCCTGATGTAGAAAAGTACCGTGAACACAGTATATATTAGTATAATGCCTTATGACATTGGAATTTGAAATAGGTAGAAACCGTGAACAGTTTATGCACTTACTTGAACAATATAACAGGAATAGGGAATTAAGAGTAAAATAACAAAATAGTCATAGCAAAATAACAAGAAAATAGTCATAGCAAAATAGGAGGAAAAAAGTTTGGCAGTGAAAAGAAAATAGTTTTATGAAAAACGGAGGCCCATCCCAACAGTCAGCCCGCGCAACAGTTGTATCGTTTGAAGCACTGGAAATAACTCCTCTGGTAAGTTCTTCACGTAGCAAAGCAAACAGAAAGAGGACATTTTAGGAGGCAATTCTCAAAGTTAAACTGCACCAAGGCACAGATCGTTTGAATGCCTAAGAGTTTTCAAGTAATAAATGGAGGAACAACAGCAGATGACATTGGTCTTTCATGTTTGGACTTTGGAAAAATACAGATAATGCAGTCGCATACCTCTACTCCAACTTTAGTCAGTGAAGAATCTTCAGCAAAGGGCGAGAGAACGGTTACTCCATGTGGTAATCTTGTATCAAACATTCTAAGAGATAACTCAAACAGTTCTTCTAACTCGTTGTCTACTATACTCGATGTTTCCAAACCAAGTTCCCTGAAATATTATATGAATACATCAGAGAAACAAGAAATATACCAACAATAATTCACCAAGATCCATTACTCCATCTTGCCCTTGAATACAACCGTTTGTTAAAAAAAATATTATCTTGTCATAAAGTATTATGCAGCCCAGCATTGTTCTGTTACAAAGTAGCACATCAACATATTTAATTTTGCTTTCTAAACTATAAACTGTATGAGAGGCACTGGCAGTAAATTTTATTAAAATACAAACAGATATTTACAAGAGAGGAGGGATGCACAACCGGGAAGATGTCTAACCAAGGGAGTCAAACCAAATCTGTCAAGGATACACAAGACCCTCTATCATTCCAAATGAAAGGGCAAATGAGAAACCTTGGCGTTCCTTTTTTTTCCAAATATCCCATGTAGAAAGGCTTTTGCTTAAGGCGATTTAGGCCATGCTGATCATGTGATTGCTGATGTCTAGCTGAACACCGACAGCTTGCCAGCAGGAGGTGCTGAAGGGGCAATTCCAAATAGATTACCACTGGTTTCTAGGCTGCCAGAGGTACAGAGGACACGGTTGGAGACGCGAAATGTATCTGTTTCATGGATTTCAGAGCTAGACAAATAGTTTCATGAGAACAGATGCGTGAACGGATGCCATGTTAGCTCGTTGAAAAAGAGCACAGTTTGTGCAACAAGTAAAAAAAAACCACCCGAATGAGTTCCTAGCTGTTTACGCCACTAGAATTTCTTCATGAAGTGTACTGAAATTCTTCATCTACTGGTGCTAAATTCCACCACTGAAATTTCTTCATTAACTATACTGAACTCTCGTCCAGTGATCCTAAATTCGAGTCTATCAAACATATAGAGAAAAGGCACATCTTAGAAAATTAAATTACCAATTAATTCACAAAATTTTAATGCTTAATTGCTTATGAGTTGAACAACAAATTTTTTGAGGATCGTTAATACCCACTAATCCAACACAAAATTCGAGTTTCTTGGCCTATTTGTGGAAACCAACAATGCATATAAGGCAGGATATCATCAACTAAAATAAACACAAGTTGAAACCCTCAAGTTTCCTGAACACCCCAACCCAATCAAGTAAAACAAACGCATAAGAACTAATAATACAATATCTAAAAAAAAATTGCCAAACGAGCACATCAACAGATATTCAGAGCACTTAGCATGACCGCTTGTGAAAAAACTAACCAAACAATGTTCAGAAGATATAATTGTCTTAAGTGTACTGAGAAGGCAGCAATGAATAATCAGAGCACTAGAAGCATGTCAAAATATGAAAAGACACAATCCAAAATTCCAAACTGTACTAACAAGCGATTGTGCTTTACCAATGAAGAGGCTGCAGAGCTATGAAGCAAAACTGTTAATGGATTCAATAACTAAACCTTCAGACACTTCCCAATCCATAAAACCTGCAAAATAAGAAGTCATCCAAAATTTATAGTGCTTTGAAAGTGAAATTTAGCTTTACAAAATATCTTAGGATAGTGGACATATTACAACACTTGATGGTAAAAGGAAATACTGTCTTATAATAGTGAACAGATTTCAACAAAATCCCATATATTACTGGACAGTTAAATTATGTAAAGCAATAATATTGCTCGTGCAATTGCAGACATATAGCTACACCGTGCAATTTAGCTACTGTTCACTATTATAAGCACCACCATTTTTTGTTGTCTCTCATCCGAAAATATGCCTCTGTTCACTATTATAAGATGCTTTGAAAGTGAAATTTAGCTTTACAATATCTTAGGATAGTGGACGTATTACAACACTTGATGGTAAAAGGAAATATCAGACTGCTTAGTTGGTTACATGAATAAGCAAGCATGCAACTGCTGACGACCAGTGACAGGTAAGACATGAAATTGAAGTTCATCATCACATACCACAATACTATAATTAACCACGCAGGAACAAAATCTGATACTAAGTTGCACAGATCAATAGGAAAGCAAGCAATCACATGATTAACAGGAAAGCAATCTTCTACTAGATCTTTGAAGCCATGGAATCAATCATACTCAGACCCACGGACCTGAACACAATGCACGCGCATACACCATGGCTGGATGGGAAATTTCGCCGGAGGGAACTGTTCGTACTTGCTCACGCCCACGGCCGCCCCTGGCTAGAGCTTGCCCAGCCGCGCCATGGCGAGCTCGCCTTCGCCGCCCCTCGAGGAGCTCGCCCGCGCCGCCCCATCGCGGAGCTCGTCGGCGCCAGCATCTCGCCGTGGTCGCCCGCGCCGGCTATGGCGTACCTCGCCCGTGCCGCCCCTGGAGGATCTCTCCCGCGCCGCCCCTAGCTGGCTCGCCCGCTCCGTGCCATGGCCGAGCTCGCCCTCGCAGCCCCTCGAGGAGCTTGCCCGCGATGCCCCGTCGCGGAGCTCGTCTGGCACCTGGCCGTGGTCACCCACTCCGGAGCTTGCCCTCGCCGTCCCTGGTGGTTGGAGAAAACGCGGTGGGGGAATGGGGAATTGAGTGGGAGAGGGAGAGACTGGAGTGGGAGAGAGAGAGAGAGTGGTTTTTTTTTTTTACAAAGCATTTCATGTTACAAAGCGGAGGAGGCACCACTTCCGTGCGAGAGATTGTTTTTAGGGTTGTTTTTATTTTACAAAGCGGAGGAGGCACCACTTCCTTGCGAATTTACAAAGTATTTTCTATTATATTATACCCCTACACTACCGTGATTCCCTTTATTTATTCGGAACGTGAACTACTTTTTTTTTAGATGAACGTGAACTACTTCTCGCATGAGAAAACAAAAACATATACTGTACATGCAAAAACAAATCAAAATGAAGACTTAAATTAGTCCTTACTCCCCTAAACTTTAATGACAGCGAGGAGCGTATCCGCCTCGGAACGTTCGACACCACGCACGAGGCGGCGCGGGCCTACGACGCCGTCGCCTGGCGCCTCGGCCGCCCGCGCCAGCAAATGAACTTCAATGACATTTGGACGCGCGAGCAGGAGGAGATGCTCGCGCCACCATCGCCGGCCGTCACGACCGAGCAGCGGCGACGCGCTCGCGAGCTCGAGCAGCGCCTGCACGTCGCGGAGCAGGCCGAGCGCCTCCGCCTAGAGTGGGCGCGCGCGTTCCCGAAGGACGTCACCGCCATGGAAGCTTTCTACGCTCAGAAGAAAGTGGAGAAGGCGAAAGCGGCGACAAAGAAGAAGGCCGACCGCGAGAAGCGCCGCGCTGAGTCGGCGGCGAGGAAGGCCGAGAGGGCGGAGAAGGCGGCGCGGATGGCGAGGAGGGCGGAGGAGAAGAAGAGAGGCGCTGGACTGTCCACGAACATGCCCACCTCCTCCTCCTCCTTCGAGTGGACGACCACTCCGGTCTCCGACACGACTCCAACTAGCGGATCGTCGGACCACGACTGGGAGGACTCGGAGTAGATTAGTTTAGTTTAATTTAAATAAAATGTGGGTGTTTGTCAAACTTCTAATATATTTCGTAATTTTCAGTTAAAGTTTCGTACTTTATTTGATTCATTTTGAACGATATACAATCAAACTAGCCGGTCGCGTGGCCGCGCGCGCTGTATTTTGCCGCATCCGCCGGAGGGCCAATTTTACCGCCCGTGCACGCGCTGCATTTTGGTGCGTCCGGCGGAGCAAAGTTCGGCCAAACGCGCGCCAACCATTTACAGCGCGGCGGAAGAAAGGTTTAGCACGCCGATTTTTTGAGCGTTTGCTCTTACCCCATGCAGAAATTTCAAACCCACTTCAACAGTAAAACAAAATGTCAAATGGTTATCCCTGCATAGGAAAACCAAACCTCCATAGCAAATGAGGTATTTGACGTATGCCAAATCAAAAAACCCGCAATGCTTCACCATGCTCATCCTTAGATAAAAACAACATATTTTTCTGAAGCTCAAACTGCATTAAATTAAGACTAACACACTGAATAAATTTGCAAGTGACTAAATTTAGTTTTAAGATAACAATTTGTTTACACAAAATATCAAATGAACAACAAGCAACAGGCAACACAGTGCCTCCCTTATTTATGCAGCTTGCAACAATGCGCAGTATATCCCCTTCGTTGTACTCTGACAGTGATATTCTGCAATACAAAAATATAATTAAACAAACTCAACACCAAAAACATGAAAATTGTAAGTACGGGCATTGTTGTGACTATGTATTAAGTTCTTCTATGATACAGTTCAACCAACATTCGGTCCTTTTTTTATTGTCTACACTTTGCTACTCTATGTACCCACCTATAAATCTATTTTCAAAATTTCATATATGATATTTGAATTATATATGTGTATTGAGAAATATAATTTGAGGACCCGTAGCAACGCACGGGCATTTGTACTAGTAAACAACAAACATCCCAATTAAACCAACCACCACGACCAATGGTCGCCCAAGTTAAGCCACCTGGGCCCGGAAGTGCCGCGCCTGGCCCAAAGATAAATGGGTTGGTCCTCATCTAATCCAATATGCATAGACAAACTTCACCGTCACGGCGACACCCACAAGGCAAATCCGGGAGCGCCTAATGACCGCTTTAAGCGGAGTGGACGACTCGCTCCGCATACATGCTTCACGTTTTGATCGAACGATCTGGTTTGATGGGCTCGGCCCATTTAGCGTTGGCAAGGTCTGTTCCCGCAATCCCGCATGTTTTGTTTACAACGTGAAATAGTGACTTCCGATTTTACCTGAGCGAGTTCCCTCACATGATACAACGTGATATTTTTGCATGATACAAAACGCGAAGTAGAAATATTGTTGTGCATTAGAATAGTTTTATCTTTAAAATATGTTTAAATCCAAAAAAGTTCATATTTGGAAAAAGTTTGGATTTAAAATTGTTCAAATTAAAAAATTGTTCAAATCCGAAAAATGTTTGAATTTCAAAAATGTTCAAATCTGAAAAATGTTTGAATTTAAAAAATGTTCAAATTTTAAAAAATGTTCAAACTAAAAAAATGTTTAAAATTTAGAATGTTCAAAATTAGAAAAAGTTCAAAAAACGAAAAATGTTCGGATTTAAAAAGTACAAAAGGTTGAAAAGTCATGATTTGAAAAAACGTTCAAAAATCTGGTGAGAAAAATAAAAAACCACAAAAAACAATTAAAACCGGAAGAAAAACAAGAGCAAGCCAGAGAAAACCGCGTAAAATAGAAGAAAGCCCGAGGAAAGAACAAATTGCCGCCGCTAATGGGCCGACCCATCCCGTCCCTCACTTCAGGCGGGAGCGAATCACTCCCGCTCAATGGGGATACATCGCTTTAAGCGATTGTTCTGGACAACATCGCTTAAGGACACACCACCTGGGCCGGGCCCATTTATCTCCCATGCTTGCACGAGCTACCTCGTTCCGTCATTCGGATGGAATCATCGCTAGTTCTGGTGGTTTTTTATTTAGAAAAATATTCACGTTTTGAATAAATGTTTGAATTTGAAAACTGTTTAAGTTTTGAAAAAAAGTTCAAATCCAAAAAAAAGTTCAAACTAGAAAACTGTTCAGATTTGAAAATGTTCAAACGAGAAAATGTTCAGATTTTAAAAATGTTCAACTTCAAAAAAGTTCAAACTAAAAATTGTTCTGAATTAAAAAACGTTTAAATCTTCAAAATTTCAAATACAAAATTGTTATATTTTTTAAATAGTGCAGATCTTAAAATGTTCAAATTTAAAATTTGGTAGTTTTCAAAAAATGTTCAATTTTAAAATAAAGAATTTTAAAATCAAACAAATTTGAAATTTGAATAGATTTCAAATTCGAACAAATTTCGAATTTGAACAATTTTATAATATGAACATTTTTCAGAATCAGAACAAAAAACAATTCTGAACAAATTTCGAAATCAGCAAAACCAGAAAAAAACCGAAAAGAAAAAACCAGAACCAAAAAACATGGGAAGTGATAACCCACAACTATAGGGGATCGCAACAGTCTTCGAGGGAAGTAAAACCCAAATTCATTAATTCGACATAAGGGGAGACAAAGAATATTTATAAGCCTTAACAACTGAGTTGTCAATTCAGCTGCACCTGGAAAAGCACTAGTAACAGGGGTGATGTGAAAGCAGCAGTAATATGAGAGCAATAGTAATAAGAACACAGCAGATGGCAGGTAACATAGAGGCAATGGCACCAGAAAATAGTTGATACTACTTCCAATGTCATATAGGAACGAGTATATGATGATGAGAGATGGACCGGGGTTCCCAGCTATCTACACTAGTTGTAACTCTCCAATAACAAGTGTTGGGTGAACAATGTTTTCCATATATAGTCATACGTGCTCGAAATGAGAAACTTGCATAACATCTTTTGTCCTACCAGCTGGTGGCAGCAGGGCCTCAAGGGAATCTACTGGTAATTAAGGTACTCCTTTTAATGGAGCATCGGAGCAAAGCATTAACACTTGGTGAAAACATGTGATCCTCATATCACAGCCTTCCCCCTCCGGTTGTTCCAATTTCTGTCACTTTGGGGCCTCGGGTTCCGGACAGCAATATGTGCAAACAACTTGTAGATACAATCTAAGCAATAATTATAGAGCTTAAATCTAAGATCATGCCACTCATGCACTAGTGACAAGCATTAAACACAACAAGATTGCAGCAATAATAACTTCACAAACTTTATAGATAGACTAATCATAATGTAACAATCCATCGGATCCTAACAAACACAACATCGATTACATCAGATGGATCTCAATCATGTAAGGCAGCTCATGAGATCATTGTATTGAAGTACATGGGATAGAGAGTACCAACTAGCTACTGCTAGAACCCGTAGTACATGGGGGAACTACTCACGAAGCATGATGGAGGCAGTGCCGTCGATGGAGATGGCTTCCGGGGGCACTTCCCCGTCCCGGCGGCGTGCCGGAACAGAGATTCTGTCCCCCGAATTGGAGTTTCGCGATGGCGGTGGTGCCCCTGGAGTCTTTCTGGAGTTTCGTCAATTGGTATCGGGGTTTTAGGTCTCGAGGGAATTTATAGGCGAAGAGGCGGCGCAAGGGGGTGCCTGGGGGGCCCACCCCATAGGCTGGCGCGCGCCCCTTCCAGGTCGCGCCGCCCTGTGGTCTGGGAGCCCTGGGCCTCCCCTCCGACTCTCCTTCGGTGTTCTGGTCCATCTCGGTGAATTATGATGTTTGGCCTTGTTTCGTCGAATTTCGAGAATATTGCCCGAACAGCCTTTCTGGAACCAAAAACAGCAGAAAACAGGAACTTGCACTTCAGCATCTTGTTAATAGGTTAGTTCCGGAAAATGCATAAAATCATTATAAAGTGTGAGCAAAACATGTAGGTATTGTCATAAAACTAGCATGGAACATCAGAAATTATAGATACGTTGGAGACGTATCAAGCATCCCCAAGCTTAGTTCCTACTCGCCCTCGGGTAGGTAAACGATAAAAAGAATAATTTCTGTAGTGGCATGCTACTTACATAATCTTGATCATACTATTGTAAAGCATATGAAGTGAATGAAGTGACTCAAGGAAACGATCTATATTTGCTAATCAAATAGATAACATATAGCAAAACTTTTCATGAATAGTACTTTCAAGGCAAGCATCAAAAAGCCTTGCATAAGAGTTAACCCATAAAGCAATAGATTCAAAGTAAAGGCATTGAAGCAACACAAAGGAAGATTAAGTTTCAGCAGTTGCTTTCAACTTTCAACATGCATATCTCATTGATAATTGTCAACACAAAGTAGAATAATAAGTGCAATAAGCAAGTATGTAAGAATCAATGCACAGTTGACACAAATGTTTGCTTCTAAGATGGAAGGAAGTAGGTAAACTGACTCAACATAAAGTAAAAGAAAGGCCCTTCGCGGAGGGAAGCAGGGATTAAGTCATGTGCTAGAGCTTTTTAAGTTTTGAAATCATATAGAGAGCATAAAAGTAAAGTTTTGAGAGGTGTTTGTTGTTGTCAACGAATGGCAGTGGGCACTCTAACCCCCTCATCAAACAGACTTTAAAAGAGCGGCTCCCATGAAGGACGTTATTTCTACCAGCAAGGTAGATCATCCCTCTTCTCTTTTGTTTACACATGTACTTTATTTTTATTTATGGATGACACTCCTCCCAACCTTTTGCTTACACAAGCTATGGCTAACTGAATCCTCGGGTGCCTTCCAACATTCACATACCATGAAGGAGTGTCTATTTGCAAAATTAAGTTGCTTACTAATGAATCAGGGCAAAACATGTGAAGAGAATTATTAATAAAAGTTAATTAATTGGGGCTGGGAACCCCGTTGCCAGCTCTTTTTACAAAATTATTGGATAAGCGGATGAAGCCACTAGTCCATTGGTGAAAATCTGCCCAACAAGATTGAAAGATAAAACACCACATACTTCCTCATGAGCTATAAAACACTGACACAAATAAGAGATAATAACTTTTGAATTGTTTAAAGGTAGCACATGAAGTATTTACTTGGAATGGCAGAGAAATACCACATAGTAGGTAGGTATGGTGGACACACATGGCATAGGTTTTGGCTCAAGGTTTTGGATGCACGAGAAGCATTCCCTCTCAGTACAAGGCTTTGGCTAGCAAGGTTGTTTGAAGCAAACACATGTATGAGCCGGCACAGCAAAACTTACATAAGAACATATTGCAAGCATTATAAGACTCTACACTGTCTCCCTTGTTGCTCAAACACTTTTACCAGCAAATATCTAGACCTTAGAGAGACCAATCATGCAAACCAATTTCAACAAGCTCTATGGTAGTTCTCCACTAATAGGTTTACACTACATGGTGCAAGAGCTTAATCATGATCTACTTGAGAGCTCAAAACAATTGCCAAGTATCAAATTATTCAAGACAATATGAAGCATTTTCTGTTTCCAACCAAATAACAATAAGTGCAATAGCTTCCAACTTTTATCATGAACATTAAAAGTAAAACAAAGAACACCAGTGTTCATATGAAAAAGCGAAGCGTGTCTCTCTCCCACACAAGGATTGCTAGGATCCGAATTTATTCAAACACAAACAAAAATAAAAGCACACAGACGCTCCAAGTAAAGCACATAAGATGTGACCGAATAAAAATATAGTTTCACTAGAGGTGACCTGATAAGTTGTTGATGAAGAAGGGGATGCCTTGGGCATCCCCAAGCTTAGACGCTTGAGTCTTCTTGAAATATGCAGGGATGAACCACGGGGGCATCCCCAAGCTTAGACTTTTCACTCTTCTTGATCATATATCATCCTCCTCTCTTGACCCTTGAAAACTTCCTTCACACCAAACTTATCATAAACTTCATTAGAGGGGTTAGTACTCAAAAAAAATTAATCCACTTTAGTCTTGTAGTGACACATTGCAAGAACTCAATAAAACATTAGCTACAGCTCTCCACGTCTAGAAAGCCTTGCTTAAAGTCCACAAGAGACAATGCAAAAAGCAGAGACAGAATCTGTCAAAACAGAACAGCCAGTAAATTTTTTAAGAGGTACTTCCGTTGTTCAAATCAGAAAACTTAAAACTAATGAAAGTTGCGTGCATATCTGAGGAACAAACACAAAAATTGGCAGATTTTTCTGAGTTGCCTACAGAGGGGGCTACTCAAATTCGTGACAGATAGAAATCTGTTTCTGCGCAGAAATCCAAATCTAGTATCAACCTTCTTATTAGAGACTTTACTTGGCACAACAATGCAATAAAATAAAGATAAGGAGAGGTTGCTACAGTAGTAACAACTTCCAAGACACAACAAAATAGTAGCAAAATAAAGACATGGGTTATCTCCCAAGAAGTGCTTTCTTTATTGCCATTAAGATGGGCTCAGTAATTTTAATGATGCTCACATAAGAAATAAGAGTTGAAGCAAAAGAGAGCATCAAAAAGCAAGTTCAAAACATATTTAAGTCTAACCCGCTTCCTATGCATAGGAATCTTGTACACAAATAAATTCATGAAGAACAAAGTGACAAGCATAGGAAGATAAAACAAGAGTAACTTCAAAAGTTTCAGCATATAGAGAGGTGTTTTAGTACCATGAAAATTTCTACAACCATATTTCCACTCTCATAATAATTTTCAGTAGCTTCATGAATAAACTCAACAATATAACTATCACATAAAGCATGGTTTTCATGATCCACAAACACATAATTTTTATCAAGCTAAAAAATAATGGTTTTAAAGCTTTCAAACCCACTTTTATCAATATAACAAGATGATTGATCAATCTCAAGAGATATGGGACTCCTACATAAAGTCAAGAACTCTCCAATCCCATTTTTTATTAGCAGTACAATTAATATTATCAAGTAACATAGGACCATCATCTAGAGCTTTATCATAAACATTTGCCAAGCTAAACTCTTTAGTACCATGCATTTCGATATCAGGCACAAACAAAGCATTATCATAAGATTTATCAAAATAGCATGGATTATCATAGATAATAGTAGCATAACTATTCTCACAAGTTTTACTCATAGGTACTATTTCAAGAGAATCCACATGAACATAACATTCATCCTCCTTTGGTAAGCATGGAGGACAATCAAATAGTGTAAGAGATAAAGAGTTACTCTCATTAGAAGGTTGGCATGGGTAGCTAATCCATTATTCCTCCTTTTGTTCATCACTCTCCTCTTCTTTTTCATCCAATGAGCTTTCAGGTTCATCAATTTCCTCCTCTTTTTCATCCAATGAGCTTTCAGGTTCATCAATTTCTTCTTTCACAGGTTCCTGCAAATTGTGAGTGCATTCTTGTGCATTAATGAGTCTCTCTTTATAATCAATAATATAAGGATTATCGCTGTAACTTTCTATGCAAAAATTAAGGATAGAAGAGACATTATCTTTAAGGTCCTTACAAACAACACAAGTTTCATAATTTTTAGACATGAAGGATCTGATCTCAGAAGCTCCCATAAATAAGACAAATTGTTCTACCTCTTCGAACCCAAAATGAATATAGTTATTCCAATTATAGTTCTTAATTAAAACTTCTTCACTAAAGCCACATTGGAATTTCAGATGCTTAGTATCCTGTTTAGAGCAACAGTTTATATCATGGTGTTTAAGCAAGATTTTAGCAATTGTATTCAATTTTCTATCACAACACTCATGACTTTACCCGTTCTTGATTCTCTATAATTATTATATAATTCTATAAGCTCCGAATAGGTTGTGGGTTCTCCCATAACAACAGTTTTAATTTTTAGGTTTTTCAAATTTTTATGGATTTCTAGGTATATGAGAAAAGTAAAACAAGATAAAAACAAACTAGACAAAAGTAAACTAAGCAAAATAATACTAGACAGAAATAAACTAAGCACAAATAAACTAGACAAAAGTAAACTAAGCAAAACAAAATAAAATAAAAACAGAGAGAGAGGTAGAGTGTACTCTCCAGGTGAACTTATGAGTAGAGCTATGCCTCCCCGGCAACGGCGCCAGAAAATAGTCTTGATAACCCACAAGTATAGGGGATCACAACAGTCTTCGAGGGAAGTAAAACCCAAATTTATTAATTCGACACAAGGGAAGGTAAAGAATACTTATAAGCCTTAACAACTGAGTTGTCAATTCAGCTGCACCTGAAAAAGCACTAGTAACAGGGGTGATGTGAAAGCAACAGTAATATGATAGCAATAGTAACAGTAACACAACAGCAGTAGGAGTAACACAGAGGCAATGGCACCGGAAAATAGTTGATACTACTTCCAATGTTATATAGGAACGAGTATATGATGATGAGAGATGGACCGGGGTTCCCAGCTATCTACACTAGTGGTAACTCTCCAATAACAAGTGATAAGTGTTGGGTGAACAAATTACAGTTGCGCAATTGATAGGATTGAAATAGCATTAAGATAGAACATCAATTTATTAATCATGTAGGCATGTTTTCCATATATAGTCATACGTGCTCGCAATGAGAAACTTGCATAACATCTTTTGTCCTACCAGCCGGTGGCAGCCGGGCCTCAAGGGAATCTACTGGTAATTAAGGTACTCCTTTTAATAGAGCACCGGAGCAAAGCATTAACACTTGGTGAAAACATGTGATCCTCATATCACAGCCTTCCCCTCCGGTTGTCCCAATTTCTGTCACTTTGGGGCCTCGGGTTCCGGACAACAATATGTGCAAACAACTTGTAGATACAATCTAAGCAATTATTATAGAGCTTCAATCTAAGATCATGCCACTCGTGCACTAGTGACAAGCATTAAACACAACAAGATTGCAGCAACAATAACTTCACAAACTTTATAGATAGACTAATCATAATGTAACAATCCATCGGATTCCAACAAACACAACACCGATTACATCAGATGGATCTCAATCATGTAAGGCAGCTCATGAGATCATTGTATTGAAGTACATGGGACAGAGAGTACCAACTAGCTACTGCTAGAACCCGTAGTCCATGGGGGAACTACTCACGGAGCATGATGGAGGTGGTGGCGTCGATGGAGATGGCTTCTGGGGGCACTTCCCCGTCCCGGCGGCGTGCCGGAACAGAGATTATGTCCCCCGAATTGGAGTTTCTCGATGGCGGCGGCGCCCCTGGAGTCTTTCTGGAGTTTCGTGAATTGGTATCGGGGTTTTAGGTCTCGAGGGAATTTATAGGCGAAGAGGCGGCGCAAGGGGGTGCCTGGGGGGCCCACCCCATAGGCTGGCGCGCCGCCTTCCAGGCCGCGCCGCCCTGTGGTCTGGGAGCCCTGGGCCTCCCCTCCGACTCTCCTTCGGTGTTCTGGTACGTCTCGGTGAATTATGATGTTTGGCATTTGTTTCATCGAATTCCGAGAATATTTCCCGAACAGCCATTCTGGAACCAAAAACAGCAGAAAACAGGAATTGGCACTTCGGCATCTTGTTAATTGGTTAGTTCCGGAAAATGCATAAAATCATTATAAAGTGTGAGCAAAACATGTAGGTATTATCATAAAACTAGCATGGAACATCAAAAATTATAGATACGTTGGAGACGTATTGATAACCCACAAGTATAGGGGATCGCGGCAGTCTTCGAGGGAAGTAAAACCCAAATTTATTGATTCGACACAAGGGGAGGTAAAGAATACTTATAAGCCTTAACAACTGAGTTGTCAATTCAGCTGCACCTGGAAAAGCACTAGTAACAGGGGTGATGTGAAAGCAGCAGTAATATGAGAGCAATAGTAACAGTAACACAGCAGCAATATCAGTAACACAGAGGCAATGGCACCAGAAAATAGTTGATACTACTTCCAATGACATATAGGAACGAGTATATGATGATGAGAGATGGACCGGGGTTCCCAGCGATCTACACTAGTGGTAACTCTCCAATAACAAGTGACAAGTGTTGGGTGAACAAATTACAGTTGGGCAATTGATAGGATTGATAAAGCATTAAGACAGAACATCAATTCATTAATCATGTAGGCATGTTTTCCATATATAGTCGTACGTGCTCGCAATGAGAAACTTGCACAACATCTTTTGTCCTACCAGCCGGTGGCAGCCGGGCCTCAAGGGAATCTACTGGATATTAAGGTACTCCTTTTAATATAGTACCGGAGCAAAGCATTAACACTCCGTGAAAACATGTGATCCTCACATCACCGCCATCCCCTCCGGTTGTCCCGATTTCTGTCACTTCGGGGCCTTTGGTTCCGGACAGTGACATGTGCATACAACTTGTAGATACAATCTAAGCAATAATTATAGAGCTTAAATCTAAGATCATGCCACTCGGGCCCTAGTGACAAGCATTAAGCATAACAAGATTGCAGCAACAATAACTTCACAAACTTTATAGATAGACTAATCATAATGTATCATCCATCGGATCCCAACAAACACAACACCGATTACATCAGATGGATCTCAATCATGTAAGGCAGCTCATGAGATCATTGTATTGAAGTACATGGGATAGAGAGTACCAACTAGCTACTGCTAGAACCCGTAGTCCATGGGGGAACTACTCACGGAGCATGATGGAGGCGGTGGCGTTGATGGAGATGGCTTCCGGGGCACTTCCCCGTCCCGGCAGGGTGCCGGAACAGAGACTTCTGTCCCCCGAATTGGAGTTTCGCGATGGTGGCGGCGCCCCTGGAGTCTTTCTGGAGTTTTGTCAAAAGGTATCGAGTTTTTAGGTCGAAAGGGCTTATATAGGCGAAGAGGCGGCGCAGGAGGGGCAACAGGGTGCCCTCCCCATAGGCCGGCGCGGCCAGGTGTGGGGGCCCCAGGCCTCCCCTCTGACTCCCCTTCGGTGTCCTGGTCCGTCTCGGTGAATTATGATGTTTGGTCTTCGTTTCGTCGAATTCCGAGAATATTGCCCGAACAGCCTTCCTGGAACCAAAAACAGCAGAAAACAGGAACTGGCACTGTGGCATCTTGTTAATAGGTTAGTTCCGGAAAATGCATGAAATCATCATAAAGTGCAAGCAAAATATGTAAGTATTGTCATAAAACAAGCATGGAACATCAGAAATTATGGATACGTTGGAGACGTATCAGCATCCCCAAGCTTAGTTCCTACTCGTCCTCGAGTAGGTAAACGATAAAAAGAATAATTTTTGTAGTGACATGCTACTTACATAACCTTGATCATACTATTACAAAGCATATGAAATGAATGAAGTGACTCAAGGCAATGATTTATAGTTGCTAACAAATAGATAACATATAGCAAAACTTTTCATGAATAGTACTTTCAAGACAAGCATCAAAAAGTCTTGCATAAGAGTTAACTCATAAAGCAATAGATTCAAAGTAAAGGCATCGAAGCAACACAAAGGAAGATATAAGTTTCAGCGGTTGCTTTCAACTTTCAACATGCATATCTCATGGATAATTGTCAACATAAAGTAATATGATGAATGCAAATAAGCAAGTATGTAAGAATCAATGCACAGTTGACACAAGTGTTTGCTTCTAAGATGGAAGGAAGTAGGTAAACTGACTCAACATAAAGTAAAAGAAAGGCCCTTCGCAGAGGGAAGCATTGATTGCTATATTTGTGCTAGAGCTTTGGTTTTGAAAACATAAAGAGAGCATAAAAGTAAAGTTTTGAGAGGTGTTTGTTGTTGTCAACGAATGGTAGTGGGCACTCTAACCCCCTTGCTAGACAAACCTTCAAAGAGCGGCTCCCATTTTATTTTATTTTTGGGTGGCACTCCTTCCAACCTTTCTTTCACAAACCATGGCTAACCGAATCCTCGGGTGCCTGCCAACAATCTCATACCATGAAGGAGTGCCTTTTTATTTTAGTTTTATTATGATGACACTCCTCCCCACCTTTGCTTTCTCAAGCCATGGCTAACCGAATCCTTCGGGTGCCGTCCAACAATCACATACCATGGAGGAGTGTCTATTTTTGTTAATTAATTTGGGACTAGGAATCCCATTGCTAGCTCTTTTTGCAAAATTATTGGATAAGCGGATGAAGCCACTAGTCCATTGGTGAAAGTTGCCCAACAAGATTGAAAGATAAACACCACATACTTCCTCATGAGCTATAAAACATTGACACAAATTGAGAAGCATTTTGAATTGTTTAAAGGTAGCACTCAAGCAATTTACTTTGGAATGGCGGAGAAATACCATGTAGTAGGTAGGTATGGTGGACACAAATGGCATAGTGGTTGGCTCAAGGATTTTGGATGCATGAGAAGTATTCCCTCTCGATACAAGGCTTAGGCTAGCAATGCTATTTGAAACAAACACAAGTATGAACCGGTACAACAAAACTTACATAAGAACATATTGCAAGCATTATAATACTCTACACTGTCTTCCTTGTTGCTCAAACACTTTTTCCAGAAAATATCTAGACCTTAAGAGAGACCAAATCATGCAAACCAATTTCAACAAGCTCTACGGTAGTTCTCCACTAATAGGTTTAAACTACATGATGCATGAAATTAAACATGATCTACTTGAGAGCTCAAAACAATTGCCAAGTATCAAATTATCCAAGACAATATGAGGCATTTTCTGTTTCCAACCAAATAACCATAAATGCAACAGCTTCCAACTTTTATCATTGAACATTAAAAGTAAAACGAAGAAAAAATGTTCATATGATAAAGCGGAGCGTGTCTCTCTCCCACACAAGGATTGCTAGGATCCGATCTTATTCAAACAAAAACAAAAATAAAAGCACACAGACGCTCCAAGTAAAGCACATATGATGTGACCGAATAAAAATATAGTTTCAATAGAAGAAACCTGATAAGTTGATGAAGAAGGGGATGCCTTGGCATCCCCAAGCTTAGACGCTTGAGTCTTCTTGAAATATGCAGGGATGAACCACAGGAGTATCCCCAAGCTTTGACTTTTCACTCTTCTTGATCATATATCATCCTCCTCTCTTGACCCTTGAAAACTTCCTTCACACCAAACTTCTCATAAACTTCATTAGAGGGGTTAGTACTCAAAAAACTTGAATTCACCTTGGTCCTGTAGTAAAATATTGCAAAAACTCAATAAAACATTAGCTACAGCTCTCTACGTCTAGAAAACCTCGCTTAAAGTCCACAAGAGACAATGCAAAAAAACAGAGACAGAATCTGCCAAAACAGAACAGCCAGTAAAGACGAATTTTAAAGAGGTACTTCTATTGCTCAAATCAGAAAACTCAAAACTAATGAAAGTTGCGTACATATCCGAGGAATCTGCACGTAAATTGGCAGATTTTTCTGAGTTACCTACAGAGAACACAGCCCAGATTCGTGACAGATAGAAATCTGTTTCTGCGCAGAAATCCAAATCTAATATCAACCTTCGATTAGAGGCTTCACTTGGCACAACATTGCAATAAAATAAAGATAAGGAGAGGTTGTTACAGTAGTAACAACATCAAAAACACAACAAAACAGTAGCAAAATAAACACATGGGTTATCTCCCAAGAAGTTCTTTCTTTATAGCCATTAAGATGGGCTCGGCAATTTTGATGATGCACTCGCAAGAAATAGGAGTTCAAGCAAAAGAGAGCATCAAAAAGCAAATTCAAAACACATTTAAGTCTAACCCACTTCCTATGCATAGGAATCTTGTACACAAATAAATTCATGAAGAACAAAGTGGCAAGCATAAGAAGATAAAACAAGAGTAACTTCAAAATTTTAAGCATGTAGAGAGGTATTTTAGTACCATGCAAATTTCTACAACCATATTTTCCTCTCTCATAATAATTTTCAGTAGCTTCATGAATAAACTCAACAATATAACTATCACATGCAGCATACTTTTCATGATTCATAGACACATAATTTTTATCAATATCAAAAATAATGGGATCAAAACTTTCAAACCCGCTTTTATCAATAATATAACAAGATGATAGATCAATCTCAAGAGATATGGGACTCATAGATAATTTCAAGACTTCTCCAATCCCATTTTCATTAGTAGTACAATTAATATTCTCAAGTAACATAGGACCATCATCTAAAGATTTATCATAAACATTTGCTAAGCAAAATTCTTTAGTTCCAGGCATTTCGACATCAGGCACAAACAAAGCATTATCATAAGATTTATCAAAGTAGCATGGATTATCATAAATAACAGTAGCATAATTATTCTCACAAGTATTACTCATAGGTACTATTTCAAGAGAATCCACATGAACATAACATTCAACCTCTTTTGGTAAGCATGGAGGACAATCAAATAGTGTAAGAGATAAAGAGTTACTCTCATTAGAAGGTTGGCATGGGTAGCTAATCCATTCTTCCTCCTTTTGTTCATCACTCTCCTCTTCTTTTTCATCCAATGAGCTTTCAGGTTCATCAATTTCCTCCTCTTTTTCATCCAATGAGCTTTCAGGTTCATCAATTTCTTCTTCCACGGGTTCCTGCAAATTGTGAGTGCATTCTTGTGCATTAATGAGTCTCTCTTTATAATCAATGATATAAGGATTATCAGTGTAACTTTCATTGCAAAAATTAAGGATAGAAGAGACATAATCTTTAAGGTCCTTACAAACAACACAAGTTTCATAATTCTTAACCATGAAGGATTCGATCTCAGAAGCTCCCATAAACATGACAAATTGTTCTACCTCTTCGAACCCAAGATGAATATAGTTATTCCAATTATAGTTCTTAATTAAAACTTCATCACTAAAGCCACATTGAAATTTAAGATGTTTAGTATCCTCTTTAGAGCAACAATTTATATCATGGCGTTTAAGCAAAATTTTAGCAATTGTATTCAATTTTTCTATCACAGCACTCATCACTTCATCCGCTCTTGATTTCCTATAATTATTATAATATTCTATAAGCTCCAAGTAGGTTGTGGGTTCTCCCATAACAGCAGTTTTTAATTTTTAGGTTTTTCAAATTTTTATGGATTTTTGGGTATATGAGAAAAATAAAACAAGACAAAAAGAAACTAAGCAAAGTAATACTAGAAAGAAATAAACTAAGCACAAATAAACTAAACAAAAGTAAACTAAGCAAAACAAAATAAAATAAAATAAAAACAGAGAGAGAGGTAGAGTGTACTCCCAGGTGAACTTATGAGTAGAGCTATGCCTCCCCGGCAACGGCGCCAGAAAACAGTCTTGATAACCCACAAGTATAGGGGATCGCGGCAGTCTTCGAGGGAAGTAAAACCCAAATTTATTGATTCGACACAAGGGGAGGTAAAGAATACTTATAAGCCTTAACAACTGAGTTGTCAATTCAGTTTGCACTGAAAAGCACTAGTAACAGGGGTGATGTGAAAGCAGCAGTAATATGAGAGCAATAGTAACAGTAACACAGCAGCAATATCAGTAACACAGAGGCAATGGCACCAGAAAATAGTTGATACTACTTCCAATGACATATAGGAACGAGTATATGATGATGAGAGATGGACCGGGGTTCCCAGCGATCTACACTAGTGGTAACTCTCCAATAACAAGTGACAAGTGTTGGGTGAACAAATTACAGTTGGGCAATTGATAGGATTGATAAAGCATTAAGACAGAACATCAATTCATTAATCATGTAGGCATGTTTTCCATATATAGTCGTACGTGCTTGCAATGAGAAACTTGCACAACATCTTTTGTCCTACCAGCCGGTGGCAGCCGGGCCTCAAGGGAATCTACTGGATATTAAGGTACTCCTTTTAATAGAGTACCGGAGCAAAGCATTAACACTCCGTGAAAACATGTGATCCTCACATCACCGTCATCCCCTCCGGTTGTCCCGATTTCTGTCACTTCGGGGCCTTTGGTTCCGGACAGTGACATGTGCATACAACTTGTAGATACAATCTAAGCAATAATTATAGAGCTTAAATCTAAGATCATGCCACTCGGGCCCTAGTGACAAGCATTAAGCATAACAAGATTGCAGCAACAATAACTTCACAAACTTTATAGATAGACTAATCATAATGTATCATCCATCGGATCCCAACAAACACAACACCGATTACATCAGATGGATCTCAATCATGTAAGGCAGCTCATGAGATCATTGTATTGAAGTACATGGGATAGAGAGTACCAACTAGCTACTGCTAGAACCCGTAGTCCATGGGGGAACTACTCACGGAGCATGATGGAGGCGGTGGCGTTGATGGAGATGGCTTCCGGGGGCACTTCCCCGTCCCGGCAGGGTGCCGGAACAGAGACTTATGTCCCCCGAATTGGAGTTTCGCGATGGCGGCGGCGCCCCTGGAGTCTTTCTGGAGTTTCGTCAAAAGGTATCGAGTTTTTAGGTCGAAAGGGCTTATATAGGCGAAGAGGCGGCGCAGGAGGGGCAACAGGGTGCCCTCCCCATAGGCCGGCGCGGCCGAGGGGCCCGCGCGGCCCTATGGTGTGGGGGCCCTGTGCCTCCCTCTGACTCCCCTTCGGTGTCCTGGTCCGTCTCGGTGAATTATGATGTTTGGTCTTCGTTTCGTCGAATTCCGAGAATATTGCCCGAACAGCCTTCCTGGAACCAAAAACAGCAGAAAACATGAACTGGCACTATGGCATCTTGTTAATAGGTTAGTTCCGGAAAATGCATGAAATCATCATAAAGTGCAAGCAAAACATGTAAGTATTGTCATAAAACAAGCATGGAACATTAGAAATTATGGATACGTTGGAGACGTATCACGTATCAGGAAGCCAAAAAAATAACCAGAAACTAAAGGAAAAAATCGAACAGGGTAGGCACTAATGGGCCGGCCCACCCGTCCGTTGCTTCAGGCGGGAGCGAATCGCTCCCGCTCTGAGCGGGGAATAGGGATTGCCGGCAAATCCTATACAACGATCAGGTCGGTGCCTAAGGCACCGCACACCCTGGCCGGGTATTGGGCCTGGCCCATTTTCACCTTTTTTTCTTTTTTTTTCTTTTTCTGTTTCTGTTTTTTCTTTTTTTTTTTTATTTCTTTTTTGTTTCCTTTTCTTTTATGTTTATTTTTCTTTTTGTTCAAAATCGAAAAATTTCAAAATTGAAAATAGTTTAAATTCGAAAAAATTTCAAATTTGAAAAGTGTTCAAATTTGTAAAATGTTCAAAGCTAAAAATTGTTCGTATTCGAAAAATGTTCATAATTAATGAATTTTCAAATTTAAAATATGTTAATTTTCAAAAAATGTTCAAATTTTGAAAACCCAAAATTTGAAAAGTGTTTATATTTGGAAAATGTTCAATTGAAAAGTGTTCAAATTTGAAAAATGTTCAAAGTTAAAAATTATTCGTATTCAAAAAATGTTCATAACTGAAAAATGTTCAAATTTAAAATATATTCATTTAAAAAAAATGGTCAAATTTTGAAAAAAAAACCCGAATTTTTGAAAAAATGTTCAATCTAAAAAAATGTTCAAATATCAAAAAATATTTTAAAAAAATATTTTTCAAAAGAAAAAACATTTAAAACTTCCAGATTTAAAAAACAGATTAATTTTTTTCTTCTTTTTAAAAACAAGAATATGTAAATAGAAAAAAAATAGAATAAGAAAAATAAAAATGATCTTACCTAATGGGCTCGCGGTCCACTGCACAACCGCCGGGTCGGGAGGTGTGCGGCACCCATCCGCACCGACCCGGTTGGAGGTCCCAACCCAGAAGGGGACGTACGGCCGGATAAATCGCTGGCGCGCCACGTGGCTGTGACTCGTCGCCACGTAGCGCGTCTCCCGCTGACTTCCCTCGCCTTCTCTTCCCCGACCGACCAGAGAAGAGAGCACAGAGCAGAGCACCAACGAGAAATCAGCGGAGCAACACCGTGTGCTGGCGAGCAAGAGTTGGTGCGTGGACATGGGGCTGGAGATGCTGTCGGCGGAAGCTGGGCCTGAGGCGGCGGGGGAGAGATCACGGGAGCAGCAGGCGGTGGAGATATACCCGCTGAGCCGCTACTACTTCGGAGCCAAGGACGCCCGGTCACTGTCAGACGGCGCCGAGACCGCCGTCGACCGCGCCCTCCGCCTCAAGTCCAAGTGAGTACTGGTAATAGTAATTATTCGTGGGCAGAAAGCGGCAGATACTTCTTATGCCATGAATCCTTGCCGTGCTTCGTTTGCTTCAGCTTCGAGGCTCACGGGCTCCGGACCTGTGTCCATGGCGTCTTGCTGGTAGAGCTATCCGGTCACCCGCACCTTCTGCTCCTCCAGGTCAGGAACTCCTCCTTCCTGCTCCCCGGAGGCCGCCTCAGGCCTGCCGAGCAAGGTACACATATACTACAAGCCCTTAATGTATGATTTGGATTAGGATTTGGGGTAAGAGTATGTCTAACAGGTCCCTTACTTTTCTGCCTCGTATATCGTGATTATTTTGCCCCGTATAAAACACCGTTCCGTCTAGCAGACTCCTTATTTCACCCCGTAAATTCGTAAATTTAAAACCCCGGGAAACTTGTTCATATTCATCATACAACATACAAAATGCGCGATCCTAAATGGATCGCGACTTCTAGTCGGAGAGGTCGACGATGTACGCTTCCGCCTCCGCCGCCGCCTCCCGCAACTGCGCCTCCTTCACGGCGGCGATGGCCGCCGCCTCCTCTTCCTCCTCCGCCCTCTTCCCCTCGGCGTCGTCCTTGAGGGACTCTTGTATCGCCTTCAAGAAGGCGGGGTCCTCCTCCTCCTCCTCCTCGCCGGCGAGCGGAGCTCCTCCGCCGCCGGTGCTCCCGATGCTCGCGTTCCAAGCCACCTTCGCCCGGCGTTGGCGCTCCCACTCGGCGCGCCACTTGTCGAACTTGGGGCCGCTCATCGGCTTCATCGGTGGATCCTGGTTGTACCAGCGCTCGCCCGCCGCGAAGTTAACGAGCTTCGGCGGGACGTACGCAGCGCCGGCGTACCTGCAGGCAGCACGGCAGCGGATCTTTTGCATTGGAGACGCCACGCATCCTCCACGCTTTCTGGTGAGCGGGATCGCTTCGATCCGCTCGCCGGCGAGGCGATACTGCGGCGGCGTGCGTCCATGCCGAAGCTGGGGTGAAATGTGGAGCTAGGTAGTGAGGGATTGCTCGCCAAAGCAGGATGGAGGAGGAGGCGGCGCACGGCAGAGCTAGGGTTGCGTCGCACCTGCGCTCGGTATAAGTAAGGGGCGGCGGGGCCGATTTCCTGGGTCCCGTATTCCGCCAAAACGGACCGGCCCGAATACGGGGCCTGCTAGACGGTCCAAACCACGCCTGCCCCGTATCCCGCCGGAATTTTACGGGGTGAGCGGGTTACAAGGGACCTGTTAGACATGCTCTAACAAGTTAACTTATCAACAATCGTGTGTGCTTCAGATGTCCAAGGGCTCAGACGCAAGCTTGCGGGCAAGCTATCGGGCGCCGATCCAAACGAGGACCGCAACCGGGAGGTAACCAACACTACCAGCTAACCAGTGCAGGAAGATGCTAACGAGTAACGATAGTTGGTTTGCAGAGCATCAACCGTTGAATAATTCTCATCTCTTACACCTCAGATCGGGGAGTGCATCGGAATGTGGTGGAAATCCGACTTCGAGGCCGGGCCGTTACCATATCTGCCTCCAAACGCCCGCTCACCAAAGGCGAGCATCCTCAGTTCCTCACTACTACTACTACATCGTGCATTATTTTGTCTACTATGGTTGCTCCTCTTTTAAATGTACATCTAACCGTGGGATCTTGTACCGCTATATATGTGAAGGAATGCATAAAGCTGTTCTTGGTTAGGCTGCCGAGGTCTCGCCAGTTCATCGTGCCAAGGAACCTCAAGCTCCTAGCCGTGCCTCTGTCCCAGGTTCATGCCAATGCTCAGGTTTGTTGAATGCTTTTGTCAAACAAAACAGAGCTGTTCTCGTCATCTTCAGGTGATCAAAAGTTGTAACATGCAGGTGTATGGCCCGATCATATCTGGGGTTCCGAATCTGCTGTCCAAGTTCTCCGTCAACTTTGTACGGGGCTGAGGAGCGAGGAGGTGCTTTGTCTGACTGTGCTAAAAAGGGATGTGAACCGACCTGGCGGCTCTACGGAAGACCTGCATTTTTTTCGTCGGTCGCTGAAAATTATACATTCAGTGCACAGACAATGCCAGATAAAGCTGGTACTTCTTTTACTCGCCAGCAGCTGGTGTATTATGTGCTCAATTCTTTAAATGGCGGTGTATCTCAGCTTGATATTGTTAGTGATGTATAGTCCTCTTTATTGTATATTTTCACTGTGTGAGGGGTTTCCCTGCATATTGTACCTATGTACATGTATTGGCCTTTGGTCCACTGTGAATACTAGTTGTTCATTTACAACATGATATTAGAGCTCTAGGTCTAGCTTTTTGCACGCTGCAACTCCGTGCTCGATCCGCGCCACCGCCGACGATCTTTCCGATCACCGTTGTTCCACTTTCTTCTTTCTCTCCCGTTGTAGTCGGGATCGAAGTCTTTGCCCATTTTTCTCGGGTTTGAGCTTAAAATCGAGCTCCAAATAGGGCTCAAAATCGAGCTCCCGTTGCCCTGATCTGTTGTCTCCGGCCATCTCCGGCGTCGTTCCCAGTCGGCCCGCTCCACTCCCGGCCGCGTCGTCCCGTTCCCTGCCGATGCCGTCTCCCGTTGCCTTGATCTGCTGCCTCCGGCCATCTCCGGCGTCGTTCCCGGTCGACCCGCTCCGCTCCTGGCCGCGCCGTCCCGTTCCATGCCGGTGCCATCCTCGGTCGGCCTGCTCCACCCCCGGCCGCGCCGCCCATCTCCGTCGCCGCCCTGAAATACTAAGAATGTGCATCGATTACTCCGGCTTGAATAAGCATTGTCCGAAGGATCCATTCCCCTTGCCGCGCATTGACCAAGTCATTGATTCAACGACGGGGGCAGAACTTCTGTGTTTTCTTGGCACATAATCTGAGTGTCACCAGATCCGGATGAAGAAGTCCGACCAAAATGACTTCTTTTCGGGTATAAGGACGGGGTTTGCGACCCAATCAGTATGGATAACTTCTACTACAAAACCTACCTCTAGTAACTTTGCTAATTCCATCCCTATGGCACGGCGCTTCTTGTCTCCAAAGCATCGCATAGATTGCTTCACCGGTTTAGCCCCCGGATTTATGTTGAGGTAGTGCTCGACGAGTTCCCTTGGTACTCCGGACATGTCAGAAGGTTGCCATGCGAAGATATCCATGTTAGCGCGGAGGAATTCGACGAGCGCGTCTTCCTATTTGGGGTCCATGCTGGCTCCGACCGACACCTGCTTAGAGTTGTCTCCTATTTTGAGGTCGTCCTTCTTGGTGTCTATCGCGGCCTTGAACGAAGTTTTCTGTTCGGAGATCTGCTTCTTGGTGGTATGCATCTCTTTTGGATCCACCGCGGCTCTGTAGCCTTGCAGCTCCTCTCCAGATATCACAGATTCTGCGAAGGCGGCTTCTCCTATCTCGCACTCTCGAGCTTTGTTGTAATCTTCGGATACGGTGATCATACAGTTGGGACCCGAAATCTTGAGCTTATTGTAGATGTAGCATGCTCTTGCGTGGAACTTTTGATAGGTGGGCCTGCCGAAGATGACATGGTAGGAGCTCTTGAAGAGCCCAAACGTGATCATCTCTTCGCGGAAATTATCAACATCGCCGAAGGCCACGAGAAGTCCGATGCTGCCCAAGGAGTTTGCTTTTTTACCCGGAACCACTCCGTGGAACTCAGTGTTACTATGCTTTAGCTGTTCCTTGGTAAGCTGCATTTTCTCCAGAGTCTCCAGGTACATAATGTTCAATCTGGCTCCACCATCCATAAGGGACTTGGAGAAATCATACCCGTCGATGTGGGGACTTACAACCAAGGAGTAGTGATACGTCTCCGATGTATCGATAATTTCTTATGTTCCATGCCACATTATTGATGATATCTACATGTTTTATGCATACTTTATGTCATATTTATGCATTTTCTGTAACTAACCTATTAACAAGATGCCGAAGAGCCAGTTGCTGTTCTATGCTGTTTTTGGTTTCAGAAATCCTAGTAAGGAGATATTCTCGGAATTGGACGAAATCAACGCACAGGGGCCTATTTTCACACGAAGCTTCCAGAAGACCGAAGAGTCAACGAAGTGGGGCCACGAGGTGGCCAGGAGGTAGGGCGGCGCGGCCCAAGCCCTGGCCGCGCCAACCTGTCTCCTGGGCCCCTCGTGACGCCCCTTGACCTGCCCTTTCGCCTACAAATAGCCTTCGTCGCGAAACCCCCAGTACCGAGAGCCACGATACGGAAAACCTTCCAGAGACGCCGCCGCCGCCAATCCCATCTCAGGGGATTCAGGAGATCGCCTCCGGCACCCTGCCGGAGAGGGGATTCATCTCCCGGAGGACTCTACACCGCCATGGTCGCCTCCGGAGTGATGAGTGAGTAGTCTACCCCTGGACTATGGGTCCATAGCAGTAGCTAGATGGTTGTCTTCTCCTCATTGTGCTTAACTGTCGGGTCTTGTGAGCTGCCGAACATGATCAAGATCATCTATCTGTAGTGCTCTATGTTGTGTTTGTTGGGATCCGATAAATAGAGAATACTATGTTATGTTGATTATCAATTTATATCTATGTGTTGTTTATGATCTTGCATGCTCTCCGTTATTAGTAGAGGCTCTGGCCAAGTTTTTGGTAGTAACTCCAAGAGGGGGTATTTATGCTCGATAGTGGGTTCATGTCTCCGTGAATCTGGGGGAGTGACAGAAACCTCTAAGGTTATGGATGTGCTGTTGCCACAAGGGATAAAACATTGATGCTATGTCCGAGGATGTAGTTATTGATTACATTACGCGCAATACTTAATGCAATTGTCTGTTGTTAGCAACTTAATACTGGAAGGGGTTCGGATGATAACCTGAAGGTGGACTTTTTAGGCATAAATGCATGCTGGATAGCGGTCTATGTACTTTGTCGTAATGCCCAATTAAATCTCACTATACTCATCATAATATGTATGTGCATGGTCATGCCCTCTCTATTTGTCAATTGCCCAACTGTAATTTGTTCACCCAACATGCTATTTATCTTATGGGAGAGACACCTCTAGTGAACTGTGGACCCCGGTCCAATTCTCTATACTGAAATACAATCTACTGCAATTGTTCTACTGTTCTCTGCAAACAATCATTTTCCACACTATACATCTAATCCTTTGTTACAGCAAGCCGGTGAGATTGACAACCTCGCTGTTTCGTTGGGGCAAAGTACTTTGGTTGTGTTGTGCAGGTTCCACGTTGGCGCCGGAATCCCTGGTGTTGCGCCGCACTACATCTCGCCGCCATCAACCTTCACGTGCTTCTTGACTCCTACTGGTTCGATAAACCTTGGTTTCTTACTGAGGGAAACTTGCCGCTGTACGCATCACACCTTCCTCTTGGGGTTCCCAACGGACGCGTGTTGAACGAAAAGACATAAAGTCAACTACGCGCAGCAAGCAAAATTTCTGGCGCCGTTGCCGGGGAGATCAAGACACGCTGCAAGGGGAGTCTCCACATCGCAATCTCTTTACTTTATTTTTGTCTTGCTTTATTTTATTTACTACTTTGTTTGCTGCACTAAATCAAAATACAAAAAATTAGTTGCTAGTTTTACTTTATTTACTATCTTGTTCTCCATATTAAAAACACAAAAAAATTAGTTACTTGTTTTACTTTACTTAATATCATGCATGTTTTTATTTCACTAGTTAAGCATAATGGAAAACAACAAAAATATGAGAGATCTTTAAGAACTTTATCTTGAATTAGGACATGATGTGTTTGAAGAGAGAATTACAAAACCCATGGAACTTTATATGCATGCTAATGGGAATGTTATTAATATGAATGCTTTGAACACTATTGTTGCTAATGCTATGGAAAATTCTAAGCTTGGAGAAGCTGGCTTTGATGAGCATGATATTTTTAGTCCCCCGGGCATTGAGGAGGAAATTTACTTTGATGATACTTTGCCTCCTATATTTGATGATAGCCACTTTGTTGAATTTGCTCCCACTATTACTAATAAAATTTACTATGCTTATGTGGAGAGTAATAATTTTATGCATGAGACTAATGATAAGAATGCTTTATGTGATAGTTATATTGTTGAGTTTGCTCATGACACTACTGAAAGTTATTATGAGAGAGGAAAATATGGTTGTAGAAATTTTCATGTTACTAAAACACCTCTCTATGTGCTGAAATTTTTGAAGCTACACTTGTTTTATCTTCCTATGCTTGTCACTTTGCTCTTCATGAACTTGTTTATTTACAAGATTCCTATGCATAGGAAGCATGTTAGACTTAAATATGTTTTGGATTTGCTTCTTGATGCTCTCTTTTGCTTCAAATACTATTTCTTGTGAGTGCATCATTAAAACTGCTGAGCCCATCTTAATGGCTATAAAGAAAGAACTTCTTGGGAGATAACCCATGTGTTTGTTTTACTACAGTACTTTGTTTTATATTTGTGTCTTGGAAGTTGTTTACTACTGTAGCAACCTCTCCTTATCTTAGTTTAGTGTTTTGTTGTGCCAAGTAAAGTCGTTGATAGTAAGGTTCATACTAGATTTGGATTACTGCGCAGAAACAGATTTCTTTGCTGTCACGAATCTGGGCAAAATTCTCTGTAGGTAACTCAGAAAATTATGCCAATTTACGTGAGTGATCCTCAGATATGTACGCAACTTTCATTCAATTTGAGCATTTTCATTTGAGAAAGACTGGTGCCTCAATAAAATTCGTATTTACGAACTGTTCTATTTTGACAGATTCTGCCTTTTATTTCGCATTGCCTGTTTTGATATGTTCGATGGATATTTCGATTCCATTGACTTTCAGTAGCTTTGTGCAATGTCCAGAAGTGTTAATAATGATTATGTCACCTCTGAACATGTATATCTTGATTGTGCACTAACTCTCTAATGAGTTGTTTTGAGTTTGGTGTGGAGGAAGTTTTCAAGGATCAAGAGAGGGGAGATGATATAACATGATCAAGGAGAGTGAAAGCTCTAAGCTTGGGGATGTCCCGGTGGTTCACCCCTGCATATATCAAGAAGACTCAAGCGTCTAAGCTTGGGGATGCCCAAGGCATCCCCTTCTTCATCGATAACATTATCAGGTTCCTCCCCTGAAACTATATTTTTATTCCGTCACATCTTATGTGCTTTGTTTGGAGCGTCGGTTTGTTTTTGTTTTTGTTTTGTTTGAATAAAATGGATCCTAGCATTCTTTGTGTGGGAGAGAGACACGCTCCGCTATTGCATATGGACAAATATGTCCTTAGGCTTTACTCATAGTATTCATGGCGAAGTTTCTTTTTCGTTAAATTGTTATATGGTTGGAATTGGAAAATGCTACATGTAGTAATTGCTATAATGTCTTGGATAATGTGATACTTGGCAATTGTTGTGCTCATGTTTAAGCTCTTGCATCATATACTTTGTACCTATTAATGAAGAAATACATAGAGCATGCTAAAATTTGGTGTGCATATTTGGTCTCTCTAAAGTCAAGATAATTTCTAGTATTGAGTTTGAACAACAAGGAAGACGGTGTAGAGTCTTATAATGTTTACAATATGTCTTTTATGTGAGTTTTGCTGCACCGCTTCATCCTTGTGTTTGTTTCAAATAACCTTGCTAGCCTAAACCTTGTATCGAGAGGGAATACTTCTCATGCATCCAAAATCCTTGAGCCAACCACTATGCCATTTGTGTCCACCATACCTACCTACTACATGGTATTTCTCCGCCATTCCAAAGTAAATTGCTTGAGTGCTACCTTTAAAATTTCTACCCCCTACCTTCGCAATATATAGCTCATGGGACAAATAGCCTAAAAACTATTGTGGTATTGAATATGTACTTATGCACTTTATCTCTTATTAAGTTGCTTGTTGTGCGATAACCATGTTCCTGGGGACGCCATCAACTACTCTTTGTTGAATATCATGTGATTTGCTATGCATGTCCGTCTTGTCTGAAGTAAGGGAGATTTACCACTCATTTAATGGTTAGAGCATGCATATTGTTAGAGAAGAACATTGGGCCGCTAACTAAAGCCATGAATCATGGTGGAAGTTTCAGTTTTGGACATATATCCTCAATCTCATATGAGAAAATTAATTGTTGCTACATGCTTATGCATTAAAGAGGAGTCCATTATCTGTTGTCTATGTTGTCCCGGTATGGATGTCTAAGTTGAGAATAATCAATAGCGAGAAATCCGATGCGAGCTTTCTCCTTAGACCTTTGTACAGGCGGCATAGAGGTACCCCTTTGTGACACTTGGTTAAAACATGTGCATTGCGATAATCCCGGTAATCCAAGCTAATTAGGGCAAGGTGCGGGCACTATTAGTATACTATGCATGAGGCTTGCAACTTGTAAGATATAATTTACATGATACATATGCTTTATTACTACCGTTGACAAAATTGTTTCTTGTTTTCAAAACCAAAGCTCTAGCACAAATATAGCAATCAACGCTTCCCTCTGCGAAGGGCCTTTCTTTTACTTTTTATGTTGAGTCAGTTCACCTATCTCTCTCCACCTCAAGAAGCAAACACTTGTATGAACTGTGCATTGATTCCTACATACTTGCATATTGCACTTGTTATATTGCTTTGCATTGACAACTATCCATGAGATATACATGTTACAAGTTGAAAGCAACCGCTGAAACTTAAATCTTCCATTGTGTTGCTTCAATACCTCTACTTTGAATTATTGCTTTATGAGTTAACTTTTATGCAAGACTTATTGATGCTTGTCTTGAAGTACTATTCATGAAAAGTCTTTGCTATATGATTCATTTGTTTACTCATGTCATTTACATTGTTTTGATCGCTGCATTCATTACATATGCTTACAATAGTATGATCAAGGTTATGATGGCATGTCACTCCAGAAATTATCTTTGTTATCGTTTACCTGCTCGGGACGAGCAGAAACTAAGCTTGGGGATGCTGATACGTCTCCTACGTATCGATAATTTCTTATGTTCCATGCCACATTATTGATGATATCTACATGTTTTATGCATACTTTATGTCATATTTATGCATTTTCTGTAACTAACCTATTAACAAGATGCCGAAGAGCCAGTTGCTGTTTTCTGCTGTTTTTGGTTTCAGAAATCCTAGTAAGGAAATATTCTCGGAATTGGACGAAATCAACGCCCAGGGGCCTATTTTCACACGAAGCTTCCAGAAGACCGAAGAGTCAACGAAGTGGGGCCACGAGGTGGCCAGGAGGTAGGGCGGTGCGGCCCAAGCCCTGGCCGCGCCGACCTGTCTCCTGGGCCCCTCGTGACGCCCCTTGACCTGCCCTTCCGCCTACAAATAGCCTTCGTCGTGAAACCCCCAGTACCGAGAGCCACGATACGGAAAACCTTCCAGAGACGCCGCCGCCGCCAATCCCATCTCGGGGGATTCAGGAGATCGTCTCCGGCACCCTGCCGGAGAGGGGATTCATCTCCCGGAGGACTCTACACCGCCATGGTCGCCTCCGGAGTGATGAGTGAGTAGTCTACCCCTGGACTATGGGTCCATAGCAGTAGCTAGATGGTTGTCTTCTCCTCATTGTGCTTAATTGTCGGGTCTTGTGAGGTGCCGAACATGATCAAGATCATCTATCTGTAATGCTATATGTTGTGTTTGTTGGGATCCGATGAATAGAGAATACTATGTTATGTTGATTATCAATTTATATCTATGTGTTGTTTATGATCTTGCATGCTCTCCGTTATTAGTAGAGGCTCTGGCCAAGTTTTTGCTAGTAACTCCAAGAGGGGGTATTTATGCTTGATAGTGGGTTCATGTCTCCGTGAATCTGGGAGAGTGACAGAAACCTCTAAGGTTATGGATGTGCTGTTGCCACTAGGGATAAAACATTGATGCTATGTCCGAGGATGTAGTTATTGATTACATTACGCGCAATACTTAATGCAATTGTCTGTTGTTAGCAACTTAATACTGGAAGGGGTTCGGATGATAACCTGAAGGTGGACTTTTTAGGCATAGATGCATGCTGGATAGCGGTCTATGTACTCTATTGTAATGCCCAATTAAATCTCACTATACTCATCATAATATGTATGTGCATGGTCATGCCCTCTCTATTTGTCAATTGCCCAACTGTAATTTGTTCACCCAACATGCTATTTATCTTATGGGAGAGACACCTCTAGTGAACTGTGGACCCCGGTCCAATTCTCTATACTGAAATACAATCTACTGCAATTGTTCTACTGTTCTCTACAAACAATCATTTTCCACACTATACATCTAATCCTTTGTTACAGCAAGCTGGTGAGATTGACAACCTCGCTGTTTCGTTGGGGCAAAGTACTTTGGTTGTGTTGTGCAGGTTCCACGTTGGCGCCGGAATCCCTGGTGTTGCGCCGAACTACATCTCGCCGCCATCAACCTTCACGTGCTTCTTGACTCCTACTGGTTCGATAAACCTTGGTTTCTTACTGAGGGAAACTTGCCGCTGTACGCATCACACCTTCCTCTTGGGGTTCCCAACGGACGCGTGTTGAATGAAAAGACATAAAGTCAACTACGCGCAGCAAGCAAGTAGCACTCCTTCGGAATGATGGTGGGGTGATCTGCCCTATTAAACGTACACGGAGTTTCCGACTACCTGACATACTGCGGCACAGTCGGAACTGTGGCGTTCAGGATCCGGAGAGCTGATTTGTTGGCGCGGACTGTTGGTGTTCCGAGGATGGTGTGGTATGCGCCCGCACTCTTTTTGACGAAGGGGTTGGATTTGTTAGCTGTGGAACCCTCTTTGGGATGCAGCGAAGCATCATCCTCGTCCGTCGCCTCAGAACTGTCCTCGTCCTTGTCTTTGTTCTTGCCCTTGCCTCCTTTGCCGCGTGGGCGGTGCTTCCGGGCTCGCTTGTATCCTGCTTCCGTGTCGGTCTTGAGATCATTGACCCACTTGCATTTATGATTGGTGTGAGAGGACTTGCCAGTAGACGGATCTATGTGGGCTAAGCATGGCATATCCCTGTATTCCTCGTAGGTTTGGGGAGCACGGGTTCCAGCAACGGTGACCTCGTCAGCACGTTGTTGGCCTCTGCTGGCTCCGCCTCCACATCCGTGGCCTCTTCCGCCTCCTTGACCTCCGCGTTGGAACGCCATGGCAACCATGTCAGATCCGCCGCTCTTCTGGTCATCGGGGGATTCTTCCGCTTGTTGTTGTCGGTGCTGCCGCCATTATCACGGTTTTTCTTCTGCTGGTTCAGAGGTATGGCTGTAGCGGCAAGTTCTCCTCCTGCGTCTTCATCAGCGGCGGAGTGAGTATTTGCAATGCCGATCATGTCATCCAAAGTTAATTTGTTTTCGTTGATCAGGCAAGTGAGCTTGTGCCGGAGTAACCCTCTGTAGTCCACCGATGAAGGCGTGCATAGCTGTGCGATTATCCACGTTCTCACACTCGTTCCTGGTTACCAATCATCGTGTGAGGAAGTTTTGTGGTGTTTCACCTTTCTTCTGGATACATGCTTGAAGGTTGCTTGTTGTGGAAGGCCTTTTGTAGGTGCCCCTGAAGTGCTTCTCAAATGCAATCTTCATGTCAAACCAACAAAAGATGGTGTTTTCTGGGAGGTCGTCGAGCCAGGTACGAGCTGGACCAATAAGGTACAACTGAAGCATGCGGTAGGCTATTCTCTGGTTCCCTCCGGCGAAGTTTACTGGATTGAAGTAATCCTCGATCCAGGTAATAGGTCTTTCACTGCCATCGTAGTGCTTCAGATTTACGGGTAGCTTAAGGTTCAAGCCCTTTGGATAAGGCTCCTCTCGGATCATCCTGCCAAAGCATTTTGGGCCAATGTATTCAGATCTGTACTCGTTGAGACATTCCCTTGCATCGCGTGAGCCATTGTGTAATATCCCAGGTAATGGGGTTACAAAAATAGAGGAAACAGATGTGTGCATTGCATTCATGCATAGAAAATCTGGGGAATTTTCGCGCTTTAAAGTAAAACAGTCACAGTAACTGAAGTTTCACTTGACCTTGGTGGAATTGAAGTAGCTCATCAAGTCAAGCACTATAAACCTCAATGTGACTTTGCTAAAACCTTGTTTTGGGTAGAGATAATTTGATCTAAGGGATTAGATCAAATGGAATTAAAATCAACACAAGAACTTATTAATCAAGGATCAATTACTTGATCTTATTAAAGATCACAACATGATATTCCTTGCAATAACATATGAACATCCATTTAATTGGGAATCAAGTAACAATAATTGGAGAAACCATTCTTCACTTATCTTTTCCATGTCTTAAGACTAATCCATGATCCTACCACGAAACCTCATGGTATTCATTCCACTTCAACATTGGAATGTATAACAAGGAGATCCACTCAAGAAGTATATATTCTTCTCTATTCCAAATAGCTTTACATCAAAACTAAAGAGGTGAGAGTCCTATTTTATTTAGGGAAGCAATGACAAACCTTGAGGCAAACCTTGGATATAAATATCCATATGATCACACCATCATCTTCAAGAGGAACCCTAGGATATTATTCAAGACCTTCCCTAGAGAGAGAACCCATTAATATTAACCATAGATATTGGTGACTACATCATTATCTTTGGAGAATAACCTTAGGTTAAAATTGAAGTCCTTCCCAAATGAGAGAGAGAATTCATATCAATCCTAGCTTTACCTAATTAAGAATCAAGGACAATTCTTGAACTAAAGTATTAGGGCCTAAACCATTTCACTTTGAAATGATGGGATAACCTAATATCAAATGGAACAAGACTATATCCATGAATTGGTGAAGTAAAGTAGAGACTAACTCAACTAAGTCATCTAGGTAGAGACTTAACCTTTCATACCTAATGAGATCTTGTGAGTACACCATAAACCCTAAAATAACTATACTTATATGAGAGAGATCAAGCTATGGAGCTACACTTAAGTAGTTGAGGCAACACTTGAACTTTAGGGAGAGAACTACCCATACATCTTGAGGATTAAATCATCATTCCTTAAGTAGAACTATAAGTTATTATCTCAGGCATTCTCCTGGGATAGAAATTATTGAGGTAACCATATCCATTATTCATGATAGGATAAGAAAGAAACTCTATTTAGTTGATCAGGACAATACTTAACCTTGGGAATGAGAAACCTAAGTCTTGAGAGATAACTTAGGCAGCCAAACCTTGCTCATTATAAATTGAGTAATGATCATAAACCCTAAGAACTTTAGGTAAGGATATTAAGAACAAGTGGATAATGCCTAATCCATGATCATGCTCTTGAGGTATGTGAGGATAAGTTAAATCCTAATAGGATAAGTAGATATCATTCACCACATGAAATCATAGGGAGGTAACTTGTAAGCAACCCTAGGCTTATATCCCAACCTTAACTTGTGAACCACTTGGTGATCATAAGTAGAATCCTATCACATCTATATATCATAAATCAAAGAACCTAAGCAAACCTTAGAGTCAAACTCTATACTTTATATGATGAGAAACTATTCATCATTATAACCAAAGTTAACTATAAAAAGAACCATAACCACTTTAGTTACTTTAACAATAGATTAAGGATATAATAGAAATCTATTGGTATGAGATAAAACCAATTCTCAAGTCCTTAGCAACTAGAGGAGAACATAAAATGTTAAGTAAGCCATCACCTTATCATGGTTAGGGGAGATTAAACCCTAGCACATGCAACATGGTGTCATTTCATCTTTATAACCTAGAATTATGCCTCAAACCTAGTTCGTGTATCACTTGAGTGATCACAACTAAAACCTAAGCCACAACTAAGTTCCAAACCATGCATCATAAGGTGACTATAGTTAGAACTCTATAATTGCTCACTAATTAATCCTTATGCTTCAATTATTAAACATAAGAAACACCTAATGCTAAATTCCATAATTCAAACATATGTGTGGTGATGAAACACTTATCCACCACTTATCATTATAATTAATATCAACCATGATTGAAACAATACATACATAAATACTTTCAAAGATAATGATAAGTATTAACCTTAACAAGGGGTTTATCATAGAAACTATAAAACTCTAATATATTGGTGCTCACATAAAATCATGTTCAAGTGACCAATTCCCTAAATTGAAACCAAGTCTTAACACAACCTCTCAAATACCTTAAGTTAAAAGTAGCAAACCTAACAATACAAACAGATGGATACACAAGAAGAACATAAAATTTAAAATGAGGATATAACATCATGCCTAATGGCTATTTGAATAACCCATTAGTATGCAATATAATTTAATACAAAATACTTGTTTCAATTGAAATAGTGGTGAAATAATCATTACATCTCCATTGAATTAACATAATTGAGACGCCTGCAAAATAGAAAAGAATTAAAATATGAATTCAAACCTGAATTCAAATAGAATTAAAAACAGTAAATAAAAGAATAGAAAAGAAAAAGAGGGAGAGGGGTGCTTACCTGGGCAGGCCACGACAGCCCAGCCAAACCCACCCGAGCAGCCCAGCAGCAGCCTGCAGAGCAGCCCAGCACCACAGCCCAAGTCGCGGCCCAAGTCATGGCCCAACGCCAAACCACGTAACCCTTCGTCTAAAAAAATATCGGGAGAGGGTCGTCCTCATCCTCTCCGTGTGCTGGAGGCCACCACGATGACGTGCTCCCTTTCTCCTCAGCGCTGGCGCCTCCTCCTTCCTCGATGGTGTGACGAGGCGTGCTCCCGCGCGGTATAAAACCCCTGGATGAACCCTAGCTTCCGATTCTTTCCCCTCGGCTCCAATTCTGCCCTATACCGAAACCCTAGTCGCCCGGCCGTCGACCATCACCGTCGTTCGGAGCATTCCCGGGAACCGCCGTTGATTCCATCGTCACCGCCACCCTCTACATGCCCAGCCTACGGGAGGAATCGAGCTGAGAAGCCCCGGAGCGTCGCCGTCGAGCTCGTTCTCTCCGACGGCCGGAGCAGTCGATTTCGGCGATATAGAGCTCCTCCGACCATGCCGTCGCCTCCATCCTGCTCGCGGTGAGCTACTGACTCCCCTACGCATCCGAGCTCCTCCTCTAGTGTTCTCTAGCATGCGCCGCATCGAAGACCCGTGGTCACCACCGTAGGCCATCGTCGCCGGCCACCCTCCGGTGACCATTTGGTGGCGGCGCCACCACCACTAGGATCGCCTCGTAGTCCTCTTTCCAACGAGCCCACGCACAGCCTCGCGGGAGACCGCAATCGCCGGCGACCATCGGCGACTAACCGCCGGCCACCGTGAACCACGCCACGTCATCGCCACCGTGGCATGTGACATGGCTGTTGGGCCCATTAGTCAGCGAATAGGGGTAGATTTAGTTGGGTGTATCTAGCAGGTTTCGTTTTAATTCAAATCCTATTTAATTGCTGCAACTTCAAATGAATTTAGAAAATTCACATTAATTCAGAAAAATGAAAATAAGATATCAAAATTCCCAGAAAAGAAAAATCTATCCAATAATAATATAATATGAAATTTTTATTTTTAATAAAAAATTAATTATTTAATACTTAATAATTAAACCTTTATTTTTAATTTTAAATTCAATTAAAATTCAATAATTAGTAAAACTTTTCAAATTAAATAAAAACCAGTTAGGAAATAAAGAAAATATGAAAACGAATTTTTTCTTTACTAATAACTTATTAAATCTTTATTAGGAGGATTTAAAGCACTAATTAATAATTATCTAAATTATTAATTGTTCAAAAATAACAAAATGGCAAATTCAATATTATTTTTATTTGCAAAGCTATTAATAACTTCATCCATGATGAAGTTATTAATCCAAGAACTAATTGACAATTAGGAAACCCTAAGTTCCATATTGAATTAAGAACACAAACCCATAATTTTATGTGGGATACTAAAACCCTAATGCCATTTAGAACCCTAGCTCCATTACTTCATATGAACCCTAAATGGTTTCCAAACCTATACCCAAGTTAACATGTGATCATGTACTTACTTTGATCCATAGAACCATAATTAGCAATTAAATACTTGCCATGTCCACATAAAATGTAGGAGCCCTATTATCAATAATTTAGTATTCCATATATGCATACCTATCCAACATGGTTGATCAAATAAGGTCAACCAAATGCAAAACCTAGATCCTATCCTTAGAATTATCAACCTTAATTAACCAGGCTTAGCCTCACACTATTGTGATGAACTCCAGTAGCAACCATGCCAATATTGTGCATCCTATTCCATGCACACTAAACCCCATTAGTGTGAGATAATTATTAATCATCCTATTTAGGAAACCACCATTCCTTACTTAGTGAATCCAATAATAAAACCTAGACAACCTCAACCCTAATTGATATACTTCTTATTGCTTAAGAAATATGTTCTTCAAAAGTTATTCTTTTGAAGCAAATAGGAAGTTTAATAGGACCTATAACCAATAGCCAACTATCACCAATAAGATGAACCAATCCTGATAGCAACCTTGTATGAATAATTGCTTAGAATGCCCAGGCTTAATTCAACCTTACAAGCCCTAGGTGTCGATGAATCCAACGTTGCTGTGATTTTGTTCGGAAACTAGATGAAACCATAGTGAACCATAGAACCCCACCAACCTAATTGTCATACTTGTTCGGAAATTCGTCTCGGCTCCCGGGAGCATTTGCTCCTGGATTTTTGGGGAGCAAATTTTGTTTTTCAAAACTTTTCAAAAAATTTCGAAAAAATCATGCACGTACCTAATCATAGCACGCACCACCTTGTGAAATGTCGCTGCGAAATGTCATCGTATGCGTCCTAGGCAAAAATGACAAATTTCCAGATCTGAGATTCAAATTTTTGGATCTTATTTCATGTCAGAAATTTGTCATTTTTTCAGGGCGCATACGATGACATTTTGCAACGATATTTTACACGGTGGTGCGTGCCATGGTGAGGTACGTGCATGATTTTTTTTCGGAATTTTTTGATAAGTTTTCGATTTATTCTGATTTTTCAAAAAAAACCGGGAGCAAATGCTCCCGGGAGCCAAATCGCCGCTCCCATACTTGTTCATTATTAAAGAACATGTTCTTAAAAAGTTATTCTTTTGAATTATATAATAAGTAATCATCAACCATGCACTATAGGACTTAAAATTGACAACTTCTCCTTACTTATTATACAACTACTATTCATTGGTGTGTATGATTGATACTATGCATCTTACCAACTGCTTATGATTCTAAGACAACAAAACCCTAATAAGAACCTTGTTTGTGAACCACACTAAAAGTGCAACACACCCTGAACTAATAATTACTACTCACTAATCCTAAATCATCGGGGTTAGGACACGCTTAGAGCGATTGCATCTCATACTTATGCATTATTGCATCCTTGCCAATCTTTTAAACATCGTCCTTACCGGACGATGATGCTATTTCAGAATTTGGAGTTATTGCGTATCGAAGACCTTGTATGCATAATCTTGCAGCCAAGAAAGGCAAGTTCATTGCTTGCTCATGTCATTTGAGTATTTTTACCAAATTACTTGCAAAGTACTATGTTTATCACTATTGCATAAAAACCAAAACCACTATTTTCCTAACCATGAATATGACTATGTGGTGGGCAATGGAACCATGGATTGTGTTGATATTGTGGAGGTTCCATTGCAAGGGTTTATATCCATCTAGGATTAAACAACAAATGTCGTCCAGTAATTCTTGTGCCGTAATACCCGTGTTAACCATAAGATCTGGAGTGGGATGGAATAGTCAATTGTATTTCCACCTCTTGTACATCAACGGACGCGCTTTACCGTAGATACTTGTATTCCGAGGGGGCAAGCGGTAGGCTGGGGAAGCCATAAGTTCCCCACGGCAGAGACCGTACACACTTGTCGCCCGAGGAGCAAGCGGTAGGCTGGGGAAGCCATAAGTTCCCCACGGTATTGCGGTCTATGAGGGGTTGCAACGACCGGCGAAGGTATCAGGCCGTCGTGCCTGGTATTAGTCGAGGTCGGATGGTATCCTTTGGATACGCTGGCCGGCGAGGACCCAAGGTCAGAATTGCAACAAAGGGTGGGTGTATGAGGTAGCGGAGGAATATGATTGGCTATGACCTTATACCGGGCCTCACACCAAAGGAAGTGTGGACGAGAACTAGACTCGGTTGGCACCAAGGTTAAGATCTCTTATGGGTAAATCAACACACCTCTGCAGAGTGTAATGAATCGTGACCTGTCACTCCCTGTTCCGGGATTTGGAACTGCGAACGCTACTGGAAAGGAACTCCATGAAGTTCTAGTAAGCCGGTGAAGGCTGACGGACATAGTTCTTCTGAATAAAAGCAACCTTTTGAAGAAATGGTTATGAAAACTTGCATTGGTATTAGACTTTCTGGTCTAATGCTATAACTAGTGCATTAAACGCCTCTTTCCTATAATGAACTTGTTGAGTACGCTCGTACTCATCCCACTCTTAAATCCCCTGCTTAGATATGGAGGCATCGAAGGAGGATCTACAGTGCAACTCGAAGGCCGAGGAGGCAACAACTACTTCACGAGACAGGACCCTGTCAGAGGAGTCAGATACCACATCCAACAAGGAGAAAACCTAGTTTAGCCATAGAAGGGAACCAGTTTCCTAAACCTAGCTCCTATTTAGCTAGAATCTATTCATAGCCTCTATAGATAGTTAAATACTCTACAAATAGAGTTCGTGATAGGATTAGATTATGAGTCGTTCTTCTGGAGTTTATTTGCAGCTTTACCTCATTGTAAAGTAGGAGGCTGTGATGATCTTATGTAGTAGAGTCAATGTTGTAATTCTATAGACATGCCTTGGACCCGCATATGTTTCTGTTGTACCACTCTGAGCGATATAATACTAGTGGAACGGTGTTTCATTGGTGTTATATCAGACTTGCATACTACACCATGCAGTGGTATGCCGGGTCACCACAGTTGGTATCAGAGCAAATGCTTTGACCCTAGGATTAAAACCCTATAAAGGAGACCTATAGGATTGGTAGTGTCTATAGGAAGTTGTATTAGCTAAGTCAACTATGTTAAACCAAATCTTTTTATGACTTGAGATGGATATTCACTTGAGAATAATCCTGACACACTTAAGTCAACATTTCTTACCTATCTTTCCTAAGTGAAGTTAGTTAACTAATCCCAAACATACAGTACACCATGAAGTCCTTAAAACAATAGATGAGTAGATCACAGTTGGTATACAATACATGGTAGTCCAAAGAGAGGATACGACCATAAGAAAGATATCCTATTGGAAGATGTATACCAACACCTGCTATGTTTAAGTAAGAGATTTCCAGACCTGCCATAGGAATACTATCAAGTGATAAAGATAACTAAAATATCCTATTAGAAGGTGTAAACCAATACAAGTAATGGGTAAGTAAATTATCCAAACTTGTAAAACAACTAATACTAATTAATATGTACAATATATATAAGGTAGTATAAACCATGATGAGTCAATCATGGGAGGTAAGGAAGAGTGATTGGAATAAAATTATGTCTACTTCCATGGTAGAGATAGTAATCATATATGATTCGCCTGAGAATCGTTATGTGATGGACTAGAACATCATAATAATTAAGATAAGTACAATAAGAAGTCAAGTGCTAAACAATAGTGCAAGAATTGTGTTCCAAAACAATTGGGAAGTGTGCCAAGCACATCATGACCATATGCTTATGGTAGAAACACTTGGAAGTATAGGAACTATATCCTAATAAATATGTATTCAGAGTAACCATATTAGAACTAGTGGTATCATACAAAATACTCCTCAATAGCACTTATATATGGTACAATACTTGGTTAGTAATTCCGAATAAAACTAGGTTAACTTTAACTATCCTAGGCCACTTTGTTTCAAGTTTATCTCATTGCAAATGTGCAAGTACGGTAAATGTTGAGATAAATAGTAGAAATCCACATATTCGTGCTAAGTATCACGATATAAACCTATCTTATGTGGTGTTATATACTACACATCTCAGCCTGATGTTTAGAGATGTCTTACTCAACTATTATATTCAGGCTTATGATGGTGTATACTATAAGCACAAAGCTGGATTTTCTTGGATCTTATTGGATTTTCATTGTTTGACTAGATCCATACATGAAGTTTGACTTTGATATGCAAATGTATGTTGCAATATCAAGTCCTTACTTGATGCTATAGATCTAGAGGGTAATAGTATTCGTGTGAGGAAGTGATGAATTCTGAATATTTTGAAGACAAGATGAAGGTTCATCAGTAGAAGGAAGTAAAATTGTAGGAAGAAACCACAATACTCTGAAGGAAGTGCCAATCAAAACTCATGCTTTGCCTCAACAGAGGAGTACTTTAGTACATAAGAGGCATGAAGGTGAGAAATATGATAATTATGGTGAAGTAGAAGTAGAACCATAATCATTATAGAAGAAGGAATGCATGGAAAATCACTTAGGATACTATATTCATAGTGTCAGCTAGTGGTTTTTTTTGCAACAATAAACCCTCGAAGAAAGGAAGATGACCTATGAAACCATAGAAGTTATAAGAAGACCACAGTTGGTAACAGAAGACCACAGTTGGTATAGGATCAATAATGGGAGATAAAGTAGAAGATGTCTCGTCCAGTTGATCAATACCTATAATAGAGTAGTAGATATCCCGACCAATTGGTGAAAACCTATAATAGAGTCCATTTTAGGTAACAAATAGCCACAATTGATATCAAGTAGTCTATAATTGGATTATTCGTACCAAGAAGTTGTGAACAAATAAAATCTTGTCAACCAAATAACAATGACCTATAATCAATTAGTCGAAGGATTAACATTGGATGTCCACAATTGAGTGGATGCACCATAGATATTCTTCGCAAGACCTTAGAAGAGTACAAACCATAAACTAGACCTAGACCAATATTCTAATTATAAGTCCAATAGTTGGAAGAAAAGGAGTTGAAGAACATAAGAAAACTCTAAGGGGTAGAGTAAAAATTGAGATGGATGTACAATAACTAAAATATTTTTAGCAAGATAGAAGAAGAAGGTCTGAACCAAGAGGAAGTTCGATCTTATTTTCATAAGATTATCGAACAATACTTTCAGATGGATGTCAGACCAGAAGCCGAGATTTATACCTCGAGGAAGTAAGAAGTGGACTATAACTTGATAAAGTGAGTAATATTTGCTCAGAAGTACGATAGCTCAAGTAAACTAAGGTTAATGAAGTTGGACGAAGGAAATATCGAAGACAAAAAAAGCTTTAAAAAGGCCAAAGATCGAAGAAGTTTGACCATACCAGAACCAAATACTAATAGAATGATTCCTTTCATGGAACCTAAAGAACCCAAAATAGTTATAGGTATCAACTATAAACCATGACTGGATGGATGATACGTCCAATTTGCATCACTATTTTGTATCATAATTTGCTGTTATTCATTGATATATTTCATGTTTGCACATAATACTTATGTTATTTCATCTATTTTGCATGTTTCATCATTATTGGAGGATCAAGCACCGGAGTCAGGATTCTGCTGGAAAAAGCACCGTCAGAACGCAATATTTCGGGAGATCAACTGTGGAAGGAAATTATACCAAAAATCCTATTTTTCCAGATGACGGAGAAAGCCAGAAGGGGGAGCCAGCTGGACCCAAGGTGGGCCCAGACCATAGGGCGGCGCGGCCCATGGCCTGGCCGCGCCACCTGGTGGTGTGGGGGCCCCAAAACCCCTTTCGCCTCCTTTTCTTCGTGAAATCCTTCGTCCCGAAGACCTAAGCCACAGAGGGTACCTCACGAAGAGTTACAGCCGCCTCTGCGGGGCGGAGAACACCAGAGAGAAAAGAGCTCTCCGGCGGGCTGAGATCCGCCGGGGAAATTCCCTCCCGGAGGGGGAAATCGACGCCATCGTCACCGTCATCGAGCTGGACATCATCTCCATCACCATCACCATCATCTCCACCATCATCACCGCCGTCTCCACCGCTGGACATCGTCACCGCCGTTACAATTTGGGTTTGATCTTGATTGTTTGGTAGGGGAAACTCTCCCGGTATTGATTTCTACCTGTTATTGATGCTATTGAGTGGAACCGTTGAACCAAGGTTTATGTTCAGATTGTTATTCATCATCATATCACCTCTGATCATGTTCCATATGATGTCTCGTGAGTAGTTCGTTTAGTTCTTGAGGACATGGGTGAAATCTAAATGCTAGTAGTGAACTATGGTTGAATAATATTCAATGTTATGATATTTAAGTTGTGGTGTTATTCTTCTAGTGGTGTCATGTGAACGTCGACTACATGACACTTCACCTTTATGGGCCTAGGGGAATGCATCTTGTATTCGTTTGCTAATTGCGGGGTTGCCGGAGTGACAGAAACCTAAACCCCCGTTGGTATATCGATGCAGGAGGGATAGCAGGATCTCAGAGTTTAAGGCTGTGATTAGATTTATTCTTAATTACTTTCTTGTAGTTGCGGATGCTTGCAAGGGGTATAATCACAAGTATGTATTAGTCCTAGGAAGGGCGGTACATTAGCATAGGTTCACCCACACAACACTTATCATAACAATGAAGATTAATTAGCCATACGTAGCGAAAGCACTAGACTAAAATCCCGTGTGTCCTCGAGAACGTTTGGTCATTATAAGTAAACAAACCGGCTTGTCCTTTGTGCTAAAAAGGATTGGGCCACTAGCTGCAATTGTTACTCTCGCACTTTACTTACTCGTACTTTATTCAACTGTTACATCAAAACCCCCCTGAATACTTGTCTGTGAGCATTTACAGTGAATCCTTCATCGAAACTGCTTGTCAACACCTTCTGCTCCTCGTTGGGATCGACATTCTTACTTATCGAAGATACTGCGATACACCCCCTATACTTGTGGGTCATCAAGACTATTTTCTGGCGCCGTTGCCGGGGAGTGAAGCGCTATTGGTAAGTGGAATTGGTAAGGGAAATATCTCCGTTTGTGCTGATTTTATTTCTGCCTGCTGCCATAATTCATTATGGAGAGATCTCCTCTTGAATGTTTATTTGGGAAATCCACTACTACTGCAAAGGTAGTGGATGAGGCGCCAGGTGAGGAAGTAATACCATATAAAATACCTATGAAAATTATTGAACGCGTAGTGAATAACCGTTATACAGGGGATGGAACTGTCCACCCTGGAGATCATTTATTGTTCTTGCATGAATTATGCGGTTTATTCAAGTGTGCAGGTATTGCTATGGATGAAGTGAGGAAGAAACTATTCTCTATATCGCTGTCTGGTAAAGCGGCGCATTGGTATAAATTACTGGATAATGGGGATTCTCTTGAATGGAATGATATTGTGCCCCGGTTTTATTCTAAGTTCTGTCCTCCAAGTGAAATTCACAAAGACCGGAACCGCATATATAATTTTTGGCCTCATGATGGAGAGAGTATCGCCCAAGCTTGGGGGAGATTGAAGTCTTTAATGCTCAAATGCCCCATTCATGAGCTTCCTGGTAATGTTATTATTGATAATTTCTATGCAAGACTTTCTTTTGAAGACAAGACCTTGCTGGATACTTCTTGTTCTGGATCATTCACGCGCAATAAGGAAGAGTTTAAAAGGGACCTTCTTAATCAGATCCAGGAAAATACTGAAGGATGGGAGATCGACAAAGGTAGAGAATCAGGTATAAATTATGATTACAAATGCATTGAAGCTTTTATGGATACTGATAAATTTCATAATATGAGTGCTACTTATGGTCTTGATTCTCAAGTTGCTGCAAATCTTTATAAAGCTTTTGCCTCTCATTATGAATTGCCTAAGAAGAATTTTGATAAGTATCATGAACCGTATAAAGATAAAATTGATCCATCTATTAATAAATGCATTGTAGTTGAAACTGTTGATCATGTTATTCCTGAAGCTTATATTGAAAAAACTCCTTTCCCTGCTAAAATGAAGGAGTACTCTGTTATAAATAGTGCGGTTCATAAAAGTGAAAAGAAACCTATAGAACCTGAAGAACAAATAAAAGTTGAACCTGCTGTTGCAATAGTTAAAGATCTTGTGACTGAAAATGTGGAGGATGGTCATATTATTTTCTGTGAAGATGCTTCTAATATTGTTTCACATCCTAATAAACCCAAACAAGTTAGTGTTCCTATGCTATCTGTTAGAATTGGTGATCATTGCTATTATGGTTTATGTGATATTGGTGCAAGTGTTAGTGCTATTCCTTATGAGCTTTATACGGAGATTATGCACGAAATTGGTTCTTGTGAACTTGAAGATATTGATGTGGTTATTCAGCTGGCTAATAGAGAAACTATTTCTCCAATTGGTATTGTTCGAGATGTGGAAGTTCTATGTGGTAAGATTAAATATCCTGCTGACTTTTTGGTACTTGGTTCTGATGCTAGTGGTTATTGTCCTATTATTTTTGGTAGACCTTTTCTAAATACTTGTGGAGCTATTATAGATTGCAAGAAAGAGAAAATTTTGACTAAATTTGCTGGTGAATCTTATGAGTTTAACTTCTCTAAATTTACCAAAGCTCCTTATAAAGCTGATTTGCCTAATAATGATTTTAAAATGGAACAGTGTGCATCTATTGTTCTTGTTCCTAATAATCCTTTGCAGCAACATTTGGAGAATAGCGAGAGTGAAGTTTTTAGGAAAGAAAGAGATGAGCTTGAGAAAAATTTTCTTCGCCAACCTATTCTTAAGCATGATTTACCGGTGGAAGATCTGGGTACAACACCGCCACCAAAGGAAGATCCTATCTTTGATTTAAAACCTTTGCCTGATAATCTTAAATATGCTCATATTGATGATAAGAAAATATATCCTGTTATTATTAGTTCTAAGCTTACAGAGTTTGAAGAAGAAAGGCTATTGGACATATTGAAGAAACACCGAGGCGCTATTGGCTACACTCTTGATGACTTGAAGGGGATTTCTCCCTCTATATGCCAACACGCCATCAATATGGAAGATGATGCGAAGCCTGTTGTTGAACCTCAGCGTCGTCTAATTCCTGAGATGAAGGATGTGGTAAGAAATGAGGTATTACGACTTCTTGAAGCTGGTATTATATATCCTATTGCTGATAGTAGATGGGTTAGTCCTGTGCATTGTGTTCCTAAGAAAGGAGGAATGACTGTTGTGCCTAATGATAATGATGAGCTCATACCTCAAAGAGTAGTTGTAGGTTATAGAATGTGCATTGATTATTGAAAAGTTAATAAGGTTACAAAGAAAGATCATTACCCTTTTCCTTTTATTGATCAAATGTTAGAAAGGTTATCTAAAAATACTCATTTTTGTTTTCTTGATGGTTATTCTGGGTTTTCACAAATTGCTGTTAAAGCTAAAGATCAAGAGAAAACCACTTTCACTTGTCCCTATGGAACTTATGCTTATAGACGTATGCCTTTTGGTTTATGTAATGCTCCTGCTACTTTTCAAAGATGCATGTCTGCTATTTTTCATGGCTTTTGTGAAAGTATTGTAGAGGTATTCATGGATGATTTTTCTGTCTATGGGAACTCTTTTGATAATTGCTTGCGGAACCTTGATAAAGTTTTGCAGAGGTGTGAAGAAACTAACCTTGTTCTTAATTGGGAGAAATGCCACTTTATGGTTAATGAAGGAATTGTATTGGGACATAAAATTTCCGAGAGAGGTATTGAAGTTGATAGAGCTAAAGTTGAAGCAATTGAGAAGATGCCCTATCCTAGGGATGTTAAAGGTATTCGTAGTGTTCTTGGTCATGCTGGGTTTTATAGGAGATTTATTAAAGATTTCTCCAAGATTTCAAAGCCTCTTACTAATCTTCTTCAAAAAGATGTACCATTTGTTTTTGATGATGATTGTAAGGAAGCCTTTGAAACTCTAAAGAAAGCCTTAACAACTGCTCCTATAGTTGAACCTCCTGATTGGAACTTACCATTTGAAATTATGTGCGATGCTAGTGATTTTGCTGTAGGCGCTGTTCTTGGACAGCGAGTAAACAAAAAATTGAATGTTATTCATTATGCTAGTAAAACTCTTGATGCTGCTCAAAGAAATTATGCTACTACTGAAAAAGAATTGTTAGCTGTAGTCTTTGCTTGTGATAAGTTTAGATCTTATATTGTTGATTCAAAAGTTACCATACATACTGATCATGATGCAATCAGATACCTTATGCAAAAGAAAGATGCTAAGCCAAGGCTCATTAGATGGGTACTTCTGTTGCAAGAATTTGATTTACATATTGTAGACAGGAAAGGTGCTGATAATCCTGTTGCTGATAATTTGTCTAGATTAGAAAATATTGCTTATGATCCTGTTCCTGTTAATGATAGTTTTCCAAATGAACAATTGGCTGCAATAAAGGTGAGCTCGCGAGACAGTCCTTGGTATGCTGATTATGATAACTTTATTGTTTCCAAGTACTTGCCTCCAACCTTTTCAACTCAGCAAAGGAGGAAATTCTTTTATGATTTGAGGCATTATTTCTGGGATGACCCACACTTATATAAAGAAGGAGTGGATGGTATTCTACGAAGATGTGTTCCCGAATATGAACAACAAGAGATATTGAGTAAATGTCACGGTAGTGCTTATGGAGGACATCACACCGGAGAAAGAACCGCGCAAAAGGTTCTACAATCAGGTTTTTATTGGCCAACTCTCTTCAAAGATGCAAGGAAATTTATTTTATCTTGTGATGAATGCCAAAGGGTTGGTAATATCTCTAGACGCAATGAAATGCCTATGAATTATACTCTTGTTATTGAACCATTCGATTGTTGGGGATTTGACTTCATGGGACCTTTTCCCTCTTCAGAAGGTAACACTCATATACTTGTTGCTGTTGATTATGTTACTAAATGGGTGGAAGCCATACCTACAAAAAGTGCTGATGGTGAGACCTCTTTAAGAATGCTTTTAGATATTATTTTTCCTAGATTTGGAGTTCCTAGATATATTATAACTGATGGAGGTTATCATTTTATTCATGGTGGTTTTAGAAAAACTCTTGCTAGATATGGTATTAATCATAGAATTGCTTCCGCTTATCATCCTCAAACTAGTGGGCAAGTAGAATTATCAAATAGGGAGATTAAATCTATCTTGCAAAAGACTGTTAATAAAACTAGAAAGAATTGGGCTAGTAAATTGAAGGATGCACTATGGGCTTATAGAACTGCTTATAAAAATCCCATGGGGATGTCACCTTATAAAATGGTTTATGGGAAAGCTTGTCATTTACCTTTAGAACTAGAGCACAAAGCTTATTGGGCAGTTAGAGAATTAAATAAAGATCCTAAACTTGCCGGTGATAAGAGGTTGTTGCAGTTAAGTTCTCTAGATGAATGTAGAAGTGAAGCTTATGAAAATGCTAAACTCTTTAAAGAGAAAGTTAAAAAATGGCATGATAGAAGGATCATCAAAAGAGAATTTAATATTGGGGATAAAGTCCTATTGTATCGGTCTCGTCTCAGATTCTTTGCAGGGAAATTACTCTCGAAGTGGGAAGGACCATATGTTGTTGAGGAGGTGTATCGTTCAGGAGCAATCAAAATTAGCTCTCTCCAAGGCAATGCCACACAAGTGGTGAATGGACAAAGACTCAAGCATTATATCTCGGGTGATTCTTATAATGTTGATGTTGACATTATTCAAGTGGAAACACCGGAGGCCTTCATCAAAGGACAAATTGACAGTCCGCCAGAACTCGACTTTGAATAGGTAACAGTACTGGTAATGAAAAGTTCGCAATTTACTTTCCGAACAATATTTTTGCTGTTTTTGGAAAATATGAAAAATTACGAGTTCGAAACGGAGTGGAAAGGACGCACGAGGGCGTGCCACCATAGGCCGGCGCAGCCTGGCCTGGGCCCGCGCCGCCCTATGGTTTGGCCGCCTCGTCGCCCCTTTCCGACTCTGGTTCGATCTGGTACTTTCCTTTTGTCTTGAATTTTTTTGCTATATAATCCCCCGGACCCCTGGAGGTCCGTATATCATTTTCTCGACGTGTTTTGTTTCGAGCTGTTTCTGCCAGGATTTGTTTTCAATCTAGAATCACCATGGTCTCCAAGAACAAGGGCAAGGAGCTTCCGGATGAAGGTAATCAAGAGCTTGAGTGGAAAGAGGAGGACAAGGACGTCAAGGAAGAGGATGAAGAAGAGGTGGAGGAAGATTCGCGCGCACACCCGCGTGCTACCATCGCAAGCATCAAGGTGGTGGACAACCCTTTTAGTGCAAACAAGAGTGCAAGAATTCGCACCGGAGGAAGGGTTCCACGTCATTACCTAGCTCCGAAGACATCTTTATCAGGCACTCACCATCCCTTCCACAATCTAATTTTCAATAATCAAATTGAAGGGACTCCCAGGGCAGCATTGCCTAGCAATTGGGATATAGATCGCTCTAACACTGCAGGAAGGAGGAAGCCTGAGGGTGAAGAGTGGGGAAATAACTCCAAGAGTTGGGACTCACCGTCGGACAGACTTCTTAACCGCGTCGAGCACAATTCGGAGATGATTCGCAACCTCACATACAAGATTGATGAGCTTCAGGAGCTTGTTGAGAAGCTTGTCAGGAATTCATCACCACCATCGCCGAAGGAGTAATTCATCATCGGTATTGGCATCCCCTTGGTTTGTTCCAAGCTTGGGGGAGTGCCGCGGTATCACATCATCACTATCTTTTACTTTTTACTGTCAAGTAGTGTCATATCATGAGTAGGGAAGTTATCATATAAGATGGGTTGCAGTTTGGAAGTATCTCTCCTTTAGTTGTTTATCTATGTATCCCTTGGTGTGAGTTATCATTATGGAATATTAATGAGAAGTCTTATCATTTACATATTGCACATCTTATTTTAGTTTGCAATCTCTATTATATGATTTACCTTGTTATTAGTGTTGGTATCACTTTGGGAGCATTGAATAAATCTATTTGGTTTTGGCAAACTTAGCATTGGTCAATAGCAACAACACTTTGAGATTTAAATAGGAAAGAGCAATACATGTAGTTGTTTCATTGTCTTTCTTTCTTGTTAGCTCATAGCTTATTATTCTGAAGTTAAAATTGTTTGTGCTTACAAGGAAGATGCATGATTGTTTCTATCACATGTATATTTGTTTGTTTCCTTCAACTCTTATGCTTGCTATTTAGCCTTGCTAGCCAAAGACCTGTACTGAGAGGGAATACTTCTCGTGCATCCAAACCTGAACCCAAACCTATGTCATTTGTGTCCACCATACCTACCTACTACATGGTATTTCCTGCCATTCCAAGTAAATACTTCATGTGCTACCTTTAAACAATTCAAAATTTATTATCTCTTATTTGTGTCAATGTTTTATAGCTCATGAGGAAGTATGTGGTGTTTTATCTTTCAATCTTGTTGGGCAACTTTCACCAATGGACTAGTGGCTTCATCCACTTATCCAATAATTTTGCAAAAAGAGCTGGCAATGGGATTCCCAGTCCCAAACTAATTAAACTAATTAGACACTCCTCCATGGTATGTGATTGATGGACGGCACCCGTAGGATTCGGTTAGCCATGGCTTGTGTAAGCAAAGGTTGGGGGAGTGTCATCATCATAATAAAACTAAAATAAAAAGGCACTCCTTCATGGTATGAGATTGTTGGCAGGCACCCGAGGATTCGGTTAGCCATGGTTTGTGAAAGAAAGGTTGGAAGGAGTGCCACACAAAATGAAAATAAAATGGGAGCCGCTCTTTGAAGGTTTGTCTGGCAAGGGGGTTAGAGTACCCGCTACCAGTCATTGACAACAACAAACACCTCTCAAAATGTTATTTTTTATTCTCTTTATATGATTTCAAAACTGAAAAAGCTCTAGCACATGATTTAATCCCTGCTTCCCTCTGCGAAGGGCCTGTCTTTTACTTTATGATTGAGTCAGTAAACCTATTTCCCTCCATCTCAAGCAAGCATTTGAGTTGTTGTGATCAAACCATTATATTGTGATTTGCTTCATCATGTCTTTTACTTTTCCTTGTTTAGTACAAGTTTTATCTGAATGAATATAGCTTTGCATGTTATCAATGATTATGAGGAGACTATTATGATTGAGTATGCAAGTTGTGCAATATAGATTTTAACATGAGAGCGTTGCTTGATAGATAAGTATAACCTGATAATTGTTCTCTGACCAAGAACGAAGTTTGCCATCACCAATTATGATTTCTTATGCACCTTTATTTGTGATTACTTTATACTTGTTTCAAGTTGAGTTATATGAGGAAGTTGTTTACTAGAATGTCTTGTGTGAATGAATATGATGCTTCTTGTCCGTATTTTATTTATCGACTCTTCACTCCATAAACATGTGGTCCTGTTTACCGAGTTCAGTTTCGCTTGGGGACAAGCGAAGTCTAAGCTTGGGGGAGTTGATACGTCCAATTTGCATCACTATTTTGTATCATAATTTGCTGTTATTCATTGATATATTTCATGTTTGCACACAATACTTATGTTGTTTCATTTATTTTGCATGTTTCATCATTATTGGAGGATCAAGCACCGGAGTCAGGATTCTGCTGGAAAAAGCACCATCAGAACGCAATATTTCGGAAGATCAACTGTGCAAGGAAATTATACCAAAAATCCTATTTTTCCAGATGACGGAGAAAGCCAGAAGGGGGAGCCAGCTGGACCCAAGGTGGGCCCAGACCATAGGGCGGCGCGGCCCATGGCCTGGCCGCGCCACCTGGTGGTGTGGGGGCCACACAGCCCCTTTCGCCTCCTTTTCTTCGCGAAATCCTTCGTCCCGAAGACCTAAGCCACAAAGGGTACCTCACGAAGAGTTACAGCCGCCTCTGCGGGGCGGAGAACACCAGAGAGAAAAGAGCTCTCCGGCGGGCTGAGATCCGCCGGGGAAATTCCCTCCCGGAGGGGGAAATCGACGCCATCGTCACCGTCATCGAGCTGGACATCATCTCCATCACCATCACCATCATCTCCACCATCATCACCGCCGTCTCCACCGCTGGACATCGTCACCGCCGTTGCAATTTGGGTTTGATCTTGATTGTTCGATAGGGGAAACTCTCCCGGTATTGATTTCTACCTGTTATTGATGCTATTGAGTGGAACCGTTGAACCAAGGTTTATGTTCAGATTGTTATTCATCATCATATCACCTCTGATCATGTTCCATATGATGTCTCGTGAGTAGTTCGTTTAGTTCTTGAGGACATGGGTGAAGTCTAAATGCTAGTAGTGAACTATGGTTGAATAATATTCAATGTTATGATATTTAAGTTGTGGTGTTATTCTTCTAGTGGTGTCATGTGAATGTCGACTACATGACACTTCACCTTTATGGGCCTAGGGGAATGCATCTTGTATTCGTTTGCTAATTGCGGGGTTGCCGGAGTGACAGAAACCTAAACCCCCGTTGGTATATCGATGCAGGAGGGATAGCAGGATCTCAGAGTTTAAGGCTGTGGTTAGATTTATTCTTAATTATTTTCTTGTAGTTGCGGATGCTTGCAAGGGGTATAATCACAAGTATGTATTAGTCCTAGGAAGGGTGGTACATTAGCATAGGTTCACCCACACAACACTTATCATAACAATGAAGATTAATTAGCCATACGTAGCGAAAGCACTAGACTAAAATCCCGTGTGTCCTCGAGAACGTTTGGTCATTATAAGTAAACAAACCGGCTTGTCCTTTGTGCTAAAAAGGATTGGGCCACTAGCTGCAATTGTTACTCTCGCACTTTACTTACTCGTACTTTATTCAACTGTTACATCAAAACCCCCCCGAATACTTGTCTGTGAGCATTTACAGTGAATCCTTCATCGAAACTGCTTGTCAACACCTTCCGCTCCTCGTTGGGATCGACATTCTTACTTATCAAAGATACTGCGTGTCAACACCCGGATTTTTAAGTCCGAATGCCTATTATGTCATACATCGCAATCCCAGGAATATTGTTGTTGCGAGGCATAATAGTTAAGTATCACAGTCATCATTCATTACAAACCATAAGTCTTACAAATTGGAATCACATGATCCATATTACACGAATAGTTGATCTATTGATCAACGAACAAACACAAGTTCATAGTTCAACATAGCGGAAGCGTAAGATACAAGGACTCTCTAGTCCACAGGCCTACGCTTGACGTCGGAAGGCGCTTAGTTGTCGTAGGCGTCCTGCTGGTCATCTCCTTGGTCATCTTCATACTCTGGCCATTTGAATAGCCAGGGACAAAGCCGTGAGTACGTTGAGTACTCGCAAACTAATACTAATGTAAGTGCTAGACATTCTAGTATGGTTTGCTAAGCTCTAGTTTATTTGCATAAAGCTAGTTTTAGTTCACAAAGTTTGAGAAAAGCTTATTCAAGTGCTACCTAACTCAAGTGGGAACATTAGTGTCATTCCCACCATTCAAGTGGTGATTTCAATTCAATTCACCACAAGTCATTTCACCATCATCCTTTTCAACATCATTTTCAAAGATATGACATCGGAAACTGTATGGCCTTTCCAACCGTCCGTAACCGTGGACGCGGCTATTCGAATAGGTTTACACTCTGCAAAGGTTGCACACTTGTGCCACAACATTTGATTTCATCCGTCAGGATTTCCCCGAATCATCGTAACACAGTACGCGGATCATCAACCATAACCTTTCACTTACGAGTTCTAGTATGAGCACCTCTCCCCATGAGCTTGGCCTCCCAGTGAAGACCAACTGTCAACCTGGGAACTGCACAGGGCTTGGGCCGGACATTCACCTCATTTCGCATCATATCATATCATTTCTTTTGTGGTAGAGGCAGCTTTCGGCATAACCCCGATGACGCTTGTTTAGAGGGAACCCATACTAAGACGCATAAACTTCCAGTTAAGCCCTACCCATAATCAGGTATTGTGGGGGTACTTAATAATTGGAAAGGTATCACATTCAAACCAACATCATTGTTTATCAAAAATCACCATCTTCTCTTGTTCACCTTCACCTTCAAAAATCATTCAATGGAATGCATCTTCATTCCAAGGTTTCAAAAATCCTTCAAATTCTCATTGGTTCCCATCTAGAGTAGGCAAGTTTTAATTCATTAGCACTAGCTCTAATTCATGAGGGGTGCTAACTTGCTTTGCTTGGAGGAGACTAACTCACTACTCTAGTAATCAACTTGTACTTTGACCAAAGTTAACTATAAAATTAACTCATTTAGAAAACAAGTAAAAACTTGTAAAGTAAAAACTTGGGATGGGTTCATATAAGAAAAGGTAAGAAACATGGTGCCTTGCCCCAAGGGGCTTTGCACTTTGCAAGAATATTAGCTTGCCTTGGTAGTTCTCAAACTGTTCCTCCTCCTCCTCCTGGTAGCAACCTTCTTCTTCGGCGTACTCTCCGGTGCTACCGTCTAAATTTGAATACGAGTATAATTACTCACTAATTCAATGGCTATTCCATACATCACATATAACACACAAACTACTCTATGCACACAAATAAATTAACTAGAGTACATGGGTTGTGTGGTTTAAAATAGAATTCAATTCTTTGTATATGTAAATGATAGTTTCCATAGGGTTCTTGAGAAACAATTTCCTCTCATTGAAATCTTCTTAAGATTTAATTTCTCAAACAATCATGGATGAACTCATATTGACTTAAGTCAAATGTTCATCATCATCATTTGGGAAAATGATTTAAATGAGGTGGATCACCTCATACCATTTAAATAACACTACATTTGATTTAAATCTCAAGTAATTCATATAAGAGAGTTTGGAACCAGGGGTCCAAACATCCCATGAATTCATGTGAGACAAGTTTTAAATGAAGTGTAAGACTCCACATAATTTACTTTAATAGTTTTGGACAATATCAACTAGTTAAACTAGCCATAATATCCATTCATGAAACCATGGCATGATCATACAAAGTGACCACACCATTTTATTGTATAAACAATTAGTGTAAGTCAAATGTGAGCTATTAGAGTTGGAATTAACTTAATATCTATTTTGGTTGATTTTTAAGAATTATTTGAATAGGGAAAAGTCCCTGTCTTGTTATTTTTATCACATTTATTCTACAAAGAATCTGGCCATGAGGCCAGTGGCATTGGCTAGATAATTTCTCTAGCTTTCCAACCATATAAAGTTCACTAAATTTGGTTTAGCCAATTTGAAACTATTCAATTTCAAAGTTTGGGCAGTATTGAAATTCATTTGCAATTTATTAAACCTAGTTTGAATTAAAAAGGCCGGCGGGAAACCAACGTGGGCCGAAACGGTTTGAAAAAGGGAAAACAGCCCAGCAACGCATCCAGTGCGCGCGGGCCTACTGACAGGGTGGGGGCCACCCGTCGGTCTCTTTTAAAACCCAAAACGGTAAGGAGACGTGTGGTGCGTTGGATTAGAACAGGATCGGACGGTGCCAGTGCATCGTCTTCTCCGGCGATAGGCAGAGGGTCTGGCGGCGAGGGTAGGGGGTCGGAGAGCTTACGGCGGCTCCAGCAAGGGTTGGCAATGTGCTCGAGGTGGATGTGGACGACGGCGAAGCGGCTGGTAGCAGTGGCGGAGCTCGAGGTGGCCTGGATCGTCGGCGATTTCTCCAGGGCTTCCGCGGCTCCGATCTTGCAATTGGCCTTGCTCCGGCGACGATCGAGGTGGCTAATGGTGCGAGGAGAAGTGGTGAAGGGTGGGGAGTGAGGTGGTGTGCTCAGTTGCTTCTAGGGAACTCTCTATTTATAGGATTGAGCAAGGGTTGCGGGGCAGGGTGGTGGTCGACATGCTCGCGGCGTCTCCGGCGAGCGGTCGAGCTAGGCGAGGGCGTGGCAACGTTCTCCTTGTCCAGGCGAAGCGAATGGTGGCGACAGCTTGGTCGGGCGGCTCCTGGATTGGTCACATTGCTTCCACGACGGCCGCGGCGTTTACGGGAACAGGTCGTCGTCTCTGGCGCCGGCGGTCACGGGTTGGTGCTGGGCGCGTGTCTGGCGGGGCTGAGGTGTCACGGCGGTGCTCAACCTGTCGAGGGAGGGACCAGGGCGTGCTCGAGGTGGTGGCGCGGCGCGTGTCCAGGGCGCGTCCGTGGCGCGCCACGCGCGACATGAGCGGCATACTGGCCGCCATGGGCGCGAGCTGGTCTGGCCAGTGTCGAGCTCCTCCTCGACCGTGGCTTGTGCTAGGTGATCCAGTAGAGTGAGGTGGAGAGCAATGGCATGGTGGCCAGGGTTGGGAAGCAAGGGGAAGAGAGAGGGTGCGGCATGGATGGCATGGGCCGGCATGGCCATGCCATGCAAGCTAGGCTTGCCCTCCTTAGGTTTACTATGCTGGTGTGAGAGAGAAAGGGGACCAGGGGACCAGTAGGGAGCTAATGGGGTAGTTAGGGTTAAGTTAGATCACTATTTCAAATAGTGTGTAATAGTGTCATATTTGGAAAATGTGTAAAATGTCCAAATTTGAATTAATTCAAAAGGTGAAAGTTTTTGAAATGTGAGTGTTGCTATTAGTTGTAATTGACCAGAGGTGATTTGAGGTGGTGGTGGATTTGTTAGAATTCAAAAATTTGCCAAAATTGGCTAAGTGGAGATTGTTGCATATGTTAAAAAGTTGAATCTTTGGATGAGCCTTGCTCATGATCAAAGATGAATTTGGCATGATGATCTTCATCAAAGTTGCTCACCTTGATGTTGACTTTGGAATGGTGCAAAGAGTTAGAAAGAGTTGGTTTGGGAAAATTGAATGGCAAGGGCTCAAAGTGGTGATCAGACTAGAATTGTCAAAATTTACCATTATCATATGTGAGTGGGATTTGTGTTTGAATTTCATTTGAATTGTGAAACTTTGATTCCAAAAGTTGTAATAAGTGTTTAATAACATTATTCAACTAATGGTGAAGACCAAATAGGTCTAGGGTCAAAATTTATAAAAATGCCATAGGGCATATGTGGGGGTTTTTAGGGTTTTACATTTTATGGATTTTCTTCCTTTTTGATTTATTTGATTGGTGATCTTCATATGATCACACTAGGGTTTTAGAGCATATCAAATACAAGTAAAAGCAATCATCATGGCATATCACTCAAATGCACAAGTCCTATGCAGGGTACTATATGCAAATAGAAAAGTTTTTGTTGGTTTGAAATTTTGCTTTCTAGAATTCTCTAACTTTCTTTTTATTGAAATTTGGGGTGTTACAAACCTTTCCCCCTTACAAAAGATCTCGTCCCGAGATCGAAAAGAAAGTTAGGTACTAAAGAGATCTGGGTACTCCTTCTTCATGAAGTCTTCGCGTTCCCATGTGGCTTCATCCTCAGTATGATTGCTCCATTGGATCTTCAGAAACTTGATACTCCGGGTGCGGGTGGTTCGGTAGGCTTCTTCCAGGATGCGAATCGGCACTTCGCGGTAAGTCAGATCCTTGTTGATATCCACCGATCGGTGATCGATGTTCTTGAACACTTCGGTCTTCTCCGGGACTTCAAGGCACTTCCGGAGAAGTGAGATGTGAAACACGTCGTGCACAGCCGACATTTCTTCAGGCAACTCCAGTGGATAAGATACTTCACCTCGGCGGCTAAGGACTTGGAAAGGTCCGATATAGCGGGGTGCAAGCTTTCCTTTCAGTTGGAACCGTTGCATTCCTTTCAAGGGGGATACTTTGAGATAGACGAAATATCCGATCTCAAAGGTCATCTCCCGACGTCTCTTGTCGGCGTAGCTCTTCTGTCTGGATTGTGCCGTTTTGAGGTACTCGCGGATCTTGTGGACTTTCTCTTCGGCTTCCCGAAGAACATCTGGGCCGAAAACTTGGCTCTCTCCGACTTCTGACCAGTTCAGGGGGGTACGGCACTTCCTTCCGTACAAGGCTTCAAAGGGGGCCATCTGTAGGCTGGCTTGGTAACTATTGTTGTAAGATAATTCTGCGTAAGGTAGGCAGTCTTCCCACTTGGATCCGTATTCCAGTACGCATGCTCTAAGCATGTCTTCTAGTATCTGGTTTACTCTCTCAGTCTGTCCGTCGGTCTGAGGGTGATAGGCGGTGCTGAAATTTAGGCGGGTGCCTAGTCCTTCATGCACTTTCGCGTAACCTTGAGGTGAACTGTGATCCTCTATCTGACACTATCGATTTGGGGGTTCCGTGCAGAGCGACTATTCTGGAGATGTACAGTTCAGCTAACTTTGGGCCTTGATAGGTGGTTTTGACGGCGATGAAATGGGCGACTTTGGTCAATCTATCGACAACTACCCATATTGAATCATTGCCTTTGCTGGATTTGGGCAGTCCGGTGATAAAGTCCATTCCTACGGAGTCCCATTTCCATTCCGGAATCTGGAGGGGTTGTAACAGTCCGGCGGGTCGTTGATGTTCTGCCTTGACTCTCTGACAGATGTCACACTTAGCGATATAGCTACCGATCTCTCTCTTCATTCCGTGCCACCAAAATTGTTCTTTTAGGTCTTGGTACATCTTGGTACCTCCGGGGTGGATTGAATAAAGGGTGTCATGGGCTTCTTGCAGAATGACTTGTTTCAAGTTAGAGTCCGATGGTACGCAGAGACGTTCTTTGTACCAAAGCACTCCAGCTTCGTCTACGGTGAATCCGGGGGCTTTTCCTGCGGCTATCTGTTTCTTGATTCCGTCAATGCTAGCGTTGTCTTTCTGGGCTTCCTTGATCTGACCAACCAAGGTGGGTTGCAGTTCTATGCTGGCTAGGAATCCTTCACTAACAAGTTCAAGTCTGAACTGTTCAAACTCTTGATGCAAGCTGGGCTGTTCGGTTGCGAGCATGGAGTTCAACTGGCATGGCAGTCGACTCAAAGCATCCGCTACCACATTGGCCTTGCCGGGGTGGTAGTGAATCTCCATGTCGTAATCCTTGATCAGTTCGATCCATCGGCGTTGTCTCATGTTCAACTCCTTCTGGGTGAAAATGTATTTGAGGCTTTTGTGGTCGGAGTAGATCTCGCATCGATTACCCATGAGGTAATGACGCCAAACTTTCAGGGCTAGGACCACGGCTGCAAGCTCGAGATCATGGGTTGGGTAGTTCTATTCATGTTGCTTGAGCTGTCTTGAAAGGTAGGACACAACCTTGCCTTCTTGCATAAGCACGCATCCAAGTCCATTCTTGGAGGCGTCGCAATATACGTCAAAGGGCTTTGCGATATCTGGCATGATCAGGATTGGGGCTGTTGTCAGTCTACTCTTGAGTTGTTGAAAACTCTCTTCGCACTTGTCGGTCCACTCAAACTTTCTGTCCTTTTTCAGCAGTTGGGTCATTGGTCGAGCGATGCTCGAAAAACCTTCTACAAATCTGCGGTAGTATCCGGCTAATCCAAGAAAAGCGCGGACCTCGGTTTGTGTGGTTGGGGCTTTCCATTCCATAACAGTTTTGATTTTGGCGGGATCTACGACGATTCCTCCTGCGGACAAGATGTGTCCCAGGAATCCAACTTCTTCCAGCCAAAACTCACATTTGCTAAACTTGGCATACAACTTGTGCTGTCTAAGGGTTTCTAGGACAATCTCCAAATGTTGTTCATGTTCCTCTTCGGACTTGGAGTAGACGAGGATGTCATCGATGAACACAACGACAAACTTGTCCAAAAAGTTCATGAAGATCTTATTCATGAGATTCATGAAATAAGCGGGGGCATTGGTCAGTCCAAACGACATGACGTTGTACTCATACAACCCATATCTGGTGGTAAAGGCAGTTGTTGGAATGTCGGTGGCTCGGATCTTCAGTTGGTGGTATCCAGTTCTAAGATCAATCTTGGAGAAAACTCGGGATCCGGTGAGTTGGTCAAACAAGTCTTCGATCTTGGGTAGGGGGTATTTGTTTTTGATGGTGACATCATTAAGTTTACGATAGTCCGTGCATAAACGATTTGCACCATCTTTCTTGTCGACAAACAAGACGGGGGATCTCCAGGGGGATGCACTTGGTCTAATCAAACCTTTGGCGAGCATGTCATCTATTTGCTTCTTCAGCTCCACAAGTTCGGTTGCGTTCATGCTGTAGGCTCTCTGGGCTATGGGTCCAGTTCCGGGGATTAACTCGATGATAAACTCGATATCCCGATCGGGGACATACCGGGTAGATCATCCGGAAACACATCAGGGTAACGACAAACGACCCTGATTTGATCCAGAGTTGGCTTGGATACACTTTGGTTGCATGTAAATTTTCTGGGTAGTTTTTCAGAGACGTGCTCAACTACGATACCGGTGCTGCTAGTCATGGTTATGGCTTTCTTGGCACAGTCTATCAATCCATTGTGCTTGGACATCCAGTCCATTCCTAGGACAACTTCCAAACCTTTGGTTCCAAGTATGATTAGGTTTGCAAAGAAATCTACATCATGGATTTTGATGGGCACATTTTTACAAAATTTTCTGGCTTTGGTGGTTGATCCAGGGATTTGGACTATCATAACATGCTTCAAACTGAGGGGTTGAATTTTACTTGTTGATGCAAAGTCTTCGGTGACAAAGGAATGAGATGCTCCGGAATCAAACAACACTCTGGCAGGGATGTGATTGACAGAAAACATACCCAGTACAATGTCTGGTGCTTCCTGGGCTTCTTCAGCGTTCATGTGGTAGAGGCGGCCGTTGCGGTTGTTGGGGTTGTTGGGGGCGAACTTTTTGCCGGTGGAGACACGGCGTTGCTGCTGGGAAGGTGCAGCGGTGTTGCCGGCGAGCTTGGCAAGACGCTTGGGACACTCGTTGGGGTAGTGCCCCACTACACCACACTCATAACAAGTGATAGTGGTCTTGTCCTGCTTGTTCGCAACGGGAACGGCATTGCTTCCGGTTCTGGGAGCGGTGTTGGTGTTGGTGTTGTTGTTGTTAGGGGCTCGGGGTGGAGCGCGGTTGTAGTAGTTGTTGTTGTAGTTGTTGTTGTAGCCTCCCGGCTTGGAGTTTCCTCCACTCCAGTTCAGATAACCGGGGCGAGAGTTCTGCATCTGTGGCTTGTTGTTTCTCGGAGTGAAACCTCCGCTTGAGCTAGGGCAAAACTTTTGGGGGTGGCTTGATCCACTCTGATTGGCCATGCGGCGCTTGCGGTTCTCATTGGCTTGGTTTAACTTGCCCTCCATCTGGATGGCGGAGTCAACAAGGGTTTCGAGGTCGGCGAAGGGGATGTTGACGAGGACAGTCTGCATCTCATCATGCAGTCCGTTCAGGAATCTCTCCTTCCTCTTCTCAACGGTGTCGGTCTCATCAGGGGCATACCTCGACAAGGTGAGAAACTTGTCGCGGTATTCAACCACCGTCATGCGACCTTGTTTCAGCTCACGGAATTCATCCCTCATCTTCTTGATAAGACCCGGGGGTACATGGTACTTGCTGAACTTGAGTTTGAAATCCTCCCAAGTCATGAATTGACCTCCGTTCATGGCACGGGTGCTTGTCCACCAAGCGCGGGCTGGTCCAGCGAGATAGTGAGTGGCGAACAGGACTTTCTCGTTGGCTTCTACTCCGGCTACCTCCAGATTGTTCTCCATAGTCTGGAGCCAATCGTCGGCGTCGAGGGGCTCCTCGGTCTTGCTAAACACTGGAGGGTTGGTGTTTTGGAAGTTCTTGAGCTTGGATCCGGGGTGGTCATGATTTCCATGGCCTTGGTTGGCGATGTTCTGCAAGGCGATGAGGTTGGCTTGGCGTTTGGCTCTTTCGGTTTCCCGGTCTGCAAGCATGGTTTGCAGAAGTTGCAGCATCGCGTCGTTGGTGCGATTGGGAGGGGCCATCTGAAGATATAGAAGATCATGAGATAAGAGGGAACATTCTATGGTTCATTTTGGTTAAGTTTGAAAAACATTTGAAAACTTGTAATCTTTTCATGACAAACATAACATTCATTCATTCATGCAACACATAGTACAAACTACACACATACTCCAATGGTTTTAAGAACCATTTTCATGCTACCATACAAGGGACGGGATACAACTCACACCTACTATAAGTGAACTAGTGCAACTACTCCTCATCATCGACATCGATCGGGACGTAGTCGTCGGGTCCTGCCTCCAGGAACTCGTAGTCCTCCTCCTCGGTGTTCTCGTCCTCCTCAAAGTCGTTGTCGTCACTCAGAAAGGCGTCTCCTCCCTGAATGTCGATGCCTCCATCGTCATCCTCCAGCTGACGAATCTGATCCTCCTGGGCCTCGACAGTGGCCTCAAGTGACGCGATCCGGGTGCGAAGGCGACGAATCGTAGCGTCCTTCTTGGCACGCTGCTGGCGAAGGCTCTTGCGGTCGTTGTTGAGTAGCTTGATCGCCTCACCCTGCTCGGTGATGTGAGCATGGGTCTGGTTCGCGTAAGCGCGAGAGGCGTCGAGGTCCCTCTGAGTCTGGTAGAGCATGAAGTCCAGGTGCTCAGCATGGTGCCTCAACTCCGGGTGCGGCTGCAGCTCCATGGGCACTCCCGCGGCATCACGCCTCACAAGGTGGGTGTAGCGAGAGGCGAGGATGCTCACCACGTTCTGTCCACAGAGGCGCGCAAGTGCCTCCTGTAGGCCACGGGCGAGTCCGTCGAGCCAGTTGCTCTCGCGGAAGGAGAAGAGAATCCTCTCCGAAGTGGGAGGCTCCATCTTGCCCCTCAAGTCGGCAGTGATCACCCACTGCAACTCTCCTCCGGGCGTGTCGTCCAGCTGAACCCCGTGGAACTCGGGGTGTGGGCGCCCAAGGAAGTCAGAGAGGGCGTTGAGGTCGTGCTCGAAGATCAAGCTTCCTCCGTTCCCAAGCTGGTAAAACTTGGTGTTGATGGGTTCATTCAGCGCCATCTGAAAGAGAATTGGATGAGTAAGTTAGAGAGTGCAAAGTGTGGCAAAGTTTTAAGTTGATTCAAATAAGATAGACATGATTCATCAAATTTTGGCAAAGTCTCAAGACAAGAGTGTAGTAAATTTTCACAAATAGTTTCTTTCATTTGATTTCAAAGTTAAATTTTTCAGAACGCCCATTCTAACTAAGGTCTTCTAAGGTCAAACAATGGCTCTGATACCAACTTGTCAACACCCGGATTTTTAAGTCCGAATGCCTATTATGTCATACATCGCAATCCCAGGAATATTGTTGTTGCGAGGCATAATAGTTAAGTATCACAGTCATCATTCATTACAAACCATAAGTCTTACAAATTGGAATCACATGATCCATATTACACGAATAGTTGATCTATTGATCAACGAACAAACACAAGTTCATAGTTCAACATAGCGGAAGCGTAAGATACAAGGACTCTCTAGTCCACAGGCCAACGCTTGACGTCGGAAGGCGCTTAGTTGTCGTAGGCGTCCTGCTGGTCATCTCCTTGGTCATCTTCATACTCTGGCCATTTGAATAGCCAGAGACAAAGCCGTGAGTACGTTGAGTACTCGCAAACTAATACTAATGTAAGTGCTAGACATTCTAGTATGGTTTGCTAAGCTCTAGTTTATTTGCATAAAGCTAGTTTTAGTTCACAAAGTTTGAGAAAAGCTTATTCAAGTGCTACCTAACTCAAGTGGGAACATTAGTGTCATTCCCACCATTCAAGTGGTGATTTCAATTCAATTCACCACAAGTCATTTCACCATCATCCTTTTCAACATCATTTTCAAAGATATGACATCGGAAACTGTATGGCCTTTCCAACCGTCCGTAACCGTGGACGCGGCTATTCGAATAGGTTTACACTCTGCAGAGGTTGCACACTTGTGCCACAACATTTGATTTCATCCGTCGGGATTTCCCCGAATCATCGTAACACAGTACGCGGATCATCAACCATAACCTTTCACTTACGAGTTCTAGTATGAGCACCTCTCCCCATGAGCTTGGCCTCCCAGTGAAGACCAACTGTCAACCTGGGAACTACACAGGGCTTGGGCCGGACATTCACCTCATTTCGCATCATATCATATCATTTCTTTTGTGGTAGAGGCAGCTTTCGGCATAACCCCGATGACGCTTGTTTAGAGGGAACCCATACTAAGACGCATAAACTTCCAGTTAAGCCCTACCCATAATCAGGTATTGTGGGGGTACTTAATAATTGGAAAGGTATCGCATTCAAACCAACATCATTGTTTATCAAAAATCACCATCTTCTCTTGTTCACCTTCACCTTCAAAAATCATTCAATGGAATGCATCTTCATTCCAAGGTTTCAAAAATCCTTCAAATTCTCATTGGTTCCCATCTAGAGTAGGCAAGTTTTAATTCATTAGCACTAGCTCTAATTCATGAGGGGTGCTAACTTGCTTTGCTTGGAGGAGACTAACTCACTACTCTAGTAATCAACTTGTACTTTGACCAAAGTTAACTATAAAATTAACTCATTTAGAAAACAAGTAAAAACTTGTAAAGTAAAAACTTGGGATGGGTTCATATAAGAAAAGGTAAGAAACATGGTGCCTTGCCCCAAGGGGCTTTGCACTTTGCAAGAATATTAGCTTGCCTTGGTAGTTCTCAAACTGTTCCTCCTCCTCCTCTTGGTAGCAACCTTCTTCTTCGGCGTACTCTCCGGTGCTACCATCTAAATTTGAATACGAGTATAATTACTCACTAATTCAATGGCTATTCCATACATCACATATAACACACAAACTACTCTATGCACACAAATAAATTAACTAGAGTACATGGGTTGTGTGGTTTAAAATAGAATTCAATTCTTTGTATATGTAAATGATAGTTTCCATAGGGTTCTTGAGAAACAATTTCCTCTCATTGAAATCTTCTTAAGATTTAATTTCTCAAACAATCATGGATGAACTCATATTGACTTAAGTCAAATGTTCATCATCATCATTTGGGAAAATGATTTAAATGAGGTGGATCACCTCATACCATTTAAATAACACTACATTTGATTTAAATCTCAAGTAATTCATATAAGAGAGTTTGGAACCAGGGGTCCAAACATCCCATGAATTCATGTGAGACAAGTTTTAAATGAAGTGTAAGACTCCACATAATTTACTTTAATAGTTTTGGACAATATCAACTAGTTAAACTAGCCATAATATCCATTCATGAAACCATGGCATGATCATACAAAGTGACCACACCATTTTATTGCATAAACAATTAGTGTAAGTCAAATGTGAGCTATTAGAGTTGGAATTAACTTAATATCTATTTTGGTTGATTTTTAAGAATTATTTGAATAGGGAAAAGTCCCTGTCTTGTTATTTTTATCACATTTATTCTACAAAGAATCTGGCCATGAGGCCAGTGGCATTGGCTAGATAATTTCTCTAGCTTTCCAACCATATAAAGTTCACTAAATTTGGTTTAGCCAATTTGAAACTATTCAATTTCAAAGTTTGGGCAGTATTGAAATTCATTTGCAATTTATTAAACCTAGTTTGAATTAAAAAGGCCGGCGGGAAACCAACGTGGGCCGAAACGGTTTGAAAAAGGGAAAACGGCCCAGCAACGCATGCAGTGCGCGCGGGCCTGCTGACAGGGTGGGGGCCACCCGTCAGTCTCTTTTAAAACCCGAAACGGTAAGGAGACGTGTGGTGCGTTGGATTAGAACAGGATCGGACGGTGCCAGTGCATCGTCTTCTCCGGCGAGAGGCAGAGGGTCTGGCGGCGAGGGTAGGGGGTCGGAGAGCTTACGGCGGCTCCAGCAAGGGTTGGCAATGTGCTCGAGGTGGATGTGGACGACGGTGAAGCGGCTGGTAGCAGTGGCGGAGCTCGAGGTGGCCTGGATCATCGGCGATTTCTCCAGGGCTTCCGCGGCTCCGATCTTGCAATTGGCCTTGGTCCGGCGACGATCGAGGTGGCTAATGGTGCGAGGAGAAGTGGTGAAGGGTGGGGAGTGAGGTGGTGTGCTCAGTTGCTTCTAGGGAACTCTCTATTTATAGGATTGAGCAAGGGTTGCGGGGCAGGGTGGTGGTCAACATGCTCGCGGCGTCTCCGGCGAGCGGTCAAGCTAGGCGAGGGCGTAGCAATGTTCTCCTTGTCCAGGCGAAGCGAATGGTGGCGACAGCTTGGTCGGGCGGCTCCTGGATTGGTCACATTGCTTCCACGACGGCCGCGGCGTTTACGGGAACAGGTCGTCGTCTCCGGCGCCGGCGGTCACGGGTTGGTGCTGGGCGCGTGTCTGGCGGGGCTGAGGTGTCACGGCGGTGCTCAACCTGTCGAGGGAGGGACCAGGGCGTGCTCGAGGTGGTGGCGCGGCGCGTGTCCAGGGCGCATCCGTGGCGCGCCACGCGCGACATGAGCGGCATACTGGCCGCCATGGGCGCGAGCTGGTCTGGCCAGTGTCGAGCTCCTCCTCGACCGTGGCTTGTGCTAGGTGATCCAGTAGAGTGAGGAGGAGAGCAATGGCATGGTGGCCAGGGTTGGGAAGCAAGGGGAAGAGAGAGGGTGCGGCATGGATGGCATGGGCCGGCATGGCCATGCCATGCAAGCTAGGCTTGCCCTCCTTAGGTTTACTATGCTGGTGTGAGAGAGAAAGGGGACCAGGGGACCAGTAGGGAGCTAATGGGGTAGTTAGGGTTAGGTTAGATCACTATTTCAAATAGTGTGTAATAGTGTCATATTTGGAAAATGTGTAAAATGTCCAAATTTGAATTAATTCAAAAGGTGAAAGTTTTTGAAATGTGAGTGTTGCTATTAGTTGTAATTGACCAGAGGTGATTTGAGGTGGTGGTGGATTTGTTAGAATTCAAAAATTTGCCAAAATTGGCTAAGTGGAGATTGTTGCATATGTTAAAAAGTTGAATCTTTGGATGAGCCTTGCTCATGATCAAAGATGAATTTGGCATGATGATCTTCATCAAAGTTGCTCACCTTGATGTTGACTTTGGAATGGTGCAAAGAGTTAGCAAGAGTTGGTTTGGGAAAATTGAATGGCAAGGGCTCAAAGTGGTGATCAGACTAGAATTGTCAAAATTTACCATTATCATATGTGAGTGGGATTTGTGTTTGAATTTCATTTGAATTGTGAAACTTTGATTCCAAAAGTTGTAATAAGTGTTTAATAACATTATTCAACTAATGGTGAAGACCAAATAGGTCTAGGGTCAAAATTTATAAAAATGCCATAGGGCATATGTGGGGGTTTTTAGGGTTTTGCATTTTATGGATTTTCTTCCTTTTTGATTTATTTGGTTGGTGATCTTCATATGATCACACTACGGTTTTAGAGCATATCAAATACAAGTAAAAGCAATCATCATGGCATATCACTCAAATGCACAAGTCCTATGCAGGGTACTATATGCAAATAGAAAAGTTTTTGTTGGTTTGAAATTTTGCTTTCTGGAATTCTCTAACTTTCTTTTTATTGAAATTTGGGGTGTTACACTGCGATACACCCCCTATACTTGTGGGTCATCAATGGACTAAATGAATCTAATCCATTCCTAGGGAAATAAACCATCACAACCATTTCCATGGTAAGTACATTAACAAGTATCATTATTGCAGTTTTGCTAGTAAGGGAAAACAAAGACCTACTCACCAATTAGGAGCATGTTATCAAATTAGTCTTCAAGTTAAGACTAGTAGCACCAGAAGAAGTCCAAATCATTGAATCTTCAATGAGAAAGGAAACAAGCTTATAAAGTTGGAAGAAATCATGGAATTGAAGTAAGAAGCCATGACTCAGAGACAGACACTATTGGATTCCAGGAAGAATCTAGACAAGGGAGGTAGACAATTATATCCAGTGAGATCACCACGAATTTTGAGAGAAGTCGTAGTCTGCACAAGTCAGATCCACACTCCAGAAACGTGAGAGAGTTCAAACTTCGAGGACGAAGTTTAGTTTAAGGGGTAGAGACTGTAATATCCCAGGTAATGGGGTTACAAAAATAGGGGAAACAAATGTGTGCATTGCATTCATGCATAGAAAATCTGGGGAATTTTCGCGCTTTAAAGTAAAACAATCACAGTAACTAAAGTTTCACTTGACCTTGGTGGAATTGAAGTAGCTCATCAAGTCAAGCACTATAAACCTCAATGTGACTTTGCTAAAACCTTGTTTTGGGTAGAGATAATTTGATATAAGGGATTAGATCAAATGGAATTAAAATCAACACAAGAACTTATTAATCAAGGATCAATTACTTGATCGTATTAAAGATCACAACATGATATTCCTTCCAATAACATATGAACATCCATTTAATTGGAAATCAAGTAACAATAATTGAGAAACCATTCTTCACTTATCTTTTCCATGTCTTAAGACTAATCCATGATCCTACCATGAAACCTCATGGTATTCATTCCACTTCAACATTGGAATGTATATCAAGGAGATCCACTCAAGAAGTATATATTCTTCTCTATTCCAAATAGCTTTACATCAAACTTAAAGAGGTGAGAGTCCTATTTTATTTAGGGAAGAAATGACAAACCTTGAGGCAAACCTTGGATATAAATATCCATATGATCACAACATAATCTTCAAGAGGAACCCTAGGATATTATTCAAGACCTTCCCTAGAGAGAGAACCCATTAATGTTAACCATAGATATTGGTGACTGATACGTCTTCAACGTATCTATAATTTCTGATGTTACATGCTTGTTTTATGACAATACCTACATGTTTTGTTCAAACTTTATAACGTTTTGATGCATTTTCCGGAACTAACCTATTAACGAGATGCCGAAGTGCCAGTTCCTGTTTTGTGCTGTTTTTGGTTTCAGAATTCCTACAAAGGAAATATTCTCGGAATTGGACGAAATCAAGGCCCACGATCTTATATTTCCCGGAAGCTTCCAGAGCACCGAAGAGGGGCATGAGGGGAGCCAAGGGGGGCCCACCCCACAAGGCGGCGCGGCCAAGGGGGGCGCGCCCCCTAGTGTGTGGGCCCCCCAGGGCCCCTCCGACTCCGCCTCTTCACCTATAAGACTCCTCGTGACCTTAAACTTCGACACCAATAAGCCACGATACGAGAAAAGTTCCAGAGCCGCCGCCATCGCGAAGCCAAGATTCGGGGGACAAAAGTCTCTGTTCCGGCACGCCGCCGGGACGGGGAATTGCCCCCGGAAGGCATCTCCATCAACACCACCGCCATCATCATCGCCATCGCTGTCTCCTATGATGAGGAGGGAGTAGTTCTCCCTCAAGGCTAAGGGTTGTACCGGTAGCTATGTGGTTCATCTCTCTTTCCCATGTACTTCAATACAATGATCTCATGAGCAGCCTACATGATTGAGATCCATATGATGAGCTTTGTAATCTAGATGTCGTTATGCTATTCAAGTGGATTTTACTTATGTGATCTCCGGAGACTCCTTGTCCCACGTGTGTAAAGGTGACAGTGTGTGCACCGTGTGGGTCTCTTAGGATATATTGCACAGAATACTTGTTCACTGGGTTATGATTTGAGTTGGATGTCTCTATGAAATTGTGGTGTGTTAGTACCTCCTATGAATGCTCACAGTGACAGCGTGGGGTGTTTATTAGTACTTGGGAATACATCTTTAAGGTTTTCTTTTACAGCCCTACATGATGAATTAGTGTTCGTTATCTTGATAGAGAGTAATTCAGAATAGCATAGTGAAGTGCTTATATTTATATTCAATTATGATTGCAATGTTGAGAGTGTCCACTAGTGAAAGTATGATCCCTAGGCCTTGTTTCCAAGCATTGAAACACCGTTTCCAACAAGTTCCACTGCATGTTCACTCGTTGCCATATTTATTTCAGATTGTTATTACCACTCATATTCATCCATATCACTTGCATCTTACTATCTCTTCGCAGAACTAGTGCACCTATACATCCGACAAGTGTACTAGGTGTGTTGGGGACACAAGAAACTTCTTGTATCGTGATTGCAGGGTTGCTTGAGAGGGATATCTTTGACCTCTACCTCCTTGAGTTCGATAAACCTTGGGTGATTCACTTAAGGGAAACTTCCTGCTGTTCTACAAACCTCTGCTCTTGGAGGCCCAACACTGTCTACTAGAATAGAAGCGTGCGTAGACATCAAGCTATTTTCTGGCGCCGTTGCCGGGGAGGTAAGGTAAAAGGTATTCACATCCTCCGACTACTAAGCTATTTCCTAGCACTGTTGCCGGTGTGTGAGTGCTCGAAGCTATTTCCTTTAGATCCTGCAATTGCATCTTTTTGTTTCTTGTTTTTATTTTTCACTAGTTAGGCATAATGGAAAATAACAGTGTGCTTTTTAATCTATTTCCGGAGTTAAGACAGGGATTGTTTGATGCGAAAATTAAAAAACCTATGGAACCTTATTTGCATGCTAGTAGCAATGTTATTAGTATGAACGCTTCGAACACCATTGTTGCTAATGTTATGGAAAATTCTAAGCTTGGGGAAGCTGGTTATGATGAGCAAGATATCTTTAGTCCCCCAAGCATGGAGGAGAAAATTTACTTTGATGATACTTTACCTCCTATATATGATGATTGCAATGATGACTATCATATTTTCAGTCCACCTACTATTGAGGAGAAAATTAATTATGATTATAATATGCCTCATATATATGATGATTACGGTGATGAGAATAATAATGATAGCTACTTTATTGAATTTGCTCCCACTACGATTAATAAAATTGATTATGCTTATGTGGAGAGTAATGATACTTTTATGCATGTGAATAAGAATGCTTTATGTGATAGTTATATTGTTGAGTTTGTTCATGATGCCACTGAAAGTTATTATGAGAGAGGGAAACATGGTTATATGCATCTTAATAATATTAAGTTTCCCCTCTTTATGTTGAGAATCTTGAAGTCGCGCTTGTATTGCCTTCCTATGCTTGTTGCGTTATGCTTACATGATTTGTTTATTTACAAGATTCCTTTTAATAGGAAGTGGGTTAGACTTAAATGTGTTTTGAATTTTCTTCTTGATGCTCCCTTTCGTTTCATTTTCTGTCTTCCATGTGAGCATCATTAAAATTACTGAGCCCATCTTAATGGCTATAAAGAAAGCACTTCTTGGGAGATAACCCATGTTTTTATTTTGCTACTGTTTTGTTGTGTCTTGGAAGTTGTTACTACTATAGCAATATCTCCTTATCTTTATTTTATTGCATTGTTGTGCCAAGTAAAGTCTTTGATAGTAAGGTTGATACTAGATTTGGATTACTGCGCAGAAACAGATTTTTTACTGTCACGAATTTGAACAAGCCTCTCTGTAGGTAACTCAGAAAAATCTGCCAATTTACGTGCGTGATCCTCAGATATATATGCAACTTTCATTCAATTTGAGCTTTTTCATCTGATCAAGTTAAGTTCCCCTGAAAAATTCGTCTTTACGGACTGTTCAGTTTTGACAGATTCTGCCTTTTATTTCGCATTGCCTGTTTTGCTATGTTTGATGGATTTCTTTGTTCCATTAACTTTCAGTAGCTTTGTGCAATGTCCAGAAGTGTTAAGAATGATTATGTCACACCTGAATATGTGAATTTTTGATTATGCACTAACCCTCTAATGAGTTTGTTTTGAGTTTGGTGTGGAGGAAGTTTTCAAGGATCAAGAGAGGAGGATGATACAATATGATCAAGAAGAGTGAAAAATCTAAGCTTGGGGATGCCCCCTTGGTTCATTCCTGCATATTTCAAGAAGACTCAAGCATCTAAGCTTGGGGATGCCCAAGGCATCCCCTTCTTCATCGACAACTTATCAGGTCACCTCTAGTGAAACTATATTTTTATTCCGTCACATCTTATGTGCTTTACTTGGAGCCTCTATGTGCTTTTATTTTCGTTTTTGTTATTTTCATTCTCTGAATAAATTCATGCTTGTGTGGGAGAGATACACGCTCCGCTCGTTCATATGAACACTGGTGTTCTTAACTTTTAATGTTCATGGCGAAGGTTGAAACTGCTTCGTTCATTGTATATGGTTGGAAACAGAAAATGCTACATGTGGTAATCGGTATAATGTCTTGAATATTTTGATACTTGGCAATTGTTGTGCTCAAATAGATCATGTTTAAGCTCTTTCATCATGTACTTTGCACCTATTAGTCAAGAACTACTGTAGAGCTTGTTGACATTTGGTTTGCATGATTGGTCTCTCTAGAGTCTAGATATTTTCTGGTGAGGTGTTTGAACAACAAGAAAGACAGTGTAGAGTCTTAAAATGCTTGCAATATGTTCTTATGTAAGTTTTGTTGTACCGGTTCATACTTGTGTTTGCTTCAAACAACCTTGCTAGCCTAAGCCTTGTATTGAGAGGGATCACTTCTCGTGCATCCAAAATCCTTGAGCCAAAAACTATGCCATTTGTGTCCACCATACCTACCTACTACATGGTATTTCTCTGCCATTCCAAAGTAAATTACTTGAGTGCTACCTTTAAAATTTCATTCTTTGTCTTTGCAATATATAGCTCATGGGAAAATAGCTTAAAAACTATTGTGGTATTGAATATGTACTTATGTATCTTATTTCTTATAAGTTGCTTGTTGAGCGGTAACCATGTTTCTGGGGACGCCATCAACTATTACCTTTGTTGAATATCATGTGAGTTGCTATGCATGTTCGTCTTGTCTGAAGTAAGGGTGATTTATCATGATCCAATGGTTTGAGTATGCATATTGTTATAGAAGAACATTGGGCCACTAACTAAAGCCATGAACCATGGTGGAAGTTTTAGTTTGGACACTAATCCTCAATCTCTTATGAGAATATTATTTGTTGTTGAATGCTTATGCATTAAAGAGGAGTCCATTATCTGTTGTCTATGTTGTCCCGGTATGGATGTCTAAGTTGAGAATAATCAAAAGCGAGAAATCCAATGCGAACTTTCTCCTTAGACCTTTGTACAGGCGGCATAGAGGTACCACTTTGTGATACTTGGTTGAAACATATGTTATGCAATGATAATCCATGTAAATCCAAGCTAATTAGGACAAGGTGCGAGCATTATTGGTAATCTATGCATGAGGCTTGCAACTTATAGGATGTCTTATGCATAACACATATGAATTATTACTACCGTTGACAAAATTGTTTCTATGTTTTCAAAATGAAAAGCTCTAGCACAAAAATAGTAATCCATGCTTCCCTCTGCGAAGGGCCATTCTTTTACTTTTATGTTGAGTCAGTTCACCTACTTCCTTCCATCTTAGAAGCAAACACTTGTGTCAACTGTGCATTGATTCTTACATACTTGCTTATTTGCATTCATCATATTACTTTGTGTTGACAATTATCCATGAGATATACATGTTGAAGTTGAAAGCAACTGCTGAAACTTATATCTTCCTTTGTGTTGCTTCAAAACTTTCTACTAAGAATTTATTGCTTTATGAGTTAACTCCTATGCAAGACTTATTGATGCTTGTCTTGAAAGTACTATTCATGAAAAGTCTTTGCTATATGATTCAGTTGTTTAATCATTGTCTTTACCATTGCTTCAAATCACTTCATTCATCTCATATGCTTTACAATAGTATTGATCAAGATTATGTAAATAGCATGTCACTTCAGAAATTATCTTTGTTATCGTTTACCTACTCGAGGACGAGTAGGAACTAAGCTTGGGGATGCTGATACGTCTCCAACGTATCTATAATTTATGATGTTCCATGCTTGTTTTATGACAATACCTATATGTTTTGTTCACACTTTATAACGTTTTGATGCATTTTCCGGAACTAACCTATTAACGAGATGCCGAAGTGCCAGTTCCTATTTTGTGCTGTTTTTGGTTTCAGAAATCCTACAAAGGAAATATTCTCGGAATTGGACGAAATCAAGGCCCACGATCTTATATTTCCCGGAAGCTTCCAGAGCACCGAAGAGGGGCCAGAGGGGAGCCAAGGGGGCCCCACCCCACAAGGCGGCGCGGCCAAGGGGGCCCCCCCTAGTGTGTGGGCCCCCCAGGGCCCCTCCGACTCCGCCTCTTCGCCTATAAGACTCCTCGTGACCTAAAACTTCGACACCAATAAGCCACGATACAAGAAAAGTTCCAGAGCCGCTGCCATCGAGAAGCCAAGATTCGGGGGACAGAAGTCTCTGTTCCGGCACGCCGCCGGGATGGGGAATTGCCCCCGGAAGGCATCTCCATCGACACCACCGCCATCTTCATCGCCATCGCTGTCTCCTATGATGAGGAGGGAGTAGTTCTCCCTCGAGGCTAAGGGCTGTACCGGTAGCTATGTGGTTCATCTCTCTTTCCCATGTACTTCAATACAATGATCTCATGAGCTGCCTACATGATTGAGATCCATATGATGAGCTTTGTAATCTAGATGTCGTTATGCTATTCAAGTGGATTTTACTTATGTGATCTCCGGAGACTCCTTGTCCCACGTGTGTAAAGGTGACAGTGTGTGCACCGTGTGGGTCTCTTAGGCTATATTTCACAGAATACTTGTTCACTGGGTTATGATTTGAGTTGGATGTCTCTATGAAATTGTGGTGTGTTAGTACCCCCTATGAATGCTCACAGTGACAGCGTGGGGTGTTTATTAGTACTTGGGAATACATCTTTAAGGTTTGCTTTTGCAGCCCTACATGATGAATTAGTGTTCGTTATCTTGCCAGAGAGTAATTCAGAATAGCATAGTGAAGTGCTTATATTTATATTCAATTATGATTGCAATGTTGAGAGTGTCCACTAGTGAAAGTATGATCCCTAGGCCTTGTTTCTAAGCATTGAAACACCGTTTCCAACAAGTTCCACTGCATGTTTACTCGCTGCCATATTTATTTCAGATTGTTATTACCACTCATATTCATCCATATCACTCGCATCTTACTATCTCTTCGCTGAACTAGTGCACCTAGACATCTGACAAGTGTATTAGGTGTGTTGGGGACACAAGAGACTTCTTGTATCGTGATTGCAGGGTTGCTTGAGAGGGATATCTTTGACCTCTACCTCCCCGAGTTCGATAAACCTTGGGTGATTCACTTAAGGGAAACTTGCTGCTGTTCTACAAACCTCTGCTCTTGGAGGCCCAACACTGTCTACAGGAATAGAAGCGTGCGTAGACATCAGTGACTTACATCATCGTATCCCAAGAAGTTCTTTCTTTATAGCCATTAAGATGGGCTCAGCAATTTTAATGATGCTCTTGCAAGAAATAAGAGTTGAAGCAAAAGGAGCATCAAGAAGAAAAATTCAAAACGAATTTAAGCCTAACCCACTTCCTATGAAAAGGAATCTTGTAAATAAACAAATTCATGAAGCATAATGCAACAAGCATAGGAAAACTAGACAAGCTCAACTTCAAGATTTTTAGCATATAGAGAGGTGTTTTAGTAACATGAAAATTTATACAACCATATTTTCCTCTCTCATAATAATATCCAGTAGCATCATGAGCAAACTCTGTAGGATAACGTTGCATAGAAAAAAAAAATTCCTACCGCGAACACGCAATCCAAGCCAAGATGCAATCTAGAAGACGGTAGCAACGAGGGGTTTATCGAGTCTCACCCTTGAAGAGATTCCAAAGCCTACAAGAGGAGGCTCTTGTTGCTGCGGTAGACGTTCATTTGCCGCTTGCAAAAGCGCATAGAAGATCTTGATCACGATCGCTTCCGGCGCCACGAACGGGCAGCACCTCCGTACTCGGTCACACGTTCGGTTGTTGATGAAGACGACGTCCACCTCCCCGTTCCAGCGGGCAGCGGAAGTAGTAGCTCCTCTTGAATCCGACAGCACGACGGCGTGGTGTCGGTGATGGTGGAGAAATCCAGTGGAGCTTCGCTTAAGCGTGCGGGATGTGGTGGAGGAGAGAGACCGCTAGGGTTTGGGGAGAGAGAGGGAGGCTAGGGCGCCGGCCAAGGGCAGCCCTAGGTGGTGCGGCCAAGAGTGGGCAGCCCCCTCCCTCTCCTCCTCATTATATAGGTGGAAATCCCCAAGTGTTGGTATCCAAGTCTTCGAATAAGACCCCAACAATGAAACCTCCCATATGTAGGGAAACCTACCCAAGGTGGGAATCCCACTTGGGGTGGGATTCCCCCTTTCCATGAGGGGGGTTGGCCGGCCACCCTAGGGGAGTCACCTTGGACTCCTCCCCTTTAGGGTTGGCTGGCCATGCAAGGTGGAGTCCCTCCGGGACTCTACTTTCCATGATGATTTCTTCTGGACTTTTCTAGAACCTTCTAGAACCTGCCATAAATGCACCGGATCATTTCCAAACTTGGAATATGACTTCCTATATATGAATCTTATTCTCCGGACCATTCCGGAACTCCTCGTGATGTCCAGGATCTCATCCGGGACTTCGAACAAATATTTGAACTCCATTCCATATTCAAGTTCTACCATTTCAACATCCAACTTTAAGTGTGTCACCCTACGGTTCGTGAACTATGCGGACATGGTTGAGTACTCACTCCGACCAATAACCAATAGCGGGATCTGGAGATCCATAATGGCTCCCACATATTCAACGATGACTTCAGTGATCGAATGAACCATTCACATACGATACCAATTCCCTTTGTCACGCGATATTTTACTTGTCCGAGGTTTGATCATCGGTATCACTCTATACCTTGTTCAACCTCGTCTCCTAACAAGTACTCTTTACTCGTACCGTGGTATGTGGTCTCTTATGAACTCATTCATATGCTTGCAAGACATTAGACGACATTCCACCGAGAGGGCCCAGAGTATATCTATCCGTCATCGGGATGGACAAATCCCACTGTTGATCCATATGCCTCAACTCATACTTTCCGGATACTTAATCCCACCTTTATAACCACCCATTTACGCAGTGGCATTTGGTGTAATCAAAGTACCTTTCCGGTATAAGTGATTTACATGACCTCATGGTCATAAGGACTAGGTAACTATGTATCGAAAGCTTATAGCAAATGACTTAATGACGAGATCTTATGCTACGCTTAATTGGGTGTGTCTATTACATCATTCATACAATGATATAACCTTGTTATTAATAACATCCAATGTTCATGATTATGAAACTAATCATCCATTAATCAACAAGCTAGTTTAAGAGGCATCCTAGGGACTTCTTGTTGTCTACATATCACACATGTACTAATGTTTCGGTTAATACAATTATAGCATGATATATAAACATTTATCATAAACATAAAGATATAAATAATAACAACTTTATTATTGCCTCTAGGGCATATCTCCTTCAGTCTCCCACTTGCACTAGAGTCAATAATCTAGTTTACATTTGTAAAGATATAACACCTTGGCCTTCTGGTGCTTTATCATGTATTGCTTATGGGAGAGGTTTTAGTCAACGGATCTGACACGCTCAGAAACGTATGTATTTTGTAATTCACTTGCGTCTCAACGCATCACTCATTTCCAAATGAGTCGGCATTAAATATGTTTGGTCTTCTGGTGGAACCTTAATTCCGCGGTCTGAAATATGTCACTAATATTGTCACACACAATATAGCTTCAAAGTTCGACTACGGAACTACACCAAGTTCTCAAAGAACCTCTTGACTTAACATCCTTTGTCATTGTCAAAACAATGACATACTCTGCCTTCTTTTGTAGAATCCGTCACAATATTTAGAACTCTTCTAAATCTAGCATAGACTACTTCTAGCTCATTGTGCTACCTTTTAAATAACACTTAGTCTAATTTGAGATTTGAAATTTTATTTTCATATGTGACAAAACTAATATCGGTGCAACACCTTACAGCGATTTGTTTTGTTATTTCTCCATATAAAACTATATATATATACTTGGTTCTTCTTAAGTACTCAAGAATATTCTTACTGTTTTTCAGTGATCATCACATGAATCATTCTGGTACATGCTCATAACACTTTTAGAGCATAGGACATCTGATTGTGTACATATTATTCGTGATCTATAATCACTCATGTGTTTTTACTCATTGAGTGTCAGATACACTCAAGTCTTGTTAAAATTTCACATGACAAGAACATCTTCTTAATATTTCTATATTGAACTATTTCAATATCCATTCTATGTACTTTGACTTAAACTTATTTTGTGTTTCAATCTATCTTCATAGATCTTGACACTAAATTTGTTTTAGTCCATATATTTTCATTGAAGTTAATTTCTCAATGAAACCTTTTTAATCAAGTTATATAATTACATCATTTATAACCAACTATATGTCACATACATAAAGTATTATAAATATGTCTTAGCGCTCCCACTTAATTTCTTGCAAATGCAAGCCTCTTCATCGTCTCTGATGAAATCAAAAACTCTTTGACTATTTCATCTGGTGAAGATTCCAACTCCGTGATACTCACTTCATCCAATTGAAGTTTGTATACCTATCTAGTATTCCATGGATCAGCAAAACTCTTTGTTGTATCTTGTATACACCTTTAGTACACACTTCTGATAAGTAATGTATTTTGCCATCCTACTAACATATCTCATAAAAGAAATATGTAGTGATTACTAGAATAATCCACATAGACTATAAGTATTGCTACGGAAGATCTAATCTTATCATAGTCAACTCTTTGAACTTTGTCGTAAACAACTTTTCGACAAGTCAAGCTTCTTCAAGGATATTCCATCCAAGTCCATCAATTTTATAGATCCATTTACTTTCAAAAAGTATTCATCTATTATGGATTTCATGGCGTATGACCATTTTAACGGAGTCAGGGCCCATCATAACTTCTTTGTTTGTAATTGGTTTATCATTGTTCAAAATCAATCCTTTGTCCACAAATCATTTATTTGATCACAAAGTAAACCATACCTACAAGGTTCAATATGTACTTCGATCTCCATGGCTAAAACACTTTGTAGTCATGGGAGCCATGATCGTTGTGGCCGCTTCCGAAACCAATTCCGATGCTGCGCTACTCTGATCATTATGCTCAGGTTCATAAACCTTATCAAATTATATTGTCCTCCCATTCAAATACTTCATTAGAAACAATTTCTCGGAAATAAGAAACATTGACAAACACTTTTGTCTTTGTCTTGTGGGAAGAATTCCCAATCAAATCTCTGGGATAACCAACAAAGACATTCATCCGATTTTGGTTGTAAACTCTTAGACCAAAATTTAAAGAAAAAACTATTAGGGTTTATACCCATACCATAACTTGTATGGTGTCATTTCAACGGATCATGATGATGCTCTATTCAGTGTAAAAGCGTAGTCACTAAAGCATAATCCACAAAAATATAATGGCGTCATAATATTTTATCTCATCATTAATCCAACAAGGTTTGGATACATCTCTCGGATACTATATCATCATTATGATACTCCAAGAAATGTGAGTTGTAGAAAAATTTCATGACTCTCTTAGATGTTCGCTAAAACTCGTAATTCAAATATTTCCACCATGATCCAATCATAGATATTTGACTTTTCTATTACGATGATTTCCACTTCATGCTGAAATTTATTTGAATCCATTCAAATGTTTCAAACTTCTTCCTTATTGAATATATACATATATATATATACTCAATTCATTGTTGAAAGTTTTCATGAAGTAGAAGAATCTCCCGCACACAACTATGCCTAGTGAAGCACATACATCATCATGTATTTTTCACTAAGTTAGTTGCCCGTTCAACTCTTGGCCTATGAAGCCCGTTCAACTCTTGGCCTATGAACGTCATTTTAATCATTCTCTTTAGAAAAGATTTGCAAGCGCCAAATGATTCAAAAATCAAATGACTCCAAAATCCATTTGCATGGAGTTCCTTCATGCGTTCCTTTCTAACATGACCTAAATGGCGGTTCCACAAATAAGTGGAATTCAAATCATTTGCCTTATGGCATTTTAGCGTCAGTGTTATGTATATGTGTTTCACCATTAAGATTTATAATAACTTATCCATCATATATGGAGTAATGTCATAATTTGAACAACTCATTGTTTTCATTTGACCAGAGAAAAATAACAATTATTAAGTTCTTTATTATAAATTCTAAGGGCTAGATAGAATGCCAACGATGAACATAATAACACTTTATTTTGTTCCAGACGTGCATTTCTATCATATTCCTTGTCAGTCACTTAGGCCATCGTATTCTTGTATTGCGTTGTTTTGTATGACACTTCATACCAACCAATATAGTAATAATACCCAAGAATTTCATAGTGTGACCTAACTAGGAATACAACCATAACATGTATATCATTTATATACACCTGAGCTAGACTTCTAGTCTTTTCTTTCTTTCTGCCAAAATATCTTTTGCAGTTTCTCTTTTAGCTTTCCTCATTATTCAGAAAAACACTTCAACATTAATAACTTCTAGGTTTGTTGGTCTAATACCAATAACCTTGAGGTTCTTATTTTGAAGTTGATCATCATATGATCAAAGTGTTCTAGATTTCACTATTAGTAACTTTGTAATATGATGAACAATTTCACTCATAATTTTATCCATCAATTCATGACAACTTTCTGAGACCATGTCTGTACATGCTAGGCTCATAAAGTTTAACCTTAGTATTTGCATGTGCAAATCTGGCTTGCACCCGTTGTAAGCACACGTAGAATCTATAACACCCGATCATCACGTGATGCTTCGATACGACGAGTCTTAGCAACGGTGCATACTAAGGATGATAACTTCATGGATATGCGAATATTATTAGTGCCCCAATAGTTGGAGGATTGTGATGCCTGGCGTCTTCAACCTTCATACATTCCCATAAAACTTATGAGTTTATGTAGTCTCACCAAATTTATATTCTATCATCTTGCAATAAGGTCTTAGATATCACATATATCTCATACCTTGATTATTTCTGAAAACTAAATTTTCAGCTCCTTACTTTTCAAACAAATTTGAACTTTAAGTTTGACGGAGACAAGATAACTTTAGGTACTAATTGAAACCTTAGCTCTTTGAATCAACAATGTGAGGTTTACTAAAAGTTTGCAATAGGACTTAATCAATTCTTGATTCTTTAACAATACGGTACCAATCCGTAAAGTTTCTTGTCAGATTTTAACAGTATTTCTATCTCAATAACAAGACTAGCGCATAGTAGAAAACGAATGCCAATACTACAAAATTAATTCAAAATACTACACAGACTATGTTTATGATAATTAGTTCATGTTTTAATCTAATTACTAATGAACTCCCACTTAATACAACATCCCTCATAGTTGTTAAGTGGTACACGATCCAAATCCACTACACCAAAACCGATCATCACGTGAGATGATGTAGCTTCAATGGTGAACATCAACATGTTGATCATATCATCCATATGACTCGTGTTCAACCTTTCGGTTTCCGTTGTCCCGAGGCCATGTCTGTACATGCTAGGCTCGTCAAGCAAACCCAAGTATTCCGCGTGTGCAACATGGCTTACACCCGTTGTATGTGAATCGTTGAATCTATCACATCCAATCATCACGAGATGCTTCAAAACGACGAACTGTTACAACGGTGCATACGAGGGGAGAACACTTTATTATCTTGATATTAATGTGAGGGATCATCTTATAATGCTACCGTCGCGATCTAAGCAAAATTAGATGCATAAAAGGATTAACATCACATGCAGTTCATATGTGATATGATATGGCCCTTTTTTCTTTGCGCCTTTGATCTTCATCTCCAAAGCACGGATATGATCTCCATCATCTTCGGGCATGATCTCCATCATCATCGGCGTAGCGTCAAGGTTCATGGCGCCGTCTTCATGGTTGTTCACCTCATGTAGCAACTATTACAACTACTTTGAAATACTACTCAACATGAAAATTAAAGACAACCATAAGGCTCCTGCCGGTTGCCACAATACAATAATAATCATCTCATACATATTCATCATCATATCATGGCCATATCACATCACCAAACCCTGCAAAAACAAGTTAGACGTCTCTAATTTGGTTTGCATATTTTACGTGGTTTAGGGTTTTCGAGTAAGATCTAATCTACCTACGAACATGAACCACAACGGTGATACTAGTGTTGTCAATAGAAGAGTAAGTTGAATCTTCACTATAGTAGGAGAGACAGACACCCGCAAAGCCTCTTATGCAATACAAGTTGCATGTCGAACGAGGAACAAGTCTCATGAACGCGGTCATGTAAAGTTAGTCCGGGCCGCTTCATCCCACTATGCCACAAAGATGCAAAGTACTCAAACTAAAGATAACAAGAGCATCAACGCCCACAAACCATTGTGTTCTACTCGTGCAACCATCTATGCATAGACACGGCTCTGATACCACTGTAGGATAACGTTGCATAGAAAACAAAAAATTTCCTACCGCGAACACGCAATCCAAGCCAAGATGCAATCTAGAAGACGGTAGCAACGAGGGGTTTATCGAGTCTCACCCTTGAAGAGATTCCAAAGCCTACAAGAGGAGGCTCTTGTTGCTGCGGTAGACGTTCACTTGCCGCTTGCAAAAGCGCGTAGAAGATCTTGATCACGATCGCTTCCGGCACCACGAACGGGCAGCACCTCCGTACTCGGTCACACGTTCGGTTGTTGATGAAGACGACGTCCACCTCCCCGTTCCAGCGGGCAGCGGAAGTAGTAGCTCCTCTTGAATCCGACAGCACAACGGCGTGGTGTCGGTGATGGTGGAGAAATCCGGCGGAGCTTCGCTTAAGCGTGCGGGATGTGGTGGAGGAGAGAGACCGCTAGGGTTTGGGGAGAGAGAGGGAGGCTAGGGCGCCGGCCAAGGGCAGCCCTAGGTGGTGCGGCCAAGAGTGGGCAGCCCCTCCCTCTCCTCCTCATTATATAGGTGGAAATCCCCAAGTGTTGGTATCCAAGTCTTCGAATAAGACCCCAACAATGAAACCTCCCATATGTAGGGAAACCTACCCAAGGTGGGAATCCCACTTGGGGTGGGATTCCCCCTTTCCATGAGTGGGGTTGGCCGGCCACCGTAGGGGAGTCCACCTTGGACTCCTCCCCTTTAGGGTTGGCTGGCCATGCAAGGTGGAGTCCCGCCGGGACTCTACTTTCCATGGTGATTTCTTCCGGACTTTTCTAGAACCTTCTAGAACCTGCCATAAATGCACCGGATCATTTCCAAACTTGGAATATGACTTCCTATATATGAATCTTATTCTCCGGACCATTCCAGAACTCCTCGTGATGTCCGGGATCTCATCCGGGACTTCGAACAAATATTCGAACTCCATTCCATATTCAAGTTCTACCATTTCAACATCCAACTTTAAGTGTGTCACCCTACGGTTCGTGAACTATGCGGACATGGTTGAGTACTCACTCCGACCAATAACCAATAGCGGGATCTGGAGATCCATAATGGCTCCCACATATTCAACGATGACTTCAGTGATCGAATGAACCATTCACATACGATACCAATTCCCTTTGTCACGCAATATTTTACTTGTCCGAGGTTTGATCATCGGTATCACTCTATACCTTGTTCAACCTCGTCTCCTGACAAGTACTCTTTACTCGGACCGTGGTATGTGGTCTCTTATGAACTCATTCATATGCTTGCAAGACATTAGACGACATTCCACCGAGAGGGCCCAGAGTATATCTATCCGTCATCGGGATGGACAAATCCCACTGTTGATCCATATGCCTCAACTCATACTTTCCGGATACTTAATCCCACCTTTATAACCACCCATTTACGCAGTGGCGTTTGGTGTAATCAAAGTACCTTTCCGGTATAAGTGATTTACATGACCTCATGGTCATAAGGACTAGGTAACTATGTATCGAAAGCTTATAGCAAATGACTTAATGACGAGATCTTATGCTACGCTTAATTGGGTGTGTCCATTACATCATTCATACAATGATATAACCTTGTTATTAATAACATCCAATGTTCATGATTATGAAACTAATCATCCATTAATCAACAAGCTAGTTTAAGAGGCATACTAGGGACTTCTTGTTGTCTACATATCACACATGTACTAATGTTTCGGTTATTACAATTATAGCATGATATATAAACATTTATCATAAACATAAAGATATAAATAATAATAACTTTATTATTGCCTCTAGGGCATATCTCCTTCAGTCTCCCACTTGCACTAGAGTCAATAATCTAGTTTACATTTGTAAAGATATAACACCTTGGCCTTCTGGTGCTTTATCATGTATTGCTTACGGGAGAGGTTTTAGTCAACGGATCTGACACGCTCAGAAACGTATGTATTTTGTAATTCACTTGCGTCTCAACGCATCACTCATTTCCAAATGAGTCGGCATTAAATATGTTTGGTCTTCTGGTGGAACCTTAATTCCGCGGTCTGAAATATGTCACTAATATTGTCACACACAATATAGCTTCAAAGTTCTGACTCTGTCGGAACTACACCAAGTTCTCAAAGAACCTCTTGACTTAACATCCTTTGTCATTGTCAAAACAATGACATACTCTGCCTTCTTTTGTAGAATCCGTCACAATATTTAGAACTCTTCTAAATCTAGCATAGACTACTTCTAGCTCATTGTGCTACCTTTTAAATAACACTTAGTCTAATTTGAGATTTGAAATTTTATTTTCATATGTGACAAAACTAATATCGGTGCAACACCTTACAGCGATTTGTTTTGTTATTTCTCCATATAAAACTATATATATATATACTTGGTTCTTCTTAAGTACTCAAGAATATTCTTACTGTTTTTCAGTGATCATCACATGAATCATTCTGGTACATGCTCATAACACTTTTAGAGCATAGGACATCTGATTGTGTACATATTATTCGTGATCTATAATCACTCATGTGTTTTTACTCATTGAGTGTCAGATACACTCAAGTCTTGTTAAAATTTCACATGACAAGAACATCTTCTTAATATTTCTATATTGAACTATTTCAATATCCATTCTATGTACTTTGACTTAAACTTATTTTGTGTTTCAATCTATCTTCATAGATCTTGACACTAAATTTGTTTTAGTCCATATATTTTCATTGAAGTTAATTTCTCAATGAAACCTTTTTAATCAAGTTATATAATTACATCATTTATAATCAACTATATGTCACATACATAAAGTATTATAAATATGTCTTAGCGCTCCCACTTAATTTCTTGCAAATGCAAGCCTCTTCATCGTCTCTGATGAAATCAAAAACTCTTTGACTATTTCATCTGGTGAAGATTCCAACTCCGTGATACTCACTTCATCCAATTGAAGTTTGTATATCTATCTAGTATTCCATGGATCAGCAAAACTCTTTGTTGTATCTTGTATACACCTTTAGTACACACTTCTGATAAGTAATGTATTTTGCCATCCTACTAACATATCTCATAAAAGAAATATGTAGTGATTACTAGAATAATCCACAGAGACTATAAGTATTGCTACGGAAGATCTAATCTTATCATAGTCAACTCTTTGAACTTTGTCGTAAACAACTTTTCGACAAGTCAAGCTTCTTCAAGGATATTCCATCCAAGTCCATCAATTTTATAGATCCATTTACTTTCAAAAAGTATTCATCTATTATGGATTTCATGGCGTATGACCATTTTAACGGAGTCAGGGCCCATCATAACTTCTTTGTTTGTAATTGGTTTATCATTGTTCAAAATCAATCCTTTGTCCACAAATCATTTATTTGATCACAAAGTAAACCATACCTACAAGGTTCAATATGTACTTCGATCTCCATGGCTAAAACACTTTGTAGTCATGGGAGCCATGATCGTTGTGGCCGCTTCCGAAACCAATTCCGATGCTGCGCTACTCTGATCATTATGCTCAGGTTCATAAACCTTATCAAATTATATTGTCCTCCCATTCAAATACTTCATTAGAAACAATTTCTCGGAAATAAGAAACATTGACAAACACTTTTGTTTTTGTCTTGTGGGAAGAATTCCCAATCAAATCTCTGGGATAACCAACAAAGACATTCATCCGATTTTGGTTGTAAACTCTTAGACCAAAATTTAAAGAAAAAACTATTAGGGTTTATACCCATACCATAACTTGTATGGTGTCATTTCAACGGATCATGATGATGCTCTATTCAGTGTAAAAGCGTAGTCACTAAAGCATAATCCACAAAAATATAATGGCGTCATAATATTTTATCTCATCATTAATCCAACAAGGTTTGGACACATCTCTCGGATACTATATCATCATTATGATACTCCAAGAAATGTGAGTTGTAGAACAATTTCATGACTCTCTTAGATGTTCGCTAAAACTCGTAATTCAAATATTTCCACCATGATCCAATCATAGATATTTGACTTTTCTATTACGATGATTTCCACTTCATGCTGAAATTTATTTGAATCCATTCAAATGTTTCAAACTTCTTCCTTATTGAATATATCCATATATATACTCAATTCATTGTTGAAAGTTTTCATGAAGTAGAAGAATCTCCCGCACACAACTATGCCTAGTGAAGCACAAACATCATCATGTATTTTTCACTAAGTTAGTTGCCCGTTCAACTCTTGGCCTATGAACGGCATTTTAATCATTCTCTTTAGAAAAGATTTGCAAGCGCCAAATGATTCAAAAATCAAATGACTCCAAAATCCATTTGCATGGAGTTCCTTCATGTGTTCCTTTCTAACATGACCTAAATGGCGGTTCCACAAATAAGTGGAATTCAAATCATTTGCCTTATGGCATTTTAGCGTTAGTGTTATGTATGTGTGTTTCACCATTAAGATTTATAATAACTTATCCATCATATATGGAGTAATGTCATAATTTGAACAACTCATTGTTTTCATTTGACCAGAGCAAAATAACAATTATTAAGTTCTTTATTATAAATTCTAAGGGCTAGATAGAATGCCAACGATGAACATAATAACACTTTATTTTGTTCCAGACGTGCATTTCTATCATATTCCTTGTCAGTCACTTAGGCCATCGTATTCTTGTATTGCGTTGTTTTATATGACACTTCATACCAACCAATATAGTAATAATACCCAAGAATTTCATAGTGTGACCTAACTAGGAATACAACCATAACATGTATATCATTTATATACACCTGAGCTAGACTTCTAGTCTTTTCTTTCTTTCTGCCAAAATATCTTTTGCAGTTTCTCTTTTAGCTTTCCTCATTATTCAGAAAAACACTTCAACATTAATAACTTCTAGGTTTGTTGGTCTAATACCAATAACCTTGAGGTTTTTATTTTGAAGTTGATCATCATATGATCAAAGTGTTCTAGATTTCACTATTAGTAACTTTGTAATATGATGAACAATTTCACTCATAATTTTATCCATCAATTCATGACAACTTTCTGAGACCATGTCTGTACATGCTAGGCTCATAAAGTTTAACCTTAGTATTTGCATGTGCAAATCTGGCTTGCACCCGTTGTAAGCACACGTAGAATCTATAACACCCGATCATCACGTGATGCTTCGATACGACGAGTCTTAGCAATGGTGCATACTAAGGATGATAACTTCATGGATATGCGAATATTATTAGTGCCCCAATAGTTGGAGGATTGTGACGCCTGGCGTCTTCAACCTTCATACATTCCCATAAAACTTATGAGTTTATGTAGTCTCACCAAATTTATATTCTATCATCTTGCAATAAGGTCTTAGATATCACATATATCTCATACCTTGATTATTTCTGAAAACTAAATTTTCAGCTCCTTACTTTTCAAACAAATTTGAACTTTAAGTTTGACAGAGACAAGATAACTTTAGGTACTAATTGAAACCTTAGCTCTTTGAATCAACAATGTGAGGTTTACTAAAAGTTTGCAATAGGACTTAATCAATTCTTGATTCTTTAACAATACGGTACCAATCCGTAAAGTTTCTTGTCAGATTTTAACAGTATTTCTATCTCAATAACAAGACTAGCGCATAGTAGAAAACGAATGCCAATACTACAAAATTAATTCAAAATACTACACAGACTATGTTTATGATAATTAGTTCATGTTTTAATCTAATTACTAATGAACTCCCACTTAATACAACATCCCTCATAGTTGTTAAGTGGTACACGATCCAAATCCACTACACCAAAACCGATCATCACGTGAGATGATGTAGCTTCAATGGTGAACATCAACATGTTGATCATATCATCCATATGACTCGTGTTCAACCTTTCGGTTTCCGTTGTCCCGAGGCCATGTCTGTACATGCTAGGCTCGTCAAGCAAACCCAAGTATTCCGCGTGTGCAACATGGCTTACACCCGTTGTATGTGAATCGTTGAATCTATCACATCCGATCATCACGAGATGCTTCGAAACGACGAACTGTTACAACGGTGCATACGAGGGGAGAACACTTTATTATCTTGATATTAATGTGAGGGATCATCTTATAATGCTACCGTCGCGATCTAAGCAAAATAAGATGCATAAAAGGATTAACATCACATGCAGTTCATATGTGATATGATATGGCCCTTTTGTCTTTGCACCTTTGATCTTCATCTCCAAAGCACGGATATGATCTCCATCATCTTCGGGCATGATCTCCATCATCGTCAACAGAAGCGCCAAGGTTCATGGCGCCGTCTTCATGGTTGTTCACCTCATGTAGCAACTATTACAACTACTTTGAAATACTACTCAACATGAAAATTAAAGACAACCATAAGGCTCCTGCCGGTTGCCACAATACAATAATGATCATCTCATACATATTCATCATCATATCATGGCCATATCACATCACCAAACCCTGCAAAAACAAGTTAGACGTCTCTAATTTGGTTTGCATATTTTACGTGGTTTAGGGTTTTTGAGTAAGATCTAATCTACCTACGAACATGAACCACAACGGTGATACTAGTGTTGTCAATAGAAGAGTAAGTTGAATCTTCACTATAGTAGGAGAGACAGACACTCGCAAAGCCTCTTATGCAATACAAGTTGCATGTCGAACGAGGAACAAGTCTCATGAACGCGGTCATGTAAAGTTAGTCCGGGCCGCTTCATCCCACTATGCCACAAAGATGCAAAGTACTCAAACTAAAGATAACAAGAGCATCAACACCCACAAACCATTGTGTTCTACTCGTGCAACCATCTATGCATAGACACGGCTCTGGTACTACTGTAGGATAACGTTGCATAGAAAACAAAAATTTTCCTACCGCGAACACGCAATCCAAGCCAAGATGCAATCTAGAAGACGATAGCAACGAGGGGTTTATCGAGTCTCACCCTTGAAGAGATTCCAAAGCCTACAAGAGGAGGCTCTTGTTGCTGCGGTAGACGTTCACTTGCCGCTTGCAAAAGCACGTAGAAGATCTTGATCACGATCGCTTCCGGCGCCACGAACGGGCAGCACCTCCGTACTCGGTCACACGTTCAGTTGTTGATGAAGACGACGTCCACCTCCCCGTTCCAGCGGGCAGCGGAAGTAGTAGCTCCTCTTGAATCCGACAGCACGACGGCGTGGTGTCGGTGATGGTGGAGAAATCCGGCGGAGCTTCGCTTAAGCGTGCGGGATGTGGTGGAGGAGAGAGACCGCTAGGGTTTGGGGAGAGAGAGGGAGGCTACGGCGCCGGCCAAGGGCAGCCCTAGGTGGTGCGGCCAAGAGTGGGCAGCCCCCTCCCTCTCCTCCTCATTATATAGGTGGAAATCCCCAAGTGTTGGTATCCAAGTCTTCGAATAAGACCCCAACAATGAAACCTCCCATATGTAGGGAAACCTACCCAAGGTGGGAATCCCACTTGGGGTGGGATTCCCCCTTTCCATGAGGGGGTTTGGCCGGCCACCCTAGGGGAGTCCACCTTGGACTCCTCCCCTTTAGGGTTGGCTGGCCATGCAAGGTGGAGTCCCTCCGGGACTCTACTTTCCATGGTGATTTCTTCCGGACTTTTCTAGAACCTTCTAGAACCTGCCATAAATGCACCGGATCATTTCCAAACTTGGAATATGACTTCCTATATATGAATCTTATTCTCCGGACCATTCCGGAACTCCTCGTGATGTCCGGGATCTCATCCGGGACTTCAAACAAATATTCGAACTCCATTCCATATTCAAGTTCTACCATTTCAACATCCAACTTTAAGTGTGTCACCCTACGGTTCGTGAACTATGCGGACATGGTTGAGTACTCACTCCGACCAATAACCAATAGCGGGATCTGGAGATCCATAATGGCTCCCACATATTCAACGATGACTTCAGTGATCGAATGAACCATTCACATACGATACCAATTCCCTTTGTCACGCGATATTTTACTTGTCCGAGGTTTGATCATCGGTATCACTCTATACCTTGTTCAACCTCGTCTCCTGACAAGTACTCTTTACTCGTACCGTGGTATGTGGTCTCTTATGAACTCATTCATATGCTTGCAAGACATTAGACGACATTCCACCGAGAGGGCCCAGAGTATATCTATCCGTCATCGGGATGGACAAATCCCACTGTTGATCCATATGCCTCAACTCATACTTTCCGGATACTTAATCCCACCTTTATAACCACCCATTTACGCAGTGGCGTTTGGTGTAATCAAAGTACCTTTCCGGTATAAGTGATTTACATGACCTCATGGTCATAAGGACTAGGTAGCTATGTATCGAAAGCTTATAGCAAATGACTTAATGACGAGATCTTATGCTACGCTTAATTGGGTGTGTCCATTACATCATTCATACAATGATATAACCTTGTTATTAATAACATCCAATGTTCATGATTATGAAACTAATCATCCATTAATCAACAAGCTAGTTTAAGAGGCATACTAGGGACTTCTTGTTGTCTACATATCACACGTGTACTAATGTTTCGGTTAATACAATTATAGCATGATATATAAACATTTATCATAAACATAAAGATATAAATAATAACAACTTTATTATTGCCTCTAGGGCATATCTCCTTCAAACTCAACAATATAACTATCACATAAAGCATTCTTATCATGAGTCTCATGCATAAAATTATTACTACTCCCAACATAAGCATAGTCATTCTTATTAATTGTAGTGGGAGAAAATTCAACAAAGTAGCTATCATCAAATATAGGAGGCATATTGTAATCATAATCAAATTTATCCTCCATAGTAGGCGGCACCAAAAGACTACTATCATTATAATCATCATAAATAGGAGGCAAAGTATCATCAAAGTAAATTTTCTCCTCAATGCTTGGGGGACTAAAAATATCATGCTCATCAAAACCAGCTTCCCCAAGCTTAGAATTTTCCATATCATTAGCAACAATGGTGTTCAAAGTATTCATACTAATAACATCGCCATTAGCATGCAAATAAGGTTCCATAGGTTTTTTAGTTTTCGCAACACACCATTTATGTCTTAACTCGGGAAATAGATTAAAAAGCTCACAGTTGTTTTCCATTATGCCAAACTAGTGTTAAACAAGAAACAAAAAGATGCAATTGCAGGATCTAAAGGAAATAGCTTCGAGCACTCACCCAGAAAATAGCTTAGTTGCCGAGATCCGGAGTATGAGTACCTTTTACCTTTCCTCCCCGGCAACGGCGCCAGAAAATAGCTTGCTGTCCAGGACTGGCGCGTGGTTGACGAGGGAGGAAATCTCTGTTGTGTAGCTTTTCGTTCCCCGGCAACGGTGCCAGAAAATAGCTTGATGTCTACTCACGCTTCTTTTCATGTAGACAGTGTTGGGCCTCCAAGAGCAGAGGTTTGTAGAACAGCAGCAAGTTTCCCTTAAGTGGATCACCCAAGGTTTATCGAACTCAAGGAGGAAGAGGTCAAAGATATCCCTCTCAAGCAACCCTGCAACCACAATACAAGAAGTCTCTTGTGTGCCCAACACACCCAATACACTTGTTAGATGTATATGTGCACTAGTTCGGCGAAATGATAGTGAAATACAGGTGGTATGAATGAATATGAGCAGTAGTAACGGCGCCAGAAAATGGCTTGCTGCTACAACTGGCGTGCAGTTGATGGTGGTAAAATTGCAGGAAGTACAGATGCAGTAAAACAGTAAACAAGCGATGATTGCAGTATTTTGAAACAAGGCCTAGGGATCATACTTTCACTAGTGGACACTCTCAACATTGATCACATAATAAAACCACTCTACACTCTCTTGTTGGATGATGAACACCACTAATTGTGTATGGCTACAAGAGCACCTCAATGCCAGAGTTAACAAGCTCCACAACATTCGATGTTCATATTTAATTAACCTTAGAGTGCATGATAGATCAACACAATTATACCAAGTACTAACATAGCATGCACACTGCCACCATCACACTATGAAAGGAGGAATAGATCACATCAATACCATCATAGTAATAGTTAACTTCATAATCTACAAGAGATCACAATCATAAACTACGCCAAGTACTACATGATGCACACACTGTCACCATTACATCATGAAGGAGGAATAGAGTACTTTAATAACATCACTAGAGTAGCACATAAATGAATAGTGATACAAAGCTCATATGAATCTCAATCATGTAAGGCAGCTCATGAGATCATTGTATTGAAGTACATGGAAGAGAGATGAACCACATAGCTACCGGTACAACCCTTAGCCTCGATGGAGAACTACTCCCTCCTCATGGGAGACAGCAGCGGTGATGAAGATGGCGGTGGTGTCGATGGAGATGCCTTCCGGGGGCACTTCCCCATCCCGGCGGCGTGCCGGAACAGAGACTCCTTTCCCCCAGATCTTGGCTTCGCGATGGCGGTGGCTCTGGAAGGTTTCTCGTACCGTGGCTTCTTCGTCTCGAAGATTTAGGTCAGGGAGCTTCTTATAGGCGAAGAGGTGGAGTCGGAAGGCTGACGGGGCCACCACACAGTAGGGCGGCGCGCCTGGCTCCTTGGCCGCGCCGCCCACACGTGTGGGCCCCTGTGGCCCTCCTCTGGTCCCTCTCGGGTGTTCTGGAAGCTTCGTGGAATTATAAGATGCTGGGCGTTGATATCGTCCAATTCCAAAATATTTCCTTACTAGGATTTCTGAAACCAAAAACAGCAGAAAACAGGAACTGGCACTTCGGCATCTCATCAATAGGTTAGTTCCGGAAAACGCATAAAAACATCATAAAGTGTGAACAAAACATGTAGGTATTGTCATAAAACAAGCATGGAACATAAGAAATTATCGATACATTGGAGACGTATCAGCATCCCCAAGCTTAGTTCCTACTCGTCCCGATTAGGTAAACGATAACAAAGATAATTTCTGAAGTGACATGCTACCAACATAATCTTGATCATACTATTGTAAAGCATATAAGATGAATGCAGCGATTCAAAGCAATGGTAAAGACAATGAGTAAACAATTGAATCATATAGCAAAGACTTTTCATGAATAATACTTTCAAGACAAGCATCAATAAGTCTTGCATAAGAGTTAACTCATAAAGCAGTAAATTCAAAGTAAAGGCATTGAAGCAACACAAAGGAAGATTAAGTTTCAGCGGTTGCTTTCAACTTATAACATGTATATCTCATGGATATTGTCAATGCAAAGCAATATAACAAGTGTTTGCTTCTAAAGATGGAAGAAAGTAGGTAAACCGACTCAACATAAAAGTAAAAGAATGGCCCTTCGCAGAGGGAAGCATGGATTGCTATATTTGTGCTAGAGCTTTTGTTTTGAAAACAAGAAACAATTTTGTCAACGGTAGTAATAAAGCATATGTATTATGTAAATTATATCCTACAAGTTGCAAGCCTCATGCATAGATTACCAATAGTGCCCGCACCTTGTCCTAATTAGCTCGGATTACCTGGATTATCATTGCAATACATATGTTTTAACCAAGTATCACAAAGGGGTACCTCTATGCCGCATGTACAAAGGTCTAAGGAGAAAGCTCGCATTGGATTTCTCGCTTTTGATTATTCTCAACTTAGACATCCATACCGGGGCAACATAGACAACAGATACTGAACTCCTCTTTTATGCATAAGCATTCAACAAATAATATTCTCATAAGAGATTGAGGATTGTTGTCCAAAACTGAAACTTCCACCATGGATCATGGCTTTAGTTAGCGGCCCAATGTTCTTCTCTAACAATATGCATGCTCAAACCATTCAACTCATGGTAAATCGCCCTTACTTCAGACAAGATGAACATGCATAGCAACTCACATGATATTCAACAAAGGTAGTTGATGGCGTCCCCAGGAACATAGTTATCGCTCAACAAGCTACTTATAAGAAATAAGATACATAAGTACATATTCAATACCACAATAGTTTTTAGGCTATTTGTCCCATGAGCTATATATTGCAAAGATAAAGAATAGAAATTTAAAGGTAGCACACAAGCAATTTACTTTGGAATGGCGGAGAAATACCATGTAGTAGGTAGGTATGGTGGACACAAGTGGCATAGTGTTTGGCTCAAGGATTTTGGATGCACGAGAAGTATTCCCTCTCAGTACAAGGCTTAGGCTAGCAAGGTTATTTGAAGCAAACACAAGTATGAACTAGTACAACAAAACTCACATAAGAATATATTGCAAGCATTATAAGACTATACATTGTCTTTCTTGTTGTTCAAACCCTTACTAGAAAATATCTAGACCTTAGAGAGACCAATCATGCAAACCAAATTTTAGCAAGCTCTATGTATTTCTTCACTAATAGGTGCAAAGTATATGATTCAAGAGCTTAAACATGAGCACAACAATTGCCAAGTATCAAATTATTCAAGACATTATACCAATTACCACATGTAGCATTTTCTGTTTCCAACCATATAACCATGAACGAAGCAGTTTCAACCTTCGCCATGAACATTAAAAGCTAAGAACACATGTGTTCATATGAACCAGCGGAGCGTGTCTCTCTCCCACACAAGCATTTATTAAGAGAATGAAAATAACAAAAAAAAAAAACACACAGACGCTCCAAGTAAAGTACATAAGATGTGACCGAATAAAAATATAGTTTCAAGAGAGGTGACCTGATAAGTTGTCGATGAAGAAGGGGATGCCTTGGGCATCCCCAAGCTTAGATGCTTGAGTCTTCTTGGAATATGCATGGATGAACCACGGGGGCATCCCCAAGCTTAGAGATTTCACTCTTCTTGATCATATTGTATCATCCTCCTCTCTTGACCCTTGAAAACTTCCTCCACACCAAACTCAAAACAAACTCATTAGAGGGTTAGTACATAATCAAAAACTCACATGTTCAGAGGTGACACAATAATTCTTAACACTTCTGGACATTGCTCAAAGCTTCTGAAAGTTAATGGAACAAAGAAATCCATCAAACACAGCAAAAGAGGCAATGCGAAATAAAAGGCAGAATCTATCAAAACAGAATAGTCCGTAAAGACGAATTTTTTAGGTGCACCAGACTTGCTCAAATGAAAATTCTCAAAGTTAATGAAAGTTGCGTACATATCTGAGGATCACGCACATAAATTGGCAGATTTTTCTGCGTTACCTACAGAGAACACTGCCCAAATTCGTGACAGACAGAAATCTGTTTCTGTGCAGTAATCCAAATCTAGTATCAACCTTACTATCAAAGACTTTACTTGGCACAACAATGCAACACAATTAAGATAAGGAGAGGTTTCTACAGTAGTAACAACTTCCAAGACACAAATATAAAACAAAGTTGCTGTAGTAAAGTAAACACATGGGTTATCTCCCAAGAAGTTCTTTCTTTACAGCCATTAAGATGGGCTCAGCAATTTTAATGATGCTCTTGCAAGAAATAAGAGTTGAAGCAAAAGGAACATCAAGAAGCAAATTCAAAATGAATTTAAGCCTAACCCACTTCCTTTGAAAAGGAATCTTGTAAATAAACAAATTCATGAAGCATAATGCAACAAACATAGGAAAACTAGACAAGCTCAACTTCAAGATTTTTAGCATATAGAGAGGTGTTTTAGTAACATGAAAATTTCTACAACCATATTTTCCTCTCTCATAATAATATCCAGTAGCATCATGAGCAAACTCAACAATATAACTATCACATAAAGCATTCTTATCATGAGTCTCATGCATAAAATTATTACTACTCCCAACATAAGCATAGTCATTCTTATTAATTGCAGTGGGAGCAAATTCAACAAAGTAGCTATCATCAAATATAGGAGGCATATTGTAATCATAATCAAATTTATCCTCCATAGTAGGCGGCACCAAAAGACTACTATCATTATAATCATCATAAATAGGAGGCAAAGTATCATCAAAGTAAATTTTCTCCTCAATGCTTGGCGGACTAAAAATATCATGCTCATCAAAACCAGCTTCCCCAAGCTTAGAATTTTCCATATCATTAGCAACAATGGTGTTCAAAGTATTCATATTAATAACATCGCCATTAGCATGCAAATAAGGTTCCATAGGTTTTTAAATTTTTGCAACACACCATTTATGTCTTAACTCAGGAAATAGATTAAAAAGCTCACAGTTGTTTTCCATTATGCCAAACTAGTGTTAAACAAGAAACAAAAAGATGCAATTGCAGGATCTAAAGGAAATAGCTTCGAGCACTCACCCAGAAAATAGCTTAGTTGCCGAGATCCGGAGTATGAGTACCTTTTACCTTTCCTCCCCGGCAACGGCGCCAGAAAATAGCTTGCTGTCCAGGACTGGCGCGTGGTTGACGAGGGAGGAAATCTCTGTTGTGTAGCTTTTCGTTCCCCGGCAACGGCGCCAGAAAATAGCTTGATGTCTACTCACGCTTCTTTTCCTGTAGACAGTGTTGGGCCTCCAAGAGCAGAGGTTTGTAGAACAGCAGCAAGTTTCCCTTAAGTGAATCACCCAAGGTTTATCGAACTCAGGGAGGAAGAGGTCAAAGATATCCCTCTCAAGCAACCCTGCAACCACAATACAAGAAGTCTCTTGTGTGCCCAACACACCCAATACACTTGTCAGATGTATATGTGCACTAGTTCGGCGAAGAGATAGTGAAATACAGGTGGTATGAATGAATATGAGCAGTAGTAACGGCGCCAGAAAATAGCTTGCTGCTACAACTGGCGTGCAGTTGATGGTGGTAAAATTGCAGGAAGTACAGATGCAGTAAAACAGTAAACAAGCGATGATTGCAGTATTTGGAAACAAGGCCTAGGGATCATACTTTCACTAGTGGACACTCTCAACATTGATCACATAATAAAACCACTCTACACTCTCTTGTTGGATGATGAACACCACTAATTGTGTAGGGCTACAAGAGCACCTCAATGCCAGAGTTAACAAGCTCCACAACATTCGATGTTCATATTTAATTAACCTTAGAGTGCATGATAGATCAACACAATTATACCAAGTACTAACATAGCATGCACACTGTCACCATCACACTATGAAAGGAGGAATAGATCACATCAATACCATCATAGTAATAGTTAACTTCATAATCTACAAGAGACCACAATCATAAACTACGCCAAGTACTACATGATGCACACACTGTCACCATTACATCATGAAGGAGGAATAGAGTACTTTAATAACATCACTAGAGTAGCACATAAATGAATAGTGATACAAAGCTCATATGAATCTCAATCATGTAAGGCAGCTCATGAGATCATTGTATTGAAGTACATGGAAGAGAGATGAACCACATAGCTACCGGTACAGCCCTTAGCCTCGATGGAGAACTACTCCCTCCTCATGGGAGACAGCAGCGGTGATGAAGATGGCGGTGGTGTCGATGGAGATGCCTTCCGGGGGCACTTCCCCGTCCCGACGGCGTGCCGGAACAGAGACTACTGTCCCCCAGATCTTGGCTTCGCGATGGCGGCGGCTCTGGAAGGTTTCTCGTACCGTGGCTTCTTCATCTCGAAGATTTAGGTCAGGGAGCTTCTTATAGGCGAAGAGGCGGAGTCGGAAGGCTGACGGGGCCACCACACAGTAGGGCGGCGCGCCTGGCTCCTTGGCCGCGCCGCCCACACGTGTGGGCCCCCTGTGGCCCTCCTATGGTCCCTCTCGGGTGTTCTGGAAGCTTCGTGGAATTATAAGATGCTGGGCGTTGATTTCATCCAATTCCGAGAATATTTCCTTACTAGGATTTCTGAAACCAAAAACAGCAGAAAACATGAACTGGCACTTCGACATCTCGTCAATAGGTTAGTTCCGGAAAACGCATAAAAACATCATAAGGTGTGAACAAAACATGTAGGTATTCTCATAAAACAAGCATGGAACATAAGAAATTATCGATACGTTGGAGACGTATCAGTCCTTCCCGGTGCTGGCTCCGGCTTCGGTGGCTGCCTTCGCTATGATGGCGGTCGCCATTGTCGTTCCGGCTCCTGCGGGGTTCTGGCTCGCGCTCTTCGTTTCGACTCCGACGAGGCTCCGGCGTGCGCTCCGTGTTCCTGTTCCTCTAAGGTGCCACGTAATCGTGGATGTTGATTCCACCAGGCCCATGGGGTCTAGTGTTTCCAACTGGACTACGACGACGAGGAAGCGGCGGAGGTGGCTAGGGCCACCGCGGAGGTGACGGGTTCCGATACTTGTCCCTGTCAGTATACATCGGATCCTTTCCCTTCTTTGGGTCCGTTGGAGGTGTTTTCGAAGGTACCGGGATTGGATTTGGATGTTCTCTGGTTCTCCTTCTGTGCTCTGTTGATTCGGTGCATGATTCATCGTCACGGTGAGGCCTTCCGGAGGCGTCCTTCTGTGATGTGGACACACAGTGTTCCGAGTTGGATTCCAACCGGCGCGAAGTGTCTGCCTTGCTCTGTTGCTTCATTGCTGAAGCTACCAGTGTGTGGAGGTGTGCGATGTCGACTTCTTCGTCTTTTTTCGCCAAGAGTTCCGCGGCCTTCTTCATGTTGTCCTTGGGAGTGGCAAGTGGCTGCTGGTTTGAAGGGGTTGCGAAGTTGATCTTTCGAGGGCCAATGGCCTCCCGTCGGATTCTATCTGCCTCCTTATCGGCGCCCTCCATCATGGTTTCCCATTGTGCTCGGAGTTTATTAGCCTCTGCCAAACATTTAGCGGCTTCGCGTTCTCTCTTGAGGAAATTTTCCATTACTTCGCCTGCTTCTTGCCTTTCCTCCAGCATTGCTGCCGCAGTGTTGGCAATTACCTTGGCGGTGCTCAGCATCTCCTTTCTTATTGCTTCTAGAGCTTCAGGATCTGTGGCGTCGTCCGAAGTTATTGGCTTGTTGAGGATTTCCGAGTGTGTGATAGCACCCTGGCCTGCTTGTTCGACTAGCTCTTCCGTGGATAGGTATTCCTGGTTCCCAGAATCGTGTTCTTCTTTGGAATCTGGCACGGCGCGGTGACGAGGACGCGCAGGCGGATTCTCTGAAGTGGACGGTCCCAGGAGCGCAACGTTGGTTGGAGTCTCTTCCTCGTCAGCGTCCAGCTCTAGCCCTAATGGAGATATGCCCAAGAGGCCATAATAAATTAGTTATTGTTATATCTTAGTGTTCATGATAAATATTTACATCCCATGCTATAATTGTATTAACCGAAACATTGATACATGTGTGTTATGTAAACAACAAGGAGTCCCTAGTAAGCCTCTTGTATAACTAGCTTGTTGATTAATAGATGATCATGGTTTCGTGATCATGAACATTGGATGTTGCTAATAACAAGGTTATGTCATTGGGTGAATGATATAATGGACATACACCCAAATAAGCGTAGCATGAGATCAATTCATTAAGTTCAACTTGATATAAGCTTTCGATACATAGTTACCTAGTCCTTCAACCATGAGATCATGTAAATCACTTACATCGTGTCAACACCCGGATTTTTAAGTCCAGATGCCTATTATGCCATTCATCGCAATCCCAGGAATATTGTTGTTGCGAGACATAACAGTCGAATATCATAGTCATCATTCATTACAAACCATATTGTCTTACAAATTCAGGTCACATGATCCATATTACACAAATAGTTGATCTATTGATCAACGAACACAAAGTTCATAGCGGAAGCGTAAATAGAATGGACTCTCTAGTCCACAGGCCAACGCTTGACGTCGGAAGACTCCTAGTTGTCGTAGGCGTCCTGCTGTTCGTCACCTTGGTAGTTCTGCTCCTCTTCATAGTCTGGCCATTTGAATAGCCAGGGACACAGCCGTGAGTACTTTAAGTACTCGCAAACTAATACTAGTGTAAGTACTAACAATTCTAGTAAGGGGGTGCTAAGCTCTAGTTTATTTTGCATAAAGCCAATTTTTGTTCACAAGTAATTGATAAAAGATTCTTCATTGCTAACTAACTCAAGTGGGAACATTAGTGTCATTCCCACAACTCAGTTGTGATTCAAACCAAGTCACTAATTTCAAATCATCAACATTTTCAAGAATCTAACACAGGTAATAGTATGGCCTTTCCAACCATCCGTAACCGTGGACGCGGCTATTTGAATAGGTTTACACTCTGCAGAGGTTGCACACTTGTGCCACAACATTTGATTTCATCTGTCGAGGATAACCTCGAATCATCGTAACACAGTACGCGGATCATCAACCATAACCTTTCACTTACATACCCTAGTATAGGTACCTCTCCCCATGAGCTTGGCCTCCCAGTGAAGACCAACTGTCAACCTGGGAACTGCACAGGGCTTGGGTCGTACATTCACCTCAATTCACATCATTTCTCATACAACGGAGGCAGCCTCGGCATAACCCCTATGATGCTTGTTCAGAGGGAACCCATACTAAGATGCCTAAACTTCCAGTTAAGCCCTACCCATAATCAGGTATTGTGGGGGTACTCAAAAATTGGAAAGGTATCGCATCCAAACCAATATCAGTTTTAGTCAAAAATTCACCATCTCATTCAGGTCATATTCACCTTCAATAATCATTCAATGGAATGATTCATCATTACAAAGTTTTCAAATTCATTTCAAAACACAAGTTCCCATCTAGAGTAGTCAATTTTTGTATTAGCACTAGCACTAATCATGAGGGGTGCTATCTTGCTTGGCTAGCTTTGAGACTAACTTTGCTACTCTAGTAACATTCTAAACTTAGACCAAAGTTAACTATAAAAGTAATTTCTTCATAAATCAAGTAAAAACTTGTAAGGTAAAAACTTGGGATGGGATTATGGTAAGTAAGGTAAGTCTAATGGTGCCTTGCCCCAAATGGATTTGCACTTTGCAAGAATATTAGCTTGCAAACAATATAACTTGCAATAGTCTAGGTTGCCTTGGTTGTTGAGGTGATCAAAGTTCTCTTCCTCTTCTGGGTAGAACACCTCCTCCTCTTGATAGTCTCCGGTACTAGCGTCTATACACGAATATGAGGATACAATCACCAAACAATACTTAAGTAGTCTTAATTAGCCTTAATGGCTCACTCCAAATGATCTAGCATCCTCACTTAACATTGCTACCTAAAATCATTCTAGGGTTTTCTTACTTAGTGCTAGAGAAATAATTTCCTCTCATTGAATCTTCTTAAGATTTAATTTCCTCAAACAATCATGCAGAAATCATGTTGACCTGAGTTAACCATTCATCATCATCATTTGGGAAAATGATTTAAATGAGGTAAGGTACCTCATACAATTTAACACTACCACTTATGATTTAATATCTCCAAGTAATTTCATGTGAGAGTATTTAGACCAGGGTCACAACTTCATAAGAAAGTACTTGGGACAATATTTAAATGAGAGCAAGTCTCTCATACAATTTACTTAATAGTTGTTGACTGCCAAAACCCACCGGCGGGCAGCGGCCTGTCAACACTGTAGAGCCGGGAAGAGCCTAGAGCTGCGGCTGGCTGAGACCCCTCCGAGCGACGGCCCGCAATGCTCTTCTGGTCACACGCGGCGATGCGAAGTGCAAGGGCGTGCCACCTGACCTATACCTGGTCAGGAAGGTGATGGGGATGCCTCGCTTAGTTTCCTGCATGGCATACACGTAAACATTAAATACGAGCCTCGATCGGCTCTCAGGTTATCCTGTGAATCGGCTCAAAGAGCCGATCCACCCATGATTCGTACGGGGTGCACGAATACTTGGTGATCCTGCTTGATCAAGATATAGCTAATGAGATCTACGACGATTTAGGGTTTTCACCGCATAATCGGATCATCCTACTCCAGGTTGGGCCTCGCGGCCACGCACGGTGCTCGTAAGCCGATCCTAAACAAGGCCACACAACCAACATGACGTTGATCATCGGAACATCCTGTTTAGGACTTGCGAACGCCACCCTACGTGCCGCTGGATCCTCCCCCCCTTCGTAAGGCCTAACTATTGCAGATATTAAACTAATCCTTGCAGAGCAAGGAGCAATCGTAACGGATCAGATCTACTAGATGATGAACAAGCAGGGTGCCGCCCCCACGCCTGAGATAGGCGTGAGGGCGGCTAGACATGCAAGGGTTGCACTACGTAAGCATGTTCATACGAAGAGCTATGCTAACCCTAACACATCTATGATAACTACGTTGCGCGCCATCAAAGACGCTTCAGTACGCGCAACGCATGAACAACGTGGAGCTTGTGCTGCCTAGATCGCAAGATGCGATCTAGGCAGCATGTCGCTTACCTGGTAGAAACCCTCGAGACGAAGGAGTTGGCGATGCGCCGAGATTGGTTTGTTTTGGGGTGAACGTTGTATTGTTGTTTATTCCATAAACCCTAGATACATATTTATAGTCCAGGGGACTTTCTAATTCGGACGTGCACCTAACCGTGCACGAGTAAAACTCTAACTTTTAACCTAAAGATACGATCTACTATATTACAGATACAATGGGCAATTCAGCCCATCTTCGTGTATAAGGCCAATTCTTGTTTTTCCTTCCATGCATATCTTCAAGTCTTTCTCAATCGTGGCCCTCCTCTGACTCGGTCAAATTCTGGTGATAACACATGCCCCCCTGGTTTTGGAATTGGTAATTCCAAAATCACTCTGTTTTCCTTCGTCGGGTCATGTCGTGGCAGAACCGTTGCAGTATCCTTCATCATGATGCCCTGCCTTCTCAACTTCTCCGCGTGGACTGACAGTTTTCTTTAGGCACCACTTCCTCGGAAACTGCTGTGACATTGAATTTCCACTATATCCCCTTTTATTTAACCGCTGCGAACAGTTCCCCTCTGCATCGCCTTCGCATTAGCACTCCAAAAAACCCTCCTGCCACCATGTCTTCTTCCTCCTCTGCCCCATCGGATCCTTCCAGCCAATCCTCCACATCCCGCGAGCCGACGCCGGAGTACAACCCGGCAGAGGTCCACGCGGCGAACACCCGCCGCGCCATTGCGGCCGGGGAGGAGTCAGACCACGACTTCTCCATCTGGTCCGAGGACGACCAGTCCTCGACGGACGGGGAGAGCGACCTCCGCTTCCTCGCCGTTGGGGAAACGGAAAAGGAGAGCGACGACGACAGCTTCTCCTGCGACTTCACCTCCTCCGGGGAGGAGGAGGAGCAGGAAGAGGAGGAGGAGGACGACGACGAGAGCTCCTCCGACGAGCCGCCGGCCAAGCGGTTCTGCCCTTGGCCGGGCAATCTTAGCGACTTCGACAGCGACGAGGACGACGCTGACGAAGAAGATGAAGACAACGAGGGCCCGGTCGGCGGCCATTGGAGCGACGACGAGCCCGCCGGGAACAGCGCCGATAGTGGCGACGACGGCGACGACGAGGGCAGTGATGGCCCATAGATAGGACTTCTAGAATAGGGCCAGTAGTAGTAGATGGGGCAATGTATCCCCTAGCATTTCCTTTTGAGAGCAATCAGCTCTTCATGTAAGAAATCTCGCCTAATCAATGAAGAACTTTTCCCCAATTTGATTTTGCCGATCTCTTCTGAGTTTAATTTAGCCGATTCCTCCTCCTACTGAACTTACCGATTCGTCCCTCTTGCCAATGCGCAATGAGCCGATAGTACCACATCGGTCCTTTGAAATTCACCCTTCCCTTCTTCAAGTGATGATTTTCTAAATCTGGTGGAAAATGCAGGATCTTCAGGAAAACCTTTGAACTTTTCCTAACCAAACTCAATAATCCTTTTCAGTACCCATCATTGTGAAGAAGGTTGCAACGAAGGATCAGCCGACGGTATCCCCATCGGCTCTTTAAACAGAGTATCCACTAGGCCTGCTGCCCCCCGAGTCTTACTCGAGCCTGCTGCCCCCCGAGCCTTACTCGAGGCGAGAATGTCAGAGAGAATGCGCCGCAGCCGATCCTCTTTCTTCCTCCGACAGCCGATAATCTTCCGTTTCAACTGAACTAGCCCCAAAGATTGGAAATCCTTGACAAACAGGTTCAGGAACCTGGATCGGCTTGAAGCAGCTGAAGAAGTTTCCATTGTTTTACTCCCTCGAAACAACAGAAGGGACCACCGTTGGCCTGGATTTGGTGGAGACTCGATAAACACCGCATAATTCCACTAAAGTCGATGGCTGCGCATCGGCTGTTTCTCAATTCTAAAGTCGATGCCCTTGCATCGGCTGTAAAATTTTTTTTTTTTACCGGCCGATTTTCTCCTATCGGCCCCCAGTATTTCATTGCACACATGTACCTCTGCATCTGCTCCCGTGTTTAAGGGCCCCCCGAGCCGAATCTGTTAAAGAATGGCAGATATCGGCTCTGAAATTCGCATGTCGGCTCTGATGGCGTGTATTTCACACGTTCGTTGGGCAACCCCAAGAGGAAGGTATGATGCGCACAGCAGCAAGTTTTCCCTCAGAAAGAAACCAAGGTTTATCGAACCAGGAGGAGCCAAGAAGCACGTTGAAGGTTGATGGCGGCGAGGTGTAGTGCGGCGCAACACCAGGGATTCCGGCGCCAACGTGGAACCTGCACAACACAACCAAAGTACTTTGCCCCAACGAAACAGTGAGGTTGTCAATCTCACCGGCTTGCTGTAACAAAGAGTTAACCGTATTGTGTGGAAGATGATTGTTTGCAGAAAACAGTAGAACAAGTATTGCAGTAGATTGTATTTCAGTAAAGAGAATTGGACCGGGGTCCACAGTTCACTAGAGGTGTCTCTCCCATAAGACGAACAGCATGTTGGGTGAACAAATTACAGTTGGGCAATTGACAAATAAAGAGAGCATGACCATGCACATACATATCATGAAGAGTATAGTGAGATTTAATTGGGCATTACGACAAAGTACATAGACCGCCATCCAACTGCATCTATGCCTAAAAAGTCCACCTTCAGGTTATCATCCGAACCCCCTCCAGTATTAAGTTGCAAAGCAACAGACAATTGCATTAAGTATGGTGCGTAATGTAATCAACAACTACATCCTTAGACATAGCATCAATGTTTTATCCCTAGTGGCAACAGCACAACACAACCTTAGAACTTTCTGTCACTGTCCCAGGTGTCAATGCAGGCATGAACCCACTATCGAGCATAAGTACTCCCTCTTGGAGTTACAAGCATCTACTTGGCCAGAGCATCTACTAGTAACGGAGAGCATGCAAGATCATAAACAACACATAAGCATAACTTTGATAATCAACATAACAAGTATTCTCTATTCATCGGATCCCAACAAACGCAACATATAGGATTACAGATAGACGATCTTGATCATGTTAGGCAGCTCACAAGATCCGACAATGATAGCACAATGGGGAGAAGACAACCATCTAGCTACTGCTATGGACCCATAGTCCAGGGGTAGACTACTCACTCATCACACCGGAGGCGACCATGGCGGCGTAGAGTCCTCCGGGAGATGATTCCCCTCCGGCAGGGTGCCGGAGGCGATCTCCTGGATCCCCCGAGATGGGATCGGCGGCGGCGGCGTCTCTGGAAGGTTTTCCGTATCGTGGTTCTCGGTACTGGGGTTTTCGTCACGGAGACTTTTTATAGGCGAAAGGGCAGAGTCGGGGGCCAGACGAGGGAGCCACACCATAGGGCGGCGCGGGCCCCCCCTGGGCCGCGCCGCCTTGTGGTGTCGCCACCTCGTGGCCCCACTTCGTGTGTTCTTCGGTCTTCTGGAAGCTCCGTGGAAAAATAGGCCCCTGGGCTTTGATTTCGTCCCATTCCGAGAATATTTCCTTACTAGGATTTCTGAAACCAAAAACAGCAAAAAAACAAAGAATCGGCACTTCGGCATCTTGTTAATAGGTTAGTTCCAGAAAATGCACGAATATGACATAAAGTGTGCATAAAACATGTAGATAACATCAATAATGTGGCATGGAACATAAGAAATTATCGATACGTCGGAGACGTATCAGCATCCCCAAGCTTAGTTCTGCTCGTCCCGAGCAGGTAAAACGATAACACAGATAATTTCTGGAGTGACATGCCATCATAATCTTGATCATACTATTTGTAAAGCATATGTAGTGAATGCAGCGATCGAAACAATGTATATGACATGAGTAAACAAGTGAATCATAAAGCAAAGACTTTTCATGAATAGCACTTCAAGACAAGCATCAATAAGTCTTGCATAAGAGTTAACTCATAAAGCAATAATTCAAAGTAAAGGTATTGAAGCAACACAAAAGAAGATTAAGTTTCAGCGGTTGCTTTCAACTTGTAACATGTATATCTCATGGATATTGTCAACATAGAGTAATATAATAAGTGCAATAAGCAAGTATGTAGGAATCAATGCATAGTTCACACAAGTGTTTGCTTCTTGAGGTGGAGAGAAATAGGTGAACTGACTCAACATTGAAAGTAAAAGAATGGTCCTCATTGAGGAAAAGCATCGATTGCTATATTTGTGCTAGAGCTTTTGATTTTGAAAACATGAAACAATTTTGTCAACGGTAGTAATAAAGCATATGCATCATGTAAATTATATCTTATAAGTTGCAAGCCTCATGCATAGTGTACTAATAGTGCCCGCACCTTGTCCTAATTAGCTTGGACTACCTGGATTATCACCGCAATACATATGCTTTAACCAAGTATCACAAAGGGGTACCTCTATGCCGCCTGTACAAAGGTCTAAGGAGAAAGCTCGCATTTGGATTTCTCGCTATTGATTATTCTCAACTTAGACATCCATACCGGGACAACACAGACAACAGATAATGGACTCCTCTTTTATGCATAAGCATATAACAACAATTAATAATTTTCTCATTAGAGATTTGAGGATGTTTGTCCAAAACTGAAACTTTCACCATGGAACATGGCTTCGGTTAGCGGCCCAATGTTCTTCTCTCACAATATGCATGCTCAAACCATTCAACTCAGAGTAGATCGCCCTTACTTCAGACAAGACGAACATGCATAGCAACTCACATGAAATTCAACAATGAATAGTTGATGGCGTCCCCAGTAAACATGGTTATCGCACAACAAGCAACTTAATAAGAGATAAAGTGCATAATTACATATTCAATACCACAATAGTTTTTAAGCTATTTGTCCCATGAGCTATATATTGCATAGGTGAATGATGGAATTTTAAAGGTAGCACTCAAGCAATTTACTTTGGAATGGCGGAAAATACCATGTAGTATAGGTAGGTATGGTGGACACAAATGGCATAGTGGTTGGCTCAAGTATTTTGGATGCATGAGAAGTATTCCCTCTCGATACAAGGTTTAGGCTAGCAAGGCTTATTTGAAACAAACACAAGGATGAACTGGTGCAGCAAAACTCACATAAAAGACATATTGAAAACATTATAAGACTCTACACCATCTTCCTTGTTGTTCAAACTCAATACTAGAAATTATCTAGACCTTAGAGAAACCAAATATGCAAACCAAATTTTAGCATGCTCTATGTATTTCTTCATTAATGGGTGCAAAGCATATGATGCAAGAGCTTAATCATGAGCACAACAATTGCCAAGTATCACATTACCCAAAACATTTATAGCAATTACTACATGTATCATTTTCCAATTCCAACCATATAACAATTTAACGAAGGAGAAACTTCGCCAAGAATACTATGAGTAGAAACCAAGGACATACTTGTCCATATGCTACAGCGGAGCGTGTCTCTCTCCCATAAAGTGAATGCTAGGATCCATTTTATTCAAACAAAACAAAAACAAAAACAAACCGACGCTCCAAGAAAAAGCACATAAGATGTGATGGAATAAAAATATAGTTTCATGGGAGGAACCTGATAATGTTGTCGATGAAGAAGGGGATGCCTTGGGCATCCCCAAGCTTAGACGCTTGAGTCTTCTTGATAAATGCAGGGGTGAACCACCGGGTGCATCCCCAAGCTTAGAGCTTTCACTCTCCTTGATCATGTTGCATCATACTCCTCTCTTGACCCTTGAAAACTTCCTCCACACCAAACTCGAAACAACTCATTAGAGGGTTAGTGCACATTATAAATTGACATATTCAGAGGTGACACAATCATTCTTAACACTTCTGGACATTGCATAATGCTACTGGACATTAGTGGATCAAAGAAATTCATCCAACATAGCGAAAGAGGCAATGCGAAATAAAAGGCAGAATCTGTCAAAACAGAACAGTTCGTATTGACGAATTTTAAAATGGCACCAGACTTGCTCAAACGAAAATGCTCAAATTGAATGAAAGTTGCATACATATCTGAGGATCACACACGTAAATTGGCTTAATTTTCTGAGTTACCTACAGGGAGGTGGACCCAGATTCGTGACAGCAAAGAAATCTGGAACTGTGCAGTAATCCAAATCTAGTACTTACTTTTCTATCAACGGCTTAACTTGGCACAACAAAACATAAAACTAAGATAAGGAGAGGTTGCTACAGTAGTAAACAACTTCCAAGACACAAAATAAAAACAAAGTACTGTAGGTAAAAACATGGGTTGTCTCCCATAAGCGCTTTTCTTTAACGCCTTTCAGCTAGGCGCAGAAAGTGTGCATCAAGTATTATCAAGAGATGGTGCATTCTCAGCGGGGTGTGGAGTTTTCTCAACTAGGCATAGTATATTGGATACATAAGTTTCAGCATCTCCCTTTTCATTAGTCTTAGGCGTGCTACTCTCATCAAACAAATTTTCAGGAACTAGCCAAGCATAGTTATTTTCTAATGCATCATTCATAGCTAAGAGCTTACATGGTATTGGTGCTTTGATCTCTCCTTCATCATCAATATTATTAGTGAATCTTATTCTATCCATATCCATCTTTTCAAGGAGACTAACAAAATTAGTAGGAGAACCAAGCATATTAAATTTAGCAAACACCTTTCTAGCTTCTCTTGCTAGACCACCAAATTCTCTAAGAAGGGTTTCTAACACAAAATCTTTCTTTTCCCCTTCTTCCATATCACCAAGTGTGAAGAACATGTGTTGGATTATAGGATTAAGATTAACAAATTTAGTTTCCAACAAGCGAACTAAATGCGCAGCAGCAATTTCATAAGTAGGCGCAAGGTCTACCAAGTGTCTATCTTCAAAATTTTCAATAGTACTAACATGATTGAAAAATTCTTCTATATTATTTCTCCCAACTATAGAACCATGTCCTACCGGTATGCTTTTTGTGGTAAAATTAAAAGGAAACATGATGAATAAAGTAAGTGCAAGTAAACTAATTTTTTTGTGTTTTTGATATAGCAAACAAGATAGCAAATAAAGTAAAACTAGCAACTAATTTTTTTTGTATTTTGATTTAGTGCAGCAAACAAAGTAGTAAATAAAACTAAGCAAGACAAAAACAAAGTAAAGAGATTGAGAAGTGGAGACTCCCCTTGCAGCGTGTCTTGATCTCCCCGGCAACGGCGCCAGAAAATATGCTTGATGGCGTGTATTTCACACGTTCGTTGGGCAACCCCAAGAGGAAGGTATGATGCGCACAGCAGCAAGTTTTCCTCGTAAAGAAACCAAGGTTTATCGAACCAGGAGGAGCCAAGAAGCACGTTGAAGGTTGATGGCGGCGAGATGTAGTGCGGCGCAACACCAGGGATTCCGGCGCCAACGTGGAACCTGCACAACACAACCAAAGTACTTTGCCCCAACGAAACAGTGAGGTTGTCAATCTCACCGGCTTGCTGTAACAAAGAGTTAACCGTATTGTGTGGAAGATGATTGTTTGCAGAAAACAGTAGAACAAGTATTGCAGTAGATTGTATTTCAGTAAAGAGAATTGGACCGGGGTCCACAGTTCACTAGAGGTGTCTCTCCCATAAGACGAACAGCATGTTGGGTGAACAAATTACAGTTGGGCAATTGACAAATAAAGAGAGCATGACCATGCACATACATATCATGAAGAGTATAGTGAGATTTAATTGGGCATTACGACAAAGTACATAGACCGCCATCCAACTGCATCTATGCCTAAAAAGTCCACCTTCAGGTTATCATCCGAACCCCCTCCAGTATTAAGTTGCAAAGCAACAGACAATTGCATTAAGTATGGTGCGTAATGTAATCAATAACTACATCCTTAGACATAGCATCAATGTTTTATCCCTAGTGGCAACAGCACAACACAACCTTAGAACTTTCTCACCGTCCCGGTGTCAATGCAGGCATGAACCCACTATCGAGCATAAGTACTCCCTCTTGGAGTTACAAGCATCTACTTGGCCAGAGCATCTACTAGTAACGGAGAGCATGCAAGATCATAAACAACACATAAGCATAACTTTGATAATCAACATAACAAGTATTCTCTATTCATCGGATCCCAACAAACGCAACATATAGGATTACAGATAGACGATCTTGATCATGTTAGGCAGCTCACAAGATCCGACAATGATAGCACAATGGGGAGAAGACAACCATCTAGCTACTGCTATGGACCCATAGTCCAGGGGTAGACTACTCACTCATCACACCGGAGGCGACCATGGCGGCGTAGAGTCCTCCGGGGGATGATTCCCCTCTCCGGCAGGGTGCCGGAGGCGATCTCCTGGATCCCCCGAGATGGGATCGGTGGCGGCGGCGTCTCTGGAAGGTTTTCCGTATCGTGGTTCTCGGTACTGGGGTTTTCGTCACGGAGACTTTTTATAGGCGAAAGGGCAGAGTCGGGGGCCAGACGAGGGAGCCACACCATAGGGCGGCGCGGGCCCCCCCTGGGCCGCGCCGCCTTGTGGTGTCGCCACCTCGTGGCCCCACTTCGTGTGTTCTTCGGTCTTCTGGAAGCTCCGTGGAAAAATAGGCCCCTGGGCTTTGATTTCGTCCCATTCCGAGAATATTTCCTTACTAGGATTTCTGAAACCAAAAACAGCAAAAAACAGCAACTGGCACTTCGGCATCTTGTTAATAGGTTAGTTCCAGAAAATGCACGAATATGACATAAAGTGTGCATAAAACATGTAGATAACATCAATAATGTGGCATGGAACATAAGAAATTATCGATACGTCGGAGACGTATCAGGCTCCTGATAGGGTCAAGGGCAAACACAAGCAGAACATGTGATGAGGATAATTTTGGCCGATTGCTGAGATCGGCCTCCATAATGATTGGAGCGCTGACTGAAGGCTCTGTAATGTCCCTTCATAGATCTTTGGGGCCGATCACAAGGATCAGCCTCGCCAAGTTGCACGTCGCTTCGCTTCAACTACATGGTCAGGCCAGTGGATAAAACCAGCTTAACCCTTCCCTTTGTCACATCGATGCGTTCGCAGTCGTCTAAGTTGATGCCTGAGAGGGGTTCTTGGCCTGCTGCTTCCCATGCGTTCATGCCAGCCGTTGAAACTTCAGCTGAATCATCGGCCTGGACGACCTCTACCTCATCTCCATCCCACTGTATTATGCATTGGTGCATCGTGGAAGGAATACAGCAGTTGGCGTGGATCCAATCTCTTCCCAGCAGCACAGCATAACTGCTCGTGCTATCGACGATAAAGAACGTTGTAGGTATAGTTTTCCTTCCTACGGTCAGGTCCACATTCAGAACTCCTTGTGCCTCAGAAGCTTGGCCGTTGAAATCGCTCAATGTCACGTTGGTCTTGATTAGATCCGAGCTAGAGCGTCCCAGCCGACGTAGCATAGAGTACGGCATGATGTTAACTGCCGCTCCAGTGTCCACCAGCATCTTATTTACAGGCCTCCCATCGATATATCCTCGCAAGTATAGGGCCTTCAGATGCCTGTAGCTCTTATCTCGTGGCTTCTCAAAGATAACCGGCCGTGGGCCGCAGTCAAGTTGTGCCACGGATGTCTCATCTAACCCTGGAGCACTGAACTCTGAAGGGAGGATGAACACCATGTTCGTGCCAGCCGATGATTCATCATTGGCTCTCCTTTGCTTGGGGCGCCACTCCATTCTCCGTGGACGACCCTCTTCGTTCAGGGCTCGCTGAACCTTTGCAGCCAGATCCGGCCGTGCCTTCCTTAGCGTATGCAGGTATAACCTTTCGGCTTCCTCCAGGCCGCGCAACCGCTGAACCCTGCGTTTTTGTGAACGGCTGAGTCCGTCAGGGCACCACCTTGGACGGTGGTACCTGTCTTCTTCTTCTTCTAGTCCCTCGTCTTCGGAATCTTCAAGATCTGCCCAACGAAGTGACTCAGCGCGTTTGCTTGGTGGTGGGGGAGGCCCTAAGCGCTCAAACACAGACACGTTGGCTGCCTCCTTCTTCTTCTTGTTGCATTCTGGGCAATTGCCGATTGTGGGCAATCGGCTCATTCCTGAATCCCAGCAGTGTCTGAAGAAAGGGCAGTCCCAGTGCCTGGCGTTGTCATCTTGCTCCCTTGATTTTTCCGTGGCACGGCGCTCGTGCTCCTCCTCATCGCGATCCTGCCGACGATGTCTTCTGGCTTCTCTAGCCAGACGATCTCCTTCATCATCATAGTTGGACCGTCGGCGTTGGTCATATTGACTCACATATTTGTTGAGGAGGTGATCAGAGAGAGGTCGTTGATATCTTATGTTCTTCACTTCTCCCTCTGTGACGTGGCGCTTGCCATCATGATAGAGCCGATCGCGTGGAGCGGCCTCCTCTGTGTCCTTGCTATGAGAGCAGCTGCCCTCATCTCCATCTTTGCCAGAGTGGTTCCCAGGTCCTACCATGTTGATGCTGAACGTGGAACCTGGCTGGCAACCCTCAGGGTAGATGACTTCTACCATGTTAACGGCGGGGAAGGGCTGGGTGTCGACCTTCATGGCGTACTGGTTGAAAATTAAACGCCCCTTCTCTATCGCCGCTTGGATGTGCTGACGCCACACCCTGCAGTCGTTGGTGGCATGGGAAAGTGAGTTGTGGAATTTGCAGTACGGCTTTCCGTTTAGCTCTTGCGCCGTAGGGAACTTGAGACCTTCAGGAATCGTCAACTGTTTCTCCTTGAGCAGGAGGTCGAAGATTTGTTCAGTTTTGGTCACATCAAAATCAAATCCCCTGGGCGGCCCTGGTGGCTTTACCCATTTGCAGGACACGGGGGTTCCTCCCCGAGTCCATTCAGCCACTGCTACTTCTTTGTCTCCCGCAGGCACTTCTCCTTCCTCTGTATCGACCATGACTACTGCACGCTTGAACTTGTCTTGGTACAGGTCTGGGTGGCGCTGTTCATATGCTGATAGTTTCTGAACCATGTGCGCCAGCGAGGGATAATCTGCTTGGGAGGCCATGTCCTTGAGCTGTGTTGCAAGGCCAGCTACTGCCAACTCGACTGCTTCCTTTTCAGTTATACGAACCGAATAACATCGGTTCCTAAGATTCCTGAAGCGCTGGATGTACTCTGTCACCGTTTCTCCGCGCTTCTGACGTAGTTGTGCTAGATCGGCAATGCTAGACTCGGAAGCTTCTGAATGATATTGCATGTGGAACTGTTCTTCCAATTGCTTCCAAGACTGGATGGAGTTTGCTGGCAAAGAGGTATACCATCCAAAAGCCGATCCTGTGAGGGACTGTGAAAAGAGCCTCACGCGTAGCTGATCCGACACTGAAGCCGGTCCTAGTTGCGCCAAATATCGGCCGACGTGCTCGATGGAGCTGGAGCCATCTGATCCACTGAATTTGGAGAAGTCAGGGAGCCGATATTTAGGTGGCAGCGGGATCATCTCATACTCGTCGGGGTACGGCTTGGAATAGCCGATTGCCCTTCTTTTTGGCACCATGCCAAACTGGTCTCTCAGTATGGTACTGATCTGATCCGCTGGCCGGCCGCAGTGGGAGATGCACTCGAAGATTCGCCGGGGTGGCGTACTTAGCCAGCCATGTTTGCTTTTCCAGCTCTGAGCCAACTGCAGGAGCTGGGCTCTGGAGTTTCGTCGGGGTGGCGTACTTAGTTAGCCACGTCTGCTTTTCAAGCTCTGTCGCTGACGTTTCTCCTGTTTTCGCCGGAGTCCCTGATGTTGTGGCCTGGTTTGAGAGTGCCCAGTTGCCACAATCTGGCACATACGTGCACGCGTATCCTTGAGGGATCTCCTTAGGCGCCTCCGTCAAGAACTGGTAGTCGCTAGGGTCACCACCAATCTTGTAGACGACGAATGCCGGTGTAGCCGGCACTTCAGCTGGTGCTGCCAACGCATATGGCAGCGGTGGACGGGACTGGAGTGGCAACTCTCCTTGATGCGTCCCGAGAGCTGGTCCTGACGGCGAGTACTGGTGGCTCATGATCTCCTGGATCACGCGCAGAGCGAGACGCTCCAACACGTTGACCAAGTTTTCAGAGTGGCGGTGTAGCGAGTGAGCCACCAAGTAGTTGATCTCCTGCCGTAGGCCCCTGGTGCGTTCCTCCGACGGGGCAGAGAGATCTATCCCATCGAGTGCACCTTGTGGTGAGAATCCCTTCCATCTGATGCCATGGGTACGGGTTCTCTGAAAAGAGCCGATGAGGTCGGCTTCGAGGGTGACCTTGATCTCGTCATATTTCTTCTTGAGCTCGGCAGGTAACTCCTCGTAGGTGACTGGCGTGCCGTCCGCCGCCATCTCAGATGTAGATGGCGATGTGGTTGATGTAGACGACGTGTCCCACCGGGCGTGCCAGAATGTGTTGACTGCCAAAACCCACCGGCAGGCAGCGGCCTGTCAACACTGTAGAGCCGGGAAGAGCCTAGAGCTGCGGCTGGCTGAGACCCCTCCGAGCGACGGCCCGCAATGCTCTTCTGGTCACACGCGGCGATGCGAAGTGCAAGGGCGTGCCACCTGACCTATACCTGGTCAGGAAGGTGATGGGGATGCCTCGCTTAGTTTCCTGCATGGCATACACGTAAACATTAAATACGAGCCTCGATCGGCTCTCAGGTTATCCTGTGAATCGGCTCAAAGAGCCGATCCACCCATGATTCGTACGGGGTGCACGAATACTTGGTGATCCTGCTTGATCAAGATATAGCTAATGAGATCTACGACGATTTAGGGTTTTCACCGCATAATCGGATCATCCTACTCCAGGTTGGGCCTCGCGGCCACGCACGGTGCTCGTAAGCCGATCCTAAACAAGGCCACACAACCAACATGACGTTGATCATCGGAACATCCTGTTTAGGACTTGCGAACGCCACCCTACGTGCCGCTGGATCCTCCCCCCCTTCGTAAGGCCTAACTATTGCAGATATTAAACTAATCCTTGCAGAGCAAGGAGCAATCGTAACGGATCAGATCTACTAGATGATGAACAAGCAGGGTGCCGCCCCCACGCCTGAGATAGGCGTGAGGGCGGCTAGACATGCAAGGGTTGCACTACGTAAGCATGTTCATACGAAGAGCTATGCTAACCCTAACACATCTATGATAACTACGTTGCGCGCCATCAAAGACGCTTCAGTACGCGCAACGCATGAACAACGTGGAGCTTGTGCTGCCTAGATCGCAAGATGCGATCTAGGCAGCATGTCGCTTACCTGGTAGAAACCCTCGAGACGAAGGAGTTGGCGATGCGCCGAGATTGGTTTGTTTTGGGGTGAACGTTGTATTGTTGTTTATTCCATAAACCCTAGATACATATTTATAGTCCAGGGGACTTTCTAATTCGGACGTGCACCTAACCGTGCACGAGTAAAACTCTAACTTTTAACCTAAAGATACGATCTACTATATTACAGATACAATGGGCAATTCAGCCCATCTTCGTGTATAAGGCCAATTCTTGTTTTTCCTTCCATGCATATCTTCAAGTCTTTCTCAATCGTGGCCCTCCTCTGACTCGGTCAAATTCTGGTGATAACAATAGTTTTGGACAATATCATTTGACTAGAATAGCCATATAGTCCTTTATTTAATTTGGGCCATGATCACTCAAAGTAACCCTGCCATCTTTTTACATAAACAATTTTAGTATGTGAAATGTGATCCATGAGAGTTGAAATCAACTCAAAAGCATTTTTGGTTGATTTTTAATAATTGTTTGAAGTTGCAAAAGTCTCTGACTTGTTATTTTTGTCACATTTATTCTACAAAGAATTTCAATGTGAGACCAGCGTGGTTGGATCAAGCATTTCATAAGCTTTCCAACAATATAAAATTTGTTGAATTTGGTGTAGTATATTTGAAAACATTTGAATGGTTGACTCATTCAGGTCAACCATTGGAAAGGTATCGCATCCAAACCAATATCAGTTTTAGTCAAAAATTCACCATCTCATTCAGGTCATATTCACCTTCAAAGATCTTTCAATGGAATAACTCGTCATTCCAAAGTGTTCAAATTCATTTCAAATCACAAGTTCCCATCTAGAGTAGTCAATTTTAGTTGTTAGCACTAGCACTAAGCATAAGGGGTGCTATCTTGCTTGGCCATCTTTGAGACTAACTTTTCTACTCTAGTACCACTATAGACTTAGACCAAAGTTAACTATAAAAGTAACTCCTTCATAAATCAAGTAAAACTTGTAAGGTAAAAACTTGGGATGGGATCATTGCAAGTAAGGTAAGATTAATGGTGCCTTGCCCCAATAGGGCTTTGCACTTGCAAGAATATTAGATTGCCTTGAGTGGGGTAGTGATCAAAGTTCTCTTCCTCCTCTTCTTGGTAGAAGCCTTCCTCCTCTTGGTATTCTCTGGTACTAGCGTCTAAAAATGAATACGAGATACCATCACCCAACAAGGTTCAAAAGCTACACTAAGCACACCATGGCTTCACACAAACTATTCTAATATCATGACACACATAACATATTGGTTGCATTTGGTTTTCTTTCTTTAAGAGAAAAAAGTTCCTCTCATTACATATGTAGATGATAGTTTCCATTTAGTTCTTTGAGGAAATAATTTCCTCTCATTGAATCTTATTAAGATTTAATTTCCTCAAACAATCATGCATGAAATCATGTTGACCTAAGTCAACCATTCATCATCATCATTTGGGAAAAAGGATTTAAATGAGGTAGAATACCTCATACCATTTACAATACCAATTATGATTTAATATCACCAAGTAATTTCATGTGAGAGATTTAGACCACGGTCACAACTTCATATGAAAGTACTTGGGACAAGATTTAAATGAGAGCAGGTCTCTCATACAATTTACTTAATAGTTTTGGACAATATCATTTGACTAGAATAGCCATATAGTCCTTTATTTAATTTGGGCCATGATCACTCAAAGTAACCCAGCCATATTTTTACATAATTAATTAGAGTAAGTGAAATGTGAGCTATGAGAGTTGAAATCAACTCAAAAGCATTTTTGGTTGATTTTTAATAATTGTTTGAAGTTGTAAAAATCTCTGAATTGTTATTTTTGTCACATTTATTCTACAAAGAATTTCAATGTGAGACCAGTGTGGTTGGATCAAGCATTTCATAAGCTTTCCAACAATAAAAAATTTGTTGAATTTGGTGCAGAAGATTTGAAAACATTTGAATTTGAATTGGACACCAGTATTTAAATTTATACTAAAAGGATTTAACTGAATTTGAATTATGGGCCTAGGCGGGAAAGCAAATGGGCCGAAATGAGGGAAAACGAACTGGGCTGGCCCAGTAACGCTTCAACGCGCCACAGGCCAACTGACAGGGTGGGACCTACTCGTCAGCGACGGTTAACAGCCGAAACGGTACCTTTTAACGTGGGCCGCGTGATTAGAATGACGATCTACGGTCGAGCGTTGTCATCGTCGACGAGAAGCAGACGCGGGCACGGCGGAGGTAGGGGGTCGGCGGTGAGGAGGGACTCCGGCGAGCGGCGGCGTTGATGCAGGACGACGTTGCAGACGACGGCGAGCTCAACGGTGGTCGTGGGAGCTCCGGGGATGGTCTCAATCAATGGCTTGATCTGCGGCGGCTCACGGGCGGCGATGGCGCAATTGGGCGGCACTGGTGAGCAATGTCGAGCGGATAGGGTGCGAGGAGGCTCAGAGGAGGGAGGGGACGCGACTGGTGTGCTCAATTGAGGAGGAGGGGCTCTCCTTTTATAGGAGCTCGAGGTGGCCGGAGGTCTGCGGCTATGTCGATAGCGGCGCGACGATTCCGGTGAGCGAAGGGGACAGGCGAGAGCAGGGCTGCGTAGGCGACGTCAAGGCAGTGCTATGGAGCCTGCTAGCGAGGTAGGGGACGGTCGGGCGAGCGTTGGCGAGGTCGATGCCTGGCGGCACAGGTGCGGGAGAACGGCGAGGTTGTTGACGGCAACGGCGCTTGCGAGGGCACGGGCGCGTGTCTGGTGGATTCGTGTTGCGGCGGCGAAGCTCAGCAGGTAGAGAGGGGGGCCAGGGGTGGCGTCGTTCGTCGGGACGACGGGTGCACTGCGTGCGTTCGTGGGCGCGCTCACGACATCCTCGGCATGGCCCTGGGCTGTTCTGGGCGCGACGCGTGCCGTCGTTGTGGCCTTCTCCTCCGGCAACGACGGTAGCTAGCATGTGCAGGGGAGCAAGGGGGAGCAAAGGGGCATGGTGGCCATGGCTAGAGAGGGGAGGAGCTAGGGTTGGCCAAGCTAGATGCTCCATGGCCGGCATGGCATGGATATGCCATGTTTTGGCCTCCATCTAGGGTTGCTGTGCAAGGTTGATGTGGAGAGGGGGCCAGGGGACAAGTAGGAGCCAAGTAGAAGTATTTGTAAATTTCAAATTCTTGCCAAATTTGGTCAATGCAATGTGGTTCCAAAATTTTAATTTGAGTTGTTTGGATGAGTTGCAATTGATCAGAGACACTCAAAGGTGGTGGTGGAATTTTAAAAACAAAGGAATTGCAAAATTTGCAAAGAGGGAGATTGTTGACAATGTTAAAAAGTCTCAAATTTGCATGAGCATAGTTTTTGATCCAAGATGAATTTGATATCATGGTCTTTACAAAAGTTGTTCACCTTGATGTTTAATTGGATGAGGTGCAAAAAATTGGATTTGTTTGGTTTGAAAATCTTGAAATCCAGGGGCTCAAAGTAGTGACCAGACTGAAATTGGCAGATTTGACCAATATCATATGTAATCACAATTTGAGTTCAAATTTGATTTTATTTGAGTTTCTTTGATTCCAAAAGTTGTAATAAGTGTTTAGGAACATAATACAACTAATGGTGATGGCCAAATTGGTCTAGGTCAAAGATTTGTAAAAAATGGCATAAGTACATGTGTGTGTGGAATTGGATTTTTCTTATTTTTCCATTTTGGTTCTCTTGATCCAATTGGGCATGTGTGAGGATCTATTTTAGGGTTAGATTGAGTTTGCTAAGAGTTTCAAACCATTTGGGGAAAGTGTGGGTGCATAGGTCAAGAATTGATATTATGGCTAAGTGCCACATATGCATCTATGCATATGTTTGTTTTATTTTTGTTTCTCACTTGGATTTGTTGGTAAGTACTTTGTTAGGTGTGTTGAGGTATTTCAAATCATCTACACAAGGTAGCCTTGGAAAAAGTTATTGTTTGCCAAAATAGCCATAGGCTTACACATGCCTTTTTCTTATTTAAGATCATTTCTTTTTATTTTGCTTTCCAAATGGATGGTGATAGGAGGGGTGAGGTTTAGGGTTTAGTGGGGTTTACAATGGTTCACCACCATTTAGAAAAGTAATAAAGGTAGGGGTCAAGATTTACATATTAGGGCTATATGCCCACATATGTCTTTTTCTTTTATTTTGGTTTCTCATATTTGATTCACTTTTTTTGAGATGGTTAGGGTTTTAGGGTTTTGGAAGTAGGTTCAAAGTAATAACAAACAATCATGGGAAAACACAAGCATTAGGTATGAGCACTAGGCATAGCACTTTATTTAACAAAGGTTTTTGTTGGTTCTCATTTTTGGAAAAAGGAAATTCATTTTCTTCTTTGTTTCAAAATTTGGGATGTTACAAACCCTTCCCCCTTAAACAAATCTCGTCCCGAGATTTTAAGAAAAGTTAGGTTCCTAAGAGAGATTGAGCAATTGGATTAACAGGAAAACATACTTGGCATGGCATGGGGTGCCTCCTGGGCTTCAGTGGCATTTATGTGGTAGAGATGGCCGTTATTGTTGTTCGGGTTCCTTCTTGCTGCAAGGCGGCGCTGGTTCTGAGCAGGAGCAGCGGTGTTGGCGGAAATCTTGGCTAACCTCTCGGGGCACTCGTTGGAGTAGTGTCCCACCACACCACACTCATAACAAGTGATGGTGGCCTTGTCCTTGGTGGCAACGGGGATGGCGTTGCTCCCAGTCCTTAGAGCAGTGTTGGTGTTGTTGTTGTTACCATTGTTGTTGTTGCTGGTGGGGTTGTTGTTGTTGTTGTTGTTGTTGTTGTTGTTGTTGTTGTTGTTGTTGTTGTTGTTGTTGTTGTTGTTGTTGTTGTTGTTGTTGTTATTGTTGTTGTGATTGTTATTGTTGTTGCCTCCGGGCTTCGGGGATCCTCCATGGTTATTGGTGTAGTTTGGGCGGTAGGTCTGAGCAGTGGGCTTGTTGTATCTTGGAGCAAATCCTCCAGATGAGTTGTTGCGGTACTTCTGGGTATTGTTGGACCCATGCTGGTTCATCATCCGGCGTTTGCGATTCTCGTTGGCTTGGTGAAGCTTCCCTTCCATCTGGATGGCGGAGTCCACCAGGGCTTCTAGGTCAGCAAAGGGAATGTTGACCAGTACAGTCTGCATTTCGTCGTGTAGTCCGTTCAGAAATCTCTCTTTCCGCTTCTCATTGGTGTCGGTTTCATCCGGGGCGTACCTTGACAGAGTGAGGAATCTGTCGCGGTATTCTACCACGGACATCCTGCCTTGTTTGAGTTCACGGAACTCGTCTCTCATCTTCTTGATCAGTCCTTGGGGCACATGGTATTTGCTAAACTTAGTCTTGAAGTCTTCCCAGGTCATCATCTGTCCCGCATTCATTGCGCGGGCGCTTGTCCACCAGGCTCGTGCAGGTCCTGACAGGTAGTGGGTGGCGAACAGTACTTTCTCTGCGGCTTCAACTCCCGCAACTTCTAGGTTGTTCTCCATTGTTTGGAGCCAGTCATCTGCGTCCAGTGGCTCTTCGGTCTTGCTGAAAATGGGTGGGTTGGTGTTCTGAAAGTTCTTCAGTTTTGACCTAGGGTGGTCGTGGTTTCCATGGCCTTGGTTGTTCTGAGCGATCAGCTGTAGTGCGGCAATGTTGGCTTGGCGTTCAGCTCTCTCAGCTTCTCGGTCGGCCATCATCATCTCTAGCATCTGCATCATGGCGTCTTGGTTGGCGCTGCTGGTTGGTGGGGCCATCTGAACATCGAGGTAGAGGATAAGATAAGAGGGAAATTTCTATGGTTTGTTTGATTTAAAGTTCAAAAAGTTCAAAACTTGAAAACTTGAGTAGTGTTGAGGGGGTAAAAACCAGCAACACTTTTTCATTCATACCACACATCACACATTACAAATCTAACACACCGTTGGTTTGAAGAACCATTCATTCGCTCTACGATATAAGGGGATCCTGATACAACTCACACCTACTCAAGTGCTGGAGTGATACTAATCTTCAGGGTGGATTTTCGACTTCACGGGTAATGTGCTTGGCGAGAGGCAAGGGCGTTGTCCAACTCCTTGCGGGTCTTGTACAACATGAAGTCCAGGTGTGCTACATAGTGGTTCATCTCCGTGTGCGGGGGCATGGTCATCGGTCTACCCATGAGGTCATGTCTTGGGTAGTAGATGAAGCGAGTGTTCTTGATCTTGTTCTCATTTTGTCCACACAGACGGGCAATTGCTTCTTGCATAGCTCTGACTAGTCCTTCCTTCCAAGTGTTTCCCGTTACAGAAAACCATATGGTTTCCCATATTGGGGCTCCAAGCTTTCTTCGTAGATCTGCAGTAACTTCCCACCGAGGTGGTCCTCCCAACTGATTATTGAGGGGTGTTCCGAAGAACTCAGGATACGGGCGTCCTAGATATTCCACTAGTTGCTTCAAATCCTTTTCGAACATCAGGTCTCCTCCGTGACCCAGCTGATAAAACTCCCATTTGTACTCCATCTATGAACAATGAGGAGGAGTAAGTTAGAGAAGTGCCCAAGTATGACAAATTTTTATGTAGAAAGAAAAGTAGAGTATGAATGTCGCTTTTGAAAAGATCTCAAGGATAAGAGTGAGAATAAGTTTTCATAAATATTCACTTCATTTGTTTTGAAACTAAGTTTTTCAGACGTCCATTCTAACTAGGGTCTCCTAAGGTCAAACAATGGCTCTGATACCAACTTGTGAACACCCGGATTTTTAAGTCCAGATGCCTATTATGCCATTCATCGCAATCCCAGGAATATTGTTGTTGCGAGACATAACAGTCGAATATCATAGTCATCATTCATTACAAACCATATTGTCTTACAAATTCAGATCACATGATCCATATTACACAAATAGTTGATCTATTGATCAACGGACACAAAGTTCATAGCGGAAGCGTAAATAGAATGGACTCTCTAGTCCACAGGCCAACGCTTGACGTCGGAAGACTCCTAGTTATCGTAGGCGTCCTGCTGTTTGTCACCTTGGTAGATCTGCTCCTCTTCATATTCTGGCCATTTGAATAGCCAGGGACACAGCCGTGAGTATGCAACTTATCACTAGTTTGGCGCCGCATATTGTAAGCCTGACATGATTAATTTTCCCCAGTTGGTTTTAGCCCCTCTCACCATCGGTTATAATTCAGATTTTGTTGCTCTTTTCACCCAGATGAGAGATACATCTTATTAGAGCATCTCCACTCAACCTCCCTAGCACCCCTTCTTTGAACGAATTTTATCGCCGAATGGACCTAAATTTTCCTGCCACGGCCTCAGAAGCTCAAAATTCGCTAGATTGGGCCGTTTTTTCCATCCGGTGATCCCAAACCAAACCCAACTACCCGGGGAGCACTTGCGAGCGCGGGATGGAGAGAAAAAGGCACGAAGAGCCGAGAAGACGCGTGAAAAATCCGGCCCTGCCAGTGGCCCCGTTCGGTCAGCGACACATGGCGCAGTCCATCGTCATCTCCTTGGCTTCTACGCGCCATTACTCACTGGGGCGGCAGGCCAGTTGACACGTAGTGGAGTTATCGTCGAGTCCTCGACTTCTGCGCCCCATGCGCTATTACTGGCCGGAGCTATATATCCTTCCCCATGTTTTCCCCTTCTTCTTCCTCCACGCACCGCCAACAGACCGTCGAAAACTCCCTCACCTCCACACTCCCCTTTCCTGCGCGTGAAGATGGCCAAACGCTACCCCGGCAACGGTGCGGCGGCGAACGGGTTCGGCCGCCGTTCCCTCCACAACTATGATGCGCACCTCCTCTACGAGGCCAACTACCCGGAGCCACCCGATTTCCGCGGGCTGCCGTCCTGACGGATTAGCGTCAGCGGCGTCTACATCCCTCTACTGCTGGTGGGGACCGTCACGCTCCACGAAGAGATCTAGGTCGCCCTTGCCGTGATGTCAGACGAGGAGCGGGCCCTGCCGGAGGGCTTCCCCAACAACCACGCCGCGTGGGACGCATACTTCCGCGAGCGCTATGAGCGAGAGCGGGCATCCTACGAGAGCCCTCCTTCGCTGCCGGCGAGGAACAACTCGAACGGCAGGCATCACTGGTGGAGCGCCCCATGCCGCACCCTCGCCGTCGTCCTCGACCACATCTAGGCAGGGAGCTCCCCCGCCCCATAGGACTCCGGCTTTGTTCTTCTAGCATCGTGGGAACTCATGGATGGCACGGCGGATGGCATGTACGTCGTCATCCTCGGGGTCGGCGTCACACTAACGCTCCTCAGGCTCTGCGCCGCCAGCCACGCTGACGACCCAGCTCCGCGTTGTCACCCCTCGGAGCCTATATCGTCGCTGCGCAACCGAGGCCGTGGCAGCGAGATAGTCATCCGCGAGAGCCGGAAGAAGTAGGCCCACGCCAGCGAGAGCCTGCACAAGCCGAAGAAGGAATCCGCGTCGGTTACCTCCCCCGAGGCCAAGGATGATGCGATGCTCGAGGCAGTGATGGCACGTTCGCTGAACGATGTTGTCACCGCCGACCTCCAGATGTCGATGGACGCGGCGCTCGCCTGGCCTAAGGCGGAGTGGGAGAGGGAGGAGGCAGAGCGCCAGCAGCGGCTGCTCGAGGAGGCCACGTGGCGCCGCGCCTGCTGCGTCATCATCCTCGACGACAGCGAGGATGACGAGGGAGGTCAATCGCCTACTCCTCGACGAGTCGGGGCCAGGCCAGAGCAGCAGCCGCCAGCCACAAGCATCGCCGCTGAAGGACGACGACATTTTCGACGGCAGCGGCGACTACACGGTGTTCTACCGCCATTTCGGCATGTAGAACGCCGTTTTATTAGTTTTTTATCTACTGTCTGTACGCTGATTTCACAAATATGTGCGAATTTGGTGAAAATTAATGAACTAGCCTATATTATGAATCCCTGTAAATTTCGCCTAAATTTTACTATGTTTGTTTGAATTTGATCGCCGAATTCATAGTTTTGCCTTGATTTCCTGGGCTCGCTGTTGGGAAACTGGGCCTCCCCAAGCCGAAAGCTTCATCCATCTGCGTATTTCGGCTTGGGGAGCGCCAACGAGTGGAGATGCTCTTAGCCTCTTCGGCAGCCGCACTAGTATAATTCAGATTTTGTTGCTATTTTTGTTGCTCTTCATCATTATAGGCCGTAACCAGTTTGGCATGTATCTTAATTTGCTGGCAACTAAAAAGTATTTGTCCATCTAATTAGTCAGATTGAAAAATGTGCACTGACATTTCATGAAACCCAAAATCTAATTCCTGCCTAGGCACCACTGTGTCTTACGCCGTGCTTACCTTTTTGGCACGTCGGATCGCGATCGCGCGGTTCAGATGGCCTTCTCTCCGTGGACCACGCGCAGTTCCGAGCATCGCTATCTTTTCGTCCAGTCGTTCTTATCCCCAACCCCACGAAACTCCTGGTCGAAAAGGAGAGTAGTCCCCCATCGACAGGATCCGGATGCCGGCGGAGGAGAGAAGTGTGGCGCTGGTGGGAAGCATTCTCGGCGTCTCCCGCCGACGGGGAGCACAGGGCCATCCCACTCGCGCCCGTCGTCTGCCTTGCCGGCACAGCAACGGGATTGGGGAGGGCCGCACGCGCAAGGAGGTGACCCCTCCATCGCTAAGCATGGGCGGCCCGAGCTTGATAGCCTGGACGCGCGCGGTGGCCGGCGGTAATGCGAACTTAAGCAGCTGGCTTCTGCTGGATTTGTTTTCATCGAGTGAAACGGCAGCTCCGGCGCTCGGCCGTGTGTTCACGCACATGTAAATTCCTGATTAACCTCCTGTTCATGTATTCCGTATTCCGTTGAGATGCGAACAGAGATCGGTTTGGTCTTCATGTGTGTACAGAAATTTTAAGAGTTTATTGGCAGTGCTTGTTCACCAGATCTTTCCTCACGCAAGGATGTAAGATTAATAATTTTTCCCCCAATTCTGTCTGTAATATTTTGCAATTGGATGTACTTTCATACCTTTTTTTACATCTAGAAATGATAAATTCTGAGATGTATTTTCTCCAACTATACATAAAACTTATGTATCTAGATGTATTTTTGTCATTTTTCCATATCCAAAATGATGAATGGCAAAGTGTAAAACACTTATTTTGTGATCCATTTTTTCGTGCATCAAGATGTAACTTTTACTTTTTCTACATCCATTGCTGCAATATTTACATCTCAATTAGATCCTAAACTATCTTGTATCTGTTGTTTTTATGAGGGATGTACTTTTTTTGAAACTGGATGAAGTTTGCCCACGAAGCGAAAGACAGCAAAGAAGAAATTCATTGTTAATCGGTAGCGACAAAAAAATTCATCTCGCGGATGATTTTTACTCCTTACCTTTTTAAAATCATTTTAGTATAAAATATTATTTTGCAAATGCAGATGGAGAAGGTGTGGACTGTAGACATGTGCACGTGCTTCTTTGATTCCATCACCAGTGTGAAATGGGCTGAGACCTGGGGGACCGGAGAACACTCGGACGCGGAACGGAAGCTTCTATTTTTGGAACATGTGGGGACCTGTTGCATGTGACTTTCTATTTTTGGAAGGGGCACCCTAAGACTAACCGGTAACCGGGCACCATGTAGCCACGTCCTTCATGAAAATTAACACCCCGATTGTCAGCAAGCATCTTTTTTTTTTTGCGGAGATCTCAATTTGCTACCATCGCCGAGATCTCAATTTGCAAGAAGAAACTACACGATGGGTGTGGATCTGTATATTAGAGAGCCTATATCCCTAAATAAACCGCATATGCCTTTACTCCGATCCCAACAAATCATGGTTAGTATGTTACATTAACAAAGGCAAGTCATAATGAATACCAGGATAGCAGCGCGCATTGCCCTGGCCATATAATAGGTATTCTACTACTGAAAACACGTTAAAAGCACGTCTAAACATCGTGACACTCTCTTACCTTAAAATCCAAAAAGTATCACTTCATCATCTTTATAGTCATCATCCTCAGAAATCCTGAAATCCTCCAACGCCTCCTATTCTTCCTCCTCATCCGCATCACCCATCATTTTCGAAGCGGGAATTATATCCTCCAAACCAGTGACGAGAACCACAATTTGTCTTTCAAATTTCTCCATATCGTATTAAACTTAACATGTTCTCGTTTCGAGGCTCGGTCTCTAGTCTCTCCCTTTCAGCAATCCTATTGTCAGGATCAGGGCTGATAAGATTGATAGAGGATACTCCCTCCAATCAGGGAAAGCTACCGGACGAACCAGTTTGCTAAAAAAAAACCTCGCATTTACTATCTCCTCAACCCGCACTCCATTGTGTTCCTGCTAGAGCGGCGGAAAAAAGACGAGCTAGCTAACTATGGAAATGCATGCATGCGAGCCGGCCACTTTAAGCAGGAGTGGGAGACCATATGCTACATGGTGTGTTTCATGACAAGCCATCAATGCTGATTTTTGGAAGGGTTTAAACTACAAAATGTAATTGCATTAAGAGTCCCGACACTTTTTTTTAGTATACACAGTTAATGGACCAATTAAATGAAGGCCAAGTTACCAAATTCGAAGAAAAAGTGAAGCACTGGTGTGACACCAGTGATGCTTTGCAAAACTTTCGCTAAATCACTACTAATAACTGCTTATTTGCATAAGCTGACCCCAATGCAATAAAGATGACCCCATTGAACTGTTCTATCCTTGCCCTGCTGACAGTAAAATTTAGTAAATATCATGGACACATGTTGTGGATGAAAACTCTTCTCGCATAAGTTTATTTCATTCATTAGTCATACTACAAATGTCCAATAAACCCAAACTTTAAGGTAAGCTAATATGTGTTGTTTTTTGAGGAGAATGTGTTACTTTAAAGTAATTTGCATTGCCTATGTTTGGAATAGAAAGTTATACAGTAATGGGCATCAACTCGGAAGTAAAAATGATGGAAACCAATGAAATAGACAGTGTTACCCTCGTGATCCTGGATAAGGATATCACATCAAGAATTTTTTTCTTTTACACATTCAAGGATTTAGAGCATCTCCAGGCGCGTCCTCCAAAGCGTCCTCAAACGACATCGGATCGAGCATTTAGGGAACGTGTTTTGTTCGTGCCGTGTTTGGGGGACGTTCTTTATAGGATTTTCGAAAACACAACCAGTTATTAAATGTAGCATACAAATAAATATGTTCGCCGAGATTGTTTTCAAATTAAAATACAACAAACAATAAAACAACTAAACAAATGTAGTAAATGGGGCCAGATCAAGGTGTCGCGGCATTTGCTGATAATCCTTTGATCCTTCACATATGCTCAACGAGATCATTTTGAAGTTGCTCGTGAACATTGCTGTCACGGATCTATGTGTGTATGGCGAGGAAATCAGCAAAATCCGCAGGCAACTCATGATCAACCTCCGCAAGAGAGGCCTGACACTCGTAGGGACCAACATGTCTCCTGACATGATTTTTGCGGTCATCCTCGATGATCATGTTATGCATGATCACACAAGTCTTCATCACCTCCCACATTTGGTCGTGAGACCAGCTTAGAGCAGGGTACCAGACAATTACAAATTGAGCTTGAAGCACACCAAATGCCCGCTCGATATCCTTCCTGCAAGCCTCCTATCGTGAAGCAAAGTAGCAATTCTTCTGACCTGATGGAGCCGAAATTGTTTTGATAAAAGCGGCCCATTTTGGATATATATCATCGGCTAGATAATAGCCTTTGGTATATTGGTGGCCATTGATCTCATAGTTGCATGGTGGTGCATGATCTTCCACTATTTGCTGAACACCGGAGACTGCTACAACACGTTGATGTCATTGTGTGATCCCGCCATGCCAAAAAAAGAATGCCAAATCCACAAGTTATAATCTGTCATAGCTTCAAGCACCATACTGCAATATCCATGACGCCCTTTGTATATATCTTGCCAGGCAAAACGGACAGTTCTTCCATGACCAGTGCATGCAATTAATGCTTCCAAGCATTCCAGCTCTGGCAGCATTTTGTGCCATGATCCTTGCAGTCTCTTCTTCAGTTGGCCATCTCAAGTAATATTTGCCAAACTTTCCCACCACATCTCGGCAAAACTTGTACATGCACTAAATGGCAGTAGACTCACTCATGTGAAGGTAGTCGTCCTGTGTATCAATAGGTGCTCCGTATGCAAGCATTCTCATGGCGGCGGTGCACTTCTGAATCGATGAGAACCCGGCAATGCCTACAGCGTCGTGCTTCAGCTTCAAGTAGTTGTGGTTCCTTTGTGCGGGGCTGGCAACCTGTTGGCTGTTGCTGGTCGTCGACGGCGCCCTGGAGGTGGTCGCCAGATCGTGCAGGATCTGTCCCGTCGACTTCGTGAGACCAGTTATTTTTGTTATTTTTTTGTTATTTTTGTCACATTTATTCTACAAAGAATTTCAATGTGAGACCAGTGTGGTTGGATCAAGCATTTCATAAGCTTTCCAACAATAAATTTTTTGTTGAATTTGGTGCAGTAGATTTGAAAACATTTGAATTTGAATTGGACACCAGTATTTGAATTTATACTAAAAGGATTTAACTGAATTTGAATTATGGGCCTAGGCGGGAAAGCAAATGGGCCGAAACGAGGGAAAACGAACTGGGCTGGCCCAGTAACGCTTCAGCGCGCCACAGGCCAACTGACAGGGTGGGACCTACTCGTCAGCGACGGTTAACAGCCGAAACGGTACCTTTTAACGTGGGCCACGTGATTAGAATGACGATCTACGGTCGAGCGTCGTCGTCGTCGTCGACGAGACGCAGACGCGGGCACGGCGGAGGTAGGGGGTCGGCGGTGAGCAGGGACTCCGGCGAGCGGCGGCGTTGATGCAGGACGACGTTGCAGACGACGGCGAGCTCAACGGTGGTCGTGGGAGCTCCGGGGATGGTCTCAATCAGTGGCTTGATCTGCGGCGGCTCACGGGCGGCGATGGCGCAATTGGGCGGCGCTGGTGAGCAATGTCGAGCGGATAGGGTGCGAGGAGGCTCAGAGGAGGGAGGGGAGGCGACTGGTGTGCTCAATTGAGGAGGAGGGGCTCTCCTTTTATAGGAGCCCGAGGTGGCCGGAGGTCTGCGGCTATGTTGACAGCGGCGCGACAATTCCGGCGAGCGAAGGGGACAGGCGAGAGCAGGGCTGCGTAGGCGACGTCAAGGAGGTGCTATGGAGCCTGCTAGCGAGGTAGGGGACGGTCGGGCGAGCGTTGGCGAGGTCGATGCCTGGCGGCACGGGTGCGGGAGAACGGCGAGGTTGTTGACGGCGACGGCGCTTGCGAGGGCACGGGCGCGTGTCAGCAGGTAGAGAGGGGGGCCAGGGGCGGCGTCGTTCGTCGGGACGATGGGTGCACTGCGTGCGTTCGTGGGAGCGCTCACGACGTCCTCGGCATGGCCCTGGGCTGTTCTGGGCGCGACGCGTGCCGTCGTTGTGGCCTTCTCCTCCGGCAACGGCGGTAGCTAGCATGTGCAGGGGAGCAAGGGGGAGCAAAGGGGCATGGTGGCCAAGGCTAGAGAGGGGAGGAGCTAGGGTTGGCCAAGCTAGGTGCTCCATGGCCGGCATGGCATGGATATGCCATGTTTTGGCCTCCATCTAGGGTTGCTGTGCAAGGTTGATGTGGAGAGGGGGCCAGGGGACAGGTAGGAGCCAAGTGGTAGTATTTGTAAATTTCAAATTCTTGCCAAATTTGGTCAATGCAATGTGGTTCCAAAACTTGAATTTGAGTTGTTTGGATGAGTTGCAATTGATCAGAGACACTCAAAGGTGGTGGTGGAATTTTAAAAACAAAGGAATTGCAAAATTTGCAAAGAGGGAGATTGTTGACAATGTTAAAAAGTCTCAACTTTGCATGAGCATAGTTTTTGATCCAAGATGAATTTGATATCATGGTCTTTACAAAAGTTGTTCACCTTGATGTTTAATTGGATGAGGTGCAAAGAATTGGATTTGTTTGGTTTGAAAATCTTGAAATCCAGGGGCTCAAAGTAGTGACCAGACTGAAATTGGCAGATTTGACCAATATCATATGTGATCACAATTTGAGTTCAAATTTGATTTTATTTGAGTTTCTTTGATTCCAAAAGTTGTAATAAGTGTTTAGGAACATAATACAACTAATGGTGATGGCCAAATTGGGCTAGGTCAAAGATTTGTAGAAAATGGCATAAGCACATGTGTGTGTGGAATTGGATTTTTCTTATTTTTCCATTTTGGTTCTCTTGATCCAATTGGGCATGTGTGAGGATCTATTTTAGGGTTAGATTGAGTTTGCTAAGAGTTTCAAACCATTTGGGGAAAGTGTGGGTGCATAGGTCAAGAATTGATATTATGGCTAAGTGCCACATATGCATCTATACATATGCATCGTGCGTGCGTTCCTTCATGCGTTCCTTTCTAACATGACCTAAATGGCGGTTCCACAAATAAGTGGAATTCAAATCATTTGCCTTATGGCATTTTAGCGTTAGTGTTATGTATGTGTGTTTCACCATTAAGATTTATAATAACTTATCCATCATATATGGAGTAATGTCATAATTTGAACAACTCATTGTTTTCATTTGACCAGAGCAAAATAACAATTATTAAGTTCTTTATTATAAATTCTAAGGGCTAGATAGAATGCCAACGATGAACATAATAACACTTTATTTTGTTCCAGACGTGCATTTCTATCATATTCCTTGTCAGTCACTTAGGCCATCGTATTCTTGTATTGCGTTGTTTTATATGACACTTCATACCAACCAATATAGTAATAATACCCAAGAATTTCATAGTGTGACCTAACTAGGAATACAACCATAACATGTATATCATTTATATACACCTGAGCTAGACTTCTAGTCTTTTCTTTCTTTCTGCCAAAATATCTTTTGCAGTTTCTCTTTTAGCTTTCCTCATTATTCAGAAAAACACTTCAACATTAATAACTTCTAGGTTTGTTGGTCTAATACCAATAACCTTGAGGTTTTTATTTTGAAGTTGATCATCATATGATCAAAGTGTTCTAGATTTCACTATTAGTAACTTTGTAATATGATGAACAATTTCACTCATAATTTTATCCATCAATTCATGACAACTTTCTGAGACCATGTCTGTACATGCTAGGCTCATAAAGTTTAACCTTAGTATTTGCATGTGCAAATCTGGCTTGCACCCGTTGTAAGCACACGTAGAATCTATAACACCCGATCATCACGTGATGCTTCGATACGACGAGTCTTAGCAACGGTGCATACTAAGGATGATAACTTCATGGATATGCGAATATTATTAGTGCCCCAATAGTTGGAGGATTGTGACGCCTGGCGTCTTCAACCTTCATACATTCCCATAAAACTTATGAGTTTATGTAGTCTCACCAAATTTATATTCTATCATCTTGCAATAAGGTCTTAGATATCACATATATCTCATACCTTGATTATTTCTGAAAACTAAATTTTCAGCTCCTTACTTTTCAAACAAATTTGAACTTTAAGTTTGACAGAGACAAGATAACTTTAGGTACTAATTGAAACCTTAGCTCTTTGAATCAACAATGTGAGGTTTACTAAAAGTTTGCAATAGGACTTAATCAATTCTTGATTCTTTAACAATACGGTACCAATCCGTAAAGTTTCTTGTCAGATTTTAACAGTATTTCTATCTCAATAACAAGACTAGCGCATAGTAGAAAACGAATGCCAATACTACAAAATTAATTCAAAATACTACACAGACTATGTTTATGATAATTAGTTCATGTTTTAATCTAATTACTAATGAACTCCCACTTAATACAACATCCCTCATAGTTGTTAAGTGGTACACGATCCAAATCCACTACACCAAAACCGATCATCACGTGAGATGATGTAGCTTCAATGGTGAACATCAACATGTTGATCATATCATCCATATGACTCGTGTTCAACCTTTCGGTTTCCGTTGTCCCGAGGCCATGTCTGTACATGCTAGGCTCGTCAAGCAAACCCAAGTATTCCGCGTGTGCAACATGGCTTACACCCGTTGTATGTGAATCGTTGAATCTATCACATCCGATCATCACGAGATGCTTCGAAACGATGAACTGTTACAACGGTGCATACGAGGGGAGAACACTTTATTATCTTGATATTAATGTGAGGGATCATCTTATAATGCTACCGTCGCGATCTAAGCAAAATAAAATGCATAAAAGGATTAACATCACATGCAGTTCATATGTGATATGATATGGCCCTTTTGTCTTTGCACCTTTGATCTTCATCTCCAAAGCACGGATATGATCTCCATCATCTTCGGGCATGATCTCCATCATCGTCGGCGTAGCGTCAAGGTTCATGGCGCCGTCTTCATGGTTGTTCACCTCATGTAGCAACTATTACAACTACTTTGAAATACTACTCAACATGAAAATTAAAGACAACCATAAGGCTCCTGCCGGTTGCCACAATACAATAATGATCATCTCATACATATTCATCATCATATCATGGCCATATCACATCACCAAACCCTGCAAAAACAAGTTAGACGTCTCTAATTTGGTTTGCATATTTTACGTGGTTTAGGGTTTTCGAGTAAGATCTAATCTACCTACGAACATGAACCACAACGGTGATACTAGTGTTGTCAATAGAAGAGTAAGTTGAATCTTCACTATAGTAGGAGAGACAGACACCCGCAAAGCCTCTTATGCAATACAAGTTGCATGTCGAACGAGGAACAAGTCTCATGAACGCGGTCATGTAAAGTTAGTCCGGGCCGCTTCATCCCACTATGCCACAAAGATGCAAAGTACTCAAACTAAAGATAACAAGAGCATCAACGCCCACAAACCATTGTGTTCTACTCGTGCAACCATCTATGCATAGACACGGCTCTGATACCACTGTAGGATAACGTTGCATAGAAAACAAAAATTTTCCTACCGCGAACACGCAATCCAAGCCAAGATGCAATCTAGAAGACGATAGCAACGAGGGGTTTATCGAGTCTCACCCTTGAAGAGATTCCAAAGCCTACAAGAGGAGGCTCTTGTTGCTGCGGTAGACGTTCACTTGCCGCTTGCAAAAGCGCGTAGAAGATCTTGATCACGATCGCTTCCGGCGCCACGAACGGGCAGCACCTCCGTACTCGGTCACACGTTCGGTTGTTGATGAAGACGACGTCCACCTCCCCGTTCCAGCGGGCAGCGGAAGTAGTAGCTCCTCTTGAATCCGACAGCACGACGGCGTGGTGTCGGTGATGGTGGAGAAATCCGGCGGAGCTTCGCTTAAGCGTGCGGGATGTGGTGGAGGAGAGAGACCGCTAGGGTTTGGGGAGAGAGAGGGAGGCTAGGGCGCCGGCCAAGGGCAGCCCTAGGTGGTGCGGCCAAGAGTGGGCAGCCCCCTCCCTCTCCTCCTCATTATATAGGTGGAAATCCCCAAGTGTTGGTATCCAAGTCTTCGAATAAGACCCCAACAATGAAACCTCCCATATGTAGGGAAACCTACCCAAGGTGGGAATCCCACTTGGGGTGGGATTCCCCCTTTCCATGAGGGGGTTTGGCCGGCCACCCTAGGGGAGTCCACCTTGGACTCCTCCCCTTTAGGGTTGGCTGGCCATGCAAGGTGGAGTCCCCCCGGGACTCTACTTTCCATGGTGATTTCTTCCGGACTTTTCTAGAACCTTCTAGAACCTGCCATAAATGCACCGGATCATTTCCAAACTTGGAATATGACTTCCTATATATGAATCTTATTCTCCGGACCATTCCGGAACTCCTCGTGATGTCCGGGATCTCATCCGGGACTTCAAACAAATATTCGAACTCCATTCCATATTCAAGTTCTACCATTTCAACATCCAACTTTAAGTGTGTCACCCTACGGTTCGTGAACTATGCGGACATGGTTGAGTACTCACTCCGACCAATAACCAATAGCGGGATCTGGAGATCCATAATGGCTCCCACATATTCAACGATGACTTCAGTGATCGAATGAACCATTCACATACGATACCAATTCCCTTTGTCACGCGATATTTTACTTGTCCGAGGTTTGATCATCGGTATCACTCTATACCTTGTTCAACCTCGTCTCCTGACAAGTACTCTTTACTCGTACCGTGGTATGTGGTCTCTTATGAACTCATTCATATGCTTGCAAGACATTAGACGACATTCCACCGAGAGGGCCCAGAGTATATCTATCCGTCATCGGGATGGACAAATCCCACTGTTGATCCATATGCCTCAACTCATACTTTCCGGATACTTAATCCCACCTTTATAACCACCCATTTACGCAGTGGCGTTTGGTGTAATCAAAGTACCTTTCCGGTATAAGTGATTTACATGACCTCATGGTCATAAGGACTAGGTAGCTATGTATCGAAAGCTTATAGCAAATGACTTAATGACGAGATCTTATGCTACGCTTAATTGGGTGTGTCCATTACATCATTCATACAATGATATAACCTTGTTATTAATAACATCCAATGTTCATGATTATGAAACTAATCATCCATTAATCAACAAGCTAGTTTAAGAGGCATACTAGGGACTTCTTGTTGTCTACATATCACACGTGTACTAATGTTTCGGTTAATACAATTATAGCATGATATATAAACATTTATCATAAACATAAAGATATAAATAATAACAACTTTATTATTGCCTCTAGGGCATATCTCCTTCAAACTCAACAATATAACTATCACATAAAGCATTCTTATCATGAGTCTCATGCATAAAATTATTACTACTCCCAACATAAGCATAGTCATTCTTATTAATTGTAGTGGGAGCAAATTCAACAAAGTAGCTATCATCAAATATAGGAGGCATATTGTAATCATAATCAAATTTATCCTCCATAGTAGGCGGCACCAAAAGACTACTATCATTATAATCATCATAAATAGGAGGCAAAGTATCATCAAAGTAAATTTTCTCCTCAATGCTTGGGGGACTAAAAATATCATGCTCATCAAAACCAGCTTCCCCAAGCTTAGAATTTTCCATATCATTAGCAACAATGGTGTTCAAAGTATTCATACTAATAACATCGCCATTAGCATGCAAATAAGGTTCCATAGGTTTTTTAGTTTTCGCAACACACCATTTATGTCTTAACTCAGGAAATAGATTAAAAAGCTCACAGTTGTTTTCCATTATGCCAAACTAGTGTTAAACAAGAAACAAAAAGATGCAATTGCAGGATCTAAAGGAAATAGCTTCGAGCACTCACCCAGAAAATAGCTTAGTTGCCGAGATCCGGAGTATGAGTACCTTTTACCTTTCCTCCCCGGCAACGGCGCCAGAAAATAGCTTGCTGTCCAGGACTGGCGCGTGGTTGACGAGGGAGGAAATCTCTGTTGTGTAGCTTTTCGTTCCCCGGCAACGGTGCCAGAAAATAGCTTGATGTCTACTCACGCTTCTTTTCATGTAGACAGTGTTGGGCCTCCAAGAGCAGAGGTTTGTAGAACAGCAGCAAGTTTCGCTTAAGTGGATCACCCAAGGGTTATCGAACTCAAGGAGGAAGAGGTCAAAGATATCCCTCTCAAGCAACCCTGCAACCACAATACAAGAAGTCTCTTGTGTGCCCAACACACCCAATACACTTGTTAGATGTATATGTGCACTAGTTCGGCGAAATGATAGTGAAATACAGGTGGTATGAATGAATATGAGCAGTAGTAACAGCGCCAGAAAATGGCTTGCTGCTACAACTGGCGTGCAGTTGATGGTGGTAAAATTGCAGGAAGTACAGATGCAGTAAAACAGTAAACAAGCGATGATTGCAGTATTTTGAAACAAGGCCTAGGGATCATACTTTCACTAGTGGACACTCTCAACATTGATCACATAATAAAACCACTCTACACTCTCTTGTTGGATGATGAACACCACTAATTGTGTATGGCTACAAGAGCACCTCAATGCCAGAGTTAACAAGCTCCACAACATTCGATGTTCATATTTAATTAACCTTAGAGTGCATGATAGATCAACACAATTATACCAAGTACTAACATAGCATGCACACTGCCACCATCACACTATGAAAGGAGGAATAGATCACATCAATACCATCATAGTAATAGTTAACTTCATAATCTACAAGAGATCACAATCATAAACTACGCCAAGTACTACATAATGCACACACTGTCACCATTACATCATGAAGGAGGAATAGAGTACTTTAATAACATCACTAGAGTAGCACATAAATGAATAGTGATACAAAGCTCATATGAATCTCAATCATGTAAGGCAGCTCATGAGATCATTGTATTGAAGTACATGGAAGAGAGATGAACCACATAGCTACCGGTACAACCCTTAGCCTCGATGGAGAACTACTCCCTCCTCATGGGAGACAGCAGCGGTGATGAAGATGGCGGTGGTGTCGATGGAGATGCCTTCCGGGGGCACTTCCCCATCCCGGCGGCGTGCCGGAACAGAGACTCCTTTCCCCCAGATCTTGGCTTCGCGATGGCGGTGGCTCTGGAAGGTTTCTCGTACCGTGGCTTCTTCGTCTCGAAGATTTAGGTCAGGGAGCTTCTTATAGGCGAAGAGGCGGAGTCGGAAGGCTGACGGGGCCACCCACACATGTGGGCCCCTGTGGCCCTCCTCTGGTCCCTCTCGGGTGTTCTGGAAGCTTCGTGGAATTATAAGATGCTGGGCGTTGATTTCGTCCAATTCCGAAATATTTCCTTACTAGGATTTCTGAAACCAAAAACAGCAGAAAACAGGAACTGGCACTTCGGCATCTCGTCAATAGGTTAGTTCCGAAAAACGCATAAAAACATCATAAAGTGTGAACAAAACATGTAGGTATTGTCATAAAACAAGCATGGAACATAAGAAATTATCGATACGTTGGAGACGTATCAGCATCCCCAAGCTTAGTTCCTACTCGTCCCGATTAGGTAAACGATAACAAAGATAATTTCTGAAGTGACATGCTACCAACATAATCTTGATCATACTATTGTAAAGCATATAAGATGAATGCAGCGATTCAAAGCAATGGTAAAGACAATGAGTAAACAATTGAATCATATAGCAAAGACTTTTCATGAATAATACTTTCAAGACAAGCATCAATAAGTCTTGCATAAGAGTTAACTCATAAAGCAGTAAATTCAAAGTAAAGGCATTGAAGCAACACAAAGGAAGATTAAGTTTCAGCGGTTGCTTTCAACTTATAACATGTATATCTCATGGATATTGTCAATGCAAAGCAATATAACAAGTGTTTGCTTCTAAAGATGGAAGAAAGTAGGTAAACCGACTCAACATAAAAGTAAAAGAATGGCCCTTCGCAGAGGGAAGCATGGATTGCTATATTTGTGCTAGAGCTTTTGTTTTGAAAACAAGAAACAATTTTGTCAACGGTAGTAATAAAGCATATGTATTATGTAAATTATATCCTACAAGTTGCAAGCCTCATGCATAGATTACCAATAGTGCCCGCACCTTGTCCTAATTAGCTCGGATTACCTGGATTATCATTGCAATACATATGTTTTAACCAAGTATCACAAAGGGGTACCTCTATGCCGCATGCTCGCATTGGATTTCTCGCTTTTGATTATTCTCAACTTAGACATCCATACCGGGACAACATAGACAACAGATACTGAACTCCTCTTTTATGCATAAGCATTCAACAAATAATATTCTCATAAGAGATTGAGGATTGTTGTCCAAAACTGAAACTTCCACCATGGATCATGGCTTTAGTTAGCGGCCCAATGTTCTTCTCTAACAATATGCATGCTCAAACCATTCAACTCATGGTAAATCGCCCTTACTTCAGACAAGACGAACATGCATAGCAACTCACATGATATTCAACAAAGGTAGTTGATGGCGTCCCCAGGAACATAGTTATCGCTCAACAAGCTACTTATAAGAAATAAGATACATAAGTACATATTCAATACCACAATAGTTTTTAGGCTATTTGTCCCATGAGCTATATATTGCAAAGATAAAGAATAGAAATTTAAAGGTAGCACGCAAGCAATTTACTTTGGAATGGCGGAGAAATACCATGTAGTAGGTAGGTATGGTGGACACAAGTGGCATAGTGTTTGGCTCAAGGATTTTGGATGCACGAGAAGTATTCCCTCTCAGTACAAGGCTTAGGCTAGCAAGGTTATTTGAAGCAAACACAAGTATGAACTAGTACAGCAAAACTCACATAAGAATATATTGCAAGCATTATAAGACTATACATTGTCTTTCTTGTTGTTCAAACCCTTACTAGAAAATATCTAGACCTTAGAGAGACCAATCATGCAAACCAAATTTTAGCAAGCTTTATGTATTTCTTCACTAATAGGTGCAAAGTATATGATTCAAGAGCTTAAACATGAGCACAACAATTGCCAAGTATCAAATTATTCAAGACATTATACCAATTACCACATGTAGCATTTTCTGTTTCCAACCATATAACCATGAACGAAGCAGTTTCAACCTTCGCCATGAACATTAAAAGCTAAGAACACATGTGTTCATATGAACCAGCGGAGCGTGTCTCTCTCCCACACAAGCATTTATTAAGAGAATGAAAATAACAAAACAAAAATAAAACACACAGACGCTCCAAGTAAAGTACATAAGATGTGACCGAATAAAAATATAGTTTCAAGAGAGGTGACCTGATAAGTTGTCGATGAAGAAGGGGATGCCTTGGGCATCCCCAAGCTTAGATGCTTGAGTCTTCTTGGAATATGCATGGATGAACCACGGGGGCATCCCCAAGCTTAGAGATTTCACTCTTCTTGATCATATTGTATCATCCTCCTCTCTTGACCCTTGAAAACTTCCTCCACACCAAACTCAAAACAAACTCATTAGAGGGTTAGTACATAATCAAAAACTCACATGTTCAGAGGTGACACAATAATTCTTAACACTTCTGGACATTGCTCAAAGCTTCTGAAAGTTAATGGAACAAAGAAATCCATCAAACACAGCAAAAGAGGCAATGCGAAATAAAAGACAGAATCTATCAAAACAGAACAGTCCGTAAAGACGAATTTTTTAGGTGCACCAGACTTGCTCAAATGAAAATTCTCAAATTGAATGAAAGTTGCGTACATATCTGAGGATCACGCACGTAAATTGGCAGATTTTTCTGAGTTACCTACAGAGAACACTGCCCAAATTCGTGACAGACAGAAATCTGTTTCTGCGCAGTAATCCAAATCTAGTATCAACCTTACTATCAAAGACTTTACTTGGCACAACAATGCAACACAATTAAGATAAGGAGAGGTTGCTACAGTAGTAACAACTTCCAAGACACAAATATAAAACAAAGTTGCTGTAGTAAAGTAAACACATGGGTTATCTCCCAAGAAGTTCTTTCTTTACAGCCATTAAGATGGGCTCAGCAATTTTAATGATGCTCTTGCAAGAAATAAGAGTTGAAGCAAAAGGAACATCAAGAAGCAAATTCAAAACAAATTTAAGCCTAACCCACTTCCTTTGAAAAGGAATCTTGTAAATAAACAAATTCATGAAGCATAATGCAACAAGCATAGGAAAACTAGACAAGCTCAACTTCAAGATTTTTAGCATATAGAGAGGTGTTTTAGTAACATGAAAATTTCTACAACCATATTTTCCTCTCTCATAATAATATCCAGTAGCATCATGAGCAAACTCAACAATATAACTATCACATAAAGCATTCTTATCATGAGTCTCATGCATAAAATTATTACTACTCCCAACATAAGCATAGGCATTCTTATTAATTGCAGTGGGAGCAAATTCAACAAAGTAGCTATCATCAAATATAGGAGGCATATTGTAATCATAATCAAATTTATCCTCCATAGTAGGCGGCACCAAAAGACTACTATCATTATAATCATCATAAATAGGAGGCAAAGTATCATCAAAGTAAATTTTCTCCTCAATGCTTGGCGGACTAAAAATATCATGCTCATCAAAACCAGCTTCCCCAAGCTTAGAATTTTCCATATCATTAGCAACAATGGTGTTCAAAGTATTCATACTAATAACATCGCCATTAGCATGCAAATAAGGTTCCATAGGTTTTTTAATTTTTGCAACACACCATTTATGTCTTAACTCAGGAAATAGATTAAAAAGCTCACAGTTGTTTTCCATTATGCCAAACTAGTGTTAAACAAGAAACAAAAAGATGCAATTGCAGGATCTAAAGGAAATAGCTTCGAGCACTCACCCAGAAAATAGCTTAGTTGCCGAGATCCGGAGTATGAGTACCTTTTACCTTTCCTCCCCGGCAACGGCGCCAGAAAATAGCTTGCTGTCCAGGACTGGCGCGTGGTTGACGAGGGAGGAAATCTCTGTTGTGTAGCTTTTCGTTCCCCGGCAACGGCGCCAGAAAATAGCTCGATGTCTACTCACGCTTCTTTTCCTGTAGACAGTGTTGGGCCTCCAAGAGCAGAGGTTTGTAGAACAGCAGCAAGTTTCCCTTAAGTGGATCACCCAAGGTTTATCGAACTCAGGGAGGAAGAGGTCAAAGATATCCCTCTCAAGCAACCCTGCAACCACAATACAAGAAGTCTCTTGTGTGCCCAACACACCCAATACACTTGTCAGATGTATATGTGCACTAGTTCGGCGAAGAGATAGTGAAATACAGGTGGTATGAATGAATATGAGCAGTAGTAACGGCGCCAGAAAATAGCTTGCTGCTACAACTGGCGTGCAGTTGATGGTGGTAAAATTGCAGGAAGTACAGATGCAGTAAAACAGTAAACAAGCGATGATTGCAGTATTTGGAAACAAGGCCTAGGGATCATACTTTCACTAGTGGACACTCTCAACATTGAACACATAATAAAACCACTCTACACTCTCTTGTTGGATGATGAACACCACTAATTGTGTAGGGCTACAAGAGCACCTCAATGCCAGAGTTAACAAGCTCCACAACATTCGATGTTCATATTTAATTAACCTTAGAGTGCATGATAGATCAACACAATTATACCAAGTACTAACATAGCATGCACACTGTCACCATCACACTATGAAAGGAGGAATAGATCACATCAATACCATCATAGTAATAGTTAACTTCATAATCTACAAGAGATCACAATCATAAACTACGCCAAGTACTACATGATGCACACACTGTCACTATTACATCATGAAGGAGGAATAGAGTACTTTAATAACATCACTAGAGTAGCACATAAATGAATAGTGATACAAAGCTCATATGAATCTCAATCATGTAAGGCAGCTCATGAGATCATTGTATTGAAGTACATGGAAGAGAGATGAACCACATAGCTACCGGTACAGCCCTTAGCCTCGATGGAGAACTACTCCCTCCTCATGGGAGACAGCAGCGGTGATGAAGATGGCGGTGGTGTCGATGGAGATGCCTTCCGGGGGCACTTCCCCATCCCGACGGCGTGCCGGAACAGAGACTACTGTCCCCCAGATCTTGGCTTCGCGATGGCGGCGGCTCTGGAAGGTTTCTCGTACCATGGCTTCTTCATCTCGAAGATTTAGGTCAGGGAGCTTCTTATAGGCGAAGAGGCGGAGTCGGAAGGCTGACGGGGCCACCACACAGTAGGGCGGCGCGCCTGGCTCCTTGGCCGCGCCGCCCACACGTGTGGGCCCCCTGTGGCCCTCCTATGGTCCCTCTCGGGTGTTCTGGAAGCTTCGTGGAATTATAAGATGCTGGGCGTTGATTTCGTCCAATTCTGAGAATATTTCCTTACTAGGATTTCTGAAACCAAAAACAGCAGAAAACATGAACTGGCACTTCGACATCTCGTCAATAGGTTAGTTCCGGAAAACGCATAAAAACATCATAAGGTGTGAACAAAACATGTAGGTATTCTCATAAAACAAGCATTGAACATAAGAAATTATCGATACGTTGGAGACGTATCAGTCCTTCCCGGTGCTGGCTCCGGCTTCAGTGGCTGCCTTCGCTATGATGGCGGTCGCCATTGTCGTTCCGGCTCCTGCGGGGTTCTGGCTCGCGCTCTTCGTTTCGACTCCGACGAGGCTCCGGCGTGCGCTCCGTGTTCCTGTTCCTCTAAGGTGCCACGTAATCGTGGATGTTGATTCCACCAGGCCCATGGGGTCTAGTGTTTCCGACTGGACTACGACAACGAGGAAGCGGCGGAGGTGGCTAGGGCCACCGCGGAGGTGACGGGTTCCGATACTTGTCCCTGTCAGTATACATCGGATCCTTTCCCTTCTTTGGGTCCGTCGGAGGTGTTTTCGAAGGTACCGGGATTGGATTTGGATGTTCTCTGGTTCTCCTTCTGTGCTCTGTTGATTCGGTGCATGATTCATCGTCACGGTGAGGCCTTCCGGAGGCGTCCTTCTGTGATGTGGACACACAATGTTCCGGGTTGGATTCCAACCGGCGCGAAGTGTCTGCCTTGCTCTGTTGCTTCATTGCTGAAGCTACCAGTGTGTGGAGGTGTGCGATGTCGACTTCTTCGTCTTTTTTCGCCAAGAGTTCCGCGGCCTTCTTCATGTTGTCCTTGGGAGTGGCAAGTGGCTGCTGGTTTGAAGGGGTTGCGAAGTTGATCTTTCGAGGGCCAATGGCCTCCCGTCGGATTCTATCTGCCTCCTTATCGGCGCCCTCCGTCATGGTTTCCCATTGTGCTCGGAGTTTATTAGCCTCTGCCAAACATTTAGCGGCTTCGCGTTCTCTCTTGAGGAAATTTTCCATTACTTCGCCTGCTTCTTGCCTTTCCTCCAGCATTGCTGCCGCAGTGTTGGCAATTACCTTGGCGGTGCTCAGCATCTCCTTTTTTGTTGCTTCTAGAGCTTCAGGATCTGTGGCGTCGTCCGAAGTTATTGGCTTGTTGAGGATTTCCGAGTGTGCGATAGCACCCTGGCCTGCCTGTTCGACTAGCTCTTCCGTGGATAGGTATTCTTGGTTCCCGGAATCGTGTTCTTCTTTGGAATCTGGCACGGCGCGGTGACGAGGACGCGCATGCGGATTCTCTGAAGTGGACGGTCCCAGGAGCGCAACGTTGGTTGGAGTCTCTTCCTCGTCAGCGTCCAGCTCTAGCCCTAATGGAGATATGCCCAAGAGGCCATAATAAATTAGTTATTGTTATATCTTAGTGTTCATGATAAATATTTACATCCCATGCTATAATTGTATTAACCGAAACATTGATACATGTGTGTTATGTAAACAACAAGGAGTCCCTAGTAAGCCTCTTGTATAACTAGCTTGTTGATTAATAGATGATCATGGTTTCGTGATCATGAACATTGGATGTTGTTAATAACAAGGTTATGTCATTGGGTGAATGATATAATGGACATACACCCAAATAAGCGTAGCATGAGATCAATTCATTAAGTTCAACTTGATATAAGCTTTCGATACATAGTTACCTAGTCCTTCAACCATGAGATCATGTAAATCACTTACATCGTGTCAACACCCGGATTTTTAAGTCCAGATGCCTATTATGCCATTCATCGCAATCCCAGGAATATTGTTGTTGCGAGACATAACAGTCGAATATCATAGTCATCATTCATTACAAACCATATTGTCTTACAAATTCAGATCACATGATCCATATTACACAAATAGTTGATCTATTGATCAACGAACACAAAGTTCATAGCGGAAGCGTAAATAGAATGGACTCTCTAGTCCACAGGCCAACGCTTGACGTCGGAAGACTCCTAGTTGTCGTAGGCGTCCTGCTGTTTGTCACCTTGGTAGTTCTGCTCCTCTTCATAGTCTGGCCATTTGAATAGCCTGGGACACAGCCGTGAGTACTTTAAGTACTCGCAAACTAATACTAGTGTAAGTACTAACAATTCTAGTAAGGGGATGCTAAGCTCTAGTTTATTTTGCATAAAGCCAATTTTTGTTCACAAGTAATTGATAAAAGATTCTTCATTGCTAACTAACTCAAGTGGGAACATTAGTGTCATTCCCACAACTCAGTTGTGATTCAAACCAAGTCACTAATTTCAAATCATCAACATTTTCAAGAATCTAACACAGGTAATAGTATGGCCTTTCCAACCATCCGTAACCGTGGACGCGGCTATTCGAATAGGTTTACACTCTGCAGAGGTTGCACACTTGTGCCACAACATTTGATTTCATCTGTCGAGGATAACCTCGAATCATCGTAACACAGTACGCGGATCATCAACCATAACCTTTCACTTACATACCCTAGTATAGGTACCTCTCCCCATGAGCTTGGCCTCCCAGTGAAGACCAACTGTCAACCTGGGAACTGCACAGGGCTTGGGTCGTACATTCACCTCAATTCACATCATTTCTCATACAACGGAGGCAGCCTCGGCATAACCCCTATGATGCTTGTTCAGAGGGAACCCATACTAAGATGCCTAAACTTCCAGTTAAGCCCTACCCATAATCAGGTATTGTGGGGGTACTCAAAAATTGGAAAGGTATCGCATCCAAACCAATATCAGTTTTAGTCAAAAATTCACCATCTCATTCAGGTCATATTCACCTTCAATAATCATTCAATGGAATGATTCATCATTACAAAGTTTTCAAATTCATTTCAAAACACAAGTTCCCATCTAGAGTAGTCCATTTTTGTATTAGCACTAGCACTAATCATGAGGGGTGCTATCTTGCTTGGCTAGCTTTGAGACTAACTTTGCTACTCTAGTAACATTCTAAACTTAGACCAAAGTTAACTATAAAAGTAATTTCTTCATAAATCAAGTAAAAACTTGTAAGGTAAAAACTTGGGATGGGATTATGGTAAGTAAGGTAAGTCTAATGGTGCCTTGCCCCAAATGGATTTGCACTTTGCAAGAATATTAGCTTGCAAACAATATAACTTGCAATAGTCTAGGTTGCCTTGGTTGTTGAGGTGATCAAAGTTCTCTTCCTCTTCTGGGTAGAACACCTCCTCCTCTTGATAGTCTCCGGTACTAGCGTCTATACACGAATATGAGGATACAATCACCAAACAATACTTAAGTAGTCTTAATTAGCCTTAATGGCTCACTCCAAATGATCTAGCATCCTCACTTAACATTGCTACCTAAAATCATTCTAGGGTTTTCTTACTTAGTGCTAGAGAAATAATTTCCTCTCGTTGAATCTTCTTAAGATTTAATTTCCTCAAACAATCATGCAGAAATCATGTTGACCTGAGTTAACCATTCATCATCATCATTTGGGAAAATGATTTAAATGAGGTAAGGTACCTCATACAATTTAACACTACCACTTATGATTTAATATCTCCAAGTAATTTCATGTGAGAGTATTTAGACCAGGGTCACAACTTCATAAGAAAGTACTTGGGACAATATTTAAATGAGAGCAAGTCTCTCATACAATTTACTTAATAGTTTTGGACAATATCATTTGACTAGAATAGCCATATAGTCCTTTATTTAATTTGGGCCATGATCACGCAAAGTAACCCTGCCATCTTTTTACATAAACAATTTTAGTATGTGAAATGTGATCCATGAGAGTTGAAATCAACTCAAAAGCATTTTTGGTTGATTTTTAATAATTGTTTGAAGTTGCAAAAGTCTCTGATTTGTTATTTTTGTCACATTTATTCTACAAAGAATTTCAATGTGAGACCAGTGTGGTTGGATCAAGCATTTCATAAGCTTTCCAACAATATAAAATTTGTTGAATTTGGTGCAGTATATTTGAAAACATTTGAATGGTTGACTCATTCAGGTCAACCATTGGAAAGGTATCGCATCCAAACCAATATCAGTTTTAGCCAAAAATTCACCATCTCATTCAGGTCATATTCACCTTCAAAGATCTTTCAATGGAATAACTCGTCATTCCAAAGTGTTCAAATTCATTTCAAATCACAAGTTCCCATCTAGAGTAGTCAATTTTAGTTGTTAGCACTAGCACTAAGCATAAGGGGTGCTATCTTGCTTGGCCATCTTTGAGACTAACTTTTCTACTCTAGTACCACTATAGACTTAGACCAAAGTTAACTATAAAAGTAACTCCTTCATAAATCAAGTAAAACTTGTAAGGTAAAAACTTGGGATGGGATCATTGCAAGTAAGGTAAGATTAATGGTGCCTTGCCCCAATAGGGCTTTGCACTTGCAAGAATATTAGATTGCCTTGAGTGGGGTAGTGATCAAAGTTCTCTTCCTCCTCTTCTTGGTAGAAGCCTTCCTCCTCTTGGTATTCTCTGGTACTAGCGTCTAAAAACGAATACGAGATACCATCACCCAACAAGGTTCAAAAGCTACACTAAGCACACCATGGCTTCACACAAACTATTCTAATATCATGACACACATAACATATTGGTTGCATTTGGTTTTCTTTCTTTAAGAGAAAAAAGTTCCTCTCATTACATATGTAGATGATAGTTTCCATTTAGTTCTTTGAGGAAATAATTTCCTCTCATTGAATCTTATTAAGATTTAATTTCCTCAAACAATCATGCATGAAATCATGTTGACCTAAGTCAACCATTCATCATCATCATTTGGGAAAAAGGATTTAAATGAGGTAGAATACCTCATACCATTTACAATACCAATTATGATTTAATATCACCAAGTAATTTCATGTGAGAGATTTAGACCACGGTCACAACTTCATATGAAAGTACTTGGGACAAGATTTAAATGAGAGCAGGTCTCTCATACAATTTACTTAATAGTTTTGGACAATATCATTTGACTAGAATAGCCATATAGTCCTTTATTTAATTTGGGCCATGATCACTCAAAGTAACCCAGCCATATTTTTACATAATTAATTAGAGTAAGTGAAATGTGAGCTATGAGAGTTGAAATCAACTCAAAAGCATTTTTGGTTGATTTTTAATAATTGTTTGAAGTTGTAAAAGTCTCTTAATTGTTATTTTTGTCACATTTATTCTACAAAGAATTTCAATGTGAGACCAGTGTGGTTGGATCAAGCATTTCATAAGCTTTCCAACAATAAAAAATTTGTTGAATTTGGTGCAGTAGATTTGAAAACATTTGAATTTGAATTGGACACCAGTATTTGAATTTATACTAAAAGGATTTAACTGAATTTGAATTATGGGCCTAGGCGGGAAAGCAAATGGGCCGAAATGAGGGAAAACGAACTGGGCTGGCCCAGTAACGCTTCAGCGCGCCACAGGCCAACTGACAGGGTGGGACCTACTCGTCAGCGACGGTTAACAGCCGAAACGGTACCTTTTAACGTGGGCCGCGTGATTAGAATGATGATCTACGGTCGAGCGTCGTCGTCGTCGACAAGAAGCAGACGCGGGCACAGCGGAGGTAGGGGGTCGGCAGTGAGGAGGGACTCCGGCGAGCGGCGGCGTTGATGCAGGACGACGTTGCAGACGACGGCGAGCTCAACGGTGGTCGTGGGAGCTCCGGGGATGGTCTCAATCAATGGCTTGATCTGCGGCGGCTCACGGGCGGCGATGGCGCAATTGGGCGGCACTGGTGAGCAATGTCGAGCGGATAGGGTGCGAGGAGGCTCAGAGGAGGGAGGGGACGCGACTGGTGTGCTCAATTGAGGAGGAGGGGCTCTCCTTTTATAGGAGCTCGAGGTGGCCGGAGGTCTGCGGCTATGTCGACAGCGGCGCGACGATTCCGGTGAGCGAAGGGGACAGGCGAGAGCAGGGCTGCGTAGGCGACGTCAAGGCAGTGCTATGGAGCCTGCTAGCGAGGTAGGGGACGGTCGAGTGAGCGTTGGCGAGGTCGATGCCTGGCGGCACAGGTGCGGGAGAACGGCGAGGTTGTTGACGGCGACGGCGCTTGCGAGGGCACGGGCGCGTGTCTGGTGGATTCGTGTTGCGGCGGCGAAGCTCAGCAGGTAGAGAGGGGGGCCAGGGGTGGCGTCGTTCGTCGGGACGACGGGTGCACTGCGTGCGTTCGTGGGCGCGCTCACGACATCCTCGGCATGGCCCTGGGCTGTTCTGGGCGCGACGCGTGCCATCGTTGTGGCCTTCTCCTCCGGCAACGACGGTAGCTAGCATGTGCAGGGGAGCAAGGGGGAGCAAAGGGGCATGGTGGCCATGGCTAGAGAGGGGAGGAGCTAGGGTTGGCCAAGCTAGATGCTCCATGGCCGGCATGGCATGGATATGCCATGTTTTGGCCTCCATCTAGGGTTGCTGTGCAAGGTTGATGTGGAGAGGGGGCCAGGGGACAAGTAGGAGCCAAGTGGTAGTATTTGTAAATTTCAAATTCTTGCCAAATTTGGTCAATGCAATGTGGTTCCAAAATTTGAATTTGAGTTGTTTGGATGAGTTGCAATTGATCAGAGACACTCAAAGGTGGTGGTGGAATTTTAAAAACAAAGGAATTGCAAAATTTGCAAAGAGGGAGATTGTTGACAATGTTAAAAAGTCTCAACTTTGCATGAGCATAGTTTTTGATCCAAGATGAATTTGATATCATGGTCTTTACAAAAGTTGTTCACCTTGATGTTTAATTGGATGAGGTGCAAAAAATTGGATTTGTTTGGTTTGAAAATCTTGAAATCCAGGGGCTCAAAGTAGTGACCAGACTAAAATTGGCAGATTTGACCAATATCATATGTAATCACAATTTGAGTTCAAATTTGATTTTATTTGAGTTTCTTTGATTCCAAAAGTTGTAATAAGTTTTTAGGAACATAATACAACTAATGGTGATGGCCAAATTGGTCTAGGTCAAAGATTTGTAAAAAATGGCATAAGTACATGCGTGTGTGGAATTGGATTTTTCTTATTTTTCCATTTTGGTTCTCTTGATCCAATTGGGCATGTGTGAGGATCTATTTTAGGGTTAGATTGAGTTTGCTAAGAGTTTCAAACCATTTGGGGAAAGTGTGGGTGCATAGGTCAAGAATTGATATTATGGCTAAGTGCCACATATGCATCTATGCATATGTTTGTTTTATTTTTGTTTCTCACTTGGATTTGTTGGTTAGTACTTTGTTAGGTGTGTTGAGGTATTTCAAATCATCTACACAAGGTAGCCTTGGAAAAAGTTATTGTTTGCCAAAATAGCCATAGGCTTACACATGCCTTTTTCTTATTTAAGATCATTTCTTTTTATTTTGCTTTCCAAATGGATGGTGATAGGAGGGGTGAGGTTTAGGGTTTAGTGGGGTTTACAATGGTTCACCACCATTTAGAAAAGTAATAAAGGTAGGGGTCAAGATTTACATATTAGGGCTATATGCCCACATATGTCTTTTTCTTTTATTTTGGTTTCTCATATTTGATTCACTTTTTTTGAGATGGTTAGGGTTTTAGGGTTTTGGAAGTAGGTTCAAAGTAATAACAAACAATCATGGGAAAACACAAGCATTAGGTATGAGCACTAGGCATAGCACTTTATTTAACAAAGGTTTTTGTTGGTTCTCATTTTTGGAAAAAGGAAATTCATTTTCTTCTTTGTTTCAAAATTTGGGATGTTACAAACCCTTCCCCCTTAAACAAATCTCGTCCCAAGATTTTAAGAAAAGTTAGGTTCCTAAGAGAGATTGAGCAATTGTATTAACAGGAAAACATACTTGGCATGGCATGGGGTGCCTCCTGGGCTTCAGTGGCATTTATGTGGTAGAGATGGCCGTTATTGTTGTTCTGGTTCCTTCTTGCTGCAAGGCGGCGCTGGTTCTGAGCAGGAGCAGCGGTGTTGGCGGAAATCTTGGCTAACCTCTCGGGGCACTCGTTGGAGTAGTGTCCCACCACACCACACTCATAACAAGTGATGGTGGCCTTGTCCTTGGTGGCGACGGGGATGGCGTTGCTCCCAGTCCTTAGAGCAGTGTTGGTGTTGTTGTTGTTCCCATTGTTGTTGTTGCTGGTGGGGTTGTTGTTGTTGTTGTTGTTGTTGTTGTTGTTGTTGTTGTTGTTGTTGTTGTTGTTGTGATTGTTATTGTTGTTGCCTCCGGGCTTCGGGGGTCCTCCATGGTTATTGGTGTAGTTTGGGCGGTAGGTCTGAGCAGTGGGCTTGTTGTATCTTGGAGCAAATCCTCCAGATGAGTTGTTGCGGTACTTCTGGGTATTGTTGGACCCATGCTGGTTCATCATCCGGCGTTTGCGATTCTCGTTGGCTTGGTGAAGCTTCCCTTCCATCTGGATGGCGGAGTCCACCAGGGCTCCTAGGTCAGCAAAGGGAATGTTGACCAGTACAGTCTGCATTTCGTCGTGTAGTCCGTTCAGAAATCTCTCTTTCCACTTCTCATTGGTGTCGGTTTCATCCGGGGCGTACCTTGACAGAGTGAGGAATCTGTCGCGGTATTCTACCACGGACATCCTGCCTTGTTTGAGTTCACGGAACTCGTCTCTCATCTTCTTGATCAGTCCTTGGGGCACATGGTATTTGCTAAACTTAGTCTTGAAGTCTTCCCAGGTCATCATCTGTCCCGCATTCATTGCGCGGGCGCTTGTCCACCAGGCTCGTGCAGGTCCTGACAGGTAGTGGGTGGCGAACAGTACTTTCTCTGCGGCTTCAACTCCCGCAACTTCTAGGTTGTTCTCCATTGTTTGGAGCCAGTCATCTGCGTCCAGTGGCTCTTCGGTCTTGCTGAAAATGGGTGGGTTGGTGTTCTGAAAGTTCTTCAGTTTTGACCCAGGGTGGTCGTGGTTTCCATGGCCTTGGTTGTTCTGAGCGATCAGCTGTAGTGCGGCAATGTTGGCTTGGCGTTCAGCTCTCTCAGCTTCTCGGTCGGCCATCATCATCTCTAGCATCTGCATCATGGCGTCTTGGTTGGCGCTGCTGGTTGGTGGGGCCATCTGAACATCGAGGTAGAGGATAAGATAAGAGGGAAATTTCTATGGTTTGTTTGATTTAAAGTTCAAAAAGTTCAAAACTTGAAAACTTGAGTAGTGTTGAGGGGGTAAAAACCAGCAACACTTTTTCATTCATACCACACATCACACATTACAAATCTAACACACCGTTGGTTTGAAGAACCATTCATTCGCTCTACGATATAAGGGGATCCTGATACAACTCACACCTACTCAAGTGCTGGAGTGATACTAATCTTCAGGGTGGATTTTCGTCTTCACGGGTAATGTGCTTGGCGAGAGGCAAGGGCGTTGTCCAACTCCTTGCGGGTCTTGTACAACATGAAGTCCATGTGTGCTACATAGTGGTTCATCTCCGTGTGCGGGGGCATGGTCATCGGTCTACCCATGAGGTCATGTCTTGGGTAGTAGATGAAGCGAGTGTTCTTGATCTTGTTCTCATTTTGTCCACACAGACGGGCAATTGCTTCTTGCATAGCTCTGACTAGTCCTTCCTTCCAAGTGTTTCCCGTTACAGAAAACCATATGGTTTCCCATATTGGGGCTCCAAGCTTTCTTCGTAGATCTGCAGTAACTTCCCACCGAGGTGGTCCTCCCAACTGATTATTGAGGGGTGTTCCGAAGAACTCGGGATACGGGCGTCCTAGATATTCCACTAGTTGCTTCAAATCCTTTTCGAACATCAGGTCTCCTCCGTGACCCAGCTGATAAAACTCCCATTTGTACTCCATCTATGAACAATGAGGAGGAGTAAGTTAGAGAAGTGCCCAAGTATGACAAATTTTTATGTAGAAAGAAAAGTAGAGTATGAATGTCGCTTTTGAAAAGATCTCAAGGATAAGAGTGAGAATAAGTTTTCATAAATATTCACTTCATTTGTTTTGAAACTAAGTTTTTCAGACGTCCATTCTAACTAGGGTCTCCTAAGGTCAAACAATGGCTCTGATACCAACTTGTGAACACCCGGATTTTTAAGTCCAGATGCCTATTATGCCATTCATCGCAATCCCAGGAATATTGTTGTTGCGAGACATAACAGTCAAATATCATAGTCATCATTCATTACAAACCATATTGTCTTACAAATTCAGATCACATGATCCATATTACACAAATAGTTGATCTATTGATCAACGGACACAAAGTTCATAGCGGAAGCGTAAATAGAATGGACTCTCTAGTCCACAGGCCAACGCTTGACGTCGGAAGACTCCTAGTTGTCGTAGGCGTCCTGCTGTTCGTCACCTTGGTAGATCTGCTCCTCTTCATATTCTGGCCATTTGAATAGCCAGGGACACAGCCGTGAGTATGCAACTTATCACTAGTTTGGCGCCGCATATTGTAAGCCTGACATGATTAATTTTCCCCAGTTGGTTTTAGCCCCTCTCACCATCGGTTATAATTCAGATTTTGTTGCTCTTTTCACCCAGATGAGAGATGCATCTTATTAGAGCATCTCCACTCAACCTCCCTAGCACCCCTTCTTTGAACGAATTTTATCGCCGAATGGACCTAAATTTTCCTGCCGCGGCCTCAGAAGCTCAAAATTTGCTAGATTGGGCCCTTTTTTCCATCCGGCGATCCCAAACCAAACCCAACTACCCGGGGAGCACTTGCGAGCGCGGGATGGAGAGAAAAAGGCACAAAGAGCCGAGAAGACGCGTGAAAAATCCGGCCCTGCCAGTGGCCCCGTTCGGTCAGCGACACATGGCGCAGTCCATCGTCATCTCCTTGGCTTCTACGCGCCATTACTCACTGGGGCGGCAGGCCAGTTGACACGTAGTGGAGTTATCGTCGAGTCCTCGACTTCTGCGCCCCACGCGCTATTACTGGCCGGAGCTATATATCCTTCCCCATGTTTTCCCCTTCTTCTTCCTCCACGCACCGCCAACAGACCGTCGAAAACTCCCTCACCTCCACACTCCCCTTTCCTGCGCGTGAAGATGGCCAAACGCTACCCCGGCAACGGTGCGGCGGCGAACGGGTTCGGCCGCCGTTCCCTCCACAACTATGATGCGCGCCTCCTCTACGAGGCCAACTACCCGGAGCCACCCGATTTCCGCGGGCTGCCGTCCTGACGGATTAGCGTCAGCGGCGTCTACATCCCTCTACTGCTGGTGGGGACCGTCACGCTCCACGAAGAGATCTAGGTCGCCCTTGCCGTGATGTCAGACGAGGAGCGGGCCCTGCCGGAGGGCTTCCCCAACAACCACGCCGTGTGGGACGCATACTTCCGCGAGCGCTATGAGCGAGAGCGGGCATCCTACGAGGGCCCTCCTTCGCTGCCGGCGAGGAACAACTCGAACGGCAGGCATCACTGGTGGAGCGCCCCATGCCGCACCCTCGCCGTCGTCCTCGACCACATCTAGGCAGGGAGCTCCCCCGCCCCATAGGACTCCGGCTTTGTTCTTCTAGCATCGTGGGAACTCATGGATGGCACGGCGGATGGCATGTACGTCGTCATCCTCGGGGTCGGCGTCACACTAACGCTCCTCAGGCTCTGCGCCGCCAGCCACGCTGACGACCCAGCTCCGCGTTGTCACCCCTCGGAGCCTATATCGTCGCTGCGCCACCGAGGCCGTGGCAGCGAGATAGTCATCCGCGAGAGCCGGAAGAAGTAGGCCCACGCCAGCGAGAGCCTGCACAAGCCGAAGAAGGAATCCGCGTCGGTTACCTCCCCCGAGGCCAAGGATGATGCGATGCTCGAGGCAGTGATGGCACGTTCGCTGAACGATGTTGTCACCGCCGACCTCCAGATGTCGATGGACGCGGCGCTCGCCTGGCCTAAGGCGGAGTGGGAGAGGGAGGAGGCAGAGCGCCAGCAGCGGCTGCTCGAGGAGGCCACGTGGCGCCGCGCCTGCTGCGTCATCATCCTCGACGACAGCGAGGATGACGAGGGAGGTCAATCGCCTACTCCTCGACGAGTCGGGGCCAGGCCAGAGCAGCAGCCGCCAGCCACAGGCATCGCCGCTGAAGGACGACGACATTTTCGACGGCAGCGGCGACTACACGGTGTTCTACCGCCATTTCGGCATGTAGAACGCCGTTTTATTAGTTTTTTATCTACTGTCTGTACGCTGATTTCACAAATATGTGCGAATTTGGTGAAAATTAATGAACTAGCCTATATTATGAATCCCTGTAAATTTCGCCTAAATTTTACTATGTTTGTTTGAATTTGATCGCCGAATTCATAGTTTTGCCTTGATTTCCTGGGCTCGCTGTTGGGAAACTGGGCCTCCCCAAGCCGAAAGCTTCATCCATCTGCGTATTTCGGCTTGGGGAGCGCCAACGAGTGGAGATGCTCTTAGCCTCTTCGGCAGCCGCACTAGTATAATTCAGATTTTGTTGCTATTTTTGTTGCTCTTCATCATTATAGGCCGTAACCAGTTTGGCATGTATCTTAATTTGCTGGCAACTAAAAAGTATTTGTCCATCTAATTAGTCAGATTGAAAAATGTGCACTGACATTTCATGAAACCCAAAATCTAATTCCTGCCTAGGCACCACTGTGTCTTACGCGGTGCTTACCTTTTTGGCACGTCGGATCGCGATCGCGCGGTTCAGATGGCCTTCTCTCCGTGGACCACGCGCAGTTCCGAGCATCGCTATCTTTTCGTCCAGTCGTTCTTATCCCCAACCCCACGAAACTCCTGGTCGAAAAGGAGAGTAGTCCCCCATCGACAGGATCCGGATGCCGGCGGAGGAGAGAAGTGTGGCGCTGGTGGGAAGCATTCTCGGCGTCTCCCGCCGACGGGGAGCACAGGGCCATCCCACTCGCGCCCGTCGTCTGCCTTGCCGGCACAGCAACGGGATTGGGGAGGGCCGCACGCGCAAGGAGGTGACCCCTCCATCGCTAAGCATGGGCGGCCCGAGCTTGATAGCCTGGACGCGCGCGGTGGCCGGCGGTAATGCGAACTTAAGCAGCTGGCTTCTGCTGGATTTGTTTTCATCGAGTGAAACGGCAGCTCCGGCGCTCGGCCGTGTGTTCACGCACATGTAAATTCCTGATTAACCTCCTGTTCATGTATTCCGTATTCCGTTGAGATGCGAACAGAGATCGGTTTGGTCTTCATGTGTGTACAGAAATTTTAAGAGTTTATTGGCAGTGCTTGTTCACCAGATCTTTCCTCACGCAAGGATGTAAGATTAATAATTTTTCCCCCAATTCTGTCTGTAATATTTTGCAATTGGATGTACTTTCATACCTTTTTTTACATCTAGAAATGATAAATTCTGAGATGTATTTTCTCCAACTATACATAAAACTTATGTATCTAGATGTATTTTTGTCATTTTTCCATATCCAAAATGATGAATGGCAAAGTGTAAAACACTTATTTTGTGATCCATTTTTTCGTGCATCAAGATGTAACTTTTACTTTTTCTACATCCATTGCTGCAATATTTACATCTCAATTAGATCCTAAACTATCTTGTATCTGTTGTTTTTATGAGGGATGTACTTTCTTTGAAACTGGATGAAGTTTGCCCACGAAGCGAAAGACAGCAAAGAAGAAATTCATTGTTAATCGGTAGCGACAAAAAAATTCATCTCGCGGATGATTTTTACTCCTTACCTTTTTAAAATCATTTTAGTATAAAATATTATTTTGCAAATGCAGATGGAGAAGGTGTGGACTGTAGACATGTGCACGTGCTTCTTTGATTCCATCACCAGTGTGAAATGGGCTGAGACCTGGGGGACCGGAGAACACTCGGACGCGGAACGGAAGCTTCTATTTTTGGAACATGTGGGAACCTGTTGCATGTGACTTTCTATTTTTGGAAGGGGCACCCTAAGACTAACCGGTAACCGGGCACCATGTAGCCACGTCCTTCATGAAAATTAACACCCCGATTGTCAGCAAGCATCTTTTTTTTTTTTTGCGGAGATCTCAATTTGCTACCATCGCCGAGATCTCAATTTGCAAGAAGAAACTACACGATGGGTGTGGATCTGTATATTAGAGAGCCTATATCCCTAAATAAACCGCATATGCCTTTACTCCGATCCCAACAAATCATGGTTAGTATGTTACATTAACAAAGGCAAGTCATAATGAATACCAGGATAGCAGCGCGCATAGCCCTGGCCATATAATAGGTATTCTACTACTGAAAACACGTTAAAAGCACGTCTAAACATCGTGACACTCTCTTACCTTAAAATCCAAAAAGTATCACTTCATCATCTTTATAGTCATCATCCTCAGAAATCCTGAAATCCTCCAACGCCTCCTATTCTTCCTCCTCATCCGCATCACCCATCATTTTCGAAGCGGGAATTATATCCTCCAAACCAGTGACGAGAACCACAATTTGTCTTTCAAATTTCTCCATATCGTATTAAACTTAACATGTTCTCGTTTCGAGGCTCGGTCTCTAGTCTCTCCCTTTCAGCAATCCTATTGTCAGGATCAGGGCTGATAAGATTGATAGAGGATACTCCCTCCAATCAGGGAAAGCTACCGGACGAACCAGTTTGCTAAAAAAAAACCTCGCATTTACTATCTCCTCAACCCGCACTCCATTGTGTTCCTGCTAGAGCGGCGGAAAAAAGACGAGCTAGCTAACTATGGAAATGCATGCATGCGAGCCGGCCACTTTAAGCAGGAGTGGGAGACCATATGCTACATGGTGTGTTTCATGACAAGCCATCAATGCTGATTTTTGGAAGGGTTTAAACTACAAAATGTAATTGCATTAAGAGTCCCGACACTTTTTTTTAGTATACACAGTTAATGGACCAATTAAATGAAGGCCAAGTTACCAAATTCGAAGAAAAAGTGAAGCACTGGTGTGACACCAGTGATGCTTTGCAAAACTTTCGCTAAATCACTACTAATAACTGCTTATTTGCATAAGCTGACCCCAATGCAATAAAGATGACCCCATTGAACTGTTCTATCCTTGCCCTGCTGACAGTAAAATTTAGTAAATATCATGGACACATGTTGTGGATGAAAACTCTTCTCGCATAAGTTTATTTCATTCATTAGTCATACTACAAATGTCCAATAAACCCAAACTTTAAGGTAAGCTAATATGTGTTGTTTTTTGAGGAGAATGTGTTACTTTAAAGTAATTTGCATTGCCTATGTTTGGAATAGAAAGTTATACAGTAATGGGCATCAACTCGGAAGTAAAAATGATGGAAACCAATGAAATAGACAGTGTTACCCTCGTGATCCTGGATAAGGATATCACATCAAGAATTTTTTTCTTTTACACATTCAAGGATTTAGAGCATCTCCAGGCGCGTCCTCCAAAGCGTCCTCAAACGACATCGGATCGAGCATTTAGGGAACGTGTTTTGTTCGTGCCGTGTTTGGAGGACGTTCTTTATAGGATTTTCGAAAACACAACCAGTTATTAAATGTAGCATACAAATAAATATGTTCGCCGAGATTGTTTTCAAATTAAAATACAACAAACAATAAAACAACTAAACAAATGTAGTAAATGGGGCCAGATCAAGGTGTCGCGGCATTTGCTGATAATCCTTTGATCCTTCACATATGCTCAACGAGATCATTTTGAAGTTGCTCGTGAACATTGCTGTCACGGATCTATGTGTGTATGGCGAGGAAATCAGCAAAATCCGCAGGCAACTCATGATCAACCTCCACAAGAGAGGCCTGACACTCGTAGGGACCAACATGTCTCCTGACATGATTTTTGCGGTCATCCTCGATGATCATGTTATGCATGATCACACAAGTCTGCATCACCTCCCACATTTGGTCGTGAGACCAGCTTAGAGCAGGGTACCAGACAATTACAAATTGAGCTTGAAGCACACCAAATGCCCGCTCGATATCCTTCCTGCAAGCCTCCTATCGTGAAGCAAAGTAGCAATTCTTCTGACCTGATGGAGCCGAAATTGTTTTGATAAAAGCGGCCCATTTTGGATATATATCATCGGCTAGATAATAGCCTTTGGTATATTGGTGGCCATTGATCTCATAGTTGCATGGTGATGCATGATCTTCCACTATTTGCTGAACACCGGAGACTGCTACAACACGTTGATGTCATTGTGTGATCCCGCCATGCCAAAAAAAGAATGCCAAATCCACAAGTCATAATCTGTCATAGCTTCAAGCACCATACTGCAATATCCATGACGCCCTTTGTATATATCTTGCCAGGCAAAACGGACAGTTCTTCCACGACCAGTGCATGCAATTAATGCTTCCAAGTATTCCAGCTCTGGCAGCATTTTGTGCCATGATCCTTGCAGTCTCTTCTTCAGTTGGCCATCTCAAGTAATATTTGCCAAACTTTCCCACCACATCTCGGCAAAACTTGTACATGCACTAAATGGCAGTAGACTCACTCATGTGAAGGTAGTCGTCCTGTGTATCAATAGGTGCTCCGTATGCAAGCATTCTCATGGCGGCGGTGCACTTCTGAATCGATGAGAACCCGGCAATGCCTACAGCGTCGTGCTTCAGCTTCAAGTAGTTGTGGTTCCTTTGTGCGGGGCTGGCAACCTGTTGGCTGTTGCTGGTCGTCGACGGCGCCCTGGAGGTGGTCGCCAGATCGTGCAGGATCTGTCCCGTCGACTTCGTGAGACCAGTTATTTTTGTTATTTTTTTGTTATTTTTGTCACATTTATTCTACAAAGAATTTCAATGTGAGACCAGTGTGGTTGGATCAAGCATTTCATAAGCTTTCCAACAATAAATTTTTTGTTGAATTTGGTGCAGTAGATTTGAAAACATTTGAATTTGAATTGGACACCAGTATTTGAATTTATACTAAAAGGATTTAACTGAATTTGAATTATGGGCCTAGGCAGGAAAGCAAATGGGCCGAAACGAGGGAAAACGAACTGGGCTGGCCCAGTAACGCTTCAGCGCGCCACAGGCCAACTGACAGGGTGGGACCTACTCGTCACCGACGGTTAACAGCCGAAACGGTACCTTTTAACGTGGGCCGCGTGATTAGAATGACGATCTACGGTCGAGCGTCGTCGTCGTCGTCGACGAGAAGCAGACGCGGGCACGGCGAAGGTAGGGGGTCGGCGGTGAGCAGGGACTCCGGCGAGCGGCGGCGTTGATGCAGGACGACGTTGCAGACGACGGCGAGCTCAACGGTGGTCGTGGGAGCTCCGGGGATGGTCTCAATCAGTGGCTTGATCTGCGGCGGCTCACGGGCAGCGATGGCGCAATTGGGCGGCGCTGGTGAGCAATGTCGAGCGGATAGGGTGCGAGGAGGCTCAGAGGAGGGAGGGGAGGCGACTGGTGTGCTCAATTGAGGAGGAGGGGCTCTCCTTTTATAGGAGCCCGAGGTGGCCGGAGGTCTGCGGCTATGTTGACAGCGGCGCGACGATTCCGGCGAGCGAAGGGGACAGGCGAGAGCAGGGCTGCGTAGGCGACGTCAAGGCGGTGCTATGGAGCCTGCTAGCGAGGTAGGGGACGGTCGGGAGAGCGTTGGCGAGGTCGATGCCTGGCGGCACGGGTGCGGGAGAACGGCGAGGTTGTTGACGGCGACGGCGCTTGCGAGGGCACGGGCGCGTGTCAGCAGGTAGAGAGGGGGGCCAGGGGCGGCGTCGTTCGTCGGGACGACGGGTGCACTGCGTGCGTTCGTGGGCGCGCTCACGACGTCCTCGGCATGGCCCTGGGCTGTTCTGGGCGCGACGCGTGCCGTCGTTGTGGCCTTCTCCTCCGGCAACGGCGGTAGCTAGCATGTGCAGGGGAGCAAGGGGGAGCAAAGGGGCATGGTGGCCAAGGCTAGAGAGGGGAGGAGCTAGGGTTGGCCAAGCTAGGTGCTCCATGGCCGGCATGGCATGGATATGCCATGTTTTGGCCTCCATCTAGGGTTGCTGTGCAAGGTTGATGTGGAGAGGGGGCCAGGGGACAGGTAGGAGCCAAGTGGTAGTATTTGTAAATTTCAAATTCTTGCCAAATTTGGTCAATGCAATGTGGTTCCAAAACTTGAATTTGAGTTGTTTGGATGAGTTGCAATTGATCAGAGACACTCAAAGGTGGTGGTGGAATTTTAAAAACAAAGGAATTGCAAAATTTGCAAAGAGGGAGATTGTTGACAATGTTAAAAAGTCTCAACTTTGCATGAGCATAGTTTTTGATCCAAGATGAATTTGATATCATGGTCTTTACAAAAGTTGTTCACCTTGATGTTTAATTGGATGAGGTGCAAAGAATTGGATTTGTTTGGTTTGAAAATCTTGAAATCCAGGGGCTCAAAGTAGTGACCAGACTGAAATTGGCAGATTTGACCAATATCATATGTGATCACAATTTGAGTTCAAATTTGATTTTATTTGAGTTTCTTTGATTCCAAAAGTTGTAATAAGTGTTTACGAACATAATACAACTAATGGTGATGGCCAAATTGGGCTAGGTCAAAGATTTGTAAAAAATGGCATAAACACATGTGTGTGTGGAATTGGATTTTTCTTATTTTTCCATTTTGGTTCTCTTGATCCAATTGGGCATGTGTGAGGATCTATTTTAGGGTTAGATTGAGTTTGCTAAGAGTTTCAAACCATTTGAGGAAAGTGTGGGTGCATAGGTCAAGAATTGATATTATGGCTAAGTGCCACATATGCATCTATGCATATGTTTATTTTATTTTTGTTTCTCACTTGGATTTGTTGGTAAGTACTTTGTTAGGTGTGTTGAGGTATTTCAAATCATCTACACAAGGTAGCCATGGCAAAAGTTATTGTTTGCCAAAATAGCCATAGGCTTACATATGCCTTTTTCTTAATTAAGATCATTTCTTTTTATTTTGCTTTCCAAATGGATGGTGATAGGAGGGGTGAGGTTTAGGGTTTAGTGGGGTTTACAATGGTTCACCACCATTTAGAAAAGTAATAAAGGTAGGGGTCAAGATTTACATATTAGGGCTATATGCCCACATATGTCTTTTTCTTTTATTTTGGTTTCTCATATTTGATTCACTTTTTTTGAGATGGTTAGGGTTTTAGGGTTTTGGAAGTAGGTTCAAAGTAATAACAAACAATCATGGGAAAACACAAGCATTAGGTATGAGCACTAGGCACAGCACTTTATTTAATAAAGGTTTTTGTTGGTTCTCATTTTTGGAAAAAGGAAATTCATTTTCTTCTTTGTTTCAAAATTTGGGATGTTACAAACCCTTCCCCCTTAAACAAATCTCGTCCCGAGATTTTAAGAAAAGTTAGGTTCCTAAGAGAGATTGAGCAATTGGATTAACAGGAAAACATACTTGGCATGGCCTAGGGTGCCTCCTGGGCTTCAGTGGCATTTATGTGGTAGAGACGACCGTTGTTGTTGTTGTTGTTCTGGTTCCTTCTTGCTGCAAAGCGGCGCTGGTTCTGAGCTGGAGCAGCGGTGTTGGCGGCAATCTTGGCTAACCTCTCGGGGCACTCGTTGGAGTAGTGTCCCACCACGCCACACTCATAACAAGTGATGGTGGCCTTGTCCTTGGTGGCGACGGGGATGGCGTTGCTCCCAGTCCTTGGAGCAGTGTTGGTGTTGTTGTTGTTCCCATTGTTGTTGTTGCTGGTGGGGTTGTTGTTGTTGTTGTTGTTGTTGTTGTTGTTGTTGTTGTTGTTGTTGTTGTTGTTGTTGTTGTTGTTGTTGTTGTTGTTGTTGTTGTTGTTGTTGTTGTTGTGATTGTTATTGTTGTTGCCTCCGGGCTTCGGGGGTCCTCCATGGTTATTGGTGTAGTTTGGGCGGTAGGTCTTAGCAGTGGGCTTGTTGTATCTTGGAGCAAATCCTCCAGATGAGTTGTTGCGGTACTTCTGGGTATTGCTGGACCCATGCTGGTTCATCGTCCGGCGTTTGCGATTCTCGTTGGCTTGGTGAAGCTTCCCTTCCATCTGGATGGCGGAGTCCACCAGGACTTCTAGGTCAGCAAAGGGAATCTTGACCAGTACAGTCTGCATTTCGTCGTGCAGTCCGTTCAGAAATCTCTCTTTCCGCTTCTCATTGGTGTCAGTTTCATCCGGGGCGTACCTTGACAGAGTGAGGAATCTGTCGCGGTATTCTACCACGGACATCCTGCCTTGTTTGAGTTCACGGAACTCGTCTCTCATCTTTTGATCAGTCCTTGGAGCACATGGTATTTGCTAAACTTAGTCTTGAAGTCTTCCCAGGTCATCATCTGTCCCGCATTCATTACGCGGGCGCTTGTCCACCAGACTCGTGCAGGTCCTGACAGGTAGTGGGTGGCGAACAGTACTTCTGCGGCTTCAACTCCCGCAACTTCTAGGTTGTTCTCCATGGTTTGGAGCCAGTCATCTGCGTCCAGTAGCTCTTCGGTCTTGCTGAAAATGGGTGGGTTGGAGAAGCTAATTCTGTGAGGGCAGGATTATCAACAACGCTTGACACTATAAAAAGCAGGGCTTTTAAACCTTTTCTCTAAAAAGAAAAACAATTCTTGACACCTTGGAGTTCACCAAACCAAATATTGACCAAAATATCGATCAAATGTTAAACATAACTTTTAATATCCATAACTTTAAATAATAAAGTGTCCTTTGTCAGAATTCACCATTTTACCATTACCATACTTTTTTATGCCTCGAAAACACTCCCTTTGTTTCCAGAGCCTTGACCTGCAAAGTACTAAACCTGAGCACGATGACCGCCTGGAGCCACTCTGATCTGCTGGCACTTGTGGAACTCCTGCTACGCTTATGTGGTTTGTGCTCAAATCTTTAGATCCGATGCAGAATAGTCACATATTAGAGGCTTACAGCATACGTTGTTTCCGAAGAACTAAATCCACAGTAGTAATAGGATGCGTTGCTCAGTGGTACTTCAAGTATTTTTGTCTAGTTCAGTAACTCAAGATTGATTTCAGAAGAGAAAGATTCTAGAGAAAATAAGCAAGTCATGGATTTTGACGAATCAACATAAATATACTAAAGTGGACAGGACAAAATTCTTTCCTGCTCTGTGGCCAAAAAGCAATTGAAACTCGATCATCAACTCACTGGGAGATCACTGCTACACAATTCATTCTTATGCGTCATCTAAAAGAAATGCGGAACTATCAAGTCATTTTTCATTTAGATGAAATGCATGATATCCTTCCATCATCTACAAGACCACAAGGAATGCATGATCGTCAACTCACCGCAAAAACCCATACAGTGAAATGCTTCATCAGGAAGCAGTACCAACCACATCACATTGATGGATGTCAGAAGAGCAACACTGCAGCAGCAACTACAACCAGTATCACTAAAAACATGTTCTGCGATTGCGCTGAACGCATTCAGCAGTTCTGAATCTTTGAACCGCGAGGCTAAGACAGATAGGTTCCTCCTATCAGGAGTTCGTATCAAGTTTAGCTAGCAAAAGAAACACAGGAGCTGCTGAGTTTTCTGAACGACTGAACCTATATCTATCTATCTATATGCACTACTAGGCGTCCGGATCTGTTGTCGTCATGTCCGAGGCAACAAAACATCTGAAGAGGCGAACTGTCAGGACTCTTGCTCTGATCTTTCCCTACTCTGCATCGACATCCGGGTGTCGCAGCGCATTGGCAGCTGAATCAGAAGAACACAATGAGGCAGTTAAGCAACAGATTAATAATCTAAATCTCAGAGATTTGCAAAACAAGAAATTGGTAAGAAGGTCAGCAAGATAAATCCCAAAAACAGTTATAATGTGCAGAAACTTAGTTTTTATGTGCTACTGTAAGATACAAGCTGAACTTTGTTCACAGATTCTAACAGAAAATTAGTATCTTCTCAACAATGGCAAGATGAGATGACTGGACTGTTTCGGTTTTGTTGGTTCCATAACTCCCACTAGCGGTAACGAGTACGAAATGAACAAACTGAATTGTTTGAATCAAGGACAGTAGTGCAGACATGATTATGCGACTTATGGAATGTTTTTTTAATCAATATTTGAAGCATGTGTACAGAGGCTGGTAAATCCACAAGGCGCCTACTCTTTCCAACAACAATCAGATTAGTACACTCGGTGAAAATAAGAATCCACATATCTAGAATAACATCATTCCCCACAACCAATTCAAGACTACCAATATGTACTTCTCGCCAAAGATAATCAGGGAAGCAGATCAACAATCAAAATCTAACAGGTTTACTGAAATAAAACAAATCTTAACTATACCAAGAATACACCTCATGTACAAAACCTAAAAACAATAGTATGTGCATAAACTTGCTTCAATTTAGTACTATAGGATAGAACCTGAATTTTGTTCATAGGTTATTCAACACAAGTAAGAATAGGCTAAAACTAAACAGATATCACTAACTTGTCTGTCAGGCTGAAAGAGAGACGACTCAACTGTTTTGGCTAATTGGCTTTTGTAGTTCCATGATTTCTACTAGGTTTACTCAATAAATAATGTTTTAATTAAGCGGCAAATTGTAGCAAAATGACAGAACTTATTTTCTGAATCAAAGCAGTAGTATGAATCCAATATGTTCTATATAAAGGTTTGCTCCAAACATGTGGTTTATAAATAAAGAGGCCTTGATGCACAATTTGACAGACAACACATCTCTACTGCAGATATAATGTTCTGGTTTTACAACTGTACACGTGGAAAAGAAAAGAAAAAGGCCAAAAGATCACTAGAGCTTCAACGAATTCCGTAACCTGTGTCCGTAACTCTAGCATTTTCGCAATTCATATCTGTAAACTGTTGGCTGGATGTCGCATCTGCACACAGGGCACATCGGTTTGGTGTCGAGGACGCTCTGCATGCATGCGCCATGTAAGACGTGGGGCTTGCCGCATCCCGGCCACGCCGCGAGGTCATCGCCCTTCAGCGGCTCGTAGCAGATGACGCAATCCTCCTCGGTGGCGACCACCCTCCTTCGCTTCGCCGGCCTCGGTTCGCCATCCATCTCTTTGTCGTGCTGGGGGGCTTTGTGTTCATCATGGCCGCACCACACTGGCTCCGGCAGGTTCAGCTCCAAAGGGCTGCAGGGCGTGGGCCATTGTTTCGTCATCATGTCCTTGAGAGCGGCGCGCATCTGCCCCATGCTTGCCTGCGTGCAGTCCTCCTGCCGTAGGAGGCCGACTTCGACGAACACCATAACGCGGGCGGCGCCCGGCGGGAGGCTCACCATCGAAGCCAGGTTCATCCATAGCTCCCGGAGCTGCTTGTTGGAGCCCTTAGGGTATATCCGGTTGGCCAGCGACGCGCCAGCCCACGCCAGCGATCTAGCCCCGTAGCCGGCGGCAGCGGTGAGCCGGAGCTGGTACTCTTTTGTGCTCCCGCATGCTTCCACTCGGCCGTCCAACCATGCCGCCGAGAAGCGGGTGTAGCGGTACAGCACCAGGAGCTGGCTCTGACCTCCTTCTTCTTGGTCCTCCACGTCCGCGGCGGCGACCTCCATGAAGCCGGTAACTTCGGACGCGCCGTGGCTCTCCTCCTCATCATCGGTAATGGCAGTGCTCTCGACCACCTCCTGGTACTCCCACTCCTCGTCCTCGTCGTCATCCTCGAAACGGAGCGCCTCTCTAACGTAACCGTTCGCAAGAGCCGCCTCCTGACGCTCTCTGTCTTGCTGTTGGTAGTACTCCGCCGTGTGTCTCACCGGAATTGCAATAACGTTACCGTCATAAACGACGAAACGGGTGACCGTGTCGACGCAGGCGTCCTCCTCCCGCTCCAGCCAGAAGTCCTCCTCCAGCATCACTGGAGACGGCACCGACCTATAGTTCCACTCCGCCCATAGCTCGAGGCGCTGGACGTCGCCGGTCTTGGTGCGGAGCGCCACGCGCACCTTCTGGCCGGTGGGTGCGCTCATCGGGTGGACGAGCTTGGCGCAGCGGACCCACGCGCGCTGGCCGGGGTTGAGGACGAACTTCTTGCTCTCGCCGCTCCTGAGGTCCACGTCCCAACCGTCCGCCATAGGCGCGGCCCGATCGATCGATGGATGCCCTTGTCTTCTCCTAGCTTGGATCGCGTGCTTGAGGGTGCTTTGTTAATTTGTGGGCACAAGGGAATCATGGGTGCTGTGATTATATGGTCCACGTACTGGAGTCGACTCCGAGTTGAAGTCTCAGTGAACTACTGATACCGAGCCGGAGTCGATCCGTGCCACCGACCTAGTTTCATGCGTTCGGCAGTGTCCCTCGTTTGCTTCGTCTTCTCGGATCCAAGGAACCAACAATCAAACGAACCCGCGCATCCATCCATCGGAGTGGCATTTGGTTAATATCAAGTCAAGGAAGACTGCTGCCATGGAATTGACGTGGGCCTGATATGCCATATATGGAATTGACGTGGGCCTGATATGCCATGGAATTGACGTACCAAGTCGACTCCGAGTTGTGGTCTAATACCAAGTCGGAGTCGATAAGGAGCCACCGACCTAGTTTGTCATGCCGCGGATGGATGCGTACGTCCTCGTTTGCTTTGTGTTTTCGCCGGTACAAAAATAAGTCATCCATCCCTAGCTTCCACGCGCTGTACAGTCCAAGGAACCGGCGCATCGATCGATCGCAGTGGCCGTTTGGTTGATTGTCAAATTTGCGCGCTCGTTGGTTTTTGACCTGCCCGTTCCAGTGCTGCAAGAGCTGCTCCTACAATGCCCAGAACCCATTGCATGCAACTATCATTAATTTTTTTTCGAAAATTCCACCGATCTATTAATAATCATCAATGGTAGTACGAACTGACCCAAAAGTAATAAAAGCCACTTTTCCCCTCGCAAGGGGCTGACCCCCGCATCGTTTCTAGGGGCGGCTCGGGGGAAACCTAACCCGCCGCCGCCACCCAGCCCCCAGGCTCCACCCCCCCACCCTCGCCGTCACCGGATGACTTCACCGGGCTAAGCCCGTGTAGAAGACGGCGGTGGCGGGGCCTCTCCCGCGCGGCCGCGCTGCAATCGCGGATCGGGGTGGCGACTCTGCCCCGGTTGGGGAGGCTCGGCCCCCTGCGGTGGCGGCCGGTCCGGCGGCTCCTGGCGGCCTGGAGCCCCCCTCGCGCGCCGTGGACTCCTGTGCTGCGCCTCCGGTGGCTGAGCTCCGGCTCCCCTGCACCGGCCCGGCGGCGTCGACCCCGGCAGCCCTGTGGCTGCGGCTCATCGCGATGGGGTGGGGTGGCGGCCCCCTCCTGCTATGTGGTTCCTTTGTGCGGGGCTGGCAACCTGCTGGCTGTTGCTGGTCGTCGACGGCGCCCTGGAGGTGGTCGCCAGATCGTGCAAGATCTGGCCCGTCGACTTCGTCGGCGGCGAGGTCTGTGGTGGCCCTGCTTCGTGATGGCGCGGTCGTGGTTGCAGGTGTGTGCAGGCCAGTGGAACTGCAGGCTGGCTTCGGCCAGTTGCGTGGGGATGGCGGCCTTGAAGTTCCGGGCGAAAGTCTGCCCGGCTATGTCCGGCCGGCGGTGGCTGCGCCTCCGGGCGTTGTTCCCTCGTTGGAGGCACCGCTGTGGAGCACCCTCGGCCTCCAAGCTCGGATCAGGCTCTTCGGGTGAAAGCTTTGTCCCTGTTGGGTCGGGCGACGGACGTCGTCTCACGTCGCTTACCTCCTTTGGGGCGTCGTCTAGAAGACCTCGATCACATCTGCACTTCCTTTGGGCTGGACGCACACAACTTCGCGGTTGGCAGGTGTCCAACCGGCGATGTCGGTGTTCCGTGTGGCGGTTTATGTTGCAACGATGGCGTTGAAGAGTGATGGTTTGGTCACGGCAAGACCTTGTTAGTTGGCTTGGCCCGGCGTGTCCGAGTTCCCTCCATGCTGGTCTTTCGTTCCTGTGGAGTCGGAGCTGCCATGTTCTCTGAGGTCTTCTCTTGGGCGGTGTATGATGACCTGCAAGGGGCGGTCCAGGTGAAGTTCACCTTCGGCGCGGGTCTTGCGCATCCCCTAGCTGGAGCTCGTCTTCCGAGTCGGAGCTGCATTCCCCTACACGAGGAGCCACCTGTTTGGCATTGGTCAGCTTGAACCTCGCGGCGCCGCTTTGGCAAGGTCTTCTTTGGTGGTCGATTCTTCGGGGAAGTCGGAGTCGCTACGGGTGCGGAGTGATGACGATGACGCCGGTGAGCAACCTCAACGACAATCTTCGCCTAGGTGGTGTTTGTGCAGCTTCGGTGGGTTGCCAGGGTGGTTGTGTGTGCCCATGCGACGGTCGTGTTCCATGACGGTCGGCATGGGTGTTTACTGGTTTTTGGTCGGTTTTCCGTTAATAAACTGACCACCTATTCTTCTCTATTAATGAAAATGGGAAGTCTTGCCTCGTTTCAAAAAAAAAGTAATAAAAATTACAAAAAGATCTTTCAACCACCTAGGGACGGCTACAAAAACTGACGCGAGCCGAAGGCGCGCCGTTGTCCTCGCCCCTCCATCACCGGAGCCAGGCAAAGCTTTTCGTAGTAGAGCTTGTTGTAGTAGATAAACGAGAAGTTGTCATGCTAAGGTCCCAAAGGACCAGCGCACCAGAGCAACAACCGTCGCCAAAAATAACAACTGTAGATCGAAAGAGACTGATCTAAAAACCACACCAACGAACACGGAAACCGACCGTATCCCGCGAGATCCGCCGGGCACATGACTCCACGCGCCCTCCGCCGATGCTAGACGCACCAACACAGCGAGAATAGAGCGGGGAGCCTTATTCTGACATCAAGATGGAGCCGCCGCCTCACCATCCCAAAGAAAACACTGAAAAAACTAACAAAAAACGAAAACCCTCCCGCCGCGCCGGCGAGAGGCCGTGGTCCGCCACACCTCCAAGGCCCTAAGACCACCGGAGGCGGAGGAGACCAATTGCGTCGCCGGCGTGGAGACGGAACCCTAGATGGGTTTTTTCAGCCACCCCTCCCGATCGCTTCTCCCCCGCACGTACTGTTTTGTATCTCTTGACTACCTTGGAAGCAACTATCACTAATTTGGCGCCGCGCGCCTATTGTTTGCCTGGCATGATTAATTTTCCCCTGTTGCCCCATACTCTTGGTTTTAGCCTCGTTCACCATCGGTTATAATTCAGATTTTGTTGCTCTTTTCACCGAGATGAGATGCATCTTATTAGAGCATCTCCACTCAACTCCCCAGCACCTCCTTCTCTGAACTAATTTTATCGCCAGCTGGACCTAAATTTTCCCGCCGCGGCCTCAGAAGCCCAAAAATCGCTAGATTGGGCCGTTTTTTCATCCGGCGATCCAAGACCGAACCCAACTACCTGGGGAGCGCTTGCAAGCGCGGGATGGAGAGAAAAAGGCGTGAAGAGCCGAGAAGACGCGTGAACAATCCTGCCCTGCCAGTGGCCCCGTTCGGTCAGCGACACACGACGCGGTCCATCGTCATCTCCTCGGCTTCTACGCGCCATTACTCGTCGGAGCGGCAGGCCAATGGACACGCAGCAGAGTTATTGTCGTCTCCTCAGATTCTACGCCCCACATGCCATTACTGGTCGGAGCTATATATCCTCCCCCATGTTTCCCCCTTCTTCTTCCTCCACACACCGGCGACAGACCGTCGAAAACTCCCTCACCTCCACACGCCCCTTTCCGACGCGCGGAGATGGCCGAACGCTACCCTAGCAATGGTGCGGCGGCGAACGGGTTCGGCCACCGTTCTCTCCACAACTGGGATTCGCGCCTCCTTTACGAGGCCAACTTCCCGGAGCCACCCGATTTCCGTGGGCTTCCGTCTTGGCGGCTTAGCGTCAGCAGCGTCTACATCCCTCTGCCGTTGGTGGGGACCGCTGCGCTCGACGTAGAGATCTAGGTCGCCCTCGCCGTGATGTCAGATGAGGATCGGGGCCTGCCGGAGCGCTTCCCCGACAACCACGCCACGTGGGACAGATACTTCCGCAAGCGCTATGAGCGGGAGCTGGCATCCTATGAGGTCCCTCCTCCGCTGCCGTCGAGGAACAACTCGAACGGCAGGCATCGCTAGTGGAGTGCCCCAGGCCGCACCCTCACCGCCGTCCTCGACCACATCCAGGCGGGGAACTCCCCCATCCTGCAGATGCCCCAGAGGACTCCGGCGTCGTTCTCCGGGCGCCGCGGGAACTAATGGATGCCATGGAGGATGGCATGTACGTCGTCATCCTCGGGGTCGGCGTTGCGCTTGCGCTCCTCAGGTTCTGCGCCGCCAGCCACGCCGATGACCCAGCTCCACGCTGTCAAGCCGGAGCCCGTCTCGTTGCTGCATAACCGAGGCCGTAGCGGCGGGATAGTCATCCACGAGTGGCAGGGCCCATCGCCTCCGCGCGGCCACGACCGATTGGTCCGCGTCAAGTGCGATCCGGAAGAATAGGCCACGCCGGCGAGAAACCTGTGCAAGCCTAAGAAGGAGTCCGCACCGGTGACCTCCCCCGACGCCAAGGACGACGCGATTTTGAGGCAGTGATGGCGCGTTGGCTGAACGACTTCGTCCCCTCCGACCTCCAGATGTCGATGGACAAGGCGCTTTCTTGATCCTAGGTAGAGTGGGAGAGGGAGGAAGCGGAGCGCCAGCCGCGGCTGCTCGAGGAGGCCGCGTGGCGCCGGGCCCGCTGCGTCATCATCCTCGATGACAGCGAGGATGGCATGGGAGGTCCATCGCCTACTCCTCGACGTGTCGGGGCCCAGACCAGAGCAGCAGCCGCCAGCCACACTACTAGGAAAACCCTCATCTGTGGCGCACATTTTTGACTTTCTGTGGTGCATATTTCTGTGCGCCACAGAAGACACCCGACATATATTTATTTCCATGGCACATATCTACATGTGTCACAGAATATTAAACTTGTGTGTGGCGCACCAGGCAGCCATGCGCCACATAAATTTTCTGTGGCGCACCCAGCGGTGGTGCGCCATATCATTTTTTTGAATTTAAAAAATGGCGGCCAGATCTAGATCTGGAGTCGCCGGAATTTCGCTGGATTTTTTTAAAAAAAATTCGGAGGTCGCCGGAGGTGGGTGGGTGGGTGGGGTGGATGGAGGAGGAGGACGAGGCCAGCCAGAGGTTGTTGGTGGGTGGGTGGGTGGGTGGAGGAGGAGGCCAGCCGGAGGGGGTCGCCGGAGGTGGGGTGGAGGGGGTCGCCGGAGGAGGAGGAGGAGGTGGTGACGTGGGCATTACCCTTCGGGTAACCGACATTGCCCTATCCTGTACAACCTAACTGGAGGCCCATGAAGGTACTCGATGGCAAGACGGGCCACTTGGATGGCGCAGCAGAAGATTCCTTGGCGGTCAAGACAAGGAAGGAGCCGAACAAGGAAAGTTTAGAGCTAGGACTACTGTAAACCTAGTCGTACTCGGTTAGACCTCTTGAGACCTGGCCTCCTATATAAAGGCCAGGGAGAGGGGCTGCCGAGGGACACGATCAATCTTAGCAATCTTAGCCACTAAAAGTCTAGAGCTAGGTCGCCGCAGCACTTAGCCTCTCGACGAGATCTCAGCCGAACCCTTCGTCACCCCATTGTAACCTAATATTCTCGTAATTAAAGATCAGACAGGCAGGACGTAAGGGTTTTACCTCATCAAGGGCCCCGAACCTAGGTAAATCGCTCTCCCCGCTTGTCTGTGAACCGATGTCTCTTGTCAGCCTACAGGATTCCATCAACCCTAAGCCCCAATCGAAGGGCATTGCCGAGGATTACCCTCGACAATTGGCGCCGTCTGTGGGAACCCTGTCGGCACAAGATCGGTCATCGGCAGATCCAGTCATGTCATCGGCAGCTTCATCGACACCGTCATCGTTAAGTCTGGGAAGCCCGATTCGCTTCGGCTCCTATGAATTCACCCCGCACAGCGACTCGTCTTGCTCGACCTTTTCTGATCTACAAGGAAACATGGAGATGACCTTTGGCAGCGTCCACTACAACGTCAACTCGGAAGGAGTCCTTCGACTGTTGGAACCACTCGCCTCCAGATCGTCAGGTCCAAGCACGTCGTCATCAGTCGACCTTTCGGCTGGTCTGACAGGCTCAACGAACTCGCCCGCGCCATCGACTCCTTGTTCGACGTCTTCCATGTCGGTTGGATCCGACAATCCCGCCTCTTCGGAGATGACTTCATACTACTGCTTGAACTGTGATACCAGGCACGGGCTAGGATCAAGCGACACACCGTTCATCTGCAATGCCCAGTACTCATCGGGAGAGGACAGTATCGACAGCATCGTCCAAGGTGCCACCCGGAGTGCGACACACCACCAGGTTTATGTTGCCAATAACACGGGAAACACAAGGAACAGGGGGGACGGAGATCACACCCCCCGCTCCAGCAGACGAGCAAGTTTTGGGAACATCGCCAGTAACAACAACAGCGATTACACCATCGCAGAGGAGGAGTGGGCAGCAGCCAAGGTAGCCGTGCTTAACAACACACCGCTCCCTGCAGGAACCTCGGTTGGAACCCTCAACGCTTATCGCTCCATATTGGAGAAAAACCGGGAGCGACTATCGAAAGAGCAAGCCACCCTCGAGAGACGCCTATCCGCGGCAGACCAATCTAGTGAACGACGGAGAGGCTCGCGAGGAAGCGCCTCTCGAAGCACTCAAGGAGCAGGCAAGCGCCGATCAAGATTATCCAGGCTCTCGGAAGATGACGCCAGAGAAATAACGTCAAATCTGACCAAGTCCTTTATGACCACGGACACCGCGGGCATGCCACCGCCAAAAACCATCGCGGGAGCGACTGCCAATCTCGCAGCATATCTCATCAATCAGCGCCCTGAAGGTTCTATGGCCCAAGCCCATCGAGGTGCCCTAGAAAGTCTCGCAATATTGGGAGACAATCTGGTCCCGCGGAAGGAAAAGACCACGTTACAGGCCGGCGGCTCAAAGCATCACGCGAGAGATGCTCGAGATGAAATCACCCAGAGCAGAATCGACAAAGCAAGGCGACGACGCGCCGCTAGGGAGGAATATGACAGTGATTCTTCGAACGAGAGCCAGGAGAACAACGGCGAGCTAAGGGGGCCGATTGTTTAAGCTACAAAATCCGCGAGGCGATGCCACCCAGAAAGTTCAAACCTGCCCCTACTGACGCCGCCAAATACGATGGGCAGCAGGAGCCGAGGTCCTGGATAGACGACTACTTGCAGAATGTGATTCTGCACAAAGGAAACCAGATAGCAGCAATGCAATGCTTGCAGCTTTACCTGAAGGATTCAACACGAGCTTGGTTAAGAGGCCTGCCGAAGGGTTCCATCAAATCATGGGACGACCTAGTAGACGCTTTCGTTGCCAATTTTCAAGCAACATACAAGAGGCCCGTCGGGATTGAGGAGTTACGGCATTGCCAGCAGAAGCAGAAGGAATCGATGAGCGCATACATCGGGAGATTCACCAAGCTCCTAAACGCTGCCGAAGATGTTTCTGTCGACAGAGCAATCGATGCCTTCAGCGATGGCATCCGACGTGAAAGCTACGTAGAGGAACTCGGACGCAAAAATCCAAAAACCATAACCAAGTTAATGGAAATCGCCAACAGCTGGGCTGATGGTGAGGACAACGTACGAAAGCCGCGACAGCGCAGTGACGACGAAGACGACGACCAGCCGAAGCACGACTCGGGTGGACGAAGGGATTGCCACAATAAAAGGAAAAACCACAGTTACGACGATAGTAACCTGGTAGCTGCAGGATACTCTGATCGGCAGGACGATCGGTATGACGACAGACGAGACGATCGGCAGGACGGCAATCGGAACAACTCTGGAAACCGTGGCAACTACAAACCACGACCACAAAGGACTCCCGAGCTACCCTTTGCCGAGCAGATCAACGCTTCCTGCTACTTACACTCGTACGTTGATTCTAAAGACAACAAAACGAAGTCAAGCCACCTGCTCAGAGATTGTAGGCAGTTCATTGACATTCAGAAACTCATCCAGCAGCAGCAACAGCCACCACCGCCACCACCACCACCTCCACTGAAGCATCAGGTCCAGCAGGCTCAACCTCACCAACCCAATGAGGCGTTTCCACCACCACGCGGGAAGATGAGCATGATCCATAGGACAGGTGTTTCAAGAAGAGAAATGAAGAAGCTCACCCGAGAAATCAATCTGGCAGAAAGTATCATGGCGAACACCCCTGAGTATGTCGAGTGGTCGTCTCAGAACATTACGTTCAGCCGAGCAGATCACCCGATGACCATACCAAAACCAGGACACGCTGCTTTAGTAGTCGAGGCAAAGATCGGGTGGTTCAAGATGAGCAAAGTCTTCATGGATGGTGAAAGCGGACTAAACCTGATATTTGTCGACACAATCAAGAGTATGGGGATCACCATGAGAATGCTAGAAGAAACAGACACCTGTTTTCATGGGATTCTCCCCACTTCACCGTCGTACTCTATTGGTAAAGTGTCGAGGTTTTGACCATGGCAGATGCTACAGGGTAGCACATGAAAGATGTAGAGCAAGGCGGCGTTGGAGATTCCGGAAATGAGTCGGCACACGACGTACCCAGGTTCACGTCCCCTCGGTGGAGGATCGCTACGTCCTGCTAGAAATCTACTATGATCATAGTGTCGCCAGCGTTAGACGACTTGCTTTGGGGTAGCCGCCAGAGGCGGAGGGGGAGATTGTATCTAAGGAGAGATTACATGTATGATGAGATGCCCCTGGTGGCTTTATATAGGCAGCCACCTAGGGTTTACAGGTATAAGGCCGCTTGGGCCGCTACGCTTCATGGGCCTTCTGTAGATCCAGTCGCTCCGGGATTCAGTTGCTAGGGCGCATGGCCCAGTCGCCCGCCGACTGGAGCTGTCTTGGGCTCTCTTCATCTGGTGAGTGAGCTGGGTGATAGGCCCCCTAGGGCGTATCCCCATCAGTAGTCCCCGAGCGCGTCGTGGATTCGGCGCGGGCTTGAGGAAAGGAGCGAAGAGGCTTGGCGATGGGTCGAGGTGAATCGGCGACGGGCTCCTGAAATAGAGGAAACAATCGTGAAACACGAGCCAGTCGAAGCGAGCCAGTCGGCGTAGGCCAATCTGCGTGAACCAGTCGGCGTGAACCAGTCGGTGTGAACCAGTCGGCGTGAGCCAGTCGGTGAGAGAGCTAGTTGGCGAGAGCCAGTCGGCGAGGGCCAGTCGGCGAGAGCCGGTTGGCGAGTGCTGCTGCCTGGAGCGGGCCGAGTCCCCGAGCGTGGTGAATGGTGAGGTCGGGCGACCGGCGAGGAGCGCTGCCTGTAGCGCGGAGTCCCCGAGCGTGGCGAGTGACGAGGTCGGGCGACCGGCGAGGAGTGTTGTCCATGGCGCGCCGAGTCCCCGAGCGTGGAGAGTGATGAGGTCGGGCGACCGGCGAGGAGCGCTGTCTGTAGCGCGCCGAATCCCCGAGTGTGGCGGATGGCGAGCTCGGGCGACCGGCGCTGTCTGGAGCGCGTCGAGTCCCCGAGCGTGGCGAGTGGCGAGCTCGGGCGACCGGCGAGGGGCGCTGTATGGAGCGCGCCAAGTCCCCGAGAGTGGCGAGTGGCGAGCTCGGGCGACCGGCGAGGGGCGCTGTCTGGAGCGCGCCGACTCCCCGAGCGTGGAGAGTGACAAGGTCGGGCGACTAGCGCTGTCTGTAGCGCGCCGAGTCCCCGAGCGTTGAGGGTGGTGAGGTCGGGCGACTGGCACTGTCTGTAGCGTGCCGAGTCCCCGAGCGTGGCGAGTGGTGAGGAAGACACCCGACCGTTTGGCTGAGAAGGAGAAACAAGTACAACTGCAACAAGATGTATTTATGAAATATAATAAACACTTGTAAAAACATGCGACTTGTGGATTAAACACGCATTGTTAAATGGACCAGTTAGCAGTATAAAAGGTTTATGCATATCTTTTCATGAGTAGGCAGACCTCCAGCATCAAACACTTGCCGGGTAACAGGGACGCGATGCCAGCCGTTGAACCCGGAGACAAGGTTGGCCTTTTGGTACTCAGCCTCACTACTTCGACGGACGCAAAGAAACAGCAGACAAAACCGAAACCAATACCAATTATAGTTATACTAGTCATCAACCCGTGCATCTGCCCGGGCTAGTTATTATATGTAGTGACACTGTATTATAGATATATCAGTCTCAATAATAATAATAAAAAATTGGTTTCAATGTTTATAATTATTCATATGAAATAGAATATCTTACATAATTATTTCGAGGAATATCAATGGATATTTTATTCTATGCTCAAGCGAACTGGAAATAGTAGAAGTATTTGAATGATTGGTTGAGTTCCTGCCATTTAAATGTAGGGCACGACTCATATATAAGCCCAGAAATTACAGTCTAAAATATATATGAACTAACATATTTTAAAAAATTCAGCAATATTATTGATGGCTTCACTAATTGATTCCAATGTATCTAATACATGAGAAGTTCACTTTCCTAACTAAAAAAATAAAATAATACAATACGGCTTTTCAATTTCCCTGATCAAAAGCTTTGTACTCAATAATTAGGTCAGCTGGACTATTGTTTGTATTACGAAGTACCCAAAAGTGCAACTAAATAAAAAATGTGGATCTGTGATAAATCATTTCTAGCGTGTATGTTGGATATGTCCATCCTGGTAGAAGGAAAATTCTAAATAAAGAGGGCAATTAGTCAATGATATCCATATCATAACACAAACCGCTATTGCTTCACTACTCAAGGCCTAAGTAAGATCCCAAGAATCACTGATTCTATGAGATATGCTATATTCCTCGAAATATAAATTATTGATTTGGTGCTATAATCGGCATAAACCTAGTGAAGACATATCACGTATATATGTGTCAACAAAGGAATGTAATGACATATGTTCAAAAGGAAGTCACCTTTGGATGCAGTTATTTTATTTAATATCATTCGCAAAACACTATTTTATTTCTTGTATCCTGGATACTGGAACATATTTTATATAGAAACAAATTCTTCTCTATATGGCACTGCTTCGAAATAAGCTTTAACTATATTGAGAATGAGTAGTAAAAATAACAATTAACCTCGATGTATCAACTCTACAGAATAGCAGATGCTAATCCCTCTTATTATACATGCACATGCACTATACGCCTTAAATCATAGAGGAACATGCCAGCTCGCATGACTACATGCCAAAATAATTTCTGAGTAGAACTCAGCATGAGGAATGCGCTGTGCAAAATCATCGGATGACCAAGGCCACTTCTACTACGTGCAATTTGCAGTAAAAAAAAATAACTATAGGACACTAATAAAGAAATACACACGATGTGCCTATATATAGCTTCAGGTCTCTCTTCAGCTTTGGTTCGTGCACCCGTGCACCAACAAACATTAGAAAAGTGAGAAATTTTGCAACACCTAAAAAAATACGGAAAAATAAGTTACATGATAGAATTCAGATAATTTGGAAGTAAAGCTTCGTCCAGCCATATGCAACGTACCTAGCGACAGTTCACAGTTCACCATGAGCTTTCTGCTCTTTGACCCAGCTAGTAAATAACGTAAACAATCAGTCTACACAATCGGATCGTAAATTGCTAACCTGAGATCACGGAAGTTATGCCCGATCAACTAAGTAGAGTAAAGGGACGTTATCAAACGCGATGCGGATCGGCAAAGTCGGCGACAGGACATGCTTTCGCCGTTGCTGCTGGAGAGCCGGGCGACCTGTATGATTCAGATGATCCAGCAGTGAACTAATCTGGTTAGAAAGAAAGAGGAGAGGACATTAGTAACGTCAGAATCATATAAATTATGCCCGATCAGCTGATTAGAGTACACGTGTTGTCCAAAGCAGCGGTAGATTGGCAGATGCCAGCAAGAGTTCAGATTTCGCTGTTGTTGCCCGACAGGCGTACGACTTGCATGATGAAGATTAGGCCATGAAGAGGAAGATTGAGGCGAAACAAACTTTATCTCGCGAGAAGCTAGAACGGAGGGAGGCGACGATTTAGATTTGTTTTCCACAGAAAGAGGAGAGAACTCATGTGGTAGGAGAGGGCATCCACGCATCATTAACGGCTTTAGATAAACTAATGACGGATCGGACGGACATAAATTTGTATTTTCTAGGATTAACGTGGAGGCTTATGGGGAGTCTCCAATTAGTAAATATAAGATAGTCCCTGAGAGGGTTGTATGCGACTGCGTGGTCAACTTTGTAGATTGAACCAACATATGAATATATTTTGAATATAACATATATGAATATATAAATAAACTTAGCTGGACAACATGGCGGGCGAGTGCGCGACGGCTGGTCCGCGCTGGCGAGTCGGTGTGCTGTCGAGGTCCGCGGGCCGCCGCCGCGTTACGGCAGCAGCTGAGTCGCTGACGTTTTCCGTCATCGATTTGTCCTTTGTCTTTTTGAGTGATTTGCTGTTGCCGTACATGGAGGAGGCAGCATCGATCGACCCGGTCCTCCGTACCGAGCTCCGATCCCATCTCATGCACCGATCAATTACAACCATAGGGAAAGATTAGTATACATAACTAAATAATCTGAGTGCCAGATGCTATTCTCAACCGCATGTAATTTTGGCAATCGTTTGTACGGCAGATAGATAGAGTTAGTTTCTACATAGATCGGATCAATTAACTTGCAATATGCACAGGAGTGTACGACCTGGCTTTTGTCGGTGAAGAAAGGAACCGGGCTTGCTGGCCTTCACGTGGTCTTCTGAACAGCTTGGGACGCCAAGCCGCACGGCGGCGCGCACGCGTGGTCGTGCTCGCAAAGTCCAGCGATTCCTCGGCTGCAACTGATTTCTTGACGAAGTTGATCAAAAGGAGAGTCAACCAGATGCGATCTGGCGAGTGGAAGCGATGAGGGTCCCACCCGGATCATCACTCCAAGCGCGGCATGCCCCACGGTGTGCACAGACATCACAGTCAACAGCGTGGGAGGGACCGCGTTCAAAGGGAGCATCGTCCTCCAAATTACCCTTAGGGCTTTGTAGCACTTGTCGAAGAAATGGTGGACCTGCTGGACCCGATCCTGGAACTGTGCGACAGCCGAAGCTTTCGAGTGCTCCCTCCAGAAAATCTCCTCGGCTGATGACAGCTGGATCAATGCACGCGCTCGTGAATCCGCTTGTTCTCTTCAGCACGGTTCAGAGCTATGACTAGAAAAAGAATCAACGGAAGATCAGACAATACGCTTTTTTGACAAAGAGTAATGAGCACAAGGATCAGGTAACTTACAGTTCAAACTTTCAGTGGCCTTATGCAGTTCAGTAAGAGCATAGCGCTCTACGTCGGCTGCAATCTCGCCCTTCTTCTTGATAATGGCAGCCAAGGCATAGGTATTGCGCAGATCTTTTTCCATCTGCGCGATCCGATCTTTCATACGCTAGATTCGATCACCTTCAGAAAGAGCACCCGAAGAATCATCGACAAACGCGGGCACTGGGAAAACCTGCAAAGAACAGCGTCAAAGGCATGACGGATCGCTTCGCATCAACATCAGAAGTTACTCCCATCGGGAGAGTGCAAGTGAAAATGTCGTAAGAAGGGTGTACTAGCAACATTGCTAGCACGGAGTTTATTACAAACACAAGTTTTGCGACAGTACATCGTTTCACATCAAATCAAAGAGAACTTTTGTTACAAAAATCAAGGGGCTTGAGTCGGGGTCGATAAACTTGGGCCAGCCGATGTTTTCTTCGATGAAACCAGTTCAAGGAGCTGGCGTGCACACTTAAGAGCTGACGTTTTGAAGATGCTTAAATCAATAAACTGCCCATCTTGATCTTTTGGCAGCTCCCTAGACATCTCCTCAATGTCGGCCTTGAAGCCATGACCCATCATAAGTTGGAAGGCTAGGAGGGCACCATAGGTACGCGAAGTATGTTTGAATACCTCGATAACCTCCTTGGTGTCGACTGCGAAGGCGTCGATCAGCTGCCTCAGAGTCTTGTCTTGACTAATCTTTGGAAAGGTCATCGAGTGCATCCGCGACATGGCACCTTTGCCCTTATCAAGGAGCTCCCGTGTAAGCTGGTGTGCGGCAAGAGTCATCGACACACTGTTTGCCGGAGAATTGTTAGGGATTTTATCCATGGCATCGACAGGGATGTCAACGGCCTCTGCAGGGGAATGAAATGGGAAAGGTTACTATCAAAAGATCGAATCTGCAAAGTGATAGTCGACAGGGAAGCATAAAAGGAATTACCAAGCGAAGCCAAGGAAGACTGGCGAAGAAGTTCATCTTTTTCAGTCGCCCGAGCCTCGGCGACCAGCCTAGACGCTTCCTCTTCCTTCAGCTTCTCCTTCAGCTTGCGAAGTTCCTCCTTCAGGGAGTCGACTTCTTGGCGAGCTGCGGCGGCTATTTTGACTGCGCCGTCCAACTTCGAGGAAGAAGATTTAACTTCCTTCTGCAGTCGAACCTTGTTCGCTTCCAGGGATGTAAATTGGGAGGCGAAGGCCTCCAAAGAAGATATAACACCCCGCAGATCCTTAAGGAAAGGGGAAAAGCAGATGTTTGATGAAGAATCATTAATCACGGCACATTCAGGGAAATTCACGTTGCAACCGAAAAAAGACTTACGGGTTTTCCTGAAGGAGGGGTCGTGGCGGCAGCAGGAACATCCTTCCCCTAGAAAGGGAGGAAGCAGTCGATACCTGGGACGCAGGGGCTGCCGTAGGAGCCGAAGCTTCGGAAGCCGCGACATCCGGCGGAGCAGCGCCAGATTTGGCTTTCTTAGATGGAGGCTCGATGAAACCTTCGTCACTACGAAAGGAAATGGTTGACAAGAATTATGAAAGAAATGCGAATGGTAAAGGCAAAATACGAATTCTAGGAAAAATGGACTTACAGGTCAAAGAATTCATCCTCGTCGGCAAAGCCGCCAGTTGATCTCTTCGCGGGTGAAGCTTTGACCTCCTCCAAAGCTGCATTAACAAATGCATCATGATCAGCGTCGTCATCACGCACTGATCCCGCTGTGTCGCAAGTATCATTGGCTGGGGGAGGAAGATCGGTGTAGATAGCCCCAGAATCTATCGAGTTATCGTGTTCGTTCTTTGAGCCCGTATACTCGGCAGTATGAAAATCAACAGGGGCTGAAGAACCTCTTCCCTCGGAAATGTCGATTGGCGAATCATGCAAGTTTTCAGGAACTATGGGGATCTGTCGAAGAAAAGAACAAATAAGAACAATAGTAGTTATGTCGACAAAGTGGAACAAGGTAATAAGAGTATGAGAAGGAAAATTTACCTCTGACGGTGGATGATCGGCGTCAAGAGGAGAATAAGAAGATATCAAAGGGATCGAGTCTTCCTGACTAAAGAGAGTGAGGCGACGAACTTCATCAAGCAGCTCCTTTTCCGATAGTTCAGCGATGTTTATCCTGGTTTCATCCTTCGGACCCGAATACAACCACATCGAGCGAACTCTGGCCATGACTGGCTGGACTCGACGTTTCAAGAACACCGCGGACACCTCTGTGCCAATCATGGTTTGGCCATCGGCTTCTTTGATCCGAAGGAATTTGGCAAATAATTCATCGGTTGCTGTCCTTTCATCGGGAGAAAGGATGTTCTTCCAAAAATGCTTAGGCTTTGCTTCAAGGACATCGGTAAAGCAAGGAAGCTGGGACTCGGTTGTTAAGGAATCCTTAACATAAAACCATTTCAGTCTCCATCCTTGCACGGATTCTCTCATTGGGAAACTAAAATAGTTGACTTCTGAGCGAACAACAAACCCCACTCCCCCAATGACAAAGGGTCCATTGCTACTGCTGTATCTCTTTACGAAGAAAATTTTCTTCCACAACCCAAAGTGAGGCTCGATGCCCAAGAACGCCTCGCAGAGGGTGATTGATACGTCTCCGACGTATCGATAATTTCTTATGTTCCATGCCACATTATTGATGATATCTACATGTTTTATGCATACTTTATGTTATATTCATGCATTTTCCGGCACTAACCTATTAACAAGATGCCGAAGAGCCAGTTGATGTTTTCTGCTGTTTTTGGTTTCAGAAATCCTAGTAATGAAATATTCTCGGAATTGGACGAAATCAACGCCCAGGGGCCTATTTTGCCACGAAGCTTCCAGAAGACCGAAGGGAAGACGAAGTGGGGCCACGGGGCGCCGCCACACTAGGGCGGCGCGGCCCAAGGGGGGCCCGCGTGGCCCTAGCGTGTGGGGCCCCCGTGACGCCTCCTGACCTGCCCTTCCGCCTACATATAGTCTTCGTCGCGAAACCCCCAGTACCGAGAGCCACGATACGGAAAACCTTCCAGAGACGCCGCCGCCGCCAATCCCATCTCGGGGGATTCAGGAGATCGCCTCCGGCACCCTGCCGAAGAGGGGAATCATCTCCCGGAGGACTCTTCACCGACATGGTCGCCTCCGGAGTGATGAGTGAGTAGTTCACCCCTGGACTATGGGTCCATAGCAGTAGCTAGATGGTCGTCTTCTCCTCATTATGCTTCATTGTCGGGTCTTGTGAGCTGCCTACATGATCAAGATCATCTATCTGTAATGCTATATGTTGTGTTTGTTGGGATCCGATGGATAGAGAATACTATGCTATGTTGATTATCAATCTATTACCTATGTGTTGTTTATGATCTTGCATGCTCTCCGTTATTAGTAGAGGCTCTGGCCAAGTTTTTACTCTTAACTCCAAGAGGGAGTATTTATGCTCGATAGTGGGTTCATGCCTCCATTAAATGGGGACGGTGATGAAAGTTCTAAGGTTGTGGATGTGCTGTTGCCACTAGGGATAAAACATCGATGCTATGTCCGAGGATGTAGTTATTGATTACATTACGCACCATACTTAATGCAATTGTCTGTTGTTTTCAACTTAATACTGGAAGGGGTTCGGATGATAACCTGAAGGTGGACTTTTTAGGCATAGATGCATGCTGGATAGCGGTCTATGTACTTTGTCGTAATGCCCAATTAAATCTCACAATATTCATCATATCATGTATGTGCATTGTCATGCCCTCTCTATTTGTCAATTGCCCAACTGTAATTTGTTCACCCAACATGCTTATTCTTATGGGAGAGACACCTCTAGTGAACTGTGGACCCCGGTCCTATTCTTTTACATCGATACAATCTACTGCAATACTTGTTCTACTGTTCTCTGCAAACAATCATCATCCACACTATACATCTAATCCTTTGTTACAGCAAGCCGGTGAGATTGACAACCTCACTGTTTCGTTGGGGCAAAGTACTTTGGTTGTGTTGTGCAGGTTCCACGTTGGCGCCGGAATCTCTGGTGTTGTGCCGCACTACATCTCGCCGCCATCAACCTTCAACGTGCTTCTTGGCTCCTACTGGTTCGATAAACCTTGGTTTCTTACTGAGGGAAAACTTGCCGCTGTACGCATCACACCTTCCTCTTGGGGTTCCCAATGGTCGCGTGTTGTACGCGTATCAAGACTGTTTTCTGGCGCCGTTGCCGGGGACCTGAAGAAAAGTTACACCACAGAGATCTCTAACTCCCACGTCAACTCTGCGCCAGCAACTGTTTTCTGGCGCCGTTGCCGGGGAGATCAAGACACGCTGCAAGGGGAGTCTCCACATCCCAATCTCTTTACTTTGTTTTTGTCTTGCTTTATTTTATTTACTACTTTGTTTGCTGCACTAAATCAAAATACAAAAAAATTAGTTGCTAGCTTTACTTTATTTACTGTCTTGTTTGCAATCTCCATATTAAAAACACAAAAAAAATTAGTTACTTGCATTTGCTTTACTTATTTCATCATGTTTCCTTTTAATTTTACTGTAAAAGATATACCGGTAGGGCAAGGGTCTATAATTGGAAGAGATAATATAGAAGAATTTTTCACCCATGTTAGTATGCATGAAGATCTCAAAGATGTACCCCTTGCAAAAGCTGTTCCTACTTATGAAGATGCTTCTGTTTGTTTGGTACGCATGATGGAAGCTAGATTTATTAGTCTCAACCCCATGATACAACACATGTTTCTCACACTTTCTGATATGGAGAGGGGAGAGAAGAGAGATTTTGTTCTAAAAGTCCTAGTGCGAGAATTTGAGGATATAGCCAAAGAAGCTAGAAAAGTTTTTAGTAAGCATGATAGGCTTGGTATGATCACCGATTTTAAAAGAACACTTGAAAAGATGGATAAGGATAGAATTAAGTACACTAATAATGTTAATGATGGTGGGGAGATTAAAGCACCAATACCATGTAAGCTCCTAGCGATGCATGAAGCTCTAGATGATAATTATGCTTGGCTTGTTCGTGAAAATTTGTTTGATGAGAGTAGCAAGCCCAAGACTAATGAAAAGGGAGCCGCTGAAACCTATGTATCCAAAATACTATGCATGGTTGAGAAAACTCCACGCCCCGCTGTAGATGCATCATCTCTTGACAATACTTGATACACACTTTCTGCGCCTAGCTGAAAGGCGTTAAAGAAAAGCGCTTGTGGGAGACAACCCATGTTTTTACTACAGTACTTTTATTTTATATTTGAGTCTTGGGAGTTGTTACTACTGTAGCAACCTCTCCTTATCTTAGTTTTGTGCATTGTTGTGCCAAGTAAAGTCGTTGATAGTAAGGTTCATACTAGATGTGGATTACTGCGCAGAAACAGATTTCTTTGCTATCACGAATCTGGGTCTAATTCTCTGTATGTAACTCAGAAAATTATGCCAATTTACGTGAGTGATCCTCAGATATGTACGCAACTTTCATTCAATTTGAGCATTTTCATTTGAGCAAGTCTGGTGCCTCTTAGAAATTCGTCTTTACGAACTGTTCTGTTTTGACAGATTCTGCCTTTTATTTCGCATTGCCTGTTTTGCTATGCTTGATGGATTTTTCGATTCCATTGACTTTTAGTAGCTTTGTGCAATGTCCAGAAGTGTTAAGAATAATTGTGTCACCTCTGAACATGTAAATTTTGATTGTGCACTAACCCTCTAATGAGTTGTTTTGAGTTTGGTGTGGAGGAAGTTTTCAAGGATCAAGAGAGGGAGATGATACAATATGATCAAGGAGAGTGAAAGCTCTAAGCTTGGGGATGCCCCGGTGGTTCACCCCTGCATATTTTAAGAAGACTCAAGCGTCTAAGCTTGGGGATGCCCAAGGCATCCCCTTCTTCATCGACAACATTATCAGGTTCCTCTAGTGAAACTATATTTTTATTCCATCACATCTTATATACTTTGCTTGGAGCGTCTGTTTGTTTTTGTTTTTGTTTTGTTTGAATAAAATGGATCCTAGCATTCATTGTGTGGGAGAGAGACATGCTCCGCTGTTGCATATGGACAAATATGTCCTTACGTTTTACTCATAGTGTTCATGGCAAAGGTTGAATCTTCTTTGTTAAATTGTTATATGGAAACGGGAAATGCTACATGTAGTAATTGCTATAATGTCTTGGATAATGTGATACTTGGCAATTGTTGTGCTCATGTTTAAGCTCTTGCATCATATACTTTGCACCTATTAATGAAGAAATACATAGAGCTTGCTAAAATTTGGTTTGCTTAATTGGTCTCTCTAAGGTCTAGATAATTTCTAGTAAAGTGTTTCGAATAACAAGGAAGACGGTGTAGAGTCTTATAATGTTTACAATATGTCTTTTATGTGAGTTTGCTGCACCGGTTCATCCTTGTGTTTGTTTCAAATAACCTTGCTAGCCTAAGCCTTGTATCGAGAGGGAATACTTCTCATGCATCCAAAATCCTTGAGCCAACCACTATGCCATTTGTGTCCACCATACCTACCTACTACATGGTATTTCTCTGCCATTCCAAAGTAAATTGCTTGAGTGCTACCTTTAAAATTTCTATTTTTCATCTTTACAATATATAGCTCATGGGACAAATAGCCTAAAAACTATTGTGGTATTGAATATGTACTTATGCACTTTATCTCTTATTAAGTTGCTTGTTGTGCGATAACCATGTTCCTGGGGACGCCATCAACTACTCTTTGTTGAATATCATGTGAGTTGCTATGCATATCCGTCTTGTCTGAAGTAAGGGAGATTTACCGCTAGAATGGTTAGAGCATGCATAATGTTAGAGAAGAACATTGGGCCGCCAACTAAAGCCATGATCCATGGTGGAAGTTTCAGTTTTGGACAAATATCCTCAATCTCATATGAGAAAATTAATAATTGTTGAATGCTTATGCATAAAAGAGGAGTCCATTACCTGTTGTCTATGTTGTCCCGGTATGGATGTCTAAGTTGAGAATAATCAATAGCGAGAAATCCGATGCGAGCTTTCTCCTTAGACCTTTGTACAGGCGGCATAGAGGTACCCCTTTGTGACACTTGGTTAAAACATATGTATTGCAATGATAATCCAGGTAATCCAAGCTAATTAGGACAAGGTGCGGGCACTATTAGTATACTATGCATGAGGCTTGCAACTTGTAGGATATAATTTACATAACACATATGCTTTATTACTACCGTTGAAAAAATTGTTTCTTGTTTTCAAAACCAAAGCTCTAGCACAAATATAGCAATCAATGCTTCCCTCTGCGAAGGGCCATTCTTTTACTTTTATGTTGAGTCAGTTCACCTATTTCTCTCCACCTCAAGAAGCAAACACTTGTGTGAACTGTGCATTGGTTCCTACATACTTGCATATTGCACTTGTTATATTACTTTACATTGACAACTATCCATGAGATATACATGTTACAAGTTGAAACCAACTGCTGAAACTTAATCTTCCTTTGTGTTGCTTCAATGCCTTTACTTTGAATTATTGCTTTATGAGTTAACTCTTATGCAAGACTTATTGATGCTTGTCTTGAAGTACTATTCATGAAAAGTCATTTGTTTACTCATGTCATTTACCATTGTTTACTCATGTCATTTACCATTGTTTGGATCGCTGCATTCATTACATATGCTTACAATAGTATGATCAAGGTTATGATGGCATGTCACTCCAGAAATTATCTTTGTTATTGTTTACCTGCTCGGGACGAGCAGAAACTAAGCTTGGGGATGCTGATACGTCTCCGACGTATCAATAATTTCTTATGTTCCATGCCACATTATTGATGATATCTACATATTTTATGCATACTTTATGTCATATTCATGCATTTTCCGGCACTAACCTATTAACGAGATGCCGAAGAGCCAGTTGCTGTTTTCTGCTGTTTTTGGTTTTAGAAATCCTAGTAAGGAAATATTCTCGGAATTGGACGAAATCAATGCCCAGGGCCCTATTTTGCCACGAAGCTTCCAGAAGACCGAAGGGAAGACGAAGTGGGGCCACGGGGCGCCGCCACACTAGGGCGGCGCGGCCCAAGGGGGGCCCGCGCAGCCCTAGCGTGTGGGCCCCCCGTGACGCCTCCTGACCTGCCCTTCCGCCTACATATAGTCTTCGTCGCGAAACCCCCAATACCGAGAGCCACGATACGGAAAACCTTCCAGAGACGCCGCCGCCGCCAATCCCATCTCGGGGGATTCAGGAGATCGCCTCCGGCACCCTGCCGGAGAGGGGAATCATCTCCCGGAGGACTCTTCACCGCCATGGTCGCCTCCGGAGTGATGAGTGAGTAGTTCACCCCTGGACTATGGGTCCATAGCAGTAGCTAGATGGTCGTCTTCTCCTCATTATGCTTCATTGTCGGGTCTTGTGAGATGCCTAACATGATCAAGATCATCTATCTGTAATGCTATATGTTGTGTTTGTTGGGATCCAATGGATAGAGAATACTATGCTATGTTGATTATCAATCTATTACCTATGTGGTGTTTATGATCTTCCATGCTCTCCGTTATTAGTAGAGGCTCTGGCCAAGTTTTTACTCTTAACTCCAAGAGGGAGTATTTATGCTCGATAGTGGGTTCATGCCTCCATTAAATCTGGGACAGTGACAGAAAGTTCTAAGGTTGTGGATGTGCTATTGCCACTAGGGATAAAACATCGATGCTATGTCCGAGGATGTAGTTATTGATTACATTACACACCATACTTAATGCAATTGTCTGTTGTTTTCAACTTAATACTGGAAGGGGTTTGGATGATAACCTGAAGGTGGACTTTTTAGGCATAGATGCATGCTGGATAGCGGTCTATGTACTTTGTCATAATGCCCAATTAAATCTCACAATATTTATCATATCATGTATGTGCATTGTCATGCCCTCTCTATTTGTCAATTGCCCAACTGTAATTTGTTCACCCAACATGCTTATTCTTATGGGAGAGACACCTCTAGTGAACTGTGGACCCCGATCCTATTCTTTTACATCGATACAATCTACTGCAATACTTGTTCTACTGTTCTCTGCAAACAATCATCATCCACACTATACATCTAATCCTTTGTTACAGCAAGCCGGTGAGATTGACAACCTCACTGTTTCGTTGGGGCAAAGTACTTTGGTTGTGTTGTGCAGGTTCCACGTTGGCGCCGGAATCCCTGGTGTTGCGCCGCACTACATCTCGCCGCCATCAACCTTCAACGTGCTTCTTGGCTCCTACTGGTTCGATAAACCTTGGTTTCTTACTGAGGGAAAACTTGCCGCTGTACGCATCACACCTTCCTCTTTGGGTTCCCAACGGCCGCGTGCTGTACGCGTATCAGTGATGAACACAACAACGTGGAGGATTGAGTTAGGGGTGAGTTGCCACAGTTGGATTTCGTAAGTCCGCAAAAGACGATGAAGGAATTCGTGGGCAGGAAGCGAGAGACCCCGATACAAGAACGACAGGAACATCACGGTAAAACCAGCAGGAGGATTGGGCCGAGAGATCGCACCTGGAAGGATCACATTCCCCTCATCGGAGGAGATTAGCCCGAGGCTTCGGGCCCTCTTCTCATCACGCTTGGAGGACGCTAGCCAGTCTCCGGGTTTGGCTATCGAGCTTGGTGGCGCTAGCAGCGCCGGAGCTGGGGGAGGAGCATCTGGAGCGCTCCTCTTCGGAAGATTCGAGGAGGCCTTGGCGGCGGCGCCACCGCTCGTGGAGCTGGCGGCGGCAGCGAGGTTCTTCTTTTTCACCATTGCAAGATCTGGAGAAGATCTAAAAAACGATGGTGGCGGCGCAACGGTTGTGAAAGAGAGAGGTAGAAGAAGAACGGGAAGATGCTACGGTGAATAAGAAGGGAATGCTAAGGATTTTGTCCTCTGAGATTTTAAGTAAGGGAGAACTTGAGGATTGCGGGGACACGTGTTGTTGTTTCCAGTTCTTTAAGAGGACCCTTTTTCCGTTGTTGATCGCGGAAATCAAGGAGACGCCTTGGTAACCGTGCGAAAAGGGAGGATATTACTTAGAACCAGAACAAGGCAGAGGTAGGATGGGCCCAATGGGTCGTGTCCTGTCAGTCAAAACCAGGGTGTCAATAACGTCATCAGTGACGTCGTAAAAATTGCTCGAAGCATTCGAAGGAATATAAAAGATATCGGATGGTGGACTTGAGTCCACGTACGGATGCGAGCATCCGCTCCTAGACTCGGGGGCTACTCCCATCGGGAGCGCTGGACGCGCACCCGATAACTTGAGGAATCGAAGATATTCGTGTGAAGAAACAACTGAAAAAAAAGATGGAATGTTCAGCTCAAGTCTTCACCCGGTTGCAAGCGCCCGTGTCCAGACTCGGGGGCTACTCCCATCAGGAGCGCTGGATGCGCACCCGATAAAACTTTTTTGCACTCTAGGATCATGCCCGGGGACTTGATTCTGTGTAGGGTAACGTTGTTTTGCCATCGGCAGTTAACCAGCAAAAGTTGGGCACGTTACTCATTATCCCCTACGCGCGGAAAACTTATCGAAGAATACAAGCCTTAGTGCAAATATATCGGATGACCCATGAAGACTTGTAGAGAAACTTCGGCAGAGCAAAACGTTCGAGTGGTACAACTTGAGTCTACGCACGGATTGCAAGTATCCGTACCTAGACTTGGGGGCTACTCCCATTGGGAGCACTGGACGCGCACCCGATAAAAGAAGATGATGCTGATACAAGATGGACAAGAACAATCAAGGAAAAGAACATTAGGTGGAGGCATGCTTTAGTCTCTACCCGAACTATCTTCGGCTAGACACTCGGGGGCTACTGACGTGGGCATTACCCTTCAGGTAACCGACATTGCCCTATCCTGTACAACCTAACTGGAGGCCCATGAAGGTACTCGATGGCAAGACGGGCCACTTGGATGGCGTAGCAGAAGATTCCTTGGCGGTCAAGACAAGGAAGGAGCCGAACAAGGAAAGTTTAGAGCTAGGACTACTGTAAACCTAGTCGTACTCGATTAGACCTCTTGAGACCTGGCCTCCTATATAAAGGCCAGGGAGAGGGGCTGCCGAGGGACACGATCAATCTTAGCAATCTTAGCCACCAAAAGTCTAGAGCTAGGTCGCCGCAGCACTTAGCCTCTCGACGAGATCTCAGCCGAACCCTTTGGCACCCCATTGTAACCCAATATTCTCGTAATTAAAGATCAGACATGCATGACGTAAGGGTTTTACCTCATCGAGGGCCCCGAACCTGGGTAAATCGCTCTCCCCGCTTGTCTGTGAACCGATGTCTCGTGTCAGCCTACAAGATTCCATCAACCCTAAGCCCCAATCGAAGGGCATTGCCGAGGAGTACCCTCGACAGGTGGTGGTGGTGGTCACCGGAGGAGGAGGTGGTGGTGGTGGTGGTCGCCGGAGGAGGAGGAGGTCATCGGGTGTAGGAGGAGGAGGAGGTCGACGGTGGTGGAGGAGGCCAGGTGTGGAGGAGGGAGAAGAAGAGAGGAGAATGAGGAGAAGGGAGAAGAAGGGAGGAGGAGGAGGAGAAAAGAGAAGGGCGCCGCCGAAATTCAAATTTCGGCCTAAGAATTCTGTGGTGCATGTGCATTTGGTGCGCCACATAATTTTTTTCGAAATTTTTTATTTTTGCAAGAAAAGATCTTGACTTTGCCTTAAATTTTTACTCTTTTCGAATTTGCGAATTCTAAAAATTGGCTACCGGGTAAACCCAGGCTAAATGGGTAAATCTAGTTTGAAGATTTCATGACGCAATTTGGTAGGAAAAGTTGAAATTCGTGTTTGTTAATTCTCATTAAAATTAGATGACATAATACAGGAGCACCTCGAAGGATTTTATTTTTAAAAATTTCTATCTATTTCTTTCGTATTTTACAAAGTTAAAAAAGACGATATGGGGGTGAAGTCCGTGGAGAGCAAAAAAACCTAGATCTACTTCGCACATTTTGTGCCGCATATACCTACATGCACCATAGAAATGTGGCCTGCTACTATCAGGCGTGGGCCCGCACACAGAATTCTATGACGCATATGCTAACGTGCGCCACAGAAATCCATCTTTCTGTGGCGCATATTGGCACATGCGCCACAAAATTGCCTCCAACCATGTGCAATACCGGACCCCACGTGGGCCCCATAAAGTTTCTGTGGCCCATCTGGTTACATGCGCCATAGAAAGCAAGAATTCTGTGGGGCGCCATTGTTTGATGCGCCACAGAAGTTGAAAAATTCTGTGGAGCATATTAACCTATGCGCCATAGAAATGTTTTTGTAGAGCACGCACTTTTAGGTACGCCACAGAATACATTCCTGCCTATAAGGATTTTTCTAGTAGTGTCACAGGCAACACCGCCGAAGGACGACGACGATTGCAACGACAACGGTGACTACACGGCATTTTACCGCTGTTTCGGCATGTAGAACGCCGTTTTATTAGTTTTTTATCTACTGTATTTACGCTGATTTCGAATATATGTGCGAATTTGGCGAAAAATGAATGAGCTAGCCTATATTATATGAATTCCTGTAAATTTCGCCTAAATTTTACTATGTTTATTTGAAGTTGATCGCCAAATTCATAGTTTTGCCTCGATTTCCTAGGCTCGCCGCTAGGAAACTGGGCCTCCCCAAGCCGAAAGCTTCATCTATCCGGCGCTAACTAGCGCCGGATTTCGGCTTGGGAGCCTAACGAGTGGAGATGCTCTTAGCCTCTTCGGCATTCAGCCGCACTAGTATAATTCATATTTTGTTGCTATTTTTGTTGATCTTCATCATTATGGGCCCTAACCAGTTTGACATGTATCTTAACTAGATGACCAGGCGAGCTTCGCCTCGCCGCCTGCATAATTTAGACATTGTGTTACGCTTGAGGGTTGATCTTTAAAAGCAAAGCCTAGCTAGCTTACGCATCTTCTATAGCAGCATCTCTAAGACAGCATTGTGTGTTATAGTTTAAGTTTGTAGAAGCAGCCGTGGAGAGCTATGCTCAGCCTTAGACGTAGTCACTTTTAGATGTATGAATTCAGCATGCATCCCTTTACTGAAGCTTCAGGTTGTGTATAGTGAATCATTTTTTTGTCTTATACACACTTGAGAAGCAGCCAGCGGATAGACTCTTCGGCATGGGGAGGGGGACGCGCCGGTGATGTAGATAGGGCTAGGTTTAGAGTCTTCGGCGGGATGCCGTGGTATTGGAGTCAAGCTCCAGATCTTGTGGGCAAGATCCGGTGCGCATGGTGGTGGCGGCGGCGCGGCAAGGAGCTCCGGCGGTCGGAGACGACGGCGCTTGACCTTCCCCCATGGCTCTCCGTCAATAAGCTCAAGGTTTGCTCTCTCTCTCTCTTGGATTTCCATCTATGCTCTGTTTGTCCTCTTCCCACTGGCCGGCCGTGGTGGTGAGGGGTGGGGAAGATGGACGGAGGGTGATGGAACGTCGGAGAAGAGTAGGGGCTCTCTTTCCCTGGTGTATTGGTGTGACACCGGTGAATGGCCGAGGAGCTGTGATGTCAAGTCCCTAAGGTGGGGGATGGAATCATATGCTCCTCCTGCCAAGCCTCTCTTCAATAAGCACGGGTGGTTGCAAAGATGTGCCCTCGACATCCTCGACATCGACCTGGCCGGCCGTGGCGGCGAGGAGGAAGATGAAGACGGCGACGACGGTGTTGTCTTTGGTGGCCATATTGTGTTGAGTTCTTGCTGCTCCAATCATCTCTGCCTGCCTTCTCCCACCCATGGCAGGAGTGTCGTGATTGAGGGCGGGCTAGTCGACATCGAAGGAGCTGGCGAGAGTTCATTTGTATGGGCTTTCCGAAGCTTGGAAGCAATTTCGGCGTGCTTCATCTCGACGGCTGCGTGCCGTTTGTTAACACCGGTGAGCTCCGGCATCCTATCAACCTCCATCGGAGGCCTACTTCCAGGTCAGCGGCCGCGCTCAACGTCGACATTGCAGCAAGTGGTTTGTCTTCGCGGTGGTGCTCGACGGCGGTGCAGCTGACCTCTGGCTCGGCAGAGGAGAGAGGGAGGGACCTGATTGTTTTTTACATCTCTCAGCGAAGTCTTCTCCATATATATTGGGGACTCATGTTTTACTTTACCTTTGTATTGGGGTCCTATGTAATAATGTACACCTTCACTGTTTGGATATTAATATAAACTTCCAGGTCCTTCGGGCTCTTCTTGCTCAAAAAAAAAAAAACCAAAGACCGTCCAAGGCGATGGCCACAAGTCAGGGACACACAAATGTCACATTGCCTGAGAAGAGCCCAGCTTACCGTTCAGATAAATGTAACGTACGATCTTGTTATCCAAACAAAAAAAAACAAGTAAACTCAATTACTTCAGTAAAAAAGTTGATTTCCTTGCTCTAAGCACATAATTCAAGGTTGATTTCCTTACTTCAGATAGGACAATGTATGTGTCCGTTACAAAAAACATGTGTGCTTGAAGTAAGCATACAACCAATTTAAATAGATGCAAAGTTTATTTCAATGATTATTTTCTTATCTTGAACAAATATAAAGGGAAATATGTGCCAAATTTAGACGCTCGGTCCACTAGCTTTGAAACCTTCCATGATCACAACACAATCCTGATTCTTCAGCTGCAACTGATGTTATAGAAAATAGAAACATGATGTTAATGTGCTAGAAAGTGGATATCCTGCAAAGAGAATCAACTGATTAAATAAGACGGATATATTTTTGGAATCTTGATACAATATTCCATTTTAGCACATCACATCAAGATTTTGTTCATGAGATGCAAGGTATACCTGTATACTAATCAAACTGCAAGGATCAAAATTTTACTAATTTGCGGCTTCCTTGGAACCCCATGTTAATCCTGAGAGAAAACAATATATGAATCAAGTTTTTTTTTTCCAATCAAGCCGCTGACTCAGCTGCAACAAATGGGAAATTAGTGTTCCCTCTTCTTACGATCGATGAAATTAAGTGAGTGCAGTTAGTTCTCATGTGGTGCATTAGCTCTGTTCTACAAATACTCACCACCGACATGGGCGGGCCCAGGATTTATTTAATGGGTATTCAAAATAAAAGAAATAGTAAAAAAGGTGAACGTATGGGAGATTGAACCCAAGACCTGCTACTGTCGGTAATCACCCATAGCCAGCTGCACTACAGTATACTTCATGTCAACTATACAAATGGTTTCCATACATGGTATATCTTAGTTTATGGCTGTATCATATAATATGAAAATTTTGCCAAAATTCATGGGTATTCACCTGAATACCCATGAATACACATGGGCCCGCCCATGACCACCGACACCTTAACTTGTATGCGTTATTAGCTTTCAATACAACCAAAAATAACAAAGTGAAAGTGGAATGATGTAATATACTGGGAGAATGACATTAGATTCACTCATAAGCAAGGAGTGCATTGCGATTTCTAATTCTAAAAGGCATCAAGTTCAGTCACATATTAACATGGGGCATACGAATTACATCAAAGGCGAAAGAAGATAATTTGAAATAGAAATACACATGATGACAGTATCTAGGATTTACTCCTGAGAGCAGCGACCCAAAAAGTCCCTGTACAGAAACAATGAAGTCCCTAAAATCCATCACCTTATGAAGAGTTTGCTCTACAAAATACTGTAGAGAGTAACAACCCGATGAGTTAAGTTGCATTGAACTAATTAGAACTACTAAATAGTACAAAGGTTTTAGTAACTGGTCATGGAAAATGTGTCAATGAACATAGCTAACCGTTACACGCCTCTCGTTCTATCAGAGATGATGCATACAAACATCATAATATGAGCAAGGCAATTTTATGCAAACTTTCACTTTTGTACCTCGACCTTGCGGCCTGGTCAAAAATATGTGTATGCAACTTTGCATATATCATATTACACTGGATAGAAGAAACCAGATATGATAGCAAAGATCGCCACTGGTAGAAAAAAGGCCAATAGTCGCGGTTTGCAACGGCCATTAATACCGGTTGCGCAACCGGTATTTTATGCGCGACTAAACCCCCCCCCCCCCCCCAGTCGCGGTTGCTTACAAACCGCGACTAAAGGTCCGTCCACGTGGGCGCCAGGCGACCGTCGGGGCGGAGGACCTTTAGTCGCGGTTCTTCTGGCCAACCGCGACTAAAGGCCGCCGCAGGTTTAGGGTTTTAGCCCCCTCCCCCCCTAAATCTGGTTTCTTTTTAATTTGTATTGTTTTATTTCTTTTGTGTTTTATTTTAATTTTGAAGGAGTTTCACATATTCTACGGTACTACATACATGCATTTGAATGTACAATTTCAAACAAATTTGAAATTAGAACCAAAAAGAATTATATTCAATATCGGATGACCATATACAATTTTGAACAAGTTTCCTGTAATATCCCAGGTAATGGGGTTACAAAAATAGAGGAACAGATGTGTGCATTGCATTCATGCATAGAAAATCTGGGGAATTTTCGCGCTTTAAAGTAAAACAGTCACATTAATTGAAGTTTCACTTGACCTTGGTGGAATTGAAGTAGCTCATCAAGTCAAGCGCTATAAACCTCAATGTGACCTTGTTAAAACCTTGTTTTGGGTAGATATGGTTGGATCTAAAGGGTTAGATCAAATGGAACTAATAATCAACACAACAACACTTTACTCAATGAACTATTGCTTGATCCTATAAAAGATTATAATATGGTAATCCTTGCCATAGTATATGAACATCTACTCAATTACAAACCAAGTAATAATAAAATGGAGAAACCATTCTTGACTTATCTTTTCCATGTCTTAAACTAATCCATGATCCTACCATGAACCTCATGGTATTCATTCTATTTCAATCTTGGAAACAAGATAAGGAGAACCACTCCAGAAATAGATATTCTTCTCCATTCCAAGTTATTACACATCAAACCTAGAGAGGTGAGAGTTCTATAGTATTTATTAGAAAAGCAATGGAAAACCTTAAGCTAAAACCTTGGATATACATCCATGTATTCCAACCATCACCTTGAAGAGAAACCCTAGGATATTATTCCAGACCATCCCTAGAGAGAGAACCCAATTATATTAAACATGGATATTGATGATCACATCAACCTCTATGGAGCCTAACTTTAGGTTAGTATTAAAGTCCTTCCCCAAATGAGAGAGAGACCACTCATACCAATCTTAGCTTTACCTATTTCAGAATAAAGGACAACCTTTGAACTAAAGTATTAGGAGATTAACCATTTCATCTTGGAGTGGTGAGACAACCTAATATCACATGGAATAAGATTATATCTATGGATTGATAAAGTAGGGAGGATATTAACTCAATCAAGACAATGCCCGATCATGGAAATGAGAAACCTAATTCTAGAGAGATAACTTAGGAAGCCAAACCTTGATCATTATAAATTGAATGATGATCATAAACCCTAAGAAATTGAGGTAGAGATATCAAGAACAAGTTGACCATGTCTAACCATGATCATGCTCTTGAGATATGTGAGGATAAGATAAATCCTAATAGGATAAGTAGATATCATTCACCACATTAAATCATGGGGAGATCACTAGTAAGCAATCCTAGACTTATATCCTAACCTTAACTTGTGATTCACTTGGTGATCATAAGAAGGATCCTACCACATCTATATTCCACTTATTCCTCAAATAAAGAACAATAGAAACTCTTAGTGTCAAACTCTATACTTTATATGGTGAGAAACCATCCATCCATATGACCAAAGTTAACTATAAAAAGAACTATAACCACTGTAGTTACTTTAATGATTAATTGAGAATAATAATAGAAGTTAATTGGTAGAAGATAAAACCAATTCCCAAATCCTTAGTAATTAGAGAAGCACATGAAATATTAAGCAAGTAACCACTTTATCATGGTTAGGGGAGATTAACCCTAGCACATGGAATATGGTGCCATTTCACCTCTATAACCTAGAATTAAACCTCAATCCTAGTTTGAGTATCACTATGGTGATCACAATATAAACCTAGACCATAATTGAGATTCAAACGAATTGCCATTAGGTAAATATCACTAGAACCCTGATGGTTCATTAATTAAATCCCATGTTTCAATTATAAAACATAAGAGCCACCTAATGTTAAGTCCTATAATTAAACCATAAATGTAGTGATATTATTAAGCTTAACAAGGGAGTTACACTAGAACTGATAGAACCCTAGTATGGCACATTAATAAAATCTTAAGCTTCAATTATTGAATCTAATACATTGGAGCTCACATAAAATCATGTGCAATTGACCAATTCCTCAAATATGAAGCCAAGTCATAATAATAACTACCAAAACAATTGGAAGAGGCATAACCAACTCTAATTATTCAACAAGGAGTTATATCGTAAATGAAAAAGGAAATTAAAACTAATACCTAAATTCTTGCCTAATTAAAAATTGTAGCAAGGCCACATAAATATATATATTAACGTTTATTCAAGAACAAATCAGTAACATAATGATTTTCTTATTAGTATTCATGAAATTGCAGTTATCAAACACCTGCAAAATAGAAAAGGATTCAAATTTGAATTTAAAATAGAATGCAAATTAGAAAAGGAAAAAAGAAAATAAAAACAGAAATGGAAAAGGAAAAGGGAGGAGAAAATCTCACCTGGACCTCCTCTGGCCGCAGCAGCCCACCAACACAGCCCACCAGAAGCCCAAAACCCAGCCCAGCACCGCCCAACTTACCTCTTCGTTGGATAAGAGCGAGGACGAGGTCGCCACCTTCGTCTTCGTCTCTGCACGCGCGGGAGAGCGCCACGGCGACGGCGAGCTCCACGTCCCGGCCGTCATCTTGGACCGCGCGACCATCAACGACTAACCTGGACCCTATAAGTACTCGTCCGAAGCCTCCCGCAGCCCTGTTCTTCCTTTTTTCCCCAGATTGAAACCCTAGCCCGCCCAGCCGATTCCCGTCGCCGACGTTTGGAGCCATCCCGAGCACCGCCGGGAAGCCCTGGAGCTCCGCCTCGTCTCCAGCAACCACCTCGTCAACGCGCGCATGCCGGGAAGTCTCGAGGTCGTCGAATCGCGACATCAAGTCCGCGCCGGTGACCACCAGACGTCGACGTTTACCGTCGACTGAGGCCTCCCCAAGCCTTGCCGACCACACCAACACGCTCCTGGTGAGCTCGTGGTCCTCCCAGTACCCCCATCTCCCTTAATTGTGCCCTGCATCGCCATTGCGTCGCTGGTCCGTGTGCGCCGCCGCAGCACGTTGTCGCCGGCCACGCTCCGGTGGCCTTTTCCGAGCGGCGCCGCCTCCATAGTGTTCAGCACACCGAGCCGAGTCTCCTGAGCCCACTCAATCGCCCTCGCGCGTCCAGAAACGAGATCGCCGTCGTCGGCCATCTCGCAGGCCACCGTGAACCTTGCCACGCCAGCAATTTTGACCACAGTCAATGCTGCGTGGCAGGTGACGTGGAGAGAGCCCCACCAGTCAGCGTCTGCTAGTAGATTTAGTCGGGTAGGTTTAGTATTTTCTTTTCGTTTTATTTCAAAAATGCATTAATACCTGCAACTTCAAATAATAATATAAAATTCATAATAACTCAGAAAAATATAATTAAGATATCAAAATTCTTAGAAAAGTAAACTCTATCCAATAAAAATATAAAATGAAATTTATATTTTTATTAAAAATTCAATTATTTAATACTAGTTATTTAAGCCTTATTTATTAATTCTAAATTCAATTAAAAATTCAATAATTAGGAAAACTTTCCAAAATAAATAAAAACCAGTAAAGTAAATAAAGAAAACATTAACACTAATTTTCTTTATTTGTAACTTATTTAATCCTTAATATTGGAAATTAAACCCTAAATCATAATTACCTTAATTATTTATTGATTAAAAATAATAAAATGCCAAACTCAATATTATATTTATTTCAAAGTTATTAATAACATCCACTTTAAAAATGAAGTTATTAATCATAGAACTATATGGTAAATAGCAAACCCTAATTCCTTATTGAATGGTATTACAACATTATCATTGCATGTGAAACCCTAAAACCCTAATACCATTAAGAACCCTAGCTCCATTAATTCATAGGAACCCTAATTTGTTTCTAACCTAAACCCTAGGTTAGGAGATATGATAATAATATTTTCCTTTTGATCCATAGAACCATAATTGGCAATTAAATAATTTCCATGTCCACATAAAATGTAGGAGCCCTATTATCCCTAATTCAGTATTCCATGTATGCACACCTATCCTATCTAGATGATCAAATAGGACCAACCCTAGTCCTTATTACCAAGAATCTTATCCTTACTCATCCTTAATTAGCATCACACCATTGTGATGAACTCCAATAGCACCTATGCCCAATAATCATCACTACATAACCATAGTCCACTAAACCCTACAAGTACTTCATAATTATGAACCATCCTATTTAGGAGCCAATAATTCTTTACTTAGGAAATGAAATAGCAAACCTAAACAACCTCAACCTAATTGATATACTTCTTATTACTTAAGAAGTATGTTCTTCAAAAGTTATTCTTTTGAAGTAAATAAAGAATCATCTTCAACCCTGCCTATAAGGACCTATAAACCCTAGCTAGCTATCACCAACAAGATGAAACAATCTTGATAGCAACCTTGTATGAACAAATGTTTAGAATGCCTAGGATTAATTCGACAATACAAGCCCTAGTAGCTGATGAATCCAACGAGGATGTGATCCATCTAATACTTACTCCAGAAACTAATTGGAACCATAGGAAACCATAGAACCCCACAAACTTAATTATCACACTTGTTCTTTATCAAAGAACATGTTATTTACAAGTTATTCTTTTAAAGTATTTACTAAGTAATCGTCAACCATGCACTATAGGACTTAAAATTGACAACTGCTCTTTACTTATTATACAACTACTATTCCTTGATATGTATGATTGCTACTATGCATGATACCACTTGCTTATGATTCTAATACAACAAGACCCTAATAAGAACCTTGTTTACGAATCACTTTAAAAGTGCAACACACCCTAAACTAATCCTTACCACTCACTAATCCTAAATCATCGGGGTTAGGACACGCTTAGAGCGATTGCATCTCATACTTATGCATTATTGCATCTTTGCCAATCTTTTAAACATCTTCCTTACCGGACGATGATGCTATTTCAGAATTTGGAGTTATTGCGTATCGAAGACCTTGTCTGCATAATCTTGCAGCCAAGAAAGGCAAGTTCATCACTTGCTCATACCATTTGAGTATCTTTATCAAATTACTTGCAAAGTACTATGATTATCACTATTGCATAAAAACCAAAACCACTATTTTTATAACTATGAATATGACTATGTGGTGGGCAATGGAACCATGGATTGTGTTGAAATGGTGGAGGTTCCATTGCAAGGGTTTATATCCATCTAGGATTAAACAACAAATGTCGTCCAGTGATTCTTGTGCCGTAATACCCGTGTTAACCATAAGATCTGGAGTGGGACGGAATAGTCAATCGTATTTCCACCTCTTGTACATCAACGGATGCGCTTACCGTAGCAGTTGTATCGTGCGAGAACAACCGGAGGGTGGGGATCCCATTCTAATTCCCCACGGTAATGCGGTCTATGATGGGTTGGAGCTGCCGGCGAAGGAGTTTATGGTAGAGCCCAGAACTGTTGTCGTGGTCGGGGTCCACCCTGAAATTACGGGAATAATGGGACCGGCGAGGACCCAGGGTCGGGGTTTGCAACAAAGGGTGGGTGTGCGAGGTAGCGGAGGAATATGATTGGCTATGACCTTATACCGGGCCACACACCATAGGAAGTGTGGACAAGCCTGCAGCTTGGTTGGCACCAAGGTTAAGATCTCTTATGGGTAAAGCAACACACCTCTGCAGAGAGTAATGAATCGTGACCTATCACTCCCTGTTCCGGGATATGGAACTGCGAACGCTGCCGGAAAGGAGCTCCATGAAGTTCTAGTAAACCGGTGAAGGATGACGGACATAGTTCTTCTGAATAAAAGCAACCTTTTGAAGAAATGGTTATGAAAACTTGCATTGGTATTAGACTTTCTGGTCTAATGCCGTAGCTAGTGCATTAAACACCTCTTTCCTATAATGAACTTGTTGAGTACGCTCGTACTCATCCCACTCTTAAATCCCCTGCTTAGATATGGAGGCATCGAAGGAGGATCCACAGTGCAACTCGAAGGCCGAGGAGTCAACAACTACTTCACGAGACAGGACCCTGTCAGAGGAGTCAGATACCACATCCAACAAGGAGAAAACCTAGTTTAGCCATAGAAGGGAACTAGCTTCCTAAACCTAGCTCCTATTTAGCTAGAGTCTATTCTTAGCCTCTGTAGTTAGTGAAATACTCTACAAATAGAGTTCGTGATAAGACTAGACTACGAGTCGTTCTTCTGGAGTTTATTTGCAGTTTTACCTCATTGTAAAGTAGGAGGCTGTGATGATCTCATGTAACAGAGTCGATGTTGTAATTCTATAGACATACCTTGGACCCGCATATGTTTCTGTTGTACCACTCTGAGCGATATAATACTAGTGGAACGGTGTTTCATTGGTATTATATCAGACTTGCATACTACACCATGCAGTGGTATGTCGGGTCACCACAGTTGGTATCACAGCAAATGCTTTGACCCTAGAATTAAAACCCTTTAAAGGAGACCTATAGGATTGGTTGTGTCTATAAGAAGTTGTCTTAGCTAAACCAAATTTTTATGACTTGAGATGGATATTCACTTGAGAATAATCCTGACACACTTGAGTCAATCTTTCTTACCTATCTTTTCTAAGTAAAGTTAGTTAGCTAATCCCAAACATGTAGGACATCAATAAGTCCTTAAAACTATAGATGAGTAGATCACAGTTGGATACAATACATGGTAGTCCAAAGAGAGGATACAACCATAAGGAAGATATCCTATTGGAAGATGTGTACCAACACCTGTTACAGTTAAATAAGAGTTATCCAGACCTGTAATAGGAGTTATATCAAGTGATGAAGATAATTAAGATATCCTAATAGAAGATGTAGACCAATATAAGTAATGAGTAAGTAAATTATCCAAACTTGTGAGACAATAGATAGTAAGTAAAAACTATAATTAAGTTAGATGCAGAAGTATAGACCATGATGAGTCAATCATGGGAGGTAAGAAAGAGAAATAGGATTAAAATATGCCTACTTACAGGGTAGAATTGTTAATCATATATGATTCACCTGAGAATCGTTATGTGATGGACTAGAACCTTATAATTAATTAAGAGGAGTACAATAAGAAGCCAAATGCAAAACAATAGTGCAAGAATTGTGTTCCAAAACCATGGGAACTGTGTCAAGAACATCAGAACCCTAGTTATATGGTAAGAACATATGGAAGTATATGAGTTATATTTCCATAGTTATGTGTTTAGAGTAGAAATGTTAGGATCTAGACATATCATGTGAGATAGTCCTCAACAAAATGGAAGCCAAGTTAGCACTTCCAAAGAAAATTAGGTTAACCTTAACTATCCTAGACCATTTTGTTTCAAGTTTATCTCATTGCAAATGTGCAATTGAGGTAAATGTTGAGACAAATAGTAGAGTCCCCTATATTCGTGCTAAGTATCACGATATAAACCTATCTTATGTGGTGTTATATACTACACATCTCAGTCTGATGTTTAGAGATGTCTTACTCAACTAGTATATTCAGGCTTACGATGATGTGTATTATATGCACAGAGCTGAATCTTCTTGGATTTTATTGGATTTTCATTGTTTGACTAGATCCATACATGAAGTTTGATGTTGATATGCAAATGCCTATTGCAATATCAAGTCCTTACTTGATGCTATAGATCTAGAGGGTAATAGTATTCGTGTGAGGAAGCGACGAATTGCGAAGATTCCGAAGACAAGATGAAGGATTATCAGAAGAAGGAACCAAAGTTGTGGGAAGTAACCACAATACTCTGAAGATAGTACCAATCAAAACTCATGCTTTGCCTCAACAGAGGAGTACTTTAGTACGGAAGAAGCATGAAGGTGAGAAATCTTGTGATTATGGTGAAGCTGAAGCAGATCCATTGTCAATACAGAAGAGGGAATGCATGGGAAATCACTTAGGATACTATATTCATAGTGTCAGTTAGTGGTTCTATTGCAACAATAAACCCTCGAAAAAGGAAGATGACTTAGGAAACCATAGAATATACAAGAAGACCATAGTTGATATCAGAAGACCACAGTTGTGGTATAGGATCAAAACTGCGAGATAAAGTAGAAGATGTCTCGTCCAGTTGATCAGAACCTATGATAGAATCCATTTTTAAATAACCAATAGCCATAATTGGTATCAAGTAGTCCATCATTGGATTAATTGTACCAAGAAGTTGTGAACAAATAAAATTTAGTTAGCCAAAAGACGATGACCTATAATCATTTAGTCGAAGCATTCACATTGGAGTCCACAATTGAGTGGATACACCACAAACATTCTTCGTGAGACTTTTAGAAAAGTATAAACCATAAGTTAGACCCAGACCAGTATTCTAACCATAAGTCCAATGGTTGGAAGAAAAGGAGTTGAAGACCATAAGAAAACTCTAAGGGGTAGAGTAAAGATTGAGTTGGATGTACAATAACTCAATATTTTGAGCAAGATGGAAGCAGAAGGTCTGAACTGAGAGGAAGTTCGATCTTATTTTCATAAGATTATTGAACACTACTTTCAGAAGGATGTCAGACCAGAAGCCGAGGTTCATACCTCGAGGAAGTAAGAGGTGGACTATAACATGAGAAAGTGAGTAATATTTACTCAGAAGTATGATAGCTCAAGTCAGATAAGTTTAATGAAGTTGGACGAAGGAAATACCATAGACCAAATACAACTCAAAAAGGCCAAATAACCGAAGAAGATTGAATATACCAATACCAAAGACTAAAAGAATGATTCCTTTCATGGAACCTAAATAACCCAAAATAGTTATAGGTATCAACTATAAACCATGATTGGATGGACTAAATGAGTCTAATCCATTCTTAAGGAAATAAACCATCACGACCAATTCCATGGTCAGTACCTTACCAAGTACCATCATTACACTTTTGGTAGTAAGGGAAGACAGAGACCTATTTAATAATTAGGAGTTTATTATCAAATTAGCCTTCAATAAGACTAGCAGCACCAGAAGAAGTCTCAATCATTGAATTTTCAATGAGAAAGGAAACAAGCTTATAGAGTTGGAAGAAATCAATGAATCAAAGTAAGAACCATGGTTCAGAGACAAACCCTAATGGATTCCAGGAAGAATCTGGACAAGGGATATATTCAATTATATCTAGTGAGATCAATATGGAGTTCGAGAAAAGTTGCAGTCGATACAAGTCAGATCCACACTCCAGAAACGTGAGAGAGTTCAAACTTCGAGGATGAAGTTTAGTTTAAGGGGTAGAGACTGTAATATCCCAGGTAATGGGGTTACAAAAATAGAGGAAACAGATGTGTGCATTGCATTCATGCATAGAAAATCTGGGGAATTTTCGCGCTTTAAAGTAAAACAGTCACAGTAATTGAAGTTTCACTTGACCTTGGTGGAATTGAAGTAGCTCATCAAGTCAAGCGCTATAAACCTCAATGTGACCTTGTTAAAACCTTGTTTTGGGTAGATATGGTTGGATCTAAAGGGTTAGATCAAATGGAACAAATAATCAACACAACAACACTTTACTCAATGAACTATTGCTTGATCCTATAAAAGATTATAATATGGTAATCCTTGCCATAGTATATGAACATCTACTCAATTACAAACCAAGTAATAATAAAATGGAGAAACCATTCTTGACTTATCTTTTCCATGTCTTAAACTAATCCATGATCCTACCATGAACCTCATGGTATTCATTCTATTTCAGTCTTGGAAACAAGATAAGGAGAACCACTCCAGAAATAGATATTCTTCTCCATTCCAAGTTATTACACATCAAACCTAGAGAGGTGAGAGTTCTATAGTATTTATTAGAGAAGAAATGGAAAACCTTAAGCTAAAACCTTGGATATACATCCATGTATTCCAACCATCACCTTGAAGAGAAACCCTAGGATATTATTCCAGACCATCCCTAGAGAGAGAACCCAATTATATTAAACATAGATATTGATGATCACATCAACCTCTATGGAGCCTAACTTTAGGTTAGTATTAAAGTCCTTCCCCAAATGAGAGAGAGACCACTCATACCAATCTTAGCTTTACCTATTTCAGAATAAAGGACAACCTTTGAACTAAAGTACTAGGAGATTAACCATTTCATCTTGGAGTGGTGAGACAACCTAATATCACATGGAATAAGATTATATCTATGAATTGATAAAGTAGGGAGGATATTAACTCAATCAAGACAATGCCTGATCATGGAAATGAGAAACCTAATTCTAGAGAGATAACTTAGGAAGCCAAACCTTGATCATTATAAATTGAGTGATGATCATAAACCCTAAAAAATTGAGGTAGAGATATCAAGAACAAGTTGATCATGTCTAACCATGATCATGCTCTTGAGATATGTGAGGATAAGATAAATCCTAATAGGATAAGTAGATATCATTCACCACATTAAATCATGGGGAGATCACTAGTAAGCAACCCTAGACTTATATCCTAACCTTAACTTGTGATTCACTTGGTGATCATAAGAAGGATCCTACCACATCAATATTCCACTTATTCCTCAAATAAAGAACAATAGAAACTCTTAGTGTCAAACTCTATACTTTATATGGTGAGAAACCATCCATCCATATGACCAAAGTTAACTATAAAAAGAACTATAACCACTGTAGTTACTTTAATGATTAATTGAGAATAATAATAGAAGTTAATTGGTAGAAGATAAAACCAATTCCCAAATCCTTAGTAATTAGAGAAGCACATGAAATATTAAGCAAGTAACCACTTTATCATGGTTAGGGGAGATTAACCCTAGCACATGCAATATCGTGCCATTTCACCTCTATAACCTAGAATTAAACCTCAATCCTAGTTTGAGTATCACTATGGTGATCACAATATAAACCTAGACCATAATTGAGATTCAAACCAATTGCCATTAGGTAAATATCACTAGAACCCTGATGGTTCATTAATTAAATCCCATGTTTCAATTATAAAATATAAGAGCCACCTAATGTTAAGTCCTATAATTAAACCATAAATTTAGTGATAGTATTAAGCTTAACAAGGGAGTTACACTAGAACTGATAGAACCCTAGTATGGCACATTAATAAAATCTTAAGCTTCAATTATTGAATCTAATACATTGGAGCTCACATAAAATCATGTGCAATTGACCAATTCCTCAAATATGAAGCCAAGTCATAATAATAACTACCAAAACAATTGGAAGAGGCATAACCAACTCTAATTATTCAACAAGGAGTTATATCGTAAATGAAAAAGGAAATTAAAACTAATACCTAAATTCTTGCCTAATTAAAAATTGTAGCAAGGCCACATAAATATATATATATATATATTAATGTTTATTCAAGAACAAATCAGTAACATAATGATTTTCTTATTAGTATTCATGAAATTGCAGTTATCAAACACCTGCAAAATAGAAAAGGATTCAAATTTGAATTTAAAATAGAATGCAAATTAGAAAAGGAAAAAAGAAAATAAAAACAGAAATGGAAAAGGAAAAGGGAGGAGAAAATCTCACCTGGACCTCCTCTGGCCGCAGCAGCCCACCAGCACAGCCCACCAGAAGCCCAAAACCCAGCCCAGCACCGCCCAGCTTACCTCTTCGTTGGATAAGAGCGAGGACGAGGTCGCCACCTTCGTCTTCGTCTCTGCACGCGCGGGAGAGCACCACGGCGACGACGAGCTCCACGTCCCGGCCGTCATCTTGGACCGCGCGACCATCAACGACTAACCTGGACCCTATAAGTACTCGTCCGAAGCCTCCCGCAGCCCTGTTCTTCCTTTTTTCCCCAGATTGAAACCCTAGCCCGCCCAGCCGATTCCCGTCGCCGACGTTTGGAGCCATCCCCAGCACCGCCGGGAAGCCCTGGAGCTCCGCCTCGTCTCCAGCAACCACCTCGTCGACGCGCGCATGCCGAGAAGTCTCGAGGTCGTCGAATCGCGACATCAAGTCCGCGCCGGTGACCACCAGACGTCGACGTTCACCGTCGACTGAGGCCTCCCCAAGCCTTGCCGACCACACCAACACGCTCCTGGTGAGCTCGTGGTCCTCCCAGTACCCCCATCTCCCTTAATTGTGCCTGCATCGCCATTGCGTCGTTGGTCCGTGTGCGCCGCCGCAGCACGTTGTCGCCAGCCACGCTCCGGTGGCCATTTCCGAGCGGCGCCGCCTCCATAGTGTTTAGCACACCGAGCCGAGTCTCCTGAGCCCACTCAATCGCCCTCGCGCGTCCAGAAACGAGATCGCCGTCGTCGACCATCTCGCAGGCCACCGTGAACCTTGCCACGCCAGCAACCTTGTCAATGCTGCGTGGCAGGTGACGTGGAGAGAGCCCCACCAGTCAGCGTCTGCTAGTAGATTTAGCCAGGTAGGTTTAGTATTTTCTTTTCATTTTATTTCAAAAATGCATTAATACCTGCAACTTCAAATAATAATATAAAATTCATAATAACTCAGAAAAATATAATTAAGATATCAAAATTCTTAGAAAAGTAAACTCTATCCAATAAAAATATAAAATGAAATTTATATTTTTATTAAAAATTCAATTATTTAATACTAGTTATTTAAGCCTTATTTATTAATTCTAAATTCAATTAAAAATTCAATAATTAGGAAAACTTTCCAAAATAAATAAAAACCAGTAAAGTAAATAAAGAAAACATTAAACTAATTTTCTTTATATGTAACTTATTTAATCCTTAATATTGGAAATTAAACCCTAAATCATAATTACCTTAATTATTTATTGATTAAAAATAATAAAATGCCAAACTCAATATTATATTTATTTCAAAGTTATTAATAACTTCAACTTTAAAAATGAAGTTATTAATCATAGAACTATATGGTAAATAGCAAACCCTAATTCCTTATTGAATGGTATTACAACATTATTATTTCATGTGAAACCCTAAAACCCTAATACCATTAAGAACCCTAGCTCCATTAATTCATAGGAACCCTAATTTGTTTCTAACCTAAACCCTAGGTTAGGAGATATGATCATAATATTTTCCTTTTGATCCATAGAACCATAATTGGCAATTAAATAATTTCCATGTCCACATAAAATGTAGGAGCCCTATTATCCCTAATTCAGTATTCCATGTATGCACACCTATCCTATCTAGATGATCAATTAGGACCAACCCTAGTCCTTATTACCAAGAATCTTATCCTTACTCATCCTTAATTAGCATCACACCATTGTGATGAACTCCAATAGCACCTATGCCCAATAATCATCACTACATAACCATAGTCCACTAAACCCTACAAGTACTTCATAATTATGAACCATCCTATTTAGGAGCCAATAATTCTTTACTTAGGAAATGAAATAGAAAACCTAAACAACCTCAACCTAATTGATATACTTCTTATTACTTAAGAAGTATGTTCTTCAAAAGTTATTCTTTTGAAGTAAATAAAGAATCATCTTCAACCCTGCCTATAAGGACCTATAAACCCTAGCTAGCTATCACCAACAAGATGAAACAATCTTGATAGCAACCTTGTATGAACAAATGTTTAGAATGCCTAGGATTAATTCGACAATACAAGCCCTAGTAGCTGATGAATCCAACGAGGATGTGATCCAGAAACTAATTGGAACCATAGGAAACCATAGAACCCCACAAACTTAATTATCACACTTGTTCTTTATCAAAGAACATGTTCTTTACAAGTTATTCTTTTAAAGTATTTACTAAGTAATCGTCAACCATGCACTATAGGACTTAAAATTGACAACTGCTCTTTACTTATTATACAACTACTATTCCTTGATATGTATGATTGCTACTATGCATGATACCACTTGCTTATGATTCTAATACAACAAGACCCTAATAAGAACCTTGTTTACGAATCACTTTAAAAGTGCAACACACCCTAAACTAATCCTTACCACTCACTAATCCTAAATCATCGGGGTTAGGACACGCTTAGAGCGATTGCATCTCATACTTATGCATTATTGCATCTTTGCCAATCTTTTAAACATCGTCCTTACCGGACGATGATGCTATTTCAGAATTTGGAGTTATTGCGTATCGAAGACCTTGTCTGCATAATCTTGCAGCCAAGAAAGGCAAGTTCATCACTTGCTCATACCATTTGAGTATCTTTATCAAATTACTGGCAAAGTACTATGATTATCACTATTGCATAAAAACCAAAACCACTATTTTTATAACTATGAATATGACTATGTGGTGGGCAATGGAACCATGGATTGTGTTGAAATGGTGGAGGTTCCATTGCAAGGGTTTATATCCATCTAGGATTAAACAACAAATGTCGTCCAGTGATTCTTGTGCCGTAATACCCGTGTTAACCATAAGATCTGGAGTGGGACGGAATAGTCAATCGTATTTCCACCTCTTGTACATCAACGGATGCGCTTACCGTAGCAGTTGTATCGTGCGAGAACAACCGGAGGGTGGGGATCCCATTCTAATTCCCCACGGTAATGCGGTCTATGATGGGTTGCAGCTGCCGGCGAAGGAGTTTATGGTAGAGCCCAGAACTGTTGTCGTGGTCGGGGTCCACCCTGAAATTACGGGAATAATGGGACCGGCGAGGACCCAGGGTTGGGGTTTGCAAAAAACGGTGGGTGTGCGAGGTAGCGGAGGAATATGATTGGCTATGACCTTATACCGGACCTCACACCATAGGAAGTGTGGACAAGCCTGCAGCTTGGTTGGCACCAAGGTTAAGATCTCTTATGGGTAAAGCAACACACCTCTGCAGAGAGTAATGAATCGTGACCTGTCACTCCCTGTTCCGGGATATGGAACTGCGAACGCTGCCGGAAAGGAGCTCCATGAAGTTCTAGTAAACCGGTGAAGGCTGACGGACATAGTTCTTCTGAATAAAAGCAACCTTTTGAAGAAATGGTTATGAAAACTTGCATTGGTATTAGACTTTCTAGTCTAATGCCGTAGCTAGTGCATTAAACACCTCTTTCCTATAATGAACTTGTTGAGTACGCTCGTACTCATCCCACTCTTAAATCCCCTGCTTAGATATGGAGGCATCGAAGGAGGATCTACAGTGCAACTCGAAGGCCGAGGAGTCAACAACTACTTCACGAGACAGGACCCTGTCAGAGGAGTCAGATACCACATCCAACAAGGAGAAAACCTAGTTTAGCCATAGAAGGGAACTAGCTTCCTAAACCTAGCTCCTATTTAGCTAGAGTCTATTCTTAGCCTCTGTAGTTAGTGAAATACTCTACAAATAGAGTTCGTGATAAGACTAGACTACGAGTCGTTCTTCTGGAGTTTATTTGCAGTTTTACCTCATTGTAAAGTAGGAGGCTGTGATGATCTCATGTAACAGAGTCGATGTTGTAATTCTATAGACATACCTTGGACCCGCATATGTTTCTATTGTACCACTCTAAGCGATATAATACTAGTGGAACGGTGTTTCATTGGTGTTATATCAGACTTGCATACTACACCATGCAGTGGTATGTCGGGTCACCACATTTCCATACATAATTTACTGCATCAGAAGTTCTACGTCCTCATAATAGTGTTCTCCTTTAGGATGGAGGACTTCCCTCATGAACCATCCTGCTAGTTCCTCTTGAAGTGGTCGGAAGCAAGCTTCTAGACTAAGCGTCTTCCGGAGATTATTGCTCTTGACATTGTTATCAGACGGCTGCCGCTCAGAGGTGTATCTCCGGATCATCTCACAAACATAGTATCCACATAGATTGGTCCCCGGTGGCTGAATATCCCCAGTCACTGACCTTCTAAATTGTAGCTCTTTTTTGAATTCACCGACCTTTTCATCTGCGAACCGTCTCCAAACCCTACGTGGCAAAGAAAATTAAATGAACAAGAGAGTTATTAGTTACTTGATATTAGGAAATGAACGAAATAGGCCGATCGATATAGAGCACAAATGAATGAAAATAATTACTTTTGCATCATTTTTCTCATGTCGACCCAAAGCTTTGCATCCATATTCAGAGAGTCGATGACGAGAACTGTGGAGGTGTGAAATTGAATTACTAGCAGTATCCAGTGAAACCTGCGGACACGATACATGCACAGTCATGCATAACTCATCGATTAGTCACAAACCATGCATGGAGTAAACAAAAGAGAATGTGCTCAAGACAGAAACACTCACCCAAAATGGTAAGGAAATAGAATATCACTTTTGAGTTCCTGCTTTGTAAGAAAAAGCCACAGGTCTTGCTCCACGTCGGCGGGGTGTTTTTCTAACACATGTCCATTAACGATTTGTGGGTCAATGAACCCAACATCATGGATGTTCCTTATTCTGCATTCCTTAAGCTTCATTCTGCATAATAGCGTACACAACAATATAGTTAGGACAATATATATATTTATAGTGCAGGCAATGAACGAGATGGGGTAGAAATAAATCACTTACAGAACGTAGCAACTGATGATTGAACAGCTGGAACAATTCACTCAGATGAACTTTTACATAGTAATGTTTGAAGTGATGCTCATGTCTAACTTCCGCATAAATATATTCTTTGACGGCTTTATTTTTTATGTAACCCTTGTACCAAATTAGCAGATTTTTCATTTGTGGAGATAGATCCTCTTCCTGCGCAGGCTCGACGAGAGGCCCATTCGGCACATATGTAATTACAACCTCACTCATTGGCGCCTCCTCAAGGCCTAACACTGCACGAAGAGTCATACCCATCAGGGCCGCTTGTTCTCTGGCACCCGTTACAGTCATTCCCTGTTCTGTCGCAGCTGCTATGATTGTGGGGTCCATTAGTTCAGCATCCGGACCGGCGGCTTTCACTATGAGCGGGGGGATCGATTATTTACTTTGTTCCCCGAGCTGGGAAACTCGTTTCCCGCTTTTTTTACTTGCTAATTCTTTCTCGGCCAAGTCTTTCTTCTCCTTCAACATGAGTGCTTGCCTACGAAGTTCACGTGCATAGTCGTCAGGCAAATTCTTCGCGGCTTGGGACGGTGTGCTCAAAAATGACTTGGCCCAATTCTTTTGCTTGTCAGAATATACTGGCTTGGGCTCATGCTCTCTTTTCGCTTTCATATCCGCCTTCCATTTCTTATAGTCAGCAGTCGCGGCCGCGTTAGTTTCCTCGGCACTACGTTCCCAAGGCCTTGTGGGGAGAGGCTTCAGTGATGGCTCCGGTACCTTTGTGGTCTTAGGTACATAAGGGTCAGGGTTAATAGTCTAGGACTGCTTCTGCTTCTTCGCCAGAGGTGGATTGGGGGGCGGTGTCTGATCACCCGCCGGACGAGGACTGGGGGGCGGCGGCTGCTTACCCGCCGGAGGCGAATTGGGGGGCGACATCGGCTGACGTGAAGGAGGTGTAGGTGAAGCACCACCACCACCACCACCGCCACCGCCACCACCACCGTAGGGGGGTGGACTTGTTGGCCTTGGCGCCTCGCCTGGAAACTTGATAAACTTCTTTTGCCATAGAATGAAATGGCGCTTGACATCTCCAAGTCTTCTCTCCCCTTCAGGTGTAGCAATGTCAATCTCCAGGTCCTCAAACCCTTGTACTATGTCCTCCACCGTGACATGAGCATAGCCATCTTGAATGGGGTTGTTGTGGTGGAGTGCTCCAGGTAAACATGGTAAAGCACTGCCGATGGCTACCTTCATGGAAATGTTCCCCATTGGATAATACAGATGAATTCTTTCATCTCCATTACATCGTCCACGGGGTAGCGAGGAGGCTCCGGTGCAGTAATATCGATCGTCGGTGCATTAGCACCAGCCGGTGGGGGCTCCGTGGAAGCCACGCTGCTTCTCCGCTGCTGGCTTCCGACATCCGTTGGATGATCTTCATGCGTCCCGCTGCCTCTCTTTCTTGTACTAGTACATTCATGGTTTTCTTCATCTCATTGAATTCCGATGCCAACCGCGCCACAACATCTGAATCCCGATCCGCCTTTCTCTTACGGCTTCTGTAACTGTAGGGGTCATTTTCCTGGAAAAACCCTTCTTTCCACGAAATGACGCCTTTGCCTCGTACACGTCCTCCGTGTTCAGGATTCCCAAGGGCTTTTGTCAGTGCGTCATTCTCTCTATTGAACTTGATCTTCCCCTCTTGAGCATCCCTCATTGCGTCAATAAGGGCTTGGGTGGGTTTAAACTTTGTGTCTCGGTGGGTACACTCCCCTGTCACCGGGTCTAGCGTTCCCCCATGCCCGTACCACCAGCTTTTGGCCCTAGGGTTCCATCCCTCTGTACCTAGAGGGATTCCTCGCGCCCTCAGGTCATCCTCCATCTTCTGCCACTTAGGCTCCGAAAGGCGGTATCCTCCTGGTCCCATAATATGATTCTACACTTTCTTAGCCGCATTTGCCTTATTTTTATCCGATATGGCTTTGAATTCCTCTGATTTCTTTTGCCTAACAAATTCGGGCTAATCATCTTTCAGCTTCTCATACTGTCCGCTGAAATCCGGAGTCTTCCCCTTCTCGACATATTGAGCCGCTAAATTTTTCTTGTAGGTCCGGAATGCTGTGGCCATCTTCTGAAGAGCGAACTCTTTGACCAGCCTCCTCCTCTTACGTCCCCCCGGATCGTCGTTACCGAATTCATCTTTTTTGTTGTATTCCAGAGGTAGAACGAAATGCTCCATAAGCTTTCTCCAGCATTCCTTTTTCGTTCTCTTGCTGACGAAACTGGAACCAACACGTGCCTTCACTGGATCATGCCATTCCTGGACGGTGATCGGGACGCTGTCTCTAACAACGACTCCGCATTGGTTGATGAACTTGGTGTACGCCTCTTCGGGCTCCAGCGGCTTGCCGGTTGGACTGATAACATCAATGTTATATGTTACTCCTTGTTTCAGCGTCTTGGTTTTGCCACGCTTTGTCTTCACCAATTTTTTCGACGATCCGCTGGCCGAGGGCTAAAATAAGAAAGAGAGTCGAGTTAATACACATATTTATTGAAATCGGTAAATTTGTATCACCAGATGCTCAATGTATATATATACCTCGCCGGAGGTGGTTGCTAATTGCTTATCAACATCGCCGGAGGTGTTTGTCGACGGTTGACCTCCATCGACAGTGCCCGTTCCTTCGTGATCACCTCGCTGACGACCTTCATCTTCACCGTCAAGGTTCAGATAAGAAGAGATATCCTCTTCTTCATCTTCTATGGCCGGCACATAAAGAATGTCGCCGTTTATGATGCCGAAAAGATGTGCCTAAGCTTCCGGATTATAGTTATCCCTAATCGGGTCGGCTCTATCGTGCGCCATATGTGTCACTCCTGGAAACATGTAGTAAAAACTAATTAATCCCGGTAAAGAAGGGGGCGGTGGCGGTGGCGAAAGGGTGGTGGCGGTGGCGAAAGGGCGGTAGTGCATGCACCGCCCCCTCCGAAAGGGCGAAAGGGCGGTGGCGGTGGTGGTGGCTGTGGCGATCCTCTCTCTCGTAAAAAAACAAAAAAAAACCCCGCGCGTATACGGAGGGGGCAGCCCTAGTAAAGTCATGGCTGGTGAGAAAGAGGCGCCTTGTTCAGATGCGGGTCGAATGGGTATCCAAATCGTAGCGAAGCAGAGATGGTCCATCTGCCCGAGTCGCACGCGCGTGGACGTGGATTCGATGCATTTCTCACCTCCTTTTTGACCCATCCTTCTTCGTTGGCCATTACAAAACACGCGCACGCACCTGGCGCGGGATTCTTTTCGATTCGGGCAGAATTAACTCGCGCGCGCCTACGGAAAGGAAGATTAATCGACCCATGATACGCGTACAGCACGCGTCCGTTGGGAACCCCAAGAGGAAGGTGTGGTGCGTACAGCGGCAAGTTTTCCCTCAGTAAGAAACCAAGGTTTATCGAACCATTAGGAGCCAAGAAGCACGTTGAAGGTTGATGGCGGCGAGATGTAGTGCGGCGCAACACCAGGGATTCCGACGCCAACGTGGAACCTGCACAACACAACCAAAGTACTTTGCCCCAACGAAACAGTGAGGTTGTCAATCTCACCGGCTTGCTGTAACAAAGGATTAGATGTATAGTGTGGATGATGATTGTTTGCAGAGAACAGTAGAACAAGTATTGCAGTAGATTGTATTCGATGTAAAAGAATGGACCGGGGTCCACAGTTCACTAGTGGTGTCTCTCCCATAAGATAAATAGCATGTTGGGTGAACAAATTACAGTTGGGCAATTGACAAATAGAGAGGGCATGACAATGCACATACATGATATGATGAGTATTGTGAGATTTAATTGGGCATTACAACAAAGTACATAGACCGCTATCCAGCATGCATCTATGCCTAAAAAGTCCACCTTCAGGTTATCATCCGAACCCCTTCCAGTATTAAGTTGCAAACAACAGACAATTGCATTAAGTATGGTGCGTAATGTAATCAATAACTACATCCTCGGACATAGCATCAATGTTTTATCCCTAGTGGCAACAGCACATCCATAACCTTAGAGATTTTTGTCACTCCCCCAGATTCACGGAGACATGAACCCACTATCGAGCATAAATACTCCCTCTTGGAGTTAAGAGTAAAAACTTGGCCAGAGCCTCTACTAATAACGGAGAGCATGCAAGATCATAAACAACACATAGATAATAGATTGATAATCAACATAACATAGTATTCTCTATCCATCGGATCCCAACAAACACAACATATAGCATTACAGATAGATGATCTTGATCATGTTAGGCAGCTCACAAGATCCGACAATGAAGCACATAAGGAGAAGACAACCATCTAGCTACTGCTATGGACCCATAGTCCAGGGGTGAACTACTCACTCATCACTCCGGAGGCGACCATGGCGGTGTAGAGTCCTCCGGGAGATGAATCCCCTCTCCGGCAGGGTGCCGGAGGCGATCTCCTGAATCCCCTGAGATGGGATTGGTGGCGGCGGCGTCTCTGGAAGGTTTTCCGTATCGTGGCTCTCGGTACTGGGGGTTTCGCGACGAAGACTATATGTAGGCGGAAGGGCAGGTCAGGGGGCCACACGAGGGCCCCACACAGTAGGTCGGCGCGGCCAAGGGCTGGGCCGCGCCGCCCTAGTGTGTCGCCAGCTCGTGGCCCCACTTCGTCTCCTCTTCGGTCTTCTGGAAGCTTCGTGTGAAAATAGGCCCCTGGGCGTTGATTTCGTCCAATTCCGAGAATATTTCCTTACTAGGATTTCTGAAACCAAAAACAGCAGAAAACAGCAACTGGCTCTTCGGCATCTCGTTAATAGGTTAGTGCCGGAAAATGCATAAATATGACATAAAGTATGCATAAAACATGTAGATATCATCAATAATGTGGCATGGAACATAAGAAATTATCGATACGTCGGAGACGTATCAGCATCCCCAAGCTTAGTTTCTGCTCGTCCCGAGCAGGTAAACGATAACAAAGATAATTTCTGGAGTGACATGCCATCATAACCTTGATCATACTATTGTAAGCATATGTAATGAATGCAGCGATCAAAACAATGGTAAATGACATGAGTAAACAAATGAATCATATAGCAAAGACTTTTCATGAATAGTACTTCAAGACAAGCATCAATAAGTCTTGCATAAAAGTTAACTCATAAAGCAATAATTCATAGTAGAGGCATTGAAGCAACACAAAGGAAGATGAAGTTTCAGCGGTTGCTTTCAACTTATAACATGTATATCTCATGGATATTGTCAATGTAAGTAATATAACAAGTGCAATATGCAAGTATGTAGGAATCAATGCAAAGTTCACACAAGTGTTTGCTTCTTAAGGTGGAGAGAGATAGGTGAACTGACTCGACAATAAAAGTAAAAGAAAGGTCCTTCAAAGAGGAAAGCATCGATTGCTATATTTGTGCTAGAGCTTTGATTTTGAAAACAAGAAACAATTTTGTCAACGGTAGTAATAAAGCATATGTGTTATGTAAATTATATCTTACAAGTTGCAAGCCTCATGCATAGTATACTAATAGTGCCCGCACCTTGTCCTCATTAGCTCGGATTACCTGGATTATCATCGCAATGCACATGTTTTAACCAAGTGTCACAAAGGGGTACCTCTATGCCTCCTGTACAAAGGTCTAAGGAGAAAGCTCGCATCGGATTTCTCGCTATTGATTATTCTCAACTTAGACATCCATACCGGGACAACATAGACAACAGATAATGGACTCCTCTTTTATGCATAAGCATTCAACAATTATTAATTTTCTCATATGAGATTGAGGATATTTGTCCAAAACTGAAACTTCCACCATGGATCATGGCTTTAGTTAGCGGCCCAATGTTCTTCTCTAACATTATGCAATGCTCTAACCATTCTAGCAGTAAATCTCCCTTACTTCAGACAAGACGAACATGCATAGCAACTCACATGATATTCAACAAAGAGTAGTTGATGGTGTCCCCAGGAACATGGTTATCGCACAACAAGCAACTTAATACGAGATAAAGTGCATAATTACATATTCAATACCACAATAGTTTTTAGGCTATTTGTCCCATGAGCTATATATTGTAAAGGTAGAGGATAGAAATTTTAAAGGTAGCACTCAAGCAATTTACTTTGGAATAGCGGAGAAATACCATGTAGTAGGTAGGTATGGTGGACACAAATGGCATAGTGGTTGGCTCAAGGATTTGGATGCATGAGAAGTATTCCCTCTCGATACAAGGTTTAGGCTAGCAAGGTGTCACATCCCGAAATTTTCCAGATTTTGAAATCTAAAATAAAAATGAATTTAATGCTTGATTGTTTGAACTTGATTGAAAATCCACAAAGAATTAATTTTTTTAGAGTTATTTAAACGTATTTTCCAAACTATTGGTTTCCAAATACTTTTGGTTTCAAGTATTTTCAAAATCAAACATATAGGCCAAATGTATAAAATAATTATTTCAATTTCACAAAGGGATATTAAAAGGGTTTTTGCAAAATATAGAGTTTTCATAAAACTTGGTTTTAAAAAGATTTTTCAACCATACTCTATTTTGTTCGGTGGTTTTGAAACTTATAAAATATTTTAATTGAGAAAACATTAAACCCTAAAAAGGCAATATAGCCACATAGACATGTATGTCAAATTTTGGTTTTATAAAGTTTATATTTTATTCCAAATTTAGCCTCATATTAAAGTATATTTCATAACGAATCCAACGATACCCCATTTGCATTTTTCCGGTTATTTTTGAGTCTCCAAATATGTATTTTCTTTTTCTGAAAAAGAAAAAAAAACAAGTAAACGGAGCGGCCAGGCCGAACGGCCCACCCGGCCGAACGGCCCAGCTCGCCACAGCCCGCCCCGGCCCAGCACCGCCCGCGCGGCTGCCAGCTCCCCGCCGCCCAACCGCCCCAGGCCGCCCCGGCCCATCTCCACCCGGCCACGGCCTCACCCAGCTCGCCTCCGCGCCAGCCCAGCCGCACGCCCGCGACGGCGCGTGCGACGCACCCAGCACCAGCCCCGTTTCTTTTCCTTTTATTTGTTTAGTCCCACATCGCCTTCTTAAGAAAATTTTCCATAGTCCCAGCCCTATATAAAGGACCCCCTGGGTGCATCTCAATGCACAGCGCCGGCGCCTCCTCTCTTTCTTCCTTCGCGCGCAGCACACGCACTAAATCTGCCTCGCAAGCGAAGCTGCTGGTCATCCTTGCCCGAGCAGCCGTTCGCGACGCAAAACCGCCGCGACTCGACGTGTTCCTTGCCCTTGCCCGGTAATAAATCTTTTTCCACTCTTTTTACGTAGATGGTCGTATGTAATTTTACAATTTTATTTCCGTAGATCTACACCTCTGTTTAGAATAGTGGTTCTTCCGTTAAGTTTGTAATTAGATTCTCTACAACTTTCATGTAGGAAGTTTTTCCATCCGAGCAACTTGTTCGGACAACTTTTCGTACACCATTAGAACAATAACCACTTAGGTTTAGTTTTGCAAAATTCATATATTAAGTTCTATCCGTCGGATTTCGACAAACCTTATACCGTTAGAATCAGCAAATCCCGTAGATCAGCTTAGACATTTTGCGTGGTAGTTTCGCCCACTTTATTTTCGCGGTACCCCTTTGTTCCGCAACATCGTCTATAAATAAATCCTACAAACTTTTTCCGAGAGATTCTTTTGGCGATACGCTTGTAATGAAATTCTCTACAACTTCCGTGTAGAAAGGTTTTCCATTTGGAAAACTTCTTCTAATGATTTTTCGCAAAAATAGTAGCCCTATAACTGGTTTCGATATAGTTCCTTTAGTCAAAATGATCTTTATGATCATATCCATCTTCCAGTTATTATTCTTTATCATGTTCACAGATAATGCATGGCTTACCCTTGGTTGTCTAGTTCATGTTATTCAAATAACAATTGAGTTATTGAGTAAAGTGTGACATGTTCTAGCTTAGATTTTTATCTTGCTTTAGTAGGGTGGAGATACTTTACCTCATATCACATGTGATGAATCTTTGTTACCCATTAGGCTCCGCGAATCAAATCCCGATATCATTCACACCTATACAATCTCATGCCATTCAACCCTTCCTCTTAGTTCGAACTATTCAACTTTCAAATGAGTTATTTGAGTAGTTCAATATATCATTAGTTCATATCCAATGCTATGTGTGATCTTGTGCTACTCTGATGAGTGTTGTCACACTATGTCAATCATAAGCCTTGTTTTATAGTACTTCATCCAATAGCACCACCGTCCAAAATATTGGAATCACTTTGCAAATATTCAAATTCAAGTATGAGAATTTGAGTATATATTCATTATCGATTTCTATAAGCGTTTCTCAACATGATTCTTTTGTGAAGGTGAAACTCATGATCACATCCACACAATAATACCACTAGACACTTTACCTTGAACAAATATCCTTACTACATTAAACCTCTCCACCTAGTTCACATAGATTCACATTTCACTTGAGTTATTTCACTAATTGATAATGTATCTCAATTAGGTATGCCTTGGATACTTGTGTTTGATACACTCCACCTCATATCACACATATCTTGAGTCCAAACATCCATCATCATCCTAATTACCATTTATACATATTCCATCTTAGGTCCACTTAATCTTATTGGTTTATATTGATCTATTCAATTTACAAATGAGTAATTGAGTAGTTCAATATGTCACAACTCCATACCCAAGCCTATGTGTAATTCATACTATTTTGAGTAATTGTTATCACACTTATTCAATAGTATTTGTGTTGCACTATTTGTCACTTATATGATTCAATTCACATGAGTTGTTCCAAATTCTTTTCATGCTCTTGTAAAGCATAAATATTCTTCAATTATATCTTGGATAGTACATTACTTTCTAATCATGTGACCTTCCGTCCAAACTCTCATAGCGATATCTTGCAAGCCAAACCTCATGCCACACCTTAGTACCATAGAGCGACCTCCGATTGTTGTCTTGTTTGATTATGATGTTGTAATCGAATGGTGTGTTTATGTTGTGCTATATTCTATGTTATAGTTGTACGGAGAGGCACGTATTTTGATTAAGAGAAGTGAACGCGCTTCGACTACCAAAAGGCAAGTGACGCTCATTTCCTGCTTACTTTTTATTATGCATTAGTGTTTTCAAACTAGTATGCATGGTAGGTTTTTGTTTTCGAAAAATTATGCTATGCCTATTAGATCCTAGTAGTGTGTAGCCACCCTTGAACCATTGCTAGTATCCTTAGTATGCTTAGCAATAACAAAAATGCTAATGCTGTTTTGATTATTCTGGATTGTGATCATTGGGAAATTAAAAATTAACAACATTAATGAAACGCCTGGGTGGAATTGGTGTGGTTTTGGATTATGTTGAGTGGCTACTCGGGGCCACATTGTGGTTGTCATCGCCTGAGAGTGCACTTGTGGATGGCCACCCAGGATTAAAGAGATTATTATGTCGTCCATGTTTTAGATAAGCTTCCAGTGCAACCACAATACAATATGGGCTCTGTCTTGGCTAAGTATGTAGTGGGAAACCTCGCCTAGGGTACCGCCAGTGGGGGGAATCTGGGTACGGGCGGATCCGGTAGGTAGGGGGGCTACTAAGGAAAAGCTTCGTGGTGACCTTGTTCTGGCCTTAATGAAGATGAAGAATTTTGGCAAAAAGGCTTGGTTGCGAATTGTGGGTAAAGAGCGCAACCTCTCGAGAGTTAAACCTAAGATCTTAGCCGTGTCCCCGGTTACGGACAATTTGAGCTTTCTAGGCAGGGAATGTACGGAAAAATCTCATCATCTTTTATGAATGTATTTAAAATTTTGTATCAACCTTTGAAAACTCATGGGAGATGTAACCATGTGATTATTCTAAAACCCATGGAGGATTTACCATGGTGTGATTTCATAATGTCATTCAAAGATTTTCAAAATGTTTTGTTTTAAGTAAAATGTAGGATAAAATTGGCTTCATGCAAATTTGCCTAAACTCCACTTGCCAAATATCATGTAGATAGTCATGCCCAAAAACTGCCACCATATAAGTGTCATTTGCCAGTACATCATTGTACTAACCTCCATTCGTGGGGCTGCATATTCAAACGTGCAGGATTTTCTCAGGAGAAGTACGTGGTAGGATCTCGAGTCTACATTCCAACATGACTGCCTGTGGCACATGAAGATGATGAAGGCTCATTGCTGATTTACTTTCCGCTGTGTTTATTCTGAGCTAGTCCATGTGACTATGCAATTTGTAAGGTTTTACTTTACCCTCTGGATCAAAGATGTAGTAAATTTGATACTATTGCAATGATTACTGTATTTTGTAATGTGTGTGCTATCAGTGATTCCGGGAATAGCACTATACACAGGTATCTTGCCTTTATTAAAAGGTAGGGTGCTACACAAGGCTATTTGAAACAAACACAAGGATGAACCGGTGTAGCAAAACTCACATAAAAGACATATTGTAAACATTATAAGACTCTACATCGTCTTCCTTGTTGTTCAAACTCAATACTAGAAATTATCTAGACCTTAGAGAGACCAATTATGCAAACCAAATTTTAGCATGCTCTATGTATTTCTTCATTAATAGGTGCAAAGTATATGATGCAAGAGCTTAAACATGAGCACAACAATTGCCAAGTATCACATTATCCAAGACATTATAGCAATTACTACATGTATCATTTTCCAATTCCAACCATATAACAATTTAACGAAGAAGAAACTTCGCCATGAATACTATGAGTAAAGCCTAAGGACATATTTGTCCATATGCAACAGCGGAGCGTGTCTCTCTCCCACACAAAGAATGCTAGGATACATTTTATTCAAACAAAACAAAAACAAAAACAAACCGACGCTCCAAGAAAAGTACATAAGATGTGATGGAATAAAAATATAGTTTCAGGGGAGGAACCTGATAATGTTGTCGATGAAGAAGGGGATGCCTTGGGCATCCCCAAGCTTAGACGCTTGAGTCTTCTTGATATATGCAGGGGTGAACCAGCGGGGCATCCCCAAGCTTAGAGCTTTCACTCTCCTTGATCAGGTTGTATCATCTCCCTCTCTTGATCCTTGAAAACTTCCTCCACACCAAACTCAAAACAACTCATTAGAGGGTTAGTGCACAATCAAAATTTACATGTTCAGAGGTGACATGATCATTCTTAACACTTCTGGACATTGCACAAAGCTACTGAAAGTCAATGGAATCAAAAAATCCATCAAGCATAGCAAAACAGGCAATGCGAAATAAAAGGCAGAATCTGTCAAAACAGAACAGTTCGTAAAGACGAATTTTATTGAGGCACCAGACTTGCTCAAATGAAAATGCTCAAATTTAATGAAAGTTGCGTAAATATCTGAGAATCACTCACGTTAATTGGCATAATTTTCTGAGTTACCTACAGAGAATTTGGCCTAGATTCGTGACAGCAAAGAAATCTGTTTCTGCGCAGTAATCCAAATCTAGTATGAACCTTACTATCAACTACTTTACTTGGCACAACAATGCACAAAACTAAGATAAGGAGAGGTTGCTACAGTAGTAACAACTTCCAGGACTCAAATATAAAATAAAGTACTGTAGTAAAAGCATGGGTTGTCTCCCATAAGCGCTTTTCTTTAACGCCTTTCAGCTAGGCGCAGAAAGTGTATATCAAGTATTGTCAAGAGACGAATTGTCAACATCATAATTTGTTCTAATAATAGAATCAAAAGGTAACTTCATTCTCTTTCTATGGAAGTGTTCCATACCTTTCTTGAGAGGAAATTGATATTTAATATTACCTTCCTTCATGTCAATAATAGCACCAACAGTTCGAAGAAAAGGTCTTCCCAATATAATGGGACAAGATGCATTGCATTCAATATCCAAGACAACAAAATCAACGGGGACAAGGTTATTGTTAACGGTAATGAGAACATTATCAACTCTCCCCAAAGGTTTCTTTGTAGAATGATCAGCAAGATTAACATCCAAATAACAATTTTTCAATGGTGGCAAGTCAAGCATATTATAGATTTTCTTAGGCATAACGGAAATACTTGCACCAAGATCACATAAAGCATTACAATCAAAGTAATTGACCTTCATCTTAATGATGGGCTCCCAACCATCCTCTAGCTTCCTAGGAATAGAAGTTTCGCATTCTAGTTTCTCTTCTTTAGCTTTTATGAGAGCATTTGTAATATTTTTCGTGAAAGCCAAGTTTATAGCACTAGCATTAGGACTCTTAGCAAGTTTTTGTAAGAACTTTATAACTTCAGAGATATGACAATCATCAAAATCCAAACCATTATAATCTAAAGCAATGGGATCATCATCCCCAATGTTGGAAAAAATTTCAGCAGTTTTATCACAGGCAGTTTTAGCAGTTTTAGCAGTTTCAGGCAGTTTTTCGCGCTTTGCATTTGAAGTGGGAACATTGCCAACACCAATTCTTTTACCATTATTAGTAGGAGGTGCAGCAACATGTGTAGCATTAGCATTGCTAGTGGTGGTAATAGTCCAGACTTTAGCTATATTATCTTCTTTTTCATTTTCTTCTTTCTCCCACCTAGCACGCAATTCGGCCATCAATCTTATATTCTCATTAATTCTAACTTGGATGGCATTTTCTGTAGTAACAATTTTATTATTATGATTCTCGTGAGGCATAACTTTCAATTTCAAAAGATCAACATCAGCAAGACTATCGACTTTAGAAGCAAGTATATCAATTTTCCCAAGCTTTTCTTCAACAGATTTGTTAAAAGCAGTTTGTGTACTAATAAATTCTTTAAGCATGGCTTCAAGTCCAGCGGGTGAATTCCTATTATTGTTGTAAGAATTCCCATAAGAATTACCATAGCCGTTGCCATTATTATAAGGATATGGCCTATAGTTGTTACTAGAATTGTTCCGGTAAGCATTGTTGTTGAAATTATTATTTTTAATGTAGTTTACATCAACATGTTCTTCTTGAGCAACCAATGAAGCTAACAGAACATTATTAGGATCAATATTTGTCCTATCATTCACAAGCATAGACATAATAGCATCAATCTTATCATTCAAAGAAGAGGTTTCTTCGACAGAATTTACCTTCTTACCTTGTGGAGCTCTTTTCGTGTGCCATTCAGAGTAATTAATCATCATATTATCAAGAAGCTTTGTTGCTTCACCAAGAGTGATGGACATAAAGGTACCTCCAGTAGCTGAATCCAATAGGTTCCGCGAAGAAAAATTCAGTCCTGCATAAAAGGTTTGGATGATCATCCAAGTAGTCAGTCCATGGGTTCGGCAATTTTTAACCAAAGATTTCATTCTTTCCCATGCTTGTGCAACATGCTCAGTATCCAATTGTTTAAAATTCATTATGCTACTCCTCAAAGATATAATTTTAGCAGGGGGATAATATCTACCAATAAAAGCATCCTTGCATTTAGTCCATGAATCAATACTGTTCTTAGGCAGAGATAGCAACCAATCTTTCGCTCTTCCTCTTAATGAGAAAGGAAACAATTTTAATTTTATAATGTCACCATCTACATCCTTATACTTTTGCATTTCACATAGTTCAACAAAATTATTGAGATGGGCAGCAGCATCATCAGAACTAACACCAGAAAATTGCTCTCGCATAACAAGATTTAGTAAAGCAGGTTTAATTTCAAAGAATTCTGCTGTAGTAGCAGGTGGAGCAATAGGTGTGCATAAGAAATCATTATTATTTGTGGTTGTGAAGTCACACAACTTAGTATTTTCAGGAGTACCTATTTTAGCAATAGTAAATAAAGCAAACTAGATAAAGTAAATGCAAGTAACTATTTTTTTGTGTTTTTGATATAGCAAACAAGATAGCAAATAAAGTAAAACTAGCAACTAATTTTTTTTGTGTTTTGATATAATGCAGCAAACAAAGTACTAAATAAAATAAAGCAAGACAATAAACAAAGTAAAGAGATTGGGATGTGGAGACTCCCCTTGCAGCGTGTCTTGATCTCCCCGGCAACGGCGCCAGAAAATCTGCTTGATACGCGTACAACACCCGTCCGTTGGGAACCCCAAGAGGAAGGTGTGATGCGTACAGCGGCAAGTTTTCCCTCAGTAAGAAACCAAGGTTTATCGAACCAGTAGGAGCCAAGAAGCACGTTGAAGGTTGATGGCGGCGAGATGTAGTGCGGCGCAACACCAGGGATTCCGGCGCCAACGTGGAACCTGCACAACACAACCAAAGTACTTTGCCCCAACGAAACAGTGAGGTTGTCAATCTCACCGGCTTGCTGTAACAAAGGATTAGATGTATAGTGTGGATGATGATTGTTTGCAGAGAACAGTAGAACAAGTATTGCGAGATGGGTGTATTCGATGTAAAAGAATGGACTGGGGTCCACAGTTCACTAGTGGTGTCTCTCCCATAAGATAAATAGCATGTTGGGTGAACAAATTACAGTTGGGCAATTGACAAATAGAGAGGGCATGACAATGCACATACATGATATGATGAGTATTGTGAGATTTAATTGGGCATTACGACAAAGTACATAGACCGCTATCCAGCATGCATCTATGCCTAAAAAGTCCACCTTCAGGTTATCATCCGAACCCCTTCCAGTATTAAGTTGCAAACAACAGACAATTGCATTAAGTATGGTGCGTAATGTAATCAATAACTACATCCTCGGACATAGCATCAATGTTTTATCCCTAGTGACAACAGCACATCCATAACCTTAGGGGTTTCTGTCACTCCCCCAGATTCACGGAGACATGAACCCACTATTGAGCATAAATACTCCCTCTTGGAGTTAAGAGTAAAAACTTGGCCAGAGCCTCTACTAATAACGGAGAGCATGCAAGATCATAAACAACACATAGATAATAGATTGATAATCAACATAACATAGTATTCTCTATCCATCGGATCCCAACAAACACAACATATAGCATTACATATAGATGATCTTGATCATGTTAGGCAGCTCACAAGATCCGACAATGAAGCACATAAGGAGAAGACAACCATCTAGCTACTGCTATGGACCCATAATCCAGGGGTGAACTACTCACTCATCACTTCGGAGGCGACCATGGCGGTGTAGAGTCCTCCGGGAGATGAATCCTTGAATCCCCCGATATGGGATTGGCGGCGGCGGCGTCTCTGGAAGGTTTTCCGTATCGTGGCTCTCGGTACTGGGGGTTTCGCGATGAAGACTATATGTAGGCGGAAGGGCAGGTCAGGGGGCCACACGAGGGCCCCACACAGTAGGTCGGCGTGGCCAAGGGCTGGGCCGCGCCGCCCTAGTGTGTCGCCAGCTCGTGGCCCCACTTTGTCTCCTCTTCGGTCTTCTGGAAGCTTCGGGTGAAAATAGGCCCCTGGGCGTTGATTTCGTCCAATTCCGAGAATATTTCCTTACTAGGATTTCTGAAATCAAAAACAGCAGAAAACAGCAACTGGCTCTTCGGCATCTCGTTAATAGGTTAGTGCCGGAAAATGCATAAATATGACATAAAGTATGCATAAAACATGTAGATATCATCAATAATGTGGCATGGAACATAAGAAATTATCGATACGTCGGAGACGTATCAACCCACCCTCCACATTCTCATCTCGGCAACACAAACAAAGTACTCCTAATCAAACACGTGCTTCTTTCTTTCTTTCTTTCTTTCTTTCTCACGTCTCTTTAAGTTTACAAAATTTTAAGTTTTCAAATTTTTAAGTTCACAAAATTTTAAGTCAATTTTAATTAAAAAAATGTGAGTTCATGAAAAAAACAAAAAAAAACAAAAAAGGGCCGGCCCCTTCTCCCTCACGCTCCCCCTCTCCTCTCTCTCTCTCTGTAACGGCGAGCGCGCGCGGCACGATGTACGGGCGGCGGCGCGGCTAGGCGGCGCGCGGCGGTGCGGAGTGCGAGCGAGGGCGGCGGGCGATCGAGGGCGGCCGGCCGGCGCGCGAGAAGGGAGAGGAGGCGGCGGCGCGTGCGCGGGGAGAGAGAGAGGCGGAGGGGGCCTGCCGGCGCGCGGGAAGGGGGAGAGGAGGAGGCGGCGAGGAGCACGGACAGCGACGGTGGCGAGGAGCGTCGAAGGCGCGGTGACGATGTCGAGGGCGCGGCGGCGGTCGGCTCGGGCAGCCTGACGGCGTCGAGGGCGTCGAGGGGGTGGCGACGATCTTCTCTGTAACGCGATGGAGAGAAGAGAATGGCGCGGCCGTTCCGTGCGCGAGAATTTATGCCGAAAAGCCTTTAGTCACCAACCGCGACTAAATGCTTTTTCGGCGGATTTTTGGTTCCCGCGCGGAACCACCCTTTAGTCGCGGTTGGCAAGGCCAACCGCGACTAAAGGCCTTTTCTCAAAAACAAATTCTTTTCAAAATCTTAGAAATACAAATAATACATCAAAAAAATCCTTCTAAAAACTAAAACTAATTCAATTCAAATTCTTAAAAATACAAATAATATATCAAAAAATTCAGAAAATAAAACTAATTCATTTCAAAATCTTAAAAATACAAATAATACATAAAAAAAAATTAGAAAAATGAAGCTAATTCAATTCAAAATATTAAAAATACAAATAATATATCAAAAAATTCAGAAAAATAAAACTAATTCAATTCAAATTCTTAGAAATACAAATAATATATCAAAAAATCAGAAAAATAAAACTAATTCATTTCAAAATCTTAAAAATACAAATAATATATCAAAAAATTCAGAAAATTCCAATTTCTTCCCTCATCTGTCTTCCCGCCTCCTGTCTTCCTGCCCCCGCTTCCCACAAGTTCTTCCCGAACCCTTTACCCAACACTGTTAGAGGAGATGGAGTCTTTCACGGGCTTGCAGGAAAAATTTCCCAAGGAGCAACTTCCGAAGATGTCGTACGGCATGTGCACCGATGACATCTTCGAGAAGCTGCGCCACGGGAGATTTTCGAACCCTTTACCCAACACTGTTAGAGGAGATGGAGTATTTCACGGGTTTGCAGGAAAATTTTCCCGAGGAGCAACTTCCGAAGATGTCGTAGGGCGTGTGCACCGACGACATCTTCGAGAAGCTGCGCCACGGGAGATTTTCAAACCCTTAACTCCATCCATGGTGATGAAACTCTCCCTACCTGCTAGGTTGGCTTGTTGGTCCGCTTGCCAAGGCGTATCAATTCTCCTTTTATAGGCACGGCGCCGCTGCTGCTTTGTCTTGTTCCTCCGACAGGGCGTCGTGCGCTACATGCTTTATCTCATCGAGCAGTGTGATGTCTACGCCCCCTCCTTTTCCTGAAGACAGTGTTGGGCCTCCAAGAGCAGAGGTTTGTAGAACAGCAGCAAGTTTCCCTTAAGTGGATCACCCAAGGTTTATCGAACTCAGGGAGGAAGAGGTCAAAGATATCCCTCTCATGCAACCCTGCAACCACAAAGCAAGAAGTCTCTTGTGTCCCCAACACACCTAATAGGTGTACTAGTTCGGCGAAGAGATAGTGAAATACAGGTGGTATGAATATATATGAGCAGTAGCAACGGTGCCAGAAAATAGCTTGCTGGCGTGTAGTTGATGGTGGTAGTATTGCAGCGAGTAACGCATAAAACAAAGAAACAAGCAGCGATAGCAGTATTTAGGAACAAGGCCTAGGGATTAGACTTTCACTAGTGGACACTCTCAACATTGATCACATAACAGAATAGATAAATGCATACTCTACACTCTTGTTGGATGATGAACACATTGCGTAGGATTACACGAACCCTCAATGCCGGAGTTAACAAGCTCCACAATTCAATGTTCATATTTAAATAACCTTAGAGTGCATGAAAGATCAATTCGACTAAACCAAGTACTAGCATAGCATGCACACTGTCACCTTCATGCTATGTAGGAGGAATAATACACATCAATACTATCATAGCAATAGTTAACTTCATAATCTACAAGAGATCATAATCATAGCATAAACCAAGTACTAACACGGATGCACACACTGTCACCATTACATCGTGCAGGAGGAATAAAACTACTTTAATAACATTGCTAGAGTAGCACATAGATAAATTGTGATACGAAATACATTGCAATCATAAAGAGATATAAATAAGCACTTCACTATGCCATTCATAACAGTGAATAAGTATTCTGTGAAATATAGCCTAAGAGACCCACACGGTGCACACACTATCACCTTTACACACGTGGGACAAGGAGTCTCCGGAGATCACATAAGTAAAACTCACTTGACTAGCATAATGACATCTAGATTACAAGCATCATCATATGAATCTCAATCATGTAAGGCAGCTCATGAGATTATTGTATTGAAGTACATAGGAGAGAGATGAACCACATAGCTACCGGTACAGCCCCGAGCCTCGATGGAGAACTACTCCCTCCTCATGGGAGCAGCAGCGGTGATGAAGATGGCGGTGGTGTCGATGGAGAAGCCTTCCGGGGGCACTTCCCCGTTCCGGCGGCGTGCCGGAACAGACTCTGTCCCAGATCTTGGCTTCGCGATGGCGGTGGCTCTGGAAGGTTTCTGTGGGTTTCGTCGAACGTGATAGGGTTTTCGCGACGGAGGCTTTAAATAGGCGGAAGGGCAGCGTCAGAAGGTCGAAGGGGCGACGACACTATAGGGCGGCGCGGCCAGGGCCTGGGCCGCGCCGGCCTATGGTCTGGGGGCCCAGTGCCCCCCCCTCTGGTCCTTCTCGTGTGTTCTGGATGCTTCCGGTGAAAATAGGAACCTGGGCGTTGATTTCGTCCAATTCCGAGAATATTTCGTTACTAGGATTTCTGAAACCAAAAACAGCAGAAAACATCAACTGGCACTTCAGCATCTTGTTAATAGGTTAGTTCCAGAAAATGCACGAATATGACATAAAGTGTGCATAAAAATTGTAGATAAGATCAATAATGTGGCATGGAACATAAGAAATTATCGATACGTCGGAGACGTATCAGCATCCCCAAGCTTAGTTCTGCTCGTCCCGAGCAGGTAAAACGATAACAAAGATAATTTCTGGAGTGACATGCCATCATAACCTTGATCATACTATTTGTAAACATATGTAATGAATGCAGCGATCAAAACAATGGTAATGACATGAGCAAACAAGTGAATCATAAAGCAAAGACTTTTCATGAATAGCACTTCAAGACAAGCATCAATAAGTCTTACATAAGAGTTAACTCATAAAGCAATAATTCAAAGTAAAGGCATTGAAGCAACACAAAGGAAGATTAAGTTTCAGCGGTTGCTTTCAACTTGTAACATGTATATCTCATGGATAATTGTCAACATAGAGTAATATAATAAGTGCAATATGCAAATATGTAGGAATCAATGCACAGTTCACACAAGTGTTTGCTTCTTGAGGTGGAGAGAAATAGGTGAACTGACTCAACAATGAAAGTAAAAGAATGGTCCTCCATAGAGGAAAAACATCGATTGCTATATTTGTGCTAGAGCTTTGATTTTGAAAACATGAAACAATTTTGTCAACGGTAGTAATAAAGCATATGTATCATGTAAATTATATCTTACAAGTTGCAAGCCTCATGCATAGTATACTAATAGTGCCCGCGCCTTGTCCTAATTAGCTTGGACTACCGGATCATCACAATGCACATGTTTTAACCAAGTGTCACAAAGGGGTACCTCTATGCCGCCTGTACAAAGGTCTAAGGAGAAAGCTCGCATTGGATTTCTCGCTATTGATTATTCTCAACTTAGACATCCATACCGGGACAACATAGACAACAGATAATGGACTCCTCTTTTATGCATAAGCATGTAACAACAATTAATAATTTTCTCATATGAGATTGAGGATTTTGTCCAAAACTGAAACTTCCACCATGGATCATGGCTTTAGTTAGCGGCCCAATGTTCTTCTCTAACAATATGCATGCTTAACCATAAGGTGGTAGATCGCTCTTGCTTCAGACAAGACGAACATGCATAGCAACTCACATGATATTCAACAAAGAATAGTTGATGGCGTCCCCAGAAACATGGTTATCGCACAACAAGCAACTTAATAAGAGATAAAATGCATAAGTACATATTCAATACCACAATAGTTTTTAAGCTATTTGTCCCATGAGCTATATATTGCAAAGGTGAATGATGGAATTTTAAAGGTAGCACTCAAGCAATTTACTTTGGAATGGCAGAGAAATACCATGTAGTAGGTAGGTATGGTGGACACAAATGGCATAGTGGTTCGCTCAAGGATTTTGGATGCATGAGAAGTATTCCCTCTCGATACAAGGTTTAGGCTAGCAAGGTTATTTGAAACAAACACAAGGATGAACGGTGCAGCAAAACTCTCATAAAAGACATATTGTAAACATTATAAGAATCTACATCGTCTTCCTTGTTGTTCAAAACTCAATACTAGAAATTATCTAGACCTTAGAGAGACCAAATATGCAAACCAAATTTTAGCATGCTCTATGTATTTCTTCATTAATGGGTGCAAAGTATATGATGCAAGAGCTTAAACATGAGCACAACAATTGCCAAGTATCACATTACCCAAGACATTATAGCAAATTACTACATGTATCATTTTCCAATTCCAACCATATAACAATTAACGAAGCAGTTTCAACCTTCGCCATGAACATTAAAAGCTAAGAACACATGTGTTCATACGAACCAGCGGAGCGTGTCTCTCTCCCACACAAGTATTTATTCAAACAAAAACAAAAACAAGAAACATACAGACGCTCCAAGTAAAGTACATAAGATGTGGACGAATAAAAATATAGTTTCAAGAGAAGGAACCTGATAATTTGTCGATGAAGAAGGGGATGCCTTGGGCATCCCCAAGCTTAGATGCTTGAGTCTTCTTGAAATATGCAGGGATGAACCACCGGGGCATCCCCAAGCTTAGACTTTTCACTCTTCTTGATCACATTGTATCATCCTCCTCTCTTGACCCTTGGAAACTTCCTCCACACCAAACTCAAAGGAACTCATTAGAGGGTTAGTGCATAATCAAAAATTCACATGTTCAGAGGTGACACAATTATTCTTAACACTTCTGGACATTGCTCAAAGCTACTGGAAGTTAATGGATCAAAGAAATTCATCCAACATAGCAAAAGAGGCAATGCGAAATAAAAGGCAGAATCTGTCAAAACAGAACAGTTCGTAAAGACGAATTTTAAAATGGCACCAGACTTGCTCAAATGAAAATGCCCAAATTGAATGAAAGTTGCGTACATATCTGAGGATCACTCACGTAAATTGGCATAATTTTCTGAGTTACCTACAGAGAATTTAGCCCAGATTCGTGACAGCAAAGAAATCTGTTTCTGCGCAGTAATCCAAATCTAGTATGAACTTTTGTATCATCGACTTTACTTGGCACAACAAAACACAAAACTAAGATAAGGAGAGGTTGCTACAGTAGTAAACAACTTCCAAGACACAAAATAAAAACAAAGTACTGTAGCAAAATAATACATGGGTTATCTCCCAAGAAGTTCTTTCTTTATAGCCATTAAGATGGGCTCAGCAGTTTTAATGATGCACTCGCAAGAAATAGTATTTGAAGCAAAAGAGAGCATCAAGAAGCAAATCCAAAACACATTTAAGTCTAACATGCTTCCTATGAAAAGGAACCTTGTACACAAATAAATTCATGAAGAGCAAAATGACAAGATCAGGAAGATAAAACAAGTGTAGCTTCAAAAATTTCAGCACATAGAGAGGCATTTTAGTAACATGAAAATTTCTACAACCATATTTTCCTCTCTCATAATAGCTTTCAGTAGTGTCATGAGCAAACTCAACAATATAACTATCACATAAAGCATTCTTATCATGAGTCTCATGCATAAAATTATTACTCTCCACATAAGCATAATCAATTTTATTAGTTGTAGTGGGAGCAAATTCAACAAAGTAGCTATCATTATTATTCTCATCATCAAATATAGGAGGCATATTGTAATCATAATCAAATTTATCCTCCATAACAGGTGGTACTAAAAGACCAATATCATTATCATAAATAGGAGGCAAAGTATCATCAAAGTAAATTTTCTCCTCAATGCTTGGGGGACTAAAAATATCATGCAAACCAGCTTCCCCAAGCTTAGAACTTTCTATATTATTATCAACAATGGTGTTCAAAGCGTTCATACTAATATTACTACCAGCATGCAAATAAGATTCCATAGGTTTTTTAATTTTCGCATCAAACAATCCATGTTTTAAATCAGGAAATAGAATAAGAAGATCATTCTTGTCCATTATGCCAAACTAGTGTAAACAAGAAACAAAAAGATGCAATTGCAGGATCTAAAGGAAATAGCTTCGAGTACTTACAACGGCGAAAATAGCTTAGTAGCCGAGATCCGGAGTGTGAGTACCTTTTACCTTTCCTCCCCGGCAACGGCGCCAGAAAATAGCTTGATGTCTACGCCCCCTCCTTTTCCTGTAGACAGTGTTGGGCCTCCAAGAGCAGAGGTTTGTAGAACAACAGCAAGTTTCCCTTAAGTGGATCACCCAAGGTTTATCGAACTCAGGGAGGAAGAGGTCAAAGATATCCCTCTCATGCAACCCTGCAACCACAAAGCAAGAAGTCTCTTGTGTCCCCAACACACCTAATAGGTGTACTAGTTCGGCGAAGAGATAGTGAAATACAGGTGGTATGAATATATATGAGCAGTAGCAACGGTGCCAGAAAATAGCTTGCTGGCGTGTAGTTGATGGTGGTAGTATTGCAGCAGTAGTAACGCAGTAAAACAGTAAACAAGCAGCGATAGCAGTATTTAGGAACAAGGCCTAGGGATTAGACTTTCACTAGTGGACACTCTCAACATTGATCACATAACAGAATAGATAAATGCATACTCTACACTCTTGTTGGATGATGAACACATTGCGTAGGATTACACGAACCCTCAATGCCGGAGTTAACAAGCTCCACAATTCAATGTTCATATTTAAATAACCTTAGAGTGCATGAAAGATCAATTCGACTAAACCAAGTACTAGCATAGCATGCACACTGTCACCTTCATGCTATGTAGGAGGAATAATACACATCAATACTATCATAGCAATAGTTAACTTCATAATCTACAAGAGATCATAATCATAGCATAAACCAAGTACTAACACGGATGCACACACTGTCACCATTACATCGTGCAGGAGGAATAAAACTACTTTAATAACATTGCTAGAGTAGCACATAGATAAATTGTGATACGAAATACATTGCAATCATAAAGAGATATAAATAAGCACTTCACTATGCCATTCATAACAGTGAATAAGTATTCTGTGAAATATAGCCTAAGAGACCCACACGGTGCACACACTGTCACCTTTACACACGTGGGACAAGGAGTCTCCGGAGATCACATAAATAAAACTCACTTGACTAGCATAATGACATCTAGATTACAAGCATCATCATATGAATCTCAATCATGTAAGGCAGCTCATGAGATTATTGTATTGAAGTACATAGGAGAGAGATGAACCACATAGCTACCGGTACAGCCCCGAGCCTCGATGGAGAACTACTCCCTCCTCATGGGAGCAGCAGCGGTGATGAAGATGGCGGTGGTGTCGATGGAGAAGCCTTCCGGGGGCACTTTCCCGTTCCGTCGGCGTGCCGGAACAGAGACTCCTGTCCCCCAGATCTTGGCTTCGCGATGGCGGCGGCTCTGGAAGGTTTCTGTGGGTTTCGTCGAACGTGATAGGGTTTTCGCGACGGAGGCTTTAAATAGGCGGAAGGGCAGCGTCAGAAGGTCGAAGGGGCGACGACACTATAGGGCGGCGCGGCCAGGGCCTGGGCCGCGCCGGCCTATGGTCTGGGGGCCCAATGCCCCCCTCTGGTCCTTCTCGTGTGTTCTGGATTCTTCCGGTGAAAATAGGAACCTGGGCGTTGATTTCGTCCAATTCCGAGAATATTTCGTTACTAGGATTTCTGAAACCAAAAACAGCAGAAAACAGCAACTGGCATTTCGGCATCTTGTTAATAGGTTAGTTCCAGAAAATGCACGAATATGACATAAAGTGTGCATAAAACATGTAGATAAGATCAATAATGTGGCATGGAACATAAGAAATTATCGATACGTCGGAGACGTATCACAGTGCGTCCACCCACGCATCCTTATCCTGCCGACAGCTTTAGTCACGGTTGCACCCTCCAGCCGGGACTAAAGCTTACCCAAATGTCCTTATCCCACCGACAGTTTTATTAGATGACACAAAAACCACATTTAGTCCCGGTTGCACCCACCAGCCGGGACTAAAGCTTACCCAGACGTGCTTATCCCACCGACAGTTTTGTTAGATGATACAGAACCACCTTTAGTCCCGGTTGCACCCACCAGCCGGGACTAAAGGTTAGATGACCAGCTCTGGATTCCTCTTCTTCCCGTCATTTCTTCCCTGTCTTCCCGCCTCTTTCTTCCCGCCACTTTCTTCCCGCCTCCTGTCTTCCCGCTCCCATTTTTCCCGCCATTTCTCACTACATATATGTAGCCCGGCTTGGCCAGCATTATCACATCTCTACAATCTCTCACCACTCTCTCATGGCTTCCACCGCACCCACTCTAACCTACCAGCAGGTGGAGGAGCTTTGCACCTCGAACTACCCTTGCCCACCGGGCTACCGCGTCCCCGCCGGCTGGAGCCTAAGCGCCGGAGGCATGCCGGTCCCTCCCGTCCCTCAGGGTACTTCGCGCCGGGCGGCCATCACGAACCACTACTACCTCGATCTCACGCCGGAGCAGCGGATGAATCCCCGCTGGCATCCCGATAACCAGCATACTTGGGATGCCTTCTTCATCAATCGGCGTGACAGAGCGCTCGCCAGGTATGAGGAGGACGGTCTGCCTCCTGGGAACTTCCACGAGGCCGGCCGTCGGCTATGGTGGTACGGACGGACTCTACAGAGCGTCATGGACTACATCACGGCCGGTGATATCCCCCGCCTGCGCTACCCTCAGTTCGAGCCACGAGCGCCGCCCGACGACAGTGACGACGACGGCAGCAATGACAACGGCGGCAACTTAGAAGGCGACGACTACCAGTAGAACAGCGGCGACTATGAAGACTACGAGTATGCATATTATACGCCTAGGAAGGAGTATGACTAAGTCACTCCAAATTTCATGTATCATCAATGGTATTTATGGCATGGCCAATCAATTTCGCCAATGCTAGATCCACCAAATCCCATGCAATTACGGCTCCTCTAGTCCTTTTCCCATCATTTATGGATGCGTTCTTATTTCTATCTCATCGATGATAACATGATTGGCAGACGCGTCCATATGGATCATCCTGCAACTTCCTGTATGCATATTATACGCCTAGGCTGGAGTATGACTTAGTCACTCCAAATTTCATGTATCATCAGTGGTATCTCGAATCAATCGAATCATTCAAAAATGGACACCAAACACATCACAGATAATATAATTCACATGATCCATTCAACAAAGTTTGGTACAATAAATTATTACACATCATTTCTTCCCTTATGTCCCTGCTTGCTTACGATTGGACTGTATCTATGGAGCATCCTCATCATTTAACTTAATGCTTGGGTCGGTGTTTGATGACGTGTCAAGCACACGCCCGTTGGGAACCCCAAGAGAAAGGTGTGATGCGTACAGCAGCAAGTTTTCCCTCAGTAGGAAACCAAGGTTATCGCACCAGTAGGAGTCAAGGAACACGTGAAGGTTGTTGGTGACGGAGTGTAGTGCGGTGCAACACTAGGGATTCCGGCGCCAACGTGGAACCTGCACAACACAATCCAAATACTTTGCCCCAACTTAACAGTGAGGTTGTCAATCTCACCGGCTTGCTGTAACAAAGGATTAAATGTATGGTGTGGAAAATGATGTTTGTATGCGAAGAACAGTAAAGAACAATGTTTGCAGTAGATTGTATTCGATGTAAAAGAATGGACCGGGGTCCACAGTTCACTAGTGGTGTCTCTCCAATAAGAAATAGCATGTTGGGTGAACAAATTACAGTTGGGCAATTGACAAATAAAGAGGGCATTACAATGCACATACATATCATGATGAGTAGTGTGAAATTCAATTGGGCATTACGACAAAGTACATAGACCGCTATCCAGCATGCATCTATGCCTAAAAAGTCCACCTTCAGGTTAGCATCCGCACCCCTTCCAGTATTAAGTTGCAAACAACAGACAATTGCATTAAGTATGGTGAGTAATGTAATCAACACAAATATCCTTAGACAAAGCATTGATGTTTTATCCCTAGTGGCAACAGCCCATCCACAACCTTAGAACTTTCTGTCACTGTCCCAGATTAAATGGAGGCATGAACCCACTATCGAGCATAAATACTCCCTCTTGGAGTCACAAGTATCAACTTGGCCAGAGCCTCTACTAGCAACGGAGAGCATGCAAGATCTTAAACAACACATATATGATAGATTGATAATCAACATAACATAGTATTCCATATTCATTGGATCCCAACAAACACAACATGTAGCATTCCAAATAGATGATCTTGATCATGATAGGCAGCTCACAAGATCTAAGATGATGGCACAATGAGGAGAAGACAACCATCTAGCTACTGCTATGGACCCATAGTCCAGGGGTGAACTACTCACACATCAATCCGGAGGCGATCATGGCGATGAAGAGTCCTCCGGGAGATGATTCCCCTCTCCGGCAGGGTGCCGGAGGCGATCTCCTGAATCCCCCGAGATGGGATTGGCGGCGGCGGCGTCTCTGGAAGGTTTTCCGTATCGTGGCTCTCGGTACTGGGGTATTCGCGATGAAGGCTTTAAGTAGGCGGAAGGGCAGAGTCGGAGGGCTGACGTGGGCCCCACACGCTAGGGCGGCGCGGCCCCACTCTTGGCCGCGCGGCCCTGTTGTGGCGGTGCCTCGTCGCCCCACTTCGTAATCCTTTCGGTCTTTTGGAAGCTTCGTGGAAAAATAAGACCCTGGGCGTTGATTTCGTCCAATTCCGAGAATATTTCCTTTGTAGGATTTCTGAAACCAAAAACAGCAGAAAACAACGACTGGCTCTTCGGCATCTTGTCAATAGGTTAGTGCCGGAAAATGCATAAATATGACATAAAGTGTGTATAAAACATGTGAGTATCATCATAAAAGTAGCATGGAACATAAGAAATTATAGATACGTTTGAGACGTATCAAGCATCCCCAAGCTTAGTTCCTACTCGTCCTCGAGTAGGTAAACGATAACAAAGATAATTTCTGAAGTGACATGCTATCATAATATTGATCAATACTATTGTAAGCATATGTAATGAATGAAGTGATTCGAAGCAATGGTAAAGACAATGATTAAACAACTGAATCATATAGCAAAGACTTTTCATGAATAGTACTTTCATGACAAGCATCAATAAGACTTGCATAGGAGTTAAATCATAAAGCAATAGATTCATAGTAGAAAGTTTTGAAGCAACACAAAGGAAGATATAAGTTTCAGCGGTTGCTTTCAACTTCAACATGTTTATCTCATGGGTAATTGTCAACACAAAGTAATATGATGAATGCAAATAGGCAAGTATGTAAGAATCAATGCACAGTTAACACAAGTGTTTGCTTCTAAGATAGAAAGAAGTAGGTGAACTTACTCAACATAAAAGTAAACGAATGGCCCTTCGCAGAGGGAAGCAGGGATAAAATCATGTGCTAGAGCTTTTCGAGTTTTGAAATCATATAGAGAGCAAAAAAGTAAAGTTTTGAGAGGTGTTTGTTGTTGTCAACGAATGGTAGTGGGCACTCTAACCCCATTGCCAGACAGACTTTCAAAGAGCGGCTCCCATGAATATTTTATTTTTGGGTGACACTCCTTCCAACCTTTGCTTTCACAAGCCATGGCTAACCGAATCCTCGGGTGCCTTCCATCAATCACATACCATGAAGGAGTGTCTATTTATTTTAGTTTTATTTAGAGATGACACTCCTCCCCACCTTTGCTTTCTCAAGCCATGGCTAACCGAATCCTCGGGTGCCTTCCAACAATCACATACCATGGAGGAGTGTCTATTTGCAACATTATGAAAGTTAATTAATTGGGGCTGGGAACCCCATTGCCAGCTCTTTTTGCAAAATTATTGGATAAGCGGATGAAGCCACTAGTCCATTGGTGAAAGTTGCCCAGCAAGATTGAAAGATAAAACACCACATACTTCCTCATGAGCTATAAAACATTGACACAAATAAGAGGTAAAAACTTTTGAATTGTTTAAAGGTAGCACACGAAGTATTTACTTGGAATGGCAGAAAATACCATGTAGTAGGTAGGTATGGTGGACACAAATGGCATAGTTTTTGGCTCAAGGATTTGGATGCACGAGAAGTATTCCCTCTCAGTACAAGGCTTAGGCTAGCAAGGTTGTTTGAAGCAAACACAAGTATGAACCGGTACAGCAAAACTCACATAAGAACATATTGCAAGCATTATAAGACTCTACACTGTCTTCCTTGTTGTTCAAACCCTCACCAGAAAATATCTAGACTTTAGAGAGACCAATCATGCAAACCAAATGTCAACAAGCTCTACGGTATTTCTTCATTAATAGGTGCAAAGTACATGATGCAAGAGCTTAAACATGATCTATATGAGCACAACAATTGCCAAGTATCAAATTATTCAAGACATTATACCAATTACCACATGTACCATTTTCTGTTTCCAACCATATAACAATTAACGAAGCAGTTTCAACCTTCGCCATGAATATTAAGAATGAAGCTAAGAACATATGTGTTCATATGCAACAGCGGAGCGTGTCTCTCTCCCACACAAATAATGCTAGGATCCAATTTTATTCAAACAAACAAAAACAAGAACATAAAGACGCTCCAAGTAAAGCACATAAGATGTGACGGAATAAAAATATAGTTTCACTAGAGGTGACCTGATAAGTTGTCGATGAAGAAGGGGATGCCTTGGGCATCCCCAAGCTTAGATGCTTGAGTCTTCTTGAAATATGCGGGGATGAACCACGGGGGCATCCTGTAACATCCCAAATTTCAAAACAAAGAGAAAATGAATTTCCTTTTTTCCAAAAATGAGAACCAACAAAAACTTTTCTTACATAGGGTGCTATGCATAGTGCTCATACCTAATACTTGTGTTTTGCCATGATTGTCTGTTTATTACTTTGAACACATTTTCAAAACCCTAAACCCTATCATTCTCAAAACCAATTGGATCTATTTTGAGAAACCCAAAATAAAGAAAAAGACATATGTGGGCATATAGCCCTAATAGGTAAATCTTAAACCCTACCTTTCTTATTTTTGCTAAATGGTGGTGAACCATGGTGAACCCCACTAAACCCTAAACCTCATCCCTCTTGTCACCAATCTTTGAAAAACAAAATAAAAAGAAATGATCTTAAATAAGAAAAAGGCATATGCAAGCCTATGGCTACTTTTTGAAAATACTAAACCTTGCTTTGTCTACCTTGGTAGATGGTTTGGAAATACCTCAACACACTCAACAAAGTACTTACCAACCAATTCAAGTGAGAAACAAAATAAAATCAAACATATGCATAGAGGTATATGTGGCACTTAGCCAAAATATCAAATCTTGACCTAGGCACCCATATTGCCCCAAAATGGTTTGAACCCTTTACCCAACTCATTCTAACCCCAAATAAACCTCACCCATGTCAAAGAGAAGCCAAGAAGAAGAAAAGAATAAAAGTTAGAAAACCACAAAACCCTCACATATGGTTTATGCCATTTTTCCAAATCTTTGACCTAGACCAATTTGGCCTTCACCATTAGTGGTAATATGTTACTAAACACTTATTACAACTTTTGGAATCAAAGAAACTCAAATCAAATCAAATTCAAACTCAAATTTTGATCACATATGATAATGGTCAAATCTGCCATTTATATTCTGGTCACTACTTTGAGCCCTTGCAATTCAAGTTTTTCTAACTAAACTTTCCCAATTCTTTGCACCTCATCCAAGAGCACATAAAGGAGAACAACTTTGGTAAAGACCACCATGTCAAATTCATCTTGGATCAAATTATATTGTCATGCTAAGTTGGAACTTTTTATCAAATGCAACAATCTCACTTTGAGCAAATTTGCATTTCTTTGATTTTTAAAATTCCACCACCACACATGTTTGTCTCTGGTCATTTGCAACTTATCCAAATGCACCACTTTCAAATTTTGGAACCTTTTGAACTCAACCAAATTTGGCAAGTTTGTGCAATTTGCAAATAGGCACAAAATCAAACACTATTTGAAATAGTGTTCTAGCCCACCCTAGTGCACCACTTGACTCTCTCTTGTTCCCTGGCCCTCTCTCCACAGTGACCTTGCACAGTAACCCTAGATGGGGGTCAAAAACATGGCATAGCCATGCCATGCCGGCCACATGCATGTGCACATCCTCCTCCCCTCTCCTTCCCTCTCCAGCACCTGCCACCATGTCCCCCTGCTCTCTCCTACCCTACTGAGCATGCCTAACCTAGCCCTGGTCGGAGATCGACCCGCCACCGCCAGAAATGGAACGCGCCCACGACGCCCAGAACGCGCCAGAGTGCGCATCGGCGCGCCCTGGACGCCGCAGAGCGGACGCGTGCGCCGTCGACCCGGGGCCCCTCTCGCCCTCTCCCTTCACCAGCTCGCTCCACTGGACGACCGTCGCCCGCCAGACAAGCTCCCATGCTCGCGCACTCGCTGTCGCTGGCAACATCATCGCCGCCCTTCCGCCACGGCCTAGCACGCGCCCGACACGGATAGACCCCGCCTAGCATCGCCAACCTGCTCCTCAGAACCGCCTGGAGACAAGGACCCTGCCGCGTGCGTCGCATTGCCCTGGGACGCCTTGGAACGCCATCGCCGCCGTCGACCTTGCCGCACCCCACGGTCACCACGCGCCGCTATAAAAGGAGGACGATCCTGCCTCCATTTCTCACACCAATCGACCTCCCTCCTCTCTCTGATCCTCCTCCACCCCTTCCCTCGCCACATTGTCGCCGGTAGCTCCTCAATTGCTTGCTCAAGTCCGCGGCGGAGCTGCAGAGGGCGCCATCGATTTCGTCCATCCCCGGAGCTCCCACGGCCACCGTTGAGCTCGCCGTCGTCGACAACGTCGCCTCGTGTCAATGCCGCCGCTCGCCGTCGTCGACAACGTCGCCTCGTGTCAATGCCGCCGCTCGCCGGAGCCCAGGATCGCCGCCGACCCCCTACTCCGCCGTGCCAGCACCTCCTCTCTCGTCGACGTAGACGACGCACGTGAGCCGTCGATCCTCGTTCTAATCGTGCGTCCGAGATTTTCCTGTACCGCTTCGGGTTTTAAACTCACTGACACGCAGGCCCCTTTGTCAGCTGGCCCGCAGTGCTAGCTGGGCCGGCCCAATCCTTGTGCGCTACGCAGCCCGTCTATTTTCCCGCCTCGGGCCAGTTTTCAAATCCTGTTAAATAATTTTAGTGTAAATTCAAATACTGGCCCTGTGCTAGAATTCAAATAATTTCAAATCTACCCAACCAAATTTGATGAACTTTATATTGATGGAAAGCTTGCAAAAAGGTCTATCCAACCCCACTGGTTCCACTTTGAAATCTTGTGTAGAATTAATGTGACAAAAAGAACAAGTCAGGGGCTTTTGCACATTCAAATAATTCTTAAAAATCAACCAAAATTGATATTTAGTTAATTCCAACTCTAATAGCTCACATTTCACTTACACTAATTGTTTATGCAAAAAGATTGTATCATTACTTTGAGTGATCATGGCCCAAATTAAATAAAGGACTATATGGCTATTTTAGTTAGTTGATATTGTCCAAAACTATTATGCAAATCATATGAAGTGTTTCACTTCATTTAAATCTTGTCACAAGTACTTTCATATGAAGTTTGAACTCCTGGTCAAATACTCTCACATGAAATACTTGGTGATTTTAAATCATAATAAGCATTGTTAAATAGTATAAGGTATTCTACCTCATTTAAATCATTTTCTCAAATGATGATGATGAATGGTTGACTTAGGTCAACATGATTTCATGTATGATTGTTGAGAAGTTAAATCTTAAGAAGATTCAATGAGAGGAAATTATTCCTCAAGAACTAAATGGAAACTATCATTTACATATGTAATGAGAGGAAATTATTTCTCTAACCCTAAGTAAGAAAACCTAGATTAATTCTTGGTAGCAATGCTAAGTGATGATGCTAGATCATTTGGAGTTAGCCATTATGGCTAATTAAGGCTACTTAAGTATTGTTTGGTGATTGTATTCTCGTATTGGTGTATAGACGCTAGTACCGGAGAATACCAGGAAGAGGAAGGATTCTACCCAAAAGAAGAAGAGAACTTTGACCACCTCAACAACCAAGGCAAGCTAACACCTTTGCAAGCTCTATGGTTGCAAGCTAATATTCTTCCAAATTGCAAAGCCCTTTGGGGCAAGGCACCATTAGTCTTACCTTTCTTACCACAAGCCTATCCCAAGTTTTTACCTTACAAGTTCTTACTTGTTTTATTTAAAGAGTTACTTTTATAGTTAACTTTGGTCTAAGTTAAGAGTAGTACTAGAGTAGCAAAGTTAGTCTCAAGCTAGCCAAGCAAGATAGCACCCCTCATGATTAGTGCTAGTGCTAAATACTAAAACTTGACTACTCTAGATGGGAACATGTGACTTGAAATTAATTTGAAACCTTGGAATGATTGAGTCATTCCATTGTATGAATTTTGAAGGTGAATATGACTTGGAGAAGATGGTGATTTTTGATAAAACTGATATTGGTTTGAATGCGATACCTTTCCAATATTTGAGTACCCCCACAATACCTGATTATGGGTAGGGCTTAACTGGAAATTTATGCATCTTAGTATGGGTTCCCTCTGAACACACATCATAGGGGTTATGCCGAGGCTGCCTCCGTTGTTGAGAAATGATGTGAATTGAGGTGAATTGTACGGCCAAGCCCTGTGCAGTTCCCAGGTTGACAGTTGGTCTTCACTGGGAGGCCAAGCTCATGGGGAGAGGTGCTCATACTAGGGTTTGCAAGTGAAAGGTTATGGTTGATGATCCGCGTACTATGTTACGATGATTCGGGGTAATCCCGATGGATGAAATCAAATGTTGTGGCACAAGTGTGCAACCTCTGCAGAGTGTAAACCTATTTGAATAGCCGTGTCCACGTTTACAGATGGTTGGAAAGGCCATACAGTTTCCGGTGTCAGATTCTTGAAAATACTTGGTGAAGTGAATGGTGAATTGGTGACTTATTTTTGAATCACAACTGAGTTGTGGGAATGACACTAATGTTCCCACCTGAGTTAGTTAGCACATGAGTAAGTCTTTTCTCAAATACTTGTAAACTAAAATTGGCTTTATGCAAAATAAACTAGAGCTTAGCAACCCTTACTAGAACTGTTAACACTTACATTAGTATTAGTTTGCGAGTACTTTAAAGTACTCACGGCTGTGTCCCTAGCTATTCAAATGGCCAGACTATGAAGAGGAGCAGAACTATCAAGAAGACATCAACCAAGATGTCTACGACAACTAGGGAATCTTCTGACGTCAGACGTTGGCCTGTGGACTAGAGAGTCCATTTTCTATTTACGCTTCCGCTATGAACTTTGTGTCCGTTGATCAATAGATCAACTATTTGTGTAATATTGGATCATGTGATCTCTATTTGTAAGACGACTATGGTATGTAATGAATGATGACTTATGATATTCAACTGTTATGTCTCGCAACAACAATATTCCTGGGATTGCGATGTATGACATGATAGGCATCTGGACTTAAAAATCCGGGTGTTGACACATCCCCAAGCTTAGAGTTTTCACTCTCCTTGATCCTATTGTATCATCCTCCTCTCTTGACCCTTGAAAACTTCCTCCACAACATACTCAAAACAAACTCATTAGAGGGTTAATGCATAATCAAAAATTCACATGTTCAGAGGTGACATAATCATTCTTAACACTTCTGTACATTGCACAAAGCTACTGAAAGTTAATGGAATAAAGAAATCCATTGAACATAGCAAAACAGGCAATGCGAAATAAAAGGCAGAATCTGTCAAAACAGAACAGTCTGTAAAGACGAATTTTTCTGGGGCACTAAACTTGCTCAGATGAAAATGATCAAATTGAATGAAAGTTGCGTACTTATCTGAGGATCACTCACGTAAATTGGCAGATTTTTCTGAGTTACCTACAGAGAATACTACTCAAATTCGTGACAGCAAGAAATCTGTTTCTGCGCAGTAATCCAAATCTAGTATGAACCTTACTATCAAAGACTTTACTTGGCACAACAATGCAATAAAATAAAGATAAGGAGAGGTTGCTACAGTAGTAACAACTTCCAAGACTCAAATATAAAACAAAAGTACTGTAGTAAAATAATGGGTTGTCTCCCATAAGCGCTTTTCTTTAACGCTTTTCAGCTAGGCGGAGAAAGTGTGAATCAAGTAACATCAAGAGATGAAGCATTAACATCATAATTTGTTCTAATAATAGAATCAAAAGGTAACTTCATTCTCTTTCTAGGGAAGTGTTCCATACCTTTCTTGAGAGGAAATTGATATTTAATATTACCTTCCTTCATATCAATAATAGCACCAACATTTCGAAGAAAAGGTCTTCCCAAAATAATGGGACAAGATGCATTGCATTCAATATCCAAGACAACAAAATCAACGGGGACAAGGTTATTGTTAACCGTAGTGCGAACATTATCAATCCTCCCCAAAGGCTCTTTGTAGAATTATCAGCAAGATTAACACCCAAATAACAATTTTTCAATGGTGGCAAGTCAAGCATATCATAGATTTCCTTAGGCATAACGGAAATACTTGCACCAAGATCACATAAAGCATTACAATAAAAATCATTGACCTTCATCTTAATGATGGGCTCCCAACCATCTTCTAACTTCCTAGGAATAGAAGTTTCACGATTTAGTTTCTCTTCTCTAGCTTTTATGAGAGCATTTGTAATATGTTTTGTGAAGGCCAAATTTATAGCACTAGCATTAGGACTTCTAGCAAGTTTTGTAAGAACTTTATAACTTCAGAGATGTGACAATCATCAAAATCTAAACCATTATGATCTACAGCAATGGGATCATTGTCCCTAATATTTTGAAAAAATTCAGCAGTTTTATCACAAGCAGTTTCAGCAGTTTTAGCAGTTTCAAGCAGTTTTGCAAGCTTTGCATTAGGAGTAGAAACATTGCCAACACCAATTATTTTACCATTGATAGTAGGAGGTGTAGCAACATGTGAAGCATTAGCATTACTAGTGGTGGTAATAGTCCAAACTTTGGCTACATTATTCTCTTTAGCATTTTCTTCTCTTTCCCACCTAGCACGCAATTCGGCCATCAATCTAATATTCTCATTAATTCGAACTAGGATGGCGTTTGCTGTAGCAAATGACTTAATATCTTTAGTTTCATTAGGCATAACTTTTGATTTTAAAAGATCAACATCATCAGCAATACTATCAACTTTAGAAGCAAGAATATCAATTTTACCAAGCTTTTCTTCAACAGATTTGTTAAAAGCAGTTTGTGTGCTAATAAATTCTTTAAGCATGGCTTCAAGACCAGAGGGTACACTCCTATTATTTCTGTAAGAATTACCATAAGAATTACCATAACCATTACTATTATTAGAAGGATATGGCCTATAGTTGTTACCAGAATTATTCCTATAAGCATTGTTGTTGAAATTATTATTTTTAATGAAGTTCACATCAACATGCTCTTCTTGAGCAACCAATGAAGCTAAAGGAACATTATTAGGATCAACATTAGATCTACCATTCACAAGCATAGACATAATAGTATCAATCTTATCACTCAAGGAGGAGGTTTCTTCAACAGAATTTACCTTCTTACCTTGTGGAGCTCTTTCCGTGTGCCATTCAGAGTAATTAATCATCATATCATCAAGAAGCTTTGTTGCGGCACCTAGAGTGATGGACATAAAAGTACCTCCAGCAGCTGAATCCAATAGGTTTCGCGAAGAAAAATTCAATCCTACATAAAAGGTTTGGATGATCATCCAAGTAGTCAGTCCATGGGTAGGGCAATTTTTTACCAAAGATTTCATTCTTTCCCATGCTTGGGCAACATGCTCATTATCCAATTGCTTAAAATTCATTATGCTACTTCTCAAAGATATAATTTTAGCAGGAGGATAATATCTACCAATGAAAGCATCCTTACATTTAGTCCATGAATCAATACTATTCTTAGGCAAAGATAGCAACCAATCTTTAGCTCTTCCTCTTAAGGAGAAAGGAAACAATTTTAATTTTATAATGTCACCATCTAAATCCTTATACTTTTGCATTTCACATAGTTCAACAAAATTATTAAGATGGGCAGCAGCATCATCAGAACTAACAACAGAAAATTGCTCTCTCATAACAAGATTTAGTAAAGCAGGTTTAATCTCAAAAAATTCTGCTGTAGTAGCAGGTGGAGCAATAGGTGTGCGTAGGAAATCATTATTATTTGTGCTAGTGAAGTCACACAACTTAGTATTTTCAGGAGTACCCATTCTAGCAATAGTAAATAAAGCAAACTAGATAAGATAAATGCAAGTAACTAATTTTTTTGTGTTTTTAATATGGAGAACGCGAACAAGATAGTAAATAAAGTAAAGCAAGTAACTAATTTTTTTTGTATTTTGATATAAGTAAGCAAACAAAGCAGTAAATAAAATAAAGTAAAGCAATACAAAAACAAAGTAAAGAGATTGGAAGTGGGAGACTCCCCTTGCAGCGTGTTTTGATCTCCCCGGCAACGGCGCCAGAAAAACTGTCTTAATGACGCATCAAGCACACGCCCGTTGGGAACCCCAAGAGGAAGGTGTGATGCGTACAGCAGCAAGTTTTCCCTCAGTAAGAAACCAAGGTTATCGAACCAGTAGGAGTCAAGGAACACGTGAAGGTTGTTGGTGACGGAGTGTAGTGCGGCGCAACACCAGGGATTCCGGCGCCAACGTGGAACCAGCACAACACAATCCAAATACTTTGCCCCAACTTAACAGTGAGGTTGTCAGTCTCACCGGCTTGTTGTAACAAAGGATTAAATGTATGGTGTGGAAAATGATGTTTGTATGCGAAGAACAGTAAAGAACAATGTTTGCAGTAGATTGTATTCGATGTAAAAGAATGGACTGGGGTCCACAGTTCACTAGTGGTGTCTCTCCAATAAGAAATAGCATGTTGGGTGAACAAATTACAGTTGGGCAATTGACAAATAAAGAGGGCATAACAATGCACATCTCATATCATGATGAGTAGTGTGAAATTCAATTGGGCATTACGACAAAGTACATAGACCGCTATCCAGCATGCATCTATGCCTAAAAAGTCCACCTTCAGGTTAGCATCCGCACCCCTTCCAGTATTAAGTTGCAAACAACAGACAATTGCATTAAGTATGGTGCGTAATATAATCAACACAAATATCCTTAGACAAAGCATTGATGTTTTATCCCTAGTGGCAACAGCACATCCACAACCTTAGAACTTTCTGTCACTGTCCCAGATTAAATGGAGGCATGAACCCACTATCGAGCATAAATACTACCTCTTGGAGTCACAAGTATCAACTTGGCCAGAGCCTCTACTAGCAACGGAGAGCATGCAAGATCTTAAACAACACATATATGATAGATTGATAATCAACATAACATAGTATTCCATATCATCGGATCCCAACAAACACAACATGTAGCATTACAAATTGATGATCTTGATCATGATAGGAAGCTCACAGGATCTAACATGATGGCACAATGAGGAGAAGACAACCATCTAGCTACTGCTATGGACCCATAGTCCAGGGGTGAACTACTCACACATCAATCCGGAGGCGATCATGGCGATGAAGAGTCCCCCGGGAGATGATTCCCCTCTCCGGCAGGGTGCCGGAGGCGATCTCCTGAATCCCCCGAGATGGGATTGGTGGCGGGGGCGTCTCTGGAAGGTTTTCCGTATAGTGGCTCTCGGTACTGGGGTATTCGCGATGAAGGCTTTAAGTAGGCGGACGGCTGACATGGGCCCCACACGCTAGGGCGGCGCGGCCCCACTATTGGCCGCGCGGCCCTGTTGTGGCGGCGCCTTGTCGCCCCACTTCGTAATCCTTTCGGTCTTCTAGAAGCTTCGTGGAAAAATAAGACCCTGGGCGTTGATTTCGTCCAATTCCGAGAATATTTCCTTTGTAGGATTTCTGAAACCAAAAAACAGCAGAAAACAGCAACTGGCTCTTCGGCATCTTGTCAATAGGTTAGTGCCGGGAAATGCATAAATATGACATAAAGTGTGTATAAAACATGTGAGTATCATCATAAAAGTAGCATGGAACATAAGAAATTATAGATACGTATTATAATCTTCTGACATGTCTGTCTTGTCCTCCACTCCCACGATGTTTCTTTTCCCTGAAAGAACAATGTGGCGCTTTGGATCATCGCATGATGTACTGATCGTTTTCTTATCTTTCCGTTTCCCCGGTTTGCTACTCATGTCCTTCACATAGAAAACCTGAGCGACATCTTTCTCTAGGATGAATGGTTCGTCAAGGTAACCAAGATTGTTGAAATCCACCACTGTCATTCCGTATTGCTGGTCCACCTTTACCCCACCTCCTGTTAGCTTGAACCATTTGTGAAGGAGATATGCCCTAGAGGCAATAATAAAGTGGTTATTATTTATATCTTTATGTTTATGATAAATATTTATATATCATGCTATAATTGTATTAACCGAAACATTAGTACATGTGTGATATGTAGACAACAAAGAGTCCCTAGTATGCCTCTTAACTAGCTTGTTGATTAATGGATGATTAGTTTCATAATCATGAACATTGGATGTTATTAATAACAAGGTTATATCATTGTATGAATGATGTAATGGACACACCCAATTAAGCGTAGCATAAGATCTCGTCATTAAGTTATTTGCTATAAGCTTTCGATACATAGTTACCTAGTCCTTATGACCATGAGATCATGTAAATCACTTATACCGGAAAGGTACTTTGATTACACCAAACGCCACTGCGTAAATGGGTGGTTATAAAGGTGGGATTAAGTATCCAGAAAGTATGAGTTGAGGCATATGGATCAACAGTGGGATTTGTCCATCCCGATGACGGATAGATATACTCTGGGCCCTCTCGGTGGAATGTCGTCTAATGTCTTGCAAGCATATGAATAAGTTCATAAGAGACCACATACCACGGTACGAGTAAAGAGTACTTGTCAGGAGACGAGGTTGAACAAGGTATAGAGTGATACCAAAGATCAAACCTCGGACAAGTAAAATATCGCGTGACAAAGGGAATTGGTATCGTATGTGAATGGTTCATTCGATCACTAAAGTCATCGTTGAATATGTGGGAGCCATTATGGATCTCCAGATCCCGCTATTGGTTATTGGTCGGAGTGAGTACTCAACCATGTCCGCATAGTTCATGAACCGTAGGGTGACACACTTAAAGTTGGATGTTCAAATGGTAGAACTTGAATATGGAATGGAGTTCGAATATTTGTTCGGAGTCCCGGATGAGATCCCGGACATCACGAGGAGTTCCAGAATGGTCCGGAGAATAAGATTCATATATAGGATGTCATTTTATGTGAATTAAAATGATCCGGAAGGTTCTATGGAAGGTTCTAGAAGGTTCTAGAAAAGTCCGGAAGAAACCACCAAGGAAGGTGGAGTCCCTCCGGGACTCCACCTCCATGGCCGGCCAACCCTAGAGGGGGAGGAGTCCCAAGTGGACTCCCCCTATGGGGCCGGCCACCCCCCCACATGGAAGGGGGGAATCCCACCCCAAGTGGGATTCCCACCTTGGGTAGGTTTCCCTATCACATGGAAGGTTTTGGGTTCGGGTCTTATTCGGAGACTTGTAGTCCAACACTTGGGGCTTCCACCTATATAATGAGGGGCCAAGGGGAGGGGGCCGGCCACCCAAGAACCACAAGGTGGCCGCACCCCTATAGTGGCCGGTGCCCCTTCTCCCCAAACCCTAGCGGCCTCTCTCCTCCACCACATCTCGCACACTTAGCGAAGCTCCGCCGGGTTTCTCCACCACCACTGACACCACGCCGTCGTGCTATCGGATTCAAGAGGAGCTACTACTTCCGCTGCCCGCTGGAACGGGGAGGTGGACGTCGTCTTCATCAGCAACCGAACGTGTGACCGAGTACGGAGGTGCTGCCCGATCGTGGCACCGTGATCAAGATCTTCTACGCGCTTTTGCAAGCGGCAAGTGATCGTCTACCGCAGCAATAAGAGCCTACTCTTATAGGCTTTGGAAATCTTCAAGGGTTAGTCTTGATCATCCCCTCGTTGCTCCCATCTTCTAGATTGCATCTTGGCTTGGATTGCGTTCTCGCGGTACGAAATTTTTTGTTTTCTATGCAACGTTATCCTTCAGTGGTATCAGAGCCAGGTCTATGCATAGATGGTTGCACGAGTAGAACACAATGGTTTTGTGGGCGTTGATGCTCTTGTTATCTTTAGTTTGAGTACTTTGCATCTTTGTGGCATGGTGGGATGAAGCGGCTCGGACTAACTTTACATGACCGCGTTCATGAGACTTGTTCCTCGTTCGACATGCAACTTGTATTGCATAAGAGGCTTTGCGGGTGTCTGTCTCTCCTACTATAGTGAAGATTCAATTTACTCTTCTATTGAAAACATTAGTATCAACGTTGTGGTTCATGTTCGTAGGTAGATTAGATCTCTCTCGAAAACCCTAAACCACGTAAAATATGCAAACCAAATTAGAGACGTCTAACTTGTTTTTGCAGGGTTTGGTGATGTGATATGGCCATAATGTGATGATGAATATGTATGAGATGATCATTATTGTATTGTGGCAACCGGCAGGAGCCTTATGGTTGTCTTTAATTTTCATGTTGAGTAGTATTTCAAAGTAGTTGTAATAGTTGCTACATGAGGTGAACAACCATGAAGACGGCGCCATGAACCTTGACGCTACGCCGACGATGATGGAGATCATACCCGTTGATGATGGAGATCATGTCCGTGCTTTGGAGATGAAGATCAAAGGCGCAAAGACAAAAGGGCCATATCATATCACATATGAATTGCATGTGATGTTAATCCTTTATGCATCTTATTTTGCTTAGATTGTGACGGTAGCATTATAAGGTGATCCCTCACATTAATATCAAGATAATAAAGTGTTCTCCCCTCGTATGCACCGTTGCATTGTTCGTCGTTTTGAAGCATCTCGTGATGATCGGGTGTGGTAAACTCAACATACAACGGGTGTAAGCCATGTTGCACACACGGAATACTTGGGTTTGCTTGACGACCCTAGCATGTACAGACATGGCCTCGGGACAACGGAAACCGAAAGGTTGAACACGAGTCATATGGATGATATGATCAACATGTTGATGTTCACCATTGAAGCTACATCATCTCACGTGATGATCGGTTTTGGTGTAGTGAATTTGGATCGTCTACCACTTAACAACTATGAGGGATGTTGTATTAAGTGGGAGTTCATTAGTAATTAGATTAAAACATGAACTAATTATCATAAACATAGTCTGAGTAGTATTTTGAATTAATTTTGTAGTATTGGCATCCGTTTTTCTACCATGCGCTAGTCTTGTTATTGAGATAGAAATACTGTTAAAATCTGACAAGAAACTTTACGGATTGGTACCGTATTGTTCAAGAATCAAGAATTGATTAAGTCCTATTGCAAACTTTTAGTAAACCTCACATTGTTGAATCAAAGAGCTATGGTTTCAATTAGTACCTAAAGTTATCTTGTCTCCGTGAAACTTGAAGTTCAAATCTGTTTGAAAAGTAAGGAGCTGAAAATTTAGTTTTCAGAAATAATCAAGGTATGAGATATATGTGATATCTGAGAACTTATTGCAAGATGATAGAATATAATTTGGTGAGACTACATAAACTCATAAGATTTATGGGAATGTACGAAGGTTGAAGACGCAAGGCGTCCCAATCCTCCAACTATTGGGGCACTAACGATATTCGCATATCCATGAAGTGATCGTCCTTAGTATGCACCGTTGCTATGACTCGTTGTTTCGAAGCATCACGTGATGATCGGATGTTATAGATTCTACGTGTGCATACAACGGGTGCAAGCCAGATTTGCACATGCGAATACCAAGGTTAAAACTTTATGAGCCTAGCATGTACAGACATGGTCTCAGAAAGTCATCATGATACAATGGATAAAATTATGAGTGAAATTGTTCATCATATTACAAGGTTACTAATAGTGAAATCCGGAACACTTGTCATATGATGATCAACTTCAAAGTAAGAACCTCAAGGTTATTGGTATTTGACCAACAAACCAAGAAGTTATTGAAGTTGATGTGTTTTTCTGAATAATGAGGAAAGCTAAAAGAGAAACTACAAAAGATTATTGGCAGAAAGAAAGAAAAGACTAGAATGTCTAGCTCAGGTGTATATAAATGATATACATGTTATGGTTATATTCCTAGATAGGTCACACTATGAAATTCTTGGGTATTAGTACTATATTGGTTGGTATGAAGTGTCATACAAAACAACGCAATACAAGAATACAATGGCCTAAGTGACTGACAAGGAACATGATAGGAATGCACGTCTCGAACAAAATAAAGTGTTATTATGTTCGTCGTTGGCATTCTATCTAGCCCTTAGAATTTATAATAAAGAACTTAATAATTGTTATTTTGCTCTGATCAAATAATTATGACATTACTCCATGTACGATGGATAAGTTATTATAAATCTTAATGGTGAAACACACATACATAACACTGACGCTAAAATGCCATAAGGCAAATGATTTGAATTCCACTTATTTGTGGAACCGCCATTTAGGTCATGTTAGAATGGAACGCATGAAGGAACTCCATGCAAATGGATTTCTGGAGTCATTTGATTTTTGAATCATTTGGCGTTTGCAAATCTTTTCTAAAGAGAATGATTAAAATACCGTTCATAGGCCAAGAGTTGAACGGGCAACAAAACTTAGTGGAAAAATACATGATGATGTATGTGGTTCACTGGGCATAGTTGTGTGCGGGAGATTCTTCTACTTCATGAAAACTTCCAACAATGAATTGAGTATATATATGTGGATATATTCGATAAGGAAGAAGTTTGAAACATTTGAATGGATTCAAATAATTTTCAGCATGAAATGGAAATCATCGTAATAGAAAAGTCAAATATCTATGATTGGATCATGGTGGAAATATTTGAATTACGAGTTTTAGCGAACATCTAAGAGAGTTATGAAATTGTTCTACAACTCACGTTTCTTGGAGTATCATAGTGATGATGAAGTATCCAAGAGATGTATCCAAACTTTGTTGGATTAATGATGAGATAAAATAAAATAAAGCCATTATATTTTTGTGGATTATGCTTTAGTGACTATCGCTTTTACACTAAATAGAGCATCATCAAGATCTGTTGAAAAGACACCATACGAGTTAAGGCATGGGTATGAACCCTAATAGTCTTTTCTTAAAATTTTGGTATGCATAGCATAAGTAAATAAGTTTACAACCAAAATCGGATGAATGTCTTTGTTGGTTATCCCAGAGATTTGATTGGGAATTCTTCCCACGAGACAAAGACAAAAGTTTTTGTCAATGTTTCTTATTTCCGAGAAATTGTTTCTAGCGAAGTATTTGAGTGGGAGGACAATAGAACTTGATAAGGTTTATGAACTTGAGCATAATGATCAGAGTAGCGCAGCATTGGAATTGGTTCCAGAAGCGGCCACGACGATCATGGCTCCCATGACTACAAAGTGTTTTAGCCATGGAGATCGAAGTACATATTGAACCTTGTAGGAATGGTTTACTTTGTGATCAAATAAATGATTTGTGGACAAAGGATTGATTTTGAACAAATGATAAACCAACTACAAACAAAGAAGTTATGATGGGCCCTGACTCCGTTAAAATGGCTATACGCCATAAAATCCAAGATAGATGAATACTTTTTGAAAGTAAATGGATCTATAAAATTGATGGACTTGGATGGAATATCCTTGAAGAAGCTCGACTTGTTGAAAAGTTGTTTATAAGAAAGTTCAAAGAGTTGACTACGATAAGATTACATCTTCCGTAGCGATGCTTATTGTCTATGTGGATTGTTCTAGAAATCGCTACATATTTCTTTATGAGATTTGCTAGTAGGATGGCAAAATACACTACTTAACAAAAGTGTGTATTAAAGGTGTATACAAGATACAACCAATTGTTTTGCTAGTCCGTAGAATACTAGATAGATATACAAACTTCAATTGGATGAAGTGAGTATCACGGAGATGGAATCTTCACCAGATGAAATAGTCAAAGAGTTTTTGATTTCATCAGAAACGATGAAGAGGCTTGCATTTGCAAGAAATTAAGTGGGAGCGCTGAGACATATTTATAATACTTATGTAGATGACATATAGTTGGTTATAAATGATGTAATTATATACTTGATTAAAAAGGTTTCATTGAGAAATTAACTTCAATGAAAGGATATGGACTGAAACAAATTTAGTGTCAAGATCTATGAAGATAGATTGAAACACATAAATAAGTTTAAGTCAAAGTACATAGGATGGATATTGAAGTAGTTCAATATAGAAATATTAAGAAAATGTTCTTGTCATGTGAAGGTTTAACAAGACTTGAGTGTATCTGACACTCAATAAGTAAAAACACATGAGTGATTATAGATCACGAATAATATGTACACAATCAGATGTCCTATGCTCTAAAAATGTTATGAGCATGTACCAGAATGATTCATGTGATGATCATTGAAAAACAGTAAGAATATTCTTGAGTACTTAAGAAGAACCAAGTATATATATATATATATAATTTTGTATGGAGAAATGACAAATAAATCGCTGTAAGGTGTTACAATGATATTGGTTTTGTCACATATAAAATATAATTTCAATCTCAAATTTGACTAAGTGTTGTTTAAAAGGTAGCACAATGAGTTAGAAGTTGTCTATGTTAGATTTAAAAGAGTTCTAAATATTGTGATAGATTCTACAAACGAAAGGCAGAGTATGTCATTGTTTTGACAATGACTGAGGATGTTAAGTCAAGAAGTTCTTTGAGAACTTGGTGTAGTTCCGATAGTGTCAGAACTTTGAAGCTATATTGTGTGTGACAATATTAGTGATATATTTCAGACCGCAGAATTAAGGTTCCACCAGAAGACCAAACATATTTAATGCCGACTCATTTGAAAATGAGTGATGCGTTGAGACGCAAATGAATTACAAAATACATACGGTTCTGAGCATGTCAGATCCGTTGACTAAAGCTCTCCCTAGGGCAAAGCATGACCAACACCAGAATGCCATGGGTGTTAGGTATATTACAATGTAATCTAGATTATTGACTCTAGTGCAAGTGAGAGACTGAAGGAGATATGCCCTAGAGGCAATAATAAAGTGGTTATTATTTATATCTTTATGTTTATGATAAATGTTTATATATCATGCTATAATTGTATTAACCGTAACATTAGTACATGTGTGATATGTAGACAACAAAGAGTCCCTAGTATGCCTCTTAACTAGCTTGTTGATTAATGGATGATTAGTTTCATAATCATGAACATTGGATGTTATTAATAACAAGGTTATATCATTGTATGAATGATGTAATGGACACACCCAATTAAGCGTAGCATAAGATCTCGTCATTAAGTTATTTGCTATAAGCTTTCGATACATAGTTACCTAGTCCTTATGACCATGAGATCATGTAAATCACTTATACCGGAAAGGTACTTTGATTACACCAAACGCCACTGCGTAAATGGGTGGTTATAAAGGTGGGATTAAGTATCCGGAAAGTATGAGTTGAGGCATATGGATCAACAGTGGGATTTGTCCATCCCGATGACGGATAGATATACTCTGGGCCCTCTCGGTGGAATGTCGTCTAATGTCTTGCAAGCATATGAATAAGTTCATAAGAGACCACATACCACGGTACGAGTAAAGAGTACTTGTTAGGAGACGAGGTTGAACAAGGTATAGAGTGATACCGAAGATCAAACCTCGGACAAGTAAAATATCGCGTGACAAAGGGAATTGGTATCGTATGTGAATGGTTCATTCGATCACTAAAGTCATCGTTGAATATGTGGGAGCCATTATGGATCTCCAGATCCCGCTATTGGTTATTGGTCGGAGTTAGTACTCAACCATGTCCGCATAGTTCACGAACCGTAGGGTGACACACTTAAAGTTGGATGTTCAAATGTTAGAACTTGAATATGGAATGGAGTTCGAATATTTGTTCGGAGTCCCGGATGAGATCCCGGACATCACGAGGAGTTCCGGAATGGTCCGGAGAATAAGATTCATATATAGGATGTCATTTTATGTGAATTAAAATGATCCGGAAGGTTCTATGGAAGGTTCTAGAAAAGTCCGGAAGAAACCACTAAGGAAGGTGGAGTCCCGGAGGGACTCCACCTCCATGGCCGGCCAACCCTAGAGGGGGAGGAGTCCCAAGTGGACTCCCCCTATGGGGCCGGCCACCCCCCCACATGGAAGGGGGAGTGGGATTCCCACCTTGGGTAGGTTTCCCTATCACATGGAAGGTTTTGGGTTCGGGTCTTATTCGGAGACTTGTAGTCCAACACTTGGGGCTTCCACCTATATAATGAGGGGCCAAGGGGAGGGGGCCGGCCACCCAAGAACCACAAGGTGGCCGCACCCCTATAGTGGCCGGCGCCCCTTCTCCCCAAACCCTAGCGGCCTCTCTCCTCCACCACATCCCGCACGCTTAGCGAAGCTCCACCGGGTTTCTCCACCACCACCGACACCACGCCGTCGTGCTGTCGGATTCAAGAGGAGCTACTACTTCCGCTGCCCGCTGGAACGGGGAGGTGGACGTCGTCTTCATCAACAACCGAACGTGTGACCGAGTGCGGAGGTGCTGCCCGATCGTGGCACCGTGATCAAGATCTTCTACGCACTTTTGCAAGCGGCAAGTGATCATCTACCGCAGCAATAAGAGCCTACTCTTATAGGCTTTGGAAATCTTCAAGGGTTAGTCTTGATCATCCCCTCGTTGCTCCCGTCTTCTAGATTGCATCTTGGCTTGGATTACGTTCTCGCGGTAGGAAAATTTTTGTTTTCTATGCAACGTTATCCTACAATTTGCACCGGAACAAAGGGACCTTAAAGGAGGGTCCATAGTCAAGTTCCCATATCTCCTCTATGTAACCATAATATGTGACCTTTTGCCCATTCTCGGTTGCTGCATCAAAGCGGACACCACTGTTTTGGTTGGTGCTCTTTTTATCTTGGGCGATCGTGTAAAATGTATTCCCATTTATCTTGTACCCTTGGAAAGTCGTTATAGTCGAATATGGTGTCTTGGCCAGCATGTACAGCTGATCTCCAACATCATTGTCATTCATTAAATGTTTTCTCAACCAACTACCGAAAGTCTCCATGTGGGCCTTCCTAATCCAGGATTCAGGCTTCCCCGGGTTGTCCTCGCGTAAAATATTCTTGTGTTTCTCAAAGTACGGAGCCACCAAGCTGGAATTGGTCAGAACTATGTGGTGTGCTTCAGTCATAGAATGGCCGTCCATACATATCGTTGATTTCCTTCCGATCGTGCCTTTTCCACTTAGTCTCCCCTCGTGCCGCGATCGAGGAAGACCAATCGGCTTAAGGTCAGGAACAAAGTCAACACAAAACTCAATTACCTCCTCATTTCCATAGCCCTTGGCGATGCTTCCTTCTGGCCTAGCACGGTTACGAACATATTTCTTTAATACTCCCATGAACCTCTCGAAGGGGAACATATTGTGTAGAAATACAGGACCGAGAATGGAAATCTCTTCGACTAGGTGAACCAGGAGGTGCGTCATAATATTGAAGAAGGATGGCGGGAACACCAACTCGAAACTGACAAGACATTGGACCACATCGTTCTGTAATCGTGGTAGAACTTCTGGATTGATTACCTTCTGAGAGATTGCATTGAGGAATGCACATAGCTTCACAATGGCTACTCGAACATTTTCCGGTAGGAGCCCCCTCAAAGCAATCGGAAGCAATTGCGTCATAATCACATGGCAGTCATGAGACTTCAGGTTTTGGAACTTTTTGTCCGCCATGTTTATTATTCCCTTTATATTCGACGAGAATCCAGACGGGACCTTCGTACTGCTCAGGCATTCAAAAAAGATGACCTTCTCTTCTTTGGTCAGAGCGTAGCTGGCACGACCTTGAAACCATTCCGGATCCCGGTCATTAGGGTCTTTCAAACGTTGCTGGTCGGCTACCGTGCTTCCTTTGTATCATTTGTCTTCCCATACACGCCCAAGAAGCTTAGGAGGTTCACGCAAATATTCTTCGTAACATGCATCACGTCGATTGCTGAGCGGACATCTAGGACTTTCCAATATTCTAGCTCCCAGAATATAGATTTCTTCTTCCACATGGGTGCGTGCCCGTCAGCTCCCTGCGGAACTGATTGTCCGCCAGGACCCTTTCCAAATATGACTTTCAAATTCTTGACCATATCAAATACCTAAGCACCAGTACGTTCTACAGGCTTTGGCCGGTGATCCACCTTGCCGTTGTAATCTTTGCCTTTCTTTCTTACGTTATGAATTTTCGGAAGAAATTGACGATGCCCAAGGTACACGTTCTTCTTACAATTTGGCAAATATACACTTTTAGTCTCATGTAAGCAGTGCGTGCATGCATTGTATCCCTTATTTGACAGTCCCGAAAGGTTACTAAGAGCAGGCCAATCGTTGATGGTTACGAAAAGCAACGCTCGTAGGTCAAATTCCTCTTCTTTGTGCTCATCCCACACACATACACCAGGTCTGCCCCACAACTGTAAAAGTTCATCAACTAATGGCCTTAGGTACACATCGATGTCGTTGCCGGGTTGCTTCGGACCTTGGGTGAGCACTGGCATCATAATGAACTTCCGCTTCATGCACAACCAAGGAGGAAGGTTGTAGATGCATAGAGTCACGGGCCAGGTGCTATGGCTTGAGCTCTGCTCGCCAAAAGGATTCATGCCATCTGTACTTAGACCAAATCTTATGTTCCTTGCGTCAGCTGCAAAATCTTTGAACTCTCTGTCGATCTTTCTCCATTGCATTCCATCTCCGGGGTGTCTCAACTCCCCGTCCGACTTATGGTCCTCTTTGTGCCATCGCAACAACTTAGCATCTCTTTGTACCTGAACAGACGTTTCAACCATGGTATTATAGGAGCATACCACATCACCTTGGCGGGAACCCTATTCCTGGGTTTCTGGACCTCAACATCGTCACCAGGGTCATCGCCTCTGATCTTATAACGCAATGCAGTGCATACCGGACATTCATTCAAATTCTCGTATTCACCGCGATAGAGGATGCAGTCGTTAATGCATGCATGTATCTTCAGAACCTCTAAACCTAGAGGGCAGACAACCTTATTTGCTTCGTATGTACTGGCGGGCAACTCGTTATTCTTTGGAAACATGTTCTTCATCATTTTCAACAAATTTTCAAATCCCGAGTCAGATAGACCTTCATGTGCCTTCCATTTCAGCAAATCCAGTGTGCAGCCCAGCTTTTTCAGACCATTATCGCATCCGGGGTACAGCGACTTTTTGTGATCCTCTAACATGCGATCCAAATTCTCCCTCTCCTTTTCAGTTTCGCAGCATCTCCGTGCATCAGCAATGGTCCGACCAAGATCATCAACGGGCTCATCACGTGCCTCTTCTTCACCTTCCCCTTCACCTTCCCCTTCACCTTCCCCACCTTCAGCATCCTCCATGAAAGTATCACCGAAATGATCGAGATAGTTGTCATCGATGAAATCATCCCCTTCTTCATCTTCTTCCATTATAACCCCTCTTTCTCCATGCTTGGTCCAACAATTATTGCTTGGCATGAAACCGTGCCGAAGCAGGTGCAGGTGAACTTCTCTTGAGGAAGAGTAACCCTTCTGATTCTTACAGCCAACACATGGATAGGTAACAAAACCCCCCTGATTGTTCGCATTAGCCACTACGAGGAAATCTTTCAAACCCGTAGTGAACTCGCCGGAGAGTCGGTTACCGTACATCCATTGCCGATTCATCTGCATTATTATTATATAAAGTATATAATTAACCATCATGCATTTGTTAAACTAACTAGCTAGAAATAATAGAAATTAAAGAATGAACTACACACATGCATATTTTATCAATGACACATGAAAGGTTAAAGTTGCTAACCGCGATCGAGGAAAAATAAATGAGAAAGCTCAAGTGTGACTCGGACACTTCATATCATATTTCTTTCTATCTCTCGGGCATTTCATCGAACACCTTCTATGCATAAGAGGAACCAAAATCAAACCAACCACCCACTTGTGAAGATTGTGAAGAAAGTGGTACCAAATGGCTAAGTGAGTGTGCTGAACGGGTATATATAGGGGAGGGGCTTTAGTCGCGGTTGTCCTGGCAAACCGCGACTAAAGGCCTTCAGGCACCTTTAGTCGCGGTTGGCCTGGCCAACCGCGACTAAAGCCCCTCCCGTGCACCAGCTGGCCACCGAGCGCCCTGGGCCCATGCCTTTGGTCGCGGTTCGCCTCCCGAACCGCGACTAAAGATCCCATTAGTCACGGTTCGTATATTTTGGGGACTAATGGGGACGGATGGAAGGCCCTTTTTCTACCAGTGCGCCTATAACATTACTTAGATCACCGGTTGTCCTCCAACCACTTATCGGCCACATTGGGGGCGGTGAGCAAGATGAGGGTTGCTCCATGATATGGATGAAGGCCACAACCTAGGAAGGATAGCTCAACATGACTAAAACACTTGGACAGGGGCATTGAGGTGCGACTGATCGAGAAGAGATGAGCATGGAGAAGCTGCTACCGAGCTGAGCGAGGAGGTGTGGTGGACAAAGATGGACATGCTGCACCTAGAAACCCTGGCATGAAAGGATCACACCCAGAGAGAAGAGAGTCCAGGAAGGTGTGGTGCAATTCCTTGAAGGTGCGAAGCCACAAAAGAAAAAAAATGGATTTTGTAAAAGAAGGAAACACTTGGTAGTTACGCAGAGGAAACAAAGGCTATCTGATTAAGCTCTTGACCCTCCCATCTTACATTTTACGGGCTATGATAGCAGCTTCAGGCAAATGGTAAGGCCGAACATCATTCTTCTGAAAACTGGGCATCATATGTAACCACTAAGTATAGTATCATAACTATCAGAAACAAAGGAGTGTTTCATCAACACAAAAGTATTTACCTAACTCAAAAGCAACATTACCCATGCTTTCCTGAAATGTAGAAGGGAAAACAGAAATTAATCTAAACACTCGCAATTAAGGCTACATCTAGATTCCGTTAAAAAAACAAAGGCTACATCTAGATCATCCCGTTAGGCAAATCAAGAGTATGTTCAAAGCAATTTTGTCGCAACAATCTTGCACAATTTAGATTTATCCTTTCAAAAAAAACATTGTATTCATGCTTTCTGGCTATAAGATGTACCAATTCAAAAGTAATTCCATTCAATATTTTTTGACCACAACAAAAAGATCCAGTTGTGTCTTGTTAAGATCTCCCCAAGACGTCAAAGGACATCCAAGGCCAAATCAGATCTCTCTATCTTGACAAGTATCTTCTGACTGCTACCAATATTCAGGGTATATGGTGGTTTCACTATGAATATTGTTTGCCAATTAGGTAGTCTTAAACCTTGAACCTGGAAATAGAAAATAAAGGTGTGTTGGTTCATCTTTACCTCTTCAGATGGCCTAAGTAAAGAAACAAAGAAATACCTTCCTCATCTAAATATAAAGATGTTACTTCAGTTAATTTGAGGCTCTATATGGAAGCAAAGCTTTTGTAAACCCGAAGTATTATAAAACCGCAGTATTTTCATGCCTGGGAAACAAATTTTGAATAAAAGATGGTTTTAATATAATAACTCAGGTATGTTTGACAGTCCTATTTATGTGCAGTTTTTGTCATAGTACTTGTTATAATGCTTTGCGGAGCTAGGCATTGATTAAATCAAGGGTTATCTTGCTAGCAGTTGATTAGCTGAATTAACAATCACAATGCATGTGTCCGTACAATCGATAAATAGCGGTTGGAATCACAAGGTCGAAACAAATCTACAACACCGTAAGATCCCTATTTGATGCATGGGATGTCATATTTGTGACCGTCGGCCAGAATTGCGAAGGAAACTCTAGTGTGTGTTTCTCTGTTCTGAAAACAAGAGGTGTCGAGCTCTTTTTCCTACGTAATGCAGTATTGCAGATACTATGCTATATAAAAGTGCAGTTTTAGGTAAATCCAAACACTTCCAAGTATTGCAGATAGTATTGATAGTATTCTAACAATACTATCATCTATTTTCATAAATGATAGTATTGTTGAATGGATCGTACCGAACAAGAGGGGGGGTGAATGGCGCTACGACAAGTTTTAGCCTTTTTCAATTTTTAGTGCAACGGAAGGTAAAGGTGATAGCTTTAGCGCGGTGTTCCTACAATGATCCTAGGACAAGTGCAAGAAGCAAAGGAATCAACAAGATAGTAAGAGTAAGGAGCGAGACAACCGGAGGGCGCGGAGACGAGGCGAGGTTTGTTTCCCGCGGTTCCTTCCACAATAGGAAGTACGTCTGCGTTGAGGAGGTGCTAGTCTCACACAAGAGACTAGACGGCCACACCACGAAGGAAGGTCTCACCTTCTTCCTCGAGAGAGCTCCACGAAGGTGCTCCCCCTTCTCCACTAAGGCACCGGTCGAGGCGGTGATTCCTTCACAAGATTGGGGCGAGCTCCACAACAAGGAGGCTCCCAACACCCTATGGAGCTAGTACATCACAAAGCTAGCCTCCATAGCTGCACTTTCTCCAAGATTCCACAATAGGAACTCTACCACCAAGATCCACTAAGGACTACCACGAATTGGTTGGATTTCTCTCGGTAGAACGATAGATCGGGGTCTCCTCCACCACTCCTCAAAGTATGAGCAAGATTGGTTGGATGGTTGGGGAAATCCCCTCAGTTTGAGCTCAGCAACAATGGAGGAGAGAGAGAAGAGCTAAAAACGAGCTGGGGAAGAAGGGGCCTTTATATAGGTCCCTCCAAATCCAACCGTTATGTGCTGTTTTGGCCTAAGCGGTACTACCGCTTTTGGGAAGCGGTACTACCGCTCTGAGTTCGAATCCCCACAGTACTTGTCCACGTGGACACAGAGCGGTACTACCGCTCGCGGTACCGCTCGAGGTACCGCAGTAGGGTCCAGACCTTACTGGACTCAAAGCGGTACCGGAGCGGTACCGAGGCGGTACTACCGTAACGAGTTACGGTACTTGAGCGGTACCGTGGGCGGTACTACCGCCAGCAAGCGGTACTACCGCTCATGGTACCGCAAAGGTACCGCGGCCTGTACTGTGAGGCAATATCGTGTGCAATCCTCAGAGCGGTACCTCAGAGCGGTACCAGTAGGGGTAGCGGTACTACCGCTCCTGGTACCGGTAGTACCGCTATGGCTAAAACAGCTTTTTCCTCTTTTCCTCTCCTACCATGTTACCTCGCGACACACACACAAAACCAGAAAGCCTAAGAACTACGCTTCAGTCTTATGATCATAATGTGTCTGGCGAGGGCACCGTACACCTTGCAAACCTATCAAGGACAATCTTTGTGCACGGTTAGAATTATTCGAGTGTTGTTATCAAACACACAAAACAAGGAATATAGATCTTTCTCTTACAATTGTTAGACTATTTTTCTGCCAAACACACCCTGGATCTTCGGAGTGTGCTACAAATAAGGATGAAAAATGTAAACAACATGGTCATTTAATCTGTGATCATGAGTTCACTTGCCAGTTGCATGTTTAATATGGTACCTGATTAACTCCACAAGAAATTATCTTTGCTAACATTTTTCAAGTGATTTAAATCATGTTTCATAGGTCTATCATGTACTGAAGCCAGCGCTTATTGAAGTGTTGAAACCCAGCACTACTTATGAAAATTATTCCTTTGAGAGTCACATCAGTCTTCCTTCTAAGCATAACATCATCGGTGACATATGAGTATCCACTTACCTGTTAATTCTACACCATCCACTACCACTGATAAGTAAACCTGAAGTACAATATATATGGTTTCAGAATTTTGGTGACATCATTGCAACTGATGCACAACATATTAGCAAAATATTGGTACAGCCTGAACTGCAACTGCCCTGAACCCACACCTAGGACCATCAAAACAAATAACCTTTCATGTGGGTCAAGATTTGTTTCTGTCACTTCTGGAAATATAAATGGTATTGACATAGGCATCCCCAATGGGCCTACCGAAGATGGTACCCGGGGTTTATTGAAGGCCCAAGACCCGAAGGATAAGAAGAATCGGAGGCCCAAGTTGCTAGTTAAGGAAAGCTAGAGTTGTATTAGGAGAGAACACTTGTAATATTGCGGGATGAGTTGGAAACCCTCCCGGACTCTGTAACTTGTGTATCACGAATCCCTCGGCTCCACCTCCTATATAAGGGGGAGCCGAGGGACAAAGAAAGCATCGATTCATTGTCTCACAAACCCTAGTTTTCATATCGTCGAGTACTTTTCGGCTGAAACCTTCGAGATCTACTTGCCCTCTACTTCTAGCTAAAACCCTAGTCTACAACCCGTAGGCATTGACAAGTTAATCCCTTGTCAATTGGCGCCGTCTGTGGGAATTAGAGGCATCAAGGATCTGATCTCGATGGCACGTTCAAGATCGTCGACTTCATCAACAGCAAGCAACGCGATGGATCGAGGTAAACAGATCGAAACTGGTCCTGTCGATTTTGTTCCTCACCCGCCCTCCCGTTTGGATGCATATGCGTATCTGGAGGAGCCCATGGAGATGATGTTCGGAAGGTTCCACTTTCGCGTCGAGAAAGAGGGAGCGTATCGCCTCGAAATTCCGATCTCATCGGGATTATTGGCGGTCGATTCCGATCTTTCGAACCCAACATCGTCAATCGAGTCAGGTGAAGAGGAGACTTCATCGCCATGCTTCATCAGCACCAGGGCAAGCGAAAAGCTCGCCAAGATCTTCAGCGACATGTCCTTTGAGTCATCTGCGGACTCAGATATAAGCGATGACTCGAATAGCTTCGACAGCTTCAACTTCATCGACAGATCCACTACCATTGGAAAGGTCTTCACCAATCTCTATGATGGTGTCACCAAACCCAACATGGTTCAGTATCCAAAATATCATCAGATCTATGCAATCGGAGATCCGAGTTGCCCACAAGAGGAGACATCAGAGAATTTCGACGAGGCGGGAAATCCATATGTCGATCCTGCAGATCTCACGAGAGGTCTAGGAACAAAATATATTGGACCAGGAACATGAGAGATGGTGCGTTTTCCGCAGGAAGTATGGGATCGAGTCGCAAGAGCTATTAATGGTATAGAGCCAATGACTGTAACGGCGACACCCGAGGAATTACAAGCATATCAATATAGGCTTGCACGAACCAGGCGGGAGCTCGAGAAACAAAAAATCGAGTTGGATAGAAGGCAGGAAGCAGCTTCTGCATCAAGCAGGCGAAGGGCATAATTAAGTCGACATTCATGAACTTCGGGAGATAGCCACAGAGAAGCTCGGAACAGGGCAAGATCTAGGCTGCAAAACATACCTGAAGCTGATAGAGAGAACTTGGTTCAAAACCTCGATATGTCCTTTATGTCGATAGACACGAGAGGGAACATTATCCCTAAAACACCGGAAGCTGGGTATATGGCGACGCAAGCCTTTATCCTCGCATCCAGGCCACCTCCCGGAGATCCAAGAGAGGCATTGTACAATATGGCCATGGCAGGTGTTGGGGCCATGGGAACGGCGTTTGCAGCAACACCTCCCGAAGGAACAGCAAGGCAAAATAGTCCACGACCTGCGGTAGCAGCACCAGTTCCCGAGAGAACAAGTGGAGCAAGAGATACAGCAGCGCAAGCAAGGGTGGACAGAGCATGACAAAATAGAAGGGAACATAGACACTCAACAGAGATAGAGGACGAGGATATGTGCGGGCTGCCGTGCTTTACAAGGAGGGTCCGAAAAACTCGAGTTCCTTCGGGATTCAAATTGCCCGATAACTTCAAAAAATTCGACGGCCTGCAAGATCCAGAGGATTGGCTAGTCGATTATCTCGAGATGGTGAAGCTGACAGGAGGAACCAGAGCAACAGCCATGCAGAGCATCCAGGTACATCTGAGTGGAGCTGCGCGATCTTGGATAAAGAAGCTTCCTCCAGGTTCTATCGACAGCTGGGATAGCTTCGAGGATGTGTTCGTCAAGAATTTCCGGTCCACTTGCAAAAAAGCTGCATCACTAGAGGAGCTGAGAGCGTGTCGACAAAAGTCAGATGAATCAATGAGAAAGTACATCCAAAGGTGGAATATCATTAAAAACTCGGCAGAGAATATATCTGACGAGAGAGCGACAGATGCGTTTGTCGCAGGAATCTGGCGTGGAGATTTTGTCGAGGACTTGGGGAGAACCAACCCAAAGACAGTATCCGCGTTGATGGAGATAGCAAACAGATGGGCAGATGGAGAAGATGTTGTTCACAATAAATGGCATAGGTCACCAGAGGAGGACCGCGGTCGAAATTATCAAAATAGGCGACGATTTCCTCGGCAGTACTCGAGCTATGATGCTCCTGGACAAATTTCGGCTGGCTTTCGAGCAAGCGCTGGAGGAAACAATAGAGATGACTATCAAAGGAGCAATGAGCAGCGAGGCGACAATAGAGATGACTCCCGAAACAACAGGCAAAATAATGGGCCAAGGTTCCAGAGACCTTTTGTGTCCCCCGAGGAGATGATGAACGGGCCGTGTCAGATGCATTTCTATCTCGACAACAATGGAAAGAGACAGTCAGGACACCTGCAAAAGGATTGTCGAAATTTTCAGGCAATGCTAAGGTGGGCAGGGCACGCCAATGCCCAGGCGACAAGTAGAAACCCTCAAGGGCCCAGGAGCGAGATCCACTTGCCACCTCCTCCCGCAATTACAGACGAAAATCGACACCAGCTCAGAATAGCGGCAGCACTAGCGCCACCTCCATACGTTGATCCTAACTCCAACGGAGCGGTGTCGATGATTCAGAAGGGTAGGCCGTCCAATAGAGCTCAGAAAGTAATCTCGTGACAGGTGTTCATGGCAGAGAAGATGCCTCCACCACCGGTTGAGTACCTCAATTGGTCAGGGCAAGACATTGGCTTCACAATAGCAGATCTCCCGCAGCAAGTTCCTCGACCAAGGCAGTCAGCACTTATCTTACCAGCAGTAATCATGGGATTCGACGTATCGCGAGTATTCATAGATGGAGGCAGCAGTTTAAACCTTATGTATGCAGATACACGAAGGAAGATGAACATATCTCTAGCAAATCTGAAGCCAACCGATACACGCTTCCATGGAATCACGCCAGAGAAGCCAAGTTATCCGTTGGGAAAGATTAATCTCGATGTTCAGTTTGGGACCCGAGAATACTACAGGATAGAGAGGCTGGAGTTTGAAGTCGTGGATTTCCCGTCGCAGTATCACACTTTGTTGGGACGCCCAGCATATGCCAGGTTTATGGCGGTACCGCATTACACATACTTGTTATGGAGGATGCCTGGACCTAAGGGACCAATCACAGTTAAGGGAAGCTTCGCGTTAGCCGATAAATGTGACAAGGTCTTTCATCGACTGTCAGAAACCTTCGGGATGCAAGCAGAGTACATGGCGTCTAGGATGAAGACTGATTATGATGTGCTGCTAGATGTAGGAAGGCCTAACAAAGAATCAACCTTTAATAATGCGAAAAATTCTAAGGAGGTGCAGATTCACCCAACAGATCCAAAGAAGATGACGTCCATCGCGACAGACATGGACCTCGCATAGGAAAGCGCGCTCATCGAGTTCCTCCGTGAGCACTGGAAAATCTTCGCATGGTGTCCAGCTGACATGCCAGGAGTACCCAGGGAACTTGCCGAGCACCACCTAAACTTGGATCCATTAGCGAGACCAATAAAACAACCTTTGCGGCGTTTTTTGGAGCCAAACTGCAAAGCTATGCTGTCAGAGATTGATCGACTGAGAGAAGATGGTTTCATCAAGGAGCTACATACAGAGGCCACGTGGGTCGCAAACCCAGTATTGGTCCCGAAGAAAAACACTAAAGTCCTTCGCATGTGTGTCGACTTTACGTGTCTCAACAAACATTGTCCAAAGGATCACTTTCCCCTCCCGAGGATCGATCAAATTATTGACTCCATGGCAGGATGTGAACGTCTTTCCTTCCTGGATGCATACTCTGGTTATAACCAGATCAGACTAAAAGAAGAGGACGAGGTCAAAACAGCGTTCATTACACCTTACGATGTGTTTTGCTATAGAACAATGCCTTTTGGTCTGAAAAACGCGGGAGCAACATATCAGAGGATGATGCAGAAGTGCCTAGCAACACAGATTGGGAAAAACGTACAAGTGTATATTGATGATGTCGTCATAACGTCAAAAAAGGGAGCAACGCTAATCGAGGATTTGAAGGAAACTTTCGACAACCTCGACAAGTTTTGTCTCAAGCTAAACCCAACAAAGTGTTCTTTCGGCGTCCCTGCAGGAGAACTTCTCGGGTTCCTAGTCTCAGCAAGGGGGATTGAAGCTAATCCCGAAAAAATCCAAGCTATCGTAACAATGAGGAAGCCAACAAAGTTAAAAGAAATACAATAGTTAACTGGGCGAGTCGCAGCTTTAAGCAGATTCGTCGCCAGGCTGGGAGAAAAGGCGTTACCGTTTTACGCCTTAATCAAGCAAGGAGAGAAGTTCCAGTGGAATGAACAGGCAGACAGAGCCTTCGAGGACCTCAAACGCACAATTTCGACACCACCAATCTTGGTGGCGCCGAAAGAAAAGGAACCCCTCCTGTTATATATTGCAGCCACACCTCAGGTGGTGAGTACAGCGCTAGTTGTCGAAAGAGAGGAAGAAGGAAAACTCCATGGAGTGCAGAGGCCGGTATATTTCATCAGTGAAGTTTTATCGCCTTCAAAACAGCGGTACCCGCAATACCAGAAGCTAGCATATGGATTGTTCACAACCGCAAGGAAATTGCGGCACTATTTTTCGGCACACCCGATGATAGTGTTCAATGAAGCACCTCTATCAAATATACTAAACAATCCAGAAGCTACAGGTCGTGTCTCCCTTTGGGGAATAGAACTCTCTCCTCGGGACATCACGTATGAAAAAAGAAAGGCAATAAAGTCACAAATTCTACCAGATTTCATCGCAGAGTGGATGGAGCTGCAAAACACAGGACCCCCGGATTTATCGAGAACTTGGACTATGAACTTTGACGGGTCCAAGCGGGTACAAGGAGCTGGTGCAGGCGTGATACTTATATCACCTGAAGGCGACAAACTGAAGTATGTCCTAAGGATGACGTTCCCAAACGCATCTAACAATGAAGCAGAATATGAAGCTCTTATACACGGGATGAAGATGGCGAAAGCTTGTGGTGCAACTCGATTAAAAATCTTTGGCGACTCACAATTGGTGGGTCAGCAAGTCATGAACCAATGTGATGCAGTCAATGATAGCATGGTAGCATACAAGGAAGTGTACAATGAGCTCAAGAAGTTATTTGATGGATGCGAAGTAAATCACATCAGCAGGCTGAGCAATGATGAAGCCGATGTTCTTGCAAACATCGGGTCGCAGTGCCTGCAATTCCACCAGGTGTGTTTTGAGAAGAGATAACCGAGAGATCCACACAGCCGAAGAAGGCGCAGAAGAAGCAGAAGGAAGAGAAAACATCGACGACTCCCAAGGAAGCACCAAAAGAAGAGGAGGACCACGAGCTAGTGATGATGGTACATGTCCCATGGATGCAAGCGTACATATCATACATCTTAAGGAAAGAAATATCTGATGACCCAGTTGAAGCAAGGCGAGTTATTCGACGATCCAAAGCCTTTACAGTGGTCAAAGGGGAGTTGTACAAGCGCAGTATTTCGGGTGTGTTACAAAGGTGCGTCACACCCGAAGAAGGAATGATAATCTTGAAGGATGTACACGAGGGAATATGTGGTCATCACGCGAGCAGTCGAGCTATCGCGGCCAAGGTTTTTCGGGCTGGATTTTACTGGTTGACAGCAATCGAGGACGCGAAGGAGATAGTACGAACTTGTGACGCGTGCCAGAGATTTGCTGCAAAACCTCACTCTCCGGTTGCAGAACTGATGCCAATACCGTTGTCTTGGCCCTTTGCTCAATGGGGCCTCGATATGGTGGGAAAGTTACACAAAGCCTCGCCAGGAGGATACGAGTATATGCTCGTCGCTGTCGACAAATTCACCAAGTGGATAGAAGCGAAGCCGATAAATTCACCAGATGCATCGTCAGCAATAAAGTTCGTGAAAAGCATTGTTTTTCGGTTTGGAGTACCTCATAGCATTGTCACGGACAATGGCAGTAACTTCACATCCAAGGAATTCAAGGCATACTGTGCAGAAGCAGGCATCAAATTGCACTTCGCGTCAGTTGGGCACCCGCAAACCAACGGTCAAGTCGAGAAAGCCAATGGTATCATCTGAAACGGCATCAAGAAGCGTTTGTTGGGACCGCTGGAAAAAGCTCGACATACTTGGCCAGAAGAGTTGCCAAGTGTATTGTGGAGTATTCGAACAACGCCAAATACAGCGACACAGGAAACTCCATTTTTTCTGGTCCATGGAGCTGAGGCAGTATTACCAATAGAAATAGAGCATGACTCCCCAAGAGTCACAGAGTATGATGAAGAAACTTCCAGAAGAGCACTAGAGGACGATGTCGATGCACTTGACGAAGCTCGAGATGAAGTACTATCACGGGTCACCAAGTACCAGCAAGAGTTGAAAAACTACCACAGTCGACGATTGCGGCCAAGGTCTTTTCAGGTCGGAGATTTAGTTCTACGGCTCAATCAACAGAGTACTGAAAAACTCGAGTCGCCATGGCTTGGCCCTTACATCGTCACAGAAGTAATCGAAGGAGGAGCGTACAGGATCAAGGACAAGAAGATAGGGGTTCCCGAGAAAAACCCCTGGAACGTGGCGCAACTCAGGCGATTCTACGCTTAGAGTCAAAATATAGTCCTCCTTTGTAAAAATACAATGTACTGAAACGCCCGCGAGTTTTCAGACGCACTCTTTTCCTTTTCGGGGCACCGAGTGGGGCTGGAAAGGTTTTTAATGAGGCGGGCTCGCGGTGCTGCAATATATTAAAAGATATTGGTGATATACATCTTTTTTTGTCGACAGGCTCGGGGGCTCATAACCCACGACAGCAAAATATATATACTCTCGCAAAATAGTAAATTCATCGAGACGCAAAAAATAGTTTGAGCTCCAGCTAAAGGCTCGGGGGCTTCGCAATATAGGTTACACTTCACAATATAGACAACTTCATTATCATAAAGAATTCGACAAAAAATACAGACATGATTTCTCGCAATATAGTACAACTAAGTTAATGCCTAATATACTATCTATGGATAGACCTTTGTTATTTGCAGCAGTTGTCGTATGTTCAGCATAGCTCCCTTTGACAAAGAATTCATAGTCCATCCGAAGAAGTTCGTCCATCATTTCTTCAGCTACAGGAGTTATAATATCATTGATTTTGTCGATGTTCCTTTTTCGTTTCGACTGCTTGGCCAGGCACTTGGAGACAATCGTCGTCAGGTCTAATTTTCGGTAACAGATCTGTATCATAATCATGGCGAATCTTGCTCCAGCAGACAATTGAGCTCGCACAAAGTTATGGATACGAGGAGCATCCCGAAATTTTTCCATCAGACCAAGAAGAGTGTCGGGTGTCTCGTTCCGAGGAAACATTGTCTTGTAAACCAGGGACAAGGTTCTGGTGCAGAAATCAAGGAACTCGCGAACTTGACAGGCGCGGTCTTGAAACCTGACAATCTGTCGGGTACGTTCTGGAGTGGCCCAGAAAAGAGAACCATGGTCAAGAGAAAGGTTAACGAGGAGATTTGTCCTTGCGTCTACCCTTTCGTCTTCAGCAGCAGCGTCGAGAAAGGAACCTATTTGGCGGCAGCACAAGAATTTCAAAAAAGAAACAGCGGGAAAACAGAAGAAGTTTTGGTTTGCAAAAGCATACCTGACATATCCACACTGGCTTCATTCATCAAATCAAGCATAAAATTTTCTCGAGTGGTCGCTTTTGCAGCTTCAGAAACGGCGGCTTCCTTGGCAGCTATGGCTTCTTGAGCTTGTTGCAGCGCAATTTTCTGTTTTTCAGATGCCTTTCGAGATTGCTCCATCATCACAAGTGTTTGCTTCTTCGCATACTGAAGCTGCTGACGAAGTTCTTCCAAGTCTTGCGCTAAACCCTTACTCGAGGAATCTTCACCAAGCTCATTATTAATAGGCGCTTTCTTCGAGCGAGAGGAAGTGGGAAAAACATCGGAAGGAGCAGGAGTTGGAGTATAGTTATCGAATGTCAACTGAAACAAAAGGTTCAACATCAATCATCAAGCAAAATAGAATTCCATTGATTTTCAGAATATTTACAAGACATTACAATGGAGGTTGCCCTAACAAACTAGTGGGGTAAGTGTCGCCAAAGCTACTTTGGCGACAGCATCAAAAGAAAAAAGAAAAAATAAGAAAGAAAGGGTGGTCTACTTGACCTCCGGCTTGGATGCGCTTGGAGCAGGAGTTGGTTTAACACCAAGGAAGGCAAGGATCGGCTTTGAGGGAGGCTTGGCAGCTCTAATTAGAGATTGCCACTTCTTCGTCTCCATCTCCCCTATGTCGCCAACCTTGGTCCAGTCGACGTTTTGCTGGCTATCAGCAATCAGAGCGATAGTGCCTTCAACACCAATCTTCAGGCCTTCTTGGCGAAGTTTAAGCCCAAGATCTTCCGGCACGTTGAAGCTCTTGGCGAGAGCAGTAAAAGTGTTGGGCTCCTCTTTCTTCGGGAAGAAATATGGGAAAAGCCTCGACAGACCTGCTTCAGCGTCAGCAATGCCTTCGCGCGCCTCATCCCCATGAATTTCAAGAAGAGAAAGCGCGTCGATAAGCTCATCGCCTTCAGGATCCTCCACTTCGTATTCTTGATGAGTTCTCCCTGAAAACACGCAAAGGAAAGCTCGTCCATAAGAATGCTCGAGATATGAAGTAACCCGAAGAAATGCACAAGGATTCCAGCACTTACTAACAAAATGTCGACTCTGCGACTGAAGGCAACTGAGAATTCCTTTTTCTCGAGCAGCTTGCTCGGTCACTTTGTCGCTTAAAGCAGTTTCTACGTCGTGAAGTCTCTTCCGAAGATCTTCGACACCAGCGGCATCTGCCTTGGCCTTCTTAGCATCTGCTTCAGCCTTCTGACGAGCTTTTTCACTTTGCTCCAGTTTTTGAGCAAGTGCATTAGCACGCTTGTTCGCTTCCGCAAGATTTTCTGCCAAAATAGTCAAAACCAGTCAAAATCACGACAAGAAAGGAGTAAGAAATCATTTGCCAGAAGAAAGCAGTAAAATATTACCTTCAGCTTTGATAGCATGGTCACGGTACCCGACGAATTGGGTACCGAAGCGGATGAATTCCTTAATCAAAGGCTGACGAAGAAAGATAGAGAAAGAAAGCGTCAATATAGTAAGAAGCTCGATGATACGTCTCCGACGTATCGATAATTTCTTATGTTCCATGCCACATTATTGATGTTATCTACATGTTTTATGCACACTTTATGTCATATTCGTGCATTTTCTGGAACTAACCTATTAACAAGATGCCGAAGTGCCGATTCTTTGTTTCTGCTGTTTTTGGTTTCAGAAATCCTAGTAAGGAAATATTCTCGGAATTGGACGAAATCAAAGCCCAGGGGCCTATTTTTCCACGAAGCTTCCAGAAGTCCGAAGGAGAGACGAAGAGGGGCGACGAGGGGGCCACACCCTAGGGCGGCGCGGCCCCCCCTTGGCCTCGCGGCCCTGTGGTGTGGGGCCCCCGTGCCGCCTCTTGACCTGCCCTTCCGCCTACAAATAGCCTCCGTGACGAAACCCCCAGTACCGAGAGCCACGATACGGAAAACCTTCCAGAGATGCCGCCGCCGCCGATCCCATCTCGGGGGATCCAGGAGATCACCTCCGGCACCCTGCCGGAGAGGGGAATCATCTCCCGGAGGACTCTACGCCGCCATGGTCGCCTCCGGTGTGATGTGTGAGTAGTCTACCCCTGGACTATGGGTCCATAGCAGTAGCTAGATGGTTGTCTTCTCCCCATTGTGCTATCATTGTCGGATCTTGTGAGCTGCCTAACATGATCAAGATCATCTATCTGTAATTCTATATGTTGCGTTTGTTGGGATCCGATGAATAGAGGATACTTGTTATGTTGATTATCAAAGTTATGCTTATGTGCTGTTTATGATCTTGCATGCTCTCCGTTACTAGTAGATGCTCTGGCCAAGTAGATGCTTGTAACTCCAAGAGGGAGTACTAATGCTCGATAGTGGGTTCATGCCTGCATTGACACAGGACGGTGTGAGAAAGTTCTAAGGTTGTGTTGTGCTGTTGCCACTAGGGATAAAACATTGATGCTATGTCTAAGGATGTAGTTGTTGATTACATTACGCACCATACTTAATGCAATTGTCTGTTGCTTTGCAACTTAATACTGGAGGGGGTTCGAATGATAACCTGAAGGTGGACTTTTTAGGCATAGATGCAGTTGGATGGCGGTCTATGTACTTTGTCGTAATGCCCAATTAAATCTCACTATACTCATCATGATATGTATGTGCATGGTCATGCTCTCTTTATTTGTCAATTGCCCAACTGTAATTTGTTCACCCAACATGCTGCTTGTCTTATGGGAGAGACACCTCTAGTGAACTGTGGACCCCGGTCCAATTCTCTTTACTGAAATACAATCCCATCGCAATACTTGTTCTACTGTTTTTTGCAAACAATCATCTTCCACACAATACGGTTAATCCTTTGTTACAGCAAGCCGGTGAGATTGACAACCTCACTGTTTCGTTGGGGCAAAGTACTTTGGTTGTGTTGTGCAGGTTCCACGTTGGCGCCGGAATCCCTGGTGTTGCGCCGCACTACATCCCGCCGCCATCAACCTTCAACGTGCTTCTTGGCTCCTCCTGGTTCGATAAACCTTGGTTTCTTTCTGAGGGAAAACTTGCTGCTGTGCGCATCATACCTTCCTCTTGGGGTTGCCCAACGAACGTGTGAAATACACACCATCAAGCACATTTTCTGGTGCCGTTGCCGGGGAGATCAAGACACGCTGCAAGGGGAGTCTCCACTTCTCAATCTCTTTACTTTGTTTTTGTCTTGCTTAGTTTTATTTACTACTTTGTTTGCTGCACTAAATCAAAATACAAAAAATTAGTTGCTAGTTTTACTTTATTTGCTATCTTGTTTGCTATATCAAAAACACAAAAAAATTAGTTTACTTGCATTTACTTTATCTAGTTTGCTTTATTTACTGTTGCTAAAATGGCCAACGCTGAAAATACTAAGTTGTGTGACTTCACAACCACAAATAATAATGATTTCTTATGCACACCTATTGCTCCACCTGCTACTACAGCAGAATTCTTTGAAATTAAACCTGCTTTACTGAATCTTGTTATGCGAGAGCAATTTTCTGGTGTTAGTTCTGATGATGCTGCTGCTCATCTTAATAATTTTGTTGAATTATGTGAAATGCAAAAATATAAAGATGTAGATGGTGATATTATTAAACTAAAATTGTTCCCTTTCTCATTAAGAGGAAGAGCTAAAGATTGGTTGCTATCTCTGCCTAAGAATAGTATTGATTCATGGACTAAATGCAAGGATGCTTTTATTGGTAGATATTATCCCCCTGCTAAAATTATATCTTTGAGGAGTAGCATAATGAATTTTAAACAATTAGATACTGAACATGTTGCTCAAGCTTGGGAAAGAATGAAATCTCTGGTTAAAAATTGCCCAACCCATGGACTGACTACTTGGATGATCATCCAAACCTTCTATGCAGGACTAAATTTTTCTTCGCGGAATTTATTGGATTCAGCTGCTGGAGGTACCTTTATGTCCATCACTCTTGGTGAAGCAACAAAGCTTCTTGATAATATGATGATCAACTACTCTGAATGGCACACGGAAAGAGCTCCACAAGGTAAGAAGGTAAATTCTGTCGAAGAAACCTCTTCCTTGAGTGATAAGATTGATGCTATTATGTCTATGCTTGTGAATGGTAGGCCTAATCTTAATTCTAACAATGTTCCGTTAGCGTCATTAGTTGCTCAAAAAGAATATGTTGATGTGAATTTCATTAAAAATAACAATCACAATGATATTAGGCCATACCCTGCTAATGGTAATTCTTATGGTAGATATGCTTCATCTAATGAAGAAAAGATGCTAGAAATTGAAAGATCCACTAAGAGCTTTATGCAATCACAATATGAGCAAAATAAATTGTTTACTAAAACTATGAATGAGCAATCTACCTTGTTGAAGAATATAGGGAATCAACTTGAAAAATTGAATAGGGAGATCTCGGGGTTACAAACTAAACTTGCTAATGCTGAAACACGAATCTCATACATGTCTGCATCACAATCTTCTTTAATTAATAAAATGGCTGCTAAACCTGAGGATTTAGATGATAAAATTACTACTACAGCAAATGCCATTCAAGTTAGAATTAATGAGAATATAAGATTAATGGCTGAACTGCGTGCTAGGTGGGATAGAGAAGAAAATGAAAAACTAGCTAAAGAGAAGAATATAACTAAAGTTTGGACTATTACCACCACTAGTAATGCTAATGCTACACATGTTGCTGCACCCCCTACTAATACTAATAAAAGAATTGGTGTTAGCAATGTTTCCACTTCTAATGCAAAGCGCGAAAAACTGCCTGAAACTGCTAAAACTGCTGAAACTGCTTGTGATAAAGCTGCTGAAATTTTTTCCAACATTGGGGATGATGATCCCATTGCTTTAGATTATAATGGTTTGAATTTTGATGATTGCCACATCTCTGAAGTTATAAAGTTCTTGCAAAAACTTGCTAAAAGTCCTAATGCTAGTGCTATAAATTTGGCTTTCACGCATCATATTACAAATACTCTCATAAAAGCTAGAGAAGAGAAATTAGAGCGCGAAGCCTCTATTCCTAAAAAGCTAGAGGATGGTTGGGAGCCCATCATTAAGATGAAGGTTAAAGATTTTGATTGTAATGCTTTATGTGATCTTGGTGCAAGTATTTCTGTTATGCCTAAGAAAATTTATAATATGCTTGACTTGCCACCGCTGAAAAATTGTTATTTGGATGTTAATCTTGCTGATCATTCTACAAAGAAACCTTTGGGTAAAGTTGATAATGTTCGCATTACCGTTAACAATAACCTTGGTCCCGTTGATTTTGTTGTCTTGGATATTGAATGCAATGCATCTTGTCCCATTATATTGGGAAGACCTTTTCTTCGAACTGTTGGTGCTATCATTGATATGAAGGAAGGTAATATAAAATATCAATTTCCTCTCAAGAAAGGTATGGAACACTTCCCTAGAAATAGAATGAAGGTACCTTTTGATTCTATTATGAGAACAAATTATGATGTTGACACTTCGTCTCTTGATAATACTTGATACACACTTCCTGCGCCTAGCTGAAAGGCGTTAAAGAAAAGCGCTTATGGGAGACAACCCATGTTTTTACCTACAGTACTTTGTTTTTATTTTGTGTCTTGGAAGTTGTTTAATACTGTAGCAACCTCTCCTTATCTTAGTTTTGTGTTTTGTTGTGCCAAGTTAAGCCGTTGATAGAAAAGTAAGTACTAGATTTGGATTACTGCACAGTTCCAGATTTCTTTGCTGTCACGAATCTGGGTCCACCTCCCTGTAGGTAGCTCAGAAAATTAAGCCAATTTACGTGCATGATCCTCAGATATGTACGCAACTTTCATTCAATTTGAGAATTTTCATCTGAGCAAGTCTGGTGCCATTTTAAAATTCGTCAATACGAACTGTTCTGTTTTGACAGATTCTGCCTTTTATTTCGCATTGCCTCTTTTGCTATGTTGGATGAATTTCTTTGATCCACTAATGTCCAGTAGCATTATGCAATGTACAGAAGTGTTAAGAATGATTGTGTCACCTCTGAATATGTCAATTTATATTGTGCACTAACCCTCTAATGAGTTGTTTCGAGTTTGGTGTGGAGGAAGTTTTCAAGGATCAAGAGAGGAGTATGATGCAACATGATCAAGGAGAGTGAAAGCTCTAAGCTTGGGGATGCCCCGGTGGTTCACCCCTGCATATATCAAGAAGACTCAAGCTTCTAAGCTTGGGGATGCCCAAGGCATCCCCTTCTTCATCGACAACATTATCAGGTTCCTCCCCTGAAACTATATTTTTATTCCATCACATCTTATGTGCTTTTTCTTGGAGCGTCGGTTTGTTTTTGTTTTTTGTTTTGTTTGAATAAAATGGATCCTAGCATTTACTTTATGGGAGAGAGACACGCTCCGCTGTAGCATATGGACAAGTATGTCCTTAGTTTCTACTCATAGTATTCATGGCGAAGTTTCTTCTTCGTTAAATTGTTATATGGTTGGAATTGGAAAATGATACATGTAGTAATTGCTATTAATGTCTTGGGTAATGTGATACTTGGCAATTGTTGTGCTCATGTTTAAGCTCTTGCATCATATGCTTTGCACCCATTAATGAAGAAATACATAGAGCATGCTAAAATTTGGTTTGCATATTTGGTTTCTCTAAGGTCTAGATAATTTCTAGTATTGAGTTTGAACAACAAGGAAGACGGTGTAGAGTCTTATAATGTTTTCAATATGTCTTTTATGTGAGTTTTGCTGCACCGGTTCATCCTTGTGTTTGTTTCAAATAAGCCATGCTAGCCTAAACCTTGTATCGAGAGGGAATACTTCTCATACATCCAAAATACTTGAGCCAACCACTATGCCATTTGTGTCCACCATACCTACCTATACTACATGGTATTTTCCGCCATTCCAAAGTAAATTGCTTGAGTGCTACCTTTAAAATTCCATCATTCACCTTTGCAATATATAGCTCATGGGACAAATAGCTTAAAAACTATTGTGGTATTGAATATGTAATTATGCACTTTATCTCTTATTAAGTTGCTTGTTGTGCGATAACCATGTTCACTGGGGACGCCATCAACTATTCATTGTTGAATTTCATGTGAGTTGCTATGCATGTCCGTCTTGTCTGAAGTAAGAGAGATCTACCACCATATGGTTAAGCATGCATATGTTAGAGAAGAACATTGGGCCGCTAACTAAAGCCATGATCCATGGTGGAAGTTTCAGTTTTGGACAACAATCCTCAAATCTCAAATGAGAAATTTATTAATTGTTGTTATATGCTTATGCATAAAAGAGGAGTCCATTATCTGTTGTCTATGTTGTCCCGGTATGGATGTCTAAGTTGAAGAATAATCAATAGCGAGAAATCCAATGCGAGCTTTCTCCTTAGACCTTTGTACAGGCGGCATAGAGGTACCCCTTTGTGACACTTGGTAAAAACAATGCATTGTGATGATCCGGTAGTCCAAGCTAATTAGGACAAGGTGCGGGCACTATTAGTACACTATGCATGAGGCTTGCAACTTATAAGATATAATTTACATGATGCATATGCTTTATTACTACCGTTGACAAAATTGTTTCATGTTTTCAAAATCAAAGCTCTAGCACAAATATAGCAATCGATGCTTTTCCTCTATGGAGGACCATTCTTTTACTTTCAATGTTGAGTCAGTTCACCTATTTCTCTCCACCTCAAGAAGCAAACACTTGTGTGAACTGTGCATTGATTCCTACATATTTGCTTATTGCACTTATTATATTACTCTATGTTGACAATATCCATGAGATATACATGTTACAAGTTGAAAGCAATCGCTGAAACTTAATCTTCTTTTGTGTTGCTTCAATGCCTTTACTTTGAATTATTGCTTTATGAGTTAACTCTTATGCAAGACTAATTGATGCTTGTCTTGAAGTGCTATTCATGAAAAGTCTTTGCTTTATGGTTCACTTGTTTACTCATGTCATATACATTGTTTTGATCGCTGCATTCACTACATATGCTTTACAAATAGTATGATCAAGATTATGATGGCATGTCACTCCAGAAATTATCTGTGTTATCGTTTTACCTGCTCGGGACGAGCAGAACTAAGCTTGGGGATGCTGATACGTCTCCGACGTATCGATAATTTCTTATGTTCCATGCCACATTATTGATGTTATCTACATGTTTTATGCACACTTTATGTCATATTCGTGCATTTTCTGGAACTAACCTATTAACAAGATGCCGAAGTGCCAGTTGCTGTTTTCTGCTATTTTTGGTTTCAGAAATCCTAGTAAGGAAATATTCTCGGAATTGGACGAAATCAAAGCCCAGGGGCCTATTTTTCCACGAAGCTTCCAGAAGTCCGAAGGAGAGACGAAGAGGGGCGGCGAGGGGGCCACACCCTAGGGCGGCGCGGCCCCCCCCCCTTGGCCGCGCGGCCCTGTGGTGTGGGGCCCCCGTGCCGCCTCTTGACCTGCCCTTCCGCCTACAAATAGCCTCCGTGACGAAACCCCCGATGCCGAGAGCCACGATACGGAAAACCTTCCCGGAGACGCCGCCGCCGCCGATCCCATCTCGGGGGATCCAGGAGATCGCCTCCGGCACCTGCCGGAGAGGGGAATCATCTCCCGGAGGACTCTACGCCGCCATGGTCGCCTCCGGTGTGATGTGTGAGTAGTCTACCCCTGGACTATGGGTCCATAGCAGTAGCTAGATGGTTGTCTTCTCCCCATTGTGCTATCATTGTCGGATCTTGTGAGCTGCCTAACATGATCAAGATCATCTATCTGTAATTCTATATGTTGCGTTTGTTGGGATCCGATGAATAGAGAATACTTGTTATGTTGATTATCAAAGTTATGCTTATGTGTTGTTTATGATCTTGCATGCTCTCCGTTACTAGTAGATGCTCTGGCCAAGTAGATGCTTGTAACTCCAAGAGGGAGTACTTATGCTCGATAGTGGGTTCATGCTCGCATTGACACACAGGACGATGAGAAAGTTCTAAGGTTGTGTTGTGCTGTTGCCACTAGGGATAAAACATTGATGCTATGTCTAAGGATGTAGTTGTTGATTACATTACGCACCATACTTAATGCAATTGTCTGTTGCTTTGCAACTTAATAATGGAGGGGGTTCGGATGTTAACCTTGAAGGTGGACTTTTTAGGCATAGATGCAGTTGGATGGCGGTCTATGTACTTTGTCGTAATGCCCAATTAAATCTCACTATACTCATCATGATATGTATGTGCATGGTCATGCTCTCTTTATTTGTCAATTGCCCAACTGTAATTTGTTCACCCAACATGCTGCTTGTCTTATGGGAGAGACACCTCTAGTGAACTGTGGACCCCGGTCCAATTCTCTTTACTGAAATACAATCTACTGCAATACTTGTTCTACTGTTTTCTGCAAACAATCATCTTCCACACAATACGGTTAATCCTTTGTTACAGCAAGCCGGTGAGATTGACAACCTCACTGTTTCGTTGGGGCAAAGTACTTTGGTTGTGTTGTGCAGGTTCCACGTTGGCGCCGGAATCCCTGGTGTTGCGCCGCACTACATCCCGCCGCCATCAACCTTCAACGTGCTTCTTGGCTCCTCCTGGTTCGATAAACCTTGGTTTCTTTCTGAGGGAAAACTTGCTGCTGTGCGCATCATACCTTCCTCTTGGGGTTGCCCAACGAACGTGTGAAATACACGCCATCACTCGACAGCACAAAGCAAAAAAGAAGCAAACAACAAAAAGTCGATAGTATCGGAAAGTATTTTGCAAGAAAAAGGAGAAGGAACTTACATCATCCAGAAGAGGAGCCATGGAGCCGCCCAGTTGTAAGGCAGGCTCCGTGATTGATTCAACCCTTGCCCTTTTTGGCGAAGGGACACGGGGGCTTGCAGGAGGAGTTGGCTGCTCGGTGTTTTGCTGAGGAGGCGAAGATTCTTCTCCATCAGCTTGCGCTTCAGAAACAACTAAAGTACGCGACGTACTCGTTCGAGCAGTCGCGTCAATAGGTTGCGCTTCTTGCTCGTCACCACTGTAGTCAAAAGGCGACAATATAAGAAGCAAGATAGACAAAAATTTTGAGAGCAAAACAACAAGAAGCCATAGAGAACTTACGAGCTAACGAGGGCATCATCGTATGGATTGAAAGCCGCCTTCCTATCTGAAGGACCAGCTTCTTCGGCTTTGGAGGTGCCAGAATCTTCGACTTCATCCCTTTTCCTCTTGTTCCTTGGAGAAACAGCGGGAGGAAGGGAGTGTGTCGAGGCAGTAGCCTCAGACTCAGCCTCTTTTTCAGAAGAAGCCGCGGATTTGTGAGAACCCGCGACTTCACTTTCAGGGCGCGAGGTACCTTGGTTGTCATCATCGACAATGGTACGATCTTCAACTTCTCCACCCTCAGGAAGAGAAGGAAGAGAAGCAAGAACGGGGTGGTTCTGAGAAAAAGAAAGAGTGTCGATAAAAAAAAGTTATGAAAAAAGCTAGCAAGATAGTAGTTGACAAATAAGAAAACTCGAGGAGACAATATAGCAACTAAGAGGAAAAATTACCTCGGTAAGGGGATTGGCGCCACTATATGGCGTAATGCGGCAAGAAGATGGAATGGGATCCTTCTTGTTGAGCGATGAGATTTTTCGGATAAGCTTTTCAAAATCCTTCAAAGGAAGATCTTTTGAGAGCCTGTCGACATCTTTTTCACCAGTATACTTCCAGAGGGGATTTTTGCGAGCCTGGAGAGGCTGCACTCTAATCCTAAGGAAATACGCGGTGATCTCAATACCCGACAGTTCCTTGCCGCGGGTATTCTGTAGCTCGTGGATGCGAGTCATCAGCGCTTCTGTCGCCAACTTCTCAGCTTCGGTAGCTTCAGCATCCCAGGAACGGCGCCGAAGGATTTTGGCTTCTCCGTAAAAAGGGGCGATGTTGTCCTCCACTGGATTGGAGCTTTCTTCATGGACATACAGCCATTTCTTCCGCCAACCTTGGACGGAGTCGGGGAATTTGACGTCGAAATATTCGACGTCAGAACGAACACAGATAACAACGCCGCCAATGTTGTAGGCGACGTTGTGGGAGCCATTACGGCGGAAGCAGAAGGTACGCTTCCACAGAGCCCAATTAGGTTGGACCCCGAGGAAGCACTCACACAATGTGATAAAAATCGACACGTGGAGGATAGAATTGGGCGTCAACTGATGCAGTTGAAGCCCATAGACAAACAGAAGACCCCGAAGAAACTCGTGGATTGGGGGAGAAAGACCTCGGATGAGGTGGTCAATGAAACTGACCCGATACTCGATTGGAGGCGTTGGATAGCTCTCCTCCTTGGGGAAGCGGAGCGAGTTCTCCTTCTTGCTGAACCCCAGCTTCTTCAGCAAGTTGATGTCTTGGGCAGAGATCTTAGATCTTTCCCACTCAGCGCTCCCCAGATCCGCCGTCGCCATCTTCGATTCCGGAGTGCTATGCCTAGTCAACCGGATGCGAGGAGGCATCAATGAGTGTGGCGGCGAAAGGTGTGAGTGTAGTTGAGCGCTTGAAGCAACGGGAGTAATAGAGGATTTTGCAGAGAAGCAGAGGTGCGGCGCGAGCGAAAGGGCTAAAGGAGGAAGACGATGCCTTTATATAGAGGTGCGGTGAATCGACGCGCCATTGGATGAGGAGATTGCGGGACAGATGGTGTACACGTGGACAAGGGGTAAAAAGTAATTTCATCCAGACGAGAAAGAACAGGAGCTATAGTACGTGCGCCAGAAAAAGCGGAGGACGTGTGTCCCCCACTTGCACGATGTGTCAACATGACGGGTAACTTGGGCCCGCAAGACAGAGAGAGCAGTTCTCGCGTTTTCCCGGTACATCGGTCGTGGCTAGCGTCAGCAGTGATGTCACCTTGGCAAGAGAAAAATTCGGCTAAGCAGCCTCATAAGAACGACGACAGCAGAAGATTGTGGATTATTTTGAGAGCCTTTGATCAAATACAAGTTTTTGATCAAATGCTCGGGGGCTACTTTCGAAAAATGAAAACTCGAGAAAGACAAAATAGAAATGGCGGGAGCCTATGATCAAATACAAGTATTTGCTCATAGCCTCGGGGGCTACTCCCATCGGGAGCGCTGTTCGCGCACCCGAGAGATTTGAAAATTACGAGAGAGAAGAAAAATATAGCGACATAAGGCGTGGAGCCTACACCCAAGCACAAGTCCTTGGTTGTAGCCTCGGGGGCTACTCCCATCGGGAACGCTGTTCGCGTGCCCGATGAAATTATAAAAAAAAAGAGAAAGAAAGAAGAAGAAAAAGTGAGCATATTTCGAGTTATATAAATAACTCAACATATACTCCCATCGGGAGAACAATATAAGTCATCCGTTGACTCGATAAAATGTGCTATTCCAACAGCCGAATAAGCACTCGACAATATATTCTCAGAACGCCAAACTTGCGAACAATTTCTGAATGCCGCAAAACTTTGCGAAGGTAAGACCCCAGATCCGTTCTGTGTGGCGTGGCGCCGTCTCTGACGTCGGTTTGCTACTTTTTTCTGTATCAACAGATACGAAGAAAAATCCTAACGGACGCGTTAGGTACCCGATAAATATGACTGGGACTCGACAGAATGGTAAGACCTTAAGCGGCACCTGTCGAAGTTTACACCAGTATCCCGAGATCATGTCCAGGGACGTAATCTTGAAGTAGGTTTTTGCGGATTGCCACTAGAGCAGTTAACTAGTACCTGATCCGTCAGATGAACTAGCCCCAACTACCAGTATCTCTGTACAATATATAAATTCATATGCAAAGATATGTGGTAAAGATCAGAGTTATCGAATAAATATAAAGGTGGAGATTTGCCCTGACTCTGCGATTCAAGCAAAATCTCGGGGGCTACTAACATAGGCATCCCCAATGGGCCTGCCGAAGATGGTACCCGGGGTTTATTGAAGGCCCACGACCCGAAGGATAAGAAGAATCGGAGGCCCAAGTTGCTAGTTAAGGAAAGTTAGAGTTGTATTAGGAGAGAACACTTGTAATATTGCGGGATGAGTTGAAAACCCTCTCGGACTCTGTAACTTGTGTATCACGAATCCCTCGGCTCCACCTCCTATATAAGGGGAGCCGAGGGACAAAGAAAGCATCGATTCATTGTCTCACAAACCCTAGTTTCATATCGTCGAGTACTTTTCGGCTGAAACCTTCGAGATCTACTTGCCCTCTACTTCTAGCTAAAACCCTAGTCTACAACCCGTAGGCATTGATAAGTTAATCCCTTGTCAGCTATGCCTGTTTTTTTCACAATTTAGGTGATTTGATCTAAATGTTAGGCAAGGTCATGTTACATATAAACTAACACCAAGAATTAATTTCTCCATTGTATAAATTAAAGGTGCACAATGATTAACTTCTTGTAAATAGTTTGTCAAACAGCATTTTGTCAAAGAACATGCGGATGACTGAATGAAAAATCAAGAAAAGAGAAAGGACTCACAGCCCAGATCGAGGTCACGGAGAGATCCCAATCATAGATGAAGCCTGCAATATGGCACATAGCAGAGATAATACTTCTAGTAATATAAATCCCAGTATTAGTACTTCATCTTTTCTGTATTGTAAATCTCATCCTTCACAAACTCCATCAAGAAAGTTGGTTGTACAACTGAACGCAAGTGTGGGAAAAGGGGAAACTGTAGAAACTGAAATCACCAAATCAGAAATATAGAAAATCTAAGGAGACCAAACACGGTGAACTGAAAGCTCCCTCCAATAACATTCACGGACCATTAGCAAGCATGACAGGAGAAGAGTCACCATCTTTCTAGTTTTGAGACCAAGAAAATGAGATAAACTTGTCATGCCTATCGGTCTATCAGACATGTGGAGTGGGCACTAACAAAAAAGTATGTGTCATAGGGAGACACACAACACTCAGGTTGGTTGATGATTCTGTCAGCTTTCCGGCGCATCGCCTCACCGGCCACTGGGCATCCCATCATCCTTGTAATAATGCCTAGTATAGGGCTCGATGCAAGCAAGCAAGAGGAAGGCTGGGAGGAGTCCACCGTTGTTCCGGACAATGCCAGTTGTCCATACTTTTTCTTCAATCTGATATTATTGCATCTGCAAATCCGCTGGCCTCCAGAATTGGTATACCTACAAAGGAAAGTTAAATTGCATCATGGTAGAATGATGGCACACTATTAGCATCATGGTAGAATCATGGAAATGCGCGCCGTGGGCGGTATCCTGGAGCTCTTTGGGCAGGCATCTGGGCTGCGCACCAAATTCGCTAAATGCTCAGTATCTCCGATCGCTTGTTCCGATGGTGAGGCTGCGGGCGCTGTTGGGCTCGTGGAGTGCCAGCTAGCGCCGTTTCCGGTGAGATACCTTGGTATCCCTCTGTCTGTCAGCAGGTTGACGGCTGCCGCATTCCAGCCCCTGGTAGACCGCCTAGCTGACAAACTACCCACCTGGCGGGCATCGATGATGCCCAGGGCGGCACGCTTGGCGCTAATCCGCTCGGTCCTCGCAGCGATCCCCCTGCACCAGCTGATGGTGCTGGGACTCCACCAAAAAACTTTGAAGCATGTGAACAAGATCCTGCGAGGTTTTGTTTGGGTTGGCAGGGCGGAGGCTAATGGTGGACACTGTCACGTCAACTGGATGCGGGTGTGTAGGCCGCTGCGACTGGGGGGACTGGGGATCCCAGACCTTGCGCGCACCGCCATCAGCCTCAGGGTGAGATGGATCTGGAGGATGCACACTGACCCCCTGCGACCTTGGCGCGGGTTGGACATGCACTTCTCGAAGACGGAGCTGGATGTCTTCGCGGCCTCCACCTACATGGTGGTTGGCAATGGGGAATCCGCCCTCTTCTGGGAAGATAGGTGGCTGGACGGCAAGTCCATCAAGGAGATGGCGCCGGAGGTTTACGCTTTGGTGCCGAAACGCCGGCGGAAGGCGCGCACGGTTCGAGAGGCATTGGTTGAGCGCACCTGGATTGCCGATATAGTAGGTGCACCGAGCGCCCTGGCTCTATGGCAATATGTGCAACTATGGGGCCGGCTCAGGGACACCCAACTATCGATGGATCCAGACAGACTAGTTTGGCGTTGGACGACGGATGACCAGTATTCAGCCGGATCCTGTTATGACACCTCTTCCAGGGGCGATCACCTCAGGCTCCTGTAAGCTTAACTGCCTGGGCGCCGCCTAGGGTGAAATTCTTCGTGTGGTTGGCCTGCCTCGATAGATGCTGGACGGGTGAGAGACTGGCACGGCGCGGTCTCCCGCACGCGCCTAGATGCCCGCTTTGCGACCAAGCTACCGAGACCATGAGCCATCTGCTCACAGGATGTTCCTTCTCCAGGACGATTTGGTTTGAGGTTCTGTCGTGGATCCGATCCACCTCAGGCCCTCCCATGGCTGAGGGGGACTTTGCGGAGTGGTGGTCGCTGGTGGTGCGAACCGCCCCCCGCCAGCTGCGCAAGGGCACTTCGTCGGTTATCATGCTTACGGCATGGTGGATCTGGAAACATCGGAATGCGGCGGTCTTCGACAACGCACGGCCTTCGGTGACTTCCTTGTTCAACGACATCGTGGCCGAGGCGCGGCAATGGGCGGACGCGGGAGCCCGGGGTGTACGCCTGCTACTCACCTAGTCTAGGCTTTTTCCTTTTCTTGGGTCGAGTTGTACGGCGGGTTGTGTCCGACCTCGGACTTGTACATAAACTCTTCTTTATCTATCAATGCATCGAAACGCAAGGCTTTGCGTTTTCGCGAAAAGGAGTGGTTTTGAACACTGGAAGGACTGACTCACAGCAGCAGCAGCATCTTCATCTCGGAAACGTCCCTCATGTCTCATCTGTTCTACAGGCTGAAGCATTTAAAGTCTAACTGGCTATCACAATTGCAGAGCTGCTATGCTCTCATCAGCCCATGTTTCACAACAAGATGCTTTCTGTAGCAGCGGCAGGCAACTACCCCGTCGATGCCCCTGGACACTGGCAGATTGCACCTCAACTTGGAGCCATTTTTAGTACTCCCTGCTTTCAACCCTTCGAGGACCCTTCATATCAACAGGCGGACTAATTTTAAGACGCACTATCAGGCCAAGTTAGCACTCAGCCTGCTCAACAAGGATGTAATTTTGAGGTGTTTATGCAATTCCCAGCAGCCTGGAACATGTCCAGTGCATGCAGCTCTCTCTGAATCGGTTGTTCAGCCGTTCAAACTTGTCTCTGTAAAATGATGTTAAATTAATAAAACATCCCCAGTTTGAAAAAAAAAAACACTGGAAGCAAGCTGTAGGAACGGATTGCGGGAAATGGAATGCTGCTGGAGAAAACAAGACTCTGAAAAACTGTTCATGTTGAGAAATAGTTGACCCGAAAACACCATATAGTCTGCATTAAGGTAATTTCCGTGTTGTCCAAGGTTCATTTACAGAGGTTACACGTGAAATATAATAGATATATTAAGCAAGCGCAAACAAACATGAAAGCATTCGAGAAACAGATATATTAAGAAAGCGCAACAAGCATGACAGCTTCCGAGCAACTAATAAGGAACAGGCTTTCGATGATATACTTGCAACAATAATGTATCTCCAAATCAATATCTCAACATCAGCAAATCGCATGGTCTTATCAGTAATCTTGTTCAGCTAACCGGCCACAAGATCAGGCATTGAAGTTTGACAAATGAAAAGCTATGCTGCCTCAGCCCCGTCAGCACTTTGGATGCTGCTTGCTGCAAAGTCATGAAATGTAAACATAAATTTGAATATTCCATAACTGGATTAGTGCAATACAGTTTTATTTCATTGCACCACTTTGAAAAAAGTTCTACAGATCTTAAAGCACAGAATTTCATGAATTAATTAACAAGTAAACATAAATTTGAATATCCATAACTGGATTATTGCACTAACTAATTATTGACAGTTAGTTTTCAGGATCTCCTGAACAGATCAAGCAAACAGATTTCAAATATTAGAGATTGATACTTCTGTTTCCGTGTTAATGTCAATTGCAGTAACGCATCAATAATCATGCACATATCTGCAATGGATCCACTGTATAGTATTTATCTATCTTCATGCCTATCTCTAATGCAGTATTGTTTTAGTTCATTGCACCACTTTGAAAAAAAAGTATTAAAGCACAGTATTGCAGTAGTTGACAAACAAGCATAAAATTGAATATCCATATTTGGCTTATTGCACAACCTAAATCAGTTTTGTGCAGAAATAAATATATTTGGCACATAGATTTGTATTTCAATGGTTATAGCATTTCCCTCGAAGGTGGCTTAGTTTCGGATTTAAGAGACAGATTGCAAAAGAGAGAACAAGATTCCTCATAACTGTGCTGCAGGCTAAAAGCTAGTTTGGTTTCAAAAGCCTAGGCTGGAAAATGATTAGGCAATGCCAGTACAGTTTCCGCTGTTGTACAAGGTTCATTTACAGAGGTTACACATGAAAGACGACAGATATTAAGCAAACGCAGAAGATGACAGCGTCGGAAACACCTGATGAGGAATATAGGTTTTCGGTAATACTTGCATGTATGCCTTTAGAAATGTCAAAAACTCACCCCCTGTTACCAGTAGTCTTATTCAGCAAACCTCCACACGCTCTAACATTTAACTTCGACGAATGAAAAACTGTGCCACCTCCGCCACCCGTCAGCACCTTTGGATGCAGCAAAGTATTCTAATAACAAATATTCTGTGCAAAATATGAACCAGCGGCATGGAGCATGATGCCATCGGAGAAATCCACATGCCAGGATGAACTATCAACAACACTTTAACAGTTCAACCTACTAAGCAGAAATGCCAAATAACCAGAAGTCACAACTAAGACAGATGGGGATGCCTATTCTGTGAGGACAGGACAATCAACAATGCTTGGCACATTTAAGTTCGCCAAAATATTTTTTCGCGAAAACGCAAAAGCCTTGCGTTTCGATGCATTGATAGATAAAGAAGAGAAAGATTCTAGAGAAAATAAGCAAGTCATGGATTTTGACGAATCAACATAAATATACTAAAGTGGACAGGACAAAATTCTTTCCTGCTCTGTGGCCAAAACTCAGAGCAGAGCAATTGAAACTCGATCATCAACTCACTGGGAGATCACTGCTACACAATTCATTCATATGCGTCATCTAAAAGAAATGCGGAACCATCAAGTCATTTTTCATTTAGATGAAATGCATGATATCCATCCATCATCCACAAGACCACAAGGAATGCAGGATCGTCAACTCACCGCAAGAACCCATACAGTGAAATGCTTCATCAGGAAGGAAGCAGTACCAACCACATCACATTGATGGATGTCAGAAGAGCAACACTGCAGCAGCAACTACAACCAGTATCACTAAAAACATGTTCAGCGATTGCGCTGAATGCATTCAGCAGTTCTGAATCTTTGAACCGCGAGGCTAAGACAGATAGGTTCCTCCTATCAGGAGTTCGTATCAAGTTTAGCTAGCAAAAGAAACACAGGAGCTGCTGAGTTTTCTGAACAACTGAACCTATATCTATCTATCTATATGCACTAGTAGGCGTCCGGATCTGTTGTCGTCATGTCCGAGGCAACAAAACATCTGAAGAGGCGAACTGTCAGGACTCCTGCTCTGATCTTTCCCTACTCTGCATCGACATCTGGGTGTCGCAGCACATTGGCAGCTGAATCAGAAGAACACATTGAGGCAGTTAAGCAACAGATTAATAATCTAAATCTCAGAGATTTGCAAAACAAGAAATTGGTAAGAAGGTCAGCAAGATAAATCCCAAAAACAGTTATAATGTGCAGAAACTTAGCTTTTATGTGCTACTGTAAGATACAAGCTGAACTTTGTTCACAGATTCTAACAGAAAATTAGTATCTTCTCAGCAATGGCAAGATGAGATGACTTGACTGTTTTGGTTTTGTCGGTTCCATAACTCCCACTAGAGGTAACGAGTACGGAATGAACAAACTGAATTGTTTGAATCAAGGACAGTAGTGCAGACATGATTATGCGACTTATGGAACGTTTTTTTTAATCAATATTTGAAGCATGTGTACAGAGGCTGGTAAATCCACAAGGCGCCTACTCTTTCCAAGAACAATCAGATTAGTACACTCGGTGAAAATAAGAATCCACATATCTAGAATAACATCATTCCCCACAACCAATTCAAGACTACCAATATGTACTTCTCGCCAAAGATAATCAGGGAAGCAGATCAACAATCAAAATCTAACAGTTTTGCTGAAATAAAAGAAATCTTAACTATACCAAGAATACACCTCATGTACAAAACCTAAAAACAATAGTATGTGCATAAACTTGCTTCAATTTAGTACTATAGGATAGAACCTGAATTTCGTTCATAGTTTATTCAACACAAGTAAGAATAGGCTAAAACTAAACAGATATCACTAACTTGTCTGTCAGGCTGAAAGAGAGACGACTCAACTGTTTTGGCTTTTGTAGTTCCATAATTTCTACTAGGTTTACTCAATATATAATGTTTTAGGCGGCAAATTGTAGCAAAATGATAGAACTAATTATCTGAATCAAAGCAGTAGTATGAAACCAATAAGTTCTATATAAAGGTTTGCTCCAAACATGTGGTTTATAAATAAAGAGGCCTTGATGCACAATATTTTGACAGACAACACAGCTCTACTGCAGATATAATGTTCTGGTTTTACAACTGTACAAGTGGAAAAGAAAAAAAGGCCAAAAGATCACTAAAGCTATCTATCCAATGTTGAATGATGGCACACTATTAGCATTACTGATCACATAGGTAAGAATACACTCCTCATACCTTCAGATATATCAGTGATGATGCACTACAGATTTAAGCAACCATTGGGTTACGGAGAGAGGAAGCTGTGGCTGTCGATCATCCCTTCGTAGTTTGTACTTGAAAACCCTTGAACCTGGCATACCATCTGGCCAGAAAGCCACCACATCGTACAGCCCATCATAGATGAACTTTGGGAATTCTTTGACTACTGAATGGCTGCCTTCTTCCGGTCTGATGCCATGAGTTACTCGGACAGGTATCCCTCTTTCCATGCTATTCTTCAAGGCAAGGTTCGCTTGCTCAAGTTTTTGATCCCCATCCTGATCGGTACCGGCAGCTTTACCTCCAGAGCCAATATATATCAATTCACCAGAGCTACTACAGTATTCATCAAGATAACCTCCTGAAGCAACTATGCTTACTGCAATTGGCTCACCGTCAGTGTCTTTGGTGGTGTCAATACCTGCCTGGAGGGGAGTGTGAAGACCAACAATGGCCAGCTCGACTCTGAAAACAAATTCATCACCAACTTCAACACCATCAACTTCGCCGACCATTGACCGATACTTGATAAAGTCAGGTAAGTTTTTGATGACCTTGTACGCTGCAAGGTCAACTCTCGAAAGATTGATCGAACCCTGCGCTTGTTCAAGGAACCTGCACAAGAACTCAAATCTCCTACAGATCCTCCTGACCCTGACACGACGAACATCATCATTTGCTCCTCCATATCTCCCTTGGCGGCGTATAGAACGGCATAGCTGAAGCTTTCCTTGATGACTAGCAACTGCCATCAGAGTATCATCATCATAATCCAAGTACACCACACTTTTTGGATTCAGTTTATCCTTGGCAACGAACACATATTCGAATTTAGATTTCTCCTTGTTGCTAGCCACTGAGGAAACATGAATGGTAGCAGCACTTGTAGAGCAACAGGGAGTTACCAGATGTGGCTGGACTGCCATCCGACGCTCACCCAGATCATTGGCCATATCTTCCAAACTGTCCAGCGTGTCAGAGATCTCACCCTCCTCCAATTCCTGACCCTGTACTGCTAGAGATTCCAAATTCTTCTTGGCTAGTTGATCACGCGGAGCTCGAGAGAACCATTCTGCCCCAACTGAATCCTGTGATTCTTTCCGCACCATGGCATTGGGGCCATCACCATACCAGTCGGCGGCCGGAGCAGCGCGCTTCGCAGCCACCACCTTGTCCAGCACATTCTGCAACAAGACTCCCTCCTGAACGCCATGAGAAGGGGCAGCTCGGAGTCGAAAGAAGCCCATATCGCCGCTGCGCACGACCGGAGCAGCCGGTTCCCTCCCGCAGACGTGCGGAAGCCGTCGGGTAGGGGACACGGCCCTCCGCTTGGGCAGCGGAGGTGCGGCTGGCGCCAACCCCCTCCTCCGCCCAAATCCACCACCTCCGCCGCCGTTTCCCCCGGCCGTAACAGGGCCGGAGAACCGCTCCGCGCCGTCCGGGACCAAGTCACCACCCGCATTGCATCCCGCGGCTGCAGCCACCGCCGCCTCGTCGCGCTCCGTTCCATGGAGGCCAAACCCTCCCTCCTGTCGACGGGCGGAAGCAGGACGACGAAGCCAAGGGCGGGTGCGCGCGCACGAGTGCTCCATGGGTGGCGACGATGACCGCACGCCGCCGTCGGGCTTCGCCCCCGAGGGGTCTGCTCCGCCGACGAGTGGAAGTTGGTCGGCAGCGGCGCGGCGGCGCGGCAAGTTGTGGAGGCGCGGCGGCCGGCGGGGCAGTTTCGATTTTGGGCAAGGGAATGGTGTGGCAGAGAATTAATTAATTAATGAGCGTGCTCTCCTCCAATTATACTGGCTAGTATTTCCAGATTTTTTGCCCATGAAAGAGTAATGTGTTCTTTTTTACTGCCAAGTAAAGTTTTTTTTACTGATAGATGACTGTACCTTCACAGAGGCTGCATGTCTCGGACTTGACTGTTTACTGTAACTAGTATAATTGCCCGTGCGTTGCCACGGGGTTTGAAATATCTTTGGTTGCCACAATATATAAAATCAATGCATGTGAAGATATCCGAGCTATTGTAGGAGAGCCGCCACCAGCAAGGCGAGCTAGCAACCCAGCAGACCAGCCTCTGGGTTTTCCTGATGTCTTAAGCTCAGATCATCTCATGTTAACATTGTCTTGGAATTGTTCGCTGTCCAAAACCAATTTCTTTGTGGCTGCTCGTCCAGTCATAGGTGCATACTCGTGACCGCTTGCTGTGAAAGACCACCATCAATAAGAGTTATCATAAGTAAGGGAACAGAATACTAATATTGTGTAATTTGGTTATACCTACTTGTATAAGAATTTAATATCACGCCGCATGTTTTGAATCACATATAACTGCCAAAATAGTATTTAATTGAATTAGAAAGGAACCATTGCCAAAATATCCCGATGTCAGTTAAACATTTAAATGAAAGAAATAAAATGCTAGGGCATAAAAGTTCTTCAAATTACACAATCACCTATCAAACAAAAGAAAATGTGGAAAATTAAATAAATGAGTCTTCGGACAAAGAAAAATAGCTCATGTACTTATACAATTGTATTTTTAGATATTACAATGGATGATAAGTTTATCTGTTTATCTTAATATTTAAATGCATGTGTGTTGCCACGGGTCTCAAAATTCTTTTACCGCACATTAAACACAATAGATATAAAAAAATATGTACAAAAACTATAGCTATGCCTTTATTTTAAAAAATTAATAAGATGCAACTCCATCGAAATTCTTTTCTCGCTGCACACCACAAACTTTATACGTTCTTCTCAACCCTATATATGATCTTCCACGTATTTGTTCAGCTCACTCCACAAGTTACAAGCCATCCTGCTTGTCAAAAGATCCTAACCAGGGACATACCTGCATTTACAGTTACAAAGAGAAAATGTTGGTTGTTGATAAATCTCACATTCAGTCTGTTTCAGGAAAAACTTGAGGACGGTATATGCTCATCCCCTGATTCCCCGCACCGAGACTTGACGCTGGCCTTTAGCTTGAGGACCAGAAGCTCAGCGTACCTAGCTTAATTGTAGCAATGTATGCATCAAATTATACATGCTTTCTTCGATTCGATCCTGGGCATGATCTCTAATTTTGCTTCTCTGTCACATTTTTCAATCTACGGATTGTATCCAACAATTATCACTTCGGAGTCGTACAACCATTTCCTCAGCTACACACATGTATCATATTGGCATCTTTCACACATCCTTCCTTTTAGAAAGTTATTATCAATCACTTCTCTTATATTGTTAACTTATATTGTTCATTCAAAAACTGTTTATAAGACTGAATGAGTCTATGCCATGTTTAAATAGGGTAAGAGGTTAATGCAGGAAAATTTCTTTGTTTGGATTTTAAATTTTTAATTGAATGAAAGCCCTAATAAGTAATATAAAAAGTTATTTTCCAAATGTATAGGAGACAATGTAACAAAAGTTTCAGAATAAAAACTATAATAGAACTGAACACATGGTGAGTCCAACACCCTCCTCTTTCCTTCTATATAGTTATTGTGTTATTCACTTCTCTTATTGTTTACTCACTCTGAATAGAGGAGTCGATGCTATGTTTAAACAGGATAAAACTTTATGCAAAGAAGTTTATTTGATGGAATTTTGAGTGAACATAAGGTATGCCAATGACATATAGAAGTAATGATTGTTTCCAAATATATAGGAGGCACTAACATAAATCAATTTCAGAAAACTATAGACCAATAATCTTACTATACAAACATATGCTGTTAGCAATGGAGTACAAGTAAACCACAAGATTATATATACATAACCGTAAAGAAACATATTGTGACACAAGGGTAATACAAACCATTTTCAGCTTACGGGTAACGTTCCTGGAGCATACGCTGTGCTGCTCCCAACCTTAGATTGCTTTCCAAACCATCATGAATTTTTGGCTTTGCGGACTTTAGCCAGACTCTTGATGAAGGATGTGCATGGAGCCTTGCTTTCTGTTGAGGAGCTGCTTTGGTTCGTCTCAAAAATAAAAAAAATCAGAACTCGAGGGTCTGGACTGCTTGCTGATCATACCATGGGAGTTGGCTTCCAAATTTAAATTTGGTTTTGTTCGTTTTTTTTCCTCATTGATGGCTCCTGTCAGGTCCAATTCTAGCATCCCGATCGGATCTCTTTCAACATGGTGAGTAAGTTCTGGTTTTGGAACATTTGAATTGTTTAGTGTTCTCCTATTATTTTCCTTCTTGTTTCAAACGTGTGCATCATTGTTATTTCTCAATTTTATCAAAATATAATGTTAATTATCATATAATTTATGGAATGCAATAAGCAAGGGAAAAGTGAGCAATCTAAGTAGTTGTACTCACTTCCGTCTTCACCCATTTCGTCAAAGAACTTCAGGCTGCTAATTAGAGGTGCAAAGAACTTTAATGAGAACTTCCATACTCACTGACTCACTAATTAGCACTTCAGGCTGCTAATAATAACGGAAGCTAATTAGACAGCTCTTCAGCACTAATTCAAATGAATATATTAGTACCTCAAAGAGTCTCTGGTACAAAGAATTCTCTTTCATCTGAAGGTGGAGAACGAAGGTCTTCTTCTTCATCATCATCATCCAAAATAAGAGATTGTATATGGGAGTATTGACTTCAGCTAAGAGATGAGTATTGACGAACAAACTGATGAAAGGTCATTTAGATGCCTCATATTGTTTTTGGTAAGGGGGCTCGTAAATTAGATTCTCATACTTTTTCATTAAGATGCAATAAAGGTCAATTCTGTAATTTTGTAATTGGGAAAAATAAGGTGCTGGCTATTATTTCAAGGTTTAGCTAACTATTTTACATTTTTAGTAAAACATAAGGAGAAATAAGTCTATAAAAAAGGAAAAAGATAATTATATAAAGCAGGTGTTGAAGAGGCGCTAGATGACCTCATACTCCATGGACGATGATAGGGAAGCGGTGTTGACAATCTCAAATCGTTGATTAAATATGTTGTTTGGTAGCCAAGGAAAATGGCATTTGCCATTACGTTGATTAAATACATCATTTGACGCTTCATGGTCCTGAACAAATAAATAATTCGATGTAGACAATTGATTATAAATACCAACTACAAGTAACCTACCGCTGGAAGGTACTAACAGTACAGGAAAAATAAATGCATGCCCTTCAAAAATGTGAAGCATACTAAAAGCTTCTACATCGGAAGGGGAGGAAGAAGTCATGCACACAAGGAACCGATGTTTCAGAATTCAGACAGTATATGGAAAGTAAATGTTATTCACAAATGCGTTTTGGTGTGGTAAAACACGAACAGTAATAATTTTCCTCGAATCCAACCATAATTCGCAAAACACCATAACCCTCAAAAAATCCAAAGATCTCTTATAGGTAAACTGATATTCTACAGTGGCGATGAAACTTCTGTTTAGCCTACATAGAGTACAATAACTTTCTAAGAACCAGAAAATAAGATTAAGAAAATACTTTTTGTTGTTCACATTACCTTGTCACCGCTGTAGGATCCAGATGAGGCCGGGTCGATTCCTGACTCCTGCACTATGGACCTGCCACGTCTGCACTAATTAACAACAACACGTGTTAGAGACGGCCGACACTATGTCTATGTAATAACATTTCACACATCATTAGTCAAATATAGGTAAATAGGTTAGAGGAAAGCACATACTCCGGCTTCACAATCACATGTCAGAAATCTGAGCTAGGTTTCAGGCAAGCACGCCAACGAGTTCACTCAACGAGCTCACAATCATCACATCTGGAAAGGGAATTCACCTGCGGCATGTCTCCTGTGGAGGTGTAGAGGAGTTGATGACCAACGCCAAGAGCTGACTTGCCAAGACACACGCACCGGGCGAGCCTAGAGTTCACCTGTGTCACGGAGGCTCGCACATCTGCATCCTCACGTTCTAGCTGCAACCACGGCATCATCCGTGGCCTCCAGGTCGTGGCCCTCCAGGTCTGATCTGGGCGAGCCAGCCGCCGACGTCGACACCGCTACAGCCACCATAGATTGAAACAATGACATAAAGGTGAGAATTATTACTTAAGTAAGAAGAACCTTCTATTGTGAAACTCCTAAATCTAGTAGGCACATGAATTAGAAGTATGGCCTGCCATAGATTGAAAGAATTTCAACCAATTAGGACAAATAAAGGATAAGAGTAGGTGGTAGCTATTTTTGAAATGGGTCAGTTGAACATCTGTACCAGCTCGCATTAACAAAGGTTAAAAAATCTTCAAAAAACGGAAGAGAAGAAAGCTGAACAATATGGCAAGTAATCCATGCATGCATGATACCAGATCCTTAAACAATTCTAGTGATTTTCACCATATAATAAGTGGTTTAAGGGGAAGCCTATGTATACATCTAAACCTGACACAAACGAATCAATACTCTTAAGAATAAAACCCAACATATCTTCAACACTGCATAGCAGACCAACAGTTTATCGGATAAATTCATGTGGTGCTACTCAAGTACACAAATCATCTGTGCACATCATATGTAAAACTACAGACCTTCTTAGTATGCAACGATTACATATAGATGAACAATTCAGATTACCCCAAAATAATAGCAAGGTGCTTCCCGATTAAAAAGATGAAAGATTCAGACGATAGTACACGCAAAGTGGTAGGATATTAGGCATCAAGTCAAGAAAAAGAGGAGAATAGATAATTCACCTTGCTACGGTAAGCAGATTATTATGTCTCTTGCCAATCCGGGTGCAATTAGATTCTGAAAAAATAACAAAAAATCCATTGTCTATTTCCTTAGATCTTTTAGAAATTACAAAATCTGTTGACCTTGCATATGGTCGTATCTCACCTGATCCGTTCTCCCGTACAGCCCCATGGTTTGGTCAGTAACGCATCGTCTGGGAGCTCCCTGTATAGGCCGGTGGCGATCAGATCGGGTCACCGGCGGCGAGCTGATCGGGAGGCCGTCGTCAAGTAGATCAACAGGCACAGTCCGGCGGCGAGCAGATTGGGAGGCCGGCGTCGAGTAGATGAGCGCCACCGGTGAGCTCCTGCACAGGCCGGCGGAAGTTCGGCATGTACGGAGGCTGGGCCGAGCTCCTGTCCAGGAAGGCGTTGATCAGATTGAGAAGCCGGGAGATGGGGTGGTCGAGAGGTCGGAGGTCGGGGGCGACGGCACCGTGAGAACCTGGTCGCGCGGAGGCTTGGCGAGGGATGTGGGGATGGCAGTCGCGCGGAGGCTTGGCGAAGGTACCACCAGAGACTGGGTTAGAGTTTACTGGATTGACCATGAGCGATTGTCAAAATTTACTTCAGTAATATAAGCTCCCCGTGCTATTTCTTCGTAGATCCAGAGCGATTGTCCCTGACTCATGGCCAATCCATTCTTGACTCTAGACGGGGGAGACGATGACATGGATTTGCCATAACCTCGCCGCCGAGGAAAAGGCAGAAGGGGAGATGGGATGTGGAGATGCTGTTGGAAGCTGCTCTCTACTGCCAAAGGGAGGAGGGGGCGGCGGGCGGGCGGCGGGATGTGGAGATGGAGGCGGGCTGCGTGAGCGCGAGGATTGCGTCCCGGGTGAGGAGCGAGGGTTTCGGGTGCCTACTGCCTAGGGTTTCCGTTCCCCTCGAGTTACTTGGGCTTTGGCCCAGTTGGGCCCGCGCGAGATGACGGAATGCTGGAAGAAGCGGACGAGGTTGACGACCAAAACTTTGGTTGTAGTGAGAGGTGGCAGAATAGGGAACACGTTCCTCCTTTTTAAGTAGTGTAGAAATATGTACTACCAAAAACTTCCTAGGACAGGTAGATATCATCTTCATCGCAAAGTTTTCAATTGCGAAATCTTCTGTACAAATAATCATAGTGAAAATACTCATCACGTGTATTGGAAAATTATCGGTGTTTGTTGGATGGGAGGACGGTGAAAGGATCAATGGTTGCGATAGGAGCTCAACTCTAATGAGGAGTTAGATGTTTTGCCTGTATCCAAAATCATACAATTTGTGGGATCATCATCTTCCAAAACTTAGTTTCCCATGCTATCATCATTCATTCTCAAGTTGACTAAACTAACGTCGTGGTAAAATGTGCCATATAAACATTAAATATTGCATGTAGTAGTAACCAGAGTTAGTTTTTTTTAATGTAGAACAAGTAATGAGATTGAGAGAAAAGGAGGGCGTGGCCTTTATCTCGACATAGTCGCCGGTAGCAAAGGAGGGCACATCCTTGGCCTCCATCTCACCGGAAGTCGCCGATGTCGGAATGCGAGTGGCGGATGTGGTGCACCGGAGTGAGGGTTTTGGCCTGCATCGGCCGCTTCGAAAGCGATATATACCGGCCAATATGGGCTGGAAATAGGGCCCAAGAAAAGAATTACTAGCCAAATCCCGTATACGGGATCTAATCTAACCCAAATTTGGGTCCAAACTAGCAAACCAACCTGCAGACATGTTGTGGTCTAAGGCCATGGTCGACGCGCCGGTACGCACGGCGCTAGAGAAAAACAAATCTAGTGTTTGTATTTTTTCGATTTTGGGAACATTCTAGAATGGTTTGGTTTTTCGTTAGGTTTTTATAAGTTCATTTAAAAATGTTTTAAACTAAAAGTGTGTTCAAATTAAAAATTGTTTATATTATTTTTTAAAATTCAAATTTTGTTCAGATTTGGATTTTTTTAAATTCAAATTTGTTCAAAATAATTTTTTGCTCAGGTTTAAAATTTTCTCAAAATCAAAATTTCTTAGATTCGAAAATTTCATTTCAATTTAAATTTGCTCAAAATCGAATTTTTCTTACATTTGAATTTTTAATTAAATTAATTTTCTCAAAATCTAATTTTGTTCCGATTCATAAAAATGGTTGGAAATATTGGTCACTGGGGTTTGAACTTGGGTCAGCTATAGTGCACCGGATTTGCAACTAGTAGGCTAGAGCTCAAATGTTGTAAAAACTAAAACAATGCAATACTACTTCTTTTGACCGAGCGAATAAATGGGCCAATCTATAAGGGTGTGTTTGGTAGGTCGGTCCACTCGAGAATATATTTCCCAGCCCAGACATGCTCACCTTATACAAGCTAGGCTCAGATTTGACCATCTGTTTGGTGGGTCGGGTGTGTTCAGCCAAGTTGAATCAAGATGTTATTTGGTGCTCAGCCATGTGTTGACCGAGCGAATAAATGGGCCAACCTACCTGGAATCACCTTCAGGCGATGTGTTGTCGCGCATGCTGCTCAGAGTGGTATAGGTGGCAATTCCTATTTGACGCTCGTTGTGCACGTTAGCGTGCCGACACTCCGTGAGGGGTGATTTGGGCCTCGACGTTTTTGCAAGTTGGAGACAGAGACAGGAGGAAGATGTACAGGGAGCTCGCTGCCGACCTCGCCAAAGACGGGGATGTCGCGGCCACAACGTTGCCTGCGGAGGCGAGGAAAGGTACTTAGGGTTTCGGGTGCTGGGGTCTTAGGGTTCGAGTGCGGGGCTTGTTAGCTTTCATTCTTAGGGCTTATGGTGCTAGGGGTGCCGCCGGAGTTGGGGAGGTGGGCGGGTTTAGAGGGAGGTTAGGCTGGCGGCGAACCGACAGTGCATGGTAGATAAAGGAGGGCGGTGCGGTGAGGCACCGCGGGAGCGGAGCCGGCCGCCGGTGGAGGCAGCTGGTGGTCCGTCCGATAGTGGAGGTGGTGGCTTGAGAGCTGGAAGGCAGAGGTCGGACGTGAGGAAAAAGAAGAGATGTTGGGGACGAAGGAGTTGATGGGCTAGGGCCCTTCTTGTCTACCTCGGTGGCGTGATAGGTGCTAAACGCGCTAAATAGGAGCACCCGGTATAGGTGCACAAAGTATCTGAAGGGCTATTAAACCTCTTTTTTTTTCTTTTCTCTCGACCTGGGTCTGGACGTGGATTTCAGGTAAATGTTGGACCAAGTAAATAAATTTATTTCGATCTGTTTGTGACACCATGCATATACCCGTTTCAATTTAATAGTAAAGATGGTATAGGTGCAACAAGAGTTACCGATCTGATCGGAACTACGCCTATTGAAGCTCCTTTTCTTTTCTCTCCACCTGGTCCTGGACGGGGATTTCAGGTAGATGTTGGGTCGAGTAAATAAATTTATTTTGACCCATTTGTGACACCATGCACTCGCCAAATTGCCATTCTATTTCTTTGATATGCAAAATTTCTTAGCGTGAATTAAGAATCCTGCCACAATTATCATCTACTCTCGGCCTCCTATCTGATTTGATCAACACGCCACACTGCTAGACCCGTGTATATATTTTGCGTTAGTCCGTGTCAATTGAACCCGATCAAAGAAAGTAGTAGTTACAGAACATGTTAAAATCAAATTCTGCTAACAAGATTCATTCATGGACCAATACACAATCAATCTGCAAGCATACAAATAAGAATAGATAGTTGCATACAAGTTATAATTGCTACACCTACGGGGAGATTTTTACAAAATCTCACTTACGAGCGTACATGGAGAGAAGTTATGGGTATGTCCATCCTAAAATCAAGGAAGGAAACCACCCACGCACAAACCACTGGCTTCCACATCATTCCGTAAACGAATTTCGTAACCTGTGTCCGTAACTCTAGCATTTTCGCAATTCATATCTGTAAACTGTTGGCTGGATGTCGCATCTGCACACAGGGCACATCGGTTTGGTGTCGAGGACGCTCTGCATGCATGCGCCATGTAAGACGTGGGGCTTGCCGCATCCCGGCCACGCCGCGAGGTCATCGCCCTTCAGCGGCTCGTAGCAGATGACGCAATCCTCCTCGGTGGCGACCACCCTCCTTCGCTTCGCCGGCCTCGGTTCGCCATCCATCTCTTTGTCGTGCTGGGGAGCTTTGTGTTCATCATGGCCGCACCACACTGGCTCCGGCAGGTTCAGCTCCAAAGGGCTGCAGGGCGTGGGCCATTGTTTCGTCATCATGTCCTTGAGAGCGGCGCGCATCTGCCCCATGCTTGCCTGCGTGCAGTCCTCCTGCCGTAGGAGGCCGACTTCGACGAACACCATAACGCGGGCGGCGCCCGGCGGGAGGCTCACCATCGAAGCCAGGTTCATCCATAGCTCCCGGAGCTGCTTGTTGGAGCCCTTAGGGTATATCCGGTTGGCCAGCGACGCGCCAGCCCACGCCAGCGATCTAGCCCCGTAGCCGGCGGCAGCGGTGAGCCGGAGCTGGTACTCTTTTGTGCTCCCGCATGCTTCCACTCGGCCGTCCAACCATGCCGCCGAGAAGCGGGTGTAGCGGTACAGCACCAGGAGCTGGCTCTGACCTCCTTCTTCTTGGTCCTCCACGTCCGCGGGGGCGACCTCCATGAAGCCTGTAACTTCGGACGCGCCGTGGCTCTCCTCCTCATCATCGGTAATGGCAGTGCTCTCGACCACCTCCTGGTACTCCCACTCCTCGTCCTCGTCGTCATCCTCGAAACGGAGCGCCTCTCTAACGTAACCGTTCGCAAGAGCCGCCTCCTGACGCTCTCTGTCCTGCTGTTGGTAGTACTCCGCCGTGTGTCTCACCGGAATTGCAATAACGTTACCGTCATAAACGACGAAACGGGTGACCGTGTCGACGCAGGCGTCCTCCTCCCGCTCCAGCCAGAAGTCCTCCTCCAGCATCACTGGAGACGGCACCGACCTATAGTTCCACTCCGCCCATAGCTCGAGGCGCTGGACGTCGCCGGTCTTGGTGCGGAGCACCACGCGCACCTTCTGGCCGGTGGGTGCGCTCATCGGGTGGACGAGCTTGGCGCAGCGGACCCACGCGCGCTGGCCGGGGTTGAGGACGAACTTCTTGCTCTCGCCGCTCCTGAGGTCCACGTCCCAACCGTCCGCCATAGGCGCGGCCCGATCGATCGATGGATGCCCTTGTCTTCTCCTAGCTTGGATCGCGTGCTTGAGGGTGCTTTGTTAATTTGTGGGCACAAGGGAATCATGGGTGCTGTGATTATATGGTCCACGTACTGGAGTCGACTCCGAGTTGAAGTCTCAGTGAACTACTGATACCGAGCCGGAGTCGATCCGTGCCACCGACCTAGTTTCATGCGTTCGGCAGTGTCCCTCGTTTGCTTCGTCTTCTCGGATCCAAGGAACCAACAATCAAACGAACCCGCGCATCCATCCATCGGAGTGGCATTTGGTTAATATCAAGTCAAGGAAGACTGCTGCCATGGAATTGACGTGGGCCTGATATGCAAATGGGAACCCGGCCGCTAGGCTGGCTCGTTTGGCATGCATGCCGTATGGTATTGTTTGTTGGAACCAATCAGCTTAGGGCTACGAGTCTAGTCAGGTCCGGTTGGTAGTCAATTTTTTAAGGGTGCGTCTTGCACGCGCGTGTTCATTGGTTAATCCTGGCACACCCCTAAATAAGAAAAGTTAGTGTCCCCATTGGTACGTGGACCTGATCTTAGGAGAAAATGCGTGAAATAATTGAGATTAATTTTCCTTTTTAAATGTTCAAAATCATATAACTTTTGCACCAGATGTCGAAATTAGAATCCGCTTTCAGTTTTGAATTTCTTACTGTGAGCTCTTCAATACTAAATCTCATTTCTATGTATTTTGAAAAAGTTTTTCTAAAGTAACTTCTACGTGCGACAAAGCAATTATAATGCGAGATGATGCAATTTTAGTATGGAGCGAAGCAACTTTGCTGCACAACGTAAATCTACATTCACAACAAAAGTTGTTGGACGCCAAAGTTGCTCAGCCATCCATCAAAATTTATTCGGTGGGCACCAAAGTTGCTTCGCTGGACGCCAAAATTGGGCCGTCACAAAACAAATTTGCTCTATCGAGTACCAAAGTTGCTCTGCAGATACTAAAATTGCTTGGTCGAGCGCCAAAGTTGCTCTGCAGGGTTCGAAAACTGAGTCGCCGAACACCAAAGTTGCTCTGCAGGGCACTTAAGTTGCTTCATCACACATTCAAATTGCTCCGATGGACAAAATTATTGTCGGTCACCAAAGTTGTGTCTTCGTGTACCAAAAAGTGTACATGTTCGTTGCACACCAAAGTTGCTTTGTCGCACATCAAAGTTGTTCTGCTGCACAACAAAGTTACTCTGTCGCGCATCAAAGTTGCTTGTTAAAAAAATTCGTCGAAACATATGAAAATGTTGTCTAGTTTCGAAGATCTCGTCCTGAGAATTTTAGAAGTGAAAACAAATTGTAGTTTCGCCGGATGGTTTAAAAGTTACAGTTTATTTTTAAACAACACCTAATATGTGCTAGCTTACCATTTCTTTGACGCCTAGTGCATGTGCCCGCATGTGCCCGGGACGTCCGTCTGGCACGCACCCGCCCCGGTAAGCTTTCAGGATTTTTTTAATACTAGTTCGAGTTGGTTTGGAATATGCAGCCAAGCCCAAAATTCGTCTGGGGCCCTTTTTTCATCTGGCAGTCCCATGCAGAATCCAACTACCCGGGGAGCGCAGGATGGAGAGAAAAAGGCGTGAAGAGCCCAGAAGACATGTGAAAAATCCCGCCCTGCCAGTGGCCCCGTTCGGTCAGCGACACACGATGCGGTCCATCGTCATCTCCTCGGCTTCTACACGCCATTACTCGCCGGAGCGGCAGGCCAGTGCACACGCAGCGGAGTTATCGTCGTCTCCTTGGCTTCTGCGCCCCACGCGCCATTACTAGCCAACCTATATATCCTCCCCCAAGTTTCCCCCTTCTTATTCCTCCACGCACCGCCGATAGACCACCGAAAACTCCCTCACCTCCACACTCCCCTTTCCGACGCGCGAAGATGGCCGAACGCTACCCTGGCAATGGTGCGGCGGCGAACTGGTTTGGCCGCCGTTCCCTCCACAACTGGGATGCGCGCCTCCTCTGCGATACCAACTACCCGGAGCCACCCAATTTCTGCGGGCCGCCGTGCTGGCGTCTTAGCGTCAACGGCATCTACATCCCTCTGCCGTTGATGGGGACCGCTGCGCCCGAAGAAGAGATCTAGGTTGCCCTCGCCGTGATGTCAGATGTGGAGCGGGCCCTGCTAGAGTGCTTCTCCGACAACCACACCGCGTGGGACGCATACTTCCTCGAGCGCTATGACCGGCAGCTAGCATCCTACGAGGGCCCTCCTCTGCCGCCGGCAAGGAACAACTCGAACTGCAGGGATCGCTGGTGGAGCGCCCCAGGCCGCACCCTCCCCGCCATCCTCAGCCACATCCAGGCGGGGAACTCTCCCATCCCGCAGATGCCCCAAAGGACTCCGCGAATGGCATGTGTGTTGTCATCCTCGGGATCAGCATCGCGCTCACGCTCCTCAGGCTCTGCGGGCCAGCCACGCCGACGACCCAGCTCCGTGCTGTCAAGCCGGAGCCCGTCTCGTTGTTGCGCAACCGAGACCGCGACGGTGGGATAGTCATCCGCGAGAGGCAGCCCCGTCGCCTCCGCGCGGCCACGACCGCTTGGTCCACGTCAAGCGCAAGCCGAAAGAAGTAGGCCACGCCGACGAGAGCCTGCGCAAGCCGAAGAAGGAGTCTGCGCTGGTGACCTCCCCTGATGCCGAGGACGATGCGATCCTCGAGGCAGTGATGGCGCGTTCGCTGAACGACGTCGTCCCCGTCGACCTCCAGATGCTGATGGACCCGGCGCTCGCCTGGTCCAAGGTGGAGTGGGAGAGGGAGGAGGTGGAGCGCCAGCAGCGGCTGCTTGAGGAGGTCGTGCAGCGTCGCGCCCGCTGCGTCATCATCCTCTACGACAGCGAGGATGGCGGGGGAGGTCCATCGCCTACTCCTCGATGCATCGGGGCCCCAGGACAGAGCAACAGCCGCGAGCCACAGGCATCGACGCCGAAGTACGACGACGATTTCGACGACAGCGGCGACTACACGACATTCTACCTCCATTTCGGCATGTAGAACACCATTTTATTAGTTTTTTATCTACTGTATGTACACTGATTTTGAATATATGGGTGAATTTGGTGAAAAATTAACAAACTAACCTATATTATGAATCCCTGTAAATTTCGCCTAAATTTTACTATGTTTGTTTGAATTTGATCGCCAAATTCATAGTTTTGCCTCGATACCCCCTTCTTCCTCCACGCACCGCCAACAGACCGCCGAAAGCTCTGTCACCTCCACACTTCCCTTTTGAAAGAACATTTCATGATCTCTGAGGTTTTGTGTGTTTGTTAACAACACCGGTGACAATTTAACTATGTGTTAAGTGGATTACAGATAGAGAAAAGATATCACAGGTAAATCTCGACCCACTCAAAAAGGAAGAAAAGAAGAAGAACAAGCTGGTGGCTGTCCCTGGCCGGCACTACCGGTGACACAGGGCCGGCACTGCCGGTGGTTTCCGGCCGGCACCGCCGGTGGCTGCACCCCGGCACTGCCGGCGATTCTCTGGGTGATCGCCGGCCTGCTCGTCGACTCATCGATTCGTAAAGTTGGCCGGCACTGCCGGCGTCTCAAGGCCGGCAGGATTCTCCTCCAACGGGCAGAATAGTTGGTGGGGTATAAATACCCCCTTCTCCTACCTTGGAAAGGTGCTCAAACCCTAAGAACTTCATCCACCATTGCCGAGCCACCAAGAACACCAAAATAGCCGGATCTCCTCCCTCAACCACCCAAATCCCTTGTGCTTTGGAGAATCGAAGGAGAAGACCCCGATCTACATCCTCACCGAAGCATTTTTCATTTCCCATCATATGCTTTAGGGCCCCCTTGATAGTGTTCCTCTTTGGATCCCTAGTTGATTGTTGTTGATGTATTGTTGTTGATTGTTGTGTTGTTACAGATTTGGGAGCCTCCAATTTGGTTGTGGATGTGTGCCCCAAGAACCTAGGAAAGGCCTGGTTTCCGCCTCGAGGAAATCCCTTAGTGGAAGTGGGCTAGGCCTTCGTGGCGTTGCTCACAGGAGATCTGAGTGAAGCCTTCGTGGCTGTTGGTTTGCCTTTCGTAGCAACCACACTCCTCCAAACGTAGACGTACCTTCTTGCAAAGGAAGGGAACTATGGTAATCATCTCCGTGTCTCCGCGTGCTCCACTCTCGGTTACCTCTATCCTATTCTATCTCTTATATATTGCGTAGCTATATCTTGCTTAGTTGTTAACCTTGTCATATAGGTAAATTCACTTAGTTGCATATCTAGAGAATTTACCTTTGTGTCAATCCTAAATTGAAAAAGAACTAAAAATTGGTTAGCACCTATTCACCCCCCTCTAGGTGCGGCATACGATCCTTTCAATTGGTATCAGAGCCTCGGCTCTTATTTCGGGCTTAACCGCCTAAGAGTATGCCGGATGATGAACACTCGGAGGGGCCGCAAAGCCGGTCTCCAAGGATGATCTCAAGTCGGTGGAAACACCCTTGAGATCCGCCATGCAAACCCAAATGGAAACATTGATGAAAATGCTTGACGACCGCTTTCCCGCGGCTTCCCCATCATCCCCACCATAGAGGTAAAGGACAGGAGTGAGTTAGAAGAGGGAGATGCTTCGGCATTACCCTCCTCTACCAAACCCTTGAATGGTGATAACTTAACCACTACTAAAACTCCCATTGCATCTCCTAGGGGAACTAGTGGAGGTGAGAGCTACAATCGAGTGGCTCTGCCTTTCCTATCTCCCGATATATGATACGTCTCAAACGTATCTATAATTTCTTATGTTCTATGCTAGTTTTATGACAATACTCAAATGTTTTACAGACACTTTACATCATTATCATTATTATGCATTTTCTGGCACTAACCTATTGACAAGATGCCGAAGCGCCAGTTCCTGTTTTGTGTTGTTTTTGGTTTCAGAAATCCTACAAAGGAAATACTCTTGGAATTGGCCGAAATCAACGCCTAGGGTCTTATTTTTCCACGGAGCTTCCAGAAGACCGAAGAGGATACGAACTGGGGCCACGAGGTGGCCAGACCATAGGGCGGCGCGGCCTGGGAGGGGCCCGCACCGGCCTATGGTGTGGGCCCCTCGTCAGCCCTCCGACTCTGCCCTTCCGCCTACTTAAACTCTCTGTCGCGAATAAGTTCCAGAGACGCCGCCGCCGCCAATCCCATCTCGGGGGATTCAGGAGATCGCCTCCGGCACCCTGCCGGAGAGGGGAATCATCACCCGGAGGACTCTACATCACCATGATCGCCTCCGGACTGATGTGTGAGTAGTTCATCCTTGGACTATGGGTCCATAGCAATAGCTAGATGGTTGTCTTCTCCTCATTGTGCTATCATGTTAGATCTTGTGAGCTGCCTATCATGATCAAGATCATCTATTTGTAATGCTACATGTTGTGTTTGTTGGGATCCGATGAATATGGAATACTATGTCAAGTTGATTATCAATCTATCATATATGTGTTGTTTATGATCTTGCATGTTCTCCGTTGCTAGTAGAGGCTCTAGCCAAGTTGATACATGTGACTCCAAGAGGGAGTATTTATGCTCGATAGTGGGTTCATGCCTCCATTGAATCTGGGACAGTGATAGAAAGTTCTAAGGTTGTGGATGTGCTGTTGCCACTAGGGATAAAAGATTGATGCTTTGTCTAAGGATATTTGTGTTGATTACATTACGCACCATACTTAATGCAATTGTCTGTTGTTTGCAACTTAATACTGGAAGGGGTGCGGATGCTAACCCGAAGGTGGACTTTTTAGGCATAGATGCATGCTGGATAGTGATGCGCATAGTTGACTTTATGTCTTTTCGTTCAACACGCGTCCGTTGGGAACCCCTAGAGGAAGGTGTGATGCGTACATCGGCAAGTTTTCCCTCAGTATGAAACCAAGGTTTATCGAACCAGTAGGAGTCAAGAAGCACATTGAAGGTTGATGGCGGCGAGATGTAGTGCGGCGCAACACCAGGGATTCCGGCGCCAACGTGGAACCTGCACAACACAAACCAAGTACTTTGCCCCAACGAAACAGCGAGGTTGTCAATCTCACCAGCTTGCTGTAACAAAGGATTAGATGTATAGTGTGGATGATGATTGTTTGCAGAAAACAGTAGAACAAGTATTGCAGTAGATTGTATTTCAGTATAGAGAATTGGACCGGAGTCCACAGTTCACTAGAGGTGTCTCTCCCATAAGACAAACAGCATGTTGGGTGAACAAATTACAGTTGGGCAATTGACAAATAAAGAGGGCATGACCATGCACATACATATTATGATGAGTATAGTGAGATTTAATTGGGCATTACGACAAAGTACATAGACCGCTATCCAGCATGCATCTATGCCTAAAAAGTCCACCTTCAGGTTATCATCCGAACCCCTTCCAGTATTAAGTTGCTAACAACAGACAATTGCATTAAGTATTGCGCGTAATGTAATCAGTAACTACATCCTCGAACATAGCACCAATGTTTTATCCCTAGTGGCAACAGCACATCCATAATCTTAGAGATTTATGTCACTTCCCCAGATTCACGGAGACATGAACCCACTATCGAGCATAAATACTCCCTGTTGGAGTTAATAGCAAAAAGTTGGCTAGAGCCTCTACTAATAACGGAGAGCATGCAAGATCATAAACAACACATAGATATAAATTTTATAATCAACATAACAAGTATTCTCTATTCATCGGATCCCAACAAACACAACATATAGAATTACAGATAGATGATCTTGATCATGTTCGGCAGCTCACAAGACCCGACAATGAAGCATAATGGGGAGAAGACAACCATCTAGCTACTGCTATGGACCCATAGTCCAGGGGTAGACTACTCACACATCACTCCGGAGGCGACCATGGCGGCGTAGAGTCCTCCGGGAGATGATTCCCCTCTCCGGCAGGGTCCCAGAGGCGATCTCCTGAAATCCCCCCGAGATGGGATTGGCGGCGGCGGCGTCTCTGGAAGGTTTTCCGTATCGTGGCTCTCGGTACTGGGGGTTTCGCAACGAAGGCTTTAAGTAGGCGGAAGGGTAGGTCAGGGGGCGACGCGAGGGGCCCAGGAGACAGGTCGGCGCGGCCAAGGGTGGGGCCGCGCCGCCTACCCTCCTGGCCACCTCGTGGCCCCACTTCGTTGACTCTTCGGTCTTCTGGAAGCTTCGTGGCAAAATAGGACCCTGGGCGTTGATTTCGTCCAATTCCGAGAATATTTCCTTACTAGGATTTCAAAACCAAAAACAGCAAAACAAGAATCGGCACTTCGGCATCTTGTTAATAGGTTAGTTCCAGAAAATGCACAAATATGACATGAAGTGTGCATAAAACATGTAGATATCATCAATAATGTGGCATGGAACATAAGAAATTATCGATACGTCGGAGACGTATCAGCATCCCCAAGCTTAGTTCCTGCTCGTCCCGAGCAGGTAAACGATAAACAAAGATAATTTCTGGAGTGACATGCCATCATAACCTTGTTCATACTATTTGTAAGCATATGTAGTGAATGCAGCGATCAAAACAATGTATATGACATGAGTAAACAAGTGAATCATATAGCAAAGACTTTTCATGAATAGTACTTCAAGACAAGCATCAATAAGTCTTGCATAAGAGTTAACTCATAAAGCAATAATTCAAAGTAAAGGTATTGAAGCAACACAAAGGAAGATGAAGTTTCAGCGGTTGCTTTCAACTTATAACATGTATATCTCATGTATATTGTCAACATAGAGTAATATAATAAGTGCAATATGCAAGTATGTAGGAATCAATGCACAGTTCACACAAGTGTTTGCTTCTTGAGGTGGAGAGAAATAGGTGAACTGACTCAACAATAAAAGTAAAAGAATGGTCCTTCAAAGAGGAAAGCATCGATTGCTATATTTGTGCTAGAGCTTTGATTTTGAAAACAAGAAACAATTTTGTCAACGGTAGTAATAAAGCATATGTATCATGTAAATTATATCTTACAAGTTGCAAGCCTCATGCATAGTATACTAATAGTGCCCGCACCTTGTCCTAATTAGCTTGGACTACCGGGATTATCGCAATGCACATGTTTTAACCAAGTATCACAAAGGGGTACCTCTATGCCGCCTGTACAAAGGTCTAAGGAGAAAGCTCGCATTGGATTTCTCGCTATTGATTATTCTCAACTTAGACATCCATACCGGGACAACATAGACAATAGATAATGGACTCCTCTTTTATGCATAAGCATGTAGCAACAATTAATTTTCTCATATGAGATTGAGGATATTTGTCCAAAACTGAAACTTCCACCATGGATCATGGCTTTAGTTAGCAGCCCAATGTTCTTCTCTAACAATATGCACGCTCTAACCATAAGGTGGTAGATCGCCCTTACTTCAGACAAGACGAACATGCATAGCAACTCACATGATATTCAACAAAGAGTAGTTGATGGCGTCCCCAGGAACATGGTTATCGCACAACGAGCAACTTAATAAGAGATAAAGTGCATAAGTACATATTCAATACCACAATAGTTTTTAAGCTATTTGTCCCATGAGCTATATATTGTAAAGGTAGAGAATAGAAATTTAAAGGTAGCACTCAAGCAATTTACTTTGGAATGGCGGAGAAATACCATGTAGTAGGTAGGTATGGTGGACACAAATGGCATAGTGGTTGGCTCAAGTATTTTGGATGCATGAGAAGTATTCCCTCTCGATACAAGGTTTAGGCTAGCAAGGCTATTTGAAACAAACACAAGGATGAAGCGGTGCAGAAAAACTCACATAAAAGACATATTGAAAACATTATAAGACTCTACACCGTCTTCCTTGTTGTTCAAACTCAATACTAGAAATTATCTAGACCTTAGAGAGACCAAATATGCAAACCAAATTTTAGCATGCTCTATGTATTTCTTCATTAATGGGTGCAAAGTACATGATGCAAGAGCTTAAACATGAGCACAACAATTGCCAAGTATCACATTATCCAAGACATTATAGCAATTACTACATGTAGCATTTTCCAATTCCAACCATATAACAATTTAACGAAGAAGAAACTTCGCCATGAATACTATGAGTAAAGCCTAAGGACATACTTGTCCATATGCTACAGCGGAGTGTGTCTCTCTCACACACAAAGAATGCTAGGATCCATTTTATTCAAACAAAACAAAAACAAAAACAAACCGACGCTCCAAGCAAAGCACATAAGATGTGATGGAATAAAAATATAGTTTCAGGGGAGGAACCTGATAATGTTGTCGATGAAGAAGGGAATGCCTTGGGCATCCCCAAGCTTAGACGCTTGAGTCTTCTTGATATATGCAGGGGTGAACCACCGGGGCATCCCCAAGCTTAGAGCTTTCACTCTCCTTGATCATGTTGTATCATCTCCCTCTCTTGATCCTTGAAAACTTCCTCCACACCAAACTTAGAACAACTCATTAGAGGGTTAGTGCACAATCAAAATATACATGTTCAGAGGTGACATAATCATTCTTAACACTTCTGGACATTGCACATAGCTACTGAAAGTCAATGGAATCAAAATATCCATCGAACATAACAAAACAGGCAATGCGAAATAAAAGGCAGAATCTGTCAAAACAGAACAGTTCGTATTGACGAATTTTATTGAGGCGCCAGACTTGCTCAAATGAAAATGCTCAAATTGAATGAAAGTTGCGTACATATCTGAGGATCACTCACGTAAATTGGCATAATTTTCTGAGTTACCTACAGAGAATTTTGCTCAGATTCGTGACAGCAAAGAAATCTGTTTCTGCGCAGTAATCCAAATCTAGTATGAACCTTACTATCAACGACTTTACTTGGCACAACAAAACACTAAACTAAGATAAGGAGAGGTTGCTACAGTATTAAACAACTTCCAAGACACAAAATAAAAATAAAGTACTGTAGTAAAAACATGGTTTGTCTCCCATAAGCGCTTTTCTTTAACGTCTTTCAGCTAGGCGCAGAAAGTGTGTATCAAGTATTATCAAAGGATGGGGCATCATTATCATCAGCTCCCCCATCCGTAGTGGTACTAAGGGCTTTGTCAATTTTAGGCCTATAATAATATTTCTTTGGTTTAGGCACTTTAGAGACATACATAAACTTTTGCTCCTTACCCACATAAGCTTTCTCCTTATTTTTAAGAGAAGAAAATGTCGAACCCAAGGTTCCCATAGCTTTTTCAAGTTCGCCAATCCTATTGGTTTGATCATCATGGACAACACAAGTTCCTAGGACACTAATTCTTTCATCAATTCCTCCTAAGGATTTATCAAGTTCACCAGTTTTATCAAGTAACATTTCCAATTTAGTTTCAACACTTGGAAAATTTTTCTCTATGGTTTCCAATTTTTTCATAACATCTTCAAGAGAGATTTCAGTTTTAACTTCATCAACAGGGGGTATTCCAAATAGACTCTAAATAATGCAGCTAGCTTCTAATGCAGGAGTACTTAGGAAGTTACCTTTCGCGAGACAATCAAGAACATACCTATTCCAGCTAGAGACACCAACATAAAAATTCCTGAGTAGGATAGTGGTGGAGTGTTTCTTAGTGCACCTATTATGGGCATCACTAATTCTATACCAAGCATCTCTTAAACATTCTCCCCCTCGTTGCTTAAACGTACGAACTTCAACTTCAGGATTACTCATTTTAGCAGTAGTAAATAAAGCAAACTAGATAAAGTAAATGCAAGTAACTAATTGTTTTGTGTTTTTGATATAGCAAACAAGATAGCAAATAAAGTAAAACTAGCAACTAATTTTTTTTTGTATTTTGATTTAGTGCAGCAAACAAAGTAGTAAATAAAATAAAGCAAGACAAAAACAAAGTAAAGAGATTGGGATGTGGAGACTCCCCTTGCAGCGTGTCTTGATCTCCCCGGCAACGGCGCCAGAAAATCTTGCTTGATGCGCGTAGTTGACTTTATGTCTTTTCGTTCAACAAGCGTCCGTTGGGAACCCCAAGAGGAAGGTGTGATGCGTACAGCGGCAAGTTTTCCCTCAGTATGAAACCAAGGTTTATTGAACCAGTAGGAGTCAAGAAGCACGTTGAAGGTTGATGGCGGCGAGATGTAGTGCGGCGCAACACCAGGGATTCCGGCGCCAACGTGGAACCTGCACAACGCAAACCAAGTACTTTGCCCCAACGAAACAGCGAGGTTGTCAATCTCACCGGCTTGCTGTAACAAAGGATTAGATGTATAGTGTGGATGATGATTGTTTGCAGAAAACAGTAGAACAAGTATTGCAGTAGATTGTATTTCAGTATAGAGAATTGGACCGGGGTCCACAGTTCACTAGAGGTGTCTCTCCCATAAGATAAACAACATGTTGGGTGAACAAATTACAGTTGGGCAATTGACAAATAAAGAGGGCATGACCATGCACATACATATTATGATGAGTATAGTGAGATTTAATTGGGCATTACGACAAAGTACATAGACCGCTATCCAGCATGCATCTATGCCTAAAAAGTCCACCTTCAGGTTATCATCCGAACCCCTTCCAGTATTAAGTTGCTAACAACAGACAATTGCATTAAGTATTGCTCGTAATGTAATCAGTAACTACATCCTCGAACATAGCACCAATGTTTTATCCCTAGTGGCAACATCACATCCATAATCTTAGAGATTTCTGTCACTTCCCCAGATTCACGGAGACATGAACCCACTATCGAGCATAAATATTCCCTCTTGGAGTTAATAGCAAAAACATGGCCAGAGCCTCTACTAATAACGGAGAGCATGCAAGATCATAAACAACACATAGATATAAATTTGATAATCAACATAACAAGTATTCTCTATTCATCGGATCCCAACAAACACAACATATAGAATTACAGATAGATGATCTTGATCATGTTCGGCAGCTCACAAGACCCGACAATGAAGCATAATGGGGAGAAGACAACCATCTAGCTACTGCTATGGACCCATAGTCCAGGGGTAGACTACTCACACATCACTCCGGAGGCGACCATGGCGGTGTAGAGTCCTCCGGGAGATGATTCACCTCTCCGGCAGGGTGCCGGAGGCCATCTCCTGAATCCCCCCGACATGGGATTGGCGGCGGCGGCGTCTCTGGAAGGTTTTCCGTATCGTGGCTCTCGGTACTGGGGGTTTCGCAACGAAGGCTTTAAGTAGGCGGAAGGGTAGGTCAGGGAGCGACGCGAGGGGCCCAGGAGACAGGTCGGCGCGGCCAAGGGTGGGGCCGCGCCGCCTACCCTCCTGGCCACCTCGTGGCCCCACTTCGTTGACTCTTCGGTCTTCTGGAAGCTTCGTGGCAAAATAGGACCCTGGGCGTTGATTTCGTCCAATTCCGAGAATATTTCCTTACTAAGATTTCTGAAACCAAAAACAGCAAAAAACAGCAACTGGCACTTCGGCATCTTGTTAATAGGTTAGTTCCAGAAAATGCACAAATATGACATGAAGTGTGCATAAAACATGTAGATATCATCAATAATGTGGCATGGAACATAAGAAATTATCGATACGTCGGAGACGTATCAGATAGCGGTCTATGTAATTTGTCGTAATGCCCTAAGTAAATCTCATATTACTCATCATGATATGTATGTGCATTGTTATGCCCTCTCTATTTGTCAATTGCCCAACTGTAATTTGTTCACCCAACATGCTATTTCTTATTAGAGAGACACCACTAGTGAACTGTGGACCCCGGTCCATTCTTTTACATCTGAATACAATCTTCTGCAATCATTGTTCTCTACTGTTCTTTGCAAACAAACAACATTTTCCACACCATACATTTAATCCTTTGTTTACAGCAAGCCGGTGAGATTGACAACCTCATTGTTAAGTTGAGGCAAAGTATTTTGATTGTGTTGTGCAGGTTCCACGTTGGTGCCGAAATCCCTGGTGTTGCGCCGCACTAGACTCCTCCGCCAACAACCTTCACGTGGCCCTTGACTCCTACTGGTTCGATAACCTTGGTTTCTTACTGAGGGAAAACTTGCTGCTGTACGCATCACACCTTCCTCTTGGGGTTCCCAACGGACGTGTGCTTCACGCATTATCAATACACCGGTTCCCCATCCTCATATAAACATTCGGGGCGACCCACCTAAGTTTAATGTTAAAGATTTCAATACTTGGTAATTTGAGTTTCGTTCTCATGTTTGCAGTGCCTGCAATGAACTTTGGAGAATCATCGTGGAAGGCTTCAAGCCCTACAACCCCGACAAGTTGACTAGAAGAGAAGAGGTTGATAGCCAACTCAATGACACTGCTTTGCACATGATTCAAACTAGTGTGGGGACAAAGTAATTGTCTCGTGTTCGGAATTTCACCACTGCCAAGGAAGCTTGGTATGGTTTGGCCGCTAGTTGCATTGGAAGTGATAGCATGAGAAGGAAAAAGTACAATTCTCTTCGGAATCAAGCCGAAGGATTCATGAGGCTACCGGATGAAGATCATGAAGTCATGTATGGAAGACTTCTCACTGTTGCCGATGCTTTCCGGAATGTGGGTGCCACCCACATCAATGACTCTTGGACCAAAGATAAGTACATTGATTACATGATGCCGTTTGAACCCATTGATGTTAAGACTCTTGTTGGGAGAGAATGCTTTTCCTCTCTCACCTCTCAACAAGCGGTGCACGAGATGCAAGCTCTCAAGGTGCTCGAGCAAAACTCTCATGATTCTCGCAATCGTGCCATTGGAATGTCAAGAGGGAACAATCTTGCCTTGACGGTCAATTCCGTAGAAGAAGTGAACCCTCAAGAACCATATAGGGCATCTTGGAGTATGTCCTATCCGGAAGACTTGGAACTCCACTACAATGATCACATGGCATTCCATGCAAAATACTTTTGGGTTGACCCGTCCAAGGCCAAGGAAGACAACATCAAGAGAAACAACTCAAGTGGATTCACAAGCTCGGGTCCAAGAACAAGATCTTGCTACAATTGTGGTGACAAGCGCCATTTCATCGCTCAATGCCCCTATGAGCATAGGGAAACTAATGGTGGAAGGCTCATTCCCAAGGACAAGAGCAAAGAATCAAAGGGCAAAGATTCAAAGGCCCCCAACAAGAAATTCTATAACAAGAGTAAGAAGGGCAAGAGGCCCTCAAGGATTGTGCTAGTGACTAAGGAAGAATATTCTTCCGATGAAGTTGAAAGTTCTAGTGATGATGAAGAAGAAGAAAGCTCAAAGGAAGTGGCCGCCATTGTCACTACCAACATTCCCTCTTCATCTCTCTTTGAATCCCCCAATGAGAATCCTCATATCAAGAATGCACATTGCATGACAAGGTCCACCTTGGACACATCTATTGTGCTATCAACTCAAGAAGAATATACCTCCGGAGATGATGATGTTGATGATGAAGAAGATGCAACCTCAAATGGATTGGTTGCCCTTGCCTCCCTCTCCACTAACTCTTCATACCAAGTGAATCCCCCAATGATGTCATTCATGTGGAGGAAGAAAGTTGCCTCATGGCTAAATCTTCCGAGGTATCATCTCCTAACCCCTCTATGCCTAACATATCAAATGATCTAGGGGCTGATCTTGCTAGTCTAAAAGTGAAACAAGAAATGCTAGATTTTGATGAGTTCATTCTTAACTTACAAGGTGACACTAGAAAGCATGTTTCCAATCTCATGATTCGTCTAGCACAACTCAATGATACTCTTGAGAAAAAAATGTCAAATAGAGAGAGAAGACTCTCTTGAAATACATGCTCTTAAAAATGCTCTTGAGGAAAGTCAAGAAACCATAGCTTCTCTTGAAGAGAGGCTAGAAAATCTTGAAGAGCCTCAAGATAAAATTAACAAGCTCACTAAAGCTAGAGATCTTGCTAGAGCTAAGACTAAAGTGCTTATAAAGGAAAAGGCCAAATTTGGTGTTGATCATGAGAAACTTGTGAAGGATCTAGATGACCTAGACAAGGCTCACAAAGCCTTGAAGAGTGAATACTCTCTCCTCTCCAAGTTTAATGAAAAACTTCAAATTAGGCTTGCTTCATATGACATACCTAGTACCTCTACTAATTCATGTGATCATGCAAATATTATTGAGGAAAATGCTAGGTTGAAGGATGAACTTTCTAAGGCCTCCTCTCCCCAAAGTAAACTTTCCTTGGATGATCTTTTGAGTAAGCAAAGGTCAAACAATGGGAAGGAGGGCCTTGGTTTTAATGCCAAGGCAAAGAAGGCAAACAAGCAAAAGGCCAAGCCCGCACAAAAGAAGGTTATCACTAATGATGAAGCCCCTAAGGCCAATATCATTAATAATGATGATGCGGGAATTGATAATCCTCACTATGATCTTATTTAAAGATTATTATGGTGATGTTTATGCAAAGTATGTTGGTCCTTATGACGGTTATGTTGCTTGGTCTATTTGGGTCCCAAAGACCCTTGTTGCTAACAAAATAGGACCCATTGAGAAATGGGTATCTAAATCCAAGAATTGATCTCATGTAGGACTATGCCGCCGGAGGTTCAAAATGGGTACTTGATAGTGGATGTACAAGTCATATGACCAGTGATGACCCACAAGTATAGGGGGTGTATCGTAGTATCTTCGATAAGTAAGAATGTCGATCCCAACGAGGAGCAGAAGGTGTTGACAAGCAGTTTCGATGAAGGATTCACTGTAAATGCTCACAGACAAGTATTCAGGGGGGTTTGATGTAACAGTTGAATAAAGTACGAGTATGTAAAGTGCGAGAGTAATAATTGCAGCGAGTGGCCCAATCCTTTTTAGCACAAAGGACAAGCCGGTTTGTTTACTTATAATTACCAAACGTTCTCGAGGACACACGGGATTTTAGTCTAGTGCTTTCGCTACATACGGCTAAATAATCTTCATTGTTGTGATAAGTGTTGTGTGGGTGAACCTATGCTAATGTACCGCCCTTCCTAGGACTAATACATACTTGTGATTATACCCCTTGCAAGCATCCGCAACTACAAGAAAGTAATTAAGAATTAAATCTAACCACAGCCTTAAACTCTGAGATCCTGCGATCCCTCCTGCATCGATATACCAACGGGGGTTTAGGTTTCTGTCACTCCGGCAACCCCGCAATTAGCAAACGAATACAAGATGCATTCCCCTAGGCCCATAAATGGTGAAGTGTCATGTAGTCGACGTTCACATGACACCACTAGAAGAATAACACCACAACTTAAATATCACACCATTGAATATTACTCAACCATAGTTCACTACTAACATTTAGACTTCACCCATGTCCTCAAGAACTAAACGAACTACTCACGAGACATCATATGGAACATGATCAGAGGTGATATGATGATGAATAACAATCTGAACATAAACTTGGTTCAATGGTTTCACTCAATAGCATCAACAACAAGTAGAAATCGATACCGGGAGAGTTTCCCCTATCAAACAATCAAGATCGAACCCAAATTGCTACGGCGGTGGCGGTGTCCAGCGGTGATGACGGCGGTGATGATGGTGGAGATGATGATGACGGTGATGGCGATGATGTCCAGCTCGATGACGGTGACGATGGCGTCGATTTCCCCCTCCCGGAGGGAATTTCCCCGGCGGATTCCTGCCCGCCGGAGAGCTCTTTTCTCTCTGGTGTTCTCCGCCCCGCAGAGGCGGCTGTAACCCTTCGCGAGGTACCCTCTGTGGCTTAGGTCTTCGGGACGAAGGGTTTGGCGAAGAAAAGGAGGCGAAAGGGGTCGTGGGCCCTCCACACCACATGGCGGCGCGGCCAGGGCCTGGGCCGCGCCGCCCTAGGGTGTGGGCCCACCCTGGCTCCTCCTGGCTCCTCCTTCTGGCTTCCTTCGTCATCTTGAAAAATAGGATTTTTGGTATAATTTCCTTCCAGAGTTGATCTTCCGAAATATCGCGTTCTGACTGTGCTTTTTCCAGCAGAATCCTGGCTCCGGTGCTTGATCTCCCAATAATGATGAAACATGCAAAATAGATGAAATAACATAAGTAATGTGTCCCAATATGAAATATATCAATGAATAACAGCAAATTATGATATAAAATAGTGATGCAAATTGGACGTATCAACTCCCCCCAAGCTTAGACTTCGCTTGTCCCCAAGCGAAACTGAGCTCGATAGACATGACCACATGTTTATGGAGTGAAGAGTCGATAAATAAAATACGGACAAGAAGCATCATATTCATTCACACAGGACATTATAGTAAACAACCTCTTATAACTCACATTGAAACAGGTATAAAGTAATCACAAGTAAAGGTGCATAAGAAATCATAATTGGTGATGGCAAACTTCGTTCTTGGTCAGAGAACAATTAACAGATTATATTTATCTCATTGAGCAGCGCTCTCATGTTAAAGTTTATAAGGCACAACTTGCATACTCAATCATAATGGTCTTCTCATGATCATTGATAACTTGCAAAGCTATATTCATTCAGATAAAACTTGTACTAAACAAGGAAGAATAAAAGACATGATGTAGCAAATCACAATATAATGGTTTGATCACAACTACTCAAATGCTTGCTTGAGATGGAGGGAAATAGGTTTACTGACTCAACATAAAGTAAAAGACAGGCCCTTCGCAGAGGGAAGCAGTGATTAAATCATGTGCTAGAGCTTTTTCAGTTTTGCAATCATATAAAGAGAATAAAAGTAACATTTTGAGAGGTGTTTGTTGTTGTCAACGACTGGTAGCGGGTACTCTAACCCCCTTGCCAGACAACCTCCTAAGAGCGGCTCCCATATTATTTTCATTTTGTGTGGCACTCCTTCCAACCTTTCTTTCACAAACCATGGCTAACCGAATCCTCGGGTGCCTGCCAACAATCTCATACCATGAAGGAGTGCCTTTTTATTTTAGCTTTATTATGATGGTGACACTCCCCCCAACCTTTGCTTACACAAGCCATGGCTAACCGAATCCTTCGGGTGCCGTCCATCAATCACATACCATGGAGGAGTGTCTATTTAGTTTGATTAATTTGGGACTGGGAATCCCATTGCCAGCTCTTTTTGCAAAATTATTGGATAAGCGGATGAAGCCACTAGTCCATTGGTGGAAGTTGCCCAACAAGATTGAAAGATAAAACACCACATACTTCCTCATGAGCTATGAAACATTGACACAAATAAGAGATACTAAGTTTTGAATTGTTTAAAGGTAGCACATGAAGCATTTACTTGGAATGGCAGAAAATAACATGTAGTAGGTAGGTATGGTGGACACAAATGGCATAGGTTTGGGTTAAGGTTTGGATGCACGAGAAGTATTCCCTCTCAGTACAGGTCTTTGGCTAGCAAGGTTAATTAGCAAGCATAAGAGTCGAGGGAAACAAACTAATATACATGTGATAGAAACAATCATGCATCTTCCTTGTAAGCACAAACAATTTTAACTTCAGAATAATAAGCTATGAGCTAACAAGAAAGACAATGAAACATCTACATGTACTTCTCTTTTCTATTTAAACCTCAAAGTGTTGTTGCTATTGACCAATGCTAAGTTTGCCAAAACCAAATAGATTTATTCAATGCTCCCAAAGTGATACCAATACTAACAACAAGGTGAATCATATAGTAGAGATTGCAAACTAAAATAAGATGTGCAATATGTAAATGATAAGACTTCTCATTAATATTCCATAACGATAACTCACACCAAGGGATACATAGATAACCAACTAAAGGATAGATACTTCCAAACGCAACCCATCTTATATGATAACTTCCCTACTCATGATATGACACTACTTGACAATAAAAGTAAAAGGTAGTGATAATGTGATACCGCGGCACTCCCCCAAGCTTGGAACAAACCAAGGGGATGCCAATACCGATGATGAATTACTCCTGTGGTGATGGTGGTGATGAATTCCCGTCATCAAACTTCCAAGGAAGAGGCTCTCCATCAAGAAACGACATCTTGGTCTCGGGGATCCTGAAACTAGCAGCACGGCTTATGTATTTAAACCTGTTTTCATACTCACAGTTCTGATTCTGAACGTCATAGAGTTGTGCTTGGAGCTTGTTGGTGGTGTCGTGAAGTGAGAGGATGTCGCTCCAAAGCTTTCCAGTTTCCTTCTCATGTTCAGCAATGAGTTCGGACACAATCCTGTGGAAGATATCCACCTCACGCTCAGCCATCTTCTTGTATTTGAAAACCTCCTGCTCTAGCTTCTCCATCCTGTCTTCCAAGCTTCCTTCTCCTTTAGGACCCTGAACATCCTTGATCTGCAATTCTCCCTCGACGAGCATCAACTCCTTTGGGTGCATCTTCAGCTCTTCCATGTACAAGTTGCCAATATCCTTGCGGGAGCTGTCCTTCGGAGTTTCCGACGAGGACATGATGGCTCTAGATCTGAAATAATTCCTGGCAGAAACAACTCGAAACAAAACACGTCGAGAACACGATATACGGATCTCCAGGGGTCCGGGAGATTATATAGCAAAAAATTTCACGACAAACGGAAAGTACCAGAACGAACCAGAGTCGGAAAGGGGCGACGGGGCGGCCAAACCATAGGCCGGCGCGGGCCCAGGTCAGGCCGCGCCGCCCTATGGTGGCACCCCCTCGTGCGTCCTTTCCACTCCGTTTCGAACTCGTAATTTCTCATATTTTCCAAAAACAGCGAAAATATTGTTCGGAAAGTAAATTGCGTACTTTTCATTACCAGTACTGTTACCTATTCAAAGTCGAGTTCTGGCGGACTGTAAATTTGCCCTTTGATGAAAGCCTCCGGTGTTTCCACTTGAATAATATCAACATCAACATTATAGGAATCACCCGAGATATAATGCTTGAGTCTTTGTCCATTCACCACTTGCGTAGCATTGCCTTGGAGAGAGCTAATTTTGATTGCTCCTGAACGATACACCTCCTCGACAACATACGGTCCTTCCCATTTCGAGAGTAATTTTCCTGCAAAGAATCTGAGACGAGACCGATACAATAGGACTTTATCCCCAATATTAAATTCTCTTTTGATAATCCTCCTATCATGCCATTTTTTAACTTTCTCTTTAAAGAGTTTAGCATTTTCATAAGCTTCACTTCTCCATTCATCTAGAGAACTCAATTGCAACAACCTCTTATCACCGGTAAGTTTAGGATCTTTATTTAATTCTCTAACAGCCCAATAAGCTTTGTGCTCTAGTTCTAAAGGTAAATGACAAGCTTTCCCATAAACCATTTTATAAGGTGACATTCCCATGGGATTTTTATAAGCAGTTCTATAAGCCCAAAGTGCATCCTTCAATTTACTAGCCCAATTCTTTCTAGTTTTATTAACGGTCTTTTGCAAGATAGATTTAATCTCTCTATTTGATAATTCTACTTGACCACTAGTTTGAGGATGATAAGCGGAAGCAATTCTATGATTAATACCATACCTAGCAAGAGTTTTTCTAAAACCTCCATGAATAAAATGAGAACCTCCATCAGTCATAATATATCTAGGTACTCCAAATCTAGGAAAAATAATATCTAAGAGCATTCTTAAAGAGGTCTCACCGTCAGCACTTTTTGTAGGTATAGCTTCCACCCATTTAGTAACATAATCAACAGCAACAAGTATATGAGTGTTACCTTCTGATGACGGAAAAGGTCCCATAAAGTCAAATCCCCAACAATCAAATGGTTCAATAACAAGAGTATAACTCATAGGCATTTCATTGCGTCTGGAGATATTACCAACCCTTTGGCATTCATCACAAGATAAAATAAACTTTCTCGCATCTTTGAAGAGAGTTGGCCAATAAAAACCTGATTGTAGAACCTTTTGCGCGGTTCTTTCTCCGGCGTGATGTCCTCCATAAGCACTACCATGACATTTACTCAATATTTCTTGTTGTTCATACTCAGGAACACATCTTCGCATAATACCATCCACTCCTTCTTTATATAAGTGTGGGTCATCCCAGAAATAATGCCTCAAATCATAAAAGAATTTCCTCCTTTGCTGAGCTGAAAAGGTTGGAGGCAAGTACTTGGAAACAATAAAGTTAGCATAATCAGCATACCAAGGACTATCTCGCGAGCTCACCTTTATTACAGCCAATTGTTCATTTGGAAAACTATCATTAACAGGAACAGGATCATAAGCAATATTTTCCAATCTAGACAAATTGTCAGCAACAGGATTATCAGCACCTTTCCTATCTACAATATGTAGATCAAATTCTTGCAAAAGAAGTACCCATCTAATAAGCCTAGGCTTAGCATCTTTCTTTGTCATTAGGTATCTAATTGCAGCATGATCAGTATGAATAGTAACTTTTGAATCAACAATATAAGATCTAAATTTATCACAAGCAAAGACTACAGCTAATAATTCCTTTTCAGTTGTAGCATAATTTCTCTGAGCAGCATCAAGAGTTTTACTAGCATAATGAATAACATTCAGTTTTTTATCTACTCGCTGTCCAAGAACAGCGCCTACAGCATAGTCACTAGCATCACACATAATCTCAAAGGGTAAGTTCCAATCAGGAGGTTCAACTATAGGAGCAGTTGTTAAGGCTTTCTTAAGAGTTTCAAAGGCTTCCTTACAATCATCATCAAAAACAAATGGTACATCTTTTTGAAGAAGATTAGTAAGAGGCTTTGAAATCTTGGAGAAATCTTTAATAAATCTCCTATAAAACCCAGCATGACCAAGAACACTACGAATACCTTTAACGTCCCTCGGATAGGGCATCTTCTCAATTGCTTCAACTTTAGCTCTATCAACTTCAATACCTCTCTCAGAAATTTTATGTCCCAATACAATTCCTTCATTAACCATAAAGTGGGATTTCTCCCAATTAAGAACAAGGTTAGTTTCTTCACATCTCTGCAAAACTTTATCAAGATTTCGCAAGCAACTATCAAAAGAATTCCCATAGACGGAAAAATCATCCATGAATACCTCTACAATACTTTCACAAAAACCATGAAAAATAGCAGACATGCATCTTTGAAAAGTAGCAGGAGCATTACATAAACCAAAAGGCATGCGTCTATAAGCATAAGTTCCATAAGGACAAGTAAAGGTGGTTTTCTCTTGATCTTTAGCTTTAACAGCAATTTGTGAAAACCCAGAATAACCATCAAGAAAACAAAAATGAGTATTTTTAGACAATCTTTCTAGCATTTGATCAATGAATGGTAAAGGGTAATGATCTTTCTTAGTAACTTTATTAACTTTTCGAAAATCAATGCACATTCTATACCCTACAACTACTCTTTGAGGAATGAGCTCATCATTATCATTAGGCACAACAGTCATACCTCCTTTCTTGGGAACGCAATGCACAGGACTAACCCATCTACTATCAGCAATAGGATATATAATACCAGCTTCAAGAAGTCGTAATACCTCATTCCTTACCACTTCCTTCATCTTCGGGATTAGACGACGCTGAGGTTCAACAACAGGCTTTGCATCATCTTCCATATTAATAGCATGTTGGCAAATAGAAGGAGAAATCCCCTTCAAATCATCAAGAGTGTAGCCAATAGCGCCTCGATGCTTCTTCAATATTTCCAATAACCTTTCTTCCTCAATCTCTGAAAGCTTAGAACTAATAATAACAGGATATATTTTCTTATCATCAATATGAGCATATTTAAGATTATCAGGTAAAGGCTTTAAATCAAAAATAGGATCTTCCTTTGGTGGCGGTGTTGTACCCAAATCTTCCACCGGTAAATCATGCTTGAGAATAGGTTGGCGAAGAAAAATTTCCTCAAGCTCATCTCTTTCTTTCCTAAAAATTTCGCTCTCGCTATCCTCCAAATGTTGCTGCAAAGGATTATTAGGAACAAGAACAATAGATGCACATTGCTCCATTTTAAAATCATTACTAGGCAAATCAACTTTATAAGGAGTTTTAGTAAATTTAGAGAAGTTAAACTCATAAGATTCACCAGCAAATTTAGTCAAAATTTTCTCTTTCTTGCAATCTATAATTGCTCCACAAGTATTTAGAAAAGGTCTACCAAAAATAATAGGACAATAATCACTAGCAGCAGAACCAAGTACCAAAAAGTCAGCAGGATATTTAATCTTACCGCATAAAACTTCCACATCTCGAACAATACCAATTGGAGAAATAGTTTCTCTATTAGCCAACTGAATAACCACATCAATATCTTCAAGTTCACAAGAATCAATTTCGTGCATAATCTCCGTGTAAAGCTCATACGGAATAGCACTAACACTTGCACCAATATCACATAATCCATAATAGCAATGATCACCAATTCTAACAGATATCATAGGAACACTAGCTTGTTTGGGTTTATTAGGATGTGAAACAATATGGGAAGCATCTTCGCAGAAAATAATATGACCATCCTCTACATTTTCAGTCACAAGATCTTTAACTATTGCAACAAAGAGTTCAACTTTTATTTGTTCTTCAGGTTCTACAGGTTTCTTTTCACTTTTATGAACCGCACTATTTATAACAGAGTACTCCTTCATTTTAGCAGGGAAAGGAGTTTTTTCAATATAAACTTCAGGAATAACATGATCAGCAGTTTCAACTACAACGCATTTATTAATAGATGAATCAATTTTATCTTTATACGGTTCATGATACTTATCAAAATTCTTCTTTGGCAATTCATAATGAGAGGCAAAAGCTTTATAAAGATTTACAGCAACTTGAGAATCAAGACCATATGTAGCACTCATATTACGAAATTTATCAGTATCCATAAAAGCTTCAATGCATTTATAATCATAAATTATACCTGATTCTCGATCTTTGTCGTTCTCCCAACCTTCAGTATTTTCTTGGATTCGATCAAGAAGGTCCCTTTTAAACTCTTCTTTGTTGCGTGTAAATGATCCAGAACAAGAAGTATCCAGCAAGGTCTTGTCTTGAAAAGAAAGTCTTGCATAGAAATTATCAATAATAACATTACCAGGAAGCTCATGAATGGGGCATTTGAGCATTAAAGACTTCAATCTCCCCCAAGCTTGGGCAATGCTCTCTCCATCATGAGGCCAAAAATTATATATGCGATTCCGATCCTTATGAATTTCACTTGGAGGATAGAACTTAGAATAAAACCGGGGCACAATATCATTCCATTCAAGAGAATCCCCATTATCCAGTAATTTATACCAATGCGCCGCCTTACCGGACAGCGATAAAGAGAATAATTTCTTCCTCACTTCATCCATAGCAATACCTGCACATTTGAATAACCCGCATAATTCATGCAAAAACAGTAAATGATCACCGGGGTGGACAGTTCCATCCCCTTCATAGCGGTTATCCATAACACGTTCAATAATTTTCATAGGTATTTTATATGGTATTACTTCCTCACCTGGCGCCTCATCCACTACCGTTGCAGTAGTAGTAGATTTCCCAAATAAAAATTGAAGAGAAGATCTCTCCATAATGACTTATAGCAGCATGCGGAAATAAAATCAGCACAACAGTAAAGGTTTTCCTTACCAATTCCGCTTACCAATAGCGCTTCACTCCCCGGCAACGGCGCCAGAAAATAGTCTTGATGACCCACAAGTATAGGGGGTGTATCGTAGTATCTTCGATAAGTAAGAATGTCGATCCCAACGAGGAGCAGAAGGTGTTGACAAGCAGTTTCGATGAAGGATTCACTGTAAATGCTCACAGACAAGTATTCAGGGGGGTTTGATGTAACAGTTGAATAAAGTACGAGTATGTAAAGTGCGAGAGTAATAATTGCAGCGAGTGGCCCAATCCTTTTTAGCACAAAGGACAAGCCGGTTTGTTTACTTATAATTACCAAACGTTCTCGAGGACACACGGGATTTTAGTCTAGTGCTTTCGCTACATACGGCTAAATAATCTTCATTGTTGTGATAAGTGTTGTGTGGGTGAACCTATGCTAATGTACCGCCCTTCCTAGGACTAATACATACTTGTGATTATACCCCTTGCAAGCATCCGCAACTACAAGAAAGTAATTAAGAATTAAATCTAACCACAGCCTTAAACTCTGAGATCCTGCGATCCCTCCTGCATCGATATACCAACGGGGGTTTAGGTTTCTGTCACTCCGGCAACCCCGCAATTAGCAAACGAATACAAGATGCATTCCCCTAGGCCCATAAATGGTGAAGTGTCATGTAGTCGACGTTCACATGACACCACTAGAAGAATAACACCACAACTTAAATATCACACCATTGAATATTACTCAACCATAGTTCACTACTAACATTTAGACTTCACCCATGTCCTCAAGAACTAAACGAACTACTCACGAGACATCATATGGAACATGATCAGAGGTGATATGATGATGAATAACAATCTGAACATAAACTTGGTTCAATGGTTTCACTCAATAGCATCAACAACAAGTAGAAATCGATACCGGGAGAGTTTCCCCTATCAAACAATCAAGATCGAACCCAAATTGCTACGGCGGTGGCGGTGTCCAGCGGTGATGACGGCGGTGATGATGGTGGAGATGATGATGACGGTGATGGCGATGATGTCCAGCTCGATGACGGTGACGATGGCGTCGATTTCCCCCTCCCGGAGGGAATTTCCCCGGCGGATTCCTGCCCGCCGGAGAGCTCTTTTCTCTCTGGTGTTCTCCGCCCCGCAGAGGCGGCTGTAACTCTTCGCGAGGTACCCTCTGTGGCTTAGGTCTTCGGGACGAAGGGTTTGGCGAAGAAAAGGAGGCGAAAGGGGTCGTGGGCCCTCCACACCACATGGCGGCGCAGCCAGGGCCTGGGCCGCGCCGCCCTAGGGTGTGGGCCCACCCTGGCTCCTCCTGGCTCCTCCTTCTGGCTTCCTTCGTCATCTTGAAAAATAGGATTTTTGGTATAATTTCCTTCCAGAGTTGATCTTCCGAAATATCGCGTTCTGACGGTGCTTTTTCCGAGAATCCACAGCTCCGGTGCTTGATCTCCCAATAATGATGAAACATGCAAAATAGATGAAATAACATAAGTAATGTGTCCCAATATGAAATATATCAATGAATAACAGCAAATTATGATATAAAATAGTGATGCAAATTGGACGTATCACCAGCGGCAAGAACCTCATCAAGGAGTTGAGGCCCAATATAAATAATATCATTGTCTCCTTTGGCGATAATTCTACATCCGAGGTATTGGGTTTTGGCAAGGTTGTGGTTGCACACAACATTACTCTAGTGGATGTCATGCTTGTCAAAACCCTTGGTTACAATTTACTTTCCGTTTCCGCCCTTGGCAAGATGGGTTTCGCCGTCTCTATTGATAAAGATATTGTGGTCCTCTTGTGGAGCAGGACTCTAAAAGTCGCTTTCGTTGGGTATCGCGAACACAACTTGTATGTGGTGGACTTTTCGGGGACCACCACGACAAGTCCGATGTGCCTATTCGGAAAGGCGGATGTGGGTTGGTTGTGGCATCTCCGCTTGGCCCATGTCAACATGAGAACTTTGCAAAGTCTTCACAAGGGGAACCATATTGTGGGACTAATGGAAAATGTGTCTTTTGCCAAAGATCGTGTTTGTAGGGCTTGTGTTGAAGGCAAAATGCATGACTCTCCGCATCCAAGCAAGACTATCATCTCTTACAAGAGGATCTTGGAGCTCCTTCATGTGGATCGCTTTGGTCCCGTTTCTCATGCAAGTCTTGGTGCGAAGAAACATTGCTTGGTGATTGTTGATGACTACTCTGGATACACTTGGGTCTATTTTCTCAAGACGAAAGATGAGACTCAACAAATATTCATTGAATTTGCTACCGAGGTGCAACGCCAACACAATCTCCTCATTATGGCAATAAGAAGTGACAACGGCTCCGATTTCAAGATCTATACACTCAATGATTTTCTTAGTGATGAGGGGATTCGACATCAATATTCCGCTGCATACACCCCTCAACAAAATGGTGTTGCGGAGAGGAAAAACCGGACTCTTATGGATATGGCAAGATCTATAATGGCGGAGTATAAATCCCGCTATAACTTTTGGGCCGAAGCCATCTCCACCGCTTGCCACTGACATAGGCATGCCAAATGGGCCTGCCGAAGATAGTACCCGGGGTTTACTGAAGGCCCAATACCCGAAGAATAAGAAGATTCGGGAGCCCAAGATTTACTAAGGAAAGATAGAGTTGTAATAGGAAGTGTTGTTTGTAATCTGGCGGGATGAGTTAGAAACCGTCCCGGACTCTGTAAACTTGTATAGCACGAACCCCTCGGCTCCACCTCCTATATAAAGGGGGAGTCGAGGGACGAAGAAGGGATCGAATCATTGTCTGCAAACCCTAGTTTTCATCATCGTCGAGTACTTTTCGGCTGAAACCTTCGAGATCTACTTACCCTCTACTTCTAACTAAACCCTAGCCTATAATCCATAGGCATTGACAAGTTAATCCCTTGTCAATTGGCGCCGTCTGTGGGAATTAGAGGCGTAAGGAGCTGATCTCGATGGCACGCTCAAGATCTTCAACATCGTCAACCGCAAGCAACACAATGGATCGAGGTAAACAGATCGCTACTGGTCTTGTCGATTTTGTTCCTCACCCACCCTCCCGTTTGGATGCATATGCGTATCTGGCGGAGCCCATGGAGATGACGTTCGGAAGGTTCCACTTTCGCGTCGAGAAGGAAGGATCGTATCGTGTCGAGATTCCGATTTCGTCGGGATCATCGGTGGCCGATTCCGATTTTTCAAGCTATGCATCGTCAACCGAGTCAGGAAAAGAAGAAACCTCGGCGACACGCTACGTCAGCACCAGAACAAGAGAGAAACTCGCCAAGATCTTCAACGACATGTCGTTTGAGTCATCTGCGGACTCATATATAAGCGATGGCTCAAGCGATGTCGACAGTTATGGCTTCATCGACAAATCTCTCACAGTGGGCAAGGTCTTCATCAATCTCAACGATGATGTCACCAAACCCAACGTAGATCTGAGTACAAAGTATCATCAGATTTACGCCATTGAAGATCAAGAGGAGACATCTGAGGCTTTTGACAGTTTGGGAAATCCATACGTCGATCCCTCTAATCTGCGACAAGGCCTGGGCAACAAATACGTCGGGCCAGAGCCGCGAGATAGAGTTCAACTTTCACAAGCAGCGTGGGACAGAGCCGCGAGAGCTATGAACGGCACAGAACCAATGGCTACCACAGCCACACCAGAAGAACTGCAAGCATATCAATATAGGCTCGCACGAGCTGCCAGGGAATTGGAAAAACAGACAGCTGAGTTGAACAGGAGAAAGGAGGCAGCACGCATCCAAAGCAGGAGAAGGGCAGATCTAAGTCGACAATCTAGAACTACGGGTGATAGCCATCGGGAGGCGCGAAACAGAGCAAGATCCAGGCTGCAACACATACCCGAAGCAGAAAGAGAGCATTTGGTCCAAAACCTCGACATGTCCTTCATGTCGATAGATACAAGAGGAAACATCATCCCTAAGACACCAGAGGCTGGGTATATGGCGACACATGCTTTTATCCTTGCGTCTAAACCACCTCCAGGTGATCCAAGGGAAACATTGTACAATATGGCGGTAGCAGGAGTTGGAGCTATGGGGACAGCGTTTGCATCAACGCCTCCCGAAGGAGCAGCAAGGCAAAATAGTCCACGACCTGCAGCAGCAACAGCGGCAGCACCTGAAGGGCCAAGTGGAGCAAGAGACACAGCAGCACAAGCAAGAGTCGACAGAGCGCGGCAGAGCAGAAGGGATCATCGGCAATCCCCAGAACTTAATGACGAAGATATGTGTGGCTTACCATGCTTCACGAGGAGAGTCCGAAAAACTCGAGTCCCCTCAGGATTCAAGTTACCCGATAATTTCAAAAAGTTCGACGGCCTTCAAGATCCAGAGGATTGGCTAATCGACTACCTGGAGACGGTGAAGCTGACAGGAGGAACTAGGGCAACAGCCATGCAAAGCATCCAGGTGCACCTGAGTGGTGCAGCACGATCATGGATAAAGAAACTCGCTCCAGGATCCATTGACAGCTGGGAAAGTTTCGAGGACGTGTTCGTCAAGAACTTCAGATCCACATGTAAAAAACCCGCGTCGTTAGAGGAGTTGAGAGCGTGTCGACAAAAGCCAGATGAGCCAATGAGAAAGTACATCCAGAGGTGGAATATCATCAAAAACTCGGCAGAAAACATATCTGACGAGAGAGCAATAGATGCGTTTGTCGCAGGAGTCAGGCGTGGAGACTTTGTCGAGGACTTGGGAAGGACCAATCCAAAGACAGTATCCGCGCTAATGGAGATAGCAAATAAATGGGCAGATGGAGAAGACGCTGTCCACAACAAACGACACAGGTCGCCAGAGGAGGACCGTGGTCGAAACTACCAACCGAGGCGAAGATTTCCGTGGACGTACCAGAACTACGACGCTCCAGGACAAATTTCGGCAGGTTTTCGGACAAATACAGGAGGCAATAGAGATGATTATCAGAGAAGCAGTGAACAGCGAGGTGATAACAGGGATGATTCACGCAACAGGCAAAATAGTGGGCCGAGGTTTCCAAGACCTTTCGTGTCCCCTGAGGAAATGCTGAACGGACCATGCCAGATGCACTTCTTCCTTGACAGCAACGGGAAAAGACAGTCAGGGCACCTGCAGAAAGACTGTCAAAATTTTCAGGCAATGTTCAGATACGCAGAAAATGCTCACGCTCGAGCAGCACAGAGAAACCCTCGGGAGCCTAGGAGCGAAGTTCATCTACCGCCACCTCCCGCGATTACAGAGGACAATCGACACCAGCTAAGAATAGCGGCAGCACCTGCACCACCACCTTATGTTGATCCTAACTCCAATGGAGCAGTGTCGATGATTCAAAAGGGAAGGCCGTCCAATAGAGCTCAAAAAGTAATCTCACGACAGGTGTTCATGGCAGAGAAAATGCCTCCACCAACAGTTGAGTACCTTAATTGGTCAGGACAAGATATCGGCTTCACAATAGCAGATCATCCGCAGCAAGTTCCTCGACCAGGGCAGTCAGCACTTATTCTGCCAGCAGTTATCGCAGGATTTGATGTCTCTCGAGTGTTCATAGATGGCGGCAGCAGCTTGAACCTCATGTATGCAGATACATTGAGGAAGATGAACATATCCTTAGCAAACTTGAAACCAACAGACACAAGGTTCCACGGCATCACACCGGAGAAACCAAGTTATCCACTGGGAAAGATCAACCTCGACGTTCAGTTTGGAACCCGAGAAAATTATAGAATCGAGAGGCTCGAATTTGAAGTCGTGGATTTTCCATCACAATATCACGCTCTGTTGGGACGACCAGCATATGCTAGATTTATGGCAGTGCCACACTATACATACCTGTTGTGGAGGTTGCCCGGACCAAAAGGACCAATCACAGTCAAGGGAAGCTTCGCCTTAGCCGATAAGTGCGACAAGGATTTTCACAGGTTGGCAGAAACTTTCGGGATGCAAGCTGAGTACTTGGCGTCAAAAAGCATGACTGATTATGACGTACTGCCAGACGTTGGAAGGCCAAATAAAGAATCAACTTTCAACACAGAGAAAAATTCTAAGGAGGTGCAGATTCACCCGACAGATCCAAAAAAGACGACATCTATTGCAAACGACATGGATATCGCATAGGAAAGCGCGCTCGTCAAGTTCCTCCGTGAGAACTGGAAAATCTTTGCATGGTGTCCAGCTGACATGCCAGGAGTACCCAGGGAACTTGCCGAGCACCACCTAAATTTGGATCCAACAGCGAAACCAATCAGACAACCTTTGCGGCGTTTTTCGGAACCAAACCGCAAAGCCATGCTTTCAGAAATAAATCGACTCGAAGAGGCTGGTTTTATCAGAGAAATATCTCTGAAGCCACATGGGTAGCTAACCCAGTGATGGTGCCGAAGAAAAACACGACAGTCCTTCGCATGTGCGTCGACTTTACGTGTCTCAATAAACATTGTCCTAAGGATCACTTTCCCCTCCCAAGGATCGATCAAATTATCGACTCCACGGCAGGTTGTGAACGTCTTTCCTTTTTGGATGCATACTCTGGTTATAACCAGATCAGATTAAAAGAAGATGATGAAGCCAAGACAGCGTTTATTACACCTTACGGCGTGTTTTGCTACAAGACAATGCCCTTTGGTCTAAAAAACGCGGGAGCAACATATCAGAGGATGATGCAGAAGTGTTTAGCAACACAGATCGGGAAAAACGTGCAAGTATACATCGATGATGTCGTCATAACATCAAAAAAGGGGACAACGCTGATCGAGGATCTCAAAGAAACTTTTGATAACCTCGACAAATTCTGCCTCAAACTGAACCCGACGAAGTGTTCTTTTGGCGTACCTGCAGGGGAACTTCTGGGGTTTTTAGTCTCAGCAAGAGGGATTGAAGCAAACCCCGACAAAATACAAGCCATAGTAACAATGAGAAAGCCAACGAAGTTGAAAGAAATACAGCAGCTAACTGGGCGAGTCGCAGCTTTGAGCAGGTTCGTCGCCAGGTTAGGAGAAAAAGCGTTACCATTTTATGCGCTGATAAAACAAGGAGATAAATTCCAGTGGAACGAAGAGGCCGACAGAGCTTTCGAGGATTTGAAGCGAAAAATCTCGACACCACCAATCCTGGTGGCTCCGAAGGAAAAGGAACCTCTCCTGCTGTACATTGCAGCCACGCCTCAAGTGGTTAGCACGGTATTAGTTGTCGAAAGAGAAGAAGAAGGGAAAATCCATGGAATGCAGCGGCCAGTATACTTCGTGAGCGAAGTCTTGTCACCCTCAAAACAAAGGTACCCTCAGTACCAAAAGCTAGCATATGGAGTGTTCACGACAGCACGCAAACTACGACACTATTTTTCGGCACACCCGATCATAGTGGTCAATGAAGCTCCCCTGTCAAATATACTGAATAACCCAGAAGCTACGGGTCGTGTCTCCCTTTGGGGAATAGAACTTTCCCCTCGAGACATCACGTATGAAAAAAGAAAAGCAATAAAGTCGCAAATACTGCCAGACTTCATCGCAGAATGGATGGAGTTGCAAAATACAGGACCTCCAGATTTATCGAGAACTTGGACCATGAACTTTGATGGGTCCAAGAGACTAGAAGGAGCTGGCGCAGGAGTAGTACTCATATCACCTGAAGGCGACAAGTTGAAGTACATCCTTCGGATGACGTTCCCTAACGCATCTAACAATGAAGCAGAATATGAGGCTCTTATACATGGGATGAAGATGGCAAAAGCTTGCGGTGCAACTCGACTAAAAATCTTTGGCGATTCACAGTTGGTGGCTCAGCAAGTTATGAACCAATGTGATGCAGTCAATGATAGCATGATGGCATACAAGGAGGTGTACAACGAGCTCGAGAAGTTGTTCGATGGATGCGAAGTAAATCATATTAGCAGATTGAGCAACGACGAAGCCGACGTTCTTGCAAACATCGGGTCACAGTGCCTTCCAGTCCCGCCAGGCGTATTCTGGGAAGAGATAACAGAGAGATCCACTAAGCCAACAAAGTCAAAAAAGAAGGAGAAGAAACCCTCGGGGGCTGCTAAGGAAAACCAAGAGGGCGAAGAAGAAGATCAGGACTTGGTCATGATGATACAGATACCGTGGATGCAGCCGTACATATCATACATCATGAGGAAAGAAATACCCGATGATCCAGTTGAGGCAAGGCGAGTAATTCGACGCTCCAAAGCTTTTACGGTGGTCAAGGGAGAATTGTATAAGCGAAGTATTTCAGGCGTCTTGCAAAGGTGTGTCACACCCGAAGAAGGAAGAATAATTCTGAAGGACGTACACGAAGGAATATGTGGCCACCACGCAAGTAGTCGAGCTATCGCAGCCAAGGTTTTTCGGGCAGGATTCTACTGGTTGACAGCAATCGAGGACGCCAAGGACATAGTAAGAACTTGCGACGCCTGTCAAAGGTTTGCCGCAAAACCTCACTCTCCAGCAGCAGAGCTAGCACCAATACCATTGTCATGGCCCTTTGCTCAATGGGGACTTGATATGGTGGGTAAGTTACACAAATCCTGGCCAGGAGGAAAGGAGTACATGCTCGTAGCTGTCGATAAGTTTACAAAGTGGATAGAAGCAAAGCCGATAAATTCACCAGATGGAGCATCCGCAGTAAAATTCGTAAAAGGCCTCGTCTTCAGATTTGGAGTGCCCCACAGCATCGTCACAGACAACGGTAGTAACTTCACATCCCATGAATTCAAGGATTATTGCGAAGAGGTGGGTATCAAGCTGAACTTTGCGTCAGTCGCACATCCTCAAACCAATGGGCAAGTCGAGAAAGCCAATGGCATCATCTGCAATGGCATCAAGAAGCGCTTGTTAGGACCACTGGAAAAAGCTCGACACACCTGGCCAGAAGAACTACCAAGCGTGTTGTGGAGCATCCGAACAACACCAAACACAGCAACGCAGGAAACTCCGTTTTTCCTGGTTCATGGAGCAGAAGCAGTACTACCAATAGAGATAGAGCACAACTCTCCACGTGTCGCTGAATATGATGAAGAAACGTCGAGTAAAGCGCTAGAAGATGACGTTGACGCACTCGATGAAGCTCGAGATGAAGTACTATCTCGGGTAACCAAATATCAGCAGGACTTGAAAAATTACCATAGTCGACGATTGCGGCCAAGATCTTTTCAGGTGGGGGACCTAGTTCTTCGGCTCACGCAAAAAAGCCATGAAAAACTCGAGTCACCATGGCTTGGCCCTTACATTGTCACGGAAGTAATCGGAGGAGGAGCATACAGGATAAAGGACAAGAAGACAGGGGTGGAGGAGCCAAACCCCTGGAACGTGGCGCAACTTAGGCGGTTCTACGCCTAGAGTCGAAATATAGTCCTTGTAAAACTTCAATGTACTGAAACGCCCGCGAGTTTTCAGACGCACTCTTTTCCTTTTTCGGGGCACCGAGTGGGGCCGGAGAAGGTTTTTAATGAGGCGGGCTCGCGGTGCTGCAATATAATAAAGATAGTGACAATATAACTTCTCTTCTTTATCGACATGACCAAAGTCTTTGTTACGACGAATTTCAATATAGTTCATCGACAAAAGAAAAACCTTGCCTTGGTATTCAAATACCTCGTGAGTCCATAAAAATACAAAATAGTACTCAATAAAAAGCTCGGGGGCTCATATTCGCCTTACATATATAAATGCCTTGGTTCAAAACCTCGCAAATATACAAATATAGTAAAGAGCTACCGAAAACACTCGGGGGCTAGACAAACAGAGAAACATAATGATCGCTTTACAATATAATCATGGATTACAAAGAGGAAATATCTACAAGAAGAAAGTAACTAGTCTTGATTCAATATGTCATCAAGAGTAATTCTGTTTTCCTCAGGGGCATCACCAAGAAAATCGGCATAGTGGCCATCGGCAAAAAAGTCGGCATCCATCCGAATCAGATCTTCAATCATTTCTTCGGCTACAGGCGTAACCTTCGTGTTAATCCTGTCAATACCAACTCTCCGACGTTTTACCTTTTGGTGAACCTTCTCGACAACCTGGGTAAGGTCAAGCTTCAAGTGGCAGATCTGGAGCATGATAAGAGCAAATCTGGCGCCAGCTACTAATTGAGCTTTGACAAAATCATGGATACTGCGAGCATCCTTGAACCTTTCCATCAATTCAGGAAGGGTTTTTGGTTGGACGTTCCGAGGAAACATGGAGTTGTAAACCATGGACAAGGTCTTGGTACAGAAGTCAAGGAAATCGCGAGTTTGAGAGGCGCGATCTTGAAATCTGACAATTTGGCGGGTCCTTTCTGGGGTAGCCCAAAACAAAGAACCATGGTCCAGGGAAAGATTAACAAGGAGGTTTGTCCTAGCATTTACCCTCTCTTCCTCGGCAGCAGCATCAGTAAAGGCACCTATCAAAACAAAAAAGTGGAAACATTTAAGAACCAATATCGTGAAGTTGAAAGACATCAGTGGATGAAACAGGCATACCCGACATATCTGCACTGGCTTCATTCATTAATTCGAGCATGAAATTTTCTCGAGTAGTTGCCTTTTCAGCCTCAGAAGCGGCAATTTCCTTAGCAGCCACGGCCTCCTGAGCTTGCTGAAGAGCAATTTTTTCGGCTTCAGATGACTTACGAGATTGTTCCATCATCACAAGTGTTTGCTTCTTCGCATACTGAAGTTGCTGTCGAAGTTCATCCAGTTCTTGCGACAAGGTATCATCGACAGGAGCGGTGTCAACAAAAGCTCTCCTCGCGTGGGAAGAAGAAGGCGAAACATTGGAAGGAGCGGAAGATGGAGTATAGTTGTCAAATATCAACTGAAATTTAAACAAGACAACATCAAACAACCAGCTAAGATAGAAGTTTTCATTAATTTCTTGGAATAATTACAAGGGCATTACAGTGGAGCTAAGGAAGTACGTGTCGCCAAATGACTACTTTGGCGACAGGAGCAAAAGAAATAGAAAGAAAAAACAGAGGCATGCAACTAGACCTCCGGCCTTGACGAGCTAGGAGTCGACGATGGCTTAATCCCGAGATACGCCAAGATCTTCTTGGTGTTGGGCTTGGCCGCCTTAATTAGTGACTTCCACCTTGACTGCTCTATTTGCTCAGTGTCGCCAACTTTTGTCCAGTCAATAGTCTGTCGACTATCAGCAACTAACGCGACAGTATTCTCAACGGCGACCTTCATATTTTCTTGGCGCACCTTCAGTCCAAGGTCTTCCGAAGTATTGAACATCTTGGCGAGGTTAAGGAAAGTTGCGGGTTCTTCTTTCTTCGGGAAGAAGTAAGGGAACAACGCCGACAATCCTGCACTAGCATTCGCCACGCCTTCACGAATTTCGCGCCCGTGAAACTCCAGAAGAGAAAGTGCGTCAAGGAGAGGATCCTTGACGGGATTATCCAGATCAAAATCCTGGTTTGTTTGGGCTGCCACACGAGACAAGACATCAGTCAACAATCAAGAAACAGGAAGTGCAATAAAATAAAAGAGATTGATAATATTACTCAGAGTACGTCGACTTTGCGACTTCAGACGCTTGAGGATTCCTTCTTCACGAGAAGCTTGTGTAGCTTTGTGCTCATCGAAGGCAGCTGTTGCATCCTCAAGTTTCTTCTGCAGTTCCTCGACACCAGCAGCTTTCGCCTTAGCTTCATCAGCTTCGACCTTGGCTTTGCTAGCAGCGAGTTCGGCTTTCTTGCGAGCCGCCTCACTTTGCTCAAGTTTTCGAGCAAGTGCGTCGGCGCGTTCGTTAGCCTCTGCAAGTTTCTCTGTCAAGATATGAAAAAAGAGAGAATAAAGATCAAAAATCGCGGCAAGCAACAGGAGTGACAAATCAAGGAAAAACAACAAGTATGAAAGTCGTTACCTTCGGCTCTATTAGCATATTCACGGTACCCAATAAATTGGGAACCAATGCGGAGAAGATCCTTGATCATAGGCTGTTCAAACGTGAACACAGTAAGAAAAACATCGGCATGAAAAAGAGAAAAGGTGTGAAAAAATAAAATAAGGAAAATATAGACGTCGACAGACTTACATCATCTAAGAGCAGAGTCGACGAACTGCCCAACTGAGGGGCAGGATCAACAATCTTTTCAACCCTTGCCCTTTTTGGTGAAGGGGCACGGGGGCTTGATGGCGGAGTAGTGGTGACGACGTCTTGTTGAGGAGGCGACGTTTCTTCTCCTTCAACTAGCGTGTACGAGGCCAAGACAAAGACGTGACGTGCTTGTTCGAGGAGCCACGTCAGTAACTGGTACTTCTTCCTCCTCATCACTGTTGATCAAAAAATCGGCAGTATAAAAAGCACGACAAGATAAATATTTCGAGTACAAAAATATAGCGAGATGGATGACTTACGAGCTGATGAGGGATTCAACATAAGGATCGTAAGCTGCCTTTGGATTAGAAGGACCAGCTTCTTCAGCCTTAGAAGTGCCAGAATCTTCAGTATCAGTCCTTTTCCTTTTGTCCCTTGGAGAAACAGCAGGAGGAAGGGATTGCGTCGACTCACTGGCTTCAGACTCAACTTCTTTTTCATGAGAAGCCGCAGATTTGTGAGAACCCGCGACTCCACTTTCAGGAACAGAAGAGCCTTGAGTATCTTCGGCAACAATGGCCATTTCTTCGACTTCTCCACCCTCAGGAAGAGGAGGAAGGGAAGTCATAGTAGGATGGTTCTGTAAAAATAGTAACAAAGGGAAAATTAACACTACAATGAGATGCAGAGAAAGTGCGGAACAAGGTAAAAACTCGAGAAGACAAAATACCTCGGGGAGTGGATTGGCGGAGCTGTATGGTTCAACGCGACAAGAGGAAGGAACTGGGTCCTTGCCCAGGCGAGAAAGTCTTCGAACTAACTTCTCCAAGTCCTTGGTGGAAAGATCACCGGAGATTCTGTTGGCGTCATTTTTACCAGAATACGTCCAAAGGGGATTTTTTCGAGCCTGAAGAGGCTGCACTCTAATCCTAAGGAAGTAGGCAGTGATTTGAACACCAGAAAGCTCTTTGCCTCGAGTATTTTGAAGCTGGCGAATACGAGACATCAGTGCCTCTGTCGCCTTTTTCTCTTCCTCGGAAGCTTCGGCATCCCAGGAACGGCGGCGCTGAATTCTGGCACTTCCGTCGAAAGGCATTATGTTATGCTCAACGGAGTTGGCGCTTTCTTCATGGATGTAGAGCCACTTTTTGCGCCATCCTTGGACAGAATCAGGAAACTTGACGTCGAAGTAGTCGACATCAGTACGAACACAGATAACAACGCCACCTATGTTATAAGTGACGTTGTGGGAGCCATTGCGGCGGAGGCAGAAAATGCGCTTCCACAGAGCCCAATTGGGAGGGATTCCGAGGAAGCATTCGCAAAGCGTGATGAAAATAGAAATATGAAGGATGGAATTGGGGGTCAACTGGTGCAGTTGAATCCCATAAACGAAGAGAAGGCCGCGGAGGAAATCGTGGATTGGGGTCGAAAGGCCGCGGATCAAGTGATCAACAAAACTAACCCGATACTCCATTGGAGGCTTGGGGTAGCTTTCTTCGCTAGGAAAGCGGATGGCGTCCTCCTTCGCCATGAGGCCGAGCCTCTTCAGCGTGTTGGTGTCTTGGTTGGAGATTTTGGATCTCTCCCACTCAAGATCCTCGACGGCCATCTTGGATTCCGGCGTGCTGTGGCGAGTCAGACGCGTGCGCGGTGGCATCAACGGCGGTGGGCAGAGCAATGTATGTGCGTACGGAAGATTGGAGAGAGTTGGGCGCAGGGAGAGTTTTGCGAAGAGGAACAGGTGAGCGGCGCAAGCGAGGGGATGACCGGAGGTTGAAGAAGGGTTTATATAAGGCTCGGGTGAGGCAGTGTGCCGTTGGATGAAGGAATCGTGTGGTGAGAATGGATCTTCTAGATACAAGGGCAAAACAGTATTTTTACTGAGATAGGCGTTACCGTACGTGCGCCAGGAAAAGCGGAGGACGTGTGTCCCCCACTTGCACGACGTGTCAACGTGGTAGAAACAATGGACCCACAGAGCAGAAAAATCACGACTATTCGAGAAGGATGAAGCATGTCGACAAGAAAAATAAACGAAGATTGGCGACAGAAAGAATTATTCAGTACTTCGGGAGCCTTTGACCAAATACAAGTTTTTGCCCAAATGCTCGGGGGCTACTTTGGAAAAAAGTAAAATTTCGAGTATGACAGTATAGAAATTGCGGGAGCCTACAACCAAGCACAAGTCCTTGGCTGTAGCCTCGGGGGCTACTCCCATCGGGAGCGCTGTTCGCGCACCCGAGAGATAAAGAAAGAGATCATATCGAAGTAATAAAAATATAGCGACAAGGTGGACTAAAATGTTGAGCCTACAATCAAGCACAAGTTCTTGGTTGTAGCCTCGGGGGCTACTCCCATCGGGAACGCTGTTCGCGTGCCCGATGAAATTACCAAAGGAAAAATAAAAAAGCAAGAGAGTATATTTCGAGTTATAATTAACTCTACATATACTCCCATCGGGAGAGCAATATAAGTCATATTTGACTCGATAAAATGTGCCATTCCAACAGCCAGAAAAGCACTCGACAATATATTCTCAGAACGCCGAAGTTGCGATCAATTTCTGAATGCCGCAAATTTGCGAAGGTAAGACCCCAGATCCGTTCTGCTGGGCGTGACATCGCCAAAGACTGCGCTCTGCTACTTTTATCCGTATCAACAGATACGAAGAAAAATCCTAACGGACGCGTTAGGTACCCGATAAATTCGACTGGGACTCGACAGAATGGTAAGACCTTAAGCGGCACCTGTCGAAGTTTACACCAGTATCCCGAGATCATGTCTAGGGATGTGATTTTGAAGTAGGTTTTTGCGGATTGCCACTAGAGCAGTTAACTAGTACCTGATCCGTCAGATGAACTAGCCCCAACTACCACTATCCCTGTACAACATAGAATTTTATGTGAAGAAGTATAAAAAAGTTAAAGCTTCCGAATAAAAATAAACAGTGGAGATTTTCCTTGACTCCACGATTCAAGCAAAATCTCGGGGGCTACTGACATAGGCATGCCAAATGGGCCTGCCGAAGATAGTACCCGGGGTTTACTGAAGGCCCAATACCCGAAGAATAAGAAGATTCGGGAGCCCAAGATTTACTAAGGAAAGATAGAGTTGTAATAGGAAGTGTTGTTTGTAATCTGGCGGGATGAGTTAGAAACCGTCCCGGACTCTGTAAACTTGTATAGCACGAACCCCTCGGCTCCACCTCCTATATAAAGGGGGAGTCGAGGGACGAAGAAGGGATCGAATCATTGTCTGCAAACCCTAGTTTTCATCATCGTCGAGTACTTTTCGGCTGAAACCTTCGAGATCTACTTACCCTCTACTTCTAACTAAACCCTAGCCTATAATCCATAGGCATTGACAAGTTAATCCCTTGTCAGCCACTCTTCTAATCGGCTCTATCTCCGCAAGGGCTTGAACAAGACTCCATATGAAATACTCACCGGGAACAAGCCTAATATCTCATACTTCAAGGTGTTCGGGTGTAAGTGTTTCTACAAAATCAAAGGATTTCGTTTATCTAAATTTTCTCCTAAATCTTTGGAGGGTATATTTGTTGGTTACGGTGCCGAATCTCACACTTATAGAGTCTTTGATGTGTCCTCCGGGATTATCATCGAATCTTGTAGTGTGAAGTTCAAAGAAAATGATGGCTCCCAAGTGGGGCAAGTTGATGTTTGTGCAGGTGATGAAATACCTCAAGATGCCATAGTAAGAAAGGGTTTGGGATTTTTCCGCCCCATTGAGGGACACGGTGTGGCGTCTCGGGAAGGACTATGCTCTACCATGGTGGAGCCCTCATCTTCTCAACATCAACAAACCCCATCTTGTGAAGCAAATGTTGCACCAACCCAAGAACAAGAACAAGACCCTCCCTCTTGTGTGAAAGATCAAGGACAAGATCAACCAAGCATTCATGATGGCTCCAATGAGGATCCATCCAATTTGTGTCATTCATCTCATAATGTCCAAGATCAAGCACATGATGTTGAGCACCCTCAAGAAATTGAGTAAGCTCAAGTTGAAGGTCAAGACGGGGACCCAAATGATCAAGTTGATCAAGTGATACCTCCAAGGCCAAGAAGAACCAATGAGGATATCGAGGCCCGTCGTCTAGCAAGAAGAGAAAGGAACCTTGAAATTCATGAACACACACATGACAAGGTCCTTGGTGATGTAAGGGCAAGTGTTTCCACAAGAAGGCAATTGGCTAAATTTTGGCAATCATCATGCTTATATCTCCGTAGTGGAACCCAAGAAAGTATTTGAAGCCCTTGAAGATTCGGATTGGTTGGAAGCTATGCACGAGGAACTTAGCAACTTCAAGCGCAACAAAGTGTGGACCTTAGTTGAGAAGCCAAAGGGGTGCCGCAATGTTATAGGCACCAAATGGATTTTCAAGAACAAGCAAGATGAGTTTGGAAATGTTGTGAGGAACAAGGCAAGATTGGTGGCCCAAGGTTTCTCTCAAGTTGAAGGAATTGACTTTGATAAACTTACGCTCCCGTGGCTCGCCTTGAGTCCATCCGTATCCTTCTTGCTCATGCATCGCATCATAACTTTAAGTTACAACAAATGGATGTGAAAAGTGCATTTCTTAATGGTCCTTTGCATGAAGAGGTTTATGTTAAGCAACCCCCGAGGTTTGAGGATCTCAACTTTCCTAACCATGTCTATAAGCTTGATAAAGCACTTTATGGTCTCAAACAAGCTCCTAGAGCTTGGTACGAGCACCTTAAAGAATTGTTGATAGACCGTGGGTTTGATGTTGGGCTAATCGATCCCACTCTTTTTACTAAGAGGGTCAATAGGGAGCTTTTCGTTTGCCAATTATATGTTGATGATATTATCTTTGGCTCTACTAACAAAGCTTTCAATGATGAATTTTCAAAGCTTATGACCGATAGGTTTGAGATGTCTATGATGGGAGAGATGAAGTTCTTCCTTGGTTTTGAGATCAAGCAATTGAGAGAAGGAACCTTCATCAATCAAGAAAAATATCTCCAAGACATGCTCAAGAGGTTCAAGATGACCGAGTTGAAGGGTGTAGCCACTCCTATGGTTACTAAATGTCATCTTGCACTTTATCCCAATGGTAAAGAGATGGATCAAAAGGTATATCGCTCCATGATTGGATCCTTGCTTTACCTTTCTGCATCTAGACCGGACATAGTGTTGAGTGTTGGTGTGTGTGCAAGGTATCAAGCTTATCCTAAGGAGAGTCACATGATGGCTCTCAAAAGAATCTTTCGATATTTAGTTGATACCCCAAGATATGGTATTTGGTACCCCAAAGGCTCAAGTTTTATTCTCAATGGATACACCGATGCGGATTGGGCGGGGGACAAGGATGATAGGAAATCAACCTCCGGGGCTTGCCAATTTCTTGGTAGGTCCTGGGTGTGTTGGTCTTCTAAGAAGCAAAATTGTATATCTCTCTCCACCACCGAAGCCGAATATGTTGCCGCCGCAAGTGGATGCACTCAATTGTTATCGATGAGGCAAACTTTAAAGGAATACAACGTCATTTGTGACAAAGTGCCTCTATTATGTGACAATGAAAGTGCCATCAAGATTGCCTATAATCCGGTGCAACATTCAAGAACGAAGCATATTGAGATCCGCAATCATTTCATTAGGGATCATGTTGCCCGTGGTGATATTGAGCTTATCTATGTTCCTACCAAAGATCAACTTGCCGATATATTCACGAAGCCTCTTGATGAAGCAAGGTTTTGCTATTTGAGGAATGAGCTAAATATCATTGATTCAAGGAGTATAGCTTGACCATCTTGCAAACACACCTTTATCTCAAAACTTTATTTGGCTTAGATGTGGGCATGGAAATAGGGGGAGTGTGGTTTAAATTATTGAGCTATCCCTCCCCCCATAATGCCAACATTAAGAAATCATTCTCTTTATATCATATGTTGATATGTGAGCTTCAATGATGAGTAGTGGTTCGGGCCCAAGATATATCTTCGCGGTGCCATGCCATAACACTCATATATGGTGGCCTAGGCCACCACACTCTTCTTTGTGAAGAGTTGGAGTTATATGGTTTTTCATGGATTTTATTTGACTATCTCTTGTTCTTATGGGAAATCACTGATGTTTGGTCTTTATTTGCAATGTTTTGCAAATATTGGTGATAACGTACCATCAACAGTGTGATATTCCTAACCTAAGCCCCACCTTTCCTAAAGAAACCATTCTTATCTATATACACTAAAACTCTGAAAATTTTCGAGGGTTTTTGGGCTTTGGGATGGTTTGGCGGCACTGTCGGCGCTGATAACGCGTGAAGCACACGTCCGTTGGGAACCCCAAGAGGAAGGTGTGATGCGTACAGCAGCAAGTTTTCCCTCAGTAAGAAACCAAGGTTATCGAACCAGTAGGAGATGAAGGCCACGTGAAGGTTGTTGGTGAAGGAGTGTAGTGCGGCGCAACACCAGGGATTCCGACGCCAACGTGGAACCTACACAACACAATCAAAATACTTTGCCCCAACTTAACAGTGAGGTTGTCAATCTCACCGGCATGCTGTAAACAAAGGATTAAACGTATGGTGTGGAGAATGATGTTTGTTTGCAAAGAACATCAGAGAACAATGATTGCAGTAGATTGTATTTCAGATTTAAAAGAATGGACTGGGGTCCACAGTTCACTAGTGGTGTCTCTCCAATAAGATAAATAGCGTGTTGGGTGAACAAATTACAGTTGGGCAATTGACAAATAGAGAGGGCATAACAATGCACATACATATCATGATGACTAATATGAGATTTACTTAGTGCATTACGACAAAGAACATAGACCGCTATCCAGCATGCATCTATGCCTAAAAAGTCCACCTTCGGGTTAGCATCCGCACCCCTTCCAGTATTAAGTTACAAACAACACACAATTGCATTAAGTACTGTGTGTAATGTAAACAATACAAATATCCTTAGACAAAGAATTGTTGTTTTATCCCTAGTGGCAACAACACATCCATAACCTTAGAACTTTCTGTCACTGTCCCAGATTCAATGGAGGCATGAACCCACTATCGAGCATAAATACTCCCTCTTGGAGTCATAAGTATCAACTTGGCCAGAGTCTCTACTAGCAACGGAGAGCATGCAAGATCATAAACAACACATATATGATAGATCAATAATCAACTTGACATATTATTCCATATTCATCGGATCCCAACAAACACAACATGTAGCATTACAAATAGATGATCTTGATCATGATAGGCAGCTCACAAGATCTAAACATGATAGCACAAGAGGAGAAGACAACCATCTAGCTACTGCTATGGACCCATAGTCCAAGGATGAACTACTCACGCATCAGTCTGGAGGCGGGCATGGTGATGTAGAGTCCTCCGGGTGATGATTCCCCTCTCCGGTAGGGTGCTGGAGGCGATCTCCTGAATCCCCCTTGATGGGATTGGCGGCGGCGTCTCTGGAACTTTTCTCGTATCTTCGCTCTCGGTAATACGGTTTTCGCGACGGGGAGAATATATAGGCGAAGGGGCAGACTCGGGGGACGCTTGAGGGGCCCACCCCATAGGGTGGCGCCCCCCCCCTCTTGGCCGCGCCGCCAGGTGGTGTGGGGCCCCCTCGGCTCCTCTCCGTCTCTCCTTCGGTGTTCTGGAAGGCTCCGTGGAAAATGAGACCGTGGGCTTTTGTTTCGTCCAATTCCGAAAATATTTCCTGTGTAGGATTTCTGAAACCAAAAATAGCAGAAAACAGGAACTGGTGCTTCGGCATCTTGTTAATAGGTTAGTGCCGGAAAATGCATCAAAATGATATAAAGTGTATATAAAACATGTGAGTATTGTCATAAAACTAGCATGGAACATAAGAAATTATAGATACGTTTGAGACGTATCAAGCATCCCCAAGCTTAGTTCCTACTCGCCCTCGAGTAGGTAAACGATAACAAGGATAATTACTGAAGTGACATGCTACTATCATAATCTTGATCAATAATATTGTAAAGCATATGAGATGAATGAAGTGATTCAAAGCAATGGTAAAGATAATGACTAAACAACTGAATCATATAGCAAAGACTTTTCATGAATAGTACTTTCAAGACAAGCATCAATAAGTCTTGCATAAGAGTTAACTCATAAAGCAATAAATTCTTAATAGAAGGTTTTGAAGCAATACAAAGGAAGATATAAGTTTCAACAGTTGCTTTCAACTTCAACATGTATATCTCATGGATAATTGTCAACACAAAGTAATATGATGAGTGCAAATAAGCAAGTATGTAGGAATAGATGCACACAGTTGACACAAGTGTTTGCTTCTAAGATGGAAAGAAGTAGGTAAACTGACTCAACATAAAGTAAAAGAAAGGCCCTTCGCAGAGGGAAGCAGGGATTACTTATGTGCTAGAGCTTTTTATTTTGAAAACATGGAAACAATTTTGTCAACGGTAGTAATAATTCATATGTGTTATGCATAAAACATCATATAAGTTGCAAGCCTCATGCATTGAATACCAATAGTTCTTGCACCTTGTCCTAATTAGCTTGGATTTCCATTGATTATCATTGCATTACATATGTTTCAACCAAGTGTCACAAAGGGGTACCTCTATGCTGCATGTACAAAGGTCCAAGGAGATAGATCGCATTTTATTTCTCTTTTTTGATAAATCTCAATTTGAGGACATCCATACCGGGAAAACATAGAAAACAGATAATTGAATCCACTTTAATGCTTAAGCATTCAACAACAGATAATATTCTCATAAGAGATTGAGGATTAATGTCCAAACTGAAACTTCCACCATGATACATGGCTTTGGTTAGCGGCCCAATGTTATTCTCTAACAATATGCATACTCAAACCATTTAATCATGACAAATCACCCTTACTTCAGACAAGACGAACATGCATAGCAACTCACATGATATTCAACAAAAGTGTAACAGTTGATGGCGTCCCCAGAAACATGGTTACCGCTCAACAAGCAACTTATAAGAAATAAGATACATAAGCGACATATTCTTTACCACAATAGTTTTTCAGCTACTTTCCCATGAGCTATATATTGCAAAGACAAGGAATGAAATTTTAAAGGTAGCACGCAAGCAATTTAGTTGGAATGGCAGAGAAATACCACATAGTAGGTAGTTATGGTGGACACAAATGGCATAGGTTTTGGCTCAAGGTTTTGGATGCACGAGAAGCATTCCCTCTCAGTACAAGGCTTTGGCTAGCAAGGTTGTTTGAAGCAAACACAAGTATGAACCGGTACAGCAAAACTTACATAAGAACATATTGCAAGCATTATAAGACTCTACACTGTCTTCCTTGTTGTTCAAACACTTTTACCAGAAAATATCTAGACTTTAGAGAGACCAATCATGCAAACCAAATTTCAACAAGCTCTACAGTAATTCTCCACTAATAGGTTCAAACTACATGATGCAAGAGCTCAAACATGATCTATTTGAGAGCTCAAAACAATTGCCAAGTATCAAATTATTGAAGACCATATACCAATTACCACATGAAGCATTTTCTGTTTCCAACCAAATAGCAATGAACGAAGCGGTTTTCAACCTTCACCATGAACATTAAAAGTAAAGCTAAGAACACCAGTGTTCATATGAACAAGCGGAGCGTGTCTCTCTCCCACACAAGGAATGCTAGGATCAGATTTTATTCAAACAAAAACAAAAATAAAAACATACAGACACTCCAAGTAAAGCACATAAGATGTGACGGAATAAAAATATAGTTTCACTAGAGGTGACCTGATAAGTTGTCGATGAAGAAGGGGATGCCTTGGGCATCCCCAAGCTTAGATGCTTCAGTCTTCTTAAAATATGCAGGGATGAACCACGGGGGCATCCCCAAGCTTAGACTTTTCACTCTTCTTGATCATATTATATCATCCTCCTCTCTTGACCCTTGAAAACTTCCTCCACACCAAACTCAAAACAATCTCATTAGAGGGTTAGTGCATAATCAAAAATTCACATGTTCAGAGAGGACACAATCATTCCTAACACTTCTGGACATTACCCAAAGCTACTGAAAGTTAATGGAGCAAAGAAATCCATTCAAACACAGTAAAAGAGGCAATGAGAAATAAAAGGCAGAATCTGTCAAAACAGAACAGTCCGTAAAGACGAATTTTTTTGAGGCACTTAACATGCTCAGATGAAGAAGCTAAAATTGAATGAAAGTTGCGTACATATCTGAGGATTACTCATGATTTGTCGCATATTTTTCTGAGTTTCCTACAGAGAGATCTACTCAAATTCGTGACAGCTAGAAATCTGTTTCTGCGAAGTAATCCAAATCTAGTATCAACCTTACTATCAAAGACTTTACTTGGCACAACAATGCAAAAAAATAAAGATAAGGAGAGGTTGCTACAGTAGTAAAAACTTCCAAGACACAAATATAAAACAAATATTGCAGAAGTAAAATAATGGGTTGTCTCCCATAAGCGCTTTTCTTTAACGCCTTTCAGCTAGGCGCAGAAAGTGTGAATCAAGTATTATCAAGAGATGAAGCATCAACATCATAATTTGTTCTAATAATAGAATAAAAAGGCAACTTCATTCTCTTTCTAGGGAAGTGTTCCATACCTTTCTTAAGAGGGAATTGATATTTAATATTCCCTTCCTTCATATCAATAATAGCACCAACAGTTCGAAGAAAGGGTCTTCCCAAAATAATAGGAAAAGATGCATTGCATTCAATATCCAAGACAACAAAATCAACGGGGACAAGGTTATTGTTAAACGTAATGTGAACATTGTCAATCCTCCCCAAAGGTTTCTTTATAGAATTATCAACAAGATTAACATCCAAATAACAATATTTCAACGGTGGCAAGTCAAGCATATCATAGAGTTTCTTAGGCATAACAGAAATACTTGCACCAAGATCACATAAAGCATTACAATCAAAATCATTGACCTTCATTTTAATGATGGGCTCCCAACCATCTTCCAACTTCCTAGGAATAGAAGTTTCAAGTTTTAATTTCTCTTATCTAGCGTTTATGAGAGCATTTGTAATATGTTTTGTAAAGGCCAAATTTATAGCACTAGCATTAGGACTTATAGAAAGTTTTTGCAAGAACTTAATAACTTCAGAGATATGAAAATTATCAAAATCTAAACCATTATGATCTAAAGCAATGGGATCATTGTCCCCAATATTCTGAAAAATTTCAGCACTTTTATCACAAACAGTTTCTGCAGTTTTAGGCAATTTTGCACGCTTTATATTAGGAGTAGAAACATTGCTAACACCAATTATTTTACCATTGATAGTAGGAGGTTTAGCAACATGTGAAGCATCAACATTACTAGTGGTGGTAATAGTCCAAACTTTAGCCACATTATTCTCTTTAGCAAGTTGTTCTTCTCTTTCCCACCTAGCATGCAATTCAGCCATCAATCTAATATTTTCATTAATTCGAACTTGTATAGTGTTTGCTGTAGAAAATGACTTAATATCTTTATCTTCATTAGACATAACTTTCAATTTTAAAAGATCAACATCAGCAGCAAGACTATCAACCTTAGAAGCAAGAACATCAATTTTACCAAGCTTTTCTTCAACAGATTTGTTAAAAGCAGTTTGTGTACTAATAAATTCTTTAAGCATGGCTTCAAGACCAGAGGGTACACTCCTACTATTGTTGTAAGAGTTACCATAAGAATTACCATAACCATTACCATTATTAGAAGGATATGGCCTATAGTTGTTATCAAAATTATTCCTATAAGCATTGTTGTTGTAATTACTATTTTTAATGAAGTTCACGTCAACATGCTCTTCTTGAGCAACCAATGAAGCTAAAGGAACATTATTAGGATCAACATTAGATCTACCATTAACAAGCATAGACATAATAACATCAATCTTATCACTCAAGGAGGAGGTTTCTTCTACAGAATTTACCTTCTTACCTTGTGGAGTCCTGTCAGTGTGCCATTTAGAGTAGTTGATCATCATATTATCAAGAAGCTTTGTTGCGGCACCCAAACTGATGGACATAAAAGTACCTCCAGCAGCTGAATCCAATAGGTTCCTCGAAGAAAAATTCAATCCTGCATAAAAGGTTTGGATGATCATCCAAGTAGTTAGTCCATGGGTAGGGCAATTCTTTACCAAATATTTCATTCTTTCCCATGCTTGGGCAACATGTCCATTATCCAATTGCTTAAAATTCATAATGCTACTTCTCAAAGATATAATTTTAGCAGGAGGATAATATCTACCAATGAAAGCATCTTTACATTTAGTCCATGAATCAATACTATTCTTAGGCAAAGATATCAACCAATCTTTAGCTCTTCCTCTTAAGGAGAAAGGAAACAATTTCAGTTTTATAATGTCCCCATCTACATCCTTATACTTTTGCATTTCACAAAGTTCAACAAAATTATTAAGATGGGCAGCAGCATCATCAGTACTAACACCAGAAAATTGCTCTCTCATAACAAGATTTAGTAAAGCAGGTTTAATTACATAAAATTCTGCTGTAGCAGCAGGTGGAGCAATAGGTGTGCTTATGAAATCATTATTATTTGTGCTAACGAAATCACACAACTTAGTGTTCTCAGGAGTACTCATTTTAACAGTAGTAAAAGTAAGTAAATCAAACTAAATTAAGTAAAGTAAATGCAAGTAACTAATTTTTTGTGTTTTTGATATAAAGAAAGCAAACAAAACAGAAAATAAAATAAAGTAAAACAAGACAATAAACAAAGTTAAAAAGATTGGATGTGGGAGACTCCCCTTGCAGCGTGTCTTGATCTCCCCGGCAACGGCGCCAGAAAAAGAGCTTGATAACGCATGAAGCACACTACCGTTGGGAACCCCAAGAGGAAGGTGTGATGCGTACAACAGCAAGTTTTCCCTCAGTAAGAAACCAAGGTTATCGAACCAGTAGGAGATGAAGGCCACGTGAAGGTTCTTGGTGAAGGAGTGTAGTGCGGCGCAACACCAGGGATTCCGGTGCCAACGTGGAACCTGCACAACACAATCAAAATACTTTGCCCCAACTTAACAGTGAGGTTGTCAATCTCACCGGCTTGCTGTAAACAAAGGATTAAACGTATGGTGTGGAGAATGATGTTTGTTTGCAAAAAACAGCAGAGAACAATGATTGCAGTAGATTGTATTTCAGATGTAAAAGAATGGACCGGGGTCCACAGTTCACTAGTGGTGTCTCTCCAATAAGATAAATAGCATGTTGGGTGAACAAATTACAGTTGGGCAATTGGCAAATAGAGAGGGCATAATAATGCACATACATATCATGATGACTAATATGAGATTTACTTAGGGCATTACGACAAAGAACATAGACCGCTATCCAGCATGCATCTATGCCTAAAAAGTCCACCTTCGGGTTAGCATCCGCACCCCTTCTAGTATTAAGTTGCAAACAACAGACAATTGCATTAAGTATTGTGCGTAATGTAAACAATACAAATATCCTTAGACAAAGCATTGTTGTTTTATCCCTAGTGGCAACAGCACATCCATAACCTTAGAACTTTCTGTCACTGTCCTAGATTCAATGGAGGCATGAACCCACTATCGAGCATAAATACTCCCTCTTGGAGTCACAAGTATCAACTTGGCCAGAGCCTCTACTAGCAACGGAGAGCATGCAAGATCATAAACAACACATATATTATAGATCAATAATCAACTGTGGTGACCCGGCATACCACTGCATGGTATAGTATGCAAGTCTGATATAACACCAATGAAACACTGTTCCACTAGTATTATATCGCTCAGAGTGATACAACAGAAACATATGCGGGTCCAAGGCATGTATAGAATTACACATAGACTCTGTTACATAAGATCATCACAGCCTCCTACTTTACAATGAGGTAAAACTGCAGATAACTCCAGAAGAACGACTCGTAGTCTAGTCCTATCACGAACTCTATTTGTAGAGTATTTAACTAGCTATAGAGGCTATGAATAGATTCTAGCTAAATAGGGGCTAGGTTTAGGAAGCTAGTTCCCTTCTATGGCTAAACTAGGTTTTCTCCTTGTTGGATGTGGTATCTGACTCTACTCCTCTGACAGGGTCCTGTCTCTTGAAGTAGTTGTTGACTCCTCGGTCTTTGAGTTGCACTGTAGATCCTCCCTCGATGCCTCCATATCTAAGCAGGAGATTTAAGAGTGGGATGAGTACGAGCGTACTCAACAAGTTCATTATAGGAAAGAGGTGTTTAATGCACTAGCTACGGCATTAGACCAGAAAGTCTAATACCAATGCAAGTTTTCATAACCATTTCTTCAAAAGGTTGCTTTTATTCAGAAGAACTATGTCCGTCAGCCTTCACCGGTTTACTAGAACTTCATGGAGCTCCTTTCCGGCAGCGTTCACAGTTCCATATCCCGGAACAGGGAGTGACAGGTCACGGTTCTTTACACTCTGCAGAGGTGTGTTGCTTTACCCATAAGAGATCTTATCCTTGGTGCCAACCGGGTGTACATTCATGTCCACACTTCCTATGGTGTGAGGCCCGGTATAAGGTCTAGCCAATCATGTTCCTCCGCTACCTCGCACACCCACCCTTTGTTGCATACCCCGACCCTGGGTCCACGCCGGTCCCATTATTCCCATATATTTCAGGGTGGACCCCGACCACGACGACAATGCAGGGCTCTACCATACATTCCTACGCCGGTAGCTGCAACCCATCATAGACCGCAATACCGTGGGGACTTAAGGCTTCCCCAGCCTACCGCTTGTTCTTCGGGCGACAGGTGTCTACGGACAATGCCGTGGGGACTTAAGGCTTCCCCAGCCTACCGCTCGCCCCCGACAGATACAAGTGTCTACGGTAAAGCGCGTACGTTGATGTACGAGAGATGGAAACACTTTTGACTACTCCGTCCCACTCCAGATCTTATGGTTAACACGGGTATTACGACACAAGAATCACTGGCGACATTTGTTGTTTAATCCTAGATGGATATAAACCCTTGCAATGGAACCTCCACCATATCAACACAATCCATGGTTCCATTGCCCACCACATAGTCATATTCATAGTTATGAAAATAGTGTTTTTGCTTTTTATGCAATAGTGATAAACATAGTACTTTGCAAGTAACTTGGTAAAAATACTCAAATGACATGAGCAAGCGATGAACTTGCCTTTCTTGACTGCAAGATTATGCAGGCAAGGTCTTCGATACGCACTAACTCCAAATTCTGAAATAGCATCATCGTCCGGTAAGGACGATGTTTAAAAGATTGGCAAGGATGCAATAATGCATAAGAATGAGATGCAATCGCTCTAAGCGTGACCTAACCCCGATGACTTAGGATTAGTGAGTTGAAATGATTTGTTTAGGGTGTGTTGCACTTTTAGAATGGTTCCACAAACAAGGTTCTTATTCAGGTGTGATTACTTGGTATTATAAACAGGTAGATAATAAAGCATAGTAATCAATTGAGCACACAATGAATGATAAGTGGCATAATGTTAACAAGTAAAGAACAGTGGTCAGTTTTAGTACTATATGGCATGGTTAATGATTACTTATTATATAATTCAAAGGAATAACTTTTGAAGAGCATGTTCTCATATAAAGAACAAGTATGATAATTAGGTTTGTGGGGTTCTATGGTTTTCTATGGTTTTAATTGGTTTCTGGAGTAAGTAGTAGATGGATCATAACCTAGTTGGATTTATCAACACCAAGGGCTTGTAAGGTTGAGTTAAGCCTAGGCATCTTGAGCAATTGATTATAAATAGTTGCTATCAAGGTTGGTATACCTTGCTGGTGATAGCTGGTTATTGGCTATAGGTCCTATTAGGCAGGATTGATGATGATTCCTTATTTTCTTCAACAGAATAACTTTTGAAGAACATACTTCTTAAATAATAAGAAGTATTACAATTAAGGTTGAGGTGGTTTTGTATTAGCTATTGGATCTCTAAGTAGAGAATGGTTGGTTCCTAAATAGGATGGTTCATAAGTATCTCACACTAGTAGGGTTTAGTGGAATAGGGTTATGTAATGTAAAATAGTAGGTATGGTTGCTATTAGGGTTCATCACAATGGTGTGATGCTAAATAGGGATAAATAAGGATGATGGCTTTGGTAATAGGATCTAGGGTTTACACTTGGTTGACTCTACTTGATCATTTAGGTCTGATGAGGATGAACACATGGAATACCCATATATTAATGATAGGTATTCTACATTTTATGTGGCCAAGACAAGTATTTATTTGCTACTATGGTTCTATGATTTGAAAGAAGGTATCATGATCACATGTTCTAACCTAGGGTTTAGGTTAGAAACAATTTAGGTTTCACATGTAATAATGGAACTAGGGTTCCTAATTAATTTAGGGTTTTCGGTTTCACATGAAATGATAAGTTCCTAGTTTTCTACCATATGGAACTAGGGTTGTAATATTACTATTAGTTCATAAGTTAATAACTTCATTAATAAAGTTGAAGTTATAACTTCAGAATAAAATAATATTCAATTTGGCTTTTTATTATTTTTAAATAATTTACTAATTAGAGTAATTATTAATTAGGGTTTAAATTTCCCTAATAATGATTTAATAGGATAGCAAATAAAGAAAATTAGTTTTCCTGTTTTCTTTATTTGCTTACTGGTTTTATGTAATTTATAAATGGTTTCTTAATTTCTGAATTTTTAATTGTATTTAGAATTAAAGGAAAAGGCTTAATTAACTAGTAATAAATAATTAAATTTTTATTAAAAATAAATTTTCATTTTATATTTTTATTGGATAGAGTTTTCTTTTCTAAGAATTTTAATATCTTATTTTAATTTTTCTGAGTTAATATGAATTTTCTAAATTCTTTTAAAGTTTCTGGAATTATGAAATTGAATTAAAATGAAACTAAGTACTAATGTTACCCGGACAGAACACCCACACAGTCTATGACTGGTGGGGCCGTGTCCACCTCACCTACCACGGGGCTCTTGGCCAAGTCAAAATCGCCACCGTGGCAAGGAGGCCACTGACCGGCGGCCAGGCGAGATCGTCGCCGGCGATAGGGCGTTCCCGCGGGCGTGAGCAGGGGCGCGTTGGATAATACTCACCAAGGTGAGTCTAGTGGTGGCAGCGCCACCCCCTAATGGTCGCCGGAGCGGCGGCGGTGGTGATGCCTGACGGCGACTCTCACAGGCAAACGGTGCGGCGAGGCTACGGTGGTCTAGGGAGCAAGGCGAGCATGTGCTGGACTGCACCATGGGCTCCGTTGCTGGGCTCTACTGGCCAGGTAAGCCCATTTCTCTTCTCTCTTTTCTTATTTCTGTTTTTATTTCTTGTTTTGAATTCTGTTTTGAATTCATACTTGAGTTATTTTCTATTTTGCAGGTCTTACTCATTTCATTCATACAAGAATTAGTTCAATGGTTATTACACCACTTGCTTATTAGAAGAAGGTATTTTATATTTGATTATATTTCATACATGTGAGATTATTCAAAATATCAATTATGCATGATTATAGGTGTTCATTAAGTTCCCTTTTTTATTTGGATTGTAACTCCCTTTTTTACTTATTAGAGTTGATAATTCTTACTGCAAATACTTTCGAAGTTATCATTAGAACTTGACCTCTTAATTAAGATGTTGGTTTCTTACATATGATTTCATGTGAGCATTTATTTAATAAGGTCATATAGATTGTTGTCATAACCCTATTTTAAGGGTAGCTCTAAAATCAAATTTAATAGCACTTTGAATTACTTAGAGTAGATATTACTCCCATCATGGTTTGGTGTTGGTTATAATGATAAGTGGTTGATCACCACAAGTGGGTTTAATCATATAGTTTAGCTAGTGAGAAATTATAGGGTTCAATTATATTTACTTACTGGAAAATGGTTTGGGACTCAATTGTGAATTAGGTTTATAGTGGTGATCACCCAAGTGATGCACAGCTAATGTTGGGATATAGATTAGGGTTTTACTTGTAATCACCAAGTAATTCACAAGTTAATTTGAGACATGGAGATAGGTTCTATGTGGGGTTCAACTCCATCTTACCTTGGCTAGGATTGCTCTTCCTCCCAATTAACTTTTATTGCTATCCTCAATTTATCATTAAAGTAATTAGGGTGGCTGTGGTTCTTTTTATAGTTAACTTTGGTCATATGGAAGTATGGTTTCTCACCATATAAGGTATAGAGTTTAACCCTAAGGTTTTCTTATGTTTCTTAAGTGAGGAATAGGTGAAATGTAAATGTGGTAGGATTTTACTTATGATCACCAAGTGATTCACAAGTTAAGGTTGGGATATAAGCCTAGGTTTGCTTACTAGTTACCTCCCTATGATTTCATATGGTGAATGATTTCTACTTCTCTTATTAAGTTTTAACTTATCCTCACATAAGAGCATGATCATGGATTAGGCATGATCCACTTGTTCTTAATATCTCTACCTCAAGTTCTTAGGGTTTATGATCATCACTCAATTTATAATGTTCAAGGTTTGGCTTCCTAAAGTATTTCTAATGGAATGGTTTTCACTTCTATGATCAAGTGTTGTCTTGATCAACTAAGCATAATATCTCTCTTATAGTTTCTTGGGTGGACATGGCTATGGTTGTCTCTATAGATTATATCCCAGGAGAATGCCAGAGGTATTCTGCTAGGGTTCTACTCAAACAATGAGGACATGGTCATCTGGTTATAAGAATAATTCTCTCCCTCAAATCCAGGTGTTGCCTCAACTATCTTGAGTGTAACTCCATAGCTTGAGTTCTCTCATATAGGAATGGCTTATTCTAGGGTTTATGGTGTACTCCTAATATTTACTTAGATATCTAGGCTAAGATTCCACTTGGTTAACTTAGTTGGATTAGTCTCCTCCTTACTTTATCAATTCATGGAGATGGTATTATTCCATGTGATATTAGGTTATCTCACCACTCCAAGATGAAATGGTTATTCCTCACACTTTAGTTAAAAGGTTGTCCTTTATTCTTAAATAGGTATAGCTTGGATTAGCATGAATGGTCTCTCTCATTTGGGAAGGTCTTTAATACTAACCTGATGTTGGGGGGATGACCCCCGGTATGCCAAAGGCATGCCAAACCGGATGGTTTGAGCCATCAAGATACCGGTTTAATATTCTTACCGGAGCACGAAGATAAGAGTTTAGCTAAGTGAAGCTAAGCCGGTATACCCAAGAGGGGTATACCGGAACCGGATAAAGAAGATACCGGTCTACCGGAAAGAAGGGCCTGTCGGCAAGACTGGTCAAAGATTCTCTTCAGAGCTAGAAGACAAGGATGAGCTAAGCAAAGTGACTTTAATCGGAGCCCTGGCGCCAAAGAGAGGGGTGACGCTGAAAGAAGCCGGAGGACGTCAGCGTCCCTGATTAAAGAAGACCCCGGCGTCATCCATGATTAAAGTAGCTTTGTAAAGTAGTTTGTCCAGTCAAAGATGCCATTAGGGTTTCTTGCTCTGTAAGCCACCCTCTCCCCTATATAAGGAGAGGGGGCATAGCCTCTTGCGGGCACGTTACGTTGGGTGAGATTAGACGAGGAACCTTGTATCCAGAAACCTGTAACCATGTTAAGATCAATGAAGCTAGCGATCTAGAGCAGAGTTCTTCCTCTTGTCTCTCTTCTTGCATACCGGCCTTTGGTTGTGTTCTTGAGGAAAGCATCCGGAAGTACATCCCATCTAGTCGCAAACCCTCCCCCGAATCCTCTAGCGCCCATTCGGCCCCAACTTAAGCCATCCCATGGCATCTGCTCGTTCGCCACGACGACAGTTGGCGCCCACCGTGGGGCATGAAGTGGCGCTTGCTGGAGTTCACATTCGGGCGGGCATCCTCGACGTCGCCGGCCAGCGTACAGTCTCTGCGTTGGTGCAGCGCATCTACGCCATGGACTTCATCAACGACAACGCGGGCTGCTTCGCCAATGGCGGCATCTTCCCCAAGAACGATTGCATCATCGAGTTCGGCAGCCACCGCATCTACTTCGGCACCGTCCCTATGCACCAGTGCCTCTCGCCGGTGCTGGTGGCGCCGGATCCGCCAAGATGGCTACATGCTGGCCGCGCTCCTGGTAGCGTGGAGGTGATGATGGCAGGCGCGGTCGACACCGGCAAAGAAGTTGCGGAAGAAGGCGCTGGACGTGTGGTTTCAACCCGTGCGGCCAAGCCACCGCTGGAACGCGGCGCAGGCGCTGCGGGAGCATCATCCGCACCACCGGAAACACCGCTCCAAGCGGCGATGAACGTCCTCGCCACCCCCATCGCACAGAACATCGACCCAGCAGCGGCTCAGGCGGAGCTGGAGGCGCAGCGCCAGAAGATACTGGAGAGCGGCAAGGACATCGTCAGGGCGCAGCGCGAGCTGAACCTAACCGTACGTGAGTATAACGCTGCCCATGGCTTTGCTTCTGTTAGCGCTCATGCTGCTAGGATACCGGAAAACCGGCTTAAGGCTCGCAATCTAGATCAGGATCTGCGCAAAGAAATTGCTGCCGGCGAAAGCACATCTGCATCTGTGAGCATTGTAGAGAAACCTAAGTACAGTAGTCCGGATAAAACAATAAAAGCTGCTAAAGCTGCTGTACAACTGTGTGAATCGCTTTTCGGGGACGCTCTGGCAAAGCAACAGGAGCGTGTCCGGGAACTTCTTGAAACTATCGAGCAGCAAAACGCTGAGCAGCTTGATAAGCTAAACAAGGCTGTGGCTTCAAAATCCGCGCGTTCGACAAAGAATGCCGGTAGCAAGTCCCATGGGCAGGCTTCGTCCCCCCATCCGGACAGAAGAAGAGAAAAAGAGGTGAATGCGCAGCAGATGACTGTGTATGATCCGGTTCTTGCCAGAAAACAACAAGCCGGGCAATATGATGCCGGTAGAAAAGGCCAAGGGGCAAACAGAGGATACGCCAAAGAAGGCTATGCCGGAAACAATCATGCCGGTAGACAAGAAACCGGGCAAAATTATCGAGCTGCAAGGGCGGCGTACGATGAGGAGGAAATAGATCCCCCAAGGTACCGGCAGGCAAGGGCCGTGGTACCGGAATATTACGATGAGGCTGATTCCACAAGACCGGCAGCATACCGGAACCCGTTGGGAGAACGCTTGGGAGAAAGATACCTACCGGAACGGGATGCGAGGCACCGTTTGGATAGAGTATACTTGTCAGAAATGATCGAGGAAGAAGGTCCCCCGGGCCCAAAATGTTTTGGTCCAAGGATCATGAAAGAAAAACCACCAGTTCACAACTTTATGTTGCCCCGTGACACAAAAACATACGATGGCACCACGAAACCGGAAGACTGGCTCGCGGATTACGTGACCGCGGTATACGTCGCAGGCGGCGGAGGAACCGTAGCAGGAGGAGGAAACCGGCGTTGGGCCGTGAGAATCATACCATCGTTCTTGGTTGGACCAGCAAGAATCTGGCTGAACAACTTGCCGGCAGGAAGCATAAATGGCTGGTTGGACTTTGAGGAAGCTTTCGTGAGCAACTTCAGCAGCACCTATCAAAGGCCAAACAGGCCCCAGCAGCTCGCTCTGTGCGTGCAGCGCCCAAATGAAACAGACCGGGATTATTTGGCCCGATGGAACACAACAAGGAACTCCTGTGAGGGGGTGATAGAGGCACAAGCCATTGCTTGGTTTAGTAGTGGACGCAGAAGAGGTTCACCGTTGTGGCAAAAGCTGCAGCGGAACATGCCGACAACGTTGGCAGAGATGATACGTGTGGCGGATAGCTATGCGTTCGGAGACCCAACGCAGCCGGCGGTGCAACCAGAGCCGGAACAGCAGCGCCAGGAGCAACACCGGGATAACCGGAACAACAAAAGAAGGGAAGATTTTCCGGATCAAAGGTACGGTCCGCAACAAGTTGCTACTGTACAAGAAAACTCTGAGGCCAGCGGCAGAGAACCGGATCGCAGCCATGGGCGGGTCCTAAGAAACAGTGGGTAGAAAAGAAACCCTGGGGCCAGAAAAAGAACTGGCAAGAGCCCGCGAAGTACACCATGGAAGCTGCCATGGACCAACCTTGCCGGTGGCACACACCGAATCCGGCACACCCGTCAAACCATCTGACGAAGGATTGTACCTGGACCAAGTACTTGATGCAAAAGGGAACGGTAAAAGATGCACAACCACCACAAGACATGCCGCGGCAACAACAGCTACCACCACCACCACTTACCGGGGCAAACGCCTTACCGGTACAGCCAAACCGGCAGCAATACCAGCAAGTTAACCAGGTGGGAGAAGGCAATGGCCAACCGCCTCCACCGGCACCTTTGGGCCGGAATGTTTACCATGATCCAGATATGTGCTGCGTTGTGTTCGTAACTGAGCCAACCGACAGACAGAGCCTGCATCGCCGTTCTATGGAAGTGAACGCGGTGATGCCGGCAGTACCAAAATACATGCTGTGGTCTGATCAAGAGATCTCGTGGTCGTTCAAGGATCACCCTAAGATCATGCCTAACCCGGGTGGTTATGCTCTTGTTTTGGATCCAATCATGGAAGGACCAAACGCTCGAGTCAAATTCAGCAAGGTGCTGATAGACAATGGGAGCAGCATAAACATCATGTACCGGCACACCATGAACATGCTGGGCATAACAGAAAACATGCTTCAGCCAACGCGCACAACGTTCCACGGAATCGTTCCGGGACTGTCCTGCGCACCGGTTGGAAAAGTCCGGGTGGATGTATCGTTTGGAGGACGTGACAACTGTCGGGTTGAAAACCTGGAGTTTGAGGTGGTGGACTTAGATAGTCCTTACCATGCTTTGCTGGGGAGACTGGCATTGGTTGCTTTCATGGCCTCGACTCACACGGCATATCTCAAGATGAAGATGCTGGCACCTCGTGGACCCTTGACTGTAGTGGGAAACTACAAAGTCTCACTGGAAACAGCTTCCGCCGGATCAAACCTAGCAGAATCGCTGGTGATCGCTGAAGAGAAAAAGAGGATGCAAACTGCGGTTGCGCTGGCTCAGTCCTCACAGCTGAGCTTAGCGGCAATGAGTGCAAACCTGGGTGCACCGGCATTCAAGCCGACAAAAGAAACAAAGGACATTGTGCTGGACCCGGCTTACCCTGAGCGCACCGTTCGTATCGGTGCCGGCATGAATGAAGCATAGGAAAGCGCGCTCGTCAGCTTCCTCCGTGAGAATCGGAATATCTTTGCTTGGTCTACTAATGACTTGGTAGGTGTTCCGAGGGAGCTGGCTGAGCACTCATTAAATGTCCGGAAAGATGCAAAGCCGGTAAGGCAGCCGCTGCGCCGGTTTGCTGAAGACAGGAGAAAGATCATTGGAGAAGAGGTGACAAAGTTGCTGGTTGCCGGCTTCATTGTGGAAGTACTGCACACTGAGTGGCTAGCCAATCCGGTGCTGGTCGAGAAGAAGAAGGAAGAAAACATGGAAGCAAAAGCTCCCAAGGTGTGGCGCATGTGCATCGACTACACCAACTTGAACAAAGCTTGCCCAAAAGACCCTTTCCCTTTACCTAGGATCGATCAAGTGATTGATTCCACTGCAGGATGTGAGCTGTTGTCTTTCTTGGATGCTTATTCCGGTTTCCACCAAATCCCCTTGAAAAAGGAAGATCAAATAAAAACTGCGTTCATTACCGCGCACGGGGCTTATTGCTATGTCACTATGCCTTTTGGTTTGTGCAACGCTGGTGCAACGTACCAGCGCTGTATGCAAAAATGCTTGTTTGACCAAATCAGAAAAAACGTGCAAGTCTATATGGACGATGTCGTGGTCAAAACCAAAGTAAAAGAAACCTTAATCGATGACCTCCGGCAAACATTTGATAACTTGAGAAGATTCCGGATGAAGCTCAATCCGGCAAAATGTACCTTCGGTGTCCCTGCCGGCAAGTTGCTTGGCTTTCTCGTATCAAGCCGGGGCATTGAGGTTAATCCGGTGAAAATCCGGGCAATTGAAAGAATGGCTATACCGCGCGATCTCAAGGACGTGCAAAAGTTTACCGTAAGCTTGGCATCGCTAAGCCGGTTCATAAGCAGGTTGGGAGAAAAAGCTCTGCCACTCTATGCTCTCATGAAAAAATCTGATACGTTCGTCTGGACCCCTCAGGCAGACGCAGCGTTTAAAGAGCTAAAAACAATGCTAGCTACAGCGCCTATAGTGGCTTCGCCTCTAGAGAGAGAGCCTATGCTATTATACATAGCAGCAACAAACCGAGTTGTGAGCGTAGTAGTTGTGGTTGAAAGAGAAGAGGAAGGAAAAACCGTCCAGAGGCCGGTATACTACCTGAGTGAGGTGCTCTCCCTCTCAAAACAAAACTACCCTCACTTCCAAAAGATGACTTATGGCGTGTACATGGCCGCCACAAAGCTTAAGCATTATTTTGAGGAGCACCCCATTAAAGTGGTAAGTGAGGCGCCCATTTCCGATATCATGTGCAACAAAGATGCTAGCGGTAGGATTGCAAAGTGGGCTATTCAGATATCGCCGTATGTGCCTGTGTATGAAAGGAGAGATGCCATAAAATCACAGGCTTTGGCTGATTTCCTTGTTGATTGGGCGGAGATGCAATACAAGCCGCCGGATCAAAAGATAGAGTACTGTAAAATGCACTTTGATGGATCCAAACTCAAAGAGGGTCTAGGTGCTGGTGTGGTGCTTACCTCGCCAAAGGGAGATCATCTCCGGTATGTTTTGCAAGTGCATTTCAGAGCGTCAAACAATGTCGCTGAGTATGAGGCTCTGATCCATGGGCTTAAAGTCGCAAAGGAAATCGGTGCACACCGGATCATTTGCTATGGAGATTCAGATCTTGTGGTGCAGCAATGTTCCGGAGATTGGGACGCAAAGGATGCTAACATGGCTTTGTACCGGTTTCACGTGCAAAAGATTGCCGGCTTCTTTGAGGGCTGTGAGTTTCACCATGTACCGCGGGCGGAAAATGAAGCCGCGGATGCTTTGTCCAAGCTGGGCTCGTCCAGGCAAGAAATTCCTCCCGGAATAGCCTTGGAACACTTAAGAGTACCATCAATCAAACCAAGCCCGGAATCGGAATCAATTTTCGTACCGGAATCGCATGTGGTACCCATGGACATCGATGAAGGGAACCCGGGGACTGCACCGGTAAACTCGGGGACTGCACCGATAAACTCGGGGACTGCTGCAGCCATACCGGAAGAGACAATGCTGGTGGATAGCATGGAGATAGACGCACCGGTGTTTCTGGTTCGAGAGACACCGTCGTGGGTTAAACCTATTAAGGAATTCCTGATCAACGACACCTTGCCGGATGACGAAAATGAGTCAAGAAGAATCCAAAGAAGGTCCAAAGCGTACACATTCATCAATGGCGAGGTGTACAAGAGAAGCGTAACCGGTGTCCTTCAAAGGTGTGTGGAACCGGAAGAGGGAAAAGAAATGCTTGAGGAGATTCACCAAGGAGAATGTGGGCACCACGCTTCATCAAGGGCGTTGGTAGCAAAGGTATTCCGGCATGGGTTCTACTGGCCTACTGCTTTGGAAAACGCTGAGGATTTGGTAAGAAAATGCAATGGGTGCCAGAGGTACGCCAAGCAAAATCATACCCCAGCGTCCGGTTTAAAAACAATACCGCTAACATGGCCATTTGCTGTTTAGTGCCTTGATATGGTGGGCCCATTCAAAACTGCAAGGAGCAGCATGATTCACATCTTGGTTATGGTAGATAAATTTACCAAGTGGCTAGAAGTGAAACCCATCGCAAAGTGTGATGGGCACACAGCGGTGAAGTTCCTAAAAGATGTCATTTTGCGCTACGGCTACCCGCATAGCATCATCACAGACAATGGAACCAACTTTGCTCAAGGTGAGTTCAAAAGGTTTTGTGAGGACAACAACATCCGGTTGGATTTGTGCTCGGAGGCACACCCACAAGGCAATGGCCAAGTGGAAAGAATGAATGCTTTGGTATTTTCCGGTATCAAACCAAGGCTCATCGAAGCGGTAGAAAAGTCACCACGGTGTTGGCTTGATGAGCTACCATCAGTGTTGTGGAGCATAAGAACAACTCCAAACCGGTCCACCGGATACACTCCATTCTTCATGGTATACGGAGTAGAAGCGGTCATACCAACCGATATCATCCATGACTCACCAAGGGTACAGCTCTATACTGAGCAAGAGGTCAAAGAGGCTAGAGAAAATGATGTGGACTTGCTAGAAGAAGCAAGAGAGTTGGCATTGGCAAGAACAGCCATTTACCAGCAAAACCTCAGGCGCTATCATAGCCGGAAGGTTAACCCGAGAGTATTCCGGGAAGGAGATCTGGTGCTACGCCTAGTGCAGCGCACTGAAGGCCGGCATAAGCTCTCACCACCATGGGAAGGTCCCTTCATTGTGAGCAAAGCTCTTTACAATGATGCCTATTACTTGATCGATGCACAGGAATGGAAAAAAGGAAAGGCGGACAGGTCCGGAGAGGAGAGCAAGCGTCCATGGAATGTAGCTCTGTTGCGTCCTTTCTACTCTTGAAGTTGTGGAGTAAGAAGTTCCTTTTTGTACCTTATATGCTATGAATAAAAAGATGTCGAAACCTCGAATGAATCTCGGGGACTACCCCAACCTAAGTTGCATGCAACATGTTTATTTTTTCAGTTCACCGGTTGCTTAGTGAACATTTTTTCTTTCTGGTTTAGTAGCGTGCTAAACCTACCGGAGTCTTCGACTCTGCTGCTGTCCGCAAACCGGCTTCATGGCAAGCAAGATAAACTGGTAGCAACTAAGCACGTGAACTACGAAAAGAGAGAGTGGGAACAAGCTATCCGAAAAAACTTAAACTAACCCCGGTTAAACCGGTTTTTTGCAAAATTTCGAAGTTATTTCTAAATTCAAGGAAATGCTTGTTTGGTAAAAGAACCTTGTGCTCATACGCCAAAGAACGCCCAGAGAAGGCAGGCAGAGCCAAGGCAAAAGAACCAAGTGTGCATCGAATTGGATGCGGAAACAATTTGGAAATCTTTGCAGTGCAGGATAAAAGCAAAACCATGAGCAAATATGCTAAGGCAAACATAAGATAATTAGCTACCGGTATAACATACCAGCATAAATTGTTGTGCCACAGCCAAAAGAAAACTTAAAGTTTTACATCATATACCCCGGCATACCGGGGTAGAATTTAACGGGAATTGTTTTGAGTCGAACAGGACAAACGAACATATCACAGGCAAACACTTAACAGAAGATAATCAGGCAGCAGGGGCTTCCGGAGGAGCATCGCCAGCACCAGCATCGTCCAGAGGCTCCTCATCAGCTTCATCCTCCTCCTCGTCGAGATAGTCCTTGACGTCAGGAGGGGGAGGGATGAAGGTGCGCATGTCGGCGTACTCCGCGATATGGTACGCACGATCCTGCCGCTTAGCGGTGAGAACCGGGTCCAGATCGGTTTCGGCACCTTCGCGCACTCCGGTGAGGGCGTCCAGGTTCAGCTCCGGATACCAAGAGCAGGCGACGCGGAGCGCAGAGTCTGCCCCAGCGCGGGCAGCGGAGCACTGCCATTGCCGGATTCTCCTGCCAGCACCCTTGAGGCGGTCGCTGATCAGGGAGAAGGTATCTGGCACCACTTCTCCAGGCCAGAGAGTCCTGAAGAGCTGGGTAGCTACATCAGGGATATCAGAAAGATTCCGATCAATGGCGCGCATATGGGAGACCCGCGCGTTCAGCGCAACCAGATGGTCATAGGGGGCCCATGGCACACCAAGATTCTCCTGGGCCTGGCCGACGCGATGCTCTTCAACCCTCTTTATGGCAAACGCCTGAGAGTCCGGGAAGAGACCTACCCAAAGAAAGAAAGAAGCTAAGAAAATGTAGCCGGAAGAAACAAGCTTATAAGCAGAAACCGGAAAAGGAAAAAGGAAGGAACTTACGGAAGGCATGCGCATCAGTTTGCGTGATTAGCCGGTCATACTCCTTCCGCTCCGCCTCAAGCCACGCGGCCTTCTCCTCGGCAGCTTTCCGCGCCTTGGCAAGCTCCTCCAGCTCAGCCTGCAACACCGCGTTGGAGTTGCCGGCGTCCTCCAGCGCCTCGTGCAGCTTGGCCGCCGCATCGGCTTCGGCAGCCTTCAGCGCCTTGGCATGGTCAAGGCCAAGCTGGATGAGCTGACCCTTGAGCTCCTGGTAGCTGGTCTTCTGGGCGCTCAGCTCCTCCTGGTGCTGCCGGATAAGCTGGTCCTTCTCCCCTGAAACCCGGAAAAGAAGATGTTAACAAAGTTGTACTATTAAGATGAAAAGAAAAGCAAGTAAACCGGAAAACAGGAAATCGTACGTTGGGCGGTGGCAAGCTGCTCCTTGAGGGCCTCAATAGAAGCTTCCGGGATCACTGTTAAGCAAAAAATCATAAGTGTTAAGAGAAAGAAAGCTTTCCGGTAAAAAAATGCCAGAGGTGCAAAAAACTTACCTTGGCACTTGTCATGTGCCTCAGCGAGATCCCGGTGCTCCCATAGAAGCTCCTCGAAGAGGACCTTCCGAGCATCAGCCGTGAGCTATTCAAAGAAAAAGAGATTAGTTAAAATTTTGCGCTAAGAACAGAGTTCTTAACCCGAAACTCGGGGACTGGCTATGCCGGTTTCGCGCGTTTCTAAGATAAGTTTTGCGCTAAGAATAGAGTTCTTAACCCGAAACTCGGGGACTGGCTATGCCGGTTTCGCGCGTTTCTAAGATAAGTTTTGCGCTAAGAACAAAGTTCTTAACCCGAAACTCGGGGACTGGCAATGCCGGTTTCGCGCGTTTCTAAGATAAGTTTTGCGCTAAGAACAAAGTTCTTAACCCGAAACTCGGGGACTGGCAATGCCGGTTTCGCGCGTTTCTAAGATAAGTTTTGCGCTAAGAACAAAGTTCTTAACCCGAAACTCGGGGACTGGCAATGCCGGTTTCGCGCGTTTTTAAGTTAAGTTTTGCGCTAAGAACAAAGTTCTTAACCCGAAACTTGGGGACTGGCAATGCCGGTTTCGCGCGTTTTAAGTTAAGTTTTGCGCTAAGAACAAAGTTCTTAACCCGAAACTCGGGGACTGGCAATGCCGGTTTCGCGCGTTTTTAAGTTAAGTTTCGTGCTAAGAGCTACGCTCTCAACACAAAACTCGGGGACTGGGAAGATAGACAAGATTCAATAAAAAAGAGAGAAACCGGCATGAAACTAAAGAAAAGATAGAAAAGATCCGGAAGCAAGGAAACCGGTAAAAGTTGAAGAGAGTTGGTAGAACGTACCATCAAGTTGTTCGTGGCATCATACCACGCACTGTCGAGCTCCTTCACGGCTCGGCGAAGCCGCATGAAGTGCTCCTCGGAGGACCGGTCCCCAACAGGGTCAGGTGCCGGCAGCCTGTCCTTGCCCATACCGCGGGTCGCCGGAGTCATATCTGCGGCGTTCCACTTCTGAGCATAGGGCCGCAGATGCCCAGCTCCCGGCCCCCGCGTTGGAACTCGGTGATCCGGCCGAGCAGGCCGGTGGCCTTCTCACTGGCAGCGCTGGCGGCCTTGGAGACGTGCAGCACCAAGGGCTGCGGACTGCCGGAAGGGGCGCTGGAGGCCGTCGCCTTCCCCTTGATGAGCTTGGAGGTCTTGGGCGGCGGCGGAGTTGGAGTAGCGCCGGAAAGCTCGGTGCGAAGAGCATCCGGCGGTGGAGTTGGAGTGGTTCTGGGAGAAGGGGGGCGCTAGGCGCGTCACCCGGCTTGGAGCTTTCCGGCACAGAGGTTTCCGGCACGGAAGCGGTCTTCTTCTTCTTTGTCTTTTCAAGGACGGGAGGAACCAGAGGTTCCGCCCGCCCGGCAGCTTCTTCCTCGGCGTCGATGTTGCTGGCACCGGTATCTTGGTTTCCGGGAGGGGAGACGAAGTCCTCCTCCGTGCGGTGTTCTGGCGGTGTAGGGGCCGCACGCCCCGAACTTGTAGTGCCCCCCAGAGGGGAGGCAGAGGTGTTGCCGGCACCAGATGGTGCCGGGCTTGAGTGAGGAGGAGGGGTTGAGGTCCTCGCGGAACCGTCAGAGCCCACAGGCTTAGCGCCAAGTTTGAGAGCAGGGCTGAGTAAAAGAAAAAGAGGCAGTTGGAAAAAAGGAAGCCGGAAGAAGAACTTGGTAAAAAGAAACAAGCAAGAAAACGAGAAGTTTACCCAGAGGCGGTCGGCATCTGCTGCGCTTGTAGCGCCGCATGCCTACTTCCTTCTCCCCCAAAGGCTCCGTCCGGAAGCGCTTAGGGGGAGGGGCCTGGCTGGAACCGGCATCGGAGGCCGGAGCCTTGTTCTTCTGGCCCTGGGCCATCAGCTTCTCCACAAATTTAGAGCCGGCCTCAGCTCGCAAGGGCGGCGCGTGCTCGTGGATCTGCGAGTTCAAGATAGCTGAGGAAAGATCTGCTAGGGAGCAATAATGAAAAAAGTATAAGAAATCGGAAAAGAAAGAAACCTCGAGCACAGTCAGGTCATCCGAGGAACCGGTTGGTTCCGGCACGGACGAGCCAAGGCGCGAAGCTTTGGTTTTGCCCATCTTCAGATCCCGCCAACCGATGTAAGGATCCGGATCAACAGAATCTAGGGCGCGCTTCACGCAGGGGCCGCGTCGCTCTGCGTGGATGGTGGGGAAGCGGTCCTTGGCCTGAAACAAGTAAAAAGAAGGTTAGCAACGGCAAAAAGTTACCGGCAATCCGACCCGAGTTGCGTAATCTCTTACTTCTTGGGTCGGAGGGTTAGTAGTACTGAGAGGCAGGAGGCCCCATTCCCAATCATCCGGCATCGCAGTTTGGCAGATCTGCTTACCCTTGCGGACGATGTCCCTTTTGCTGAGAGGAAGGCCGGTAATCTTGGTGGGATCACCAGGACCATACATCTCGCTCATCCTATGCTGCCGGCGCTTGAGAGGGAGCACCCAGCGCGAGATAAAAGTGCGGACTATATCATCAGAGCAGATGTTGGTTTCCTTCACCAGGTTCGCCGTGAAGCGTACCACCCGGTTGGTTTCGATATGATCCATCTTCGGGTTGTAGCTCCAGTTGGCTCTGCTGGGCGGCGCCGGGTTGAATGGCGGCAGATCGATGAGGTTCGCGGGGCCGTTGTTCTTCACGTAGAAGAAGGTCCCTTGCCATAAGCGGCAGGACTCGAGGCCGGAGAATTTGAAGAAAGGGCTCCCTTGATGGGAGCCGATGATACAAGACCCGCATTGAACGGGGGGTTTGGGCTTAGGAATTTCCTTGCCCTTAACGGAATTGATCCGTAGAGCAAAGAAGCGGGCAAACGTCTCACGAGTGGGACGAATGCCGATGTAAGCCTCCATGAAGGTGGCAAAGCAAGAAAGATAAAAAATGGCGTTGCCAGGGAGGTGATGAGGTTGAAGTTCATAGAAATCTAAGAACTTCCGGAAAAACTCGGAAGCAGGAAGGCTGAAGCCGCGCTCAAAGTGAGCGAGGAAAACAACATGTTCACCGGGCTCAAGCACCGGTTCAATCTCGTCGCCAGGAAGCGGGCAGGTTACTCCCTCCGAAATCCTGCGTTACCGGTATAACCAGTCGATCTCATACTGGGTGACGTTGGAGCCCATCCAGGCTCCACGAGTGACACCGGAAGGATTTACACCGGAAGCTTGGCTAGAGCTACCGGATTCTTGGTGGCTACCGGATTCTTGCTGGCTGCCGGAATCGGTATCCATCGGATCTGAATCGGTTGATCTATCAGAAGATCGACTACGTCGGTTACCGGAAGAGGAAGCAGAGGAGGCAGAGGAAGACTCCTCGCTAGACATCAGTTTAGATGTAGAAAAACAGAAATCCCACAGTTTGCCCCCGCGTGAAGATCTACGAGTAAGAGGAAAATCAAAAAAAAAGGGGAAATAAAAACACCATCGACCCAAGATCTGGAAAACAAGCAAAGGGGGAGCAAACTCAGATTAGACCTAACCTGAGGCGGCGCAGTCGTTGCGGAAGAAGCTCGCCGGCGAAGTAGTGGGCCTGCTGTCGCCGAGGAACTCCGTCGACGGCGGAGCGGAGAAGGGCGCAAGGAAGCGTGAATGCAGCGGTTGCAACTGGAGCACTGCGACGAATCTCTGTACGGTGAGGTCCGGCGGAGAAGCGGCACGAGTTCGCCGGGCGGCAGAGCTCGAGCGAACAGCGGCGGGCGGAGAACGGCGGAGGCGCAGAGAGCAAGAGGCACTGTGCGCGAAGAGTGGGGAATGCGAGAAGAGGAAGAAGAGGCGACGGTTCTGCCTTATAAAGGAAGAGAGGAGATGGGCCGAAAACCGTCGGGCCGCGGCGGTTCGCTCCGCGGCCCGCGACGGTTCGCTCCGCGGCCCGCGACGGTTCGCACCGCGGGCCGCCCTGTGGCGAGGAGGTACACGCAAGGAAACGAAAAGACACAAGGAGGCGCACACAGATCTGGAGTGGCGAGTGGGATCCGCTGTGGAGCATTTAATGCGCGCGCGGGAGTCAAAGCGAAGTGACCTCTGACACTGGCGCGCCAGTTAACAGTGCGCATGTCACTGACAGGTGCGGGTCCCGAGAAATTCTCGACTTCGCCGAGGAGAGAGTAAATGCTAAAGATACCTGAGGAAAAAGATGCCGAGGAATACCCCGCAGAGAGAGAAAACATAAGTCCGGGCAAAGATGTCGGATCCAAGCTCAACGCCGGAAAGATTAAACCGGTATCCTAAAAACATGAGAACCTGGCATGGTCTGTAGGATAGAATTCGTCAAACTATACCAACTTCGGGGACTAATGTTGGGGGGATGACCCCCGGTATGCCAAAGGCATGCCAAACCGGATGGTTTGAGCCATCAAGATACCGGTTTAATATTCTTACCGGAGCACGAAGATAAGAGTTTAGCTAAGTGAAGCTAAGCCGGTATCCCCAAGAGGGGTATACCGGAACCAGATAAAGAAGATACCGGGCTACCGGAAAGAAGGGCCTGTCGGGAAGACTGGTCAAAGATTCTCTTCAGAGCTAGAAGACAAGGATGAGCTAAGCAAAGTGACTTTAATCGGAGCCCTGGCGCCAAAGAGAGGGGTGACGCTGAAAGAAGCCGGAGGACGTCAGTGTCCCTAATTAAAGAAGACCCCGGCGTCATTCATGATTAAAGTAGCTTTGTAAAGTAGTTTGTCCAGTCAAAGATGCCATTAGGGTTTCTTGCTCTGTAAGCCACCCTCTCCCCTATATAAGGAGAGGGGGCATAGCCTCTTGCGGGCACGTTACGTTGGGTGAGATTAGACGAGGAACCTTGTATCCAGAAACCTGTAACCATGTTAAGATCAATGAAGCTAGCGATCTAGAGCAGAGTTCTTCCTCTTGTCTCTCTTCTTGCATACCGGCCTTTGGTTGTGTTCTTGAGTAAAGCATCCGGAAGTTCATCCCATCTAGTCGCAAACCCTCCCACGAATCCTCTAGCGCCCATTCGGCCCCAACTTAAGCCATCCCATGGCATATGCTCATTCGCCACGACAACACCTGAGGTTAGGCTCTATAGATATTGATGTGATCATCAATGTCTATGTTAAATATAAATGGTTTATCTCTCTAGGAATTGTCTTGGATAATATCCTAGGGTTTCTCTTAGAGATGATGATTTGAATACTTGGATGTATATCCAAGGTTTAGCTCAAGGTTTCTTATTGCTTCTCTAATAATTATAATAGAACTCTCACCTCTCTAGGTTTGATGCTTAATAATTTGGAATAGAGAGGAATATATATTTCTAGAGTTGATCTCCTTGTCTTGTTTCCAAGAGTGAAGTAAAATGAATACCATGAGGTTCATGGTAGGATTAAGGATTAGTTTTAAGACATGGAAAAGATAAGTGAAGAATGGTTTCTCCATTTATTGTTACTTGATTTCCAATTAAATGGATGTTCATATGTTGTGGCAAGGATTACCATATTATAATCTTTTATAAGATCAAGCATTTGATCATTGAGTAAAATGTTGTTGTGTTGATTATTAGTCCCATTTGATCTAACCCCTTAGATCAAATCATCTCTGTCCAAAACAAGGTTTTAGCAAAGTCACATTGAGGTTTATAGCGCTTGACTTGATGAGCTACTTCAATTCCACCAAGGTCAAGTGAAACTTCAGTTACTGTGACTGTTTTACTTTAAAGCACGAAAACTCCCCAGATTTTCTATGCATGATTGCAATGCACACATCTGTTTCCTCTATTTTTGTAACCCCATTACCTGGGATATTACAGTCTCTACCCCTTAAACTAACTTCTTCCTCGAAGTTTGATCTCTCTCACGTTTCCTGAGTGTGGATCTGACTTGTGCAGACTACGACTTTTCTCGAACTCCGTATTGTTCTTACTGGATATAATTGAATATATCCCTCGTCCAGATTCTTCCTGGAATCCAATAGTATCTGTCACTGAACAGTGGCTTCTGACTTCAGTTCCCTGATTTTTTTTCCTTGAATCTAATAATACCTGTCTCTGAGCCATGGCTTCTAACTTTAATTATTTGATTTCTTTCAACTCTATAAGCTTGTTTCCTTTCTCATTGAAGATTCAATGATTGGGACTTGTTCTGGTGCTGACAGTCTTAACTAAAGACTAATTAGGTAACATACTCCGAATAGTAAATAGGTCTTTGTTTTCCCTTACTACCAAAATTGCAATAATGGTACTTGGTAAGGTACTTACCTTGGAACTGATCTTTGATGGTTTATTTCCCAAGGGATGGATTAGAATCACTTAGAATATCCAATCATGGATTATGGTTGATACCTCTAACTATTTTATTTCTTTTAGGTTCCATGAAAGGAATCTTTCAATTAATCTTTAATTTTGGTATGGTCTAACTCCTTCAGTCTTTGCCCTATTTGAGCTTTATTAGGTCTCTGATAATACCTTCATTCAAATTCTTTATCCAAGACTTACTTGAGCTTCCGTACTTCTGAGTAAATATTACTCACTTTCTCAAGTTATAGTCCACTTTGTACTTCCTTGAGGTATGAATCTCGGCTTCTGGTCTGACATCTTTCTGAAAGTAGTGTTGAACAATCTTATGAAAATAAGGTCGAACTTCCTCCCAGTTCAGACCTTCTTCTTCTATCTTGCTTAAAGTGTTGAGTTATTGTACATCCAACTCAATCTTTACTCTACCCCTTAGAGTTTTCTTATGGTCTTCAACTCCTATTCTTCCAACTATTGGACTTATGGTTAGAATATTAGTCTAGGTCTAGTTTATGGTTTGTTCTCTTCGAATGTCTTGCGAAGAATATATGTGGTGTATCCACTCAATTGTGGACATCCAATGTGAATCCTTCGACTAAATGATTATAGGTGATTGTTATTTGGCTAACAAAATTTTATTTGGTTCACAACTTCTTGGTACAAATAATCCAATGGTGGACTACTTGATACCATTTGTGTCTATTTGTTATCTAAAAATGGATTCTATTATAGGTTCTGATCAACTGGACGAGACATCTTCTACTTTATCTCGCATTATTGATCCTATACCAACTGTGGTCTTCTGTTACCATGTATGGTCTTCTTATATCTTCTATGGTGTCATAGGTCAGCTTCCTTTCTTTGAGGGTTTATTGTTGCAAGAAAACCACTAGCTGACACTATGAATATAGTATCCTAAGTGATTTCCCATGCATTCCCTCTTCCATAATGACTATGGTTCTACTTCTACTTCACCATAATCATCATATTTCTCACCTTCATGCTTCTTCCGTACTAAAGTACTCCACTGTTGAGGTAAAGCATGAGTTTTGATTGGTACTTCCTTCTGAAAATTGTGGTTGCTTCCCACAAATTTGTTTCCTTTATCTGATGAACCTTCATTTTGTCTTTAGAATCTTCCGAATTCGTCACTTCCTCACACGAATACCATTACCCTCTAGATCTATAGCATCAAGTAAGAACTTGATATTGCAACATGCATTTGCATATCAAAGTCAAACTTCATGTATGGATCTAGTCAAACAATGAAAATCCAATAAAATCCAAGAAGATTCAGCTTTGTGTTTATAATACACACCATCATAAGCCTGAATATAATATTGGAGTAAGACATCTCTAAACATCAGGCTCTGATGTGTAGTATATAACACCACATAAGATAGGTTTATATCGTGATACTTAGCACGAATACGTAAATTTCTACTATTTGTCTCAACATTTATCTTAATTGCACAATTGCAATGAGATAAGCTTGAAACAAAGTGGTCTAGGATAACTAAAGTTAACCTAGTTTTGTTTGGAAGTACTAACAAAATATTATATCATATATAAGTGCTAATGAGGACTATTTTGTATGATACTACTAGTTCTAATATGGTTACTCTGAATACATATTTATTAGGATATAGTTCCTATACTTCTAAGCTTTTCTACCATTAGCATGTGGTCATGATGTGCTTGGCACACTTCCCATATTTTTGGAACACAGTTCTTACACTATTGTCTGGCTTCTTATTGTACTCCTCTTAATTAATTAGTAGGTTCTAGTCCATCACATAACGATTCTCAAGTGAATCATATATGATTTCTATCTCTACCATGTAATTAGGCATATCTTATTCCTATCTCTCTTCTTTACCTCCCATGATTGACTCATCATGGTCTATACTACCTCATATAACTCATAATTATCACTTACTATCAACTATTTCACAAGTTTGGATAAATTTTACTTATCCATTACTTGTCTTGGTATACACCTTCTAGTAAGATATCTTGCTTATATATTATCTTCATCTTGATATTACTCCTATTATATGTCTGAATAATTATTACTTAATCATAACATAAGTTGATACACATCTTCCAATAGGATATCTTCCTGATGGTTGTATCCTCTCTTTGGACTACCATGTATTGTATACCAACTATGATCTACTCATCTATTGTTTTAAGAATGTATTGGTGTGCTACATGTCTGGGATTAGCTAACTTTACTTAGTAAAGATAGGTAAGAAATGTTGACTCAAGTGTGTCAGGATTATTCTCAAGTGAATATCCATCTCAAGTCATAAGAATTATTTGGTTTACCTAGGACAACTTCCTATAGACAATACCAATCCTATAGGTCTCCTTTAAAGGGTTTTAATCCTAGGGTCAAAGCATTTGCTTTGATACCAACTGTGGTGACCCGGCATACCACTGCATGGTGTAGTATGCAAGTCTGATATAACACCAATGAAACACCATTCCACTAGTATTATATCGCTCAGAGTGGTACAACAGAAACATATGCGGGTCCAAGGCATGTCTATAGAATTACACACAGACTCTGTTACATAAGATCATCATAGCCTCCTACTTTACAATGAGGTAAAACTGCAGATAACTCCAGAAGAACGACTCGTAGTCTAGTCCTATCACGAACTCTATTTGTAGAGTATTTAACTAGCTATAGAGGCTATGAATAGATTCTAGCTAAATAGGGGCTAGGTTTAGGAAGCTAGTTCCCTTCTATGGCTAAACTAGGTTTTCTCCTTGTTGGATGTGGTATCTGACTCTACTCCTCTGACAGGGTCCTGTCTCTTGAAGTAGTTGTTGACTCCTCGGTCTTCGAGTTGCACTGTAGATCCTCCCTCGATGCCTCCATATCTAAGCAGGGGATTTAAGAGTGGGATGAGTACGAGCGTACTCAACAAGTTCATTATAGGAAAGAGGTGTTTAATGCACTAGCTACGGCATTAGACCAGAAAGTCTAATACCAATGCAAGTTTTCATAACCATTTCTTAAAAAGGTTGCTTTTATTCAGAAGAACTATGTCCGTCAGCCTTCACCGGTTTACTAGAACTTCATGGAGCTCCTTTCCGGCAGCGTTCGCAGTTCCATATCCCAGAACAGGGAGTGACAGGTCACGGTTCTTTACACTCTACAGAGGTGTGTTGCTTTACCCATAAGAGATCTTATCCTTGGTGCCAACCAGGTGTACATTCCTGTCCAAACTTCCTATGGTGTGAGGCCCGGTATAAGGTCTAGCCAACCATGTTCCTCCGCTACCTCGCACACCCACCCTTTGTTGCATACCCCGACCCTGGGTCCACGCTGGTCCCATTATTCCCATATATTTCAGGGTGGACCCCGACCACGACGACAATGCAGGGCTCTACCATACATTCCTACGCCGGTAGCTGCAACCCATCATAGACCGCAATACCGTGGGGACTTAAGGCTTCCCCAGCCTACAGCTTGTTCTTCAGGCGACAAGTGTCTACGGACAATGCCGTGGGGACTTAAGGCTTCCCCAGCCTACCGCTCGCCCCCGACAGATACAAGTGTCTACGGTAAAGCGCGTCCGTTGATGTACGAGAGGTGGAAACACTTTTGACTACTCCATCCCACTCCAGATCTTATGGTTAACACGGGTATTACGACACAAGAATCACTGGCGACATTTGTTGTTTAATCCTAGATGGATATAAACCCTTGCAATGGAACCTCCACCATATCAACACAATCCATGGTTCCATTGCCCACCACATAGTCATATTCATAGTTATGAAAATAGTGTTTTTGCTTTTTATGCAATAGTGATAAACATAGTACTTTGCAAGTAACTTGGTAAAAATACTCAAATGACATGAGCAAGCGATGAACTTGCCTTTCTTGACTGCAAGATTATGCAGGCAAGGTCTTCGATACGCACTAACTCCAAATTCTGAAATAGCATTATCGTCCGGTAAGGACGATGTTTAAAAGATTGGCAATGATGCAATAATGCATAAGAATGAGATGCAATCGCTCTAAGCGTGACCTAACCCCGATTTACTTAGGATTAGTGAGTTGAAATGATTTGTTTAGGGTGTGTTGCACTTTTAGAATGATTCCACAAACAAGGTTCTTATTCAGGTGTGATTACTTGGTATTATAAACAGGTAGATAATAAAGCATAGTAATCAATTGAGCACACAATGAATGATAATTGGCATAATGTTAACAAGTAAAGAACAGTGGTCAGTTTTAGTACTATATGGCATGGTTAATCATTACTTATTATATAATTCAAAGGAATAACTTTTGAAGAGCATGTTCTCATATAAAGAACAAGTATGATAATTAGGTTTGTGGGGTTCTATGGTTTTCTATGGTTTTAATTGGTTTCTGGAGTAAGTAGTAGATGGATCATAACCTAGTTGGATTTATCAACACCAAGGGCTTGTAAGGTTGAGTTAAGCCTAGGCATCTTGAGCAATTGATTATAAATAGTTGCTATCAAGGTTGGTATACCTTGCTGGTGATAGCTGGTTATTGGCTATAGGTCCTATTAGGCAGGATTGATGATGATTCCTTATTTTCTTCAACAGAATAACTTTTGAAGAACATACTTCTTAAATAACAAGAAGTATTACAATTAAGGTTGAGGTGGTTTTGTATTAGCTATTGGATCTCTAAGTAGAGAATGGTTGGTTCCTAAATAGGATGGTTCATAAGTATCTCACACTAGTAGGGTTTAGTGGAATAGGGTTATGTAATGTAAAATAGTAGGTATGGTTGCTATTAGGGTTCATCACAATGGTGTGATGCTAAATAGGGATAAATAAGGATGATGGCTTTGGTAATAGGATCTAGGGTTTACACTTGGTTGACTCTACTTGATCATTTAGGTCTGATGAGGATGAACACATGGAATACCCATATATTAATGATAGGTCTTCTACATTTTATGTGGCCAAGACAAGTATTTATTTGCTACTATGGTTCTATGATTTGAAAGAAGGTATCATGATCACATGTTCTAACCTAGGGTTTAGGTTAGAAACAATTTAGGTTTCACATGTAATAATGGAACTAGGGTTCCTAATTAATTTAGGGTTTTCGGTTTCACATGAAATGATAAGTTCCTAGTTTTCTACCATATGGAACTAGGGTTGTAATATTACTATTAGTTCATAAGTTAATAACTTCATTAATAAAGTTGAAGTTATAACTTCAGAATAAAATAATATTCAATTTGGCTTTTTATTATTTTTAAATAATTTACTAATTAGAGTAATTATTAATTAGGGTTTAAATTTCCCTAATAATGATTTAATAGGATAGCAAATAAAGAAAACAATTTTCTTTATTTGCTTACTAGTTTTATTTAATTTATAAATGGTTTCTTAATTTCTGAATTTTTAATTGTATTTAGAATTAAAGGAAAAGGCTTAATTAACCAGTAATAAATAATTAAATTTTTATTAAAAATAAATTTTCATTTTATATTTTTATTGGATAGAGTTTTCTTTTCTAAGAATTTTAATATCTTATTTTAATTTTTCTGAGTTAATATGAATTTTCTAAATTCTTTTAAAGTTTCTGGAATTATGAAATTGAATTAAAATGAAACTAAGTACTAATGTTACCCGGACAGAACACCCACACAGTCTATGACTGGTGGGGCCGTGTCCACCTCACCTGCCACGGGGCTCTTGGCCAAGTCAAAATCGCCACCGTGGCAAGGAGGCCACTGACCGGCGGCCAGGCGAGATCGTCGCCGGCGATAGGGCGTTCCCGCGGGCGTGAGCAGGGGCGCGTTGGATAATACTCACCGAGGCGAGTCTAGTGGTGGCAGCGCCACCCCCTAATGGTCGCCGGAGCGGCGGCGGTGGTGATGCCCGACGGCGACGCTCACAGGCAAACGGTGCGGCGAGGCTACGGTGGTCTAGGGAGCAAGGCGAGCATGCCAGGGAGTTCAGCGGCTCACCATGAGGACGTAGGGTGTGACGGCGAGGTCGGAGATGGCCTGAGTCGCCGGAATCGACACCTCCGGCCGTCGTGAATGGCGAGCTCGGTGTGGGCATTGCAGGTTGCTTCGGCTCGATTCCCTACGTGGTCTGAGCAAGTCGAGGATGCTGATGACGATGGTGACCACGACAATGCTCGGGGAGGTCTCCACCGGCGGCGCTTGAATTCACCGGTGCGGCCAGGTTTCGGTGTGGAGAGGAAATCGAGCGGAGGAAGAAGGAAACGGAGGCCAGGGTTCATTCGGAAGCTTTTATAGGCGATGGATGCGCGCCTCGTCACGACGCCGAGCCAGGGACGATCGCCAGCGCCGAGGGAAAACTAGGCACGGCTTCGTGTTGGCGCCCATGCGAAGGAAGAAGATGAGGATGAGTTCGTGGCGTGGATATTTCCCTGAAGGGGTATGTTGGGCTGGGCTTGGGCCAGTGATAGGCTGTGGTGCTGGACTGCACCATGGGCTCCGTTGTTGGGCTCTACTGGCCAGGTAAGCCCATTTCTCTTCTCTCTTTTCTTATTTCTATTTTTATTTCTTGTTTTGAATTCTGTTTTGAATTCATACTTGAGTTATTTTCTATTTTGCAGGTCTTACTCATTTCATTCATACAAGAATTAGTTCAATGGTTATTACACCACTTGCTTATTAGAAGAAAATATTTTATATTTGATTATATTTCATACATGTGAGATTATTCAAAATATCAATTAAGCATGATTATAGGTGTTCATTAAGTTCCCTTTTTTATTTGGATTGTAACTCCCTTTTTACTTATTAGAGTTGATAATTCTTACTGCAAATACTTTCGAAGTTATCATTAGAACTTGACCTCTTAATTAAGATGTTGGTTTCTTACATATGATTTCATGTGAGCATTTATTTAATAAGGTCATATAGATTGTTGTCATAACCCTATTTTAAGGGTAGCTCTAAAATCAAATTTAATAACACTTTGAATTACTTAGAGTAGATATTACTCCCATCATGGTTTGGTCTTGGTTATAATGATAAGTGGTTGATCACCACAAGTGGGTTTAATCATATAGTTTAGCTAGTGAGAAATTCTAGGGTTCAATTATATTTACTTACTGGAAAATGGTTTGGGACTCAATTGTGAATTAGGTTTATAGTGGTGATCACCCAAGTGATGCATAGCTAATGTTGGGATATAGATTAGGGTTTTACTTGTAATCACCAAGTAATTCACAAGTTAATTTGAGACATGGAGATAGGTTCTATGTGGGGTTCAACTCCATCTTACCTTGGCTAGGATTGCTCTTCCTCCCAATTAACTTTTATTGCTATCCTCAATTTATCATTAAAGTAATTAGGGTGGCTGTGGTTCTTTTTATAGTTAACTTTGGTCATACTAGGAAAATTGTCCGTGCGTTGCAACGGAAGAAAAAAAACATACCATGTGTGGACCATCCGATGAGAACCATGATTGTCAACCTTGCCGACTCCACTAAGAAAATTACTTGCCGTCTCCACTCTTTCACCCCTCTACTCCTCGGTCCATGTTACAATATCTCAAGCCTTGCATATGTGGATGATAGACTATGTAGCCTAACCCTATAGCATGCTATTGTCACTTGTTGACGAGCTGCAACCTATTTGGCGTAGAGAGACGATGGAGCTGTTGTTATTGATAGCCTTGTCGACCACTTCCCGATTAGGCTTCAAGAAAGTGTTCCTCAGTGGTGGTGTCGTCGTTGATGATCTCATCAACCAAGTGTCCTTTCAGCTACTTGTTCCTCCGAAGAATCACCGTGGAGTAATCAATATTTCTGCTTCGACGAAACCCTGCATGATTTGAAAATAATGCATATGTTCTGATCCGTACGATCCAAATCTGCAAGTTTGACATTTTGGATTTGAAGGTGTTCAATTAATTTAAATAAACCGGTATCTTCAATTGATATGTGCATCTAATAAGCACTCACCTGGCACACATGATCATCGGATACATCCAAAATTGAAGATCCAAACCCGCACGTATGTATAAACTTCCTATCTTTCAATGTTGACATATACGTGGTACACAACTTTCACAGATCAATCTATTAGACAAATATAGAATCTGCTGAGGACTTACGGGTGGAGCTAATCAAAGTACTCCTAGTAAACATGCACGTGCGTTGCACCGGGACAGAAAATTCCACAAACACGAAAAGACGCAAAATCATCTTCCTTTAATCTGCAATTAAGGCTTATGTCATTTATTGTTTAGTCAACATGATTATTGTGAACATTTCTCTTAAGAATAGAAGTATCGCTTGGAGGACAATATATTAGTAGCCACGGCATCAAGCTATTATGTGCAAATAATTAGAGTCTAGAAATCAATCTGAAGAGCCAGGGAGCACGAACATCACATTGGTCCGGATTCCGGTTGCAGGAACAAGAGAACACCTATAGATCATATTATCACAACAAAGGTAAAAAAGTAAGTAAAATATAGCAAAATAATCATCAGACAATCCGTAAGTTTGCATAGCTATCCATGCATGTAACCGTGAAGACAAATAAATTTGTCCATCTACATGAACCACCACTTCTATACCTAATAATAAAAGCAAAAGGGTTTCTCCCTCGGTCGTCCATCAAACATAAAACTGCCCTTAAAGTTAAATGGAATTACCCACTATTGCCACTGGTAAGTTCAAAAAACGTTTCAAAATAGATTTGCCCCTATTCGAGATCGTACGTTATTATATTCATGATGCGTGCGCTATTTCTTTTCTTTTCGTCAGTGCGTAGCTTCTCATCGTGCATAATCCGGAAACTTGATGATCTTTTCAAGACGTACATCATCTGGAAACCGGAAGGCGCAGGGCGCCGTACAGGTTTTCGATATAAAAACTCTCTACTCCCTTGCAGAAGCACCCGTCGCCGATCCGCGTGCTTGATTCGCCGTGGACGAAGCCGCGGTTCAGAGCTTGTCGCCGGCATCGAATTCGTTTGGGTAGCCAGGCGTCCTACAGCCGTGTTAGATTGACTAGCTCCTCTAGGTAATCGTTCGACTCCATAAACAGGGGCCGTTCGTGCTCGCTTGTCCCTGATGCGGCCGACGAACATGATTTCGCTGCTATCGCGCTCCAGAATCCCTATCAAATTTGTACGCCACGCCAGGGTACATAGACGTGTCCTATGCAAATACTTCATGGAGTCGGCAGCAGGGGTAGAAGCGTGCTGCGACGGATTCGAGAACAGCGGAGGGCACGGCAACAGAGGCACGCGGACGTTGCGGGGATGGAGGCGGCCTCGCGCGGGGAGGTCACTGCTGTTCATAGGTCTTGTCGGTGGCGTGGCCCGGCGGTGCGCAGTGGATGTGCGGGCTCCCGGCGTCGCAGCTCGGTGGGTTCGATCAAGAGGTTTATCAGTAGGTTTGGTTACCCGGGGTGGCGCACCATGTAGGAATATTCATCTGAAACTGAAGATGCACGTCGTAATGCAGTCAGCGCTGGCATGCATACTGAAGCTCCAGGAGGACGTGCTCACCAGTGGATACCAGGACGTGCAGTTCATGTTCGACATGCTCACCTCTCAGCTGGAGTCAGCGCATGCCTGCAAGCAGCCTCCATCACCTGATCACGGTTGCTGAGAAAATATTACCAGGTTTACTTCTACTGATGGCATATCAAGCTTCTGTCCCCACACATCTTCTGCCAGGCAAAAGTGCGACAAAATCGCATTCTTGATGTGTGTAAACAGAGGCGGTTTCTCAATCCCATCGCACTCCAGAGTTTCGATGAAATTTATTGTCAAGGCAATGAATATCCTGTCCTACTAGAGCAATTGATCAAGTCGGCATCACCTGGACATGGTTATCGCCCGATGCCCGATGCCAGTAGAGGTTGTTATTCTGTCATGATCCGCCAGACAGCATCGGAGGTGAACAAGCTTATTGGTTCTTCAAATCATGCCGGCGAGGTCCCCCTAGAAGCCCATCAAGTTGTACTCCGCCATGCATGGGCGGTAGCTGCCTCATACTTGCCACGCCGGCGCCGGCGCTGATCAACCTATGACGGGCGATGCGTGCGGGCCATTGGAGAGGTGGACGGTGGAGGAGCGGCTCTTGGAGTGCGCTTGGGAGCAAGAGGCGGAAGCAACCCGTCGATCACCCTTCGAGCGGCGCATGCCAGACACCCGAGGCCACCGAGCCGCTGCGGAAGGGGAAGCACGGCGCTGCCATAGATTAGGTCTGCTCCTTGAGTATGGCCCTAATTAAATCATCATTCAAAACGTCATTAGGGGTGAGGGCTATAGGCTGATCTGCACGAGCCGGGTGAGTGCAACAGGATATCTCAAGACATCACAAAAAAAAACTAAACGTCATAATCAAATCATTTTTTTTATTAGGGCACTATGTCATAGTTGGAACTTGGATAGTCTTGAGGTCACACTTCCTGCTAGGCGTGCTCGCCATCACAAAAAAAATGATTTGATTGCATTTATATATGCTAAATAAATATAAAGCTACACCTAATATTGATTTGGAGATAAAAATGGAGGCAATTGAAATACTACTAAGTGTAAGGGTACATATTTAAAACGCAATATCAGATTTTTGTGTCCGATAGTTTGTTTATTGTACTTTTCCGGTGCAACGCACGGGCACTTTTGCTAGCAAAAGTGCCCGTGCGTTGCATCGGGAGAAACAAAAATTTAAACACTTCAACGAATCATCCATGGTGACACTTGTTTGTGTCACTATCAATAACACGGTCACCTTTTATCCTGATGATGAATTACATGATTAATCCTAAGAAGATGAACCTACCAGCCCCTCACTTCATCGACATTTAATATCGCATTGGTTTTGTGTCTCACAAAATCTTAACCAACACTGCTTCTAGCAGTTATCGGCTCGATTAAACTGAAAATCAGCTGCAGTCAAGATTTTTGTCCTAAAATGTACTGCTCTTCGCCTCTTCCGGTTCTTGGTCACCCTTGATCGCAATTCCGGCCCATGCATGTTGTTATTGCAAATTAGCCAACGGAGAACAACGTATGATGTGAAGAGCTGAAAGAGGATACTAAACATGCAATGTGTCAGGACTGAAATCAGTGATTAAATAAGGAGTAACGGTGTGGCAATGTTTGATCTACCGATATAGTGCTTCCAATGTAGCTGAGTTGTTTTCCATGCAGTAGAGTCTAATGCAGAAGCAATATTTCTATCCTTTGGTACCAAAAAAGAAGAGAACCAGCAAAACATCGAACGTCCGGTCTCCCCATATTTGATAGCCTAGATGCTTGGATTGCCTGGGTGAAGATGTTGATGACGTCAGACACCCGAACGGGTGGTAACTCGTTCAGTTCCCCATCGAAAACTGCTGGCGCTGCAACTTTCTTCCCCGACGTGCACCGCATCACGCCGCAGATGTCTCTAGGTTCTGTTAACGCATGGGCGTCATTGTAGTAGAAGCGATATGGAGCAGAAGCAGAAAGCCTCGCCGGTGCGGATGTTTGTTAGACCGTGGTATTAAACATGTTTGTGGAAGTATGGTTTCTCACCATATAAGGTATAGAGTTTAACCCTAAGGTTTTCTTATGTTTCTTAAGTGAGGAATAGGTCAAATGTAAATGTGGTAGGATTCTACTTATGATCACCAAGTGATTCACAAGTTAAGGTTGGGATATAAGCCTAGGTTTGCTTACTAGTTACCTCCCTATGATTTCATATGGTGAATGATTTCTACTTCTCTTATTAAGTTTTAACTTATCCTCACATAAGAGCATGATCATGGATTAGGCATGATCCACTTGTTCTTAATATCTCTACCTCAAGTTCTTAGGGTTTATGATCATCACTCAATTTATAATGTTCAAGGTTTGGCTTCCTAAAGTATTTCTAATGGAATGGTTTTCACTTCTATGATCAAGTGTTGTCTTGATCAACTAAGCATAATATCTCTCTTATAGTTTCTTGGGTGGACATGGCTATGGTTGTCTCTATAGATTATATCCCAGGAGAATGCCAGAGGTATTCTGCTAGGGTTCTACTCAAACAATGAGGACATGGTCATCTGGTTATAAGAATAGTTCTCTCCCTCAAATTCAGGTGTTGCCTCAACTATCTTGAGTGTAACTCCATAGCTTGAGTTCTCTCATATAGGAATGGCTTATTCTAGGGTTTATGGTGTACTCCTAATATTTACTTAGATATCTAGGCTAAGATTCCACTTGGTTAACTTAGTTGGATTAGTCTCCTCCTTACTTTATCAATTCATGGAGATGGTATTATTCCATGTGATATTAGGTTATCTCACCACTCCAAGATGAAATGGTTATTCCTCACACTTTAGTTCAAAGGTTGTCCTTTATTCTTAAATAGGTATAGCTTGGATTAGCATGAATGGTCTCTCTCATTTGGGAAGGTCTTTAATACTAACCTGAGGTTAGGCTCTATAGATATTGATGTGATCATCAATGTCTATGTTAAATATAAATGGTTTATCTCTCTAGGAATTGTCTTGGATAATATCCTAGGGTTTCTCTTAGAGATGATGATTTGAATACTTGGATGTATATCCAAGGTTTAGCTCAAGGTTTCTTATTGCTTCTCTAATAATTATAATAGAACTCTCACCTCTCTAGGTTTGATGCTTAATAATTTGGAATAGAGAGGAATATATATTTCTAGAGTTGATCTCCTTGTCTTGTTTCCAAGAGTGAAGTAAAATGAATACCATGAGGTTCATGGTAGGATCAAGGATTAGTTTTAAGACATGGAAAAGATAAGTGAAGAATGGTTTCTCCATTTATTGTTACTTGATTTCCAATTAAATGGATGTTCATATGTTGTGGCAAGGATTACCATATTATAATCTTTTATAAGATCAAGCATTTGATCATTGAGTAAAATGTTGTTGTGTTGATTATTAGTCCCATTTGATCTAACCCCTTAGATCAAATCATCTCTGTCCAAAACAAGGTTTTAGCAAAGTCACATTGAGGTTTATAGCGCTTGACTTGATGAGCTACTTCAATTCCACCAAGGTCAAGTGAAACTTCAGTTACTGTGACTGTTTTACTTTAAAGCGTGAAAATTCCCCAGATTTTCTATGCATGATTGCAATGCACACATCTGTTTCCTATATTTTTGTAACCCCATTACCTGGGATATTACATCAACTTGACATAGTATTCCATATTCATTGGATCCCAACAAACACAACATGTAGCATTACAAATAGATGATCTTGATCATGATAGGTGGCTCACAAGATCTAAACATGATAGCACAAGAAGAGAAGACAACCATCTATCTACTGCTATGGACCCATAGTCCAAGGATGAACTACTCACGCATTAGTCCGGAGACGGGCATGGTGATGTAGAGTCCTCCGGGTGATGATTCCCCTCTCCGGCAGGGTGCCGGAGGCGATCTCCTGAATCCCCCGAGATGGGATTGGCGGCGGCGACGTCTCTGGAACTTTCCTCGTATCGTGGCTCTCGGTAATAGGGTTTTCGCGATGGAGAGAATATATAGGCGAAGGGGCAGAGTCTGGGGACGCTCGAGGGGCCCACCCCATAGGGCGGCGCGCCCCCCTCTTGGCCGCGCCGCCAGGTGGTGTGGAGCCCCCTCGGCTCCTCTCCGTCTCTCCTTCGGTGTTCTGGAAGGCTCCGTGGAAAATAAGACCGTGGGCTTTTGTTTCGTCCAATTCCGAGAATATTTTCTGTGTAGGATTTCTGAAACCAAAAACAGCAGAAAACAGGAACTAGCGTTTCGACATCTTGTTAATAGGTTAGTGCCGGAAAATGCATAAAAATGATATAAAGTGTATATAAAACATGTGAGTATTGTCATAAAACTAGCATGGACCATAAGAAATTATAGATACGTTTGAGACATATCAGGCGCCTTCACCCCGGCACTGCCGGTGGTTCAACCCCGGCACTGCCGGTGGCACCGGCACTGCCGGCCTCGGCTGAGCGGCACTGCCGCTGGTGGCGTGGGTTCAAGTGATGGGCCTGGTGGGGGAGTTAGGGCAACCGCCCCATTTCCCCCCGCGTCCCTCTCCTCCCACACATCGCCCCAGCCGACGCCGTCACCGTCCCTGCCCTCTACCGCCGTCCCGTGCCCTTCCTCCTCCCCTGGACGGCTGGAATCGTGTAGGCCCCTCCCTCCTCCATGGCTTCCTCCTCCGGTTAGCTTCCTCTCCTCTCTCTCTCCCTCTCTAGAATGGGTAGACCTTTCTAGAAGAAAGAAGGCTGGATGAATCTCTCCGTTATTTTTTCCATAGAGGTGGATGATCTTGTGCATTGTGTGATGAAAAATGGAGGAACAATGGTTGAGTCTAGAGCAGATCTGGTCGTTCTTCAGGTTGACCGACACTTCCGGCCTCATCTCAGCGGCACCGCCGCCCAAGTCTCATCGGCACTGCCGGATGGGCCGGCACTGCCGCCCATACCACCCCGGCACTGCCGGTATAGCAGTTGCTAGATCAACTTTAGCCTCCTCTTTTGTATCTTGAACATTTCATTGACCATGCTATGATTATCATGTTTTCTATGTTTTAGTGTACCTTATCATATGCTCCTTCTACCCATTGCTTTCACAGGTGCAGGTGGTCCTCATCACTCTAGCTCGGGAAAACGGGCGGTACCTAATGACTTTGAAGTTGAAATTCAACCTGTCAAGAAATCATCTCGTTGGGAGAAGGATAAGGCTGCTGCTGAACCTCGCGTTAACATCATCCGTAGGTTGCGTGGCATGCCTATTGGGAAGTGGCCAGATAATGAGTATGCTCGGCTGCGTCAGACCAACAGCTACACCATCCCCAAGGCCAGCAATTGCTCTGCACAGTTCTGGACTAAGTATCAAGAGAAGATTTTTGATGATCTCTATGCTAATGCCACCTATAGAGTTGCTCCTATGCATCATATCAACTTTGCCCACATGGATAAACAGGCCCAATACTTTGCAGAAGCTCGAGAGATTTGTGACCAGTTTGGTCTTTTTCCGCTGATGAAGTTTCAACATCCTTACTGTGTTGATGTGATTGGGCAATTCTTTGCCACAGTCTATGTTGACAATGATGATGCCAAGACTATGACTTGGATGACAGAGGGTCCCCAAACCCTCCTTTATTCCCTAACTTATAGTATTTATCCTCTTTTTTTCTTTTTATCACAGGGTTTAAGATTCATTAGCTTTCTCATTCTACTCTTTCACAAAGGAGTGCGAAGAGAACTCAATGGATCTTATCCTAGAATATATTTGTTTTTTATTAGAGTATCGGGAAAGAATCCCGCATGTTACATGGCACTTGGGACCAATTTGCAGCATGTCTTGGTTATCCAGTGCTCTCTGGCAATGAAGACGGATATTTTAGAGCTCACAACACTCCCAAGCCCATTGAGAAGGCTATCCTTGCTGATCTTTATCTTGAAGGAGAAGTGGTATATGGTTCACAGAAATTTCTTCGCCCGGTGTATGACATCCTTCTCCGCATTTACCGAGAGGTCCTTAATCCTAAGGTTGGTTGCGTTGATCAGATCTATGGGTACCTTCGAAACTTGTTGTATCTCTCTCACCTGCACCGTGACACTGGCCTTCAGCTTGATGTGATGGACTTTCTGTGGAATGAATTTTGGGCATGCATTATATCTCGCAAGGCTCCTGTGTTTGCTCCCTACTTCATGTGCTTCATTTGCTCTCGTTGGGACAATGCTGGGCATGGAAAACTCACTGATGAGGTTATTCTTCTACCTCACAAGCACAAGGATCTCAAGGTCAAGCCTCATCCTAATCCTCCTCGTCTTCCCAGTGCTGAGGATTCAGCTGAAGAGGACTCTGATATGGAGTATGCTCCTCCTACTGACAATGGCTGGGTTGCTCGCATAGAGGCCAAGTTGGCCAAGATGTTCTGTCTTAAGTCTGACATCAACAAGCGTCAGTACCAAGCTCATAGGGGAAGGAAGATGGACAGGAGGAACACAAAGCTCATCATGCGCAAGTTGGATATTCCTGTTGAGAGTGGATCTGAGGAGATTATTACTCCTGAAGAAGAATGGCTCTCTAAGCATGGCAATGTGGCTGAGTTTGAACAGCTTGGGCTTCCCGGTCCTTCTCGCCGTCGGCGCCCCGCTAGTGATGATGTTGAGCCCACCGAGTCCGAAGATGATGAAGAGTCGGAGGAATCCTCCGAGGATGAGTGAGCCTTCATGGGACGATGTAGCATCGCTTCTTTTCTCCTTTTTGGTGTCTTGATGCCAAAGGGGGAGAAGAAGGTCTAGTAGGACTTGCACGGGATTTGCTAGGGGTTTGAGGGCACAAGCATTTGCCTTTTATCATTCCGTTAAAGCTTGCGTCCTCCGTTTATCATCTATGCTTATGTTGAACCTTATATTGTGTTTAATGTTGTTTAAAACTCTGTTCTATGTGTGGTGGGAAAGACCATTTAGTGAGTGAATTATTGTTATGGTCTTCGGTATTCTATATGGTTGAGAGTATTGTCATGAAATGGTATGATCTTCTTATATATCTCAACCTGTCTATGGATTTATCTCAAGTTGATACTTGATATGATTATGGGACTCTTGTTCATGAAATTGAGATTATGGTCATGAAATGTTGAGGATGTCATTATGAAAGGGTATGATCGTCACATCTCAACTTTTATCATCTTCCATACATTATATGTCATATTTGTCTTATAGGCATTGTGCTCTCTACTTTGAAAGTTAAAGTTGCTCTATACCTAATGTGTGCTTATATATTCAAGCACTAAATTTCTTGTATGCACACATCTAGGGGGAGTTTCTTTCTTATGTCAAACACAATGCTATTCTTGCCCTTTTCTTTGCAAAATCCCGGTATTGTCATCAAACACCAAAAAGGGGGAGATTGAAAGAACATTTCATGATCTCTGAGGTTTTATGTGTTTGTTAACAACACCGGTGACAATTTAACTATGTATTAAGTGGATTACAGATAGAGAAAAGATATCACAGGTAAATCTCGACCCACTCAAAAAGGAAGAAAAGAAGAAGAAGAAGTTGGTGGCTGTCCCTGGCCGGCACTACCGGCAACACAGGGCCGGCACTGGCGGTGGTTTTCGGCCGGCACCGCCAGTGGCTGCACCCCGGCACTGCCGGCGATTCTGGCCCGACACTGCCGGCCTGCCTGTCGACCATCAGATTCAGAAAGTTGGCCGGCACTGCCGGCGTCTCAAGGCCGGCACTGCCGGCGTCTCAAGGCAGGCACTGCCGGCGATTCTCCTCCAACGGGCAGAATATTTGGTGGGGTATAAATAACCCTTCTCCTACCTTGGAAATGTGCTCAAACCCTAAGAACTTCATCCACCATTGCCGAGCCACCAAGAACACCAAAATAGCCGGATCTCCTCCCTCAACCACCCAAATCCCTTGTGCTTTGGAGAATCGAAGGAGAAGACCCCGATCTACATCCTCACCGAAGCATTTTTCATTTCCCCTCATATGCTTTAGGGCCCCCTTGATAGTGTTCCTCTTTGGATCCCTAGTTGATTGTTGTTGATGTATTGTTGTTGATTGTTGTGTTGTTACAGATTTGGGAGCCTCCAATTTGGTTGTGGATGTGTGCCCCAAGAACCTTGTAAAGGCCCGGTTTCCGCCTCGAGGAAATCCCTTAGTGGAAGTGGGCTAGGCCTTCGTGGCGTTGCTCACAGGAGATCTGAGTGAAGCCTTCGTGGCTGTTGGTTTGGCTTTCGTAGCAACCACACTCCTCCAAACGTAGACGTACCTTCTTGCAAAGGAAGGGAACTACGGGAATCATCTCTGTGTCTCCGCGTGCTCCACTCTCGGTTACCTCTATCCTATTCTATCTCTTATGTATTGGGTAGCTATATCTTGCTTAGTTGTTAACCTTGTCATATAGGTAAATTCACTTAGTTGCATATCTGGAGAATTTACCTTTGTGTCAAGCCTAAATTGAAAAAGAACTAAAAATTGGTTAGCACCTATTCACCCCCCTCTAGGTGCAGCATACGATCCTTTCAATTGGTATCAGAGCCTCGGCTCTTATTTCAGGCTTAATTGCCTAAGAGTATGCCGGATGATGAACACCCGGAGGGGGCCGCAAAGCCGGTCTCCAAGGATGATCTCAAGTCGGTGGAAACATCCTTGAGATCTGCCATGCAAACCCAAATGGAAACATTGATGAAAATGCTTGACGGCCGCTTTCCCGCGGCTCCCCCCCATCATCCCCACCATAGAGGTAAAGGACAGGGGTGAGTTAGAAGAGGGAGATGCTTTGGCATTACCCTCCTCTACCAAACCCTTGAATGGTGATAACTTAACCACTACTAAAACTCCCATTGCATCTCCTAGGGGAACTAGTGGAGGTGAGAGCTACAATCGAGTGGCTCCGCCTTTCCTATCTCCCGATATACCGGTTCCCCATCCTCATATAAACATTCGGGGCGACCCACCTAATTTTAATGTTAAAGATTTCGATACTTGGAAATTTGAGTTTCGTTCTCATGTTCGCAGTGCCTCCAATGAACGTTGGTGAATCATCGTGGAAGGCTTCAAGCCCTACAACCCCGACAAGTTGACTAGAAGAGAAGAGGTTGATAGCCAACTCAATGACACTGCTTTGCACATGATTCAAACTAGTGTGGGGACAAAGTAATTGTCTCGTGTTCGGAATTTCACCACCGCCAAGGAAGCTTGGGATGTGATACGTCTCTGACGTATCGATAATTTCTTATGTTCCATGCCACATTATTGATGATATCTACATGTTTTATGCATACTTTATTTCATATTTATGCATTTTCCGGCACTAACCTATTAACGAGATGCCGAAGAGCCAGTTGCTGTTTTCTGCTGTTTTTGGTTTCAGAAATCCTAGTAAGGAAATATTCTCGGATTTGGACGAAATCAACGCCCAGGGGCCTATTTTCACACGAATCTTCCAGAAGACCGAAGGGAAGACGAAGTGGGGCCACGGGGAGCCGCCACACTAGGGCGGCGCGGCCCAAGGGGGGCCCGCGCGGCCCTAGCGTGTGGGGCCCCCGTGTGGCCCCCTGACCTGCCCTTCCGCCTACATATAGTCTTCATCGTGAAACCCCCAGTACCAAGAGCCACGATACGGAAAACCTTCCAGAGACGCCGCCGCCGCCAATCCCATCTCGGGGGATTCAGGAGATCGCCTCCGGCACCCTGCCGGAGAGGGGAATCATCTCCCGGAGGACTCTTCACCGCCATGGTCGCCTCTGGAGTGATGAGTGAGTAGTTCACCCCTGGACTATGGGTCCATAGCAGTAGCTAGATGGTTGTCTTCTTCTTATGTGCTTCATTGTCGGGTCTTGTGAGCTGCCTAACATGATCAAGATCATCTATCTGTAATGCTATATGTTGTGTTTGTTGGGATCCGATGGATAGAGAATACTATGTTATGTTGATTATCAATCTATTACCTATGTGTTGTTTATGATCTTGCATGCTCTCCGTTATTAGTAGAGGCTCTGACCAAGTTTTTACTCTTAACTCCAAGAGGGAGTATTTATGCTCGATAGTGGGTTCATGCCTCCATTAAATCTGGGACAGTGACAGAAAGTTCTTAGGTTGTGGATGTGCTGTTGCCACTAGGGATAAAACATCGATGCTATGTCCGAGGATGTAGTTGTTGATTACATTACGCACCATACTTAATGCAATTGTCTGTTGTTTGCAACTTAATACTGGAAGGGGTTCGGATGATAACCTAAAGGTGGAGTTTTTAGGCATAGATGCATGCTGGATAGCGGTCTATGTACTTTGTCGTAATTCCCAATTAAATCTCACTATACTCATCATATCATGTATGTGCATTGTCATGCCCTCTCTATTTGTCAATTGCCCAACTGTAATTTGTTCACCCAACATGCTATTTATCTTATGGGAGAAACACCTCTAGTGAACTGTGGACCTCGGTCCATTCTTTAACATCGAATACAATCTACTGCAATACTTATTCTACTGTTCTCTGCAAACAATCATCATCCACACTATACATCTAATCCTTTGTTACAGCAAGCCGGTGAGATTGACAACCTCACTGTTTCATTGGGGCAAAGTACTTTGGTTGTGTTGTGCAGGTTCCACGTTGGCGCCGGAATCCCTGGTGTTGCGCCGCACTACATCTCGCCGCCATCAACCTTCAACGTGCTTCTTGGCTCCTACTGGTTCGATAAACCTTGGTTTCTTACTGAGGGAAAACTTGCTGCTGTACGCATCACACCTTCCTCTTGGGGTTCCCAACGGACGCGTGTTGTACGCGTATCAAGCTCTTTTTCTGGCGCCGTTGCCGGGGAGATCAAGACACGCTGCAAGGGGAGTCTCCACATTCCAATCTCTTTACTTTGTTTTTGTCTTGCTTTATTTTATTTACTACTTTGTTTGCTGCATTATATTAAAACACAAAAAAATTAGTTGCTAGCTTTACTTTATTTACTGTTTTGTTTGCACTCCATATTAAAAACACAAAAAAATTATTTACTTCCATTTTACTCTTGTTACCATGTCTAGTTCTGCACTTGTTACTTCTTCACCTGAAGAATTAGTCTTCACTTTTAAACAAGGGGATGAGGAGAGTTTTAAAGATGCTTGGTTCAGAATTTTTACTTCTTATCGTAAAGCTGAACCTCAAATGACTCTAAGTTTGCTCCTTAGTAACTTTTATTTTGGTCTTATGATTCGCTATAGATATGCCTTGGATGCTTTAGTAGGAGGAGATTTCCTTCATTGCAATGGGGATCAAGCTTTTAATGCCATAAAAAAGTTGGTTGCATCACATGATTCAGCTACTCCCTCTCTCACAGTTTATAAGGCACGCGCGTACCCCTAGGTCGTAAATTTGATCAAGTTAGCATTAGTTATATGTTATAAAAATTATATCATTAGAAAGTTCAGATGTTCTATTTTCTAATGATATATATTTTGTATTATATAATTTAAATTATATAGGTTAAATTGATGACCTAGGGGTACGCGCACGCCTAATAAACTGTGAAGGAGGGAGTAATAACTTTGATTCAGCCCTTATTAGCATTTATAATAGATTAAACACTCTTGAGACAAGTGCATCTCGCTTGAATGACAACTATCGCTATGTTCGTAACCGTCTTGAACAAGTTTTAGTGAACTCTGAATCTTCATTATGGGATCCTACTATTAAAATTGTTATTGGTGATCAAACTCTTCATGCCAATTGTGATATTATGTCTAAATTTTGCCTTATGCCTAAGAGTATTCATGAATCTTTGAAACTTTGGGGATTCGTCGAAGGGGGAGAAGGAATAACTCTTATTGATAACTCTGTTATAATCCCTAAGGGAATAGCCGCAGGTGTTCATACAACCATTCTTGGAAGAACAATATCCATTGATTATCTTGTTATTGAATGTGTAGGAACAGGACAAATCACACTCGGAAGATCCCTGCTGAAACTATTGGGAGCAGTCATAGATATGGGAGAAGGCACCCTGAAATTCACCTCTACACCGGGGGGAAGACATGTATTCCCTAAATCAAAAGGTAAGAAAAAGAACAAAAAAGGTAAGGGCAAAGCCCAAGGTAATGTTGATACACCATCTCTTGATAACACTTGATATACACTTTCTGCGCCTAGCTGAAAGGCGTTAAAGAAAAGCGCTTATGGGAGACAACCCATGTTTTTACTACAGTACCTTTATTTTATATTTGAGTCTTGGAAGTTGTTACTACTGTAGAAACCTCTCCTTATCTTAGTTTTGTTGCATTGTTGTGCCAAGTAAAGTCGTTGATAGTAAGGTTCATACTAGATTTGGATTACTGCGCAGAAACAGATTTCTTTGCTGTCACGAATCTGGGCCTAATTCTCTGTAGGTAACTCAGAAAATTATGCCAATTTTCGTGAGTGATCCTCAGATATGTACGCAACTTTCATTCAATTTGAGCATTTTCATTTGAGCAAGTCTGGTGCCTCAATAAAATTCATCTTTACGAACTGTTCTGTTTTGACAGATTCTGCCTTTTATTTCGCATTGCCTGTTTTGCTATGCTTGATGGATTTTTCGATTCCATTAACTTTCAGTAGCTTTGTGCAATGTCCAGAAGTGTTAAGAATGATTATGTCACCTCTGAACATGTAAATTTTTATTGTGCACTAACCCTCTAATGAGTTGTTTTGAGTTTGGTGTGGAGGAAGTTTTCAAGGATCAAGAGAGGGAGATGATACAATATGATCAAGGAGAGTGAAAGCTCTAAGCTTGGGGATGCCACGGTGGTTCACCCCTGCATATTTCAAGAAGACTCAAGCGTCTAAGCTTGGGGATGCCCAAGGCATCCCCTGCTTCATCAACAACATTATCAGGTTCCTCTAGTGAAACTATATTTTTATTCCATCACATCTTATGCACTTTGCTTGGAGTGTCGGTTTGTTTTTGTTTTTGTTTTGTTTGAATAAAATGGATCCTAGCATTCTTTGTGTGGGAGAGAGACACGCTCCGCTGTTGCATATGGACAAATATGTCCTTAGGCTTTACTCATAATATTCACGGCGAAAGTTTCTTCTTCGTTAAATTGTTATATGGTTGGAATCAGGAAATGATACATGTAGTAATTGCTATAATGTCTTGGATAATGTGATACTTGGCAATTGTTGTGCTCATGTTTAAGCTCTTGCATCATATACTTTGCACCCATTAATGAAGAAATACATAGAGCTTGCTAAAATTTGGTTTGCATAATTGGTCTCTCTAAGGTCTAGATAATTTCTAGTATTGAGTTTGAACAACAAGGAAGACGGTGTAGAGTCTTATAATGTTTACAATATGTCTTTTATGTGAGTTTTGCTGCACCGGTTCATCCTTGTGTTTGTTTCAAATAACCTTGCTAGCCTAAGCCTTGTATCGAGAGGGAATACTTCTCATGCATCCAAAATCCTTGAGCCAACCACTATGCCATTTGTGTCCACCATACCTACCTACTACATGGTATTTCTCCGCCATTCCAAAGTAAATTGCTTGAGTGCTACCTTTAAATTTCTATCTTTCACCTTTGCAATATATAGCTCATGGGACAAATAGCCTAAAAACTATTGTGGTATTGAATATGTACTTATGCACTTTATCTCTTATTAAGTTGCTTGTTGTGCGATAACCATGTTCTTGGGGACGCCATCAACTACTCTTTGTTGAATATCATGTGAGTTGCTATGCATGTCCGTCTTGTCTGAAGTAAGGAAGATTTACCGCTAGAATGGTTAGAGCATGCATAATGTTAGAGAAGAACATTGGGCCGCCAACTAAAGCCATGATCCATGGTGGAAGTTTCAGTTTTGGACAAATATCCTCAATCTCATATGAGAAAATTAATAATTGTTGAATGCTTATGCATAAAAGAGGAGTCCATTATCTGTTGTCTATGTTGTCCCGGTATGGATGTCTAAGTTGAGAATAATCAATAGCGAGAAATCCAATGCGAGCTTTCTCCTTAGACCTTTGTACATGCGGCATAGAGGTACCCCTTTGTGACACTTGGTTAAAACATATGCATTGCGATGATAATCCAGGTAATCCGAGCTAATTAGGACAAGGTGCGGGCACTATTAGTATACTATGCATGAGGCTTGCAACTTGTAGGATATAATTTACATAACACATATGCTTTATTACTACCGTTGACAAAATTGTTTCTTGTTTTCAAAATCAAAGCTCTAGCACAAATATAGCAATCGATGTTTCCCTCTGTGAAGGGCCTTTCTTTTACTTTTATTGTTGAGTCAGTTCAGCTATCTCTCTCCACCTCAAGAAGCAAACACTTGTGTGAACTGTGCATTGATTCCTACATACTTGCATATTGCACTTGTTATATTACTTTACATTGACAATATCCATGAGATATACATGTTACAAGTTGAAAGCAACCGCTGAAACTTAATCTTCCTTTGTGTTGCTTCAATACCTTTACTTTCAATTATTGCTTTATGAGTTAACTCTTATGCAAGACTTATTGATGCTTGTCTTGAAGTACTATTCATGAAAAGATTCATTTGTTTACTCATGTCATTTACATTGTTTGGATCGCTGCATTCATTACATATGCTTACAATAGTATGATCAAGGTTATGATGACATGTCACTCCAGAAATTATCTTTGTTATCGTTTACCTGCTCGGGACGAGCAGAAACTAAGCTTGGGGATGCTGATACGTCTCCGACGTATCGATAATTTCTTATGTTCCATGCCACATTATTGATGATATCTACATGTTTTATGCATACTTTATGTCATATTTATGCATTTTCCGGCACTAACCTATTAACGAGATGCCGAAGAGCCAGTTGTTGTTTTCTGCTGTTTTTGGTTTCAGAAATCCTAGTAAGAAAATATTCTCGGAATTGGACGAAATCAACGCCCAGGGGCCTATTTTCACACGAAGCTTCCAGAAGACCGAAGGGAAGACGAAGTGGGGCCACGGGGCGCCGCCACACTAGGGCGGCGCGGCCCAAGGGGGGCCCACGCGGCCCTAGCGTGTGGGGCCCCCGTGTGGCCCCCTGACCTGCCCTTCCGCCTACATATAGTCTTCGTCGCGAAACCCCCAGTACCGAGAGCCACGATACGGAAAACCTTCCAGAGACGCCGCCGCCGCCAATCCCATCTCGGGGGATTCAGGAGATCGCCTCCGGCACCCTGCCGGAGAGGGGAATCATCTCCCGGAGGACTCTTCACCGCCATGGTCACCTCCGGAGTGATGAGTGAGTAGTTCACCCCTGGACTATGGGTCCATAGCAGTAGCTAGATGGTTGTCTTCTCCTTATGTGCTTCATTGTCGGGTCTTGTGAGCTGCCTAACATGATCAAGATCATCTATCTGTAATGCTATATGTTGTGTTTGTTGGGATCCGATGGATAGAGAATACTATGTTATGTTGATTATCAATCTATTACCTATGTGTTGTTTATGATCTTGCATGCTCTCCGTTATTAGTAGAGGCTCTGGCCAAGTTTTTTACTCTTAACTCCAAGAGGGAGTATTTATGCTCGATAGTGGGTTCATGCCTCCATTAAATCTGGGACAGTGACAGAAAGTTCTAAGGTTGTGGATGTGTTGTTGTCACTAGGGATAAAACATCGATGCTATGTCCGAGGATGTAGTTGTTGATTACATTACGCACCATACTTAATGCAATTGTCTGTTGTTTGCAACTTAATACTGGAAGGGGTTCGGATGATAACCTGAAGGTGGACTTTTTAGGCATAGATGCATGCTGGATAGCGGTCTATGTACTTTGTCGTAATGCCCAATTAAATCTCACTATACTCATCATATCATGTATGTGCATTGTCATGCCCTCTCTATTTGTCAATTGCCCAACTGTAATTTGTTCACCCAACATGCTATTTATCTTATGGGAGAGACACCTCTAGTGAACTGTGGACCCCGGTCCATTCTTTAACACGAATACAATCTACTGCAATACTTGTTCTACTGTTCTCTGCAAACAATCATCATCCACACTATACATCTAATCCTTTGTTACAGCAAGCCGGTGAGATTGACAACCTCACTGTTTCGTTGGGGCAAAGTACTTTGGTTGTGTTGTGCAGGTTCCACGTTGGCGCCGGAATCCCTGGTGTTGCGCCGCGCTACATCTCGCCGCCATCAACCTTCAACGTGCTTCTTGGCTCCTACTGGTTCGATAAACCTTGGTTTCTTACTGAGGGAAAACTTGCTGCTGTACGCATCACACCTTCCTCTTGGGGTTCCCAACGGACGCGTGCTGTATGCGTATCAGGATGGTTTGGCCGCTAGTTGCATTGGAAGTGATAGCATGAGAAGGAACAAGTACAATTCTCTTTGGAATCAAGCCGAAGGATTCATGAGGCTACCGGATGAAGATCATGAAGTCATGTATGGAAGACTTCTCACCGTTGCCGATGCTTTCCGGAATGTGGGTGCCACCCACATCAACGACTCTTGGATAAAAGATAAGTACATCGATTACATGATGCCGTTTGAACCCAATGATGTCAAGACTCTTGTTGGGAGATGAATGCTTTTCCTCTCTCACCTCTCAACAAGCGGTGCACGAGATGCAAGCTCTCAAGGTGCTCGAGCAAAACTCTCATGATTCTCGCAATCGTGCCATTGGAATGTCAAGAGGGAACAATCTTGCCCTGATGGTCAATTCTGTAGAAGAAGTGAACCCTCAAGAACCATATAGGGCATCTTGGAGTATGTCCTATCCGGAAGACTTGGAACTCCACTACAATGATCACATGGCATTCCATGCAAAATCCTTATGGGTTGACCCGTCCAAGGCCAAGGAAGACAACATCAAGAGAAACAACTCAAGTGGATTCACAAGCTTGGGTCCAAGAACAAGATCTTGCTACAATTGTGGTGACAAGCGCCATTTCATCGCTCAATGCCCCTATGAGCATAGGGAAACAAATGGTGGAAGGCTCATTCCCAAGGACAAGAGCAAAGAATCAAAGGGCAAAGATTCAAAGGCCCCCAACAAGAAATTCTATAACAAGAGTAAGAAGGGCAAGAGGCCCTCAAGGATTGTGCTAGTGACTAAAGAAGAATATTCTTCCGATGAAGTTGAAAGTTCTAGTGATGATGAAGAAGAAGAAAGCTCAAAGGAAGTGGCCACCATTGTCACTACCAACATTCCCTCTTCATCTCTCTTTGAATCCCCCAATGAGAATCCTCATATCAAGAATGCACATTGCTTCATGACAAGGTCCACCTTGGACAAGTTCGCCTAAATTTTACTATGTTTGTTTGAATTTGATTGCCAAGTTCATAGTTTTGCCTCGATACCCCCTTCTTCCTCCACGCACCACCAACAGACCGCCGAAAGCTCTGTCACCTCCACACTCCCCTTTTGAAAGAACATTTCATGATCTCTGAGGTTTTGTGTGTTTGTTAACAACACTGGTGACAATTTAACTATGTGTTAAGTGGATTACAGATAGAGAAAAGATATCACAGGTAAATCTCGACCCACTCAAAAAGGAAGAAAAGAAGAAGAAGCTGGTGGCTGTCCCTGGCCGGCACTACCGGTGACACAGGGTCGGCACTGCCGATGTGTGCACCCCGACACTGCCGGTGGTTTCCGGCCGGCACTGCCGGTGGTTGCACCTCGGCACTACCGGCGATTCTGGCCTGGCACTGCCGGCCTGCCTGTCGACCATCAGATTCAGAAAGTTGGCCGGCACTGTCGGCGTCTCAAGGCCGGCACTACCGGCGATTCTCCTCCAACGGGCAGAATGTTGGTGGGGTATAAATACCCCCCCTTCTCCTACCTTGGAAAGGTGCTCAAACCCTAAGAACTTCATCCACCATTGCCGAGCCACCAAGAACACCAAAATAGCCGGATCTCCTCCCTCAACCACCCAAATCCCTTGTGCTTTGGAGAATCGAAGGAGAAGACCCCGATCTACATCCTCACCGAAGCGTTTTTCATTTCCCCCTCATATGCTTGAGGGCCCCCTTGCTAGTGTTCCTCTTTGGATCCCTAGTTGATTGTTGTTGATGTATTGTTGTTGATTGTTGTGTTGTTACAGATTTGGGAGCCTCCAATTTGGTTGTGGATGTGTGCCCCAAGAACCTTGTAAAGGCCCAGTTTCCGCCTCGAGGAAATCCCTTTGTGGAAGTGGGCTAGGCCTTCGTGGCGTTGCTCACAAGAGATCTGAGTGAAGCCTTTGTGGCTGTTGGTTTGGCTTTCGTATCAACCACAGTCCTCCAAACGTAGACGTACCTTCTTGCAAAGGAAGGGAACTACGGGAATCATCTCCGTGTCTCTGCGTGCTCCACTCTCGGTTACCTCTATCCTATTCTATCTCTTATATATTGCGTAGCTATATCTTGCTTAGTTGTTAACCTTGTCATATAGGTAAATTCACTTAGTTGCATATCTAGAGAATTTACCTTTGTGTCAAGCCTAAATTGAAAAAGAACTAAAAATTGGTTAGCACCTATTCACTCCCCCCTCCCCCCGTCTAGGTGCGGCATACGATCCTTTCACCTTTCCGACGCGCGAAGATGGCCGAACGCTACCCCGACAGCGGTGCGGCGGCAAACGGGTTTGGCCGCCATTCCCTCCACAACTAGGATGCGCGCCTCCTCTACGAGGCCAACTATCCGGAGCCCCCCGATTTCCGCGGGCCGCCGTCCTGGCGGCTTAGCGTCAGCGGCGTCTACATCCCTCTGCCACTGGTGGGGACCGCCGCGCTCGACGAAGAGATCTAGGTCACCCTCGTCGTGATGTCAGACGAGGAGCGGGCCCTGTTGGAGCGCTTCCCCGAGAACCACACCGCCTTGGACGCATACTTCCACGAGGGCTATGAGCGGGAGCTGGCGTCCTACGAGGGCCCTCCACCGCTGCCGGCGAGGAACAACTCGAACGGCAGGCATCGCTGGTGGAGCGCCCCACGCCGCACCCTTGCTGCCGTCCTCGGCCACATCTAGGCGGGGAACTCCCCGTCCTGCAGATGCCCCAAAGGACTCCGATGTTGTTCTCCTGGCGTCGCAGGAACTCATGGATGCCACGGTGGATGGCATCTACGTCGTCATCCTCGGGGTCGGCATAGCGCTCCTTAGGCTCTGCGCCGCTAGCCACACCGACGACCCAACTCCGCGCTGTCAAGCCGGAGCACGTCTCGTCGCTACGCAACCAAGGCCGCGGCGGCGGGATAGTCATCCGCGAGAGGCAGGTACTATCGGCTCCGCGCGGTCATGACCACTTGGTCTGCGTCAAGTGCGAGCCGGAAGAAGTAGGCCACGCCGACGAGAGCCTATGGAAGCCGAAGAAGGAGTCCGCACTGGTGACCTCCCTCCTACGCCGAGGATGACGCAATCCTCGAGGCAGTGATGGCGCATTCGCTGAAAGATGTCGTCCCCGTCGACCTCCAGATGCCGATGGACGCGGCACTCGCCTGGTCCAAGGCGGGGTGGGAGAGGGAAGAGGCGGAGCGCCAGCAGCGGCTGCATGAGGAGGCCGAGGGAGGTACATCGCCTACTCCTCTACGCGTCCGGGCCCCAGGCCAGAGCAGCGGCCGCCAGCCACAGGCATCACCGCCGAAGGACGACGATAATTTCGACGACAGCGGCGACTACACGACGTTCTACCGTTATTTTGGCATGTAGAACACCGTTTTATTAGTTTTTTATGTACTGTATGTACGCTGATTTCGCATATATGTGCGAATTTGGCGAAAATTGACGAACTAGCCTATATTATGAATCCCTGTAAGTTTCACCAAAATTTTACTATGTTTGTTTGATTTGCCAAGCCGAAAGCTTCATCCATCTAGCCCTAACTAGCGCTGGATTTCGGCTTGGGAGCACCATCGAGTGGAGATGCTCTTAGCCTACTTGGCATTCAGCCGCACTAGTATAATTCAGATTTTGTTGCTATTTTTGTTGCTCTTCATCATTATAGGCACTAACCAGTTTGCATCTATCTTAACTTGCTGGCAACTAAAAACTATTTGTCCATCTAGTTAGTCAGATTGAAAAATGTGCACTGACATTTCATAAAAATTAACATCCCGATTGTCAGCAACAGAAGCATCTCATGTTAGCCAGGGAGCATATGCGAGTCCTACACAGGAATGCGCTGAACTTGGACAACCTTGCTCGAGCGGGAAAAGGAAGAAATCTCCGAGGGTGGTGAAGGGCAGAAGAGCTGCGCACAGACCTACGCCTTTAGGTAGCCGACCAGTAACCCGCCAAGACGGGCTCTTGGGAAGGTATCCCAATAAGATGCTTTTTTCAGAAATATTTGAGGGTTCGTTAGGCGGGGGTAGGTGGGATTCTTATCGGGCTTAGATCATCTCCAGCGGCGCGACATATTTTAATGTCCGCGAGCGTCCTTTTGCGTCGCGCTGCGGACGCAAAAATGATCGTTTTTGTCCGCGCGTCCGTTTGCGTCTGGGGTCTGCTCCAGCGGGGCGACCCATTTTTTTTCCTTTTTTCCTCTTCTCCATTTAAACATAGTTTCAAATATAACATTTTGAAACATGATTTTACACAAACTAACACATAGTTTGGAACTTGGTTTACACAAACTAACACATAGTTTGAACCATGGTCGACACAAATATATATATTTTTTAAAGAAGCCAGTTGTGTTGATTTCCGTATGTTCGCTGCCAAGAAAGAAAATTCAAGGGCACCCAATCACCCAAACTGGAAAATCCAGCGGGAGGAGATGGTGCCCTTGTTGGTTTTACCGATGAGGCTAACATCCAGAAACCTCGACTACTGGCTTCGTCTGGCCTGTAGCCAGATTCGCTGCAAAGAAAGAACATTCAATGTTCTAACTATCGGTGTCGGAGCCGGAGTTGTCGGTGTGGTAGTGCATGCGGCAGGCTGTGTCGTCGAACACCTTGACGATCATCTCGCTGTCCCCCTCGTAGAGGAAGGTGAGCTGGCAGCCGGGCTCGAGGTCGAGGTCACGGGCGAACTTGTCCCACCCCGTGTGCAGGTACATCTTGCCCTACCCGTCGAACGGGACCTCCACGGTCCAGCGGCAGAAGTTGCAGCTGGCCTCCCGTAGCTGCAAGTGCGCCGGCTCGACGCCGTCGACGAACTCGGCGAACTTGTCCGGTAGCCGCTTGATGGCGAGTGGGTCGTCGTCGATGCGGAGGAGGAACTCGAAGCAGCGCTCCTCCTGCGAGGACGAGGAGGGCGCATGCGAAGGCGAGCGTGGGGCTGTAGCTGCTCCACCACGGCGGCCCCTGTGGCACCCCGGACCAACTGTCCGAAATACCCGTTATGCATTCACTCATGATCCCATGATCAGTGTAACATGAGCACATAACCGAACTGATAAACAGAGTTACAACATCCATTACATAGTACCGAAATAATAAATAGTCTTACAAACGGTCTCATGACCAAGTCTTACACAAATGGCCACATCGGGCTGAAATCAAACATCCAAAAGCAGCGGATACAATCAACTTCGTCGGGCCCAAGTCATGCCTTAAACCCTACAGGCAGCTGACCGGGAAACGTCCTAAGTCGCATAGTCGTCCTGATAACCTCCATCATCTTCGAAATCCTCCTCATAGTCTGGCCAAGTAAATAGCCAGGGACAAAGCCGTGAGTACATTTTGAATTGTACTCGCAAACCATTTACAAAGTAACATATTTAAAGGGAACAAGGTACCGAGGATTAAACTAGGAGATCAAGAGGGAATATCTACTTTCATTTAAGAATATGTCATGTAGGAGAGAAGAAGTGTTTTGGTGGAGTTAGCATCTCAACTTCATGGGCGAAGGAGACACTCAAAGATTCATCTAAGACATCCCTACAAGAATTAATTTAAGAAGACTCTTCACGACATAAACACCTAGGAAGGGTAGACCCAGATTTTATTTCCTTTCCGACCATCTCATTATGGCCACCACTATTTTTCCAGTACTCCAAGTACCAACAGAAACATTTCCTTTCTTTGCAAAGCATTTCTAAAACAAAACTCAACACAGCTAAGCAACGGCCATCCCAACTGTCCATGACCGCGGACGCGGCTATTCAAATAGATTTGACTCTGCAGAGTTTGCACACTTTCCCCACAAGATCCGATAAATCCGCCGGGATCATCCCCGGTCCATCATACGAAAGTATGTGGGTCTCGGATAATCGGTCGAAACTTTTCGCTTAATCAAATTAGCAAGAGGTCCTACCCTATGGAGTATGTACCTCCCCGGCACCGTGGCAGCGCACCTCCATTTGAGCGTGGCTCCACCGCCAAGCCAGGAGACCCATAGTGTCTTCCGGACGGGTCAGCCCCGAAGGCCTCCCGTTATACTATTGTCCCAACCTTGACAACCCGGACTCGGGGGTAACCGTACCCTTGTATAGTTATGCGGTGCCTCAAGCTAAAGTGAACAAACGTCAAGTTAAGCCCCGTGCCCATGTTGGAGTAATGTGGTTGCGCGGGTTGGTTGTTCCGGGCGAATACATAGAACCATGTGTTGTTTTTCCCAAAACCAAGTTACCAAACTAACCTCTCCTTCAAAACCTCAATATTGTTTTCTTTAAACCTTTTCTCAAAGTTACACATGGGCAAGATCTCATCTTCCCAAGGTTTTTAAGAAAAACTTTTACAACAAGGTAAGACCTTGAGGGTTTTCCCAACCTAAAGTTTATGTGTGAACTAAGACGTACAATAGCATCAAGGTTGCCATCATACCATGAAGGGTGTAAACGACATCCATACTCACATTGAGCATGAATGGAGATAATCAAAAAGTGGAGCAATAATCATGATGTTAACCCAAAGTTTTTACTAGAATTAGGAGGTGTCAAATGCGTGAGATTTAATCCACATACTTAGAGTAAGTACGCGAATCTACCAAGAGGGAATAATTACATAATTGGCGGCAAGTATGTCCAAGAAGAGAATTATCCAACCGAACAACGCAAAGGATCAAGATGGGGAAGAATAAAAAGATCTCAACCAAGAACATAGATAATCAAGGAGTCAAAGTAAATGGCTTGCCTTGGCCGGCTAGTCCCTGGTCTTCTTCAACACCTTCTCCAAAATCCTCTCCTTCGGCTTCTCCCACGTTCGTATCTAGCGTCGCGAAAATAGAAGAGCAACATACAATCAACAATTAACTCAAAAAAAAACAAGTTTTTAAAAGAATATGGTAAAGCATGCAGGGGTGTATGTTGTATCAAAGTAAAAACATGCATTGGCCAAATTTATAAGAAAAGGGTTGGGGTGGGAAATTAAATAATAACAAGTTTTTAAAGAACAACATTTCATGTGACACACTAACTTTACAAACGGGCCAGAATTGTTTTCTACAGGGACCCATAGTATTTTTCTGAGATGGACAACATTAAAATAAGATCATCACAATTGGAATCAGTCAAAAATATTAATTCTACGATTTTAGGATTTTTGTGGAGTATGTAGAATACATAGAGCAAGTTTAATACATTAAAATTCGTATAAAAATCCTAAAAATATGGGGTCAGTGGCATGTGAAATATCTTGAAATTATCTTTCTAACGTCACTGGTTTCATTTGATTTCGAGTTGTAGAACTCTGGTTATAAGCAATTTAGTTCACTGGTTTTTAGATACAAAAACTGAAAAATTTAAACAGATTTTCAAACGAAAAACTGGGCGGGAAGGAGTTGGGCCGAGTTTGTGAAGGAAACGGGCCGTGCGGTGGGCCGGCCCAGGGGAGTGTCCACGCGGGCAGAGAGAAAAAAGAAAAAATAAAAAATAAAAGAAAAGGGGGAGGCCCGCAGTGGGCCAGGCCTGCATGGGCAGCATGGCCACGCTGGCCTGCAAGGCCCATGCGGCCCTAGGATGTCGATCCGATGGCCAGAGGCCATCGTCGTCCTCACGTCGCCAGCAGGGACGCGGGCGGCGGCGAAACGCCCAGGCGGAGGCCGGGAACTTACCGGCGAGGGGCGGAGTTCGTCGGCGGGGGCTTGGGCGGTCTCTGGCGTGGCAGAACTTGGCTGGAACGAGCTCGGCGGCGCTTCTCTCCTCCTCCCTGGCTCCTTCCGGCGTTGGCGCTCCCGCGGTGCTTCACGGGAAGAGCTTCGCGACGGCGTTCCTCGGCAGGGCTGGGGAGGAAAAATGGAGCAGGGTGACGGTGCTTGGTCGACCAGGGGCGGGTGAAAGGAATAGAGGGAGAGAGGGGCGTCGACGGCGGTGGTTCGGCGACCTTGGCGTGATCGGGCAGGGCTCCGCCGGGGGAGGGGGCAGCAGCCCAGAGCAGCGCCCCGGGCGCTCTCTGGAGCGTATGGGGAGGTGGGGAAGAAGTGGGGCGGTGTGAGGGTGGAGGAGGGGTGCGGTGCCCCTTTATATAGGCGGGGCAGGGCAACGGGCGGGAGGCGGACGGTGGCGTCGGCCAATCCAGCGTGGGGGACAGCAGCAGCGAGCGGGAGGGAGTCGAGGGGGCGCGCGGGGCCTCGAGGAGTTAGGGAGGTATACGAGGCGTCTGGCGCGTTTCCGAGGCGAGAGCGGGCGTCGAGGCGTCGCCGCTCGCCTGGTGACTGCACGCGCGTGCGCGGGAGGATGTCCAGGGCGTGCACGTCCGTGGCCAGGATTCTGGTGGGCTTTGTGGCTGGCCTTGGGCCGAGTTGGAGGGGAAAGGGGAGTCCAGGGAGGGTCCAAGGTGTGGGGTGCGGGCCAGGTTGTTGGCAAAGAAAAGGGGTGGGGTGAAGGCATCATGGCCCGGCCAAAACAAGAGAGAAAGGGGGAGTGGGGTAGGAAGAGGGGGTAGTGTCCCCTTAGGGTTTGCAAAAAGAGAGAGAAGAAAGGGGTACAAAAATGGAGGGGTCATGGCCACGGCCATATGAGAGAAATGTGCAAAGAAAAGAGAGGGGGAAGTGTTCCCCCTTCCTAGGGTTTTCTCCAAAAGAGAGAAAGAGTGGGTGTCATGGTGAGTGGAGAGAGGGGAGATGTCATGCTAATGCATGTGCACACATGCACCCAAATTTTTGATGAAGAGGGAAATTTGTTCTTAAAGAGAGAAGTTGGGTGTGGGGTGTTTCACAATTGGTGTCAAGAAGAGTTTTTCCCCTTTTTAATTTTTGGTACACAAACTTGTTACTAGGGGTTTTAGTGTGAGAAGTTGTTTATTCACACTTACTACCAACAATCTAAACAAAACTACAAGCTATGCACACTAGGTAGCAAGATATATAAAAGTTTTTGTTGGCCCAAAATTTTAAAACTAGAAAATATGCAGGGTTTGAAAAGCGGGTTGTGACAGACCTTCCCCCCTTAAAAGAATCTCATCCCGAGATTCCGGATCTAAGAGCTGAAGAGATAAGGGAACTCGCTCCGAAGATAATCCTCTCGTTCCCAGGTGGCTTCCTCCTCAGAATGATTACTCCACTAGACCTTGAAAAACTTGATCTTTCTTCTGCGAGTGACTCTTACGGCCTCTTCCAGGATTCGAAGTGGTTTCTCGCGGTAGGTTAAATCCTGGTTTAGGTTGATAGAGCGGTGGTCGATGTTCTTGAACACTTCGGGCTTATCAGGCACTTGGAGGCATTTCCGGAGTTGGGAGACATGGAAGACATCATGAAACTCTGACAGTTCTGCGGGTAGCTCCAATTGATATGAGACTTCTCCGCGGCGACCAAGGACCTTGAAAGGACCAATGTACCTTGGTGCCAACTTGCCCTTGACATGGAAACGTTGCATTCCTTTGAGAGGGGTGACACGGAGGTACGCAAAGTCTCCGCTGTTGAATGTCACATCACGGCGTTTGGGGTCGGCGTAGCTCTTCTGGCGAGATTGAGCAGCCTTCAAGCGATCTCGGATAAGTTGAACTTGTTCTTCTGCTTCACGAAGTATATCAGGTCCGAACACTTGACTTTCTCCAGTCTCGGACCAATTGAGAGGGGTGCGACACTTGCGCCCATAGAGTGCTTCAAAAGGCGCCATTTGGAGGCTGGCTTGATAGCTATTGTTGTAAGAGAACTCGGCGAAAGGCAGACAATTCTCCCATTTGGTTCCGTAAGCTAGAACACAGGCGCGGAGCATATCCTCCAAAATCTGATTCACCCGCTCCGTCTGTCCACCTGTCTGCGGATGATAAGCAGTACTAAAGGAGAGCTTGGTTCCCAGAGCTTCATGTAGCTTTTTCCAGAATCGAGAAGTGAATTGGGGTCCTCGGTCAGAAACAATGTTCTTGGGTACACCATGCAGACTAACAATCCGTGATACGTAGAGGTCGGCTAGCTCTCGGCCATTGTACGTGGTCTTGACCGGAATAAAGTGGGCGACCTTGGTAAGGCGATCCACAATTACCCATATGGAATCGTGTCCGCGGCTTGACCGTGGGAGTCCAGTGATAAAATCCATTCCCACTTCGTCCCATTTCCATACGGGAACTTGCAGAGGTTGGAGTAATCCAGCTGGGCGTTGATGTTCGGCTTTAACTCGTTGACAAACGTCACATCTTGCAATGAAGAAGGCAATGTCACGTTTCATTCCGTGCCACCAGAAAGTCTCCTTGAGATCCTGGTACATCTTTGATCCTCCAGGGTGAATGGAGTAAGGAGTATTATGAGCTTCCTCCATAATCAGGTTCTTCAGTTCAGGGATAGTTGGTACACAAAGACGTCCATTGTACCACAAGATTCCTTCTCCGTCCACGGAAAATCCAGCTACTTCCTCTTTGTCCATACGGCGTTTGATACCTTCAATACTCTCATGATCTTTCTGAGCTTCCTTGATTTGATCCCGGAGAGTCGGTTTAACTTCCAAAGTGGCTAGAAAACCATGGCTAACGAGTTCCAGGCCGAACTCTTCAAACTCTTGGTATAGCATCGGTTGTTCCACTTTGAGACGGGCATTCAGCGAGCATGGTTCTCGACTAAGGGCGTCGGCGACTACATTCGCCTTTCCAGGGTGATAGTGAATACTCAGATCATAGTCCTTTATCAGCTCTATCCACCTTCTTTGTCGCATATTCAGCTCCCTCTGAGTGAATATATACTTGAGGCTCTTGTGGTCGGTGTAAATGTCACACTGATTCCCGATGAGATAATGTCGCCAAGTCTTGAGTGCATGAACTACGGCAGCTAATTCCAGGTCATGGGTTGGGTAGTTCATTTCATGTGGCCGCAGCTGTCGAGAGAGGTAGGCGATAACCTTCCCTTCTTGCATCAGAACACTTCCAAGTCCGAGCTTGGAAGCGTCGCAATAGATTACAAAGTCCTTGGTGACATCCGGCATGGTGAGGATGGGGGCGGACACAAGACGCTTCTTGAGTTCTTGAAAACTGGCTTCACATTGTTCTGTCCATTCAAATTTCTTACCCTTCTTGAGCAACATGGTCATGGGCTTGGCGATACTGGAGAACCCTTCTACAAACTTACGGTAGTAGCCTGCCAATCCGAGGAAGGACCTCACCTCGGTTGGGTTAGTTGGCGGCTTCCGATCCATGATAGACTTGATGAGAGAGGGGTCGACGGAAACTCCTCCAGCGGACAGAACATGGCCAAGAAATCCAACTTCCTTGAGCCAAAACTGACATTTGCTAAATTTAGCATAGAGTTGGTGCTTTCTCAAGGTTCCCAAAACGAGTCGTAGGTGCTCCTCATGTTCTTCTTCACTCTTCGAGTAGACTAAGATGTCATCGATAAATACTACGACGAACTTGTCGAGGTAATCCATGAAGACCTTGTTCATGAGATTCATGAAGTAGGCGGGAGCATTGGTTAAGCCAAAAGACATTACGGTGTACTCAAACAATCCGTAACGGGTGGTGAAAGCTGTTTTGGGGATATCCGACTCGCGTACTTTGAGCTGATGGTAACCAGTACGGAGGTCGATTTTGGAGAAAACTCGGGCTCCATTCATTTGATCAAATAGATCTTCGATCTTGGGAAGGGGATACTTGTTCTTGATGGTTACATCATTGAGCTTTCGGTAATCCACGCACAGGCGGATGGTACCGTCTCGCTTGTCCACAAATATCACGGGAGATCCCCATGGTGAGGCACTAGGTCGGATTAGACCTTTGCTCAGCATATCATCCAATTGTTTCTTGAGTTCTATCAGCTCTTGGGGGTTCATGCGATAAGGCCTCTGTGCTATGGGTGCTGTTCCAGGGATAAGTTCAATGATGAACTCGATATCCCTATCAGGGGGCATACCGGGCAACTCTTCTGGGAAAACATCTGGATACTCACAAACGATTGGGACAAGATCGATGGGGGTTCCAGCGACACTTTGCTTACAGAAGGCTTTAGATGAAGGCATAGTGGCGGTGTATTTTATTTGGATTCCTTCGCTATTGGTTAAGGTGATAGACTTATGGGCACAGTCAATGTGGCCTTGGTATTTAGTCATCCAATCCATTCCCAGAATTACTTCCAATCCTTGGGCTCCTAGGACGATGAGGTCGGCTTGGAAGGGAACACCTAGGATTTCTACCGGAACTTGTTTACAAGATAAGCGAGTTTTAGCGGTGGATCCTGGTATTTGAACTAACATGAGTCTATCCATTAGGGTGGGTGTCATATTGCTTTTCTTGACAAAGGTTTCGGTAACAAAGGAATGAGATGCACCGGAATCAAAAAGAACTTTGGCGGGGGTGGAGTGGACTAGGAACGTACCCAGCACAATGTCAGGAGATTCTTCAGCTTCTTCGGCATTGGCATGATTCAGGTGTCCTCTAACAGTATTAGCCTGCTTCTTAGGTGGGGGCTTCCTTCCGGTTGCAGCACGAGCTTGGCCTTGATTGGGTCTTGGCGCATTGGGGCGTTGAGCCGGGTTCATCTTAGAGGGGCACTCACGAGAGAAATGTCCAGGCTGTCCACAAGCGAAACACCCTTCTCCTTGAGGGCGAGCATTCGGGTTGTTGCGGGGGTTGTTGTTGAAGTTTCCTCCTCCAGTACGAGGCTGCACATTCTGGCGGTTGGTGTTGTTGTTGGAGGGACGATAAGCAGGGGCTGGCGCTCGCTGAGGCTGGGGCGCCGGCCTTGGTGGAGGCTGGCCGCGGAACCTAGCATTGCTGGGTCCACTCTGCTGTTGCTGCTGCATCTTGCGCTTGCGGGTTTCATAGGCTGCCTTGCGCTTGGACTCTACCATGATGGCGGCATCCACCAGAGTTTCCAGATCAGGGTAAGGAACGGCCACGAGAATACTCTGAATCTCTTCATGAAGACCATTAAGGAAGCGGTCCCTCTTCTTCTCATCGGTATCAGTGTCCTGAGGTGCATATCTAGCCAAGGTGTTGAACTTGTCCAGGTAATCAATCACACTACCATTGTTCTGCTTAAGTTGAAGAACTCATCTCTCTTGATCTTGATTAATCCAGAAGGGATGTGGGCTTTGCGGAACTTAGTGGTAAATTCCTCCCAAGTGATCACATGGTCAGCAGCTTGCATTGCCTTGATATTCTCCCACCAAGCTCTTGCGGGTCCGGCGAGAAAGCGAGTTGCAAGGACCACCTTCTCATTCTCGCCTACGGCCGCGACTTCCAGATTGTTCTCGATTGTACGGAGCCAATCGTCCGCATCAAGAGGGGCGGTGCACTTGGTGAATACCGGTGGATTAGTATTCTGGAAGTCCCTAAGCTTGGATCTTGGGCCGTCTTCACCATCTCCTCCATTGTTGTTGTTTCCTGCGGCAAGCTGCGCAATGTTCTGCAGAGCCGCAATGTTTGCTTGGCTTTCAGCGCGGGCGGCTTGACGGTCTTCCATAAGGATGCGAAGGATTTGAGCCATATTGGGTTCAGGTGGAGGTGGTGGAGGGTCGTTCTGGTGCGCGCCTCGGCGAGTGTCAACCATCTGATAAGATGAAGACATAAGACAAAAGGGAACCACTTTGATAGGCGAGTTCCTACTAAGGGGAAGGGGTGTCATGATGCATAAAGACTTGGTGAAAAACAAACTTGAAAGATAAAGAAAGCATGAAAACCAAAAGCAACCAACATCATAACATAAATATCACCAAAAGCTCAAAGTTCACCACATCAAGGTCACCATAGGACCAACATCGTTCTACGCGATTACATCAGGGACATCATAACATAACATAGCTAGCGATAGTGCGGTGCTCAAACTAGTCGTCGTCAAGGATGATGGTGTCATCCTTGGTCGGCGGCTCCTCAAACGGCAGCTCCTCGGGGTCTTCCTCCTCAGATGACTCGCGAGGGGTAGGGGGTGCTGGCTCTTCGGGCTCATCATTGATGAAATCCATATCATCCTCATCTTCCTCTTCGGATGGGTTGTTCCAATCATATCCTTCCTCATCCATGTAATCATCATCATCACTAAGGAGGGCAGCGTTCTCCTTGCGGAGATCCTCGCCATCATCCTCCAGCTCCTCTATCTTGGTCTCGGCCTCGCGGAGCGCCGTCTTAAGGTGAGTCACCTTCACCTTAAGCATGTACTTGGCCTCTCTTGCCCGGAGCTTGAGCTTCCGCTGGCGGCGAGCCCTCCGCTTCATCTCCTCAAGGTCTTTCTTGACCTCGCCCAACTCATTCATCAGCATCTCTTTCTCCATCCTGCAGATGTCGAGGCTGTTCTGAGTCTTGCCGAGGAGGAACTCCATCTGGCCAGCGTGACGACCGAGGGGGCAAACATAAGGCACAATGGTGGGAAGGCCCTCCTCGTCACGCCGCCCAAAGTGAGCGTAAGGGAGATACTTCTCCACGAGCTCCGCGCGGTGGTGGAACGCGAGGCGAGCAAGGGCTGCCTGGAGCGCGCGAACCAAACCATCCTCCCAAGTGCGCTCGAACAGCTGGATCTCGAACTCCGGGAGCTGCTTGACATGGGAGCCCCGGATGGTGCAGACGATCATCCAGGACAAGTCCTCGTTCTCGATATCGTTATCTGTCCGCCCTTCACCTCGGGGCGGAGGCGACCGACGGTGTTACAAACGTCGATCAGGGCGGTCTCGAAGAGGAACAAAGGCTGCGACTCTCCCACCTGACGGCTCCGAGTGTACATAACTTCCTCCATCTACACAAAATTTTAGGGTTAATACAAGTAGTAATATGACAAGTGTGCAAAATTTTAAGGTACATAATATAAAACAGTTTAAGATTAATGCAAGTAGTTTATATCTAAGGAGAAAAATTTAGGGGAGAGACTAGGCATTCTTTCAGCTTAGAGTCATCTCGTTTTTGATATTGAAAAAATAGTTTTATTCTAGCCTTAACGTCCATGCTAACTAAGGCTTTCCCTAGAGTCAGGATGGCTCTGATACCAGCTCTGTGGCACCCCGGACCAACTGTCCGAAATACCCGTTATGCATTCACTCATGATCCCATGATCAGTGTAACATGAGCACATAACCGAACTGATAAACAGAGTTACAACATCCATTACATAGTACCGAAATAATAAATAGTCTTACAAACGGTCTCATGACCAAGTCTTACACAAATGGCCACATCGGGCTGAAATCAAACATCCAAAAGCAGCGGATACAATCAACTTCGTCGGGCCCAAGTCATGCCTTAAACCCTACAGGCAGCTGACCGGGAAACGTCCTAAGTCGCATAGTCGTCCTGATAACCTCCATCATCTTCGAAATCCTCCTCATAGTCTGGCCAAGTAAATAGCCAGGGACAAAGCCGTGAGTACATTTTGAATTGTACTCGCAAACCATTTACAAAGTAACATATTTAAAGGGAACAAGGTACCGAGGATTAAACTAGGAGATCAAGAGGGAATATCTACTTTCATTTAAGAATATGTCATGTAGGAGAGAAGAAGTGTTTTGGTGGAGTTAGCATCTCAACTTCATGGGCGAAGGAGACACTCAAAGATTCATCTAAGACATCCCTACAAGAATTAATTTAAGAAGACTCTTCACGACATAAACACCTAGGAAGGGTAGACCCAGATTTTATTTCCTTTCCGACCATCTCATTATGGCCACCACTATTTTTCCAGTACTCCAAGTACCAACAGAAAAATTTCCTTTCTTTGCAAAGCATTTCTAAAACAAAACTCAACACAGCTAAGCAACGGCCATCTCAACTGTCCATGACCGCGGACGCGGCTATTCGAATAGATTTGACTCTGCAGAGTTTGCACACTTTCCCCACAAGATCCGATAAATCCGCCGGGATCATCCCCGGTCCATCATACGAAAGTATGTGGGTCTCGGATAATCGGTCGAAACTTTTCGCTTAATCAAATTAGCAAGAGGTCCTACCCTATGGAGTATGTACCTCCCCGGCACCGTGGCAGCACACCTCCATTTGAGCGTGGCTCCACCGCCAAGCCAGGAGACCCATAGTGTCTTCCAGACGGGTCAGCCCCGAAGGCCTCCCGTTATACTATTGTCCCAACCTTGACAACCCGGACTCGGGGGTAACCGTACCCTTGTATAGTTATGCGGTGCCTCAAGCTAAAGTGAACAAACGTCAAGTTAAGCCCCGTGCCCATGTTGGAGTAATGTGGTTGCGCGGGTTGGTTGTTCCGGGCGAATACATAGAACCATGTGTTGTTTTTCCCAAAACCAAGTTACCAAACTAACCTCTCCTTCAAAACCTCAATATTGTTTTCTTTAAACCTTTTCTCAAAGTTACACATGGGCAAGATCTCATCTTCCCAAGGTTTTTAAGAAAAACTTTTACAACAAGGTAAGACCTTGAGGGTTTTCCCAACCTAAAGTTTATGTGTGAACTAAGACGTACAATAGCATCAAGGTTGCCATCATACCATGAAGGGTGTAAACGACATCCATACTCACATTGAGCATGAATGGAGATAATCAAAAAGTGGAGCAATAATCATGATGTTAACCCAAAGTTTTTACTAGAATTAGGAGGTGTCAAATGCGTGAGATTTAATCCACATACTTAGAGTAAGTACGCGAATCTACCAAGAGGGAATAATTACATACTTGGCGGCAAGTATGTCCAAGAAGAGAATTATCCAACCAAAAAACGCAAAGGATCAAGATGGGGAAGAATAAAAAGATCTCAACCAAGAACATAGATAATCAAGGAGTCAAAGTAAATGGCTTGCCTTGGCCGGCTAGTCCCTGGTCTTCTTCAACACCTTCTCCAAAATCCTCTCCTTCGGCTTCTCCCACGTTCGTATCTAGCGTCGCGAAAATAGAAGAGCAACATACAATCAACAATTAACTCAAAAAAAAACAAGTTTTTAAAAGAATATGGTAAAGCATGCAGGGGTGTATGTTGTATCAAAGTAAAAACATGCATTGGCCAAATTTATAAGAAAAGGGTTGGGGTGGGAAATTAAATAATAACAAGTTTTTAAAGAACAACATTTCATGTGACACACTAACTTTACAAATGGGCCAGAATTGTTTTCTACAGGGACCCATAGTATTTTTCTGAGATGGACAACATTAAAATAAGATCATCACAATTGGAATCAGTCAAAAATATTAATTCTACGATTTTAGGATTTTTGTGGAGTATGTAGAATACATAGAGCAAGTTTAATACATTAAAATTCGTATAAAAATCCTAAAAATATGGGGTCAGTGGCATGTGAAAGATCTTGAAATTATCTTTCTAACGTCACTGGTTTCATTTGATTTCGAGTTGTAGAACTCTGGTTATAAGCAATTTAGTTCACTGGTTTTTAGATACAAAAACTGAAAAATTTAAACAGATTTTCAAACGAAAAACTGGGCGGGAAGGAGTTGGGCCGAGTTTGTGAAGGAAACGGGCCGTGCGGTGGGTGATGACCCACAAGTATAGGGGATCGCAACAGTCTTCGAGGGAAGTAAAACCCAATTTATTGATTCGACACAAGGGGAGACAAAGAACACTTGGAAGCCTTAACAGCGGAGTTGTCAATTCAGCCGCACTGAAACAGACTTGCTCGCAAGAGTTTATCAGTAGTAACAGTTTTATAGCAGTAGCAGTAGTGAAATAACAGTAGCAGAGTAACAGAGACAGCAGTAGTGATTTTAGTAAACAGCAGGATTAAAATACTGTAGGCACGGGCACGGATGATGGGCGTTGCATGGATGAGAGAAACTCATGTAACAATCATAGCAGGGCATTTGCAGATAATAATAAAATGGTGTCCAAGTACAAAGCAATCAATAGGCATGTGTTCCATATATAGTCGTGCGTGCTCGCAATGAGAAACTTGCACAACATCTTTTGTCCTACCAGCCGGTGGCAGCCGGGCCTCAAGGGAAACTACTGGATATTAAGGTACTCCTTTTAATAGAGTACCGGAGCAAAGCATTAACACTCCGTGAACACATGTGATCCTCACATCGCTACCATTCCCTCCGGTTGTCCCGATTTCTGTCACTTCGGGGCCATCGGTTCCGGACAGCGACATGTGTATACAACTTATAGATAAGACCATAAACAATGATTATCTTCATGAAACAATAACATGTTCAGATCTGAGATCATGGCACTCGGGCCCTAGTGACAAGCATTAAGCATAACAAGTTGCAACAATATCATCAAAGTACCAATTACGGACACTAGGCACTATGCCCTAACAATCTTATGCTATTACATGACCAATCTCATCCAATCCCTACCATCCCCTTCGGCCTACAGCGGGGGAATTACTCACACATGGATGGGGGAAACATGGCTGGTTGATGTAGAGGCGTTGGCGGTGATGGCGGCGATGATCTCCTCCAATTCCCCGTCCCGGCGGAGTGCCAGAACGGAGACTTCTGGCTCCCGCGACGGAGTTTCGCGATGTGGCGGCGTTCTGGAGGGTTTCTGGCGACTTCGACTTCTCTCCGTGCATTTTTAGGTCGAGGCCGATAAGTAGTCCGAAGGAGGGCGTCGGAGGCCAGCCGAGGGGGCCACACCACAGGGCCGCGCGGGCCCCCCCTGGGCCGCGCCGCCCTATGGTGTGGGGCCCTCGGGCCTCCACCTCAATTGTCCTTCTGGCTCCGTTAGTTTCCTGGGAAAATAGGGCCTTCTGCATAAATTCCGAGGATTTTCCCGAAAGTTGGATTTCTGCACAAAAACGAGACACCAGAGCAGTTCTGCTGAAAACAGCGTTAGTCCGTGTTAGTTGTATCCAAAATACACAAATTAGAGGCAAAACAATAGCAAAAGTGTTCAGGAAAGTAGATACGTTTTGGACGTATCAACTCCCCCCAAGCTTAGCTTATTGCTTGTCCTCAAGCAATTCAGTTAACAACTGAGCGATAAAAGAACTTTCATGAACACATTTGCTCATATGATGTATATATTCTCATGCTATGGCTAATACTTAAGCAGTTCATAATGAGATACATGCAAATAAGATCATCTAACAGCTATGTCAATCATGGAGAGGTACCAACAATTAATAATAAGCATCATGAATCATGTATATAAGCAGGATTGCAATGTTCATAAGAGAGTATGATAAAGTGGTATCTCGCTTGCCTGTATTTGATTGGCAAAACATAAATGCCCGGGCACCTCTGGAGTTCATAGAAAGACTAGAAGTAGTGATTGTCAAAAGATAAATGCATCAAAGTTATACCACAATCAATCATATTTTGAGACAAGCTTATTGTACTAAGAATGACAGTTGTGCTCTCAAGATAGTGCTCAAAGAAATAATGGAGACACAACATAAAAGTAAAAGATTGACCCTTCGCAGAGGGAAGCAGGGATTAACATGCGCTAGAGCTTTTTATTTTTATAAAGACAGGAGTAAAATTATTTTGAGAGGTGTTTGTTGTTGTCAACGAATGGTAATGGGTACACTAACTACCTCGCCAACCGGACTTTCAAGAGCGGCTCCCATGAATTATTGCATATTTATTTGGCACTCCTTCCAACCTTTCTTACACAAACCATGGCTAACCGAATCCTCGGGTGCCTGCCAACAATCTCATACCATGAAGGAGTGCCTTTTCATTTTATTTTTATTATGATGATGACACTCCCCCCAACCTTTGCTTACACAAGCCATGGCTAACCGAATCCTTCGGGTGCCGTCCAACAATCACAAACCATGGAGGAGTGTCTATTTAAGTTAATTAATTCGGGACTGGGAATCCCATTGCCAGCTCTTTTTACAAAATTATTGGATAAGCGGATGTGCCACTAGTCCATATGAGAGTCCGTCAAAAGTAAATGACAAGGTTGAAAGCTAAACACCACATACTTCCTCATGAGCTATGAAACATAAACACAAATTGAGAAGCATTTTGAAGGTTTTAAAGGTAGCGCATGAGAATTTACTTGGAATGGTTTGAAATGCCATGCATAGGTATTTATGGTGGACACTTTGGAATAACTTGGTTTTCATGTGTTTGGAAGCACGAGCAGCGTTCCTGCTCAGTACAAGTGAAGGCTAGCAATAGACTAGGGAGCGACAAATCAAGAGAGCAGTAACTGTCATAATCATGCTTGCGGCAAAATATATTAACGGAGGCATAAAAGTGATACAAGAACTCTAAAGCAATATAAATCATCGAGGCTTAATTGACTTTTTGTTCAGTCATATGCATGCGTGAGCATGTGCCAAGTCGATATAAATGAATTATTCAGAGGAGGATACCACAATGCCATACTTACTTATGAATAAAACAATGCAAGCAAACATCCATGACATGCTACTCATATTAATAGATTGGAGCTAAACATGAGAGATCATAAACTACTAGACTTTCTCAAATAACATATACCTCACATGAACCAACTAAGCATGCTCACATGGATGAGTATATGTATAAAAATGAAAACAAATAGAGTTCATACCAGCCTCTCACCACAATCAGATTGTCGTAGATCGTCATTATTGCCTTTTCACTTGTGCAGCTTGGATAATATGAAATGAAAACCACGCTCCAGCCACCGAAGACCATTGAACTCATAAAGAACTTTACAAACCAAAGAAGAACAGCAAATATTTTTGGTGTTTTCGAATTAGAAACAAGAACAAAAAGAAACAAACAAACAAAGTAAAATCTTTTTGGGTTTTCTTATAGCAAACTAGCAATAGCAAATAAAGCGAAACAAATGCAAGAAACCAAAGCAAACAAATGGTGAAGAGAAACAACAGAAATATTTTTGGTCTTTTTGTGTTTTGGGAAGGAAACAAAGCAAGAACAAGAAATAGCAAATTAAAAGAAACACAGAAAAGCGAGATGGCAGAAATCTGCCAAAACCTGACAGCAGTACAGAAATCGATTTTTACAAAAATCTTACGTTGCTCAGATCGAAAAGTGTTCAACTAATGAAAGTTAGATAACAACCTGGGGAACCTGCACAAAAATTGGCAGCTCAAAATGATGCTCTGGCTATTTTTGAGAATTTTTACGGTAACGTTCCAGAATCTGTTTTCAGGCAGCACTTCCCCAAATATTATCTTCTTCTCATTAGAAAACCACTCAAACGAACAAAACAAGTATGTGCAAGTATCCAGCAACCATAATATGCAAAGAATGAGTGATGCCGGTATACCTCCCCCCAAGCTTAGGCTTTTGGCCTAAGTGGAGTTCAATCCCATCGATCCCATGAGGTAGTGTCTCCGTAATATGACGAAGATGGGTCGTATTCCGGGTATGTGCTAGAAGAAGCACCCGGATATGTGACGGTGTGGTCGTAGGAGGCCCCGGCGTCCTCGGAGTCATGTTGCTGGTGGAAGTCTTTTATCTTCAAATGCTCATCCACTTCCTCCTTAGTGCACGACCATGATTGCCTGTCAATACTTAACAAACCTAGTTGGGGAAGAGGAATTTCTTTCTCATCCCCGTCAGAAAACAACATTCTATACACCATATTATCTAAAGTAGAGTCAGTGGTAACAAAATGATGACTCTTCATAGCAACAATATCAAGTTTCCTAGGGGCCAATGGCACATCATTAGGATCAATAGGAAGATTAAGATATGTTAAAACACGCAGTGCGATAGTTCCTCCAAAAATAGGCCCCCTGGTAGTCAGGCGGCGAGCAATAAGAGCACCAAGGTGATAAGATGTCTGACCAGTAAGTGCAATATTCAAGAAAGCAAGATGGTAACTAGAAATGTTGCTAGTGTTCTCCCTACCAAGAATGCTAGTAGCAATGTAGTATGCAAAATACTTAATGGCGGGGAGTTGAATGTTCCTTATCTTGCCCCGCTGAATGGTGCGACAATCATCATCGGTGATCCCTCGGTAGAGATCCAACAAGTCCCGGGGGTTGTCATCAATCCTACTTGCTGTACCTACAGGGGCAATATCCAAGGCACGACAAAAATCCTTCAATAGCATAGTAACAGGATTACCATAGATCCTGAATGCAACCGTTGGCTCATATTGTTTGTTGTTGAACTGGAAACTCTCGACGAATATTTTGGTGAGCAAGTAGTATTGCTCCCTTTCATCTCCCATATAGGTGGTTAACCCCGCCCTGTTGACAAGGGTTAAGAAATCCTCCAATATCCCTGCATTCCTTAGAAAATCATAGCATGGAAAAGTAGAAGCATTAGGAGGCCCGTTGTCCTCTTCGGGCGCGAAGCTAGGCGCGATGATGTCTTCATTGTATGATCGCCTAATCCGGGTGGCGGCCCTAGAAGGCCTCCCGGTGCTGGTTGTCCCTTTCTTGAACAACTCTCCAAAGCTGAACTTCTTCATAGCTTCTCTGAAATTTTCAACAAATGATATAAAAATTTGATTTGGTGACATATAATTGAGGGAAACTACCATAGGAACTTGCTAGAGTACTAATCATGCATCAAAACTAGTTTCTACCACTTAGAACAAGCATGCAAGCTCACTAAACATGTTACCTACAGCAGCAAAATATTCAAGATATACTCAACCAAACGAAATTCTACTTGGATGGGTGGAGGAGTCACATACCGAAGAGCAAATGTGCCAAATTTCAGACAGAAATCTGGGCTGAGCAAAGAGATCGAGAAATCTGGAGCTCTGGAGCAAAAACGTGAGTGAGAGGAACTTGGTACGAATTTTTTCGGGAGAGAGAAGGTGCTGGGAGAAAGAGATGACAAAGTGGGGCAAAGGGGGGCCCACACCACATGGTGGCGCGGCCACCTCCTTGGCCGCGCCGGCCTGTGGTTTGGCGCCCTCTGGTGCCCCACAGGTCATCCTCTGGTGCTCCCAGGTGCCTCGTCGAAAAATAGGACCAACGGTATAATTTTTGTGAATTTTTGAAAACTTTGAAAAATGCACATTTCTGGGTATTTAGTTTATTATTACTGGCCAGGAAAAATTTCGAAATCTTCAAATAACTAAAGAACTTTGCAAATTAAAAGTGCTACAACAACTAGAGCAAGTGGAGGAAGAAAAATATGTTGTTTACCTCCTCTATGCATATAAAAAGTATCCGTTAACAAGGTTGATCAAGTCTTGTCACCAAATAACTTTTTCATAGCATAAGAAGAAATAAACCTCAAATCAATCATGTTACCTTGAATTGTATTGATATGGATCCAATCACGAGAGTTTGATATTCTTCCTTAGGCTCATATATAGGACAATCAATAGTTCCCACTTTGATAGTTCTCACATTAGAAATAGTATTAACTCCACACGCTTTCTCAATCCTCTTGGGAAAATAAACGGTATGCTCCCTATCATCAACATTGAAAGTAACCTTTCCTTTGTTGCAATCAATAACAGCCCCTGCGGTGTTAAGAAAAGGTCTCTCAAGAATAATAGACATATTATCATCTTCAGGCATTTCCAACACAACAAAATCAGTTAATATCAAGCAGTTAGTAGTAACTTGAACAGGAACATTCTCACATATACCAACAGGAATAGCAGTAGATTTATCGGCCATTTGCAAAGATATATCAGTAGGTATCAACTTATCTAAGTAAAGTCTCTTATAAAGAGAAAAAGGCATAACACTAACTCCGGCTCCCAAGTCACATAGAGCAGTTTTAACATAATTATTCTTAATAGAACAAGGAATAGTAGGTATACCTGGGTCGCCCAACTTCTTTGGAATTTTGCCATTGAAAGAGTAATTAGCAAGCATAGTGGAAATTTCCTCATTGGGGATTTTCCTTTTGTTAGTAACAATATCTTTCATATACTTTGAATAAGGAGGCAATTTAATAGCATCGATCAAAGGGATTTGCAAGAATAAAGGTTTCATCCAATCGCAAAATTTATTATAGTGTTCTTCTTCCTTTGATTTTAGTTTCTTAGCAGGAAAAGGCATTTGCTTTTGCACCCAAGGTTCTCTTTCATTACCATGTTTCTCAGCAATAAAATCTTCTTTAGTGTACTTTTTATTTTTAGCATGCTTTTCAGGTCCTTCTTCAACCTCTTCTTTATCAGGAGTATCATTCTTATCATTATCATGTTCATTATCATGTTCATTACCACTTTCAGTTTCAGCATCAGAAATAGAAATACTATTAGGATCATTAACAGGTTCAGAGGATTCTACGACATTTTTATGTTTCTTCTTCTTTTTCTTCCTAGAATGAGCACTAGGTTCAATGCGTTGAGAATCTTGTTCAATTCTTTTGGGATGCCCTTCAGGATATAGAGGATCCTGGGTAGAGACACCACCTCTAGTTGTTACTTCATAAGCATGTTTCTCTTTAGAATTATTCCCTAACAAGTCATTTTGCACTTTAGTGAGTTGATCAATTTGAGTTTGAATCATATGAAAATGTTTAACAAGCATCTTAACATCATTGGAGGTTCTCTCCACAATATCATGCAATTCACTAATAGCTCGAGAATTTTCCATTAAATGATCCTCTACTCTCATATTAAAATTTTCTTGCTTAACAATATAATTATCAAACTCATCTAAGCATTGTGCAGGAGGTTTCGAATACGGAATATCTTCCCTAGTAAAGCGTTGAAGGGAGTTTACCTCAATCATGGATGAAGGGGGAATTATCTCACATATATCTTCTATAGGAGGTAGATTCTTCACATCTTCAGATTTAATACCTTTCTCCTTGAGAGACTTCTTGGCTTCCCTCATATCTTCATCATTCAATTTAATTAAACCCCTCTTCTTCAATATTGGAGTTGGAGTTGGTTCAGGCGTAGTCCAATCATCATGATTCCGGCTTATTTTAGCCAATAATTCTTCAGCGATAAATTGCAGGAGTTCTTTTCTGAAAACACAACCAGCACAACTATCCAAGTATGCCCTAGACTCAATGGTTAGTCCACTATAAAATATATCAAGTAAATCATGCTTTTCCAGATCATGCTCAGGTCGAGCTCTAATAAGAGAGCAAAATCTCGCCCAAGCCTCAGGCAATTTCTCTTCATCTCCCTGGTCAAAATTATAAATTCTCTGCAAGGCAATATGTTGAGCACTAGCAGGAAAGTATTTGCGGAAGAAAACATCAAGCAATTCTTTCGGACTTTTAATAGAATTTGGTGGCAAATTATTATACCAAGTTTTAGCGTCATCCTTTAATGAGAATGGAAAGATTTTAGCAACAAAGTAAGTACGCATCTTGACATCATCAGAAAACAAGCTACTTAGAGTAGATAGCTCAGTCATGTGTTCAACAGCACTTTCTTTTTCAGTACCACAAAAGGGTGTTTTCTCAACAATAGCTATATGAGATAGATCAAGAGAAAAATCATAATCTTTATCCCTAATGTTTATAGGAGATGTGGCAAACTTAGGATCAGGAGACAGTTTATATCTAACAGCATGTTCTGCAAGCAACTTTTTAATTTTTCTTGCATCAGTAGTAGCATTGCATTTTTCAATAAAATCATCATTAAGCTCCACATAATCTTCCTCAGGATCATCACTAAAATAATCAAGTTCAGGTGAACTAACAGGTGTAGTAGCATTAGGAGTTTCAGTATTTTCAATTTGTCTAGACCTAGCAATTGTAGCATCTAGAAAGGATCCCAATGAACCACTATCATCAAGCAAAGCAGAAACATTATCAATATTATGAGAGTGTTCAGATTCAGCAGATGTACCCGCATGCGAAGCATGTGGCGGTGAAACAAGTTTATCAATCACAGATGGTGAATCAAGAGCAGCAGAGGTATTCAGAATTGTACCTTTTCTTGTAGTGGATGGTAATATGGCGATCTTAGTATCGCGAGGTTTACCCATGATGGAGAATTTGCAGCGAACAATATTAATCCAAGTGAACTTCCAAATAAAGCTATGCTCCCCGGCAACGGCGCCAGAAAATAGTCTTGATGACCCACAAGTATAGGGGATCGCAACAGTCTTCGAGGGAAGTAAAACCCAATTTATTGATTCGACACAAGGGGAGACAAAGAACACTTGGAAGCCTTAACAGCGGAGTTGTCAATTCAGCTGCACCTGGAAACAGACTTGCTCGCAAGAGTTTATCGAGTAATGCGAGTTTTATAGCGATAGCAGTAGTGAAATAACAGCAGAGTAACAGAGACAGCAGTAGTGATTTTAGTAAACAGCAGGATTAAAATACTGTAGGCACGGGGACGGATGATGGGCGTTGCATGGATGAGAGAAACTCATGTAACAATCATAGCAGGGCATTTGCAGATAATAATAAAACGGTGTCCAAGTACAAAGCAATCAATAGGCATGTGTTCCATATATAGTCGTGCGTGCTCGCAATGAGAAACTTGCACAACATCTTTTGTCCTACCAGCCGGTGGCAGCCGGGCCTCAAGGGAAACTACTGGATATTAAGGTACTCCTTTTAATAGAGTACCGGAGCAAAGCATTAACACTCCGTGAACACATGTGATCCTCACATCGCTACCATTCCCTCCGGTTGTCCCGATTTCTGTCACTTCGGGGCCATCGGTTCCGGACAGCAACATGTGTATACAACTTATAGATAAGACCATAAACAATGATTATCTTCATGAAACAATAACATGTTCAGATCTGAGATCATGGCACTCGGGCCCTAGTGACAAGCATTAAGCATAACAAGTTGCAACAATATCATCAAAGTACCAATTACGGACACTAGGCACTATGCCCTAACAATCTTATGCTATTACATGACCAATCTCATCCAATCCCTACCATCCCCTTCGGCCTACAGCGGGGGAATTACTCACACATGGATGGGGGAAACATGGCTGGTTGATGTAGAGGCGTTGGCGGTGATGGCGGCGATGATCTCCTCAATTCCCCGTCCGGCGGAGTGCCGAACGGAGACTTCGTGCTCCCGCGACTGAGTTTCGCGATGTGGCGGCGTTCTGGAGGTTTTCTGGCAACTTCGACTTCTCTCCGTGCTTTTTGAGGTCGAGGCCGATAAGTAGTCCGAAGGAGGGCGTCGGAGGCCAGCCGAGGGGCCACACCACAGGCCGCGCGGGCCCCCCCTGGGCCGCGCCGCCCTATGGTGTGGGGCCCTCGGGCCTCCACCTCAATTGTCCTTCTGGCTCCGTTAGTTTCCTGGGAAAATAGGGCCTTCTGCATAAATTCCGAGGATTTTCCCGAAAGTTGGATTTCTGCACAAAAACGAGACACCAGAGCAGTTCTGCTGAAAACAGCGTTAGTCCGTGTTAGTTGTATCCAAAATACACAAATTAGAGGCAAAACAATAGCAAAAGTGTTCAGGAAAGTAGATACGTTTTGGACGTATCAGTGGGCCGGCCCAGGGGAGTGTCCACGCGGGCAGAGAGAAAAAAGAAAAAAGAAAAAATAAAAGAAAAGGGGGAGGCCCGCAGTGGGCCAGGCCTGCATGGCCCATGCGGCCCTAGGATGTCGATCCGATGGCCAGAGGCCATCGTCGTCCTCACGTCGCCAGCAGGGACGCGGGCGGCGGCGAAACGCCCAGGCAGAGGCCGGGAACTTACCGGCGAGGGGCGGAGTTCATCGGCGGGGGCTTGGGCGGTCGCTAGCGTGGCAGAACTTGGCTGGAACGAGCTCGGCGGCGCTTCTCTCCTCCTCCCTGGCTCCTTCCGGCGTTGGCGCTCCCGCGGTGCTTCACGGGAAGAGCTTCGCGACGGCGTTCCTCGGCAGGGCTGGGGAGGAAAAATGGAGCAGGGTGAGGGTGCTTGGTCGACCAGGGGCGGGTGAAAGGAATAGAGGGAGAGAGGGGCGTCGACGGCGGTGGTTCGGCGACCTTGGCGTGATCGGGCAGGGCTCCGCCGGAGGAGGGGGCAGCAGCCCAGAGCAGCGCCCCGGGTGCTCTCTGGAGCGTATGGGGAGGTGGGGAAGAAGTGGGGCGGTGTGAGGGTGGAGGAGGGGTGCGGTGCCCCTTTATATAGGCGGGGCAGGGCAACGGGCGGGAGGCGGACGGTGGCGTCGGCCAATCCAGCGTGGGGGACAGCGGCAGCGAGCGGGAGGGAGTCGAGGGGGCACGCGGGGCCTCGAGGAGTCAGGGAGGTATACGAGGCGTCTGGCGCGTTTCCGAGGCGAGAGCGGGCGTCGAGGCGTCGCCGCTCGCCTGGTGACTGCGCGCGCGTGCGCGGGAGGATGTCCAGGGCGTGCACGTCCGTGGCCAGGATTCTGGTGGGCTTTGTGGCTGGCCTTGGGCCGAGTTGGAGGGGAAAGGGGAGTCCAGGGAGGGTCCAAGGTGTGGGGTGCGGGCCAGGTTGTTGGCAAAGAAAAGGGGTGGGGTGAAGGCATCATGGCCCGGCCAAAACAAGAGAGAAAGGGGGAGTGGGGTAGGAAGAGGGGGTAGTGTCCCCTTAGGGTTTGCAAAAAGAGAGAGAAGAAAGGGGTACAAAAATGGAGGGGTCATGGCCACGGCCATATGAGAGAAATGTGCAAAGAAAAGAGAGGGGGAAGTGTTCCCCCTTCCTAGGGTTTTCTCCAAAAGAGAGAAAGAGTGGGTGTCATGGTGAGTGGAGAGAGGGGAGATGTCATGCTAATGCATGTGCACACATGCACCCAAATTTTTGATGAAGAGGGAAATTTGTTCTTAAAGAGAGAAGTTGTTTATTCACACTTACTACCAACAATCTAAACAAAACTACAAGCTATGCACACTAGGTAGCAAGATATATAAAAGTTTTTGTTGGCCCAAAATTTTAAAACTAGAAAATATGCAGGGTTTGAAAAGTGGGTTGTGACAGCCCCTGCCCCAGCCACGGGGGCGCCCAGGGCCTCGACCGCCTATGGACTTCCTCGCGGGCTTGGCTTCGTCGCAGGAACACCTAGGCGACGCTACGGTCGAGCTTTGTAGTGGCTAGGGTTTCTTTGGAGGAGTGGATGATGAAGAAGAACGCGCGCCCCCTTTATATAGGCCGGCGGCATGCGGTGGCCGCGGGACGTGTGGCGTCGCCATTAACGTGGTTGGCGGAGGTGGGCGGCCGCTCGGCAGCCGAGGCATCGTCGCCATTAACGTGGCGCAGAGTGCCGAAGCGACACAGCTTTGCAGTCGCTGGCGCGTTTGAGAAGATGAATCGACGCAGGGTCGCTGCCAGGCGGGCCCACCAAAACGTCCGCCAAACGCGAGCGGACGTTTCCGGACGTCCGCAGAGACGCATCCGGCCAGGTTTGCGTCTCCGCGGACTGCCCGGTCACTTTGCGTTGCCCCGCTGGAACAGGCCCCAGACGCATTTCCGATCACGGCGGACAAAACCGGTCGCTCAGCGACCATCGCGCCGCTGGAGATGCCCTTAGGGACAGCATGTTTGATCGAGGTGGGCGCAATGGACAATGGCCAATTTTTCTTAGCGCAATGATGCTTCACCGCTCCTCCAATCGCACTATGTATGTGTTGGGTATTTATGGACACGCGGGCCATTTGTGTTCTTGCAAGTTTCTTGAGGAGCTTACTTTGAAGATTTCGCTTTGCAATCGGCCCCTCCTCATGGGTGGAGATTTCAACCTTATCCGTCCAGCTGAGGATAAAAACAACGACAACCTAAACTGGTCGCTGATGGATTTGTTCGATGACAATAAGGTTGCATGGGCGCTCAGGGAAATCCCTCGCACCGGGGAGAGGTTTTCGTGGACTAACCGCTAGCTTAATCCGATTCGTTCGGCGCTTGACAGAGTGTTTCTCTCTCCTTTGTTTGAAGCACTACTCCCGCTCTGCTCTTTGGCGGCCGAAACTAGCCTAGGCTCTGACCATACTCCCTTAGTGTTTTATACGGGGAAGGGTTTCCCGATAAGTAACAATATATTCTTCTTCGAAACAAGTTGGTTTGAACGGGAGGATTTACTTCCCTTGGTTGTTGCAACTTGGGATAGGTTGCTGACCAATGTTGGAGGTAGAGATATCATGGATTGGTGGAATTTCATGAGTGCGGGTCTTAGACAACATCTTAGAGGGTGGAGTCAAAACTTAGGGTGTGAATCTAGAGCTACGAAGGTTGAAATTTTCCTTCAAATTGCATAGCTTGACGTCCAGGCTGAATCTTCATGCCTTGATGAGGAAGCCTAGGCAGTCAGATATCACTTGGAAGACCAGCTCCTTCACTTATATTGTGTCGAGGAGGAATACTAACGCCAGTGGGGTAGGGTCAAGTGGGCACTCCAGGGGGCGCCAACAATGCCTACTTCCATGTAGTGGCTAATGGTAGAAGGTGCAAATGTAACATTTGGTCCCTAACCACAGATGTGGGTATCATTTTGGAGCCCACACTTATCCAAGAACACATTTACGCATTCTACCGCGAACTTCTCAGCGCCTCAACGCCACGGGGATGTGGGCTGGTACCAAACACTTGGGGTGTGTCGCGTCTCGTGTCTATGGAGGAGAACTATCAGCTTTATTTAACTTTCATAGAGGCTGAGCTGGAAGCCATTGTTAAGGATATGAAACCGGACACTGCTCCTGGCCCATATGGTTTTCCGCTACTTTTTTTCAAGCGGTTCTGGCTGCACGTGAAGTTTGGAATCCTGTATATTCTCAATTAATTTTTATTGGGGCGCATTAACATTGTCAGACGTAACTTTGGGAAGATTACACAATTCAGACCCATTTCCTTGATTAATGTAATTTTCAACATTATCTCCAAGGCCTACATAACGAGACTGTATCCAACTGCTAACAGAATCATTAGTCCCAGTCAGACTGCTTTTATCAAGAGCGGTAATATCTTAGATGGACCATTGGCTCTGTTGAAGCATAGTCATGGGAGCCAAGAGTTGAACAAACCAGAATCGCCCACAAGCTAAACTGTAAACTGGGGGCCTTCCTTTTTACATACCTGGGTCTACCTATCTTGGACAAAAAGTTAACATTGGATCAATGGCGCTCTTTATGAAACTTGCCGGCAAGATTGAACCCTGGTTGGGTAGATTGTTGTTCTCGGGTGGACGACTAATTGTCTCCAACGTCTGTCTCAACAACCTTCCCATGTTTGCGATGGGGCTATTCCCCCTTCATGGCGGGGTTCATGCTAGATTTGACACGCACATGTCCAAGTTTTATTGGGAAGGCTCGAGACTGTAGCGTAAATACCATCTTGTTAAATGGCCAATGATCTGTAGACCCAAGGCCTCGGGAGGGCTAGGTCTCTTGAACACAAAGAAAATGGACGTGACGTTAATGCTTAAATGGGTATGGAGGTTGTACCAGGAGGAAAATACTATTTTGGCAAAGATTATTAGGGACAAGTACGATGAGGCCAGCGACTTGTTCCCGGGCTCGGGTCACGGGGGCTCGCAACTCTGGAAATCCTTAAACAAGTTAAAACCATACTTCCAGGTAGGTGCGAAGTTTGCAGTGGAGAATGGAGTCTGTACCATATTTTGGCTTGACTGATGGCGGGGGATGCACCTCTCAAAGATACTTTCCCCTTGCTCTTTGCTATTTGCGACAACCTGACGATCTCGATGGCTCAGGCCAGTCCCAGTAGCGGCATGGGTATTCGTTTCCGCCGGTCCCTAGACCACGAGGGTTTATTCCAGTGGCGTGCAATTTCGGCACTAGTAGAGAATTATACTTTTCTGAGGGGAGGGATAAGGTCAGCTCGCATCTTGAGCCTTCGGGACCGTACTGGATAAGATCCATGTACAACAAGTTATCCCAGGGGAGGACGGTGGCCTATTTTAAAGATGTTTGGGAAGCTAAGGTTCCCTTGAAGATGAAAATTTTCTCTTGGCAACTTGCCCTGGACAAGCTCCCTTCCCGTCTTCAGATTGCCGCGCGTAACGGTACAACGAGTTGTACTTGTGCTCTTTGTGGAGCACCCGAAAATGCAGGACATACCTTCTTCGCCTGTTCTTGAGCCAAGTTTGCTTGGAGCGTTCTGTGCCGGCTGCTAGGGTGTAGCTAGTGCCCGGCGAACTTTGCGCAGTTTCATGCTATAGTCGCTAGTTTCTCTGGGTACCCGCGCATAATGTTGTGAGCTTTGCTTCTTGCACAATCCTGGGCATTGTGCCATATTCACAAGTAACTTGCCATTGAAAAGAAAATCATTAATCATCCAGCTGAGGTAATTTATAAAACTACGATGTTCTTGCAGCAGGCTCAACGTAAAGGAAAGGGAGGGGCTAAGATGGATGGTACAAGAGCTACGGGAGTTGTACATGTCCATGTGTCCAAGAAGTTGAAGCCCGGATCCGGGATGTGAGGTTGCTTCTCGGACTAGGAAGATGGCGTGCCCGAGAATCTCATGTTGACACATGATGATTAGGTGTTAGATATCTTTGATTTTTTCGATAAGGGGCGCTTTATTGCTTAAAATGGTTTTAAGCATTACACCCAGCCTCGGCATAACTAGGATGCACACAGCCGTTTAGTAGTCCAGTATCAAACAAAAGGAACGATGTAAAAAGCTAACTACTATAAAGCTCCATTGGCTTCAATCCTCCGACTATGCAGCCACCCATGTTGGGAAATAAACTCCTTGGCCGTGTTCTCCAACCATGTAGACACCTCCATAAAGAGGTCTCGATCTTCCAAACGCTGAAGTGGCGACCATGAACGGAGCAAAGTTGTGCACCTGTAAATAACCTGCATGATAGAGGAATTTTTGTCATTAAAAACCTTGTCATTTCTACATAGTCAAAGTGACCATGCTACCGCAATCGCTCCCACTCTGATAATAGTTTTGTACCTAGGATCAACCCTATATAGCCAATTGAGATAGATGTTAGCAATGCTACGAGGTGGATGTAAGGTAGACCCTATCTGAATGATTGACCATATAGATCTAGCAACCCGACAACTAAAGAAAAAGTGTTTTATTGTCTCATCTTCGTGAAAAAACACACATTTCGTACAACCATGCCAGTTACGTTTTACAAGGTTATCTTTAGTAAGAATCACACTTCGACAAAGATACCATGCAAAGACCTTTGTTTTAAGAGGTATCTTCATCTTCTAGATGGATTTATTATTTAAAACCAGTTGTGTTGGGATGCACAGAGCTTTGTACATGGAGCAAACCGAGAATACACCATTCTTGGTTCGACTCCAACGGAATTCATCTGTCCCCTGAACCAAGTGAATTGGATCCAACCGTCGAAGCAAATCGTTCCAAGCTACTAGCCGGGGACCAATGAGATCGCGTCTGAATGTCATAGAGGGAGGGGAAGATTCCAACACCTTCTGCAAGGTATCCCCTTTATAACGAACAATACTGTACAAAGTTGGATACTGTTCGCGAAGAGTGGTTGCTCCTAACCACTCATTCTCCCAGAACCGTATCTCCACCCCATTCTTAATGAAGAAAGAACCAAAAGGGAAAAGATATTTTTTTGTTGCCATGACGCCATCCCAAAAATGCGAATCACCTGGTTTCCAAAGAACCCGAGAGATCGCCTTTGAGCCAATATACTTTTTCCGCAGCAGTTGTTGCCACACACCATCCTCCGTTAACAACCTGGCCAGCCATTTACTAAGCAAGACCCTGACACCAGGTCCACCTTGATCTTTTGGAAGGCATACAACACTCCATTTAGTTAACCGGTACTTTTTCTTCTCACTATCCCCTTGCTAAAAGAATCTTGATCGGAAATAGTCCAAGTATGTAAGACTCCTTTCGGTAACTGGAAGGAAGAAATCATATACAGTACCATATTTGTAAGTACTTAGTTTACGAGAACTAATATTCCACCTAGGAACAACAATTTTCCTTTCCAACTAGTAAGACGTTATTGAAGTATTTCTTCAATAATTTTCCATTCACCCAGCGTAAGCCTCCGATAGTGAATCAGAATGCCCAGATAGCTGATTGTAAAACAACCAATCCCACAGCCGAATAATTCAGCATATAGGTTGGCATCATCTTTGGCGTCACCAAAACAAAACAATTCACTCTTATGGAAATTAATCTTTAGACCTGACAACAACTTGAATGCTGAAATAATTAATTTCAGATTGAATGCCTTTTCCAAGTCATGATCCATAAATAGAATTGTATCATCGGCATACTGAAGGATGGATAAGCCCCCATCAACCAAATGGGAGACCACTCCTTCAATTTGGCCATCGATCTTAGCGCGCTCTATTATAATTGCAAGCATATCCGCCACAATATTGAATAACATTGGAGATAGGGGATCACCTTGCCTCAACCCTTTTCTGGTCTGGAAATATTTGCTAGTGTCATAAATGACTTTAATTGCAACACTTTCACCAAAAACAAAGTTATTTATAATAGCGCCAATCCTCAGAAAAACCTTTCATCCTGAGCGTTTGTTGAAGAAAAGACCGTTTGAATTTATCATAGGCTTTTTCAAAGTCCATTTTGAGTATTACCCCATTCAACTTTTTGCGATGCATCTCATGGATTGTTTCATGCAAGGTCACCATCCCATCTAGGATGTGTCTGCCTTGCATAAAAGCAGTCTGAGAAGGGCGCACCACTTGATCTGCCACTAAATTAAGTCGAATAGTAGCAACTTTTGTGAATATTTTAAAACAAACGTTTAGTAGGCATATTGGTCTGTATTGCTGAATCCATTCCGCATTAATAACTTTCGGTAAAAGAATGATTTCACCGAAATTAATATGGAACAGATCCAGATGCCCCTCGTGGAGTTTAGCAAACAGATCCAATAAGTCAGCCTTGACAATATCGTTTGGTAAAATTCAGCCGGAAAACCATCCGGTCTTGGCTCCTTATTATGCTCCATCTAAAAAACTGCTTTTCTTTTTTCCTCCTCGGAATACAGGGAGGTTAGAACAGTGTTTTCTTGTGGAGACACTTGGGGGATATCATCAATCCTAGATTCATTCATGGATATATCCGATTCCTCCGGAGCGCCAAAAAGACCTTTATAATATGATGTAATATAGGACTTTAGCTACTCTTGACCTTCGATCAGACGCTCGTCCTGATTAAGAGAGTGAATGAGTTTATTTCTATGTCGACCATTGACGACACTATGAAAGTACCTCGTATTCGAATCTCCCTCTAGCAGAAACTGGGGCTTAGACCTCTGGTACCATTTGATTTCCTCCTCACGAAGTAAACTGGCTAACTTAGCATTATATTGACCTTTAAGATCATTTTCCTGCTTAGTCAACGGTCGTACCTCAGCGAGTGCCTCTAAGTCATCAATATTTGATGATAGGTTGAGTTTCTCTTGTTTGAGATGGCCTGCCATTTGCCTAGCCCACCCTCCAAGGTATCTACGCATCGAGCGTAGCTTGTTATTCCACCTTTGGATTGGGGTGTTCCAAGCAACCGGCTTGTCCCAAATAAATTTAACCATGTCTGAGAACCCATCCCGATTAAGCCATCCAAGTTTAAATTTGAATGGACGTCTCCGTTGCGGCAATGGTGTCCCAGTAGATAATAAAATTGGAGCATGATCCGACAAAGCTTCAATCCGAGGGAGGACCCGTACTGAGACTAAGAGGAATTTCAATTCTTAATCTGAGTCCATCAATACTCGATCCAGTTTCTCGTATGTAGGCTCTGGAAGACTGTTTTCGCAAGTGAACTGTCTCCCACCCATTGATACCTCTCTCAAATCTAGACTATCAATAACAGTGTTGAATAAGAAAGGCCAATGAGTATCAAATCTGCCCCTACTTTTCTCGTGGGGTATCTTAGCAAGTTAAAATCCCCGCCTATAATAATAGGGTGTGGATTGTCCTTTGCTAAATTAACCAATTCCCGAAGTAAAGCAGGCTTATCAACATCCTGGGCAGCCCCATAGACAGAAACCAAACTCCAAATGAAATTATCAGATTTATTCTGGATGTGAAGTTTAATATGAAAGTCACCTCCGGAATTATCCAAAATTTTCATGGTCGCAGTTCGTATCCCGACTAATAAACCACCAGAACGCCCCCGAGGCGGACGGGAAACCCAAGCAAAGTCTTCCCCGCCTGAAAGGCGATTTAGAAAACTTGTTGAGAATTCCGCTTGCCAGTCTCAGAGATAGCAACAAAATCTAAACCATGTTCCCGAATGCTCTCAGCGATGTGTAAGTGTTTAGCCAAGTTCTTGAGACCTCTGCCATTCTTAAACATGCAATTCATTTGGAAAGAATTGGAGATTTAGTCCCATTTGCCTTTTTATTAGGCCAATCTTACGTTTAATAGAGGAGAGTATGGATTTACGTTCAGCCGATTGTAATTCAATACATGAGCCCAACCCGTCATCATCCAGACCCACCTCCGATACCTCTCCTACTAGATGTGTGAGTAGCTGGTCGTCTGAAACCCCGTACACTTCCTCCTCCTCATCATCGGATAAAGAGGTATCCGACTTACTCGAAACCGTAGGAGTGAATTTTAATCTATCAAACTCCATACGTCTAAGAGCATTAGCCAAAACTGAAATAGAAGTAATGGAATTTCCCAACGAAAGACCCACATTATGGAGCTTAGAGGCCATGCGTGGTGTTGGGAAAGTTAAAAAAGACTTAGAACTGTTAACGGTACCTGAGAAGTCGAGGTTGCTCTCCGCCTTACGACGCATGGCCTTTGCCATGGAGTCCTCATCCGTTGAAGCGGCTCCATCGACGCCCACCCCATGACACGCACTACGCCGCGGAGTCGCGACAGACGCAGCCAACGGGGGATGCATCATCGCCGCAGCCCTCGGAGAAGTCGGTGCCGCGGAAGATCCTACACTGGGAGGCTGGGCCGGTGGCAGCCCCTGAGCTCCCGAGGCGGTGCAGGAAGCCCGGGCACCCCACCAACAGCGGATGTCGGAGGGCAGTAGGCCAGCTTCCCAGCCGCACCCAGCGACGTTGGCTGCCTCCATGTCCCCAGGGGCCGCAAGAGGGGGTGATGGTGAAGTAGACCCCCCTCCGCAACCAACGCCACTGACGCTTCGAGTCCCCATGCCGACCCGGCCAACGGTAGGAGCTGACCTGGCCGCAAGGCCACGGTTGCCTCCTCGTCGTCAGCCGGTGGCACAGACGCCGACCGCGGGGACATAGGTGAAGTAGAGTCCCCACGACCGACCAAAGAGGCATCAAGCGACACCTCATCCACCTCCTGGCGCGACGTGGGTGAAGGCACACGAGGGGGTAAGGGCGATGAAGACCCCCCTCGCTCCACGCCAAGCCCCAACGTAGGACCCATCTCCACCTCAGCCGCATGAGCCGCGGCAGCCGCAGCCTGCCTAGCTGCAGCAGGCGTGCTGCGACCAAGAGTGCACACCCTCCCTCTAGCCGGTGTGTCCGAGTGAGCATGCTCCAAAGCAGGACCAGGAGCCTGTTGCCGGGCTGCCCCGGACTGTCAAATGTTGGCTTTAGATGTGCTTTTGTTAATTTCCATTTTGTTTGTTTGTTTGGTGAAGCTATATGCGGCAGCATGTAAACTTGTTGAACCTCATGCTTTATTAATTTAAAGTCAGGCTTTATGCCTTTTATGAAAAAAAATGGGTTTGACATGTAACTGGCATCAGTTTTGTACAGAAAAACCATGTATATGGGACGTACATTTGTATTTCACGATGGTGTTTCTGACACCCAACCTCTGGTGGTTCCTGTTAGATGTTGTTGTCCTAGTAGGCTAGTACATGGTTATATCATTTCCTTTCAGGGCGGCGTATTTGCAGAGTTCATAGACATATTGCAAAAGATAAACGAGATTCGTCCATAATAACTGCGCCACATGCTGAAAGGGAGCTCGGTTTCAAAAGCCTGCGCGGAAAAATGATCAGGCAATGCCTGTACAGTTTCCGCGTTGTACAAGGTTCGTCTACACAGGTTACACGTCAAAGGCGACAGATAGCAAACGCAGCGAAGATGACAGCGTGCGAACAAACTGACGAGGAATATATGTTTTTGATAATACTTGAAACAACAAAGTATCTCCTTAGCAATATCAACAACTCGCCCCGTCTTACAAATAATCTTATTCAGCAAATCGTACACGCGCTCTGATATTTAACTTTGACGAATGAAAACTTGTGCCGGATCTGCCCCCGTCAGCACTTTTGGATGCTGCAAAGTATTTTATTCCATTTGTTTCAAAATAAGTATCACCGTTTTTTCTAGATACAGAAATATCTACACATTAAAATGCGTCGAGATACATTTGTATCTAGGCAAATTTGCGACGCTTATTTTGGAACGGAGGTAGTACTAGAATTTTTCCTGTGCAAAATATGAACCAGCGACATGGAGCATGATGGCATTGGAACAATCCACATGACAGGTTGAACTATCAACAATGCTTACTGAAATGCCAAATAACCAGAAGTCAACATTGCCTGACACATTTAAGTTCACCACAATATCATAAAAGATTGGAAAAATTGAACATAGATTTGAATATTCCATAGCTGGATCAATGCAATACTGTTTTAGTTCATTGCACCACTTAGAAAGAGTTCTACATATCTTAAAGCACAGAATTGCATTGATTAATTAACAAGTAAACATAGCATGAATCTCAATCCATTTCTCGCTGATTTGCAGCCTCTCTAGCCTTTGCTTTACGCTCTCCAGGACAACTGTCTTGAGGCACAATATTTTGACAGATAACACAACATTCCACTGCAGATATAATAGCCAAATATCAGTAAAGATAACTATCCAAGGCTGAATGATGACACATTATCGACATTACTGATGACGCAGGTAAGAATACTCTCCTTATACCTTGAGATACATCAGCGCGGACGCACCACAGATTTCCGCAACCATTTGGCTACGTGCAGAGGAAGTTTTGGCTGTCCAGGAATCCTTCGTAGTTTGTACTTGAAGACCATTGAACCTGGTACACCATCTTGCCAGAAACCAACCACATGGTAGAGCCCATCATAGATGAATTTTGGGATTTCTTTGCCTATTGAATGGCTGCCTTCTCCCTTATTTGGAGTTTTGAAGCCATGAGTTACTCGGACAGGTATCCCTCTTTCGATGCAATTTTTCAAGGCAAGGTTCCCACGTTCAAGCTTTTGATCCCCATCCTGATCGGTACCACCAGCATTTCCTCCAGAGCCGATGTATATCAATTCACCTGACCTAGAATATTCGTCAAGATAACCTCCTGAAGCAACTATGCTTACTGCAATAGGCTCACCGTCAGTGTCCTTAGTGGTGTCAATGCCTGCCCTGAAGGGGTTGTGAAGACCAACAATGGCCAACTCTACTCTGAAAAGAAATTCATCGCCCACTTCAACTCCATCAACTTCGCCCACAATTGACCCATATTTGATGTAATCTGGTAATTTCTTGATGACATGGTCAGCTGCAAGGTCAACTCTTGGAAGCTTGATCGAACCCTGCTTCACAGCTTGAGCAAGGAACCTGCATAAAAACTGAAACCTCTTGCACATCGACCTGACTCTGCGACGAGGACCAGCACTCTGTCCTCCTCCATGTGGCCCTTGGCGCCATACAGAACGAACACGTGAGGGAGCACTCAGGCATAGCTCAAGATTTCCTCCATGAACAGCAACTGCATTTAAAACATCATCATCTTCCAAGTAGACGGCTGTTTTACCCCTCAGTTTCTCCTTGCTAACAAACACAGGTTCAAATTTACGCTTCTCCTTGCTAGCCAGTGAAGATGCAGAGGCAAGATTAATGGAAACAGGCTTACTTTGAGTTGCCTTGAACTTCTTCATGGTATTAGCACTTGTAGAGGTAAAGGGTCTATCCAGAGTTACCAACTGTGACATATGATTCGGTATAACAGGTGGCTGGACTGTTTTTCCAACTGTAAATTTTATCTTCTTTCTCATGATGCCACCACCTGTAGAGTCACACGGAACAACATGAACAGAAAATTGAGACTGCTGCAAGGTATGGCCTGATTTTGTAGCAATCTCACTGTTATCCGGCTCTTGAGCATACACCTTGGCAGCAATCTCATCCTCCGATTCCCAGTCTTCCACTGGTCCAACAAACGTATCCTTGTTTGTACCTTTCACAATGTCCATGGCAGCAGCAATGTCGCTTTCCTCCGATTCCTGAACCACTACTACTACTCCATGCCAAGCTTGATTGTTCATAGACTCCACTGTGTCCATGGTGGCAGCAATCACACCTTGTTTAAGTTCCTGGACTTGTACTGCTCCATCCAAAGTATCGACGTTCATTGCTTCCACTATGTCCAAGGGGGAAGCAATTTCACCCTCCTCCAATTCCTGGCCGTCTACTGATCCACACAAAGCATCCTTGTTCGTTGCGACAACAATGTCCATCCTCTCCATTTCGTGTCCCTCTACTGGTACATCCAAATCTTCCTTGGCCATAACTCCCACAATGTCCATGATGTGGCCCTCCTCCGATTTGTGTCCGTCTATCAGTCCATCCAAGACATTCTTGTTCATATCTTCCACATTGTCCATCGTGGCAGCGATCTCACCCTCCTCAAGTTCCTGGCGCTCTATTAAAGCATCATTCTTGATCATACCTTGCACGATTTCCATTGTGTCAGCGATCTCGCCCTCTTCCAATTCCTGAGCTTGTACTGCTAGAGTTTCCATGTGCTTGTTATCACTCCGAGCTCCAGAGAACCATCCTGCCCCATTGATTTCCAAGAAACCTGCACTCCCAACTGAATCGTGTGATGCTTTCCCCACCATGGCATTGGGACCATCAGGAGGATACAAGTCCTTGGCTAAAGCACCGCCCTTTGCAGCCACCACCTTGTCCAGCACAGCCGGCAGCAAGACTCCCTCCTCGCGACCAAAACCACCATGAGAAGGCGAAGCTCCGACGCGCAAGACCTCCTCGCCGCCGCTGCGCACGACCGGAGCAGCCGTCTCCCTCCCGGAGAAGGGCAGGAGTCGTCGGGTAGGGGACACGGCCCTCCGCTTGGGCGGCGGAGGTGCGGCAGGCGCAAATCCCCTCCTCCACCCAAACCCACCACCTCCGCCGCCGCCGCCGCTTCGCCTGGCCTCAGGCGCCACCACGCCCGCAAATGGGCCGGAGAACGGGTCCGCACCGTCCCCGACCAAATCACCACCCGCATTGCCTCCCGCCGCCGCCGCCTCATCGCGCTCCGTTCCATCGAAGCCAAACCCGCGGCAAGCACGGGACACGCCGCTCCCCCCATCCGGTCGACGGCCGTACGCAGCGAAAGCATGAGGAGGATGCCAAGCGCGCGTGCGCGCGGCGGAGCAGGCACAGCTGTGTTGCCAGCCGCCCTTTGAGCACGAAGACCGCACGCCGCCGTCGTGCTTCATCCTCCAGGGGCCCTCTTCAGTCGGCCGGCAGCGGCGGCAAGGGCGACGTGGGAGTGGGGGAGTGGGGGAGGCAGGGCGGTTGGGGTTTTTGCCGACGGGGCGGCGCAGTCTTGGCAGAGAATGTACTCTTCCTCTTCCTCCAATAATGCTGGCTACAGGGTTTTTTCCTGAGAGTACTTTTTTTTTTCTTTTACTTTGAGATGACTCTGACTTCAGGTCGCAACTAGTATTCACTGTTGGATCAAATGCCAGTACATATACATAGTGCAATATGCATGGAATCTCCCGTACACTAGGAATATACAGTAAAAGGGTCTATACATTTGTAGAGCATCTCTAGTGGAACGTGTAAATTTGGACGTGTATATCTCCATATACACATCCATATACACGTTGCTAAATTTTACACCTCTCAGTTTTTCAGTGGAATGTGTATCAGGACGTGTAAATCAGGACGTGTATATTCCAACGGCTATATTTTCAAACGGCTATCCAATTGGACTTTCAGGTTGTGTTTGTGAGTTGATGGTCTTGCTTCATGCTGAGTTGATGGTCTTGCTTCATGCTGAGTTGATGGGGTTGCTTGCTCTCCAATTGGACTTTCAGGTTGTGTTTGTGAGTAACCAAAACCAATTGTGTCCAAGAAACTTTGGTCACCATCCATCTGCAAACAATGAACACACATGCAATCTCTATATATCAGACCACAACACCTCCCTAATTCTGTAGCAATTTCTACATACAAAAACACTCTATACTAGCAATTTCTAGTTTTCTACATACATCAAACACACAGGCAATCTCTATACTACCAATTTCTACACAGCAAACACACAGGCAATCGTACACAGCAAACTTCCTTTCCCGGCCGCCCTGCACGCCGCCCGGCCACGCCGCCCGCACGAGCCCGCATGACCCTCCTCCCCAGCCGCCACACGCCGCCCGGCACGCCGCCCGCCTCGAGCCCCTCCTCCCCGAGCCGCCGCGCCATCTCCCTCCTCCCCTATCCCCGCGCCATCTCCTCTCTGTCTCCGCACCAGCCGCCGCCCCCATCGCCCTCCTCCATCGCGCCCCGGAAGCCGCCCTCCGAGCCGCCGCCGCACAGCCCCGCGGCCGGAGCTCACCCAACCTCCCCAGGCCGGCGGCCGCAGCCCATCTCTACCCGCCCTTCCCTCTCCATGGCTAGCGCCGCCGCCGCCAGATCTGGCGAGCGGTGCGGCGGCCGCCCGACGACCGGCGCCTCTTCTCTACATGTGGGAATGGAAAATAGGAGGGTGGGAGTGAGCTTACCGGAGGGGATTCGCCGCCGGCGAGCTTGGGGCGCCTTCTTCCGCTCGGCTCCGGACGGGGGCGGGAGAGAGCAGCCTCTGTTTCTTCGTCTCCACGAGCGTGGCTCGGTCGTGTTTATTCCCACGACGCGTAGCCTCGTGGATGGACGTGGATAATTTGCACGCCCCTATACACGTTCCGCTGGAGACCTTTTTTCCCCTCCATCGTGTATATTTGACATACACGTCCGTTTAGAGGAGCCACTAGGGATGCTCTAACACCCTCTCAAACTCATGGTGGATCAACAACACTGAGTTTGGAGAGAAAGAACACATGATCTGCTCTAGTCTGGGCCTTCGTGAAGAAGTCATCAAGCTGTAGCTCGGAAGGCACATAATGAAGAGCGATAATCCGATCATGCACATCCTTACGCACATAGAAGGCATCAACACCAATGTGTTTGGTGAGCTCGTGCTTCACCAAATCACGCGCAATGCTGATGGCATCAGTACTATCCGATAAGAGAAGAGTCGGGGCGTCAGCAGAAACACCAAAGTCCGCAAGTAACCAGCGTAAACAAGTCACCTCAGCCGTCAATAGAGTCATCGCTCGCAACTCAGCCTCGACACTCGAACGAGAGACTGCAACCCGCTTCTTGGTCTTCCAAGCAACGAGAGAGCCACCAAAAAAACACAGTAGGCAGAAAGAGACTTACGATCATCTGGATCGCTAGCCCAGGTAGCATCTGAGTAGGTCTGAAGCTGTAAGGAGCTGGAGCTAGGAAAGAAGAGACGACGGGAGATAGTGGCACGAAGATACCGTAGGACACGAAGGAGATGACTATAGTGGACACTAGTGGGAGCAGACATGAACTGACTCCGAATGTGGACCGGGTAGGAGATGTCAGGACGAGTGACAGCAAGATAGATAAGGCTCCCAACTAGGTGACGGTAGTGAGTCGGGTCCGGGAGAGGATCACCATCAGTGCACGGAGGCAGACATTGAGCTCCATAGGAGTCTCGGCAGTGCGCTCATCACCAAGAGCGGCACGAGTGAGAAGGTCATGAATATATTTCTCCTGGGAGATATAGTCAGGGTCATCACCTGTGATGATCATGTCATCGACATAAGGAAGAAGGAGAGTCCGACCACGAGAAGATGTGTGAACAAAGAGGGCAGGGTCATGTGCGCTAGGGACAAAGCCAGCAGAGGTCAGCACAGAGGCGAACCACTGAAACCAGGTGCGAGGGGCTTGCTTAAGGCCATAGAGAGAGCGCCGGAGACGCCAACCATGCCATCGGGAATAGAGTAGCCAGGAGGTGGATGCATGTATACCTCCTCACTTAACTCATCGTTAAGAAAAGCATTCTGGACATCAAGCTGAGAGATAGACCAGTGACGAACAGAAGCAACGGCAAGAAGAGTACGAACAGTGGTCATGTGAGCCACTGGAGCAAAGGTCTCGTCATAGTCATGGCCATGCTCCTGCTGAAAGCCGCGAGCGACAAGACGAGCCTTGTAGCGCTCAAGAGAACTATCAGAGCGAGTCTTGATCTTGTAGACCCACTTGCAGGTGATGGGACGAACAGAGGAAGGAGGAGTTACAACATCCCAGGTGCCAGTACGCTCCATAGCAGCAATCTCATCAGCCATCGTTAGCTGCCATTCGGGATGAGCAAGAGCATCCCGATAAGAGGTCGGCTCAAGGGCAGTGGAGAGACCATAGTGAGTGGGAGAATAGCGATCGGGAGGAGGACGAGGACGAGCACGAAGATGGTGAGTCGGCTCAGATGGAGAGGGCATCACACCAGAGGTGGAGGGTGTGTCAGGAGAAGCATCATCATCCTCACAGGGACGACGAGAGTAGTGAAAAGGGTAGGGAGGGGCCACCGTGGGCGAGGAAGGTGGCATGGGAGAGGAAGGTGTGGAGAGTGGAGAAGGTGGTGAGGGAGGAGAGGGGGTCTGGTGGGCGAAAGAGGAGATGGTGGTGAGAGACTTGGTGGAGCAGGGATACGAGGCACAGGAGGAGGTGAGTCAGGGAACATGAGAAAAGAGATATCATCCACCGAGAAGGAAGAGGAGGAGGGACACGGGTAGAAGGGACGAGACTCATCAAAAGTGACATCCCGAGATATGCGCATCCGACGACCAATAGGATCCCAACACTTATATCCCTTGTGCTCAGGGTTGTGGCCAAGGAAGACACACTCAACAGATTGAGCGGTCAGCTTGGTGCGTTCGCGTGGGCAAGAAGAACATAGCAAATGCAACCAAAAAGACGAAGGGTCGAGTAATCAGGAGTGTGACCAGTAAGACGCTCAAGAGGAATGCCACCTTGCAAGGCTGTGGAGGGCTGAAGGTTAATGAGATAGGTGGAAATAGACACAGCCTCAGCCCAGAAGTGAGGAGGAAGAGAGACAGCGATCATCATCGCACGAGCCGTCTCAAGTAGATGGCGATGCTTGCACTCAGCCACGCCATTTTGGGCATGGGCGCCAGGGCAGGAGAACTGGACAAGAGTACCCTGATCAGCAAGAAAACCGCGCAACAGCTGGGAGATATACTCACCAGCCGAAACAGCCCGAAAGACACGTATAGGCGTGGAAAACTGAGTATAGACCATGGCAGCAAAACGCGTATAGATCGAGAGAACCTCGCTGCGAGAAGTCATAAAATATATCCAAGTGTGGCGAGAGAAGTCATCGATAAAAATAACATAGTAGCGGTGGCCCCCCTTGAAAGCCAAGGGAGCCGGACCCCATACATTAGAATGGACCAAATCAAACGGACGCTGAGATACAGACTCACTAGTAGGATAAGGTAACTGATTCTAACAACCCTGAAGCGAGACATCTTCTGAGACAGGCCCCAGAAGACCTCGACGAAGTAAAGACGACAAGCGAGAACCACAAAGATGACCAAGACGATGATGCCACTGCTGAAAGAAGGCAGTAGAGCACACGTGGTGATATTGGTGAAGTGGTAGAAGAAGGAACATGAAGCCATTCAAGCTCCCAAAGTCCCTGGGAGTCACGGCACTGAGGGCCAGCTCCAACAAGTGCCCGAGTGTGAGTGTCCTGAACAGAACAAGAATCAACATCAAGAATGACCCGGCAACCAGAATCAGTGAGTTGAGCAACGAAAAACAAGTTCATGGTAAGACGGGGAACATGAGAAACGTCAGGGACGGAAAAGGAGGGAGTAGAAAGAGTGACACGACTAGCAACAGGAAGAGAAGTACCATCAGCAGTAAGAACACGAAGAGGAAGAGGAAGAGTTCGAAGAGAAGAAAGAGAGGAAGAATCAGGAGACATGTGAAAAGAAGCTCCAAAATCCAGAACCCACGAAGATGTACCTGACTGTGTAGAGGAAACAACAGCAAAGGCAGCAGTACCCGTCGAAGCAGAGCCGGGGGAGGCGAGGAGACGTTGAAGTCTCGCTATATCCTGCTCAGTGAAGCCGGTGGTGACAGGCGCTGAAGGTGGAGCACGAGGAGGCACACCCCGCTGCTTCTGATAGCAGTCGGACTGAAGGTGACCAGGCCTCCAACAGTGAGTGCAAAATAGAGGAGGACAAGGACGACCCCCACCGCGAGAAGGGCGGGCTCCTCCAGAAGCAGCAGGCGTTGGTGTGGGTAAAAGCGACGGTGCAGGAGCAGTGGGAACTCAAGCAGCAAGAACAGAAGGTGTCCCAAGCAGTCCAGCACCACGAAGACGAGTCTCCTCAGCACGAAGCTCAGTCAACACCTCTGAGATAGGAACACGGCCTCGAGCAAACAACTGAGCACGAAGAGGCTCAAACTATGGATGAAGACTAGACATGAACTCATGAATCCTCTGAAAGTCCATATCTGAACGTACTGTCCGGCAACACTGGCAAGTACCACAGACAGCACTGCGAAGGGAGTCAAGCTGGCACCAGATCACGACACTCTGGGTGTAGAACTCATCAACGGTAGGGTCACCCTGCTGAAGATCATGCTCCTGACGCAACACAGACAAGTACAGAGAATCCCCAAAAGGCTAGTAGCGCTGACGAAGGTGAGACCACATCTCAGCGATAGTAGCGAGGCCCATAAACTCAGAAGCAAACTGTGGCTGAACACTCTGCGAAAGAACGGCAGCAGCTCTAGCATCCTCATCACACCACTGAGTAAAAATAGCCAAACTATCACGGTAGGAGCGAAGAGCCTCTGAATAGGCAAGGACCTGCTCCTCATATGCCTCATCAGCAGCAGTCTCGGCAGACTTAGCTGCATCCCGATCAGCCTGAGTAGCATCCGCAGCAAGGGCCTGTGGCACAGACGGCTGAGTAGGAGGTACAGGAGCAGTAGGGTGTGGCGGACAAGAGACCTCACCGGTAAGAACACCCCACAGTCGAAGACCATGCATGTAAATGCGCATAAAGGCGGCAAACTCTCCATAGATGGTACCATCAAAGTTCACGGGGCAGCGAGGGATACTGACATAGCCTAATAGGGAGGAGGCCATTTTTGTGTAAACCTCAGATCTGGATCTGGCCCGAGCCAGATTTTCGTGGGGGCTCACGAGTAGCTCTCCCGTGGCCAGAAAATGGCCGGCCGAAGGCCACTAGCGCCTGGACGTGTCGGGGCTGGCCAGGGGGCGGCCGGAGCGGCCGGGAGCCGGCCGGTAGCCGGCCAGAGCAGGGCGCGGCCGGGTCGGCCCGGGGCAGGTCGGCTGGCAGTCGGCCGGAGCAAGACGCGACCGGGGCGGCCCGAGGCAGGTCGCCGCCAGGGCAAGCCGACAGATGGCTGCACGGCGCGGGGCAGGTCACGGTCGGAGCGGCCGACAGCCGACCGGTGGAGGGCGGCGCTGGAGGAGTCCGGCTAGTAGCAGAGGGATTGGAGATGGCCAGATCTTGGCCGGCTTGAGGTGGCAGGAGATAAAAACAACTAGAAGAACTCGATCCTGACACGAACGGGAGAGGAGGAAGAAGGTGGAGCAGCAGCAGCCGGAAAGATCATCGGCGGTGGTACAGATCAAGCACGGAGTTGCAGCGTGCAAAGAGCTAAACCAAGAGCTCTGATACCATGTTGTGAATGAGCAACTAGTCTTCACTGTTGGGCCAAAGACCAGTACATGTACATGATGCAATATACATGGAACCCCTCATACACTAAAAATATACAGTAAAAGGGTCTATACATCACTAACATCGCAGACTTGACTACTGACTTGGGCTGCGTCATGTCGCCTTCTCGATTGCGTCGTGTATTCAGATTTTCAACTGAAAACACCTCTCTTTGAATTTCAGATGGGGAGGCAGAGGCACTACTAGCTGCGACACAGCGTCAGTCATTCGGTGTGAAATCAATTTGGTCAATTTTTGTAATATCCAACCGAATGTCATTTTTGATACCCGAGATCCCGTGGAGCTCGTTTTAAAAAACTTTGACAAATAAAAATTTAAAGTTTTTATTTTTAGAAAAAAATACCACAATGTAGTCAACGATTTATTCTACCAACTGTAAACTTTCAATACGAAATACTTATATTATATCCTCGGCAAAAATGACAAAACTTGGAGAATTACTAAACATGATTTTTTTAAAACTTTGACATCAAGTTCAACATCCATTTTCCACCTGTCATAAAGTAGAATGCTAGCAAAACTTGCATAGTCCCTCCTTTCCTAGATATATGCCATATAGTTTTTTGTATGAAAATTAAAGAATGCATATTTAGAAAAAGTTACACCATGTTTGGCTAGGTTTAACCCTAGCCAATTGACATGATCTAATAGAGGACTTTTCATAAGATAAGGAAAACCTAATAAAATACCCCAAAATATTGTTCATACAAGCGGGGCAACGCAATACACCTTATATTCTTAATTTTTTTCTCAAAAGTATATATGCCTTTTATATAGGAACGGAGGGACTAATAGCCTAGGCTAAGCTATTTTTTTCCATAATATCTGTTTTTTCTTTACAAAATGGTAAATGTCGATCGTGGGACCTAGTATCATAAAACACTGCATGCTATTTGCTCCCATTCTGTGTCCACAGAGAGCATTGACTCTAGAGTACATATGCTATTTTTATAATACCTTCGTCCCATTAAAATGTCTTAATTTTGTCAAAATTTTGGCGTATCTAGACATTGTCTAGTATGTAGATACATTTAAATTTTAACAAAATTAAAACACTTTTGGTGGAACGGAGGGAGTATAAAATTTGGCTCTAGGGCAGTGGTGAAGCTAATGAATTACCTTACACCATTGCGTTCAGTTCATTGTCAACGGTATAGTCTTTCACTAATAAGCAATGAAAGCAGTTCGATGAGAGAAGGACTTATAACTCCATTGGGTTCATTTGACCCCCAATAGTTATAATGCAGCTCCGCCTATAGGCTGCATATGCTCCTTCTAGATAAATTTGTCTAAACGTATTTTGAAATTAATTGAAAAAACTGCATGGACATCTTCACAACCTATATGCGTACCTGTTTCATAAAAAAAAACAGATTTTTGGTGTGGCCTGTGTAAGAAATATAATATTGGTGGCAAATTATGGGTTTTGATTTTTATAAAAAATACCATAATATAACTAATGATTTATTCTACCAACTGTAAATTTTTAATACGAAATACTTATGTTATATCCTTGGCCAAAATGACAAAACTTGGAAAATTAACCAACTATACTTCTTTTTTGGAACTTTGAAATCAAGTTCAACATCCATTTTCCACATGTCATAAAGTAGAATGCTAGCAAAACTTGCATAATAGCCTAGGCTAAGCTATTTTTTTTCCATAATATCTGTTTTTTTTTTTACAAATGACAAAGGTCGGTCCTGGGACCAGTATCATAAAACACCGCATGCTATTCTCTTCCGTTCTGTGTCCCCAGAGAGCACTGACTCTAGGGTACATATGCTCCTTTTATATAAAATTTTGCTCTAGGGCAGTGCTGAAGCTAGTGAAGAATTACACCATTGCGTCCAATTCATTGCCTACGGTATTATAATTATAACCTATATCAATTCTACAGGGGTTTGCTGAAACATGGTGCGTTTGGATACTGTTGATGAGAGTCTTTTGTCCAATTATAGATCAACACATAGACTTTTTCTACTGTAGATCGGAGCGTTTGCACTGTAGATTTGTTTTCCGTTTCCTTTTTCTTTAACCATTTATTGTGTGTTACCGGCTAACTTCCGGTTGCTTCCTTTGATCGCTTCCGGTTGTTTTCGATCGTTACTCAGAGTTGCCTGGATGAGGATCCGGTTCTCCGGTTACTGCATGTGGTGCCGCGTAAATACGTGTCAGCCTACCGTATTTTCGACCGGTCAAAGCGGTGCCGCTTTCCGGGCGGTCAAGGTGGTGCGCCATCCAATAAACAATTCGGGCTCTCTTTCTCATTCCTCCCAGTACCGAATCTTCATGGTTGCCGATTGCTCTTCCTCGCCAATGCCCATTGCCTAGGTCCTGGATGCCACTGCCCACCACACCCTTCATGGCCGCGACGGATTCGTCAGAGCGGTACAGGTGGCCGTGCCGTGGTTTTCTGGCTGCAGCTGCACACAGCCTTACCGGCTGGTCCGCCGTGTGGCTGCGCGACGGCCGACAACACCGCCGCCTGCTCCTTATCTGGAAGCATGCCCTCAGCTGAAGCTGCTCTGCTATCACGGGATAAGGTTGATCCCGTCGGCAACCCTGATAGCGGGGACCGTGGCGGCGGTCTCTAGCCGAAGGCTGCAGCGGGAGGGTGACAGTATTACGACCGAAAATCCTTCTTCTGCATCAAAAAGTCCCCATCGATGGCTCACCAGCATGGCCCTTCCTTCTCTCTCCCCAATCCCCATCGATAGCTCCACCTGTGTCGCCCTCCCTCGTGCCGATCTATGGCACCGGCCTACTCCTGGACGGCCGACCGCCGCCTGCTCCGACCTCTTCCCCACCCAGGCTCTCCCTAACGCGACCTTAGCCTGCCTGCTGTGTTGGCAGGCCAGGGGGCAAGTAAGAGCGCCGCGGTGACGGTGTGGGGAAGAGCGGCGGGATGCCTGAGTTCCTCTTCGCAGTTGCCAAACCTGCACCGTGTATTATTGATTTTGTTTGATATATCAGTGCTGTCTAATTTTGCTTTGTTCACACCTTCGTTTTTCCTCATTTTATGGTTGATCTCTCAGTCCCAGTGAATATCTGTGTTGTTATGCAAATATTCTCTCGATTTCTTTCATTGGAAATAAGGGATTCCCTAAATAATATAGATTTTTAACGGCCGCTTCATTCTTGAACTGCAGGCTGCGGTGGTTAAGGAGCTTGATGTCGGCTCTGATCCTACTTCGCATGAGAGATAGCTGTTGCCGGTGCAGGTCGGGATAGAAGAGAAGGCCCGGTTCAGGTACACATAGGGTTCTCCATTCACGACTTGCATCGTTCCAAAGACGTGGTTAATTTAATGCTCTCCTTTTGTTTGTTGATCTCCAATTCTGGATTCAGATTAGCACTCCACCTGCTTCTGGGAGTTGGGATGCTGAACATGGAAGACCAACAGGGAAGGCAGTACAGTGCAGCCGTGGCCATGTACCTCTCTTGGCAATATTCTAGATAAGTTTCTTTTTGTTCAGGTGCTTTTGATTAATTTGCACTATGGGTAGGTATCTATTCTTACATGTCAAATCAACGCTCATGTCCATTCTTTTCCTTCCTGCATTTTTTTGTGTGATTTACTAACTGTCAATCAGTTTTGGCTCTAATGCTCACTCACTTCATCTATTTGTGATTTTCCTCATGTTTTATTTCTCCACTCTCATGTGAATCAGTTGGAGCTTGAGTTCGAGTCTTCTTTGTACATGTATTACCACCAGAATAATGAACCAATAATTTGTTCTTCTAATTGCTCTATATATAGAGCCACTTTTGAGAATGCGATCTGGTCTTCCTTAGGCCTCTGTAATCTCACGCACGGCCCTGTTAGGACATCACCACAGGTCCACGGCCAGTGATTTGATAATACCTCTAAAGAATATGATCCTTATATAATTATGCCATTGTCAATCAGATTTTATGTGCAAATTAATATGCACTGGAATAATCAATCAGGAAAGACTCAGTTACTACTGGTGGTCTTTATCTCATATATGTATTTTCTTGCTGTGTGCTTAGTAAAACTATTGTTATTTCAGTTATTGTTGCTGCTGATATAATGTCATACCAAATGCAGGTTTGCAATGAAAAGATGATGAACTTGAATGTCTTAGAGAGATGAACTATAAAAAGGAAGACGGAAAAACAAATGGGAAGTATTAAACAAAAACAGATGGAGACTTACAATTAGTTTGATAATTAAGCACTCAAGATCTTTGTCATCATCTTCAGGTTTGTTGTCTAATACACTATGTCTATGCTTATATATACAGATGCACTGATCCTTTTGACAAAAAACATTGAAAACTGACGTATTGTTCATTCTTTACCATGATCTGAAGCTTGATAATATTCTTGATGGGATTAATTTCAAGTCTTTGACCCCAAGTATTATTTAAGAGTTCCATATATTAGAAGGCATTTTAGCTCTTCATTTATATTTTTTGGGCGGCATAGTTGGTGGTTGCAAACTTGCAATATGCACAGATGGTGTGGGGAACTCTTATAGTTCAGTGTAAGATAAATGGGTAAACTGAGTGTTGCGTTGTCTGCCAGAGGGTTGACGGTTGCAACTGCAACTGTTGGTACCACGTATTACCATCTCGACACAACTTGGAAATTATCTGATCTTAGTAGCCATGTGTAGTAATACTTACATCTTTTCCCAGACAGAGGAATGCATACATTTGAATACACGGATATATTATCAATTTAGCATCAGTTGTTAGCCTCACAGACTCACCTATAGTACTCAATATTGCCAAACTAATTAAAATGCTGCCAAAGTTTGAATTATTAGGTACAAGACTTAGGGAATATGAAAGTATGAATGTCATGAACAAATCTATTTTAGCCCATCTTCTGAATTGTTTTGCTGCACTCATGGGTCTTGCCGTTAACTTCTGAACTGTTTTGCTGCACTCATGGGTTTGGCCGTTTCTTACACTTCTCTGGCCGTGCATTGCAGCATTAGATAGGGTCGTAGAGAGTCCAGCTTAATATCTTTTCAACTTGGTTGAGGTGGCAACCATAGGCGATACTGGCTACCATGCCTGGTGGAAACAACAATTGCTCAAATGCTCCTTCCTGGCTGTACAACATCCTCACTGATGCTGTGACTTCTGCATAGGAAGAGTATTTCTGTTACAGTAAAGTTCACATATTCAATAAATGATCCAGTAGTAGATCCTGATCTTACAATTTTTCTTGAGTAACTAGGTTGTGACACTTCAATTAACATCCCGTGCTACAGGATTTACGTGCTGTATTGGAAGGTGTGATTCTTTTGAACTAATTGCTATTTTGGTTCATATTGTACATGTCAGCTACATAAATAGGCCATGTATACATATGGGAATAGCTGATATTCTTATTTTATTTAATGCAAAAAAATCAATATGAAGCTCACAGCTATTGTGGCTAATCCTTGGCACAAAAAATGAGCTGTTACCTTAGGTTTTGAAATGGCCATTCCATCAACCTTCCTGTATCAGAAAATAAACCATTTACATTCCTAGATCAGTTTCGATAATTGCTTCTGTAAACTAATAATTAACAGGTGAAAATTCCATTGCATCACTCTGTTTGCCTTTGCAATACATGAGCATACAGAACATGGGATATATGTTTGGTATAGAATGGTGATGCATGCATATCTTCTGGTCTAAGTTTTCTTCTAGTGCGCCACAACCATTTTAGGAATGTTGACGTGAATATGTAATAGTGCGCTGTTAGTATTTTTGATATCAGTTTTGTGAAGTCTGAACAATTGTGCAACTATTTAGTTTACCATTTTGCAGTAAAGTTACAGAAATATCAGGGATAAAAGAAGAGGAAACCTGCTAGCATAATGCATGTGTCCAGGACTCCAGGTTAACCTGCTTTAGCATCTGTTTGTAGTTTGTGTGACAGGAAACAATTGTGGAAATTGATCTTCATTACTATGTTGCTTGCATTGCATTTAAGATTTAAGATTTTCTAATTTCATTGGGACAAGAATACAAGATGATGGATTGTGTTGAAGATGCATGAAAACACAAAAATTCAGACAGGCAAATAATTTGACAAATTTTCTTACTTTGTATCAGGCTGGTCAAGTACCCACGGAGATCAGTCCGCGCAAAGAATTAAGAGTAACTAGAACAAGTGCCCTACATCCTCGAAGAAAATATCAGCCTCGACGCACCAAGGACCAAACAAGAAGAGGAATCGAGGAGGTGCACTTCAGGCATGCCACCGACGAGTCGATCATATCAGTCCGCGATGCCGCCTGGGCTAACTACATGCCCAACGATGCCTTCGTGCCAGCTTCCGTTGTGCCTTCATCAAATAAAGGGACGCCCGCATTGATCCTCCACTCCAACGAAGGCAAACAAATCATGATCCTTGACTCTTCCCAAGGGGATGATGACCACGAGCATTGATATCTCAAGTGCCAAAAAGCACCGAAAGATGGTTATCTTAGTATCATATTTATTTTCTTCTTTGAGCCTTCATCATCACATGTATGTCATGTTTTGGATTTAGTAAATCTGGAATTTTGTATGCTTTATCTATGTCTTGCAACCTGGTGAACTTGATAGGATTTGAAAATATATTTGTATTGTAAACTAGCTCTTTCTCTCATGTTATGGAAGAACTTATCAAGTGATGCTATTTGCCAACTCTGTTTACATAATGATTTCTATACTTGCCAGCGCAAACCTTATGCCCCTTTTAGACATCCTACGGGCGCGGCGTGTCGCCGCGCTACAACTTCCTAGTACTCTTTCACTAATAACCAATCAAAGCAGTTCGATAAGAGAAGGATTTATAATTGCACCGTGTTCATTTGACCTAAATAGTTATAATGCAGCTCCGCCACTGCTAAGGGTGAATACGCTCCTTTTAGATAAATTTTTCTAAACGTATTTTGGATTTAATTGAAAAGAACTGCGTGGACATCTTCACACAACCTATGTGTGCACCAAGTTGTTTCCTGAAAAAAAAGATAGACTCTTTGTGTGGCCTATGTAAGCACTACAATATTGGTGCTAAAATATGGGTTTGCACGAGACAAATTTTGTCTCTTTACATAGAGCACGAAAAATATCGTTTTTTCACAAAACATTGTGTGGGCACATAGTAAAAAAAATTAAATTATTTTTCAATTTTAGTAACTGCTTGCAAACTGACTCTAATAAAATTACCAATTTGTGACCCAAATGTAAAAAACTAAGTCTGTGTCGCTTGGAGCCGTGGCTGACTCCGTTCGAGGGAAGTTCCCTTGAGTTCGGCCGATTTAATGTTTTGAACAAGCGTTAGAGCGCTCTCTCTCTCTCCTCCTCCTCCTCCTCCTTTTAATACCTTTTGTATCACATAATAGATGGTCTAGGTCAAGATAGGAAAGAAGATAGTCCTATGGCAAAGATCAGTCGCATCAGGGGTAATTGTTACGCGGACCTTCCATTTTCAGAAGAATTCTAAAAACTTGGAGGGCTAACTGCTTTGAGGTGCATGTTATAGCGAATGTTGGAAAAATAAAATGTTGCCATGATATCCCCTGTTATGGAGCGACTAGGTCCCACTTGTCAGCACTCAACGTTATGTGCCCAACCGTCTCCGTTAAGCGTTTTCCTTACGTGACAACATGTCAAGTCCACCTAATGTCAGTATGGCCGAGATCCCCCTTCGTTGTTCGTCCAAACCCTAGACCCCTAGTCCTGCAACCAATTCCGGTAGAAGAGCATGGATAGAAAGTTGAATGGCAAAGCGTACCCACCCTCGTCGACGTGAGGAGCAACACAGAAGGAATAGGCATGAGCGGGAGGCAAAAGAGCAGCCATAGTGTAATATACCATAACATATGGCAAACGAGGGGTAGATTTAGAAATGGGTTGTGCATTTCATCGCAAAACAAGGGAAATTTTCGCGCTTAGTTGCATAAAACCTAAGAGTGATCGAGGTTTCTCTCTCGTTGCTATTAGGGTTAGAGTAATGAGAGTGCTATAAACTTCGACATGACCTCTTTTGAAAGTTAGGGTTTTGGAGGAGAATTTGAATTGGCATTTCAAATTTGAATTTCAAACATAGAATTATATAAGTAATCAATATATAAATGAATTATAATTCATAATTCAAAACCATACAACACTTACACAAAATAGTTCATAAATGGATTACAAATAATAAAAAGAAGCTCTTAAGGAAAACCTTGAGCTTTATTGATCATATCAACACATATACATGGTCTTTACAATATTCTTTTATATACAAGAATTGGCAATATAATAAAAGACGTAAAAGAAAATTACAATTTTATCTATAACTAAAATCCTAAACTACAAGTATTGGATCTTCTTGTCCTTGGAACATTTGAAGTCTTGAACCTGCATATATCAAAGAAACAAACCAGAATTGGATAAAACAAGTGGCAATGCTAGTAGTCAGTTTCCAAATCAAAGTCAAAGTAAGATAAACATCAACCAGACCATGGTGGAGCCAATGATGGGCTCAAATTTCAACCCAAGCACACACACAGCTCACAAGGATCTCTACATGCTCAACAACCCAAACATGTCGGGGCACGGCAAGCTAGCAACCGAGTAATTAATCTTGTGCTCTCTCGTCACTCTTTTCCAAGAAAAATATGTACTGTACTACCTACTTCTCCATGTGTCTTGCATTGATAATTGATAATAAGAAAACAAAAATGAAAATGAGACATCTAAATAAAACCTGTTGGAGCCCTCAAAGACTATCAGCCCCTTTCCAAGTATTTGGATTTTTACATAAATTTTTTTGGGTAATTTTTACATAATTTGTTTTTTTTGATAGAAAACCGTGAGCTTTATTGATCAAATAATCATAATTTCATTACAAATATCCTCACGGATACACTCCGGAGGAGAACCACGTCGCACGGTATCTACTGAAAATCCACACCTTCTAGCTAAATTGTGTGCAACAACATTGACCACATGGTAAACATGTTTGAAAGAACAAAAAACGAAGGATCTTGCCAGACGCTTTACATCCTCAATCATCGGTCCACAGGAAGATAGATCCATCATCTCAGCATTGACGCGGTTGATCACCGACTGTCAATCTGAAGCAAAAATGACCTTGGAGTAACCTTCATTGCGTGCAAAGGCAACAGCACGCCACAACGCCAAAGATTATGCCAGTTCCGCAATGATCACCTCGTCTTGGCACTCACCACAAGCAGCAAGAAAGGTCCCATGCTGATCAGGAGCAACAACACCAACACCCATCTGTCTCGTGGTAGCAAAAATAGTTGCATCCACATTAACAAGCACCATACCTGCAGGCGGCGGAACCCACTTTGGTGTTGTTGAAGAAGGTTAACGCCCTATAGCAGTCGTTGGCTTGTATAGGTGAATACATATCATATCAATGAATGCCTTGATCTTAGCAGCAATAGACTTAGGATGCATCATACCTTCACCCTCACGACACTTATTTCTAGCATACCAAATGTGCTAGAGAGACAGAATCAGAGTTGTAGTTTCTAGGTCGGAGCAGCGCTCAAAAAAATCAAGAGCCCAAACTCTAGGAGAAATGAAAGCCTGCCTGTTAAGATGGATATTGAAATCAGACTTCACTTCTCGCCACACCTTGTTGACATAGGGGCCGAACAGCAAAGCATGCTCTATTGTCTCGTGTTTGTTGCAGTATATACATGTCGAGGAAACAGGGATGTGTCGCTTCTGGAGTTGATGACCGCAGGGGAGGCAGTCATGAGCAAACCTCCAGAGTGTGATCTTCATCTTTCCCGACGCCTTGCTCGCCCATAACTTCTTCCAAATCCTGGTGTTATCAGACACAACTGAAGATGAACCCTGCCCATGCTTGATGCGTTCAGTAGCCACCCGCTCTGATCTAGCTAGGTGATATGTTGAACGCACCGAGTAGCTTCCAAACCGAGTCCAGGGCCAAGAGGCGAAATCCTCGCCATCGTGACGACTGATTGGTACCTGCAGAATCTTGGCTACAACATCAGCATCAAAGATGGTTCGGATGAGTTGTGAATCCCATGTGTATGTTCCATCCATCATCAACATATCTACTGTCTGATCGGGCATCAGAGGAATCCAGGGGCGTAGGGTACAAGGAGGCACCTCCGGTATCCACTTGCCAGTGAGAATTTTGGTTTTCTTCCCGTCACCGATGCCCCAACGAACACCCTCCTTCAGTAGCTACATAACAAACTGGATGCTTCTCTAAGTATACGAAGAGGAGCGGGGCTTTGGAGGATCCCAGAAGTCACAAATAGGGAAATAAGGGCCTTTTAGCACCCTTGCACATAGAGACGTGTTAGAGATATGACCAAGAGACAATAATAAAAGTGTTTATTGTTATATCTTAGTGTTCATGATAATGTTTACATCCCATGATATAATTGTATTAATCGGAAAAATTAATACTTGTGTGTTTTGTAAACATTAAAGAGTCCCTAGTAAGCCTCTTGTTAAACTAGCTTGTTGATTAATAGATGATCATGGTTACCTGATCATGAACATTGAATGTTATTAATAACAAGATCATATCATTAGGTTAATGATGTGATGGACATACACCCATAGTAAGCGTAGCATATGATCAAGTCATTAAGTTCGTTGTGCTTCAAGCTTTAAAATACATAGTAACCTAATCCTTCGGCCATGAGATCATGTTAATCACCTACACCGGATGGATGCTTTGATGACACCAAACACTACTTCGTAAATGGGTTGTTATAAAGGTGAAATTAAGTGTTCGGAAAGTATAGGTTGAAGCATGTGGATCAATAGTGGGATTTGTCCATCCAAATGACAGATAGATATACTATGGGCCCTCTCGGTGGAATATCATCCAATTAGCTTGCAAGAATGTGACTCGCTCACAAGGGATGACATATCACGGTATGAGTAAAGAGTACTTATCGGTAAAGAGATTGAACTAGGTATAGAGATATCGACGATCAAACTTCGGATAAGTAAAATATCGTGCGACAAAGAGAATCAGTATCGTATGTAAATGGTTCTTTCGATCACGAAGTCATCGTTGAATATGTGGAAGCTATTATGGATCTCCAGGTCCCGCTATTAGTTATTGATCGGAGAAGAGTCTCGATCATGTCTGCATAGTTCACGAACCGTAGGGTGACACACTTAAGGTTAAATATCGTTTTAAGTAGATATGGAATATGGAATGGAGTTCAAATATTGTTCGGAGTCTCGAATGCGATCCAGGACACCACGAGCAGTTTTGGAATGGTCCGGAGAATAAGATTCATATATAGGAAGTCACATTCCAAGGTTGGGAGTGGTCCGGTGAATTTATGGAATAACCGACCCACCAAGTGGGAAGGTGGAGTCCATGGTGGACTCCACCATGGTGTAATATCCCAGGTTTAGAGGCTATAAAATAAGAGAACACCAAAGTGTGCATTGCATTCATGCATAGGAAATCTGGGGAATTTTAGCGCTTTCAAATAAAACCTGTCACAGTAACTAAAATTTCACTTGACTTGCTGGAATTGAAGTAGCTCATTAAGTCAAGCGCTATAAACTTCACTGTGATCTTTGCTAAAACCTTGTTTTGGGTAGAGATGATTATGATCTATGGATTAGATCAAATGTAATTAGATTTACAACAACACATTCTTTAAGAATCAAACCCTAACTTATTAACACTTAAAAGTTAGCAACTACCTTTGTGTGTAATTTAATTCACTTCTAAACTTACTACCAAATAAGGTAAACCACAGGGTCTAAAGTGCATAAAAGCCACATTCTTATTTAAATCATAACTTATTAAATATATGTAATATCATAAAACTAAATCCGTTTATATTACGAATTATAGTTCAAACTATTTGAATAAAACTAACTATGAGTATTTTGAAACTCATATGATCATGCCTTAGTGAAATCAAACACCAACTATCCAAAATTGAGGAATAACCCTCAGCCTTGACCTTTTGACCAATATTATAATATAAATCCAATCAAATATGATATAGTGACTCATCAAAAATAATAAAACCATCCACAAGATATTTAGTAACAAATGCCACTTGGCTATCTAAAAATAAATCATATGAGAGGATAATCTCTATGACACATAGGATGAAAATATCTACATGATTTGCATTCCAAGCTATGCCACCTCATACTCAAAGGATTGCTATGGATGAGGGCATGACAACCAAGCACCTTACTCATCAAACCAAAATAAGAGTCACCCACCTATGTGTCATGATGCTAGAGCTTGCCCAAGCCTATAAAAGGAGCCACACCTTTCATCCATTTGGTCATCTTGTACCATGCTACAAGGACACCAAAACCTTGAGACCTTCCATGTGAATTAGCTAGGTTCAATATGAAGAAGCTAGGAGGTGGAGGCATACCACAAGATGCAGGTTTATCAGATTTCCTGAAGAACAAGCTACAAAAGATACCCATGTAGAATTCCTAGGTAAGCCATATATTTAGAGGATCATATCATCATCTCTTGAGTAGGACCTTAGGATATTCCAAGACATTGATAAGTGACAGAAGTTATAATACTAATCATAGCCATGCCCATACAAGATTACTAGAGTAGTACTAATCCTAGTTGTTCAAGACAACATTTGATCTTGGAGGTGAGAACCTTATTCCAATAGCAATACCTTAGGAAACCAATTCCACAATCATCACAACTTAGTATTAATTATAAATCCTAAGAATCTAGGATGAGTGTGTTGAGATAAATAATAAATAAGTGATTAGTGATGAATAAGTGGATCATGCCTCATGCATGTGTAGGATAACGTTGCATAGAAAACAAAAAATTTCCTATCGCGAACACGCAATCCAAGCCAAGATGCAATCTAGAAGACGGTAGCAACGAGGGGGTATCGAGTCTCACCTTTGAAGAGATTCCAAAGCCTACAAGAGGAGGCTCTTGTTGCTGCGGTAGACGTTCACTTGCCGCTTGCAAAAGCGCGTAGAAGATCTTGATCACGATCGGTTCCGGCGCCACGAACGGGCAGCACCTCCGTACTCGGTCACACGTTCGGTTGTTGATGAAGACGACATCCACCTCCCCGTTCCAGCGGGCAGCGGAAGTAGTAGCTCCTCTTGAATCCGACAGCACGACGGCGTGGTGTCGATGGTGGTGGAGAAGTCCGGCAGAGCTTCGCTAAGCGTGCGGGAAGTGGAGGAGCGGGGCGGCTAGGGTTTGGGGAGAGGGGGGCGCCGGCCACTATGGGGTGCGGCCACCTTGGTGGTGTTTGAGGTGGCCGGCCCCCTCCCCCTTGGCCCTCATTATATAGGTGGAACCCCAAGAGTTGGTCTCCAAGTCTTCGAATAAGACCCGAACCAAAAACCTTCCATATGGAGGGGAAACCTAGCCAAGCTAGGACTCCCACTAGAGGTGGGAGTTCCACCTCCCATATGGGGGGGTGGCCGGCCCCCTAAGGGGGAGTCCACTTGGGACTCCTCCCCCACTAGGGTTGGCCGGCCATGGAGGTGGAGTCCCATGTGGACTCCACCTTCCTTGGTGGTTTCTTCCGGACTTTTCTAGAACCTTCTAGAACCTTCCATAGAACCTTCCGCGACATTTTAATTCACATAAAATGACATCCTATATATGAATCTTATTCTCCGGACCATTCCGGAACTCCTCGTGATGTCCGGGATCTCATCCGGGACTCCGAACAAATATTCGAACTCCATTCCATATTCAAGTTCTACCATTTCAACATCCAACTTTAAGTGTGTCACCCTACGGTTCGTGAACTATGCGGACATGGTTGAGTACTCACTCCGACCAATAACCAATAGTGGGATCTGGAGATCCATAATGGCTCCCACATATTCAACGATGACTTTAGTGATCGAATGAACCATTCACATACAATACCAATTCCCTTTGTCACACGATATTTTACTTGTCCGAGGTTTGATCTTCGGTATCACCCTATACCTTGTTCAACCTCGTCTCCTGACAAGTACTCTTTACTCGTACCGTGGTATGTGGTCTCTTATGAACTTATTCATATGCTTGCAAGACATTAGACGACATTCCGCCGAGAGGGCCCAGAGTATATCTATCCGTCATCGGGATGGACAAATCCCACTGTTGATCCATATGCCTCAACTCATACTTTCCGGATACTTAATCCCACCTTTATAACCACCCATTTACGCAGTGGCGTTTGATGTAATCAAAGTACCTTTCCGGTATAAGTGATTTACATGATCTCATGGTCATAAGGACTAGGTAACTATGTATCGAAAGCTTATAGCAAATAACTTAATGACGAGATCTTATGCTACGCTTAATTGGGTGTATCCATTACATCATTCATATAATGATATAACCTTGTTATTAATAACATCCAATGTTTATGATTATGAAACTAATCATCCATTAATCAACAAGCTAGTTTAAGAGGCATACTAGGGACTTCATTGTTGTCTACATATCACACATGTACTAATGTTTCGATTAATACAATTATAGCATGATATATAAACATTTATCATAAACATAAAGATATAAATAATAACCATTTTATTATTGCCTCTAGGGCATATCTCCTTCAGTCTCCCACTTGCACTAGAGTCAATAATCTAGATTACATTGTAATATACCTAACACCCATGGCATTCTGGTGTTGGTCATGCTTTGCCCTAGGGAGAGCTTTAGTCAACGGATCTGCTACATTCAGATCAGTGTGTACTTTGCAAATCTTTACTTCTCCATCTTCGATGTACTCGCGAATCGAGTGGTAACGCAGCTTGATATGCTTCAGCCTCTTGTGTGACCTTGGTTCTTGTGCATTGGCGATGGCACCCATGTTGTCACAATAGATGACTAGTGGGTCCAATGCACTAGGAACCACACCGAGATCTACAATGAACCTCTTCATCCATACCGCTTCTGATGAAGCCTCTGAAGCCGCTATGTACTCCGATTCTGTTGAGGATTTCGCCACCGTGCACTGCTTCGAGCTTGCCCACCATCGCAGCACCATTCAATATAAACACGTACCAGATTGTGACTTAGAGTCATCAGGATCAGTTGTTCCAACTTGCATCGGTGTAACTTGTTACAACGAGCTCTTGGTCACCTCCATAACAAAGAAACATATCCTTAGTTCTTTTCAAGTACTTCAGGATATTCTTGACCGCTGTCCAGTGTTCCATTCCTGGATCACTTTGATATCTGCTAGTCAAACTAACAGCATGTGCTATATCCGGTCTTGTACATAGCATGGCATACATGATAGAGCCTACTGTCGAGGCATAGGGGATCTGACTCATCCTTTCTCTTTCTTCTGCCGTAGCCGGACCTTGAGTCTTACTCAAGACCTTGCCTGATAACATAGGTAAAAACCCTTTCTTACTTTCGTCCATTCTAAACTTCTTTAGAATCTTGTCCAGGTATGTACTCTGTGATAGCCCTATTAGGCGTCTTGATCTATCTCTATAAATCTTGATGCCTAATATATACGATGCTTCACCAAGGTCTTTCATTGAAAAACTGTTATTCAAATAACCTTTTACACTGCTTAATAGTTCTATATCATTCCCAATCAATAATATGTCATCTACATATAATATCAGGAATGCTACAGAGCTCCCACTCACTTTCTTGTAAATACAGGCCTCTCCATGACACTGTATAAACCCGAAGTCTTTGATCACTTTATCAAAGCGTCGGTTCCAACTTCTCGATGCTTGCTTCAGTCCATAAATTGAACGCTGAAGTTTGCATACTTTGTCAGCATTTTTAGGATCGACAAAACCTTTGGGTTGTACCATATACAACTCTTCCTCAATGTCTCCATTAAGGAACGCCGTTTTGACATCCATCTGCCAAATCTCATAATCGAAAAATGCAGCTATTGCTAACAAAATCCTCACAGATTTTAGCTTCACTACAGGTGAGAAAGTCTCATCGTAGTCAACACCTTGAATTTGTCGGAAACCCTTTGCGACAAGTCGAGCTTTATAGACAGTAATATTACCATCAGCATCTGTTTTTCTCTTGAAGATCCATTTATTCTCGACAGCCTTTCGGCTATCAGGTAAGTCTACCAAAGTCCATACTTTGTTATCATACATGGATCCCATTTCGGATTTCATGGCTTCTTGCCATTTTTTGGAATCTGGGCTCATCATCGCTTCTTCATACGTCGCAGGGTCTTCATCATTGTTGTCCACAATCATGACATTTAGACAAGGATCATACCAATCAGGAGTGGCACGTTCCCTTGTCGATCTGCGAGGTTCAAAGAGCTATCTCGTTTGAAGTTTCATGATCATTATCATTAGCTTCCTCTGTTGTTGGTGTAGGCGGCATAGGAACATCTTCCGGTACTGCGCTACTCTGATCAACTAGTGAAGATTCATCAATCTCATCGAGTTCTACTTTTCTTCCAGTCACTTCTTTAGTGAGAAATTCTTTCTCAAGAAAGGTTCCGTTCTTAGCAACAAAGATTTTGCCTTCGGATCTGTGATAGAAAGTGTACCCTATAGTTTCCTTAGGGTATCCTATGAAGACGCATTTCTCCGATTTGGGTTCTAGCTTGTCCGGTTGTAACTTCTTTACATAGGCTTCGCAACCCCAAACTTTAAGGAACGACAGCTTAGGTTTCTTATTAAACCATAATTCATACGGTGTCGTTTCAACGGATTTTGATGGTGCTCTTTTTAAAGTGAATGCGGCTGTCTCTAATGCATAACTCCAAAATGATAACGGCAAATCAGTAAGAGACATCATAGAACGAACCATATCTAAGAGAGTTCGATTACGACGTTCGGACACACCGTTTCGTTGTGGTGTTCCCGGCGGTGTCAATTGTGAAAGTATTCCGCATTTCTTTAAATGCATGCCAAACTCATAACTCAGATATTCACCTCCGCGATCAGATCGTAGAAATTTAATCTTCTTGTTACGTTGATTTTCTACTTCACTTTGGAATTCCTTAAACTTCTCAAAAGTCTCGGATTTATGTTTCATGAAATAGATATACCCATATCTACTCAGATCATCTGTGAAGGTTAGAACATAACGATAACCACCGCGCGATGCTACACTCATTGGTCCGCACACATCGGTATGTATGATTTCCAATAAGTCAGTAGCTCGCTCCATAATACCAGAGAATGGAGTCTTAGTCATTTTTCCCATTAGACATGCTTCGCATCTATCAAGTGACTCAAAGTCAAGTGATTCAAGTAATCCATCGGTATGAAGTTTCTTCATGCGTTTCACTCCAATATGACCAAGACGACAGTGCCACATATAAGTAGAATTATCATTCAATTTAATTCGTTTAGCATCAATGTTATGTATATGTGTATCACTACTATCGAGATCTAACAGAAATAAACCATTCTTTTCAGGTGCTCGACCATAAAAGATATTATTCATAAAAATAGAACAACCATTATTCTCAGACTTGAATGAATAACCGTCTTGCATTAAACAAGATCCAGATATAATGTTCATGCTCAACGCGGGTAAAAAATAACAATTATTGAGGCTTAAAACTAATCCCGAAGGTAGATGTAGAGGAAGTGTGCCGACAGCGATCACATCGACTTTGGATCCATTTCCAACGCGCATGGTCACTTCATCTTTTAGTAGTCTTCGTTTATTCTTTAGTTCCTGTTTCGAATTACAAATATGAGCAACCGAACCAGTATCAAATACCCAGGTACTAGTACGAGAACCAGTAAGATAAACATCTATAACATGTATATCAGATATACCTTCTTTCTTCTTCTTGACAAGGCCGCTCTTCAGATCCGCCAAATACTTGGAGCAATTACGCTTCTGTCCCTTTTCCTTGCAAGAATAGCACTCAAGCATCAGGCTTAGGGCCAGTCTTAGGTTTCACAGGAGGCGTGGCAGCTTTCTTGCCACCCTTCTTGAATTTTCCCTTAGACTTGCCCTGTTTCTTGAAACTGGTGGTCTTGTTGACCATCAACACTTGGTACTCTTTCTTGATCTCAATCTCAGCAGCTTTAAGCATGGAGAAGAGTTCAGGTAACTCTTTGTTCATGTTCTGCATATTGTAGTTCATCACAAAGTTCTTGTAACTAGGTGGCAGTGATTGAAGGATACGATTAATCCCCAGTCTATTAGGAATAACTATTTCCAAGTCACTGAGTTTCTTCGCATGCCCGGTCATAACGAGCATGTGCTCACTAACGGAGCTACCTTCTTCCATCATGCAACTGAAGAAGTGTTTCGATGCTTCATAGCATTCCACGGCCGCATGAGTCTCAAATATAGTCTTCAACTCATTGATTAACTCATGTGGATCGTGGTGCTCAAAACGTTTTTGAAGATCGGCTTCCGTGACCGCATAAGATGGCACACTGAACTTGAGAGTACCGAGTTTTCCGAGTTGCGTAAACAGCTTTTACTTCATCGGTTTCAGTTTCTGCAGGAGGGTCACCTAGCGGTGCATCAAGCACATATTGCAGATTTCCGCCATTGAGGAAAATCCTCACATGACGGAACCAGTCGGTGAAGTTGCTATCGTTGCTCTTAAGCTTTTCTTTCTCTAGGAACTGGTTAAAATTGATTGAGGACGCCATATCTACAACATATTTGCAATAGTTTAGACTAATATTTATGACAAATTGAGTTCAAATTTTAATTCAATATAATTAAAAACTAGGTGAACTCCCACTCAAAACAATATCCCTCGCATTGTCTTAGTGATCACATGAACCAAATCCACCACACCAAAGTCCGATCATCACGAGACAAGGTGTGATTTCAATGGCGAACATTCAAAGTGTTCATCATATCAACCATATGATTCATGCTCTACCTTTCGGTATCTCGTGTTCCGAGACCATGTCTGTACATGCTAGGCTCGTCAAGGCCACCTTAGTATCCGCATGTGCAAAACTGTCTTGCACCCGTTGTATGCACTTGTTGATTCTATCACACCCGATCATCACGAGATGCTTCGAAACGACAAGTCTTGGCAACGGTGCTACTAAGGATGAACACTTTATTATCTTGAGATTTTAGTGAGAGGGATCATCTTATAATGCTACCGTCGCGATCTAAGCAAAATAAGATGCATAAAAGGATTAACATCACATGCAGTTCATATATGTGATATGATATGGCCCTTTTGTCTTTGCGCCTTTGATCTTCATCTCCAAAGCACGGACATGATCTCCATCATCAACGGGCATGATCTCCATCATTGTCGGCGAAGCACCAAGGTCAATGGCGCCGTCTTCATGATTGTCCTCCATGTAGCAACTATTACAACTACTTTGAAATACTACTCAACATGAAATTTAAAGACAACCATAAGGCTCTCGCCGTTGCCACAATACAATAATGATCATCTCATACATAGTCATCATCACATTATGGCCATATCACATCACCAAACCCTGCAAAAACAAGTTAGACGTTCTCTAATTTGGTTTGCATATTTTACGTGGTTTAGGGTTTTCGAGTAAGATCCAATCTACCTACGAACATGAACCACAACGGTGATACTAGTGTTGTCAATAGAAGAGTAAATTGAATCTTCACTATAGTAGGAGAGACAGACACCCGCAAAGCCACTTATGCAATACAAGTTGCATGTCGAGCGTGGAGCAAATCTCATGAACGCGGTCATGTAAAGTTAGCCCGAGCCGCTTCATCCCACTATGCCACAAAGATGCAAAGTACTCAACTAAAGATAACAAAAGCATCAACGCCCACAAACCATTGTGTTCTACTCGTGCAACCATCTATGCATAGACCTGGCTCTGATACCACTGTAGGATAACGTTGCATAGAAAACAAAAAATTTCCTATCGCGAACACGCAATCCAAGCCAAGATGCAATCTAGAAGACGGTAGCAACGAGGGGGTATCGAGTCTCACCCTTGAAGAGATTCCAAAGCCTACAAAAGGAGGCTCTTGTTGCTGCGGTAGACGTTCACTTGCCGCTTGCAAAAGTGCGTAGAAGATCTTGATCACGATCGGTTCCGGCGCCACGAACGGGCAGCACCTCCGTACTCGGTCACACGTTCGGTTGTTGATGAAGACGACGTCCACCTCCCCGTTCCAGCGGGCAGCGGAAGTAGTAGCTCCTCTTGAATCCGACAGCACGACGGCGTGGTGTCGGTGGTGGTGGAGAAGTCCGGCAGAGCTTCGCTAAGCGTGCGGGAAGTGGAGGAGCGGGGCGGCTAGGGTTTGGGGAGAGGGGGGCGCCGGCCACTATGGGGTGCGGCCACCTTGGTGGTGTTTGAGGTGGCCGGCCCCCTCCCCCTTGGCCCTCATTATATAGGTGGAACCCCAAGAGTTGGTCTCCAAGTCTTCGAATAAGACCCGAACCAAAAACCTTCCATATGGAGGGGAAACCTAGCCAAGCTAGGACTCCCACTAGAGGTGGGAGTTCCACCTCCCATATGGGGGGGTGGCCGGCCCCCTAAGGGGGAGTCCACTTGGGACTCCTCCCCCACTAGGGTTGGCCGGCCATGGAGGTGGAGTCCCATGTGGACTCCACCTTCCTTGGTGGTTTCTTCCGGACTTTCCTAGAACCTTCTAGAACCTTCCATAGAACCTTCCGCGACATTTTAATTCACATAAAATGACATCCTATATATGAATCTTATTCTCCGGACCATCGGAACTCCTCGTGATGTCCGGGATCTCATCCGGGACTCCGAACAAATATTCGAACTCCATTCCATATTCAAGTTCTACCATTTCAACATCCAACTTTAAGTGTGTCACCCTACGGTTCGTGAACTATGCGGACATGGTTGAGTACTCACTCCGACCAATAACCAATAGTGGGATCTGGAGATCCATAATGGCTCCCACATATTCAACGATGACTTTAGTGATCGAATGAACCATTCACATACAATACCAATTCCCTTTGTCACGCGATATTTTACTTGTCCGAGGTTTGATCTTCGGTATCACTCTATACCTTGTTCAACCTCGTCTCCTGACAAGTACTCTTTACTAAATACCGTGGTATGTGGTCTCTTATGAACTTATTCATATGCTTGCAAGACATTAGACGACATTCCACCGAGAGGGCCCAGAGTATATCTATCCGTCATCGGGATGGACAAATCCCACTGTTGATCCATATGCCTCAACTCATACTTTCCGGATACTTAATCCCACCTTTATAACCACCCATTTACGCAGTGGCGTTTGATGTAATCAAAGTACCTTTCCGGTATAAGTGATTTACATGATCTCATGGTCATAAGGACTAGGTAACTATGTATCGAAAGCTTATAGCAAATAACTTAATGACGAGATCTTATGCTACGCTTAATTGGGTGTATCCATTACATCATTCATATAATGATATAACCTTGTTATTAATAACATCCAATGTTTATGATTATGAAACTAATCATCCATTAATCAACAAGCTAGTTTAAGAGGCATACTAGGGACTTCATTGTTGTCTACATATCACACATGTACTAATGTTTCGGTTAATACAATTATAGCATGATATATAAACATTTATCATAAACATAAAGATATAAATAATAACCATTTTATTATTGCCTCTAGGGCATATCTCCTTCAGCATGATCATACCTTATGAAATTAGATGATAAATTAAACCTATATGATCAATAGATCCCATTTATCACATGAAATAATAAGTATAGCACTAGTAGTTCATCCCAGACCAATCCTCATGCCTTGAGTAGGAGTAATGACATAGTTCTTAAACCTTGCTTCTCTAAATACTAGGGACAAACCTAGCATTGCCTTGATACAAGAATTCTAACTAAGTGAGGCGGAGTAACCCTAGTCAATTAAACATAACCCTAGCTTATTCTCATATCCTAATTCTACTTGTGTATCACTTGGGTGATCACTACTAAAACCCTAGACCACATTTGAATTTCAATCCAAGTACCACTTGAGATGATAAGTAGAACCCTGCCTTGCCTCATGCCTATTTATATTACAGTTTAATGAAGAGTGCAAAACCTTAAACCCTTTCACATAGGATCCACTTCACATAAAATGATAGGCCCTAACTTGTGTATCATGAATCCCAATTATAAATCAAGCCATAGATACTTAAGGCCTAAATGTCATTCGGCGAGTAAAGTGAAACCAATATCCAATTCTATCTTGCTTTCCAAATACCTTGCTTAGTGAACCAAATGAAATAGTAATTGATAAAATAGAACCATCATATAAGTAGTTGATTTAACCATGAGGAATATAGGATATATCCTAAATAGATTAAGCTTAAGCTAGTTAATAGAGATTGGTGATTGTAAAGTTTATTCAACCATTTTCTTAAACCCTAATAAACCATCATCCACATAAAATCATAAACTCACCTCATTCCCAATACCATTTAATTTAAACTTTAGCCATAATGAACATATGTGTGAACCATACATATTACTAAGTATTAGCAAAACCTAATTATGTGTTCACTATGCACTTGTTATTAATTCTAAATCATTTAAAATAATCTAGTTCTTAAATTTAAAAAGGGAATTGAGATACATAATTAAAACCATTTCCACTTCACTCAAATCTCACCAAATATCAATCTAATCAAAATTTCAAAACTTGTTTAAACAACAATATTAGGTAGTGAGCATGCTTATAAAGTTGTATTGATATTCCAATAATTTAGAACCTACAAAATAAACAGAAATCAAATTTGAATTAAAATAGCAAATATAAAAACATAAAATAAAAAGAACAAATAAAGAAGAGAGGGGGAGGCTTACCTGGTGGACCGTAGCAGCCCACGAAGCAGCCCACGTCGAGGCCCCTCCCACGAACCAAGCAGCCTAGACCACGTACCGTTTCGTCGCTGGCCAAAAACAAAAGGGGAGCGTCATCTTCCTCTTCTTCCCCGCGGACGACACGGTGACAGCGAGCCCCTGCCACCTCCTCGCTGCGGATAGAGATGACCCCGGACACAACAGACCATCTCAGAGTCACGCCAAATCTTCTCGCGTCCATCTCATCTATTCCTCATCAAGATTCGCTCTCAAACCGAGCGCCAACCTCTATAAATAGGCCCGGAGCTCCACCAGGGAACCCTAATGCCTCGCCGCCAACTCTCTGGCTCTCTCAGTCTCCCAATCTCTCGCCACCATCTATGCATCCTCGTCGGAGTCGAGCACGAAGTCAGCGTTAGAGGCCACCTCAGTGTCCAGGAGGTAGCTAAGCGGCACCGCCATGTCTCAGTGAGCCTCCTGGCAAAAGGAATCGAAGGGGCAAAGGTCCAGACGTGGACAATTGTCCGTTCCATTTTGATGTGGTTCACCGGAGAACGGCCGATTGCCGTCGTCTCCGACCACCTCAAACTTCGTCGAGTGTCTCATCAGCTTCTGGTGAGTTGGCGCGTCTCCTGAATCCACTAATCCTTCCTAGCTCTGTCTCTAGTTCGATTTCGACATCTCACCGGAGTATGTCGCCGCGGAGAGAGGTCGCCGGCATAGCTCCGGTGCTCCTCTGAGTAGGGCGACCACACCATCGTGTTCGTGAGGTTCCAGGGAGTTCGAAAACCTTAGTCGCGCGTCTCCGAAGGCCATAAAACGGCGGCGCCATCCTCAGCAAACCACCGGCATTTAAACGCTGATGAGGTCAAACCCGCGGTCAAGGGTTGACCAGTCCTTGCCGCGTGGCTGATGAGGTGGACACTGGTCCCACCTGTCAGTGTCTCTGAGTGTAACCCGAACCGGTAAGTTTAGTATTTCTTGTTTTCTTTAAAAACCAGTAAATTACTGAAACTTGGCCAAAATAAATAAAATTCATTATTGCTCCAAATATATGAATATATATCAAAATGCTCACAAAATAAACTCTATACAAATAAAATATAATCTAAAAATGTGTGTCAAAATGAAAATTGACTTATTTTTACCTTTAGTAATTATGTCTTTTCATTTATTTAAAACACAATTTGAATTCAATAAATTAGTTTAGTTTCAAAATAAAATAATAGCTATTCAGTAAGTAAATAGAATGTTAAGATTAATTTTATTAATCCTCCTAAACCCTAATTTACAAATTACCATTTCTCATTTTCTTAAATAATAATCAAGTAAGAAAATAATAAAAACTAATGTTAATTTTTGCAATAAAAAGTTAATTATTTACTTCAACCTTTTTATTTAACTAGTTAATAATTACAAGTTAAATGACAGCCATAGAACTCTAATTCTGGAAATTAAACCCTAACTAGTATTTTTCTCAAATCTTAAACATTTTAAAATAATAAAATGCTGAGACTATTATAAATTTTATCTCAAAGTATTTAATCATCTTAACTCTATTACCAATTATCATTTTAAAAAATGATATCACAATTTAGAAACCCTAATTCTAACATAAACATGAATCTTTATCTCATTATCTCATGTGATCAACCTAAATTAGTTGCAATCCTAAAACCCTAGGGGTTTAGCCCATGTGATCATATCAACTTCATCTTTACATATAGAATCTTAATAAGAAACCAATGAATGCATGCTCATGATCTACTAGAATAAAACTAGGTACAATTCACATGAAAACATCATTTTATGTATTTAATTTTGAATAAACCTTATATGATCCATTAGTGCCACCTAGGAGCAAACCCTAACTTACTACTCTCATTTAAACACCGTTGATCACCATTCCTATATACCACACCATTGAAATTAACTTCAAGCATTGTACCCTAGTAGAATCACGATGATGAACCCTAATACCTATCTTGTGTAGTATTGCACATCACATGCTCATGTTCAACTAAACTCTACTTAGGAAATAATAAGCCACCTAGCCTAGCAACCATTAGTAATTAATTAGTAAAGCAGAGGTGAAGTAATAGTAAACCCTAGAAACTCATAGCTTCTAATTATAGTAGTTCTTATTCTTATTTAACCTATTCTTCAAAAGTTATTCATTTGAAGTAAGTACACAAGTAAACCATATAAGTAAATAATTCTTATTGGAACTACTTAATAATTCTTAATTAACCTGTTCTTCAAAAGTTATACTTTTGAAGTAAAAATGTCAATCAAAATATAGAAGCCATAGTTCTTATTAGAAATACTTATTATTTCTTAATCAATATGTTCTTCAAAAGTTATTCTTTTGAAGTATAATACAAGTAATCATCAACCATGTTCTGTAGAACTTAAAACTGACAACTACTCTTGACTTGTTATACAATCACCATTCCTTTGTGTGTATGCTTGTTATGATGCATTATATCACTTGTCTATGCTATAATATCACCAAGCCTAATAAGAACCTTGTTTGAGCACCATCCTAAAAGTGCAACACACCCTAAAGAAATCTTTACAACTCATCCATCTTAAATCATCGAGGTTAGGTTACGCTCAGAACGATTAAATCTCATATTATGCATTATAGAATTTTTGTCAATTCTTTAAACATTTTCCTTACCGGACGATGATGATATTTCAGCACTTGGAGTTATCACGTATCGAAGCTTTTGCTTGCATCATCTTGCAGTCAAGAAAGGCAAGTTCATCGCTTTCTCATGTCATTTGATTATTTTTATTAAACTATATGCAAAGTACTTTACTTATCACTCTTGCATTGAAAATCAAAGTATTATTTTATAATTATGAATATGACTATGTGGTGGGCAATGGAACCATGTTATGTGTTGATATGGTGGAGGTTCCATTGCATGGGTACTACTCATCTAGCACTAAGTACCAATACCGTCCAGTGATTCTAGCACGTACATATCGCGTTGACCATAAGATCTATAATAGCTCTAGGGAAGTCGGTTGTATCTTTTCCCTTTTGCATATCAACGTACTTGATGGAGCCTGGCTGGGTGTTGGGGATAACATTGCAGTAGGTTGGGAAATCCTTTAAAATCCCCACCTGTGTGGATGAGAGGCTCCATCGTCTATAAGGGATTGTCCATAGTACATCGGGGGTAAAGCTGTATGATCGGGAGATGTCTACCGGGTAATTACGGATGGACAAAAGGGTGGATATGCAAGGTCACGGAGAAGGCAGTGATTGGCTTGGATCTTACACCTGGCCCCACACCAAGGAAGTGTGGACGAGCATGCATCTCGGATAGGTATCAAGGATAAGTTCTCTTATGGGAAAAGTAACGCACCTCTGAGGGTATCAAATTGTGGCAGTCACTCTCTATTCCGGGAAGGGAACTACGAACGCGGCAGGAAAGGAACTCCATGAAGTTCTGGTCAACCTGTGAAGACTGACGGGCATAATTTTGAGAATAAAAGAAACCTTCTGAAGAAATGTTTATGAAAACTTGCATTTGTCTATGACTTTCTAGTCTGTGGCCGTAGCTAGTGCATGATACACCTATTTCCTAATATGAACTTGCTGAGTACGCTCGTACTCATTCCCTCCCATTTGAACCCCCTTCTTAGATCAAGGCACCGAAGGAGAAACTACCGTGGAACTCGAAGACAAAAGATTCAACTTCAACAAGATGAAGAATCCAATCAAAGAAGTCAATGGAGTCAACTCTTGCATTAGCTAGAGTGGAAACTTAGACTAGTAATAGAAGGGAACATTCCCTAATCCTAGCACCTAAGTAGCTATAGTTCTATAGCAAGCCAAGTAGCTCTTAAGCTTGGGTTAGCAATAAGTTGGACTACGAGTCGTTCTTCTGGAGCTTTATTTGAAGTTTTACCTCACTTTAAAGTAGGAGGTTGTGTTGATCTTATGTAAAAAGATTGTGTATCCTTCTATAGACATACCTTGGACTCGCATATGTTTCTGTTGTACCACTCTGAGTGATGTAATATGAGTGGAACGATGTTTCACTTGTGTTATGTCAACGACTTGTGCACTATACCATGCAGTGGTACGCTGGGTCACCATACATGGTGGCCGACCACACCACAAGGAAAGGGAGTAATCCCTCTTCCTCTAGGTTTCCCAATTTGGTAAGTTTTGGAGTTGGACTCCAATGTGTTTTTTTGGGGAACCCTAGGTTTTCCACCTATATATAGAGGAGGAGAGGGGAGGGTGCCGGCCAACCCACGCCAGCCGCACCACCTAGGGCACCCAAGGCTGCGCCCCAAGTGCCCCCTCTCCCAAACCCTAGCGACTCCCTCCTCCACTTCTCTCCCGCATTGCTTACGGCGAAGCCCTGCCGGAGATCTCCACCAGTACCGTCACCACGCCGTCGTGCTGGCGGGATTCCGAGGGGGATCTACTGCATCCGCTGCCCGATGGAACAGGGAGAAGGACGTCGTCATCAACACGGTACGTGTGACCGAGTGCGGAGGTGCGCCCGACTGTGGCACCGTCAAGATCTTCTACGCGCTTTTGAAAGCAGCAAGTGATCGACTACATCCACCACGAGATTTATCTCTTTAACGCTTAGCAATCCTCGAGGGTATGTTGATCTTCACCTTGTTGCTACCATCTACTAGATTAGATCTTGGCTTGTTATTCGTTTTTGTGGTAGGAAATTTTTTGTTTTCTATGCTACAAATCCCAACAAGAGGATGGTTACGTCAACCAACAATGATGACCCAACTGGCTTGATTGAACAAACCCAAGTCGTGAAAACCCAAGCCTCCCAGGCTCTTCAGTGTTGAGAGCCATTCCCAAGATCTCTAGTGGATTTTCTTCTTGCCGTTCTCTTTTCCCCACTATTGGTTTGCAATCGATCGTCGCATGGAGTCACCAGTGGAAACTGGCAATTGAAAACAACTCATCATATAAGTAGGTATTGCCTGAATTACCGCTCTGCCCCGCTGGGGAGAGGGGACTATCAGAACAGCCACTCATACGCTGCCACATACGAGTGATAAGGAACTTACCGCAGTCGCCGGAGCGATAGGGAAACCCTAGAAAACAAGAGAGCCGCGATAATTTTTACATAATTCTTGGTCTTATCACAGCTTTCTACTCCCTCCATTTCAAAAAAAAACTATTTAAGTTTATCTATATATGGTTGTATTAGACATGTTTTTAGTGTATAGATACATCCATATCAGCAGGTTTGTTCCTAGGATGGAAAGAGTAGTAAAGCTAACAAGTACTCCCTCTGGTCGAATTTAATCAACTCGGAGGGAGATCTGCGGCTGCATGTCGTTAGTCAGTTGGATACATCAAAGCGACTAGAGGAATTGGTGCGGCAAGCACGATCAGCCATGAACGCAGCGAATTTACCGGCGCCGGTAGGTACAGCAGTGATGACGTCATGCTGACGTCATCCATGTATTGATTTAGTTTCTAAAAATTTGTGAAATATGTCTAAAATTTGTGAAACATGTTTGAAACTTGTGAAAAAATATTTACTATTCAAAGTATGTTTCACAAAGTTTCACAAGTATTGCACACGTATTTATGAAACTTGTGAAACGTTTTCTACTATTCAAATCTGTTTCAATTATGTTTCAGTTTTGTTAAAAAGGACATAAGTAGTCTCACCAATCTCAAAGCTAATCTGTGGTAGATGTGACTCCTACACATACAGTTGCCTTTAAAAATGAGTTTTCGGATCAGCCATCTACAAACCTTATGTTATGAAACATGCATGTTTACTTTGGAAAAAAAAAAGAACATGCAGGCGCTGACGCCGTCACGGGGCGCACCATGCCTGGCCGTGGGGCGCCCGAGATGCTGACCCAAGAGGAGGAGCTGCCCGTGCTGTCCAGGACGGTCAACCCTACAGTGTCGCCCGTGATGATCCATTCCGCTTCGGGGAGGTCTGCGCCATCCCACACCCCTGCCGCAGAAGAAGGGAATGCGCTGCTCCACCCTCTTCTGGTCTTGGAGGGGCAGGACTCGCAGGCGGCCATGGGCGTGCCTGGTTCAGAGGGGCACGCGCTGCAGACACCGACGCGTTGACGAGCGAGATGCTGTTCTGCTCGCTTGCAGTGACTTTCAGCTGGCTGGGCATGGAGCTGAGCTTCAGGAGGGTCCAGGGGATGGCCCTTGGACATCGGATGGGCCTGTTTCGAGAACAACCCATCTTGGCGTGGACCGCACCACCACACTGGCAGTAGCCCAAGAACCAGCTCAGGAAGAAGCCAACCTCTCACCCCTGCGGCTGTGCTTCAGAAGACGATGCTGCCGATTGAGCCGGCAATCATCCCCAGATCCCTCTCCCTCCGGCGGACTCGCCGGGCCAACCGCTCCCCCGTCACTGCCACCCGCCGCCGCCACCACCGTCAGCAGAACAGGAAGTTGTCTTTCACATGAGGGGGCAACCAGACCATGAGGCAGGCATGGCTCCTGATCGTGTCCAAGAGGGGACTTGCGCTGGCCGAGAGAGGGGATGAGACAGAGGAGGAGATGATGGCCAAATATGCCAAGTCTTTCGACCGCCCGCTGTCCCCAGTCCAGATGGGAGCTCTCTCCGCTCTCGCCAAGGGGGGGGGGGGGGGCGCGGCAAGAGCAAGCGCGCGGTGCGGGCCAAGTGATTGGTCAGTAACAGTATCTGTTCCATGTCGTTTACTTATGAGTTACAACATCCTTATCTGGAATGTCAGGGGCCTCAATAACCCTGCTCGTAGGCTAGTAGTGTGTGGTGTCGTCCAACGTCACAATGTTGTGGTAGTGTGTTTGCAAGAATCGAAACTTCAGTTTATAGACTTGAATCTAGTGCAGCAATGTTGTGGTTCGCAATTCACTGATTTCGCCTTTACCCCGGCTGACGGAACAAGGGGAGGAATTTTAGTGGCATGGAAGGGGAGTGAGTTCCTTGTCTCAAATCAACATATCACAGCCTTATTTCTCTCTGTCCAGGGCTTGCTTATCAAATCTCAAACACAAGTCAGCATGATCACTGTATACGGTCCCCAAGTCGATGCCGAAAAGATGCATTTTCTCTCAGATATGAAAGCTTATATTCAAAATAACCTGCAGCCGGCTGTTCCACTGTTTATTGCCAGTGATTTTAACCTTATCGTCCGGGCAGAGGACAAGAACAACAACATCTTCAACAGACGTACCATGGCAACTTTCAAAGCATTCATAAATGAACTTCAGCTGAAGGACCTATATCTCTTTGGGTGTAGATACACTTGGAGTAACGAGCAGGCAGAAGCAACAATGGTAAAGCTCGACAGACTTCTTTTCAATGACAGTTGGGATGCTGCTTTCCCGAACTGCTATTTGCAAGCCCTCTCCTCAGAGCTCTCGGATCACTGCCCCATGCTATTGACGGGCAATGCCAGCTTCTATCACTCGAGGCGTTTTCGCTTCGAGAACCATTGGGCTGCCAGAGATGATTTCATCGAGGTGGTCTCCAATGTTTGGGCTGCTTGCTCAACCAAGGAGAACGCCTTTGCTAATCTACACCACAAACTATCTGCTACGGCTCGGGCCCTGAAAAGATGGAGTGCAGGTTTCTCTACGGACATCAACCTGCGAGCTGCAATTACCAGTGAGCTAATCTTCAAGCTTGATCAGGCCATGGACAGTAGGGCGCTTTCCCAGGACGAGCGTCGATTCAGATCTATGCTCAAGATGAATGGTTTGGGTATTGCTGCTATGCAACGTTCAATGTGGAGGCAGCGAGCTCGGGTGGCCTGGCTTCGGGATGGCGACGCTAACACCCGCTTCTTCCATGCCAAGGCGAACGCCCGCAGAAGAAAGAGCTATTTGCATAGGATTGAATTTGAGGGCCGAGTGTTCACAGAGCAAGAAGAGAAAGAGGAAATTCTGTGGCAATATTTCAATGGCTTGATTGGCACAAAAAGTGACAGACCCCACTCCTTCAACTTTCAATTTCTGGGCATGGAAGCAATTAACCTAGATGAACTAGACATGCCAATCTCTGCATATGAAACAAAATTGGCGCTGATGGAGATGCACAATGACAAAGCGCCTGGACCCGATGGCTTCACGGCGCTATTTTTCAAAAAGGCATGGGATGTGATCGCACATGACATCTTGCGTGCGATCCATGCGCTTGAGGTTTGCCGCACTGACCAGATGGAGTTGCTCAATAATGCCACCATGATTTTGTTGCCCAAGAACCCAGCAGCCGTCCACCCGCGTGAGTTCAGACCCATCAGCCTTATCAATTTCTTCACGAAGCTTGTCATGAAGATCTTTGCTAGCAGGTTGAGCCCGAGAATGGATGAATTAGTCAGCCCCTGCCAAAACGCTTTTATCAAGAGGCGTTCCATTCATGATAACTTCATATATGTCCAATGCCAGGCAAAACTCTTCAGGCAGTCTAAAACCCCTGCAATAATGCTAAAGCTTGATGTCGAGAAGGCTTTTGACACTGTCTCTTGGGAGTTCCTTCTTGAGGTCTTGGAAGTGAGAGGATTCAGTCAGCGCTACCGTGACCTGATTGCGGCTCTACTGGCAACAGCTACCACCAAGATCCTAGTCAATGGCAGCCTGACCGAGGCCATCCGCCTCCGCCAGGGAGACCCGCTGTCGCCGCTGTTGTTTGACATCGTCATGGACTCTCTGGCTAAAATGATTGCAGCAGCTGACCGCCATGGTACTTTGCAACAGATCGGGCGCCACCCAATGCCACACAGAGTTTCCCTGTATGCCGACGATGTCGTGCTTTTTATCCGGCCTGAAGCTACTGAACTGTTGTTGATCAAAGCACTCCTTCAGGTCTTCGGCGATGCAACTGGGCTTCGTACCAACTTCCAGAAAAGTACAATCACTCCCATCCAATGCACGGACATTGACATTGATGCCATGGCTGTAACTTTCGGTTGCCCGGTGGCCCAATTCCCCTGCCGCTACCTGGGTATGCCGTTATCTGACAAGAAACTTTGCAAGCGCGATCTGCAGCCCGCGGTAGACAAGCTGAGCGGCAAGGTGAAAGGCTGGATTCAGGGATCCTTCTCGATTGACGTGAGGCTTACCTTGGTCAAGCATGTCCTGGCGGCCATGCCAATTTTCCAAATGCTGGCCATTGCTCCGCTGGTGTGGCTCACCAAGGCTATGGACAAGATTGGGCGTAGCTTCTTCTGGGCCAAGGACGAGGTCGCACCAGGTGGGAAATGGCTTGTCAAATGGCGATCAGTATGCCGCCCAACACTCTACGGTGGCCTAGGAATCCGTGATCTACAGGCCACGAGCATCGTGCTGAGAGCGCGCTGGCTGTGGCAGACTTGGACAATGCCATCCAAGCCGTGGCATGGTCTATCTCTCCCCATCGACGACAAGGTCAGAGCCCTGTTCGCGGCCTCTGTTGTTTTTCACCTGGGCGATGGTTAACGCCTTCTTTTTTGGACTGACCGCTGGCTGGGCGACAATTGTTTCAAGGACCTGGCACCAAATCTGTTCAATGTCTGTACCCGCAAGAAGTTGACGGTAGCTCAAGCCATGAAGGATCAACGTTGGTTGAGACACCTAAAGCGCGACATTCCGCAGCTGGCTGTGATCGAGTTGGTCACAGTTTGGGAGAAGCTGCAGGACGCGGTACTCACGCCGGGCATGCAAGACTCCGTTACTTGGCGTTGGACCGCGGATGGTGCTTACACCGCCGCCTCAGCATATGACGCTCAATTCATTGGCGCCACTGAAACAGCTTTCATTTTTTGCATCTGGGATAGTGACGCCCCTGTGCGATGCCGTATTTTCGCTTGGCTTGCTGTTCAAGGTCGGTGCCTAACGGCTGATATGCTGGCAAGGCGAGGCTGGCCTCACAACGACACCTGCACCCTTTGCACGGCTACTGAAGAATTTGCACATCATCTGCTGGGTTGCTGCCCCTTCACGATTCAGGTGTGGTGTAGAATCTTGCCTTTGGCCAATCTGCCGTCCTGCTTCCTTCAATCGCAACATCAACCCCTGCTTGAATGGATCTCAAACACGCGAAGCATGCTACCCAAGAACAAGCAGAGGTTGGATCGCTCTAACACAACTTGTCTGGTGGACCATCTGGAAGGAAAGAAACAAGCGTATTTTTCAGGCGCGTGAGGCTCAATGGCAAACATCATTGCAACAATTCTGGGTGAAGCAGATCAATGGTTGATTGCTGGACGCAGAAAAGTGTGTGAGCTTCTCCAAAGACCACGAGAACCTGACTAATCCATACTATGTTGTTGAGTTTTTGTAGCTTAGCTCAGTGTTTTACTATTGTTTCTTGCTTGTCCTTAATTTTGTAACTTTTTCCTCTATTATCAATGAAAAGCAGCTCTGCACTGCCTTTTCAGTCAAAAGAAAAAAGAACAGAATGGCTGCAGATATTTTACTATGTTTGTTCAGTAACTTTTTCTTAACACACTGAAGGATTTAGGAGTGGTGGTAGACACTGGAAGCGAGCTGCAGGAATGGATGCTGGAAGTACTCCAAGCTGAAGCTGCAGCTCTACTGCTTGCAGCCAAAGTTGCCTCTATCCTTTGCTCGCAGAAGGGTGACTTTCCCGACAGATAATAACTCCTTACCAAAGGCTGCGGCTTCTACATCTACATCAGCGCCCCAAAGTTTATTGGGAGATAGGAAGGCATATTGCAGATTACCTTCAGCTCACTCAATCTTTCAATTCGGCGGTGTTTCACATCCAGAGAGATCTGACTGGAGTAGCACATAACTGCGCTCATCAGGCGATCAGACAAACTTTGTCTCAGCCTATTTTCAGTTGTTCTTATTCAAACTCATAGGAACAGGCTCTGTCTCATCTTCTCAAAGCTTTGCTCTTTGCATTTTCAGGGCTATGTAATACACGCTGTATAATTTATATGAGTTGAATGAAATTTTCGTTTACGGCGCCATTAACTGTTCAAAACACAGTAGTCTGCACCGAGGTAATTTGTGATATACTAAAGAAAGATGCTCCCTTACAGTAGCTTATGGAGTAGCATTAAATACTTTACTCGAAACAGAAAGGCCAAACAAGTCACAACTGTCACAAATAGCTTTAAGGACAGAACTATCAACAATGCTTGACACATTTGAGTTCTCCAAAATATCAATCAAATACTATAAGAATCTACGCCTGAACAGATGAAGCAAAGAGATCTTATCATAAATTGATTCTTTCTGTTTCTGCTTTAATGTCGATGGCAGTAATGCAATATTGTTTTAGTTCATTGCAGAAAGAATTAAAAATGTCAGTACTGCATTAATTAACAAGTAAGCATAAATTTGAATCCATAACTGGATAGTGCCATACGGAACTATTGGCTGTCAGTTCACAAGATCTAGGGAGGGAAACTGTTCCTGACAATGAACTAAAACTGGCAATATTGCAATCGAAACAGAATGGCCAAACTAGCCCAATAGCATGATCTCCTAGGTAAATGTCAGTTCATCTCGCACTGATCTGATTAATGTTGCCCCGGACGACTCTCTGGACTCAAGAGTGTAGAGTCTAGACTCATTATTTTGACAGAAAGTTCTACGGCATGTGGTTTTACAACAGTACAAGAAGTGGAAAAGAAAAGAACCAAAAGATCTAACCAGAGCTATCTATCCAGGGCTTAATGAACGGACATTACTGATCACACAGGTGGAAATACTCTCCTTAATTAACCTTGAGATAGATACCTGGGCTAGGAACGGGCAGATTTCCGCAACCATTTAGCAACGTTCAGAGGAAGTTCAGGCTGTCCCGGAATCCTTCGTAGTCTGTACTTGAGGACCCTCGAACCTGGTACACCTTCTTGCCAGCAACTAACCACATGGTACAGCCCATCATAGATGAATTTCGAGATTTCTTTGCCTTTCGAATGACTGCCTTCTTCTCTATCTTGACTCTTGAAGCCATGCGTTACTCGGACAGGTATCTCTCTTTTGATGCAATTCCTCAAGGCAAGGTTCCCGCGCTCAAGCTTTTGATCCCCATCCTGGTCGGCGCCGCCAGCCTTTCCTCCAGAGCCGGTGTATACCAGGTCCCCCGAGCTAGAAAATTCGTCAAGATAACCTCCTGAAGCAACTATGCTTACTGCAATTGGCTCGCCGTCGGTGTCCTTGGTGGTGTCAATGCCTGCCCGGAAGGGGTTGTGAAGACCAACAATGGCCAGCTCTACTCTGAAGAGGAACTCATCGCCCACTTCAACTCCAGCAACCTCGCCCATAATCGACCCATGTTTCCTGTAGTCTGGAAGTTTCTTGATGACTTGATCAGCTGCAAGGTCAATTCTCCGAAGCTCCATTGACCTCTGCTTCACGGCTTGAGCAAGGAACCTGCATAAGAACTCAAATCTCCTGCACATCATACCGGCTCTGCGGCGAGGATCAGCTTTCTGTCCTCCTCCATGTTTCCTATGGCGCGATACAGAAAGAACGGATGAGGGAACACCTAGGCACAGCTCAAGCTTTCCTTCATGGACAGCAACTGCCTTCAAAATATCATCATCTTCCAAGTAGACGGCCCTTTTGCCCTTCAGTTTCTCCTCGGTAGTGAACATATATTTGAATTTACGATTATCCTTTCTAGCCGATGCAGATGCAGAGGCAAGATTGATGGGAACAGGTTTAGTTTCAGCTGCCTCGAACTTCTTCACGGTAGCAGTTGTAGTGAAAAGGGGTCTACGCAGAGGTACCAGCTGTGGCATAGTTTGATTTGCTTTAGCAGGTTCTGCCTTGAGCTTCTTCACGCTAGCAGTTGTAGTGAAAAGGGGTCTACGCAGAGGTACCAGCTGTGACATAGTATCATTTACTATTACAGGTGGCCTGACTGTTTTTCTAGGTGTGAGTCTTATCTTACTTCTCATCGTGCCACTTGTAGAGCCACACGGTTTAACATTAACAGACTGTTGGACGATACGGTCTGATTTTGTAGCAAGCTTACCATCATCTGGCTCTTGACCATGACCCTTGGCAGCAAGCTTACCATCACCCGGCTCTTGATCATGCTCCTTGGCAGCAATCTCACCATCATCCGGCTCTTGACCATGCCCCTTGGCAACAATCTCACACTCCAATTCCCGGTCCTCTACTGGTCCAACAAACGTGTCCTTGTTCGTATCTTCCACAGTGTCCATGCCAGCAATCTCACTTTCCTCCAATTCCTGAGCCACCACTACTCCATCCAAAGATTGATTGTTCATAGATTCCACAACATCCATGGTAGCAACAATCACACCTTCCTCTAATTCCTGGATCTTCTTCACTGTTCCATCCGAAGATTCCTTGTTCGCAGACTCTGTAATGCACATTGTGGCAGCAATCTCACCTTCCTCTAATTCCGGGACCTCCTGCTCCACTGCTCCATGAAAAGTGTTTGTAGACTCCAGAATATTCATGGTGGTAGTAACCTCACCCTCCTCAAACTCCTGGCCATCTACTACTCCGTTCAAGGTATCCTCGTTCATGAATTCTGCGGTGTCCATGGCGGGAGTAATCTCACCCTCCTCTAATTCCTGGCCCTCTGCATACGAAGTATCCGTGTTCATAACTCCCAGAATGTCCATGGTGGGACTGGCAGCGATCTCACCCTCCTCCAATTCCTCGCCCTTCATTGGTCTACTTGAAGCATCATGCTTGATCATACCTTCAGATATTTCCATTGTGTCTGCAATCTCACCCTCTTCCAATTCCTGGCCTTCTCCATCCAGACTAGCATCCACGTTCATCGTAGCCCCCACAGTTTCAGTGGCAGGCTGCCGGTAGTACGCCAAGGATCCGTCGTCATTTGAAGCTACCAAGGCATCCGAACCACCACCAGGAGGCAGAAATTCCAACCGCTTCTTCCCCAATTGACCACTCCGTGCTCCAAAGAACCTCCCTGGCCAATTGATTTCCGACGAACTCGCATTCCCAGCTGAAGCGTGTGATACTTTCCCCACCATGGCCTTCTGACCATGATGACACCAGCCCGCAGCACCGACGTTTGTAGCCACCACCTTCTTCTCCAGCACAGCCGGCAGCAAGCCGCCCTCCTCGCCAGCATAACCGGCATGAGAAGGTGAAGCGCCGACTCGCAAGCCTTCCTCGCCGCCGCGGACGGGCCGATACCGTCGGGTAGAGTACACGGCCCTCCGTTTGGGAGGCGGCGGAGACGCCACCTCCCTCTTCCACCCAAATCGATCGCCTCCGCGTCCGCTTCCCCGAAAAGAAGGCGCGCCGCTCCCTCCCTCTGCTCGACCGTACGCAGCGAAAGGAGGCCAACCTCGCTTCACAGGGGCGGGTCTTGACCACGATGGCCGCACGGCGCCGTCCGGCTTCGCCTCCCAGTGGTCCGCTGCATCCACGACCATGGATGTCGATCGAGTCGATGTTGGACTGCAGCGGCGCGGCGGCAAGGACGACGTGGGGAGGCAGGGCGGTTGGGGTTTTTGGCAAGGAATTATTTCTAGCCTGCAGCAGCGTTTGATTTCCCGGGGAATGAAGGAATTATTTCTAGCCTGCCCCCTTTCTCTTCGGTAACGTGGGCTATATATTGAGAACCAGCGTCACCACTGTTGAGACCTCTTCAATTTGTGTAGTACCAAGTTACAAATTCTAAAACTTAGTATGCGGTCTACGTATATGTGGTGTTCTTATACAGATGATTATAAATGGATATATTTAAATTTTAAACATCGCATGCACAAACCTCCATCTGTTATCTACATGCAGTGTTTTTTTTTTCATATTCTTTTAAAACATACAAATACGATTTTCTAGTGCCGTAGAAGAAACTAGACTTAGCCATTTCATTGTATTCCCGCATGCACTGGCTACTATGGGCTACCGAGTTGGGTTCCACTATACCCGATTCCGAAAAATTCCTCTTGCCATATATATGCATGTCATTTCGAGATGACTTCGCCTTGAGGCTACCTAAGATTCTCATACTTACACCGTTACACGGGTTTGAGTGTGGCCCGCATGAAAGTGTTGCGTTTTTAGCTTTTGACGAAGCAAAAGAGAGAAAATTAACCTCTACCACTCAGCGATCCTAATTTCATTTCTTGGTGCGAAATCACATGCTCTATTTCTTTACAGAATGTCCATGAGGGACGTAAAAACATGGTTTGAATTTCAGCACCGGAAACTACCGCTGTCAATGAGTTCAATGCATTTGGGTGGTTTCAATTTGTGTTTGGGCAGAATGGCTAGATCTTATTATTAGATTTATTCAGATATTTGAAATCTTAAAATAGATTGGAACTCGTGTGCGCACGTTACTGAAATATCTGAAATATTTTGACCAAAAAATTGCATATTTTGACTCGTGTGCGAGTGTTACTGAAATGTCTGAAATATTCATGCATCTCGGTCTCGCCCGAAGTGTTCTCCATAAACGCATATTCAGGGTCACCTTTCGTATCCCTAATTTCCCACGTAGTGTAGTCCTAGCATGTTAGCAAAACTATTGAAAAGGGAGTAGTAACTTAATTGTTAGGGAAAATTTTACCATGTGATGAGGGAAAATTCAGACTAGCATGTGAGGGTGCACAGGCAGCCTCGATTCCGTTTAACCCATCTGCTGGCCTCATGGTCATGGGCTCATGGCATGTCTGCGTACCATCGACGGTAGCGGCGAAACACAAGCACATGCACGGCAGCAAGACTAGCATCTGCACTGCGTGCACGCTGAATCGGGGCGCTACAGGGACAAGATAGATATAGGATGCCGACCTGCTACTACTACTATGCATAGTGTGATACCAATCGTGGCACGCAAAGTGCTAGTGCACGGGTGGTAAGCTAGCAGATGATTGAGCTTAGTCTACATCAATGACCGAAATAAGTTTCTTGGAACCGGACTGAATTTACTCACCGCTGCAGCTTCGCGGCAACTTCCTGGGTACGAGAATGGAAGGCTATGATTGCTTTCGGCCTAGCTACTCAGTGGACGGTTTTAGAAAGTGGGTTTAGCTCATTTTGGAATACTTGCAACATTTTGCAACAAAAAGGAGAGGAATTTCACTATTTTCAATCTCTATCTCTCTAGAGGATGCACATGACAATGCACAAAACTACAATAAAAGAAATGAAAAAAAAAAGGTATTGTCAAAGAGCTAAATGCACATGACAATGCACACATCTATTTCCACACCATCATCAAGTTTGTCTCTGTTGCGAGCGAGCGAGCACGCGGCATGAGAAATGCAATTTCTCATTGATTCGGTTATTATGAATTGAAGATTGTGTTGTTTCTGACCATTTTTTGCAAATAAAAAACACCATTTAAGAAATGAGATGGGTTTTCGGTTCACCCAACAACCCGATTGTGTGATCATCCTGAATGCAAATAGAAAACCTTCCGTCTGCCTAGCATCCGTTAGTGGTGTACAATCCAATATATTTCCGGTAGAAGTGTCACATACCGTATCCTAGAAAATGATCCTAAACCCTAAACAATATACGTATATTCTTACTACTAAATGGGAGTTGGTCGTTTGACACTCAACGCACTTTGGTGGTCGTCATTGGAGACATCATGTCCGTCCAATCAATCTCACGGTCTCCCCTTCGTCTCATCTAATTAGGAAACAATCTTGGGCGCGATAATCCGCATAAGCATTAAAATACTTGCCAAAAATCGCTTATCGCTCATAAATCACCGGTAATTAATATCTTAGCCTTTTATTCTATGACACACAAGGAAAGAAATATCCTCCTGCAATGTGCATGGAGTAGTTTCTATTTTCCATGCATCCATACTTTAATCTCGCTCGCAAATGGAAAGTTATGGATTGGAGAATTTCTTTATAAAACATGGTCCTAAATCTATATTATTACAGTCTACTTTCATTGTAAGTGGCCTCTCTTTTCGTTTGTTAATTAACGCTAATAATGGTTAGATCTTTTGGGTTTGCACGTTCCTCTCTCATCTCCTTCATTCCCGATTGGAAAAAGCAACAAATCGTCCTAATTCGTCTGGCCTAATCACAGGTTGTTTTTAGGAAAGCAATCAGGGGTGCTTCATTTTGTTCTTCTCTTCCTTGGTTCATTGCCGCCATTCGGACGTCATCAAGCCCGCACGGGGATGCGCCCCCAGCAGCACCCACCCCTCTTTGTACCAGATCCATCTTCTAACGACACCGGAAGCTGATGCCTTCACCGCGCCGACCTAGGACATGTCGTAGCGGCGATGGCCGTGGGCTTCGGTCCGCAAGAGGAGACGTAGATGGTGCTTTCAGCGGATCCGTTCGAGCATATTGGCGTGGAGTGGAAGATAACATCGATCGTGATTGCGCCCCAAATAAGGCCACGGGGATGTACGCTTAGCTCTCCCAGCCTACCGACGCCATCGAGAACCTCCGCGAACGCGTTAGCAGCTCGAGTCCGCGGTCGCCACCTACCGCCTCAGTCGCGCCGGCAGATAGAAGGTAAGTTTCTTTGCTACCTACCAATTGTTGTGTCAAGTGGGTTCACCATTAACTTGGGAGATCAACGGCGATTGGATTTTTGACCGCAACTATCAATGGAACTTATCAACCAACCCGACCTCAGTGATTTGGTGTGAATTGTAAGTTTTGATGTTTCTATGTCTTTTTCGTGTGATCTGTGCAGGAGACGCCGTTGTAAGAGAATGTTGTTGAACACCTTCAACAAGTTGAACAAACACATTACCAAGGAAGAGTGCCATATTGTTGCGTTGCATTGGAAGCATAAGTAAGGAGGTAAGTGTCTTATCTTCTGATGTCAAAATAATAATTTATCAATGCACCACTTACTGAATATTCTTGGGGTCATCTATGATGTGTTTAGTCAGTCTTTATCCTGCTCGTTCTTCAAAACAAAACTCGTGATCCATCCTCAGTTCATGCCTGGGATTGCAAATTATATGCAAGAACCAACTCATTGGTATTAAAAAAACCTAGAATTTTTCTATCACTGCAGCCGTTTAGAGTTTTTGCTTGTTACTATTTCCGTAAAAACATAAAAGATGTTGGCTGATCTTCCGTGACGCCGTCGCCGACATCTACTATAAGAGAAACCAACATCGCATGTCATATTTCCTTGTTTATTTTTTGGCAATTTGGAGTTTACAAAAACTCAATTACAGCCTCTATTTGGTTCGATTAGAAACATACAAGAATTTCACAAGCAAGCTGAAAGCTTGCAAATGATATCAGAGATAGAACAAGGTCATATTTAGCATTCAAATTTCTTCTCATGTCTTATGCTTCAATATAAAAAAACTTCAGAATCCTAGCCCTTGGGAAAAACATTGTTTTCTAAATAGTACAGCTTGAGATTAACATAAATGCATAAATAAGTTGAACATCTTGTATAAAAAAATACTCTACTGTGGTTGTCGCCAACAGATCATCACCTTGATGACACCAGCGTGGAACCTCACGGGGGCACCCTCAACTCACCAGTGCCGCCATAGGGAGCAACACGACGATGTGGGAGCAGTGGTGCCTTCAAACGCTCCGACACCAACACCCTCCCGGGAGCATCAATCTGCATACATGCGAGCCGTGGCAGGTCCTTCTCGCTGCTGTGTGTCGTTGTCGGTGGGTGGATCATCATGTACTTCTCTCAAACAGATCGAGAAAACTACAGTCTACAATCGACAAGTTCTAAAAGCCTTTAATACTTTCTTCGCGCATATATAGGTCATGACCAGATGCTTGGCCTTGTAGTTACTTTATGGTTTCTTATTGAGTTCAGATAACCCAAGAACCTTCTAAAAATCTAAAGCGCTAAAGGCCTTCAGGGTCTTTAGTTTCTTAGCTAACTTCTTATTAACCTGTTGCTCTGGCTTGTAGGTAAGAATTAATCCCATCTGAATTCAGGTACCAAGTGAGTTTGAACCATGAGGCCACGGTAAGTATTCTGGAGATTTTGGAGCTGATAAGATGCCAAAAGGCTAAGGATCGAGGTGACACAAGGTTTTTCATTGATGTGTGGGGAAAAAAACTCGGGGAAGTAGTAGCGAGTAGGGGTAGGAGTTAGAGAGATGGAAATTGCAGATGGCGATTGGATGAAGATCAGTGTGATTTCCCTCCCCAGTGCTCATGTGTAGCTATGAACTACCAAGGTCGATTACTGAGTATTTAAGTTTAATTTGTGTTTCTTTTGCTCACAATTTTTCTATAATTTGATGAAATAATAATTTTATTGCCTACTTATAAGAGTACTTACGCCCGTGCTAAATATTGAAGAGGTGAATATCCAGCCAGTGGCAATACTTCTGCACACCTGGTACTTGACAAAATTGTTATGCAAATCCAATCATGCCCAAGTAGTTAGTTGGGAAGATCACAAACGATTGCATTGTCCTTCGATTTTTTTTGAAGTTTGTAGTACTCTGCTATTTATTCTTTCGTGCTCGGTTTGCTAACTGTAACAACATAAATTACTTCTAAATTTGGCTTATAAAAATTCAGGGTTTTGTGTGATTATTGTTTGATTTTCTTGGTTCTTGGTCTTGGAGCAGGAAAGCACTAGACCTTCTTTGCGACATATTCTGGTGAATGTCGGGGACTTATTCACTTAAGTTTCAAGTAATTAACACCATGCCAAGGTTATTAAGTCTTGTACGTATTAACAAGTACTAATGGTATAGTACAAGTGTTATGCCACAGAATGTAGATCTACCTGCGGAGTAGCACTTTCATAACTTGGGGAGTACCAGTTTTATAACTCCTAGATTGTCTTTATACTTTACCATTAAAAATAAACCAATATCCCTATACTGTGGTCAATGAGAGTAGACTGCAGACAAACACAACAACAAACCTAAGGTTGTGGCTCATGCCGATTGCCGTGGGAAGCGGCAACACAAGAATTACAATGCAAAATGTAGGTACATGAAAAAAATAATGATGTTGATCCTATATAATAGGCAAGAGTTGTTCCTCTTTCTCGTAGTGGCATCCCTCATGACATGTTTTGTTCCTAAAATAAATTAAGTAGGGATGTCGAAGGTGAGACAATTGCTAGGTTGAAATATGTTATCAAACTATAATGAAGGAAGTTGAAAAATACAATAGCACATCATACATGAGGAGAGGTGTGATGACGAGGATGATAACCAGAGGGTTTTGAGTAAAAAACAAGTAACCGTCTCAATTTGCATACTCACAATGTAATTATCTCTGTCACTTCATGCATATATTTTTATTGTTGTATAGCGACACATGGGTATCAATATCTCTACACTTTCCCGTTTGCTTAACTTGGCTGATCAAACTGGCATATTGTACTGCTTTTAATTTCCTTCTTCTTATTGTTCATGACATTTGAAAATTCTGATCTAATTTTCATATTAGTTTATCTAAAGTGTGCTGAAAATATGCCGGGTACAAGTGAGGATGATTGCACAAAATATTCTAAAAATATATGGTAATTTACTCCAATCATGAAACTTTATTATACTCCCTTCATTCCTAATTATAAGCCATATAGTTTCTAGCACGGAAATTAAAGAACGCATATTGAGAGAAAATTATACCAGGTTTAGGTGGGATTACCCCTATACATTTGACGTGAGAAAATAGAGAACTTTACATAAGATAAGAAAAATATAATTAAATCCCTAAAAAATAATTGAAATGCATGTGGTGCGTCGCACTAAAGCCTATATTCTGAATTTTTCCTCAAAAAACTATATGGCTTATATTCAGGGAATGGAGGGAGTATCACTTAGATATATGGTGTATAGTGTTCTCTGAACTAGAAATTCAAATTAGTGCAGCGCTTCTGAAGATGAATTTATCAGCTGGAGTGCTTTCTCTTAATGTATAAATTTCGAATGCACTCACTAGGTGTCTCCAAGAGGGACTACGGCAATGACTCAGCTTGTCCTTTTGCCCTTCTATTGTTATTGATTTTTTTTTCAAGTACCATATGTTATACTACTAGTAAGTAGCACGTGCTTTGCACGTCGAGACATATATTTTAAAATATATTTTTATATTTTATTTATTTGGTATGGAGATGTTGATAATCATTCTTTTGCTAAAATTGGTCACAAACACTCAAAGTTCAGCTTCTGAAAAAACTAATACTACACCCGAATAGAAGGTATGTAAGTAGCAATATGTGAGATCACCACGATTTATTTGTGGCAAGTATGAAATAGAAGTATATAGCCTAATGACACAACTTTTTCATGGACACCTCATTAGGAGTATGTATAGTTTTGTGATTAGATGTCAAAAAATAACAAGGGTCTAATTACCTAGAGTGGCCTGCACATTTCGCCGCTAGACTATCTACATTATACTTTGCCATCATATTTTTTTAATTTCAAAATACAATATCATATATCTATATATAAATTTATTACCTCAATATTTTTTATTTGACCCACACATGGGCACTCAATATCTATATATAATTTTTTTGTATTTGTTAGAATGCACAACAAGCTCTTTATTACTCCTTACCTTTTAATATAAATTAATATGTTTGCAAAGCTGAAGTATTTTTCTACCATCTTTTTGGTTTATCAAGTTCATTTAAATTACGTGCCCTACTGAGTATTTCTTTTAGGGTGATGTACTAATTCGTGTACAGTCACAACTATACAAACCACGCAGCAATCTGTAAAAAAAGGTAGTAAAGAAATTTAAATGTGCATCCCTCACGCCACAATGTCAAGGCCAACTCACGTTCCGGCCTAGTTAAGGCAAAAGGCCGAGCCGAACTATACTATCCCAGACCGCAGGTTACCTCTACAGCGCTCATCTTCTTCCCTCATGCGCCGCCAGCCCTCTTCCTTCGCTTATTTTCTTCGCACGCCTTCTCAGCGCCCGCCCGCCCTAGCTCGTTCGAGGAGCTCCAACCTGAACGCCATCCTCGCCTCTCCTCATCCAGCCCCTTCCGCATCAGATAGGTTGTGCTCCCTTCCTTGGACGAAGAGGAGAGAGGAGTCCCGTGGTGACTATTGCCGGCGGCTGTCAAATTTCGGCCGAACGTCGCTGGCGCGCCCTGATTCCTATTACCAGTCGCCTCTCTGCTACCTCCTCCACCCGTTCCCTCATCCTTGACTCATCGAGCCGTGAGCCCGGCGTCTCTGCTGCCTAAGTCAACCTCCCAATAGGTCTCGGGAGCGGGAGTGGGTGGTTGGTAAGGCTCTCCCCTGGTCGGGGAACGCGGGGAAACCGGGGGCGGCACGGCGGGGCGTAGCAGGGCTGCCTCAATATTTATAATCCAGACCTATCTCCTACTCCAGAATGGAATGGAGAGAGATAGCGATATTTCCAGAAACACCTAGATGCAACTCTGATTTACTGTTCATGCGAATCCCTGCAATTTCAGCCGTTAGATTTGGGAAATGAACGGTCAGCATTGATGCTATTGGCTCAGTTCAAAACTGCTGCATTATAGTAGTAGAGATAATCTGCAACTGCAGACTAGAGTTAGGAATAAGATTGTATATAAATATCATAGAATGGAACACACACTGATTATTTTTCCCTTATTTTCTAGGTTGGAAATCTTCGCGGTAGGCAATCAATCATCTACAAAAACTTGGTTCAGATATTTTATCATTGGATGTTGACAAACATGGCTTCTCATTTTATTAATCACTTACCCCCCCCCCCCCCCCCCCCGGAAAAAAAATCAATAACAATACAAGGGCACAAGGACAAGCTGAGTTAGGAATAACATTGTATATAAATACCATAGAATGGAATACACACATTGATTATTTTGCCCTTATTTTGTAGGTTGGAAATCTTCACGGTAGGCAATCAATCATCTACAAAAACTTGGTTCAGATATTTTTTCATTGGATCTTGACAGACCTGGTTTCTCATTTGATTAATCATTTACACCCCCGCCCCCTATCCCCCGGTTAGATCATGGTAATCATCGCAGTTCTTATCCAAGCATGGCCTCTTTGAGCAAAGTATTCATGTGTGCTAAAATGCTATTATTTTGCCATTTACACTTTTTGTAGGTTCTTGACTTTTATGTAATTAAATGCATCGCGTGACATTATTTGGACTCTCAAAATTGGAATGTGATGAATGGTTCTCTTCGTATCTATTTCTTGAGTTCTTTTGAGGAGGAATGTGACTTCCGAGCGGGGCTAGAGGAGGAAGACAACATGCTCTCTTCTTACAAGATGAGGGGAAAAATGGAGGCATGAGGTTAAAGAACAATGCATTTTCTAAAACAAGATGCCTTATACATCCGTGGCAACACACGGGCATTCAACTAGTCTATACTGTTACTCAGATCATGAAAACAGTAAGTCTTGAACATGGCATATATGAAGCATTGATTAGACCTGACAACAATGATAATATGCACTTGGGTTGATGCGTTTTGCCAAACCGCAGTCCCCTGACCTGACTTGATATCTGAGATGAATCCGTCCAAAGGAAAAACAAAGCTAAAACGCCATAACATGAACATTGACTCATCGATGTCCATGCTGCACAAATCGGCAATGAGCGCCATGAACCCGGAGATTAATGTGGTGTGATACGGATGAAGCAGTCGATGTCGACGTGGCTCACGGGGAGAGGGCCTTCGTGGTCTGCTGCGCTTCCACTCCCAGGGCGGTAGGGGTTACTCCTTGTAGCCACGGGATCTTTACACTGGCCCCATAAATCAAGTCTTTCCAATGTAATTTATCCTCAACCGTGTGCACCTTGGGAAATTTTTCGGGATGTATCCAATACCAATATGATCTACACCAAGCATGTTAAACAACTCAAAATTTCTTGTTCATAGTTTCAATTTAATTTTTTTCATGTTTTTATGAGTTTCATACCGAAAAAACTCATGGTTGTAGCCCCTTGTGCAATGGCGTCTACAATCACGTAGCTGGATGAGGCAAAAATGCTAGTGAGGCTCGCCATGTGAGCTATCTCTTCTGGAGCTACAGTCTGAAGACTATATTTGGCATCCTGCAGGCCAGCTCGATGGACATGTGAGTCACCCCCACCTTTGATTGCTGTAAATACGCCATATTTTTCCCGTTTAAAACCTTAGCTAAGTCAAGAAATTGACAAAGTTTACCTCTCAACTTACCATTAATTCCTAATCAACGCGAAGTGTACAATCTCTTCTTTTTTTGGATGTTGTGCAGTAAATCACGTCATAATGGCAAATGGACCTGCAATTACTGAAAAAAATCACGTCAGGAGCAGACAAAGTTGACTATATACGCTCGGAAAGGCGGTTCCTGTGGCTTTAACGGGCATCAGTACGGGGAATCCCCGCTCGTACCGTCCGCCCGTATCACCTGCGGCTGCGTTTCCGAGGTCAAACACTATAAAAGTCGTGAAGGGACCGACGCTGAAAAGAGAGCCATTCGTCGCCAAACAGAGCCGACATCCACCAGATCCATCTGCACCACACCGAAGGAGATCCATCACCATATTTCATCCATTCCATCTCCCATCTCCCATCTCCCATCTCCCATCTCCTCCATAGCCATAGCCATAGCCATCACCATTGTAGTAGAGATCTAGCTCCTTGAAAATTGGCAACCATTGTAAAAATATTGTGATTTCAATCTAATTATTTTGCACAATGATTTCTATCTTTGTATTTGATCTTGATATTATGTGTGAGTAGTCCTCACGGGCTGCGGGTTGGGGTGAATCCTCGCAGCGTTCATGTGCATCTAATCTTATGTTATGTGTACGGAATGAATATGAGTTTTGCGATCTTGTATCCTTGTCTCTTTGCCTCATCTTGATGATCTGTAGGTACCCATATCATTCAAGTCGGTCAAGGGAATAGGTGGGATGAGTGGAGAATGGCGTGCTACCGCGAAACCTCAGTAACAGAAAGGGGAAAGTAACTGTACATGTTTACTGATTCATTCGGGATCATAGCACAATCATCTAGCTTAAGGCATTGGTCTGTATTTACTTAAAAACTGATGTTGCTTGCGGCTGTGAGGACAACGGTTGGACCATTAGGCTCTTGTCACCTCTGCCTTTAGGGGAAAGGGTATTTACGGATGTGCTACTCACAAATCTTTTATCTCTATTTTATTTGTTACACATATGAGTTTTATCTATATATGTATGCATAGCTGCAGGTGAAACCTTAACCCTAGCCTATTTTCATCATTGAACACACCCCCTTAAAAGTAAACTAGCACTACAAGAAAAGTTCTGATAGACAACGTCTCAAAATCGTCCGCTAAGGGGTATTTTTCGTCGCCTATGGGCCTAACCCGACGATATGGGTTCTGTTGTGGAAACTGCGTCAGGCAAAGTCCTACGACGATTTTTTCGGTCCGTCGCGCTTGGGCGCCCTTCCGCCACGGAAAATCGGACCGTTGCCCAAGTGTTTCCGGGAGCCCGTTGACTGCTGACGTCATGCAAACTGACACGTGGCAGACGCCGTTAACTGGCAGTTAACGGCGTTAATCGGCTGAAACCCCATGGTAGATGGTAGGCCCACACGAGGCCTGCCACGTCTTAAGCGGGCCGGCCCATTAAGTTTGCGGGCTGGGCCAGCTGACTTAGTTTGACCGGTCAACTATATAGCTGGGCTGGTCCATTAGTTACGTGGGCCGGGCCTAACCTCTAAGGTTGACTGGTCAAAACTTTAATGGGCCGGCCCACTAAGTATGTGGGCCGGGCCGAATGCACTCGTTTTGACCGGTCAACAGGCACAAGGGCCCGCCCACAAGCCACCTGGGACCCACTTTCCCGGTATCCGGCCGGCCCAATGCCAAAGTGGGGTCCACATTACAGCAACCGGGCCGGCCTAAGAAGTTATTGGGCCACCAATTAGCATGTGGGTCCCACTTTCTCGCTATCGGCCGCCCATTTAGTACGTGGGGTCCACATTTGATCAAATGGCCGGCCCAACAAGCCGATGGCGGGCCAAAAGCACCGGTGGGTCCCACTTTCTGTTAAAGGGCCACCCATTTAGTATGTGGGGTCCACCATATAGCAAGTGGGCGGCCCAACAAGATAGTGGGTCGGGCCAAAAACACAGTGGGTCCCACTTTCCAGCTTAAAGGGTCGGCCCATTTAGTATGTGGGGTCCACCATATAGCAAGTGGGCCGGCCAAAACACCGGTGGGTCCCACTTTCCCGTTAAAGGGCCGGCCCATTTAGTATGTGGGGTCCACCATATAGCAAGTGGGCCGCCCAACACGCTTGTGGGCCGGCCAAAAACACAGTGGGTCCCACTTTCCTCTTAAAGGGCCGGCCCGTTTAGTATGTGGGGTCCACCATATAGCAAGTGGGCCGCCCACCAAGATAGTGGGCCGGCCAAAAACACCGGTGGGTCCCACTTTCGTCTTAAAGGGCCGGCCCATTTAGTATGCGGGGTCCACCGCAAAGCAATTGGCCGGCCCAACTAGTTAGTGGGCCGGCCCAGTGGGTGGGGTCCACCTTAAAGCAAGTGGGTCGGCCCAATTAGAGTGTGGGGTCCACAAGAATCAAGTGGGCTGGCCCAATAAGTAAGTGGGCCAGCCCGTTTAGTTGCCGTTTATATGCCGGCGTAAAAGGCGCTTTAGGATTTTGCGGGCGGCACGTATGTGATTTCGCTTAATTGGGCCGTTTAAGGGATAGGAATTCGTGATTTAGATATCGAGAATATTTACGCAGCATTGATTTCGTCGGATAGCCTCACTTACCACAAGCACCAAAGAAAAATGCTAAAAGAACTATAAAAACTAACTAAATATTACATCACCGTAAGGCTTTGAAAAAATATTACGTAACCCAGAGAAATTGAATGGTAATTAAACCTAGCAATACAATGAAGCGATCCGGCAATCTTTTAAGTTGTCCATGCAAGACCTATATCTGAAACAAAGACATTACAAGTTAAGACAAGAACAATGGAAACGCAAAGACACCGCAATATTGTTTGCCAAAGAATTTGGAACTCATCATTTCGTCGTTATAACAAGATCATTGTAATGCGCACAATAAGCAAACAAAGAGTGCATGCCGCATACCAACAAACTCAATATAACAGAGCATGTTAGAATGAAACAAATAGACTTACTAATCGTCGAGTCCCATGCAAACCAACATGTTCAGGGAGTACAAAATTGGCATGAACAACATAGTAGCAAAGGCTATAAATTTTGTAACAACGACTGAGCAAGATGAAGTTATGATGGCTACATCTACAGAGCAGGGAATGTAAACCAAAAATAGAAGTTACGATGGCAAAAGCTAAAGAGGAGGGAATGTGAACCAACATGTGCCAAGTGCAATTACTTCATTTTGGCCGTGAACTAAATAATACACCTGAACTTATAGTGAAGGGGATGCAAATCAAGATGTTTCGGGATATAAACTTGTAATGAGCAACACATAGAGGATAGTTAATGCTGGAGCTTAGGATGGACCAGATACGTAATATAGTGGGATCACTGTGAACTTGTATAAGAGGGAATGCAAACCAATATGTTCAGCTTTCCATATGTGAGCGTCATGCCAAGTCAGAGAAACAAGTCAATAATGTAGCTTTTGAAGAACAAGATGGCACGCAAAATTATTATCTGGTAGTATGACAAGTTTATTTGTACTACAGGCTAGATAGCAGAGTGATAGCATGCCAAACTAAGTCCTTACTTTGTTAGCTTACAATGAACTAGATACAAAACAATGGCGTCACCTGTAGTACAGGGAATGCAAGCCAACATGTTCATGGAGTAAAAAATTGGCACAAACAACATAGTAGCAGGCCATAATTTTTGTAACAACGACTGAGCAAGATAAAGTTATGATGGCTAGATCTACAGAGCAGGGAATGTAAACCAAATATAGAAGTTACGATGCCAAAAGCTATAGAGCAGGGAATGCGAACCAACATGTGCAATTACTTAAAATTGGCCATGAACTAAATAATAGCAGGATGTTACTATAATACCTATAATTTTTGTAACAACGACTGAGCAAGATAGAAGTTATGATGGCTACATCTACAGAGCAGGGAATGCAAACCAAAATGTTCAATCGCTTAAAGTTAGCAATGAAGTAGAAAATAGCAACGTGTTACGGTCATAGCTAGGAATGAACTAAAAGAGCTTCAGACAAACAAGCATCTGAACCCAGAACATGGCGCTAAAACAAGGGACTTACATTAGGAGAAGCACTATGTGGGAGTCACAGCAGATCTTCCTGGGGTTGATAGATCCGGTGATGAAGTACGCTACATGTGCTACTTGGGGTTGGAGAGACGGCCATTACACTTCATGATTACTCATCTCATCTGCAAAAACGTAACGGCGCGTCGTTAGCACAAACAGGTTCCCCCAAGATTAAACAAGAACTTGCAGGCAAGCAATAGAAAAGCGACAGTAGAAGAGTTTAGATCATGCAAGGCGCCGGTGAAGCAGATCCGGTTCATGCACAGCGGTGTCGGTGAGCAAGATCCGATGCGGTGGACGACGGATCCGGCGAAGCGGCTCCGGCGGGGTGGACGATACCGCAGCTGAAGCGATCGCGGTAGACTGCTGGATGAGCATATGGTTTCGAGGTACGGCAGGGATGATCCGGTCCGGTTGATGACGGCGTCGATGAAGCGGCTCCGGCAGGCAGCCGGATGACGAGGATCGCGAGGGCTCGGGTAGGCCAGGGAAGTCCGGCGGGGATGTTCCGGTGCGGTGGTCGTGGAGGTGGGAGAGAGGGACTTGGGAAGTTCCGGTGGGTGGTCTGAAGGAAATGTATTTTTTTTGGGAGGGTTTCCGGGCTAGGGAGGTGGTGATCCAAAAAATGACGGGCAGACCCCCCCACCAACCGACTTTGCTGCCATCTCCACAGGGGTAGAATGGGAATTTGGAAGCGTGTGAAATTTTTGTATTTTGTGGGCGGGAAGTTTTGCCGCTATGAGATTTTGAATTTGGCCACCGTCCAAGTATAATGATAAAAAATTGTGAGACCGTACTAGTACCTCTGTTCAAGGCCGAGTGCAAAATCAAATCATCATCACGTTGAAAATTTGTTACCAACTTACCATGATCATGATCTACCTCTGAAAATGGGCGCATCCACTAAAACTTGCAAAGTATAATGATACAAATTTGTGAGACCGTACTAGTACTTATGTTCAAGGTCGAGTGCAACATCAAATCATCATTACATTGAAAATTGTGTTACCATGATCATGATATTTCTCTGAATTTGGCGCATCCGCTAAATCTCGCAAAGGATAATGATAAAAAATGTGAGATTGTACTAGTTCTTATGTTCAAGGCCGAGTACAAGATCAAATCATCATCACGTTGAAATTTGTTACAATGATCATGACATATCTCTAAAATTGGTGCATCCGCTAAATCTTGCACGTGGCGCATCTCCGTGCGGAGCAACAGGTCGGTGCTATCAAGGTTGAGGCGTCGGTAGCGTCATCGGGCTCTCCTCTCTTGATAGATCTTCTACATGGTGCGGCGCACCACCCGCCGATAAGCAGTCACATGTGAGACCGAGGTGGAGACGTCCCCGGCATTCTCGAGGCGCGGCCGCCCTTCTACGAGCCAGCGTCGACTCAAGGTATGAATCCATGTGGTGCCTTAGATTTATTGTTCTTCTCTTATGATTATTTTGAGCAGAACATTTTTGCTCTTTCTCTGAATATATTGCTTGAAAAGCTTACCAAGTTACTTAAATTCACTTCGTTCTTAATCTTGCGAGCTAATATTGTTATTTTAATGAACGGTGGTGCGCGCAAGCCGAATTATTTGTGGGTGTGTTGAGCTGTTAGGCATAAGTCGAAATCCTCATCTAAATGAGGCCTCAGCTTAACACATAAAAAAGGTGTTCAATCTCGCCCACAATACCCTCTTCTTTCCTCTCCCTTTATTGGAACTTGTTTTGCAGACAAGGAAAGTGGCACGTGTAATGTGAGTAAAACCCTCTTAGCCAAAATCATCTACGAGCAAGATTTTCTATATTGTAGATGCCCCAATTGACTCTCATCCCCAAAGTAGTTTTTTTATGTCAGTATAGACTTCTTTACTGGATGTATACTATCGTACAGGGCATGCATTTGCCTAATGAGCATCATTGTATTGCTATTCTAGCCAACCTGATCGATATGTCAAGCTTCATGCACGAGATGCCATGTTTAATTTACTCCCTCGCTCTGATCCATATTTCTTGATGTGAAATGAATGTGAATCGGAGGGAGTACTTTTCTTAGATAGTACTATATCATTTCAAAAAAAAAGTACTACTACATCACAAATGCATCAAAAGAGTACTACATCACAAGACCACCACGGTTGTACTAGTAGAGTTTAATGCTGAACTTCCAAAGGGATTAAGATTACACATATGAACTTTAAACATGACCAGGAGCATGAGGGCCAGCAGCAGGGGCGTTGACGTGGAGCAAGCTAGGCAAGACGTAATTCTGGAGGAAGAGGCCATATGATGCGTGCTTGGCCTTGGTTGCAGGGCGGTGTTTCCCCCTATGTACTTAGGCCTACACCCATCGCATGTTGGATCAGGCTGTGGATGTCCTTCTAAAGAAATTTGCCACATAATGGGCAAAATAGCTCCCCGCGCATGCAGAAACGAATTTCACCACCCTTCAGCCGCTTGAGAACATAGCGGCTTTTCCGGTCCCTGCGCACCTTGTTGTTGTCCATGTCATCGTAATACTCCTATGAATTATTAAGTACTACATAATCAGGTTTTTTATGACAGATCGAATAAATACTCCACTAACATAATCAAACCTTAGAAACCCTAAAATTAAATGTGTAGAACAAGTAAATGGCAGAAGAAATTGTAATAAATCATGAGAAACCCTATGAACAACCATGAACATAAGCCACAACAATTGCAAGTCCACTAAGTATGAACACATAAATTGATTATATGACTACATGGCAGATTAGTCGAAATTAAACTAGAATCTGATCTTACGAATCGTAGAATCAATTGCATCTACAAGAACAAGGTAGGATATCAAATCAATCAAGAACCAGGCTCGTGCAAACCATGTGAACAGCAATATGACACAAAGAGGGTTGGGACAGTTTCGGTAAAAGAGAAGTACCTCCTCGTCATCACCCTCAACATCCTCCTGGAACTGAACGTTTGGGCCGAAATCGTCGAAGGGGTCGAGGTTCGCGTCCAGCATCGGGCCTAGGAAGACCTCGCCGTGGTGGCCTGCAACGCCGTGCACATCTTCGGCGGGATAAACAACATTGGTATCCACCTTCTGCTCGACGGCCAGGACGCCCATTTCGACCGAGGTCGAAGAACCAGACAAGCAGAGGAGACGAGCGGCATGGGTGCCCGGTGAAGCCTCACCCGTCGTGACGGCCAGGACGCCCATTTCGACTGAGGTCGAAGAATCCGACAATCAGAGGAGACGAGCGGCCTGGGTGCCCGGTGAAGCCTCACCCACCGCGACGGCCACTACCGTAGAGGCATCCTCTGCGTGGGCGGTCGCCTATTGCTCCGCCTCGTATGCAATACCTATCTTCATGCTGCTGCGGTTGGAAACGGGAAAGTCGATGCCACAGCAATGGTTCGCTGAACCCACTCTGTAAAAATTTGTGCCCAACGATTCATCATAGGCAAAGAAACAGATTCCAGATCTGATTTTGAACAGATTCCAGAATATTTGCAAAATTAAATGGTTGATATCTTTTGATTCGTGCATAAAATAACTGACTGAGATCCCATAAATTAACTGATTGAGATCCCATTATTACTTGCATAAATTAACCGAACGGCCGAACTCCAAATCTTAAACGAAATCAAGAAGGGATCAAAGCAAAATGGAATAAAATCGGCGCAAATATTAACCCAATACTCAACCATCTACAGATCGGCACTAATAGTTACTAGGGAACCAGCAAAAATAGGGTTCAAAAAGGAATGGGGAACAAAAAAGGGAGCAAACCATAGTTACCTCGTTCCATGGGTCGTCCATGCAGGTGTCGTAGGGGTTCGGAGGCGAGATGTACGGCACCGGCTCATAGGGGTCCCATCCCGGCGGGATACGACCGCCACCGGCGGCGGCGACGGCCTTTGAGGGGACGACGTCGAAGAGGGAGGCGTCGCGCTTGGAGCCGACGGCGTCATGGATGATGGGATTCGCATTCTCCATGTCCATCTCGCCTGCAGAGAGGGAGAGGGTTTTTTGCTTTGGAGAAGATGATGGGACGTGAGAGGCGGCGTTGCATGAGCGAGTGAGAGTGACAGAGATAGTGCGAGGAGGCATCTATAAAGGCGAGGGGTGGTTAATGCGACCCGCGTCCTACGCGTCCACCATTTAACGTCTGCACGTCTTGGGCTTCTGCAACGCGACACGCGTCCACGATTGCACGTCTTCGACTTTCCGTGACCGCGACTCGCATCGCACCCGTCAACAATTGCACGTCTTCCACTTCGCACCGCAACACGCGTACTCGAGTCTAACCCTGGAAATTTAGATATACTCTCGAGTCTTATACCGTAGCATTTTTCGTGTGCTCGCTTTTCCCTTGAGTACTAATACCGGCTAGTGCAATATACTCGCTTTACCTCAAGTGCCTGGTCAACAGAGAGTCAACAAATGAGATTAACTAGTTAAATGAGTCAACAAATGGGATTATCAGTTCGTTTTCACGTGTTAAACTTGTCTAAATATTGGTCAAACCTAGGATTTGACCAAGATTCAAATGGGCAGAAAATTTAAAAAAAACAGAAAAATGAAAAACCAAAGCACATAGTCTTCTTATGTCATATAGTAAGCATTAAAGGTGATAAACAAGGTCTAGACATATTCAAACCATACAAATCATGTATCTACCCCCTAACCCCTAAACTCTGTCTTATGAAGTCAAGCATGAAGAGAAGTGGTTTTGGGTTACAAACATGGAAATTTCAAAAACCTCCCAAAAACTTCATTTTAGAGTGACTAAGAAGGATACATGCTTCCCTTTTCATTTTCATGTTTTAAACTTGTTTAAATCTTGGTCAAACCTAGGATTTGACCAAGATTCAAATGGGCATTAAAATTTAAAAATTAGAAAAATGAAAAACCAAAGCACATAGTGTTCTTATGTCATATAGTAAGCATTAAAGTTGATAAACAAGGTCTAGACATATTCAAACCATACAAATCATGTATCTACCCCCTAACTCCTACACTCTGTCTTATGAAGTCAAGCATGAAGAGAACTGGTTTTGGGTTTCAAATATGGAAATTTCAAAAACCTCCCAAAAACTTCATTTTAGAGTGACTAAGAAGGATACATGCTTCCCTTTTCATTTTCATGTTTTAAACTTGTTTAAATCTTGGTCAAACCTAGGTTTTGACCAAGATTCAAATGGGCATCAAAATTTAAAAAAATCAGAAAAATGAAAAACCAAAGCACATAGTTTTCTTATGCCATATAGTAAGCATTCAAGTTGATAAACAAGGTCTATACATATTTAAACCAGACAAATCATGTATCTATACCCCTAAACCTTAAACTCTGTCTTATGAAGTCTAGCATGAAGAGAAGTCGTTTTGGGTTTCAAACATGGAAATTTCAAGAACATCCCAAAAGCTTCATTTTAGTGTGACTAAGAAGGATCAAGGCTTACCTTTTCATTTTCATGTTTTAAACTTGTTTAAATCCAGGTCAAATATAGGTTTGACCAAGATTCAAATGGGCATAAAATAAAAATATAGAAAAATGAAAAACCAAAGCACATAGTCTTCTTATGTCATATAGTAAGCATTAAAGTTGATAAACAAGGTCTAGTCTTATTCAAACTAGACAAATCATGTATCTACCCGCTAACCCCTAAACTCTGTCTTATGAAGTCTAGCATGAAGAGAAGTCGTTTTGGGTTCAAACATCGAAATTTCAAGAACATCCCAAAAGCTTCATTTTAGTGTGACTAAGAAGGATCAAGGCTTACCTTTTCATTTTCATGTTTTAAACTTGTTTAAATCCTGGTTAAATCTAGGATTTGACCAAGATTCAAATGGGCATAAAATAAAAAAATAGAAAAATGAAAAACCAAAGCACATAGTCTTCTTATGTCATATAGTAAGCATTAAAGTTGATAAACAAGGTCTAGACTTATTCAAACTAGACAAATCATGTATCTATCCGCAAACCCCTAAACTCTATCTTATGAAGTCAAGCATGAAGAGAAGTGCATGGTTTTGGGTTTCAAACATGGAAATTTCAAAAACTCCCAAAAAATTCATTTTAGAGTGACTAAGAAGGATACATGCTTCCCTTTTCATTTTCATGTTATATACTTGTTTAAATCTTGGTCAAACCTAGGATTTTACCAAGATTCAAATGTGCATCAAAATTCCAAAAAAATCAGAAAAATGAAAAAACAAAGCACATAGTTTTCTTATGTCATATAGTAAGCATTAAAGTTGATAAACAAGGTCTAGACATATTCAAACAAGAAAAATCATGTGTCTACCCCCTAACCCTAAACTCTTTCTTATGTAGTCAAGCATGAAGAGAAGTGCTTTTGGGTTTCAAACATGGAAATTTCAAAAACCACCCAAAAGCTTTATTTTAGATTGACTAAGAAGGATCCATGCTTATCTTTTCATTTTCATATTTTAAACTTGTTTAAATCATTGTCAAACCTAGGATTTGACCAAGATTCAAATGGGCATAAAATTAAAAAAATCAGAAAAATGAAAAACTAAAGCACATAGTCTTCTTATGTCATATATATAGTAAGCATTTAAAAGATGATAAATAAGGTCTAGACAATTCAAATAATACAAATCATGTATCTACCCCTAACCCTAAACTCTATCTTATGAAGTCAAGCATGAAGAGAAGTGGTTTTTGGTTTCAAACACGAAAATTTCAAAAACCTCCCAAAAGCTTCATTTTAATTAGACTAACTTATTAATTATGAAGGATCCAGGATTGATTACCTTTTCATTGTCATGTTTTAAACTTGTTTAAATCTTGGTCAAACCTGGGATTTGACCAAGATTCGAATGGGCATAAAAATTAAGAAAAAATCGTAAGAATGAAAAACCAAAGCACATAGCCTTCTTATGTCATATAGTAAGCATTCAAATTGATAAACAAGGTCTAGACATGTTCAAACCAGAAAAATCATGTACCTACCCCTAACCCTAAACTATGTCTTATGAAGTCAAGCATGCATGAAGAGAAGTGGTTTTGGGTTTCAAACATGAAAATTTCAAAAACCTCCCAAAAGCTTCATTTTAGAGCGACTAATAAGGATCGATGCTTACCTTTTCATTTTCATGTTTTTACTTATTTGAATCTTGGTCAAATCCTAGGTTTGACCAAGATTTAAACAAGTTTAAAACATGAAAATGAAATGGGAAGTGTGTATCCTTCTTAGTCAGTCTAAAATGAAGCTTTTGGGATGTTCTTGAAATTTCCATGTTTGAAACCCAAAACCACTTAAGACAGAGTTTTTGGTTAGGTGTAGATACATGATTTTTCTTGTTTGAATATGTCTAGACCTTGTTTATCAACTTGAATGCTTATGACATAAGAAGGCTATATATGTGCTTTGGTTTTCCATTTTTTTCATTTTTATGCCCATTTAAATATTGGTCAAATCCTAGGTTTGACCAAGGTTTAATCAAGTTTAAAACATGACAATGAAAAGGTAAGCATGAATCCTTTCTTAGTCACTCTAAAATGAAGGTACTTGAAATTTTTATGTTTGAAACACAAAACCCCAGTTCTCTTCATATGTTTGACTTCATAAGACAGAGTTTAGGGTTAGGGGTAGATATGATACATGATATTTCTGGTTTGAATATGTCTAGACCTTGTTTATCAACTTGAATGCTTACTATATGACATAAGAAGGCTATATATGTGCTTTGGTTTTTCATTTTTTTATTTTTTTTGAATTTTTACGCCCGTTTGAATCTTGGTCAAATCCTAGGTTTGACCAAGGTTAAAACAAGTTTAAAACATGGCAATGAAAAGGTAAGCATTGATCCTTCTTAGTCACTCTAAAATGAAGCTTTTGGGAGGTTTGTGAAATTTCCATGTTTGAAACCCAAAATCACTTCTCCTCATACTTAACTTCATAAGACAGAGTTTAGGGTTAGGGGGTAGATACATGTTTTGTGTGGTTTGAATATGTCTAGACCTTGTTTATCATCTTGAATGCTTACTATATGACATAAGAATACTACGTGCTTTGGTTTTTCATTTTTCTGATTTTTTTAATTGTTAAACCCATTTGAATCTTGGTCAAATCCTAGGTTTGAGCAAGATTTAAACAAGTTTAAAACATGAAAATGGAAAGCTAAGCATGAATCATTATTAGTCACTCTAAAAATCTTTCGGTCTGCAGAAGAGTCGAATCTGCAATCAGTAGTTACAAAAGCGACCCACCTTAGGGATGGATAATAAGACTTGGGCAATATAAACGTTGATACTTACTTTGTGATACTAAAATATATGTATCTAGACATATTTCAGTTGTAGATACATCCATTTTAACATCAAGTAATATGGATCGGAGGACTAGCTAAAGAACAATGAGAGGCAGTGTTTCTCTCCCCCAGCCTACTTGGCGGAGTGGCCCTCCATTAGGACAGGTGGTGATTCCGCTTCTCTCGTTGGAATTCCTTATCCCCCAGCCTAGTCGGCGACGTGCGCTCCTCAGTGACCTGCGCGAGGGCGCCTCGGCGACCTACGCAAAGGTGGCTGGACTCGGAGCGCATCGACTTCCTTCTGCGGTGCCTGGATTGGATCGACCATCCCGCGCGTGTCCTCCACCATATTGTTTTTCTTCAAGATGTTGTCATCCATCATCTTCTTCACCGCATCATGTTGGGTGTTGAGGCTCCCGTTGAGAGCTTGAACGCACCTGTTTGATAGCTCGATGTTTTCTTCGCAAAGAAAGCCGCACTCGATCTTAAGCATCAAATTCTCGCCCTTGAGCTTCTTGATGACAGAGTTCGTTTCCTCACTTGATGGAACGCTCACATCATGCAGCTTGCCCCGGCCGGTGACCTCGTCCTTCAAAGTATCGACATCATCGCGAAAGTTGGAGGCGAGTTCCACGATAGTTTTAAGCTCATCTCTGAAACACGCCGATGCTTCCTGCATGGCAATATCATCAGTACCGAAACAAAGTGACGAGAGGAAGACGAAAATGTCCAATCAGTGGTAACCTCTAAGCGCAGGAGACAGGGGTTGAAGTCGTCATGAGAAGATGTCAGGGTGCGTCGTGGGGCACTGAGATATGTATAAAAAGGATTAATACGGAATAAAGAGTTGGGACCTCCGGGCCAGGAAGAATCAAGAAACATGGCGATGGAAACCAACCAGGAATCTTCGACCGCACGACTGACGCCGTTCCGAGACGAGCGCGAAGCAGGGCCTTCGTTTTCTGGCGGGCCCTTTCTCGCGGCCAGCATCTGGATAGACCGCCGGCGGGAACTCTCCACGTCCTTGGTCAACACTAGATGGTGCTTCTTCAAGCGAGATGGTGGCCTTGACTTCGGAGGCATCGCTGGAAGTGGAAGGAGACTGGAAGTGAAGCAAGAAGGGGATGGAAGAAGTACTCCCCCCTATTAAAACCAGACAACCGTCTCCTGCTCTCGCTTCGAGCAACCTGGTCCGCCCATCCTAAATCAACGGCCGAGAGGGGGCTCCCTTGCGAACTGAGATCCAGTGACTTTACCCAACAGAAGTTACCATGAACTTTACCTATACGAGCCATCAGGTTAAGATCCAACAAACATGGTCGATCTAAAATTTGAAATTAAAATTTATGTAGCTCAGAAAAAAACAGAAAAACTTTACATTAAGACGTATTCTCGGAAAGTTCCAGTCCATTTAAAATATTAGTTTAGTTTAAATTCGAATTTTGGATCAACCGCGAGCGTTGGATCTTGATCGAATGGCTCACGTGTGTAAAGTCGCATGGTGACTTCTCTTAGTGAAGTCACTGGATCTTAGTCCGCGAAGGGTCAGGACGCGGGAGCAGAAGCAAATGAATCGAGAGCGGTCCGGAGTATCCTGTCCGTCCACCGTAAATCAACGGGACAGAGCGGCTACCTTCTCTTCGAAGGCTCTGGCGCGCAACCCGAGGAATGGACATCTGTCGGCTAGTATAGAATTTTATAGCATGCCATTAATCGAGCTAGCAAGATTGTGCCATCGGAGTACAACTCGATGGACATCCAAAGCTACGAATAGTCGTGGGAAACAATGAATGCGAGCCAGGGTAGTACAAAGATTACTGTAGTAGTGAAGCAATGGGGATTATCTGGAGCAAGTATGGAGTACCGAGTACAGTACTACAAAAGTGATGTTCGTTGTTTTCGCAGTTCATTTTAGCGTAACGTCCAGGTTGTTGTCGAACTAGCTGTTAGATTTTGGGTAATTATTGTTAAGTTGCTGCTTCTTAATTAAAATTTATCAAAGTCATGTAGACTAGATCGATTTGTGAGAACATCCCAAAAGCTTCATTCATTTTAGAATGACTAAGAAGGATCCATTCTTACCTTTTCTTTTCATGTTTTAAACTTGTTTAAACCTTGGTCAAACCTAGGATTTGACCAAGATTTAAATGGGCATAAAAATTCAGAAAAAATCAAAAAATGAAAAACCAAAGCACATATATAGCCTTCTTATGTCATATAGTAAGCACTGGAGTGGATAAAAACTCTGTCTTATGAAGTCAAACATATGAAGAGAACTGGTTTTGGGTTTCAAACATGGAAATTTCACAAACCTCCCAAAAGCTTCATTCTACAGTGACTAAGAAGGATCCAGGCTTACCTTTTTCATTTTCAATTTCTTAACTTGTTTAAATCTTGGTCAAACCTAGGATTTGACCAAGATTCAAATGGGTATAACAATTAAAAAAACGGAAAAAAACCAAAGAACATAGTCTTCTGATGTCATATAGTAAGCATTCAAGTTGATAAACAAGGTCTAGACATATTCAAACCAAACAAATCATGTATCTACCCCCTAACCCTAAACTCCGCCTTATGAAGTCAAGCATGAAGAGAAGTGATTTTGGGTTTCAAACATGGAAATTTCAAAAACCTCCCAAAAGCTTCATTTTAGAGTGACTAAGAAGGATCCATGCTTACCTTTTCATTGCCATGTTTTAAACTTGTTTTAACCTTGGTCAAACCTAGGATTTGACCAAGATTCAAATGGGAGTAAAAATTCAGAAAAATTCAAAAAAAATGAAAAACCAAAGCACATATATAGCCTTCTTATGTCATATAGTAAGCATTCAAGTGGATAAACAAGGTCTAGACATATTCAAAGCAGAAATATCATGTATCATATCTACCCCTAACCCTAAACTCTGTCTTATGAAGTCAAACATATGAAGAGAACTGGGGTTTTGGGTTTCAAACATAAAATTTTCAAGTACCTTCATTTTAGAGTGAGTAAGGAAGGATTCATGCTTACCATTTCATTTTCATGTTTTAAACTTGTTTAAACCAAGGATTTGACCAAGATTTAAATAGGCATAAAAAATTCGAAAGAAATCAAAAAAAGAAAAACCAAAGCACATATATAGCCTTCTTATATCATATAGTAAACAATTCAAGTTGATAAACAAGGTCTAGACATATTCAAACAAGAAAAATCATGTATCTACACCTAACCATAAACTCTGTCTTAAGTGGTTTTGGGTTTCAAACATGGAAATTTCACAAACCTACCAAAAGCTTCATTTTACAGTGACTAAGGAGGATCCATGCTTACCTTTTGGCTTAAACGTTTGAAACCAAAAACCACTTCTCTTCATGCATGCTTGACTTCATAAGACAGAGTTTAGCTAGGGTTAGGGGGTAGATACATGATTTTCCTGGTTTGAATATGTCTAGACCTTGTTTATCAACTTAATTGATTGCTTACTATATGACATAAGAAGACTACGTGCCTTGGTTTTCATTTTTTTGTTTTTTTTTTGAATTTTATGCTCATATATTTGAATCTTGGTCAAATCTTAGGTTTGACCAAGATTTAAACAAGTTTAAAACATGAAAATGAAAAGGAAAGCATGTATCCTTCTTAGTCACTCTAAAATGAAGCTTTGGGATGTTCTTGAAATTTCCATGTTTGAAACCCAAAACGACTTCTCTTCATGCTAGACTTCATAAGATCAACAGGGGGTAGATACATGATTTGTCTGGTTTGGATATACCTAGACCTCGTTTAACTTGAATGCATACGATATGACATAAGAAGACTATGTGCTTTTGTTTTTCATTATTCTGATTTTTTTGAATTTTGTGCCCACCCATTTGTATCTTGGTCAAATCCTAGGCTTGATAATGATTTAAACAAGATTAAAATATGAAAATGCAAAGGTAAGCATGGATCCTTCTTAGTCACTCTAAAATGAAGCTTTTGGGAGCAAAACCACTTCTCTTCATATGCTTGACTTCATAAGACGGAGTTTAGGGGTTAGGGGGTATAGATACATGATTTGTCTAGTTTGAATATGTCTAGACCTTGTTTATCAACTTAATTGGCTTACTATATGACATAAGAAAACTATTTGCTTTGGTTTTTCTTTTTCCTGATTTTTTTCAATTTTGATGCCCATTTGAATCTTGTCAAATCCTAGGTTTGACCGAGATAATTTAAACAAGCTTAAAACATGAATATGAAAAGGGAAGCATGTATCCTTCTTTGTCACTCTAAAATGAAGTTTTTGGGAGGTTTTTCAAATTTCCATGTTTGAAACCCAAAACCACTTCTCTTCATATGCTTGACTTCATAAGACAGAGTTCAGGGGTTAGGGGGTATAGATACATGATTTGTCTAGTTTGAATATGTCTAGACCTTGTTTATCAACTTTAATGCTTACTATATGACATAAGAAAACTATTTGCTTTGGTTTTCTTTTTTCTGACTTTTTTTCAATTTTGATGCCCATTTGAATCTTGTCAAATCCTAGGTTTGACCAAGATAATTTAAACAAGCTTAAAACATGAATATGAAAAGGGGAGCATGTATCCTTCTTAGTCACTCTAAAATGTAGTTTTCGGGAGGTTTTTGAAATTTCCATGTTTGAAACCCAAAACCACTTCTCTTCACATGCTTGACTTCATAAGACAGAGTTTAGGGGTTAGGGGTATAGATACATGATTTGTCTGGTTTAATATGTCTAGACCTTGTTTATCAACTTTAATGCTTACTATATGACATAAGAAGACTATGTGATTTGGTTTTTCATTTTTCTCGTTTTTTATTTTTCGCCCATTTGAATCTTGGTCAAATCCTAGGTTTGACCAAGATTTAGACAAGTTTAACACGTAAATGAGTTAACTTGGATTTCCTACCCTTGAATCCATAGGAAACTTTGTTCTAATGCACTATTATAATCAACCGAGTTTTTACACCAACAGGTCTGTCGCGCTACGTGTGGTGCCCACACTTGAGGTCCCACACGTCAGTGAGCACAAGTCACGCGCAATAGGTACGCACACTCCCAGCCATCTTCTTTGTCAAGAGAAGACGCATCAGGATGCGTATTGGAAGTCCGTGGGTCCTTCGGATCCTTCCGTTGTCCCTCTCGAGAAAAAAACAAATCTCTCTCATTCTCGGCCTCGCTCGACTCGCTCGCTCGCTCGCTCGCACCTCCTGCTCACTGACAAACCCTGAACAAAAGTCAACATCATCACCCGAAAAAGGGGAGACACCATAATGCTCTCCCTTCTTCTCTCCTTCCGAGTGATCCCTCTTCCTCCGAGTTTCACTCGACGGGCAAACACCCATGTGCTTTGCATAGTAATAATAAAAAGGTAGTACTGTAGAGAAAATCGATATACGAATCTGTAATTAAATAGGTTAAACTAGGGTTTTGCCCAGTTCTACAGATCAAGGGTTCAAAAAAATCCAACTACGGGGTTCGAACAACACGATTCTAATCCAAGAATTTTTTCGACCTAGGTCACCCAAATGGCCTCAAACTATAGGGTTAGCATCTAGTGCAGTATGTGTGAAAATGTATGCACTATGTGTGCTATAACTTGTATGTCTTTCATATTTGAACCAAATTTGAATAAGTTTGAAATATTTGAAAAGGGGCTTTTGGCTTAAACGTTTGAAACCAAAAACCACTTCTCTTCATGCATGCTTGACTTCATAAGACAGAGTTTAGCTAGGGTTAGGGGTAGATGCATGATTTTCCTGGTTTGAATATGTCTAGACCTTGTTTATCAACTTAATTGAATGCTTACTATATGACATAAGAATACTATGTGCCTTGTTTTTTATTTTTTGATTTTTTTAAAATTTTATGCCCATTTGAATCTTGGTCAAATCCTAGGTTTGAACATGGTTTAAACAAGTTTAAATCATGAATATGAAAAATTAAGCATCTATATATCCTTCTTAGTCACTCCAAAATGTAGCTCTTGGGAGGTTTTTTCGAAATTTCCATGTTTGAAACCAAAACCACTTCTCTTCATGCATGCTTGACTTCATAAGATAGAGTTTAGGGTTAGGGGTAGATATATACATGATTTTCTGGTTTGAATATGTCTAGGCCTTGTTTATCAACTTGAATGCTTACTATATATATATGACATAAGAATGTTATGTCCTTTGTTTTTTCATTCTTGTGATTTTTTATGAATTTCCATGCCCATTTGAATCTTTTGGTCAAATCCTAGAGGTTTGACCAAGATTTAAACAAGTTTAAAACATGAAAATGAAAAGGGAAGCTTGTATATCCTTCTTAGTCACTCTAAAATGAAGTTTTTGGGAGGTTTTTGAAATTTCCATGTTTGAAACCCAAAACCACTTCTCTTCATGCTAGACTTCATAAGACAATTTAATTAGGGGTTAGGGGGTAGATACATGATTTGTCTAGTTTGAATATGTCCAAACCTTGCTTGTTTATCAACTTGAATGCTTACTATATGACATAAGAATGCTTACCATATGTTTGAATTTTAAAAGCATATAGTCTTCTTATGTCATATAGTAAGCATTCAAAAGTTTTTCTTTGAGAGAGTAGCATGCATGCATTCAAAAGTTGATAAATAAGATTTGTACATATTCAAACCAGACAAATCATGTATCTACACCCCCTAACCCTAAACTCTGTCTTATGAAGTCAAGCATGAAGAGAAGTGCTTTTGGGTTTCAAACAGGGAAATTTCACATACCTCCCAAAAGCTTCATTTTACAGTGACTAAGAAGGATCCAGGCTTACCTTTTCATTTTCATTTTTTAAACTGCTTGTTTAAATCTTGATCAAACCTAGGATTTGACCAAGATTCAAATGGGCATAAAAAATCAGGAAAAATTGAAAAAATGAAAATTAAAACAAAGCACATATATAGCCTTCTTATGTCATATATATAGTAAGCATTCAATTAAGTTGATAATTTTAAACAAGGTCTATACATATTCAAACCAGAAAAAAGCATGTATCTACCCATGCATATATATATATAACCCTATACTTTTGTCTTATGAAGACGTCAAGGATGAAGAGAAGTGGATTTGGGTTTCAAACATGGAAATTTCAAAAACCTCCCAAAACATGTATATATCTACCCCTAAACCCTAATCTTTGTCTTATGAAGCCAAGCATATGAAGAGAAGTGATTTTTGGTTTCAAACATGGAAACTTCAAAAACCTCCCAAAAGCTTCATTTTAGAGAGACTAAGAATGATCCATGCTTACCTTTTCATTGCCATGTTTTAAACTTGTTTTAACCTTGGTCAAACCTAGGATTTGACCAAGATTCAAATGGGAGTAAAAATTCAGAAAAATTCAAAAAAAAATGAAAAACCAAAGCACATATATAGCCTTCTTATGTCATATAGTAAGCATTCAAGTTGATAAATAAGGTCTAGACATATTCAAAGCAGAAATATCATGTATCATATCTACCCCTAACCCTAAACTCTGTCTTATGAAGTCAAACATATGAAGAGAACTGGGGTTTTGGGTTTCAAACATAAAATTTTCAAGTACCTTCATTTTAGAGTGAGTAAGGAAGGATTCATGCTTACCGTTTCATTTTCATGTTTTAAACTTGTTTAAACCTAGGATTTGACCAAGATTTAAATAGGCATAAAAAATTCGAAAGAAATCAAAAAATGAAAAACCAAAGCACATATATATAGCCTTCTTATATCATATAGTAAAAAATTCAAGTTGATAAACAAGGTCTAGACATATTCAAACAAGAAAAATCATGTATCTACACCAAACCGGCCATAAACTCTGTCTTAAGTGGTTTTGGGTTTCAAACATGGAAATTTCACAAACCTCCCAAAAGCTTCATTTTACAGTGACTAAGGAGGATCCATGCTTACCTTTTGGCTTAAACGTTTGAAACCAAAAACCACTTCTCTTCATGCATGCTTGACTTCATAAGACAGAGTTTAGCTAGGGTACGTTAGGGGGTGTAGATACATGATTTTCCTAGTTTAAATATGTCTAGACCTTGTTTATCAACTTAATTGATTGCTTACTATATGACATAAGAAGACTACGTGCCTTGGTTTTCATTTTTTTTGTTTTTTTTGAATTTTATGCTCATATATTTGAATCTTGGTCAAATCCTAGGTTTGACCAAGATTTAAACAAGTTTAAAACATGAAAATGAAAAGGGAAGCATGTATCCTTCTTAGTCACTCTAAAATGAAGCTTCTGGGATGTTCTTGAAATTTCCATGTTTGAAACCCAAAACGACTTCTCCTTCATGCTAGACTTCATAAGATCAACAGGGGGTAGATACATGATTTGTCTGGTTTGGATATACCTAGACCTCGTTTAACTTGAATGCATACGATATGACATAAGAAGACGTACTATACGTGCTTTTGTTTTTCATTATTCTGATTTTTTTGAATTTTGTGCCCACCCATTTGTATCTTGGTCAAATCCTAGGCTTGATAATGATTTAAACAAGATTAAAATATGAAAATGCAAAGGTAAGCATGGATCCTTCTTAATTAGTCACTCTAAAATGAAGCTTTTGGGAGCAAAACCACTTCTCTTCATATGCTTGACTTCATAAGACGGAGTTTAGGGGTTAGGGGGTATAGATACATGATTTGTCTAGTTTGAATATGTCTAGACCTTGTTTATCAACTTAATTGGCTTACTATATGACATAAGAAAACTATTTGCTTTGGTTTTTCTTTTTCCTGATTTTTTTCAATTTTGATGCCCATTTGAATCTTTGTCAAATCCTAGGTTTGACCGAGATAATTTAAACAAGCTTAAAACATGAATATGAAAAGGGAAGCATGTATCCTTCTTTGTCACTCTAAAATGAAGTTTTTGGGAGGTTTTTCAAATTTCCATGTTTGAAACCCAAAACCACTTCTCTTCATATGCTTGACTTCATAAGACAGAGTTCAGGGGTTAGGGGGTATAGATACATGATTTGTCTAGTTTGAATATGTCTAGACCTTGTTTATCAACTTAATTGGCTTACTATATGACATAAGAAAACTATTTGCTTTGGTTTTTCTTTTTCCTGATTTTTTTCAATTTTGATGCCCATTTGAATCTTTGTCAAATCCTAGGTTTGACCGAGATAATTTAAACAAGCTTAAAACATGAATATGAAAAGGGAAGCATGTATCCTTCTTAGTCACTCTAAAATGTAGTTTTTGGGAGGTTTTTGAAATTTCCATGTTTGAAACCCAAAACCACATCTCTTCATGCTTGACTTAATTTATAAGACATAGTTTAGGGGTTAGGGGGTAGATACATGATTTGTATGGTTTGATATTTCTAGACCTTGTTTATCAACTTTAATGCTTACTATATGACATAAGATGACTATGTGATTTGGTTTTTCATTTTTCTGTTTTTTATTTTATTTTTCTGCCCATAATGCTCTCCCTTCTTCTCTCCTTCCGAGTGATCCCTCTTCCTCCGAGTTTCACTCGACGGGCAAACACCCATGTGCTGCATAGTAATAATAAAAAGGTAGTACTCGTAGAAAAATCGATATACGAATCTGTAATTAAATAGGTTAAACTAGGGTTTTGCCCAGTTCTACAGATCAAGGGTTCAAAAAAATCCAACTACGGGGTTCGAACAACACGATTCTCATCCAAGAATTTTTTCGACCTAGGTCACCCAAATGGCCTCAAACTATAGGGTTAGCATCTAGTGCAGTATGTGTGAAAATGTATGCACTATGTGTGCTATAACTTGTATGTCTTTCATATTTGAACCAAATTTGAATAAGTTTGAAATATTTGAAAAGGGGCTTTTGGCTTAAACGTTTGAAACCAAAAACCACTTCTCTTCATGCATGCTTGACTTCATAAGACAGAGTTTAGCTAGGGTTAGGGGGTAGATGCATGATTTTCCTGCTTTGAATATGTCTAGACCTTGTTTATCAACTTAATTGAATGCTTACTATATGACATAAGAATACTATGTGACTTGTTTTTTATTTTTTGATTTTTTTAAAATTTTATGCCCATTTGAATCTTGGTCAAATCCTAGGTTTGAACATGGTTTAAACAAGTTTAAATCATGAATATGAAAAATTAAGCATCTATATATCCTTCTTAGTCACTCCAAAATGTAGCTCTTGGGAGGGTTTTTCGAAATTTCCATGTTTGAAACCAAAACCACTTCTCTTCATGCATGCTTGACTTCATAAGACAGAGTTTAGGGTTAGGGGTAGATATATACATGATTTTCTGGTTTGAATATGTCTAGACCTTGTTTATCAACTTGAATGCTTACTATATATATATGACATAATAATGTTATGTCCTTTGGTTTTTCATTCTTTTGATTTTTTATGAATTTCCATGCCCATTTGAATCTTTTGGTCAAATCCTAGAGGTTTGACCAAGATTTAAACAAGTTTAAAACATGAAAATGAAAAGGGAAGCTTGTATATCCTTCTTAGTCACTCTAAAATGAAGTTTTTGGGAGGTTTTTGAAATTTCCTTGTTTGAAACCCAAAACCACTTCTCTTCATGCTAGACTTCATAAGACAATTTAATTAGGGGTTAGGGGGTAGATACATGATTTGTCTGGTTTGAATATGTCCAAACCTTGCTTGTTTATCAACTTGAATGCTTACTATATGACATAAGAATGCTTACCATATGTTTGAATTTTAAAAGCATATAGTCTTCTTATGTCATATAGTAAGCATTCAAAAGTTTTTCTTTGAGAGAGTAGCATGCATTCAAAAGTTGATAAATAAGATTTGGACATATTCAAACCAGACAAATCATGTATCTACACCCCCTAACCCTAAACTCTGTCTTATGAAGTCAAGCATGAAGAGAAGTGCTTTTGGGTTTCAAACATGGAAATTTCACAAACCTCCCAAAAGCTTCATTTTACAAAGGACTAAGAAGGATCCAGGCTTACCTTTTCATTTTCATGTTTTAAACTTGTTTAAATCTTGGTCAAACCTAGGATTTGACCAAGATTTAAATGTGCATAAAAAATAAGAAAAAAACATTAAAAAATGAAAAACCAAAGAACATAGCCTTCTTATGTCATATAGTAAGCATTCAAGTTGATAAACAAGGTCTAGACATATTCAAACCAGAAAAAGCATGTATCTACCCCTAACCCTAAACTCTGTCTTACGAAGTCAAGCATGAAGAGAAGTGGTTTTGAGTTTCAAACATGGAAATTTCAAAAACCTCGCGAAAGCTTCATTTTAGAGTGACTAAGAAGGATCCATGCTTACCTATTCATTTTCATGTTTTAAACTTGTTTAAACCTTGATAAAACCCAGGATTTTACCTATTTAATCATAGATTCATAGGTCGATTTTTTACTTTTTTATTATTACTATGCAGCACATGTGTGTTTGCCCGTCCAGTGAAACTCGGAGGAAGAGGGATCACACGGAAGGAGAAGAAGGGATAGCAACACGGGGCCCCTCTTATTATTTATGGTGTATATCTTTTTCCGGTGATGTTGGACTCACAGTGCAGCGTTTGTCAAGGCAGAGGAGGTGCGAGGCTGCGAGCGAGCGAGTCGAGCGAGGCCGAGAATGAGAGAGATGTTTTTTCTTTTTCTTTTCCGTGAGAGGGACAACAGAAGGATCCAGAGATGACTTCCACTACGCATCCTGGTGCGCGTCTTCTCTTGACAAAGAAGATGGCTGGGAGTTTGCGTACCTACTATAGTACTACTACACAAGAACCATATACATGTCAAACTTTTCAATCATGACCCACATGCATTTTATGTATATATTCACAACTTTTAATGCATGCATGAAAACTCAGCAAAATATGTGCATTTTGGGTTGTCGCACATAAATGTGATTTTACTTGTCTGCCACCAATCCAATTTTCATGTGAGGGGGAAACATGACACACGATGGACATTTCCAATGTTTCACGAATTAATTATCTCAATTTGCATCCATATATATATGCGCCTGGTTACTGAAAGATCGAACCAAAGGTGAACTTGAAACATTTTCATTTTCATGTTTTAAACTTGTTTAAATCTTGGTCAACCCTTGGATTTGACCAAGATTCATAAAAAATTCAAAAACATAGTCTTCTTATGTCATACAGTCAACATTCAAGTTGATAAAACAAGATCTAAACATATTAAAAGAAGAATCATGTATCTACCCCCTAACCCTAAACTCTGTCTTTTGAAGTCAAACATGAAGATACGTGGTTTTGGGTTTACAAGATGGAAATTTCAAAAACCTCCGAAAAGCTTAATTTTGGAGTGACTAAGAAGGATACATGCTTACTTTTTCATTTTCATGTTTTAAACTTGTTTAAAGCTTGGTCAAACCTAGCTAGCTAGGATTTGACCAAGATTCAAGTGCGCATAAAAAATTCAAAAAAAACCCCAAAAATGAAAAACCATAACACATAGTCTTCTTGTGTCACATATATTGTAAGCATTCAAGTGTTGATAAACAATATCTAGACATATCAAACAAGAAAAATCATGTATCTATACCCCTAACCCTAAATTTGTCTTATGAAATCAAGCATGAAGAGAAGTGGTTTGGGTTTTCAAACATGGAAATTTCGAAAACCGCCCAAAAGCTTCATTTCGGACTGACTAAGAAGGATCCATGCTTACCTTTTCATTTTCATGTTTTAAACTTGTTTAAATTCTTGTTCAAACCTAGGATTTGACCAAGATTCAAATGGGCATAAAAAAATCGAAAAAATCAAAAATGAAAAACCAAAGCACATAGTCTTCTTATGTCACATAGTAAGCCATTCAACTTGATAACAAGGTCTAGACCTATTCAAACCAGAAAAATCATGTATCTACCCCTAACCCTAAACTCATCTGTCTTATGAAGTCAAGCATGAAGAGAAGTGGTTTTGGGTTTCAAACATAGACATTTCAAAAGCCTCCCAAAAGCTTCATTTTGGAGTGACTAAGAAGGATCCATGCTTAATTTTTCATTTTAATGTTTTAAACTTGTTTAAATCTTGGTTAAACCTATGATTTGACCAAAATTTGATTCGGCATAAAAATTCAAAACAAATCAAATAAATGAAAAACCAATGCACATAGTACATCTTCTTATGTCATATACTAAGCATTCAAGTTGATAAGCCAGGTCTAGACATATTCAAACTAGAAAAATCATGTATCTACCCCTAACCCTAAACTCGATTTGTCTTATGAAGTCAATCATGAAGAGGTGTTTTGGGTTTCAGACATGGAAATTTCAAAAACCTTCAAAAAGCTTCATTTTGAAGTTACTAATTAAGAAGGATCACTACAAGAAAAGTTTGGCAACTTTTCTTGTAGTGGATCCAGGCTTAATTTTTCATTTTCATGTTTTAAATTTTGGTCAAACCTAGGATTTGACCAAGATACAAATGGGCATAAAAATTCAGGGTAGCATCATACCCCCCTCCTTCCCGCGTAGAAAAAGTGTTAGGCGAGTAGTAGAATGGCATAACCAACAAGTTTCAAGTAAAAAATTTAATATGACCAAAATATACCAATTGATAGATGTGTTAACTTGGCTTCATGGGTGTGTGACCTAAGATTGAGCCATGGTACATTTTGCCAACAAAGTAGCAATTGAGTTGGCTTTCTACCTTAGTAGGCGTGCATTGGAAGGATGCATTATGCCGGCAAAGTTTTCAAACGTTCAAACTTTTCCGGTTTCTCATACAATATTTGGCTCCTTGAGAAGCATTGATGTGATCATATAAGGTTATGAAAAACTTCGCCTTTCCCGTACTTACCCGAGCACTCGACACCCCTCATCCCATGGCGACTCCTCCAGCCATAGCCCCGTGCACCTAGGCTCCACGACTCAGCCTCGGAGGGGTGTGCGCTAAAAGCTCGCAAATGTCTGTGTGCCATTGGTGTGCGATGAAGCAGGCGGCTCTGTGTCTTGCTGTGGCTAGACTCCTGGCGCCCTTTGATCTAGGAGAGGGAGAGGAGGGAGGGGGGTCCCATGAAGCGGCGGTGGCGGGTATCGGCGGCAGCCCAGTGCAAGCGGCAAAGTGGGCTGGTCGGAGCATAGGCATGCGCCGGGGGCGAACCTCGCCGGGTGAGGATGCTTCCATTGTGAAGAAGCACTTGCCATCCAGGGCTTCGGGTTCGCCAACAAACTCAGCGCCTCGGTCCATGGCGTTGCCGTCGTGGGGACGTCGGGGGCGGCGGCGACGTGCTGCAGCCCCAGCCTTTAGTGGGGACCAAAGTGCGACCGACCACAACACGGCATCGGCAGCATTGGGGATGCCGATGGGCATCCAATGCCACACACAGATTTGGGAGGTTCTGGCCGGGCCGAGTTCCAAACTTCCATCATCGGAGCCGAGGGCTTGGTACTTCAAATTCCGAATCAGGCAATCCTTCGACCCCAATCAGCTTCTGCCTGTGGTCCAAATCCGAGATATCTTGGCGGCAGCTATGCTGGTTAAGCTTAGCCGGACAGTGGCAATCGACGATCTGCAAAACCTAGATGCCTTCCGAGGATTTGCAGCAGCCGTCAATGCACTCGTGGAGGCATCGCATGCTGGTAGCAGCGGCGAATGCGGGTATGTTGTTTTACTCCCTTTGTATGCTTTTGTCATAAAAATCAATTTGCTAATTCTCATTCGATTGAAAATTAGACCCATTCACCATCAACTCTCAAACAGTGGACACTAGTAATATGTAGAACTAGAAATTACACAAGATTTCTGTACTCCTAGTACTATTACTTCGACGCTACATGTTGTTTACACGAGGAAATTGCACAAACTACCGCTTATTGCTGCCTTCGTTGCGTAAAACACTTTTTTAAACTGTAATTTTTTTCCGCACAAACCACCAACTATCGTGTTCTGTTGCAGGGAGGTTCAAATTTAGGATTGAGCTGTTTAAGAGCAAATCAGATGATCGGGGACCACCAACTACTATAGTTTTAATTGCAAATAGAATCGATTTTGCAAAATTATGAAACGCACATAACGTTTGAATTACTACAATTTTTTTGAAGGTTTGATATTTTCATCATTTTTGTGTGAATCTTACACCAAGTAACACAACTTTCAGATGGAATACAAAATATTTTCAAACTTCCTAGATTTGATAGCTCAAATATTTTTAATTACTAGTTTTTCAGTATTTTAAAAAGTGGAAACACTATATTTTGGCTGAATGTTAGAAAATATATTTCATGATTATCCCATATTAGTTAAGAAGTACATAAACTAGTAGTAGTAATAAAGAACAGAGGGAGTTTATGGAGATACATCCATTAAGGGCATGTTAGTGTGTGTTGGTGTATTACTTATGCCTTCTTTGGTTAATACACTTCTCAAGTGATCCCATCAAACCCTCTATTCTTGCCTAGAATACAAAAACTCCCCATCAAAGTATTAGTGCATTTTTTGGATGAGTATTCGAGAGGATTGGGTGAACACCAAGGATTTGCATAGGAAATTGGTACAATTGAATCCTTGGCTGTTTGATTTGTAGGATTGTTTCCGATAGGAATTTTTCCTAAGGATTTCTTTGCACAGATTCCATAGAAAATTAAACATCTACTCATGCCTCTTTTTAAGAATGCTTTACTTTTCCTATGGTGGAATCAAACAAAGTTTCGATTCTATGAATTCCTATAGGATTGGAGTGGACATGACATTGCAATCCTACATTTCCCTATTCCTACATCTTTCGGTAGGCATTTGCCTAGAATAAATAACCATGTGTATTACGAAGTAGCAATAAAATATAGGTTTATTTCTCTAAAGCATCTTGCACTGTACTAGTACATGGCTTAAGAGACAATATTTTTACCATTTTTTTTTGCGAGAAGACAATATTATTACCATAGTTACTAAGTACATTTTATTGGATGATGAAGTGATAGCCCTCATCAATGCATTGTGAATTATTAGGGCATGGGTCGCACGTGATTTACGAGTACACCGCACGATCGAGAGCCGCCGTCCCTCTTTGCTTTCTACCGATGCGGCGGAGCTCCTCCCCACACCCACGAATAACTGAAAGCCACAACTGCTGGGGAAAAGTCTTGCGCCGAGAAAATCTACAACCGTGGTTGAGTACATGTGTTTCTTAAGATACGAGTGCTCCAATGCATTTTTTCTTTCCTTTTACTAATTTACCTTGAAAATCCCGCACGTCCACTTATTTGTGGACGGAGGGAGTATCACGCCAAGAGGAAGTAGGACAATAGTGGGCGCTTATAGCCCGCCTACGTGGTACTTTTGCCAGCTGTTGGCTCTTCTATTGTTCTTGCTCTAAAGAAACCCCGATTGTGAAAGGCCAAGGCGTACTTCTTTTGGTCACGCAAAATTCAAAATACTGCCATGGACATTGAATTGACATGACAACACATAGCTTGGGATGTCCAAATTTGCACGTTAGACCAGTGACTTGTTCTTCACCTTTTCAGAGGGAATAGTGACTTTTTATTATGGGTCTATACACTTTCCAAGAAACAGGAGGAGATGCTGTAGAGTGTAGAGGAGTGAAGTCAAGCGCCCCGCCCCCACCTGCCCTATTTTGGTTCACCTCCATCGTCTACCTCCGCCCCCGCCCGCACCAATCGACCACCTTCCATAGCACGCGCCAGTGCCGCCGCCATGCAGCTTTAGAATCAATTCCACCGCCCAGTTTGAGAGCCTCCGTTCTTCATCTTCCCCGCCACCTGCCGCCATCGAACCCAAATTAAACTCCAATCAGTTGAACCCAAACCTCATAGACCCACCCCCTGCCCTGCGATGGCGGCATCGAACAAGGAAAATGATGACTCTGAACTATTTCAGAAGGTCTTTTCCGAAGGTCCCCTTGAAGAACTCGTAACAAGATGCGACGTCATCACCGCGGCGAGCCTCGTCGGTTCGTCCAAACTATTTTTCGACTCTGCAAATGATAGTGCAACTCTATCTTTTTCTCTCCCGTTTGGCCTGCCGTGTGTTCTTCATTCTCACCCGACGAAGGTAGCACGGGATTGCAAGCTGACGCCGCTGGACAGGTTCTCCTCCGACGCTGTGATGCCAGACGGTACGGGTAAGCAGTGGGTAGGTGCCAATGGAGATTGGGTTGCCATGGTTGACACTGGCTTTCCTGCTTGCAAATGGAAACTTGTCAATGTCTACACTCGCCGTGAAATTCCTCTCCCTGTGCCGTTTGAAACCACCCACATTCCAAATATATACCACCACAACCTTCGTGCTATTATATTTCACAAGATATATATTTGCCAAGTTCCCACAAATTACTTGGGGGTACAAAAATTTCTCTCTTGTTGCTGTTTTTGACATCAGAGTTGCCCTCCTTTGCGGCGAAGATTCTGGATGGACAGTTCTTACAGAGCCCAAGTCCCACATCTTTTACAATTACAGCGATGCAATTCTCCACAATGGGCTTGTGTTTGCCACAACTCATACTGGCACTGTTCACGCATGGAATCCTCAGCAAGCTGGTAATTTTCCTCCGGACGTAGTGTATGATGAGCTTCATTATTCATGGCTGTAAAGATAATTTTAATGCACAAACTTATTAATTTTCGAACCTGACTGGTCTGACTTGGAGGCTTGGGGCATATTTGCTTCGGATGAAATTTCATTGGTATTTAGACTTTTTATTCGAGATGATTACCATAGAAAAATTTGAGGATTGTATAATTAGGAGTTTTATTCTCAGATTGAATTATGTTGGATTTTGACCTCTACTTGAACTTCTTGAAATGAATCCTTTGGTTTCCCATGTGATGTACTCAAATACACCAATATGCTGTATTATTGAATGGAAATGCCATTATATCATCCCATCTGAATCCTAATGCGTTTTCCCAATTCTTACGTTTTCAGATTGGTGCAAACCAAACATACCCTTCTTAGCAATAATTTCATTTTCAAGCAGGTCCTCCGCTGATCGTAGAGCCACGGCCCATTGTGTTTGAATGGCGGTGTGCACTTGATGATGCTCTTGGCCATGATCACGAGGTCGATTATGGCATGTGGTGGTTAGCAAGATCTATAGATGGTTCTAGACTTCTTCTGATCCATACACTGGGCATTGCTGATGAAAGGGAATATTCTGTAAAGTTTGCCATCTCGCTTCGATCGTCGTGTTCATCATGGTCGCACTGTTGGCAACTATGCTTCTGGGTTTGGTTGCCTGGTGTTCACGAAGGACACTAGTAAGTTAAATGAAGGTATTCCATGGGAAAAGATTGATGACCTTGGAGAATATTCTCTTTTCCTTGGAGTGAACTATCCGATTATGCTGCCATTAGGCGGTGCAGATGTTGTCCCAGGATGTCTGACGAGAAGAAATTGTGTGTACACCTTGCCGAATGAAGCATGGCTTCGCAATTCGCAGCTGCCTGAAATATGCCGATTCAGTCTGAATCGTGAAGATTGCGCCGTTGGTTTCCAAACCAACGCCTTGGAGAAAACATGCAAAACAAAAAAAGATAGGTACCTGGTAAAGACACCGCTTTGGTTCATCCCAAACTTCGCCAACGCCCCGGATTGGAACAAGTGTGATGTTTAATTCTGAAATAGGGCCTGCAGCCATTGTAGCTACTGATAGTATGTAATTTCATAGCTAATGAACGAGGCAATTGTGGTCTACTAATTACAACTGTTTTGTAAAGAGGTGGTCTATAAGTATACCCCTCTCTTCATTGATGCATTTGTGGTCTACATGATGGTACTCTTAAATATATGGGTGTGGCTCCTCAACACATAATGTGGGGATATTATTGTGTTAAAGTTGAAGGCTTGATCAACTATAGGTTCACTTCTCTAGTTACATTACTAGGTACTCCGGTTGGCTATGTTGTGATGAACACATTGTGTTCTGTTGTTCGGTGAAGACAAAAGTAGAACTATGGTATGCTTATGTTTAAGAGCAAGCGAGGGTTTAGCTTGAGATGTTAAAATTCAGATTTGAACTATTTTTTTATATGGAAATTTGAAATATATATGGTACTGTATATGATTATGTATAACAACAAGCGACGAAAGGGCTGATGCTCCTATTCCTTGTCGGCGGGAGGACTATGTGTGCGGCGACTTGAGCCAAATTAGAAGGCCATAGCTATGTTGATTGGTCCTTGAAGTTGGAGGGGCTAGGATTTCGGATGAGCGGAGTGGGGGAAGTTGTTGCTCATGGAACAAAAGTCCTTAAAATATTAATGTTAGTATATAGGAGTACAAGGTATATACTTGTACTATTTTAGTACTATAATAAGTATATCGGGTTCATCAAAAAGAATTATCTCGGGTTCACAACCACGTGGGGTCAAGGTGAGGGAAAGTTGGTCAATACCTCTTACCGCTATATCCCCACCCCAAGTTCTAATGCGCAAGTGCTGTTATTTTTTTAAAGGGAAATAGTGGTTCCTCTCCCCCGGAAACATGCCCCGCATCTCCACCTCCTAGTATCGTAGTACTACTACTGCATCTTCTCCAAAAAAAAACCTCTTCTGTCTCTTTCTCCCATTCACCCCTCTCTCCCTTGCATTAGATTACCGACTCCAATGAAGCAGAAGCGTAAGGTTGAGGAGATTCCTGATTGCTACCACCAGTCCATGGGGTGGGGCAACCTCCACTACCCAATCGGTGGAGAACATAGCCGAGCGGGCGGATATCCTCAGCACTGGTCGCCTCGCTCGAGGCATGATCGGCATGCGGCATGCCATTCGCGGAGCGCATAAGGTTCCGTTCGGTTTACCGAGCCTGCTCCACTGCGACCCCGAGACATGGCCAGACGACCGCGACAATACTGTAAGAGTATTTATTTATTTACTCATCTCGTTTCAGCTTGTGTTTTTTCAATCAACTTTTCTTATTGCCAAACATCATGCATGAATTTAGACTCAACATCATCACCTAATTTGGGAGTACTGTAAGGTTTGCTGCCTTCACTATGCACATGTACTCTTCGGAATTGCTTTATTTATCCATTACATCTGTGCTTCAGTTCTGCACAATCCGCTCTTCATTCTGTCGAATACCTTGCATGCATAGACAATTTTGAAACAAATCCTATTTGCAGGGCATTCACGCGTTGTTGATGCCATTAGACAAGCCGACGGTTCAGCATTTATCCATACCAAGGAGGAACTGGATGGACATGGACCCATGCACTGGGTGGGTTGTAACGGCGATCGGTGGCATTTGTCCAGCAGGACGGGCACTTGACGATCCGCAACATATACATATCAGATACTATTATACCTCTTCCATCTCTGCAAGATGCAGGAATTTCTTTGGGCCCTACTAGTGAATGGTGGCATGGCAGCCCACCATTCCTGTTCAAATACAAAATAGATAAAAGTTTGGAACTGCTCAAAGTACGGATCGTCAAGAGGCCGTACAAAGATGATCTAGCAGGGCCATGGCATTACGAGGTAATCGTTGTATTTGACGAATTGATCGCTATCCTACAAGCGCCCTAGAAAAGGAGTGGAAAATCCCCAGAAACCCTGAATTCTTTGATAGAAACAGCTATGTCGATGCCATGGGCATTCCTGGATATGGTACAAGTTCACACCTACATCGTGTATACGCAGTTACATATCCGTATGGAGATGTTCTGGTTTGGGAACCATATACCTGTGGTGAGTCTTTGTTTTATGTCTTAACTAGTAAATGGCATGCTGCACATGTTGGATCAATTACGATTCGCAATACTGATGTATAAAAGTTGCGTTCTAAATGTTGTTCAAACTTTCAATACAACTAATAATTTGGTTATACCATCAAAATAAGTGTGAGCATACAGTTTATAAATATGAACAAAAATTTGGAACCTTTCTTAATCACTATCAAGTGGGACGTGTGATATCGGTGTGAGACTGCTCTGATTTTTCTTCATAATGGAAACATGACGGTTCTAGAAACAAGTGGACACTGGTGTGGTATTTTTCACGCGAATACCTCTAATCCCAACCGTTAGATTTTGGACACCAACAGTTGGAATTGCTGCTACATGTCTTGTTAAAAACTGGTGCCTTATAGTAGTAGAAAATAGAAGATAGAAGAGAAGAGATAATTTTCAAAGTGTAGTTCCTACTTGCTGCATTGTGGTTGATCTTTGTGCATTGCAGGGACACATGCAGCCCCGCGTCTCATTGACGCCCCGTCATTGAAGATGAAGAAGCGAAGTGGCTGCAATTTTCGCTCAAATCGAGGGAGATGCTGTCATGGAAGATGATGAAGCAAATGTGGCTCAAGGCGATGGAGGTGCCGATGAAGATAATGATGCTGATGAAGAAGAATTAGAAGAAGAAGAATTAGAAGAAGACGAATTCGATGATGAAGAATTAGATGATGAAGAATTAGATGATGATGGTGATAATCATAATTATGAAGATGAAGATGTATTTCTTGGATTTTCTGACCAGTGCACTTGGTTCCTGGCACCAATGAGAGCAGAGTCCATTACTGGTGAATCTGATCTCGCGTGGATTCAGGTTAAAGGTTATCGGCCCATCCTCGGTCCTTCAATATTACATATGGGTAACAAGCTGAGGTCTTATCCTTTGGTACGGTGCTACGTTTTCTTGAGATCTGCCCATACCTTGGACCCTGTAGAAGAGGCAAGGTGGGAAAGATTGAACAATTTGAAGGGGCGTTCTTTATTTCTTGGACTCAATCACCCAATTTTCATGCTACCCCCGCCAATCGACGCAGAGGCTGCAGAACCAGATTTTCAATTGTTCAAACCTGACTGTGTCTTTGCTACCCACAATCGCGCCCGTGATACATGGATACGTCCAAGGCCAAATTGGTGCAGAATGCACGTCAATGGAGGTCCTGCCATAGGCTCAAGATTGCAGTACAAAAAAGAGAAGATTGAACATAGAGCCGAAGCACCCATGTGGTTCGTCCCAACACTTCCACATGTTTTTCCTTGAGAAATAAGAGACAGATGGTGACCTTATTTTATAGAGAAAACATAGTGTTCGTGAACTTAACCTCATGAACATTCGCTGTTCGGTTTTTGCTGAAATCAAAATTTTGCAGAGATGAAGATCTTTGTTTGAATCCCGTCTTGAACATATTTTTCACAAATTAGCTACCCGTATTGTGATGAATACATGCTGGTTTGTTGTTTGGTGCGATATGAGACATGAAGATCTTTGTCCTGAATACCACAATGGACATCTTTTTTTTCTTCAAAAATTAGCTAAGCTCACGCTATTAGGCGCAAATGCCTATTAAGAGATTTGGTGCTCTTGGGCACCAGTGCTCCTGCTATTTTAGAAAAAATAAAAAATATATTTATTTGTTCAAAAAATTAGAAAAAAATCATGGAGTAGCTAATGAATTGTCCCATAAACGTGCAAAATTTCAGTTTCAAATACAAAAAATTCTGGGCTACACAAAAGTAACAAACGTGTGGATCTGGGTATGCATATTTCAAATCTCCAAATTTCAACAGATTTTGTCTTTTTTGTGTAGTCTACAATATAAAGAATGTCATATTAAAATTTTACACGCTTGTAGGTTACTTTATTTATTATGTCTACATTCATTTTCAGATTTTTTTGAAACAAATATGTATGATATTTGATTTTTTTTTAAACAGCAGGAGCACTGGTGCCCATTAGCCAAAGACACTTTTCGCAAATGCCTTCAATAAAGGAACGAATGGTGACCTTATTTTATAGAGAAACCATAGTGTTTGTGAACTTAAAGTCATGAGCACACGCTGTTCGGTTTTTGGTGAAATCAAAATTTAGCAGAGATGAAGATCTTTGTTTGAATCCCGTGATGAACACATTTTTCCTAAATTAGCTACCAGTATTGTGATGAATACATGCCGGTCTGTTTTTCGGTGGAGTAGCAGACATGCAGGGGATCGAAAGAAACGGCAAAGTAGCCAGAAATCAGGGGTCAAATATAAATTCGAGAAAGAAAACGTTTATTCAACGGTCGGTGACATGTGGGACGTATCTTGCAGCCGCGGCCTCAACATTTATCATTCAGAGAGGATGACATGTGGGACCCACGAACCAGCATCGTTCTCGACGTTTCTCAAAGGGGGCAGGAGATCGAAAGAAAAAGGCAAGTAGCTCGAAATCAGGTGTCCAAAAAATCCAAGAAAGGAAAGGTTTATCGCACAAAGAGGCTGACATATTGTACCCGGTTGCGGCGGCGTCATCAACGTTTCAAAGGCGGTGGAGTTCGAAAGAAAAAGGCAAATAGCCAGAAATTAAGGGTCAAAAATAAATCCAGCAAAGAAAACTTTTATCGTACAAAGAGGCTGACATGTGGGACCCAGCCAGCAGCGTCCTCAACGTTTCTAAGGTGGCAGGCAATGGAAAAAAGGCAAATAGCCAGAAATTAGGGGTCAAAAATAAATGCAACAATAGAAACTCGTATTGTTCATAGAGGCTGACATGTTGGACCCATGAGCCAGCAGGGCCCTCAACGTTTCAAAGGCGTCACAGGATCAAAAGAAAAGAACCAAGTAGTCATTAATTAGGTGTCAAAAATAAATCCAAGAAAGTAAATGTTTTACTTTTCATAGAGGCTGTCATATGGGACCCATGAGCCAGCAGCGTCCTCAACGTTTCTAAGGCGGCTGGGGATTGAAAAAAAAAGCGAAGTAGCCATTAATTAGGGATCAACAATAAATCCAAGAAAAGAAATGTTTATTGTTCTTAGAGGCCGACATGTGGGAGCTATGCGCCAAAGCAGCGTTCTCAACGTTTCAAAGGCGGTCGGGGATCCAAAGAAAAAGGCAAATAGCCAGAAATCAGGGGTAAAAAAAAATCCAAGAAAAGAAATATTATTGTTCATAGAGGCTGACATGTGGGACCCATGAGCCAGCAGCGTCCACAATTTCAAAGGCGGCATAGGATCGAAAGAAAAAGGCAAGTGACCAAAAATCAGGGGGTAAAAAACCAAGAAAAAAACTTTATTGTACATAGAGGATGACATGCGGGTCCCATGAGCCAACAACTTACTCGTCGTTTCAGAGGGCCGAGGCGGCATCAGATCGAAAGAAAAAGGAAAGTGACCAAATATCAGGAGCAAAAAATAATCCATGAAAAGAAACTTTCATTGTACATAGAGGATGACATAGGGTCCCATGTTGTAGCAGCGGTCTGAACGTTTCAAAGACGGCATGAGATCGAAAGAAAAAGGAAAGTGACCAAATATCAGGAGCCAAAAATAATCCAAGAAAAGAAACTTTTATTGTACCTTTGAGAGTCGGCATGAGATTGAAAGAAAAAGGCAAGTGACCAAATATCAGGAGCCAAAAACCTAGAAAAGAAACTTTTATTGTACATAGAGTATGACATGCGGGTCCCATGACGCTGCAGCATCCTCAACGTTTCCAAGGCGGCAGGGGATCAAATGAAAAGAAAATAGCCAAAAAGCAGAGGGTGAAAAAAATCGAAGAAAAGAAACTTTTATTGTTCATAGTGGATGACATGTGGGACCCATGAGGCAGCAGCATCCTCAATGTTTCCAAGCAGCAGGGGATCGAAAGAAAAAGGAAATAGCCAAAAATCAGAGCGTGAAAAATAATCCAAGAAAAAAAACTTTTATTTTACATAGAGGATGACATGTGGGTCCCATTTTGCAGCAGCGGTCTCAACGTTTCAAATGCGGCTTGAGATCAAAAGAAAACGAAAGTAGCCCGAAATTAGGGGGAATAAAACTCCAAGAAAAGAAAGTTTTTTGTACATAGAGGATGACATACGGGTCCCAAGGCGGCAGGGGAACAAAAGAAAAAGGAAATAGCCAAAAATCAGAGGGGTGAAAAAAAAAATCCAAGAAAAAAGAAACTTTTAGATTCATAGTTCATAGAGGATGGCATGCGGGTCCCATGAGGCAGCAGCGTCCTCAACGTTTCCAAGGCGGCACACAGGACCAAAAGAAAAAGGATGTACCCCTGCTGGGCCTTTTGATCAAAAAATAATCCAAGATAAGGAAGATATAAATTGGGGCTGCCTGGCCATCTCGGCCTTCTAACATGCTGGACGTCTTTTGACTCGTACAATTTCAGCCCACTCCAAAACAAGAAAATCCTATGCTTCGCAAAAACAAAACAAAAACAAGGAGATTCATATTAGTTCGTTTATGTAAAAATAAAGATTTAATTTATCCGTTTGCAATAGCTCAGAGCGAAATACACTTTTTATTGTCTGCAAAATAATCAAGATATCACATGTTTCTTGTACGGGGAGGCTGACATCGGGACCCATGAGCCAGCAGCGTCGTCAAAGTTTTAAAGGCGGCAGGGGATCGAAAGAAAAAATAAATCAAAAATCAGTTGGTAAAAAAATCGAAGAAAAGAAACATTTATCGTTCTGAGAGGATGACATGCGGGACCCATGTGGCAGCAGCATCCTCAACGTTTCCAAGGCAGCACGGGATCCAAAAAAAAAAGGCAAAATAGCCAGAAATTAGGGGTTAAAATAACTCCAAGAAAAGAAAGGTTTATCGTCCATAGAGGCTGACATGTGGGACCCATTAGCGAGCAGATTCTTCAACGTTCAAAGGCGGCAGGAGATCAAAAGAAAAAGGAAGTAGCCAGAAATTAGGGGTAAAAAATAACTCCAACAATGGAAACTTTTATTGTTCATAGAGGATGACATGCGGGACCCATGAGCCAGCAGCTTCCTCAACGTTTCAAAGGCGGCATGGGATCGAAAGAAAAAGGCAAGTGACCAAATATCAGGAGCCAAAAATAATCCAAGAAAAGAAACTTTATTGTACATAGAGGATGACATGCGGGTCCCATTTAGCAGCAGCGGTATCACCGTTTGAGATGCGGCAGGAGGTCGAAAGAAAAAAGGCAAGTGACCAAATATCAGGAGCCAAAAAAAATCCAAGAAAAGAAAGTTTTATAGTACATAGAGGATGACATGCGGGTCCCATTTTGCAGCAGTTGTATCACCGTTTGAGAGGCGGCAGGGGATCGAAAGAAAAAGGCAAGTGACCAAATATGAGGTGCCAAAAATAATCAAAGAAAAGAAAGTTTTCAACGTTTCAAAGGCGGCAGGGGATCAAAAGAAAAAGGAAGTAGCCAGAAATTAGGGGTCAAAAATAACTCCAAGAAAGGAAACTTTTATTGTTCATAGAGGATGACATGCGGGACCCAAGCGCCAGCAGCTTCCTCAACGTTTCAAAGGCGGCATGAGATCGAAAGAAAAAGGCAGGTGACCAAATATCAGGACCCGAAAATAATCCAAGAAAAGAAATTTACTGTACATAGAGGATGACATGTGGGACCCATTTTGCACAGGACCAAAAGAAAAATGAAGTAGCCAGAAATCAGGGGGTGAAAAAAATCCAAGAAAAGAAAGATTTCAATTGGGCTGCATCTGGACATCTGGGCCTTCGAACTATCCTGCTGGGCCTTTTGACTCGTACAATTTCAGCCCACTCCAAAACAGGAAAGTTCGGTTTTTTCTCAAAAAAAAAAAAAACAGGAAAGTCCTATGCTTCGCAAAAACAAAAAACAATGACACTCAACATAAAAGTTTTTTTATGTAAAAATGAAGATTTAATTTATCCGTTTGCAATAGCTCAGAGCGAAATACACTGTTTATTGTCTGGAAAATAATCAAGATATCACATGTTTCTTGTATGGGGAGGCTGACATCGGGGACCCATGAGCCAGCAGCGTCGTCAATGTTTCAAAGGCGGCAGGGGATCGAAAATAAAATAAAAAACTAAAAATCAGTTGGTAAAAAAATCCAAGAAAAGAAAACATTTATCGTTCTGAGAGGATGACATGCGGGACCCATGAGGCAGCAGCATCCTAACGTTTCCAAGGCGGCAGGGGATCAAAAGAAAAAAAAGGAAATAGCCAGAAATTAATTAGGGGTAAAAAATAAATCCACCAAAGGAAACTTTTATTGTTCATAGAGGATGACATGTGGGACCGACCTGCCAACAGCGTCCTCATTGTTTCAAAGGGGGCAGGGGATCAAAAGAAAAAGGCAAATAGCCAGAAATTAGGGGTCAAAAATAACTCCAAGAAAGGAAACTTTTATTGTTCGTAGAGGATGACATGGGGGACCCATGAGCCAGCAGCTTACTCAACGTTTCAAAGGCGGCATGAGATCGAAAGAAAAAAACGCAAGTGACCAAATATGAGGTGCCAAAAATAATCCAAGATTTATTGTACATAGAGGATGACATGCGGGTCCCATTTTGCAGCAGCGGTCTCAATGTTTGAAATGCGGCTTGAGATCAAAAGAAAAAGAAAGTAGCTAGAAATTAGGGGGTCAAAAAAAAATCCAAGAAAAGAAAGTTGATGGACATAGAGGTTGACATGCGGGTCCCATGTGCCAGCAGCTTACTCAACGTTTCAAAGGGGCCAGGGGATCAAAAGTAAAAGACAAATAGCCAAAAATCAGAGGGTGAAAAAAAATCCAAGAAAACAATTTTTTATAGCACATAGAGGATGACATGCGGGTCCCATGAGCCAGCAGGTTCCTCAACGTTTCAAACGTGGCATGAGATCGAAAGAAAAAGGCAAGTGACGAAATATCAGGAGCCAAAAATAATTCAAGAAAAGAAACTTGATTGTACATAGAGGATGACATGCGGGTCCCATGTGTAAGCAGCTTACTCAACGTTTCCAAGGCGGCAGGGCATCAAAAGAAAAAAGGAAATAGACAAAAATCAGAGAGTGAAAAAAAACCATAGAAAATAAACTTTTATAGCACATAGAGGATGACATGCGGGTCCCATGAGCCAGCAGGTTCCTCAAAATTTCAAACGTGGCATGAGATCGAAAGAAAAAAACGCAAGTGACCAAATATCAGGAGCCAAAAATAATCCAAGAAAAGAAAGTTTTATAGTACATAGAGGATGACATGCGGGTCCCATTTAGCAGCAGCGGTATCACCGTTTGAGAGGCAGCAGGGGATCGAAAGAAAAAGTCAAGTACCAAATATGAGGTGCCAAAAATAATCCAAGAAAAGAAAGTTTTATAGTACATAGAGGATGACATGCGGGTCCCATTTAGCAGCAGGTTCCTCAACGTTTCAAACGTGGCATGAGATCGAAAGAAAAAGGCAAGTGACCAAATATCAGGAGCCAAAAATAATTCAAGAAAAGAAACTTGATTGTACATAGAGGATGACATGCGGGTCCCAATTAGCAGCAGCGGTATCACCGTTTGAGAGGCTGCAGGGGATCGAAAGAAAAAGGCAAGTGACCAAATATCAGGAGCCAAAAATAATCCAAGAAAAGAAATTTTATTGTACGTAGAGGATGACATGCGGGTCCCATTTTGCAGCAGCGGTCTCAACGTTTCCAAGGCGGCACAGAACCAAAAGAAAAATGAAGTAGCCAGAAATCAGGGGGTAAAAAAAATCCAAGAAGAAAGATTTTAATTGGGCTGCATCTGGACATCTGGGCTTTCGAACTATCCTGCTTGGCCTTTTGACTCGTACAATTTCAGCCCACTCCAAAGCAGGAAAGTTCCGAATTTTCTAAAAAAACAGGAAAGTCCTATGCTTCGCAAAGACACAAAAACAAGGAGATTCAACATATAAGTTTGTTTATGTAAAAATAAATAATTAATTATCCGTTTGAAATAGCTCAGAGCGCAATACATTGTTTATTGTCTACAAAATAATCAAGATATCATATGTTTCTTGTACGGGGAGGCTGACATCGGGGACCCATGAGCCAACAGCGTCGTCAATGTTTTAAAGGCGGCAGGGGATGGAAAGAAAAAATAAACCAAAAATCTGTTGGTAAAAAATCCAAGAAAAGAAACATTTTCGTTCTGAGAGGATGACATGCGGGACCCATGAGGCAGCAGCATCCTCAGTGTTTATTGTTCATAGAGGTTGACATGTGGGACCCGTGAGCTAGCGGCGTCCTCAACGTTTTAAAGGCTGCAGGTGATCGAAAGAAAAAATAAGCCAAAAATCGTTTGGTCAACAAAATCCAAGAAAATAAACATTTACCGTTCTGAGAGGATGACATGCGGGACCCATGAGGCAGCAGCATCCTCAACGATTCCAAGGCGGCAGGGGAAATATCCAGAAATTAATTAGGGGTTCAAAATAAATCCATCAAAGGAAACTTTTATTGTTCATAGAGGATGACATGTGGGACCGACTTGCCATGACGTCCTCATCATTTCGTAGAGGGGCAGGAGATCAAAAGAAAAAGGCAAATAGCCAGAAATTAGGGGTAAAAAATAACTCCAAGAAAGGAAACTTTTATTGTTCGTAGAGGATGACATGCGGGACCCATGAGCCAGCAGCTTACTCAACATTTCAAAGGGGGCAGGAGATCAAAAGAAAAAGGCAAGTGACAAAATATCAGGAGCCAAAGATAATCCAAGAAAAGAAACTTTATTGTACGTAGAGGATGACATGCGGGTCCCATTTAGCAGCAGCGGTCTCAACGTTTCAAATGCGGCTTGAGATCAAAAGAAAAAGAAAGTTGATTGTACATAGAGGATGACATGCGGGTCCCATGAGTCAGCAGCTTACCCAACGTTTCCAAGGCGGCAGGGGATCAAAAGAAAAAGGAAATAGCCAAAAATCAGAGGGTGAAAAAAAATAAAGAAAATAAACTTTTATAGCACATAGAGGATGACATGCGGGTCCCATGAGCCAGCAGGTTCCTCAACGTTTCAAACGTGGCATGAGATCGAAAGAAAAAGGCAAGTGACCAAATATGAGGAGCCAAAAATAATTCAAGAAAAAAAGTTTTATAGTACATAGAGGATGACATGCGGGTCCCATTTAGCAGCAGCGGTATCACCGTTTGAGAGGCGGCAGGGGATCAAAAGAAAAAAGAAATTGCCAAAAATCAGAGGGTGAAAAAAAACCAAGAAAATGAACTTTTATAGTACATAGAGGATGACATGCGAGTCCCATGAGCCTGCAGGTTCCTCAACGTTTCAAACGTGGCATGAGATCGAAAGAAAAAGGCAAGTGAAAAAATATCAGGAGCCAAAAATAATTCAAGAAAAGAAAGTTTTATAGTACATAGAGAATGACATGTGGGTCCCATTTAGCAGCAGCGGTATCACCGTTTGAGAGGCGGCAGGGGATCGAAAGAAAAAGGCAAGTGAAAAAATATGAGGAGCCAAAAATAATTCAAGAAAAGAAAGTTTTATAGTACATGGAGGATGACATGCGGGTCCCATTTAGCAACAGCGGTATCACCGTTTGAGAGGCGGCAGGGGATCGAAAGAAAAAGGTAAGTGACTGATACGTCTCCAACGTATCGATAATTTCTTATGTTCCATGCCACATTATTGATGTTATCTACATGTTTTATGCACACTTTATGTCATATTCGTGCATTTTCTGGAACTAACCTATTAACAAGATGCCGAAGTGCCAGTTCCTGTTTTCTGCTGTTTTTGGTTTCAGAAATCCTAGTAACGAAATATTCTCGGAATCGGACGAAATCAACGCCAAAGATCTTAGAATCCCCGGAAGCATCCAGAACACACGAGAGGGACCAGAGGGGGGCACAGGCCCACCACACCATACCCTGGGGCGGCCTAGGGGGGGCCCGTGCCCCCCTATGGTTTGGCCAGCCCTTCGACCCTCTGGCTCCGCCTCTTCGCCTATATAAAGCCCCTGGATCGAAAACCCTGAGACGTTCGACGAAAACCACAGAAACCTTCCAGAGCCGCCGCCATCGCGAGGCCAAGATCTGGGGGACAGGAGTCTCTGTTCCGGCACGCTGCCGGAGCGGGGAAGTGCCCCCGGAAGGCTTCTCCATCGACACCGCTGCCATCTCCACCGCCATCTTCATCACCGCTGCTGCTCCCATGAGGAGGGAGTAGTTCTCCATCGAGGCTCGGGGCTGTACCGGTAGCTATGTGGTTCATCTCTCTCCCATGTACCTCAATACAATGATCTCATGAGCTGCTTTACATGATTGAGATTCATATGAGTTTGTATCACAATTTATCTATGTGCTACTCTAGCAATGTTATTAAAGTAGTTTTATTCCTCCTGCACGTGTGTAAAGGTGACAGTGTGTGCACCGTGTTAGTACTTGGTTTATGCTATGATCATGATCTCTTGTAGATTGCGAAGTTAACTATTGCTATGATAATATTGATGTGATCTATTCCTCCTACATATGCATGAAGGTGACAGTGTGCATGCTATGTTAGTACTTGGTTTAGTCTGTTGATCTATCTTACACTATAAGGTTACTTAAACATGAGCATTATTGTGGAGCTTGTTAACTCCGGCATTGAGGGTTCGTGTAATCCTACGCAATGTGTTCATCATCCAACAAAAGTGTAGAGTATGCATTTATCTATTCTGTTATGTGATCAATGTTGAGAGTGTCCACTAGTGAAAGTGTAATCCCTAGGCCTTGTTCCTAAATACTGCTATCGCTGCTTGTTTCTTGTTTCTTTGCGTTACTCGCTGCAATACTACCACCATCAACTACATGCCAGCAAGCTATTTTTCTGCACCGTTGCTACTGCTCATATATATTCATACCACCTGTATTTCACTATCTCTTCGCCGAACTAGTGCACCTATTAGGTGTGTTGGGGACACAAGAGACTTCTTGCTTTGTGGTTGCAGGGTTGCATGAGAGGGATATCTTTGACCTCTTCCTCCCTGAGTTCGATAAACCTTGGGTATCCACTTAAGGGAAAACTTGCTGCTGTTCTACAAACCTCTGCTCTTGGAGGCCCAACACTGTCTACAGGAAAGGAGGGGGAACGTAGACATCAAGCACTTTTCTGGCGCCGTTGCCGGGGACCAGAAAGCTACACAACAGGGATTTCCTCCCTCGTCAACCCCGCGCCAGTCCTGGACAGCATCAAGTATTTTCTGGCGCCGTTGCCGGGGAGGAAAGGTAAAAGGTACTCACACTCCGGACCTCGGCTACCAAGCTATTTTCCGCCGTTGTAAGTACTCGAAGCTATTTCCTTTAGATACTGCAATTGCAACTTTTTGTTTCTTGTTTACACTAGTTTGGCATAATGGACAAAAATGAGCTTCTATTGCTATTTCCTGATTTAAAACATGGATTGTTTGATGCGAAAATTAAAAAACCTATGGAATCTTATTTGCATGCTGGTAGTAATATTAGTATGAACGCTTTGAACACCATTGTTGATAATGATATAGAAAGTTCTAAGCTTGGGGAAGCTGGTTTTCATGATCTTTTTAGTCCCCCAAGCATTGAGGAGAAAATTTTCTTTGATGATACTTTGCCTCCTATTTATGATGATTATAATGATAGTGGTCTTTTGGTGCCACCTACTATGGAGAGTAAATTTTGTTGTGATTATACTATGCCTCCTACACATGATGAGAATAATAATGATAGCTACTTTGTTGAATTTGCTCCCACTACAACTACTAATAAAATTGATTATGCTTATGTGGAGAGTAATAATTTTATGCATGAGACTCATGATAAGAATGCTTTATGTGATGGTTATATTGTTGAGTTTGCTCATGTTGCTACTGAAAGTTATTATGAGAGAGGAAAATATGGTTGTAGAAATTTTCATGTTACTAAAATGCCTCTCTATGTGCTGAAATTTTTCAAGCTATACTTGTTTTATCCTCCTATGCTTGTTACTTTGCTCTTCATGAACTTGTTTATTTACAAGATTCCTATGCATAGGAAGCATGTTAGACTTAAATGTGTTTTGAACTTGCTTCTTGATGCTCTCTTTCGCTTCAACTACTATTTCTTATGAGTGCATCATTAAAACTGCTGAGCCCATCTTAATGGCTATAAAGAAAGAACTTCTTGGGAGATAACCCATGTGTTATTTTGCTACAGTACTTTGTTTTATATTTGTGTCTTGGAAGTTGTTTACTACTGTAGCAACCTCTCCTTATCTTAGTTTAGTGTTTTATTGTGCCAAGTTAAGCCGTTGATAGAAAAGTAAGTACTAGATTTGGATTACTGCGCAGTTCCAGATTTCTTTGCTGTCACGAATCTGGGTCCACCTCCCTGTAGGTAGCTCAGAAAATTAAGCCAATTTACGTGCATGATCCTCAGATATGTACGCAACTTTCATTCAATTTGAGCATTTTCATTTGAGCAAGTCTGGTGCCATTTTAAAATTCGTCAATACGAACTGTTCTGTTTTGACAGACTCTGCCTTTTATTTCGCATTGCCTCTTTTGCTATGTTGGATGAATTTCTTTGATCCATTAATGTCCAGTAGCTTTATGCAATGTCCAGAAGTGTTAAGAATGATTGTGTCACCTTTGAATATGTTAATTTTTATTGTGCACTAACCCTCTAATGAGTTGCTTCGAGTTTGGTGTGAAGGAAGTTTTCAAGGGTCAAGAGAGGAGGATGATATACTATGATCAAGAAGAGTGAAAGCTCTAAGCTTGGGGATGCCCCGGTGGTTCACCCCTGCATATATCAAGAAGACTCAAGCATCTAAGCTTGGGGATGCCCAAGGCATCCCCTTCTTCATCGACAAATTATCAGGTTCCTTCTCTTGAAACTATATTTTTATTCAGTCACATCTTATGTGCTTTACTTGGAGCGTCTGTATGCTTTTATTTTTGTTTGTGTTTGAATAAATTGGATTACATCATGCTTGTGTGGGAGAGAGACACGCTCCGCTGTTGCATATGAACACATGTGTTCTTAGCTTTTAGTATTCATGGCGAAGTTTCTTCTTCGTTAAATTGTTATATGGTTGGAATTGGAAAATGATACATGTAGTAATTTGCTATAATGTCTTGGGTAATGTGATACTTGGTAATTGTTGTGCTCATGTTTAAGCTCTTGCATCATATGCTTTGCACCCATTAATGAAGAAATACATAGAGCATGCTAAAATTTGGTTTGCATATTTGGTCTCTCTAAGGTCTAGATAATTTCTAGTATTGAGTTTGAACAACAAGGAAGACGGTGTAGAGTCTTATAATGTTTTCAATATGTCTTTTATGTGAGTTTTGCTGCACCGGTTCATCCTTGTGTTTGTTTCAAATAAGCCTTGCTAGCCTAAACCTTGTATCGAGAGGGAATACTTCTCATGCATCCAAAATACTTGAGCCAACCACTATGCCATTTGTGTCCACCATACCTACCTACTACATGGTATTTTCCGCCATTCCAAAGTAAATTGCTTGAGTGCTACCTTTAAAATTCCATCATTCACCTTTGCAATATATAGCTCATGGGACAAATAGCTTAAAACTATTGTGGTATTGAATATGTAATTATGCACTTTATCTCTTATTAAGTTGCTTGTTGTGCGATAACCATGTTCACTGGGGACGCCATCAACTATTCACTGTTGAATTTCATGTGAGTTGCTATGCATGTCCGTCTTGTCTGAAGTAAGAGAGATCTACCACCTTATGGTTAAGCATGCATATTGTTAGAGAAGAACATTGGGCCGCTAACTAAAGCCATGATCCATGGTGGAAGTTTCAGTTTTGGACATATATCCTCAATCTCAAATGAGAAAATTATTAATTGTTGTTACATGCTTATGCATAAAAGAGGAGTCCATTATCTGTTGTCTATGTTGTCCCGGTATGGATGTCTAAGTTGAAGAATAATCAATAGCGAGAAATCCAATGCGAGCTTTCTCCTTAGACCTTTGTACAGGCGGCATAGAGGTACCCCTTTGTGACACTTGGTCAAAACATGTGCATTGTGATGATCCGGTAGTCCAAGCTAATTAGGACAAGGTGCGGGCACTATTAGTACACTATGCATGAGGCTTGCAACTTATAAGATATAATTTACATGATGCATATGCTTTATTACTACCGTTGACAAAATTGTTTCATGTTTTCAAATCAAAGCTCTAGCACAAATATAGCAATAGATGCTTCCCTCTGCGAAGGGCCATTCTTTTACTTTTATTGTTGAGTCAGTACACCTATTTCTCTCCACCTCAAGAAGCAAACACTTGTGTGAACTGTGCATTGATTCCTACATATTTGCTTATTGCACTTATTATATTACTCTATGTTGACAATATCAATGAGATATACATGTTATAAGTTGAAAGCAACCGCTGAAACTTAATCTTCCTTTGTGTTGCTTCAATGCCTTTACTTTGAATTATTGCTTTATGAGTTAACTCTTATGCAAGACTTATTGATGCTTGTCTTGAAGTGCTATTCGTGAAAAGTCTTTGCTATATGATTCACTTGTTTACTCATGTCATTACCATTGTCTTGGATTGCTGCATTCACTACATATGCTTTACAAATAGTATGATCAAGTTTATGATGGCATGTCACTCCAGAAATTATCTGTGTTATCGTTTTACCTGCTCGGGACGAGCAGAACTAAGCTTGGGGATGCTGATACGTCTCCAACGTATCGATAATTTCTTATGTTCCATGCCACATTATTGATGTTATCTACATGTTTTATGCACACTTTATGTCATATTCGTGCATTTTCTGGAACTAACCTATTAACAAGATGCCGAAGTGCCGGTTCTGTTTCTGCTGTTTTTGGTTTCAGAAATCCTAGTAACGAAATATTCTCGGAATCGGACGAAATCAACGCCAAAGATCTTAGAATCCCCGGAAGCATCCAGAACACACGAGAGGGACCAGAGGGGGGGCACAGGCCCACCACACCATACCCTGGCGCGGCCTAGGGGGGGCCCGCGCCCCCCTATGGTTTGGCCAGCCCTTCGACCCTCTGGCTCCGCCTCTTCGCCTATATAAAGCCCCTGGATCGAAAACCCTGAGACGTTCGACGAAAACCACGAAACCTTCGAGCCGCCGCCATCGCGAGGCCAAGATGCGGGGACAGAGTCTCTGTTCGGCACGCTGCCGGAGCGGGGAAGTGCCCCCGGAAGGCTTCTCCATCGACACGCTGCCATCTCCACCGCCATCTTCATCACGCTGCTGCTCCCATGAGGAGGGAGTAGTTCTCCATCGAGGCTCGGGGCTGTACCGGTAGCTATGTGGTTCATCTCTCTCCCATGTACCTCAATACAATGATCTCATGAGCTGCTTTACATGATTGAGATTCATATGAGTTTGTATCACAATTTATCTATGTGCTACTCTAGCAATGTTATTAAAGTAGTTTTATTCCTCCTGCACGTGTGTAAAGGTGACAGTGTGTGCACCGTGTTATACTTGGTTTATGCTATGATCATGATCTCTTGTAGATTGCGAAGTTAACTATTGCTATGATAATATTGATGTGATCTATTCCTCCTACATATGCATGAAGGTGACAGTGTGCATGCTATGTTAGTACTTGGTTTAGTCTGTTGATCTATCTTACACTATAAGGTTACTTAAACATGAGCATTATTGTGGAGCTTGTTAACTCCGGCATTGAGGGTTCGTGTAATCCTACGCAATGTGTTCATCATCCAACAAAAGTGTAGAGTATGCATTTATCTATTCTGTTATGTGATCAATGTTGAGAGTGTCCACTAGTGAAAGTGTAATCCCTAGGCCTTGTTCCTAAATACTGCTATCGCTGCTTGTTTCTTGTTTCTTGCGTTACTATCGCTGCAATACTACCACCATCAACTACACGCCAGCAAGCTATTTTCTGGCACCGTTGCTACTGCTCATATATATTCATACCACCTGTATTTCACTATCTCTTCGCCGAACTAGTGCACCTATTAGGTGTGTTGGGGACACAAGAGACTTCTTGCTTTGTGGTTGCAGGGTTGCATGAGAGGGATATCTTTGACCTCTTCCTCCCTGAGTTCGATAAACCTTGGGTATCCACTTAAGGGAAAACTTGCTGCTGTTCTACAAACCTCTGCTCTTGGAGGCCCAACACTGTCTACAGGAAAGGAGGGGGAACGTAGACATCAAGCACTTTTCTAGAAAATACTTGATGCTGTCCAGGACTGGCGCGGGGTTGACGAGGGAGGAAATCCATGTTGTGTAGCTTTCTGGTCCCCGGCAACGGCGCCAGAAAAGTGCTTGATGTCTACGTTCCCCCTCCTTTCTCAGAGATGTGTTGGGCCTCCAAGAGCGAGAGGTTTGTAGAACAGCAGCAAGTTTTCCTTAAGTGGATACCCAAGGTTTATCGAACTCAGGGAGGAAGAGGTCAAAGATATCCCTCTCATGCAACCCCGCAACCACAAAGCAAGAAGTCTCTTGTGTCCCCAACACACCTAATAGGTGCACTAGTTCGGCGAAGAGATAGTGAAATACAGGTGGTATGAATATATATGAGCAAGAGCAACGGTGCCGTAAAATAGCTTGCTGGCGTGTAGTTGATGGTGGTAGTATTGCAGCAGTAGTAACGCAAAGAAACAAGAAACAAGCAGCGATAGCGTATTTAGGAACAAGGCCTAGGGATTACACTTTCACTAGTGGACACTCTCAACATTGATCACATAACAGAATAGATAAATGCATACTCTACACTTTTGTTGGATGATGAACACATTGCGTAGGATTACACGAACCCTCAATGCCGGAGTTAACAAGCTCCACAATAATGCTCATGTTTAAGTAACCTTATAGTGTAAGATAGATCAACAGACTAAACCAAGTACTAACATAGCATGCACACTGTCACCTTCATGCATATGTAGGAGGAATAGATCACATCAATATTATCATAGCAATAGTTAACTTCGCAATCTACAAGAGATCATGATCATAGCATAAACCAAGTACTAACACGGTGCACACACTGTCACCTTTACACACGTGCAGGAGGAATAAAACTACTTTAATAACATTGCTAGAGTAGCACATAGATAAATTGTGATACAAACTCATATGAATCTCAATCATGTAAAGCAGCTCATGAGATCATTGTATTGAGGTACATGGGAGAGAGATGAACCACATAGCTACCGGTACAGCCCCGAGCCTCGATGGAGAACTACTCCCTCCTCATGGGAGCAGCAGCGGTGATGAAGATGGCGGTGGAGATGGCAGCGGTGTCGATGGAGAAGCCTTCCGGGGGCACTTCCCCGCTCCGGCAGCGTGCCGGAACAGAGACTCCTGTCCCCCAGATCTTGGCCTCGCGATGGCGGCGGCTCTGGAAGGTTTCTGTGGTTTTCGTCGAACGTCTCAGGGTTTTCGATCCAGGGGCTTTATATAGGCGAAGAGGCGGAGCCAGAGGGTCGAAGGGCTGGCCAAACCATAGGGGGGCGCGGGCCCCCCCTAGGCCGCGCCAGGGTATGGTGTGGTGGGCCTGTGCCCCCCCCTCTGGTCCCTCTCATGTGTTCTGGATGCTTCCGGGGATTCTAAGATCTTTGGCGTTGATTTCGTCCGATTCCGAGAATATTTCGTTACTAGGATTTCTGAAACCAAAAAACAGCAGAAAACAGGAACTGGCACTTCGGCATCTTGTTAATAGGTTAGTTCCAGAAAATGCACGAATATGACATAAAGTGTGCATAAAACATGTAGATAACATCAATAATGTGGCATGGAACATAAGAAATTATCGATACGTTGGAGACGTATCAGTGACCAAATATGAGGTGCCAAAAATAATTCAAGAAAAGAAAGTTTTATAGTACATAGAGGATGACATGCGGGTCCCAGTTAGCAGCAGCGGTATCACCGTTTGAGAGGCGGCAGGGGATCGAAAGAAAAAGGCAAGTGATCAAATTTGAGGTGCCAAAAAAAACTCCAAGAAAAGAAAGTTGATTGCACATAGAGGATGACATGCGGGTCCCATTTAGCAGCAGCGGTCTCAACGTTTCCAAGGCGGCAAGGGATCAAAAGAAAAAGGAAGTAGCCAGAAATCAGGGGGTCAAAAAAATCCAAGAATAGAAAGAATTTTGGTTCATAGAGGATGACATGCGGGACCCATGATCCTGCATCGTAAACGGCTCGATCGGAGAACGTTGAACGAGATGGCGCGATCTAGAAAAAAAACAATGCCAGAGAGGCTGCCATCTGGGCCCTACATCCCTCGGCGGTGCGGATTTGCGTTGACTCGGCCGGCGAACCCGAGATTTCGAGATGCACCACGTCCCGGGCCACCATACGCGACGTTTTGGCCGCTTTCGTCGGGCTAGGTGGCCTCAAAAACGAGAAAAAAAAAGTTTTGACATGCACCACGGAGGGACCAAAAATCGTCGGCCATGGTACACCAGCAACCACGGCGCGACTTCAACTTCGTCGGCCATGGCAACTTTTCTTGTAGTGTAGATAGGTCCGGCAAACTGAAGATAAAGTACACTAGCAAGTCTTGTAGACGTTTCCTTCACACCATTTAGCAGTGCTTCCCAAGCTTCGATTAAACCTAGATCTTTTAGGGAAAAAGCTTATCATACTACAATCCGTAATACGGATCGAATATCAACCTTCACACGTACTATGTTGCGTCAGCATATGAGCTTCTTCCACATATCCCTTATGACATTTAGTTTTCCTTACAATTGTCGTGTGATGCTATTGTTTAGACGTGTCACGAATAACCCGCATGACGCGACCTCTCTCCAGTGCATCAAAGCGGGACACATCTTAAGCATATTTTTAAGGTCCATCACCTCTCTCGTGGAAAAGTAATGTCGCGACTCAAATGAGGAAGAAGGCCTCTATAGTGATGCAAAAAAGGATCATGGGCTGGGGGAGGGGGCAATTGCCCTTTCCTAACTTACAAACTCTGCCATTGGCCTCCCTGTATTTTGGCTTGTTCTGTAGGTTGCGTTGTGTGGAGCTAGCAACACATGTTCCTACATGAGCCGCGAGGCTTGGGTCTGAATGAGGTCAATTGTCACAATAATCTTAATCTCTACTTTGTCCATGGGGTCTATTTAGGTGAGTGTGATCTTTACGAGCTTCCACAAAAAACATGCACTAGGCCTGTTTTCAAGATGCTTGATACATGCAGTGATTTGAGGATGCTGGTTTACATAATGCTCGATATCCTTTGGTATTTTTACATGCCACTCTGCCATGGCTACAGGAAGCGCATGACACCTCCTAGGCTCCTACATCTGAGGTACTTGAAGATCAAGAAGCATGCAATGTAACACCTCTTCTAGCCAATGAATCTAGAAAATGAGGTGGATGTTAGTGTACCTCAACAATATCATCCGGTGGTCGATGAAAGAAGTTCAGGTATGGTCATATAGGAACAAGTTCAGGTAAATTCTTCCTTGGTGTAGAACGATAGAGAGGGAGAGAGATTGGTTGAATATGATGGATGTTGGATTGAGCCTCTCGGGCGAGTATATCTAGTGGTACATAGTTAGAGGCTAAGATAACTCTCCTAGAGATATGGTAGGTAGACATTACAAATCCTAGACTACCTAATATACATATACCAAATATATCTCTAACACTCCCCCGCAGTCGTAGCGGTAGTGACGTCAACAACAGTAATGTCGCGGACGGTCAGACTAAAGAGAAGCCGAAGGTAGGAAACAACGGGCTGACCCCCCCCGCAGACGCTTGGACTGTAGAAGAAGCCGATGTGCTCATGCGAGGTGATAGCCCTTTGTGTTGATGTTGAGGTAGCCGAGAGCGTGGGTGCTGCAACCTTGGTCGGGGTAGCCGCACGAGGGGATGTCGTGGTCGGGTGCCGGTGTCGAGGTAGCCGCACATGAAGCCGCAAGCGCATAGTGCGCAAGGAGAGTGAAGGAGACGCGTCGAGGCAGGCATCGAAGAGGGTGTCATGCCGAAGTCGATGCAGTCGGAGCCATCGAGGACGAGGTGCTGCCCTAGTTTTGCCAGAACTAGGTGCAAGTCGGGGACGAAGGCATACTCCGGTTTTGCCAGAACCGAGTACGCAAAGACGAAGTCGGCGACGCGGTCGAGGCAGTCGTAGAAGAGTCGATGTCGGGGAAGACGTTGTCGAAGCCGATGAGGACGAGGCGCCGATCCGAGCTTTCCAGGCCCAGGGACGTGTCGGGGACGAAGGCACGTACCGGTGTTGTCAATATCGGGCGTGCAAGGGAAGGGACCATCATGGACCATGTGCCAGTGTCAGGGGGACTAGCAGAGGAGGCCTCTAGAGCGGTGGCGAGATGCGGAGCGGCGAAGAGGGAGAGGTGCCGATGCACTCCACGGTTGTCAGAGTAGACAAAGTAGTCGGGGACGAGACGATGACGCTGGTGACGAGATCGTGGTGGACGAAGATGTAGAAGGCGGCGAAACCACCGGTGGCTAGGAGTGGCCATGTTGGATGCCTAGACTGTAGAGGTGGTCGGCGAGGCCTGCGGCGACCAGAAGTGGTCATGCAGGGTACCTGTGGAGGTCCGACGGTGGTACTCGAAGTAGGCGAGGAAGAACACGGCGGCTTGACGTAGACCTTGCACTGACGGTGGCGACCCGCGTCGATGGGGCGGCGCGGTAGTAGCCTGGAATGTCGGTGCGCGGGGGACGACGAAGTAGACTGCGTGCGGTGACGTCACGACCTGAGGGGCCAGCGTAACTGCAGGGCGCGAGTCAGTGCAGTGGTGGGAGGCCACCAGCGACATCCACGCCTGGAAGGCGCATCGGAGGCCGGTAGCGTGGACCAAAGGCGGCGGCGCTGCGGCCCAAAGGGGCGAGCAGCGGTAGCCCGTAGCTCGATCGGTGGTAGGCGCGTACTCGGGGACGTGCTTGGCGGAGACATGCGCGCGATCGGTTGATCAGACTGGGCGGCGCTGTACGCGTCATGGTGTGGATGACAGGCAGATCGGACTCAATGGCGACGTTGTCGATGGAGTCCCGGGCGATGGCGACGAAGACGGATGCAGCAGGTTGGCGGCGGCAGCCTACCGAGGTAGGCGCAACAGCCGCCAAGGGCCGCGACACCCTGCCGTAGAAACCACGGCAGCTTGCCGAGGCAGGCGCGACAACAGAGGGAGGCAGTGGTGCATGGGTGTGGATCGTCGATGCCCATGTCGGAGTAGAGGCACATGGTGACGGCGGTGGTGGGCGACTCAATCCGATCTATGATCGGTAAACCAAAAAAATAAAATGCCGGTCGAGCGACCGGTGGACAAAAATGAAAACCGATCTAAAGATTGGGAAAAAAGACGTGAGGGCAGCCGATCACCCGATCAGCGGACGAACCCGCATACGGGTTGCGCGCCCCCCGGAGTAGATCATGGAGATCAACCTCCCGGGGTGGCGCGGCGCGGAAGCTTGTGCGGCGGCTAGATCAAGGATCGTGCCGCTCTGACACCATGTAGAACGATAGAGAGGGAGAGAGATTGACGGAATATGATAAATGTTATATTAAGCCTCTCGGACAAGTATATATAGTGGTATAGACTTTGAGGCTAAGATAGCTCTCCTAAAGATATGGTAGGTAGAGATTACAAATCCTAGACTACCTAATATACCTATATCAAATATATCTCTAACACTTGGTTGAAGCAAGTGAGGTATGAGGAGGTTGGAGATGAGGTGGCCGCATGCTGGTTGTGAAGTGGACGTCACACTCTATATTTATGTATGTTCTAAGTTATGTGGTTTACTCTCTCCTCCTAGACAACATTTTGGGACTTTTTGTTGCTTTTTTTTGGTGTGGCTGCTAGTTGTTGTCTTTATATCTAGCTTAGTGTTTGCTTAGTTATGTGGTAGATAACCCACGTCGTGTATATTTTCTCATGTATATTTTGTCAGCTCTTGAAGTGCTACAAGGGTAATAACCCTTTTCTGGTGTCTCATGATCTATGTTTAGTCGTGTAGCTTATGGAACAAGTCATGATGCATATGAGGCTTGAGCGTCAGCCTGCCACTGTGAAGGCAGCCAATGCTAACTTGGATCAGTGGTAGTGGATCCTTTGCGGGCTGTGGGGGCCTGCCACAACTATTGTCGAACTAAAAAAATTTACGCTTATTTCATGAATTCCATCCAACGCTAACGAGTGACGCGGTAAAACTGCTTGTTTGTAGTTTTGTTTTAATATATTTTCATGTACTTACAAGCTTCATTCCACTATGTTGCAGATGGCTCGACAAAGCCACGACTTTGACCTCTGGTACAATGACCGTGAAATCACAGAGGTCGAGGAGGTGAAAATTTTAATGAGGCTCTTGCCCATGTAGCTCATTAGTAGTCTCTTCTGGATGCTCCGAAGACTATTTTCGCCATCTTGCATGTCAACTAGACGGACATGTGAATCACCCTTAGCTTCACACTACGATTTGTCACCATACCCCAAGGGTTGCTAGGAAAAAAATCCTTTTGGGAGGGGAGGGGGATGGGGCAGTTGCCCCCTCCTGACTTGCATGTTGCTCCGCCCATAGACCTCTGTGGGTATTGGATAGTTTCACAGCTTTTGTAGCGTACGTCAACAATGCATGTGACTATATGGGCTAGCTGAACTTCTTCATTACTGGATAATAGGGTAGACGAGCGTGCACTAAGCATATTTTCAGAATGCTTGATACATGCAATGATTTGAGGATAGCAATGGGTATCCATTGCCCACATACCCGGCGGGTAAAACCCCTATAAGAATTAGGGTATGGACAAAAAAATCATAGGTTAATGGAAAAATATCATATCCATATGATACGGCTGGTACGAGCATGACATCATGTAACCCATACCCATTTGACAAGACACATTACGTACAGTCAAATTACCTCTATACTTTGTCATGAGTTTGCGGATCCCTCTGCTCCTTGATATAAGCCATATAGTTTTTGGCACGGAAATTAAAAAATGCACATTGAGAGAAAATTATACCAAGTTTGGCAGAATTACCACTGAATAATTGACATGAGAAAATACAGGACTTTGCATAAGATAAGAAAACGTAAACTAATCCCTTAAAAATTTGTCGAGACTAGTGGTGTAAAATACACCTTATATTCTAGAATTTTTCTCAAAAAGTTATATGGCTTATATCTAGAAACGGAGGAAGTATCAATTATGATGTGTTGTCGTTTATGGGTAAGTGGTGTTGTTTATTAGAATGTGTTCATATTCACAATAGGTTCTTATTCATAAGTATGTGTTGCTATTTACAGTGTGCTGCTCCATAAATTATGGTTACATGTTATTGTTTACTTACAAATTTCTGCTTAGTTCTACATGTTGTAATTGCAGACGTTCTTTACCTATGCGTACCTATTTTAGTTCTGTGTTATAATTTTGGATATTTTTTTACTTTTTTTTGAAATGGAGACAGAGCTCCAGCCTCTGCATCGACTGATGCATACAACTTTCTTTATTAATTTATTCAACAAAGGCCTGATAAAAATCATACATCGAAAATCCGAAGCCACCACACAACACCTGCCAACAGGGTGCCTGGAAACACGAAAATCTTCCATCAACTAGGAACAGGAACATCGCATACCGCCATACCCCAAGACACCCATTAAGCGAAACGGGAGCGCTCATCCGATCTAGCAGACTCGTAGTGAGCACATCATGCACACACTACGGAAGCCGTCGCCACCATCAAGCCGCCAAGCAACCTTCGGGATAAAGATCCGCAAAAGTTTTGTCATTCCTGTCGTTGACGACACCACGACGCTTGTGTACCTACTTCACCGTGGGGTGACGGGTATGGAAAAAAAAGCTGCCCCCGTTGATGGGTACTCCTATGGGTGAAGGGTAAGGTACGAAAGCACACATACCTGCGGGTGGCATCTCTATCTATTATGTTTTCTTTCAACGTTGCTTTGCCAAGGATCGAACAGAAGCTTCAAGACGTGACTTTTTTTTAACAGAAAAGAGTCATGAAGGACCAAGAGATTTCATTAAGATAGAAACATGACTACAACATAGCTCCAACTACAGTTTGTACTCTGAAAGTCAGAGTTCACACAGGTAATGCCTAGATGTAAACATTGATAAAGAGCTCCTGAAAAGCCATATTGTCTACACAGAAGAATACAAAAGGAGCCAGGAGGTCCGGCGAGAACTCAGACGCAAATAACCTGCATTTGCATTCTTCAGGGGCTTCTTACAGTCTCGCCAGCCGTAGAGCCGGCGGCTTAACCAGCAATCGCATTGGGAGATGCCTCTGAGGTAAGGGATTGAGCTGTAGATTAAGAGGGTGCATCACTGAGCACAGTACACAAATATCTTCTCCGCCCTCTGAGGTAAGGGATTGAGATGTACATTAAGAGGGTGCATCACTGAGCACAGTAAATATCTTCTCTGCCAAATCTGAGGAGCAGCTTCAGCAACATTGTCACCTGTCTCCGGCGGATCAACCCGAGGGGTGCGATGATCAGTAGCTTCCAAAGAAGCAGACTTCAGTTGACAGATATAGAAAAAAGTCATCGTTGTACTTAGGTGTCCGAAAAAGAAAAGAATCGTTGTTGTACTGTTTTATCCTTTTATGAAGACTACTGTTTTATCCTTTTTAGCATGAAGACAATCGTATCTGCTTTGTGAAAGGATAAAGTGAATTTATTGGCTACTGTTCTGAAAAAACTTCAAACACATCACCTCTCCAAAACAAAGTACTGTTGATATCGCAGGTGTTGAATAAGTAAAGCTAGACCACATAAATTACTGTTCCTAGAACAGCCACGAGGCATAAACGCACAACCTTTCCAACAACATTATAATGGAACACCCCCCTCGTGATAAATAATCTCTTTATAGCTAGCAGAAGATTACATCTCCTCCAGCAGCAACTGGTGCACCGTTTGGGCGAGGTTCGGCTCACTCTTGATGCTCTCGATCCATCTAGCGCTGATCCGCACCCTCTCAAGGCTCTGCTTCAATGCTCTCTCGAACGATGGTTTCACACGAGTGCAAAAGAACTCAGAAACCTCAGCAGCTCTCTCCTCGGAGGTGAACTGGTGACCATACAAAAAAATGACACATACAACATGTTTTTTAGTAAATAAATGACAGAGTATGAAGAATAACCAAGGGAAAGGTGTGTGTGGTACCGGTGAAATAGTAGAATTGACAAAGTCCGATATGAGTGAGCTTGATGGCCAAGTCTTGACGACGTGGTCCCAATTTTCCTGCATGTGCATAAACATTCAGCATGCTCTTACATAAAGATATAATTAACAGATTGACCTATTATGGAACAGCTTAAATTAGCTTATGTCAGAATGGTGCTCTATATCAAAGTTAATGAGCAGCCTGTAAGAGATTAGTAACACTAGCAATTAAGCTGCAGGTTCAAAATGAGTGTGAGATGGGCTTGGCTGCATGTGCTAATACTATATTTAGATGGTAAAACTGCAACAATTTTAAATAAGGCAAACTGCGTTGTATAGAAGAACTAATAATATTGATTTTTCAGTACAATTTTCTCAATTTTGTAGTAATTTTGAAAAGATTTAAAAAGTGGCCAGTTGTTACTTTGACTAAACTAATATCTAAACCATAATTCTACATATAAGAATTGTTAGTCGAATAATTCAACATAGGCAGTCCTTACTCCTTACAAACAAAACGGCCAAGCTTGGAATGGGTGTAAAATTAGTGTAGTCACCAGTATTTTAGTTTAATTTTGAGCTAAATACTGATGGCAACAGTAACTTTACATCATTCCAAGTAGCCCCTACATTGCATTGATTGCCACTGAACAAAAACTACAAAAGTAAATATGCTGATCACCAATGCTGTGTTTGGATGCATAGAAAGTTGGCATGGAATTGAATTGGAGTAAGATTCTAAATCTGAGATGGAAATGAATTGGCTTCAAATTCAATTCTGTCGTTTGGATGTCTTTGAATTTTGCTGTTGGAATTAAAGGATATAACTAATTCCAAATCATGTTTGGATGTACATACTATGGAATTTGATATTGTGGGATGAATCTGGGCCGGAGCATCGAGTACGACCACCTGCCGGCGAGCGAGCTGCTAGGAGGGCCGCCTGCCGGCAAGCGCGCGGGCCGGAGCGCAGCGCCCATATGGCGGCGAGCGCGGAGGTCATCTTCCGGCGAGCGCGACGAGGGAGGGAGGCGGGGAGGGCCGCCTCCCGGCGAGCGACGAGGGAGGAAGGCGGGGAGGGCCGCCTCCCGGCGAGCGCGCGGGCGAAGCGTCGAGGACGGTGACCTGCCGGCGAGTGCGGCGCGGCAGAGCGTCGACGAGGGCCACCTGCGGGCGAGCGCGGCGGGGCGGAGCATCGAGGAGAGCCACCTGCGGGCGAGCGCGACGGGGCGGAGCCGTCGACCACCATTCCCATACCGCCGCTCACCGCCGTGCCCCCTACCGCCTTCCGCCGCCGTTCCTCCTAGCGCCGCCGTTCTTGTCCCCGCGATCTAGGGTTAGGCCAGGGAGTAGGGAACGGGAGGTCGTGGAAGAGGGAGGCCAGGGAGGGGAGGGCGTGGAGGAGGGAGGAGACGCGCCAGGGAAGGGAGGCCGTACCGGCGCCGGTGGCTCCAGCTCGCGGCGGCGGCCCGAGCGAGCTCGCTCGCTTGATTTCTGTCGAGCCAGGAAGTGCCGAAGAGGTACGCGACGCGAGCGATGTGGAGATTCCGAGAGTTTCCGAGGTGCCGACCTCGGAAAGATTTGGGCCAAGCGTTACACGCGCGGGCGGGGGCGCGGAATTGAGCCCAGTTTCCACGTCCCAATTCTAAGCGCAATCCAAACAGCTGAATTTGCCGATTTGGCCCCCAATTCCAATTCCGAGCCCAGTTTCAGCGCAACCAAACACAGCACAAGGGTTTTTATGACTTCTATCAAAGGTGTTGAGAATTAATGGGCCCATTTCTGGGTTCACCCATCCATGAAACAGATAAATGTTAACTGATGCATCCCAAACATCATGACATACCACACCAATTTGGACAAAAAACGCCCAAATGTAAAAATAATATAAGCATGCCAGATAATCATGCAAATAGCCTAGCCAACTACCCTGAAACTATAACATACCTGAAGCCAGGCCCATGCAACTTCACGTCCTTCTAAGCTAATACCACCAAGGACATAAAATGCATCTTGATTCCGTACCTAATAAGAAAGAGGAAGATTATAACCTCGTTTCACCAGTAAATCCGTAAGCATAAACCAACATCATTCAGATAGTAGAAAAGGTTTCAAGGTTAACCTCATCTGTAAGCATAAAGTTCAATGCCTCAACAACAATATCCTTGTCTGGGCACGAAGACAACGAGCCTAGAAAAAAGAGTATTTTTAGGATGAATCATCAGAAATTTGTGTTGCAAAAGCTAAAATTGAAAAATCACACACCTAAGATGCGAGACTTCTCCTGTGCTTCAGATGTTTCCCTGTAGATTTTCAGGAGAGAATCATAACCGGCCCTGCTTGAGGTACTCACGTTCCGCATCACAGCAAGGTATGCTGCCTAAAGAACATTGCAAGTTAGAAAACAAAGAAGTAAAACGGCTGTAATCTAGAGGAAAAGTCATGACCTTTCTATTATCTGGTGGCAGAAGGGGACTTTTTCGGTCTTCTAAGAAGATGTGGAAACGGCGAATTCCCTCAGCTATAGTCTCATCATGTCCAAGTTTGACAAGAGCAAGCAAGAGCAGTGATCTAAGCATGACATCAAGATGGCTTTCACCATCCTTAGGATCCCAGCCTACTCTTCTGAAATGTGAAGTACATGAAGGCTTTTAGAATGGTCACAGAAAGGAAACTGAACAAATAGTGTAGTGAATAGAAAGACATGTATAATATGTTCAAAACGGACACAATGTTAAGCTTTTTGGACATACTTGGCAGCTAATAGAAGAAGCTTGATCAGAAGTTGTTTGATATCTCTAGACAAGTCAGGAGTGGCATCAGTTGATATTTTATTAACGCCTAAACATACCTGGGAATAGAGAAGAAACATTTACTTGATGATCAAAATTTAGACACCAAACATATATGATATAGACATAGGAAAAATGATCAAAATCCTTGTTGAAGGTACAAGTTTTACTTACAGAGGTTACATGTGAAAGCACAGTATAATCTGACTCATGACGATAAGCATTCAGCAGACGCAGCAATGATGTCAGTGTTTGTTTGCAAGCAACAGAAAGGGCATATGAATCTTCCACAATACCTACAACAATAATATGTCTCATCTGTCAAAACATTCAAAAAATATATACAATAATATTTTCCACGATCTATAACAACAATATGTATCATGTGTCAAAATATTGCGAAACTACATACAACAGTAATTTCATGAATTGTACTATCTTTACCAATCATATCCATTAACGAGAGTTTGTTGGCCTTTACTGCATTTTCAAGTCCGGCTGCAAGTTCATCATCATACTTCACTCTATAAAATCCAGTTTGATCAATGTTCAGTTTGATCCAAGAGTTTTGGCATGTCCCTCTGTCAGCAGTTTCGGAGGCCGCAAAATCTTTTATATGGATCTTATCAGCCTTTCCTTTCAATAGAAACTTTTTATTCACATCATATGAGCCACAGCATGAAGTCATAGGAACAATCCACGTGCCAGGACCAGATGATCCATCTGACAGAAACTGAGCCTGTAACAGAAGATATAGTTCGAAAATTAGGACTGAGGTCGATATTTAGAATTAGTTGTGTTTCATTCGAGTTAATACGGGTGCAGAGATATTGGTGGCATTTGAGAATATACAGCACAGACAATACCCCAGCATCCAAGAAAAGTTTGCACCACTGATATGCACATTCTAACTCCTTTACTGACATTCTCTTTATATTTCTGATTGAACAGATCATACACGAAAACAGACCCCAGAAAATTACTAAACTATTCACATTTTTAGTCATTGCATGTTGATTGTAAATGTGTTTCATACACTATATAAGAGTGCATGGCCAACAACAGAATAAAAGAAATTGACATGGGATTGAAGGTACCAATAAAGAAGAGGTCCTAGAAAGAAGCAATTATCAATTCATGATCAAATGGCCAGACCAACTACTGTAGCTTAGATATATTAATAGCAAGGAAATGAAAAAAATAAGGCATGCATGCATATTTACACTCAGTTCTCCATGTATGTAAAAAACAATATTCAAATGAACTGTCTGGAAACCTGCTCGAGTTCCAAATATTGCCCATTTAGTTTTGCAAATATAACAGGATATCCTTGTTGCTTAGTCCATGTAGTCATCAGGTCTTTAACAGGCTCCCCAGTTTCCTCCTCAAGAACAGCCCACAGGTCTTCGGTTTTAGCGTTTGAGTACGCGTACTTCTTTATGTATGAAGCCAAAGCTTTCTGGAAGAGTAAAGATTCACAAAGTTGGAACAGGCAGAAAAACTATTTATAGTAGGCAACAGAGCTAGACAGAAAACAGAAATCATATATGCAAAAAAAAAAAAAAAATTCTCATCCATCTTTAATTATACAAAACATCAAACTTCAAGCTATTCTTCAGCAGGTGGGTTCAGCAAAGTCAAATCTAATAATTACAAGTGATCATCTTTGGTATTTCTGGTTTCAGATTCCACATGCATCGAATGTCAAGATAGAATGCATCAGAGTGGCTGCAGAGACAACTTGGATCACTCATTTAATGATTAAAAAAAATGCATACAAGGATTCAGAAGTGGTGCTATGCAAACTATGTACCTCGCCTCCTAGGAGGATTGTAAAACACTCCATCTTTTCAATGAAATGAAGCGCAAAAGTCTTTTGCGTTTTCTCGAAGAAAAAAAAAAGTGGTGCTATACAATCACAGCACGCCACAGCAGACAGCGCTGGAAACAGAATGCTCGACCACTTAAGTAAACAAAAGTCACTTTTTTAAGGAAAATGATTTAACCTGAAAACGGTCTGCACCAAGATAGCTTTGCAGCATGCGAATGACAGAAGCACCCTTGTCGTAGCTTATGGAATCAAAGATCGCATCAATTTCACTGGCATGGTTTACTTCAACCTAAAAACAGGTCAGATAAGCGAAAATCATAACTGAGAGAACTGGAGATGCTAATACTAGGTGGACTCGGACTGAATACAATACTTTACAATATTTTGACACATTCGAGTTCTGTAAAACAATAATAAAATATAAGCATTGACATCTGAAAAGTTCAAGTAGAGAGATGTTAAATATCAGAACCTAATTCTTCTATTTCTGTAAATCTGTAATCCTGTCAAGTGGCAGTAATGCATCAATACTTGCATATGCGCGTGCAACTCGCCAACTTAGTAATGTAAAGTACCTTACTGTTGTAATATGTTTCCATATCTCTAATAAAGATATTTGTGGCATATGTTGCCGTAGTCCTATTAGCAAAATTTTCTCTACGCAGAACAATGGCGAAACAAGTTGAAGCATGGACTAGCACTAATTAGTAGAGAAGAAGATTACCTCAATAGGATGAGATTCTGCAAGCGCATCCAGTCTGAGCCCAGAGGTCGTCTCATCGAGGAATTGTGTCCAATTATTCCATTCAGGAAATATAGATTCTACAGCTAAGTAACTCACCTGTTCAAACATAATAAGGACTTGTTGAGTAATAAGGATATTCTCGGAATCGGACGAAATCAACGCCAAAGATCTTAGAATCCCCGGAAGCATCCAGAACACACGAGAGGGACCAGAGGGGGGCACAGGCCCACCACACCATACCCTGGGGCGGCCTAGGGGGGGCCCGTGCCCCCCTATGGTTTGGCCAGCCCTTCGACCCTCTGGCTCCGCCTCTTCGCCTATATAAAGCCCCTGGATCGAAAACCCTGAGACGTTCGACGAAAACCACAGAAACCTTCCAGAGCCGCCGCCATCGCGAGGCCAAGATCTGGGGGACAGGAGTCTCTGTTCCGGCACGCTGCCGGAGCGGGGAAGTGCCCCCGGAAGGCTTCTCCATCGACACCGCTGCCATCTCCACCGCCATCTTCATCACCGCTGCTGCTCCCATGAGGAGGGAGTAGTTCTCCATCGAGGCTCGGGGCTGTACCGGTAGCTATGTGGTTCATCTCTCTCCCATGTACCTCAATACAATGATCTCATGAGCTGCTTTACATGATTGAGATTCATATGAGTTTGTATCACAATTTATCTATGTGCTACTCTAGCAATGTTATTAAAGTAGTTTTATTCCTCCTGCACGTGTGTAAAGGTGACAGTGTGTGCACCGTGTTAGTACTTGGTTTATGCTATGATCATGATCTCTTGTAGATTGCGAAGTTAACTATTGCTATGATAATATTGATGTGATCTATTCCTCCTACATATGCATGAAGGTGACAGTGTGCATGCTATGTTAGTACTTGGTTTAGTCTGTTGATCTATCTTACACTATAAGGTTACTTAAACATGAGCATTATTGTGGAGCTTGTTAACTCCGGCATTGAGGGTTCGTGTAATCCTACGCAATGTGTTCATCATCCAACAAAAGTGTAGAGTATGCATTTATCTATTCTGTTATGTGATCAATGTTGAGAGTGTCCACTAGTGAAAGTGTAATCCCTAGGCCTTGTTCCTAAATACTGCTATCGCTGCTTGTTTACTGTTTTACTGCGTTACTACTGCTGCAATACTACCACCATCAACTACATGCCAGCAAGCTATTTTCTGGCACCGTTGCTACTGCTCATATATATTCATACCACCTGTATTTCACTATCTCTTCGCCGAACTAGTGCACCTATTAGGTGTGTTGGGGACACAAGAGACTTCTTGCTTTGTGGTTGCAGGGTTGCATGAGAGGGATATCTTTGACCTCTTCCTCCCTGAGTTCGATAAACCTTGGGTATCCACTTAAGGGAAAACTTGATGCTGTTCTACAAACCTCTGCTCTTGGAGGCCCAACACTGTCTACAGGAAAGGAGGGGGAACGTAGACATCAAGCACTTTTCTGGCGCCGTTGCCGGGGACCAGAAAGCTACACAACAGGGATTTCCTCCCTCGTCAACCCCGCGCCAGTCCTGGACAGCATCAAGTATTTTCTGGCGCCGTTGCCGGGGAGGAAAGGTAAAAGGTACTCACACTCCGGACCTCGGCTACCAAGCTATTTTCCGCCGTTGTAAGTACTCGAAGCTATTTCCTTTAGATACTGCAATTGCAACTTTTTGTTTCTTGTTTACACTAGTTTGGCATAATGGACAAAAATGAGCTTCTATTGCTATTTCCTGATTTAAAACATGGATTGTTTGATGCGAAAATTAAAAAACCTATGGAATCTTATTTGCATGCTGGTAGTAATATTAGTATGAACGCTTTGAACACCATTGTTGATAATGATATAGAAAGTTCTAAGCTTGGGGAAGCTGGTTTTCATGATCTTTTTAGTCCCCCAAGCATTGAGGAGAAAATTTTCTTTGATGATACTTTGCCTCCTATTTATGATGATTATAATGATAGTGGTCTTTTGGTGCCACCTACTATGGAGAGTAAATTTTGTTGTGATTATACTATGCCTCCTACACATGATGAGAATAATAATGATAGCTACTTTGTTGAATTTGCTCCCACTACAACTACTAATAAAATTGATTATGCTTATGTGGAGAGTAATAATTTTATGCATGAGACTCATGATAAGAATGCTTTATGTGATGGTTATATTGTTGAGTTTGCTCATGTTGCTACTGAAAGTTATTATGAGAGAGGAAAATATGGTTGTAGAAATTTTCATGTTACTAAAATGCCTCTCTATGTGCTGAAATTTTTCAAGCTATACTTGTTTTATCCTCCTATGCTTGTTACTTTGTTCTTCATGAACTTGTTTATTTACAAGATTCCTATGCATAGGAAGCATGTTAGACTTAAATGTGTTTTGAACTTGCTTCTTGATGCTCTCTTTCGCTTCAACTACTATTTCTTATGAGTGCATCATTAAAACTGCTGAGCCCATCTTAATGGCTATAAAGAAAGAACTTCTTGGGAGATAACCCATGTGTTATTTTGCTACAGTACTTTGTTTTATATTTGTGTCTTGGAAGTTGTTTACTACTGTAGCAACCTCTCCTTATCTTAGTTTAGTGTTTTATTGTGCCAAGTTAAGCCGTTGATAGAAAAGTAAGTACTAGATTTGGATTACTGCGCAGTTCCAGATTTCTTTGCTGTCACGAATCTGGGTCCACCTCCCTGTAGGTAGCTCAGAAAATTAAGCCAATTTACGTGCATGATCCTCAGATATGTACGCAACTTTCATTCAATTTGAGCATTTTCATTTGAGCAAGTCTGGTGCCATTTTAAAATTCGTCAATACGAACTGTTCTGTTTTGACAGACTCTGCCTTTTATTTCGCATTGCCTCTTTTGCTATGTTGGATGAATTTCTTTGATCCATTAATGTCCAGTAGCTTTATGCAATGTCCAGAAGTGTTAAGAATGATTGTGTCACCTTTGAATATGTTAATTTTTATTGTGCACTAACCCTCTAATGAGTTGCTTCGAGTTTGGTGTGAAGGAAGTTTTCAAGGGTCAAGAGAGGAGGATGATATACTATGATCAAGAAGAGTGAAAGCTCTAAGCTTGGGGATGCCCCGGTGGTTCACCCCTGCATATATCAAGAAGACTCAAGCATCTAAGCTTGGGGATGCCCAAGGCATCCCCTTCTTCATCGACAAATTATCAGGTTCCTTCTCTTGAAACTATATTTTTATTCAGTCACATCTTATGTGCTTTACTTGGAGCGTCTGTATGCTTTTATTTTTGTTTGTGTTTGAATAAATTGGATTACATCATGCTTGTGTGGGAGAGAGACACGCTCCGCTGTTGCATATGAACACATGTGTTCTTAGCTTTTAGTATTCATGGCGAAGTTTCTTCTTCGTTAAATTGTTATATGGTTGGAATTGGAAAATGATACATGTAGTAATTTGCTATAATGTCTTGGGTAATGTGATACTTGGTAATTGTTGTGCTCATGTTTAAGCTCTTGCATCATATGCTTTGCACCCATTAATGAAGAAATACATAGAGCATGCTAAAATTTGGTTTGCATATTTGGTCTCTCTAAGGTCTAGATAATTTCTAGTATTGAGTTTGAACAACAAGGAAGACGGTGTAGAGTCTTATAATGTTTTCAATATGTCTTTTATGTGAGTTTTGCTGCACCGGTTCATCCTTGTGTTTGTTTCAAATAAGCCTTGCTAGCCTAAACCTTGTATCGAGAGGGAATACTTCTCATGCATCCAAAATACTTGAGCCAACCACTATGCCATTTGTGTCCACCATACCTACCTACTACATGGTATTTTCCGCCATTCCAAAGTAAATTGCTTGAGTGCTACCTTTAAAATTCCATCATTCACCTTTGCAATATATAGCTCATGGGACAAATAGCTTAAAACTATTGTGGTATTGAATATGTAATTATGCACTTTATCTCTTATTAAGTTGCTTGTTGTGCGATAACCATGTTCACTGGGGACGCCATCAACTATTCACTGTTGAATTTCATGTGAGTTGCTATGCATGTCCGTCTTGTCTGAAGTAAGAGAGATCTACCACCTTATGGTTAAGCATGCATATTGTTAGAGAAGAACATTGGGCCGCTAACTAAAGCCATGATCCATGGTGGAAGTTTCAGTTTTGGACATATATCCTCAATCTCAAATGAGAAAATTATTAATTGTTGTTACATGCTTATGCATAAAAGAGGAGTCCATTATCTGTTGTCTATGTTGTCCCGGTATGGATGTCTAAGTTGAAGAATAATCAATAGCGAGAAATCCAATGCGAGCTTTCTCCTTAGACCTTTGTACAGGCGGCATAGAGGTACCCCTTTGTGACACTTGGTCAAAACATGTGCATTGTGATGATCCGGTAGTCCAAGCTAATTAGGACAAGGTGCGGGCACTATTAGTACACTATGCATGAGGCTTGCAACTTATAAGATATAATTTACATGATGCATATGCTTTATTACTACCGTTGACAAAATTGTTTCATGTTTTCAAATCAAAGCTCTAGCACAAATATAGCAATAGATGCTTCCCTCTGCGAAGGGCCATTCTTTTACTTTTATTGTTGAGTCAGTACACCTATTTCTCTCCACCTCAAGAAGCAAACACTTGTGTGAACTGTGCATTGATTCCTACATATTTGCTTATTGCACTTATTATATTACTCTATGTTGACAATATCAATGAGATATACATGTTATAAGTTGAAAGCAACCGCTGAAACTTAATCTTCCTTTGTGTTGCTTCAATGCCTTTACTTTGAATTATTGCTTTATGAGTTAACTCTTATGCAAGACTTATTGATGCTTGTCTTGAAGTGCTATTCGTGAAAAGTCTTTGCTATATGATTCACTTGTTTACTCATGTCATTACCATTGTCTTGGATTGCTGCATTCACTACATATGCTTTACAAATAGTATGATCAAGTTTATGATGGCATGTCACTCCAGAAATTATCTGTGTTATCGTTTTACTCGCTGGGACGAGCAGAACTAAGCTTGGGGATGCTGATACGTCTCCAACGTATCGATAATTTCTTATGTTCCATGCCACATTATTGATGTTATCTACATGTTTTATGCACACTTTATGTCATATTCGTGCATTTTCTGGAACTAACCTATTAACAAGATGCCGAAGTGCCAGTTCCTGTTTTCTGCTGTTTTTGGTTTCAGAAATCCTAGTAACGAAATATTCTCGGAATCGGACGAAATCAACGCCAAAGATCTTAGAATCCCCGGAAGCATCCAGAACACACGAGAGGGACCAGAGGGGGGGCACAGGCCCACCACACCATACCCTGGCGCGGCCTAGGGGGGGCCCGCGCCCCCCTATGGTTTGGCCAGCCCTTCGACCCTCTGGCTCCGCCTCTTCGCCTATATAAAGCCCCTGGATCGAAAACCCTGAGACGTTCGACGAAAACCACAGAAACCTTCCAGAGCCGCCGCCATCGCGAGGCCAAGATCTGGGGGACAGGAGTCTCTGTTCCGGCACGCTGCCGGAGCGGGGAAGTGCCCCCGGAAGGCTTCTCCATCGACACCGCTGCCATCTCCACCGCCATCTTCATCACCGCTGCTGCTCCCATGAGGAGGGAGTAGTTCTCCATCGAGGCTCGGGGCTGTACCGGTAGCTATGTGGTTCATCTCTCTCCCATGTACCTCAATACAATGATCTCATGAGCTGCTTTACATGATTGAGATTCATATGAGTTTGTATCACAATTTATCTATGTGCTACTCTAGCAATGTTATTAAAGTAGTTTTATTCCTCCTGCACGTGTGTAAAGGTGACAGTGTGTGCACCGTGTTATACTTGGTTTATGCTATGATCATGATCTCTTGTAGATTGCGAAGTTAACTATTGCTATGATAATATTGATGTGATCTATTCCTCCTACATATGCATGAAGGTGACAGTGTGCATGCTATGTTAGTACTTGGTTTAGTCTGTTGATCTATCTTACACTATAAGGTTACTTAAACATGAGCATTATTGTGGAGCTTGTTAACTCCGGCATTGAGGGTTCGTGTAATCCTACGCAATGTGTTCATCATCCAACAAAAGTGTAGAGTATGCATTTATCTATTCTGTTATGTGATCAATGTTGAGAGTGTCCACTAGTGAAAGTGTAATCCCTAGGCCTTGTTCCTAAATACTGCTATCGCTGCTTGTTTCTTGTTTATCGCGTTACTACTGCTGCAATACTACCACCATCAACTACACGCCAGCAAGCTATTTTTCGGCACCGTTGCTACTGCTCATATATATTCATACCACTGTATTTCACTATCTCTTCGCCGAACTAGTGCACCTATTAGGTGTGTTGGGGACACAAGAGACTTCTTGCTTTGTGGTTGCAGGGTTGCATGAGAGGGATATCTTTGACCTCTTCCTCCCTGAGTTCGATAAACCTTGGGTATCCACTTAAGGGAAAACTTGCTGCTGTTCTACAAACCTCTGCTCTTGGAGGCCCAACACTGTCTACAGGAAAGGAGGGGGAACGTAGACATCAAGCACTTTTCTAGAAAATACTTGATGCTGTCCAGATCGGCGCGGGGTTGACGAGGGAGGAAATCCATGTTGTGTAGCTTTCTCGGTCCCGCAACGGCGCCTTAAAAGTGCTTGATGTCTACGTTCCCCCTCCTTTCCTGTAGACAGTGTTGGGCCTCCAAGAGCAGAGGTTTGTAGAACAGCAGCAAGTTTTCCCTTAAGTGGATACCCAAGGTTTATCGAACTCAGGGAGGAAGAGGTCAAAGATATCCCTCTCATGCAACCCTGCAACCACAAAGCAAGAAGTCTCTTGTGTCCCCAACACACCTAATAGGTGCACTAGTTCGGCGAAGAGATAGTGAAATACAGGTGGTATGAATATATATGAGCAGTAGCAACGGTGCCAGAAAATAGCTTGCTGGCGTGTAGTTGATGGTGGTAGTATTGCAGCAGTAGTAACGCAAGAAAACAAGAAACAAGCAGCGATAGCGATATTTAGGAACAAGGCCTAGGGATTACACTTTCACTAGTGGACACTCTCAACATTGATCACATAACAGAATAGATAAATGCATACTCTACACTTTTGTTGGATGATGAACACATTGCGTAGGATTACACGAACCCTCAATGCCGGAGTTAACAAGCTCCACAATAATGCTCATGTTTAAGTAACCTTATAGTGTAAGATAGATCAACAGACTAAACCAAGTACTAACATAGCATGCACACTGTCACCTTCATGCATATGTAGGAGGAATAGATCACATCAATATTATCATAGCAATAGTTAACTTCGCAATCTACAAGAGATCATGATCATAGCATAAACCAAGTACTAACACGGTGCACACACTGTCACCTTTACACACGTGCAGGAGGAATAAAACTACTTTAATAACATTGCTAGAGTAGCACATAGATAAATTGTGATACAAACTCATATGAATCTCAATCATGTAAAGCAGCTCATGAGATCATTGTATTGAGGTACATGGGAGAGAGATGAACCACATAGCTACTGGTACAGCCCCGAGCCTCGATGGAGAACTACTCCCTCCTCATGGGAGCAGCAGCGGTGATGAAGATGGCGGTGGAGATGGCAGCGGTGTCGATGGAGAAGCCTTCCGGGGGCACTTCCCCGCTCCGGCAGCGTGCCGGAACAGAGACTCTGTCCCCGCATCTTGGCCTCGCGATGGCGGCGGCTCTGGAAGGTTTCTGTGGTTTTCGTCGAACGTCTCAGGGTTTTCGATCCAGGGGCTTTATATAGGCGAAGAGGCGGAGCCAGAGGGTCGAAGGGCTGGCCAAACCATAGGGGGGCGCGGGCCCCCCCTAGGCCGCGCCAGGGTATGGTGTGGTGGGCCTGTGCCCCCCCCTCTGGTCCCTCTCATGTGTTCTGGATGCTTCCGGGGATTCTAAGATCTTTGGCGTTGATTTCGTCCGATTCCGAGAATATTTCGTTACTAGGATTTCTGAAACCAAAAAACAGCAGAAAACAGGAACTGGCACTTCGGCATCTTGTTAATAGGTTAGTTCCAGAAAATGCACGAATATGACATAAAGTGTGCATAAAACATGTAGATAACATCAATAATGTGGCATGGAACATAAGAAATTATCGATACGTTGGAGACGTATCAGTGACCAAATATGAGGTGCCAAAAATAATTCAAGAAAAGAAAGTTTTATAGTACATAGAGGATGACATGCGGGTCCCAGTTAGCAGCAGCGGTATCACCGTTTGAGAGGCGGCAGGGGATCGAAAGAAAAAGGCAAGTGATCAAATTTGAGGTGCCAAAAAAAACTCCAAGAAAAGAAAGTTGATTGCACATAGAGGATGACATGCGGGTCCCATTTAGCAGCAGCGGTCTCAACGTTTCCAAGGCGGCAAGGGATCAAAAGAAAAAGGAAGTAGCCGTAAATCGGGGGTCAAAAAATCCAAGAATAGAAAGAATTTTGGTTCATAGAGGATGACATGCGGGACCCATGATCCTGCATCGTAAACGGCTCGATCGGAGAACGTTGAACGAGATGGCGCGATCTAGAAAAAACAATGCCGGAGAGGCTGCCATCTCGGGCCCTACATCCCTCGGCGGTGCGGATTTGCGTTGACTCGGCCGGCGAACCCGAGATTTCGAGATGCACCACGTCCCGGGCCACCATACGCGACGTTTTGGCCGCTTTCGTCGGGCTAGGTGGCCTCAAAAACGAGAAAAAAAAAGTTTTGACATGCACCACGGAGGGACCAAAAATCGTCGGCCATGGTACACCAGCAACCACGGCGCGACTTCAACTTCGTCGGCCATGGCAACTTTTCTTGTAGTGTAGATAGGTCCGGCAAACTGAAGATAAAGTACACTAGCAAGTCTTGTAGACGTTTCCTTCACACCATTTAGCAGTGCTTCCCAAGCTTCGATTAAACCTAGATCTTTTAGGGAAAAAGCTTATCATACTACAATCCGTAATACGGATCGAATATCAACCTTCACACGTACTATGTTGCGTCAGCATATGAGCTTCTTCCACATATCCCTTATGACATTTAGTTTTCCTTACAATTGTCGTGTGATGCTATTGTTTAGACGTGTCACGAATAACCCGCATGACGCGACCTCTCTCCAGTGCATCAAAGCGGGACACATCTTAAGCATATTTTTAAGGTCCATCACCTCTCTCGTGGAAAAGTAATGTCGCGACTCAAATGAGGAAGAAGGCCTCTATAGTGATGCAAAAAAGGATCATGGGCTGGGGGAGGGGGCAATTGCCCTTTCCTAACTTACAAACTCTGCCATTGGCCTCCCTGTATTTTGGCTTGTTCTGTAGGTTGCGTTGTGTGGAGCTAGCAACACATGTTCCTACATGAGCCGCGAGGCTTGGGTCTGAATGAGGTCAATTGTCACAATAATCTTAATCTCTACTTTGTCCATGGGGTCTATTTAGGTGAGTGTGATCTTTACGAGCTTCCACAAAAAACATGCACTAGGCCTGTTTTCAAGATGCTTGATACATGCAGTGATTTGAGGATGCTGGTTTACATAATGCTCGATATCCTTTGGTATTTTTACATGCCACTCTGCCATGGCTACAGGAAGCGCATGACACCTCCTAGGCTCCTACATCTGAGGTACTTGAAGATCAAGAAGCATGCAATGTAACACCTCTTCTAGCCAATGAATCTAGAAAATGAGGTGGATGTTAGTGTACCTCAACAATATCATCCGGTGGTCGATGAAAGAAGTTCAGGTATGGTCATATAGGAACAAGTTCAGGTAAATTCTTCCTTGGTGTAGAACGATAGAGAGGGAGAGAGATTGGTTGAATATGATGGATGTTGGATTGAGCCTCTCGGGCGAGTATATCTAGTGGTACATAGTTAGAGGCTAAGATAACTCTCCTAGAGATATGGTAGGTAGACATTACAAATCCTAGACTACCTAATATACATATACCAAATATATCTCTAACACTCCCCCGCAGTCGTAGCGGTAGTGACGTCAACAACAGTAATGTCGCGGACGGTCAGACTAAAGAGAAGCCGAAGGTAGGAAACAACGGGCTGACCCCCCCCCCCCCCCCCCCCGCAGACGCTTGGACTGTAGAAGAAGCCGATGTGCTCATGCGAGGTGATAGCCCTTTGTGTTGATGTTGAGGTAGCCGAGAGCGTGGGTGCTGCAACCTTGGTCGGGGTAGCCGCACGAGGGGATGTCGTGGTCGGGTGCCGGTGTCGAGGTAGCCGCACATGAAGCCGCAAGCGCATAGTGCGCAAGGAGAGTGAAGGAGACGCGTCGAGGCAGGCATCGAAGAGGGTGTCATGCCGAAGTCGATGCAGTCGGAGCCATCGAGGACGAGGTGCTGCCCTAGTTTTGCCAGAACTAGGTGCAAGTCGGGGACGAAGGCATACTCCGGTTTTGCCAGAACCGAGTACGCAAAGACGAAGTCGGCGACGCGGTCGAGGCAGTCGTAGAAGAGTCGATGTCGGGGAAGACGTTGTCGAAGCCGATGAGGACGAGGCGCCGATCCGAGCTTTCCAGGCCCAGGGACGTGTCGGGGACGAAGGCACGTACCGGTGTTGTCAATATCGGGCGTGCAAGGGAAGGGACCATCATGGACCATGTGCCAGTGTCAGGGGGACTAGCAGAGGAGGCCTCTAGAGCGGTGGCGAGATGCGGAGCGGCGAAGAGGGAGAGGTGCCGATGCACTCCACGGTTGTCAGAGTAGACAAAGTAGTCGGGGACGAGACGATGACGCTGGTGACGAGATCGTGGTGGACGAAGATGTAGAAGGCGGCGAAACCACCGGTGGCTAGGAGTGGCCATGTTGGATGCCTAGACCGTAGAGGTGGTCGGCGAGGCTGCGGCGACCGTAAGTGGTCATGCGCAGGTACCCGTGGAGGTCCGACGGTGGTACTCGAAGTAGGCGAGGAAGAACACGGCGGCTTGACGTAGACCTTGCACTGACGGTGGCGACCCGCGTCGATGGGGCGGCGCGGTAGTAGCCTGGAATGTCGGTGCGCGGGGGACGACGAAGTAGACTGCGTGCGGTGACGTCACGACCTGAGGGGCCAGCGTAACTGCAGGGCGCGAGTCAGTGCAGTGGTGGGAGGCCACCAGCGACATCCACGCCTGGAAGGCGCATCGGAGGCCGGTAGCGTGGACCAAAGGCGGCGGCGCTGCGGCCCAAAGGGGCGAGCAGCGGTAGCCCGTAGCTCGATCGGTGGTAGGCGCGTACTCGGGGACGTGCTTGGCGGAGACATGCGCGCGATCGGTTGATCAGACTGGGCGGCGCTGTACGCGTCATGGTGTGGATGACAGGCAGATCGGACTCAATGGCGACGTTGTCGATGGAGTCCCGGGCGATGGCGACGAAGACGGATGCAGCAGGTTGGCGGCGGCAGCCTACCGAGGTAGGCGCAACAGCCGCCAAGGGCCGCGACACCCTGCCGTAGAAACCACGGCAGCTTGCCGAGGCAGGCGCGACAACAGAGGGAGGCAGTGGTGCATGGGTGTGGATCGTCGATGCCCATGTCGGAGTAGAGGCACATGGTGACGGCGGTGGTGGGCGACTCAATCCGATCTATGATCGGTAAACCAAAAAAATAAAATGCCGGTCGAGCGACCGGTGGACAAAAATGAAAACCGATCTAAAGATTGGGAAAAAAGACGTGAGGGCAGCCGATCACCCGATCAGCGGACGAACCCGCATACGGGTTGCGCGCCCCCCGGAGTAGATCATGGAGATCAACCTCCCGGGGTGGCGCGGCGCGGAAGCTTGTGCGGCGGCTAGATCAAGGATCGTGCCGCTCTGACACCATGTAGAACGATAGAGAGGGAGAGAGATTGACGGAATATGATAAATGTTATATTAAGCCTCTCGGACAAGTATATATAGTGGTATAGATTTTGAGGCTAAGATAGCTCTCCTAAAGATATGGTAGGTAGAGATTACAAATCCTAGACTACCTAATATACCTATATCAAATATATCTCTAACACTTGGTTGAAGCAAGTGAGGTATGAGGAGGTTGGAGATGAGGTGGCCGCATGCTGGTTGTGAAGTGGACGTCACACTCTATATTTATGTATGTTCTAAGTTATGTGGTTTACTCTCTCCTCCTAGACAACATTTTGGGACTTTTTGTTGCTTTTTTTTGGTGTGGCTGCTAGTTGTTGTCTTTATATCTAGCTTAGTGTTTGCTTAGTTATGTGGTAGATAACCCACGTCGTGTATATTTTCTCATGTATATTTTGTCAGCTCTTGAAGTGCTACAAGGGTAATAACCCTTTTCTGGTGTCTCATGATCTATGTTTAGTCGTGTAGCTTATGGAACAAGTCATGATGCATATGAGGCTTGAGCGTCAGCCTGCCACTGTGAAGGCAGCCAATGCTAACTTGGATCAGTGGTAGTGGATCCTTTGCGGGCTGTGGGGGCCTGCCACAACTATTGTCGAACTAAAAAAATTTACGCTTATTTCATGAATTCCATCCAACGCTAACGAGTGACGCGGTAAAACTGCTTGTTTGTAGTTTTGTTTTAATATATTTTCATGTACTTACAAGCTTCATTCCACTATGTTGCAGATGGCTCGACAAAGCCACGACTTTGACCTCTGGTACAATGACCGTGAAATCACAGAGGTCGAGGAGGTGAAAATTTTAATGAGGCTCTTGCCCATGTAGCTCATTAGTAGTCTCTTCTGGATGCTCCGAAGACTATTTTCGCCATCTTGCATGTCAACTAGACGGACATGTGAATCACCCTTAGCTTCACACTACGATTTGTCACCATACCCCAAGGGTTGCTAGGAAAAAAATCCTTTTGGGAGGGGAGGGGGATGGGGCAGTTGCCCCCTCCTGACTTGCATGTTGCTCCGCCCCTAGACCTCTGTGGGTATTGGATAGTTTCACAGCTTTTGTAGCGTACGTCAACAATGCATGTGACTATATGGGCTAGCTGAACTTCTTCATTACTGGATAATAGGGTAGACGAGCGTGCACTAAGCATATTTTCAGAATGCTTGATACATGCAATGATTTGAGGATAGCAATGGGTATCCATTGCCCACATACCCGGCGGGTAAAACCCCTATAAGAATTAGGGTATGGACAAAAAAATCATAGGTTAATGGAAAAATATCATATCCATATGATACGGCTGGTACGAGCATGACATCATGTAACCCATACCCATTTGACAAGACACATTACGTACAGTCAAATTACCTCTATACTTTGTCATGAGTTTGCGGATCCCTCTGCTCCTTGATATAAGCCATATAGTTTTTGGCACGGAAATTAAAAAATGCACATTGAGAGAAAATTATACCAAGTTTGGCAGAATTACCACTGAATAATTGACATGAGAAAATACAGGACTTTGCATAAGATAAGAAAACGTAAACTAATCCCTTAAAAATTTGTCGAGACTAGTGGTGTAAAATACACCTTATATTCTAGAATTTTTCTCAAAAAGTTATATGGCTTATATCTAGAAACGGAGGAAGTATCAATTATGATGTGTTGTCGTTTATGGGTAAGTGGTGTTGTTTATTAGAATGTGTTCATATTCACAATAGGTTCTTATTCATAAGTATGTGTTGCTATTTACAGTGTGCTGCTCCATAAATTATGGTTACATGTTATTGTTTACGACAAATTTCTGCTTAGTTCTACATGTTGTAATTGCAGACGTTCTTTACCTATGCGTACCTATTTTAGTTCTGTGTTATAATTTTGGATATTTTTTTACTTTTTTTTGAAATGGAGACAGAGCTCCAGCCTCTGCATCGACTGATGCATACAACTTTCTTTATTAATTTATTCAACAAAGGCCTGATAAAAATCATACATCGAAAATCCGAAGCCACCACACAACACCTGCCAACAGGGTGCCTGGAAACACGAAAATCTTCCATCAACTAGGAACAGGAACATCGCATACCGCCATACCCCAAGACACCCATTAAGCGAAACGGGAGCGCTCATCCGATCTAGCAGACTCGTAGTGAGCACATCATGCACACACTACGGAAGCCGTCGCCACCATCAAGCCGCCAAGCAACCTTCGGGATAAAGATCCGCAAAAGTTTTGTCATTCCTGTCGTTGACGACACCACGACGCTTGTGTACCTACTTCACCGTGGGGTGACGGGTATGGAAAAAAAAGCTGCCCCCGTTGATGGGTACTCCTATGGGTGAAGGGTAAGGTACGAAAGCACACATACCTGCGGGTGGCATCTCTATCTATTATGTTTTCTTTCAACGTTGCTTTGCCAAGGATCGAACAGAAGCTTCAAGACGTGACTTTTTTTTAACAGAAAAGAGTCATGAAGGACCAAGAGATTTCATTAAGATAGAAACATGACTACAACATAGCTCCAACTACAGTTTGTACTCTGAAAGTCAGAGTTCACACAGGTAATGCCTAGATGTAAACATTGATAAAGAGCTCCTGAAAAGCCATATTGTCTACACAGAAGAATACAAAAGGAGCCAGGAGGTCCGGCGAGAACTCAGACGCAAATAACCTGCATTTGCATTCTTCAGGGGCTTCTTACAGTCTCGCCAGCCGTAGAGCCGGCGGCTTAACCAGCAATCGCATTGGGAGATGCCTCTGAGGTAAGGGATTGAGCTGTAGATTAAGAGGGTGCATCACTGAGCACAGTACACAAATATCTTCTCCGCCCTCTGAGGTAAGGGATTGAGATGTACATTAAGAGGGTGCATCACTGAGCACAGTAAATATCTTCTCTGCCAAATCTGAGGAGCAGCTTCAGCAACATTGTCACCTGTCTCCGGCGGATCAACCCGAGGGGTGCGATGATCAGTAGCTTCCAAAGAAGCAGACTTCAGTTGACAGATATAGAAAAAAGTCATCGTTGTACTTAGGTGTCCGAAAAAGAAAAGAATCGTTGTTGTACTGTTTTATCCTTTTATGAAGACTACTGTTTTATCCTTTTTAGCATGAAGACAATCGTATCTGCTTTGTGAAAGGATAAAGTGAATTTATTGGCTACTGTTCTGAAAAAACTTCAAACACATCACCTCTCCAAAACAAAGTACTGTTGATATCGCAGGTGTTGAATAAGTAAAGCTAGACCACATAAATTACTGTTCCTAGAACAGCCACGAGGCATAAACGCACAACCTTTCCAACAACATTATAATGGAACACCCCCCTCGTGATAAATAATCTCTTTATAGCTAGCAGAAGATTACATCTCCTCCAGCAGCAACTGGTGCACCGTTTGGGCGAGGTTCGGCTCACTCTTGATGCTCTCGATCCATCTAGCGCTGATCCGCACCCTCTCAAGGCTCTGCTTCAATGCTCTCTCGAACGATGGTTTCACACGAGTGCAAAAGAACTCAGAAACCTCAGCAGCTCTCTCCTCGGAGGTGAACTGGTGACCATACAAAAAAATGACACATACAACATGTTTTTTAGTAAATAAATGACAGAGTATGAAGAATAACCAAGGGAAAGGTGTGTGTGGTACCGGTGAAATAGTAGAATTGACAAAGTCCGATATGAGTGAGCTTGATGGCCAAGTCTTGACGACGTGGTCCCAATTTTCCTGCATGTGCATAAACATTCAGCATGCTCTTACATAAAGATATAATTAACAGATTGACCTATTATGGAACAGCTTAAATTAGCTTATGTCAGAATGGTGCTCTATATCAAAGTTAATGAGCAGCCTGTAAGAGATTAGTAACACTAGCAATTAAGCTGCAGGTTCAAAATGAGTGTGAGATGGGCTTGGCTGCATGTGCTAATACTATATTTAGATGGTAAAACTGCAACAATTTTAAATAAGGCAAACTGCGTTGTATAGAAGAACTAATAATATTGATTTTTCAGTACAATTTTCTCAATTTTGTAGTAATTTTGAAAAGATTTAAAAAGTGGCCAGTTGTTACTTTGACTAAACTAATATCTAAACCATAATTCTACATATAAGAATTGTTAGTCGAATAATTCAACATAGGCAGTCCTTACTCCTTACAAACAAAACGGCCAAGCTTGGAATGGGTGTAAAATTAGTGTAGTCACCAGTATTTTAGTTTAATTTTGAGCTAAATACTGATGGCAACAGTAACTTTACATCATTCCAAGTAGCCCCTACATTGCATTGATTGCCACTGAACAAAAACTACAAAAGTAAATATGCTGATCACCAATGCTGTGTTTGGATGCATAGAAAGTTGGCATGGAATTGAATTGGAGTAAGATTCTAAATCTGAGATGGAAATGAATTGGCTTCAAATTCAATTCTGTCGTTTGGATGTCTTTGAATTTTGCTGTTGGAATTAAAGGATATAACTAATTCCAAATCATGTTTGGATGTACATACTATGGAATTTGATATTGTGGGATGAATCTGGGCCGGAGCATCGAGTACGACCACCTGCCGGCGAGCGAGCTGCTAGGAGGGCCGCCTGCCGGCAAGCGCGCTGGCCGGAGCGCAGCGCCCATATGGCGGCGAGCGCGGAGGTCATCTTCCGGCGAGCGCGACGAGGGAGGGAGGCGGGGAGGGCCGCCTCCCGGCGAGCGCGACGAGGGAGGAAGGCGGGGAGGGCCGCCTCCCGGCGAGCGCGCGGGCGAAGCGTCGAGGACGGTGACCTGCCGGCGAGTGCGGCGCGGCAGCTGCCGACGAGGGCCACCTGCGGGCGAGCGCGGCGGGGCGGAGCATCGAGGAGAGCCACCTGCGGGCGAGCGCGACGGGGCGGAGCCGTCGACCACCATTCCCATACCGCCGCTCACCGCCGTGCCCCCTACCGCCTTCCGCCGCCGTTCCTCCTAGCGCCGCCGTTCTTGTCCCCGCGATCTAGGGTTAGGCCAGGGAGTAGGGAACGGGAGGTCGTGGAAGAGGGAGGCCAGGGAGGGGAGGGCGTGGAGGAGGGAGGAGACGCGCCAGTGGAAGGGAGGCCGTGCGGCGCCGGTGGCTCCAGCTCGCGGCGGCGGCCCGAGCGAGCTCGCTCGCTTGATTTCCGTCGAGCCGGGAAGTGCCGAAGAGGTACGCGACGCGAGCGATGTGGAGATTCCGAGAGTTTCCGAGGTGCCGACCTCGGAAAGATTTGGGCCAAGCGTTACACGCGCGGGCGGGGGCGCGGAATTGAGCCCAGTTTCCACGTCCCAATTCTAAGCGCAATCCAAACAGCTGAATTTGCCGATTTGGCCCCCAATTCCAATTCCGAGCCCAGTTTCAGCGCAACCAAACACAGCACAAGGGTTTTTATGACTTCTATCAAAGGTGTTGAGAATTAATGGGCCCATTTCTGGGTTCACCCATCCATGAAACAGATAAATGTTAACTGATGCATCCCAAACATCATGACATACCACACCAATTTGGACAAAAAACGCCCAAATGTAAAAATAATATAAGCATGCCAGATAATCATGCAAATAGCCTAGCCAACTACCCTGAAACTATAACATACCTGAAGCCAGGCCCATGCAACTTCACGTCCTTCTAAGCTAATACCACCAAGGACATAAAATGCATCTTGATTCCGTACCTAATAAGAAAGAGGAAGATTATAACCTCGTTTCACCAGTAAATCCGTAAGCATAAACCAACATCATTCAGATAGTAGAAAAGGTTTCAAGGTTAACCTCATCTGTAAGCATAAAGTTCAATGCCTCAACAACAATATCCTTGTCTGGGCACGAAGACAACGAGCCTAGAAAAAAGAGTATTTTTAGGATGAATCATCAGAAATTTGTGTTGCAAAAGCTAAAATTGAAAAATCACACACCTAAGATGCGAGACTTCTCCTGTGCTTCAGATGTTTCCCTGTAGATTTTCAGGAGAGAATCATAACCGGCCCTGCTTGAGGTACTCACGTTCCGCATCACAGCAAGGTATGCTGCCTAAAGAACATTGCAAGTTAGAAAACAAAGAAGTAAAACGGCTGTAATCTAGAGGAAAAGTCATGACCTTTCTATTATCTGGTGGCAGAAGGGGACTTTTTCGGTCTTCTAAGAAGATGTGGAAACGGCGAATTCCCTCAGCTATAGTCTCATCATGTCCAAGTTTGACAAGAGCAAGCAAGAGCAGTGATCTAAGCATGACATCAAGATGGCTTTCACCATCCTTAGGATCCCAGCCTACTCTTCTGAAATGTGAAGTACATGAAGGCTTTTAGAATGGTCACAGAAAGGAAACTGAACAAATAGTGTAGTGAATAGAAAGACATGTATAATATGTTCAAAACGGACACAATGTTAAGCTTTTTGGACATACTTGGCAGCTAATAGAAGAAGCTTGATCAGAAGTTGTTTGATATCTCTAGACAAGTCAGGAGTGGCATCAGTTGATATTTTATTAACGCCTAAACATACCTGGGAATAGAGAAGAAACATTTACTTGATGATCAAAATTTAGACACCAAACATATATGATATAGACATAGGAAAAATGATCAAAATCCTTGTTGAAGGTACAAGTTTTACTTACAGAGGTTACATGTGAAAGCACAGTATAATCTGACTCATGACGATAAGCATTCAGCAGACGCAGCAATGATGTCAGTGTTTGTTTGCAAGCAACAGAAAGGGCATATGAATCTTCCACAATACCTACAACAATAATATGTCTCATCTGTCAAAACATTCAAAAAATATATACAATAATATTTTCCACGATCTATAACAACAATATGTATCATGTGTCAAAATATTGCGAAACTACATACAACAGTAATTTCATGAATTGTACTATCTTTACCAATCATATCCATTAACGAGAGTTTGTTGGCCTTTACTGCATTTTCAAGTCCGGCTGCAAGTTCATCATCATACTTCACTCTATAAAATCCAGTTTGATCAATGTTCAGTTTGATCCAAGAGTTTTGGCATGTCCCTCTGTCAGCAGTTTCGGAGGCCGCAAAATCTTTTATATGGATCTTATCAGCCTTTCCTTTCAATAGAAACTTTTTATTCACATCATATGAGCCACAGCATGAAGTCATAGGAACAATCCACGTGCCAGGACCAGATGATCCATCTGACAGAAACTGAGCCTGTAACAGAAGATATAGTTCGAAAATTAGGACTGAGGTCGATATTTAGAATTAGTTGTGTTTCATTCGAGTTAATACGGGTGCAGAGATATTGGTGGCATTTGAGAATATACAGCACAGACAATACCCCAGCATCCAAGAAAAGTTTGCACCACTGATATGCACATTCTAACTCCTTTACTGACATTCTCTTTATATTTCTGATTGAACAGATCATACACGAAAACAGACCCCAGAAAATTACTAAACTATTCACATTTTTAGTCATTGCATGTTGATTGTAAATGTGTTTCATACACTATATAAGAGTGCATGGCCAACAACAGAATAAAAGAAATTGACATGGGATTGAAGGTACCAATAAAGAAGAGGTCCTAGAAAGAAGCAATTATCAATTCATGATCAAATGGCCAGACCAACTACTGTAGCTTAGATATATTAATAGCAAGGAAATGAAAAAAATAAGGCATGCATGCATATTTACACTCAGTTCTCCATGTATGTAAAAAACAATATTCAAATGAACTGTCTGGAAACCTGCTCGAGTTCCAAATATTGCCCATTTAGTTTTGCAAATATAACAGGATATCCTTGTTGCTTAGTCCATGTAGTCATCAGGTCTTTAACAGGCTCCCCAGTTTCCTCCTCAAGAACAGCCCACAGGTCTTCGGTTTTAGCGTTTGAGTACGCGTACTTCTTTATGTATGAAGCCAAAGCTTTCTGGAAGAGTAAAGATTCACAAAGTTGGAACAGGCAGAAAAACTATTTATAGTAGGCAACAGAGCTAGACAGAAAACAGAAATCATATATGCAAAAAAAAAAAATTCTCATCCATCTTTAATTATACAAAACATCAAACTTCAAGCTATTCTTCAGCAGGTGGGTTCAGCAAAGTCAAATCTAATAATTACAAGTGATCATCTTTGGTATTTCTGGTTTCAGATTCCACATGCATCGAATGTCAAGATAGAATGCATCAGAGTGGCTGCAGAGACAACTTGGATCACTCATTTAATGATTAAAAAAAATGCATACAAGGATTCAGAAGTGGTGCTATGCAAACTATGTACCTCGCCTCCTAGGAGGATTGTAAAACACTCCATCTTTTCAATGAAATGAAGCGCAAAAGTCTTTTGCGTTTTCTCGAAGAAAAAAAAAAGTGGTGCTATACAATCACAGCACGCCACAGCAGACAGCGCTGGAAACAGAATGCTCGACCACTTAAGTAAACAAAAGTCACTTTTTTAAGGAAAATGATTTAACCTGAAAACGGTCTGCACCAAGATAGCTTTGCAGCATGCGAATGACAGAAGCACCCTTGTCGTAGCTTATGGAATCAAAGATCGCATCAATTTCACTGGCATGGTTTACTTCAACCTAAAAACAGGTCAGATAAGCGAAAATCATAACTGAGAGAACTGGAGATGCTAATACTAGGTGGACTCGGACTGAATACAATACTTTACAATATTTTGACACATTCGAGTTCTGTAAAACAATAATAAAATATAAGCATTGACATCTGAAAAGTTCAAGTAGAGAGATGTTAAATATCAGAACCTAATTCTTCTATTTCTGTAAATCTGTAATCCTGTCAAGTGGCAGTAATGCATCAATACTTGCATATGCGCGTGCAACTCGCCAACTTAGTAATGTAAAGTACCTTACTGTTGTAATATGTTTCCATATCTCTAATAAAGATATTTGTGGCATATGTTGCCGTAGTCCTATTAGCAAAATTTTCTCTACGCAGAACAATGGCGAAACAAGTTGAAGCATGGACTAGCACTAATTAGTAGAGAAGAAGATTACCTCAATAGGATGAGATTCTGCAAGCGCATCCAGTCTGAGCCCAGAGGTCGTCTCATCGAGGAATTGTGTCCAATTATTCCATTCAGGAAATATAGATTCTACAGCTAAGTAACTCACCTGTTCAAACATAATAAGGACTTGTTGAGTAATAAGGATATACAACAATAATCATTTATAATTTCTCAAATAGTGGTTATCAGATAGATTACCCAGGAAGCAAAACCCTCGTTTAGCCACAAGTGAGTCCACCATTCCATGGTTACAAGATTGCCAAACCATTGGTGAGCCAATTCATGTGCAACAGTGATTGCTACCTACAGAAAATATATAAATAAAAAAAGAAGATTTACTTGGCTATAATTACAAAACATTCAAGTCTCATGCTGACTCACTATTAGTCAAAGGAAAAAAAAGGAACTTCAATATACAACCACAGCTTTCTCGCAAACACACACACACACACACACACACACACACACACACACACACATCCTAACCTGTTGTTTGTTGGATGCTGATGATAATTGCTCGTCATAAAGCAAAGCTGAGTCTCTGTAAGTGACCAATCCATAGTTCTCCATAGCTCCAGCAGAGAAATCAGGGATAGCAATCATATCCAGCTTAGGTAGTGGGTATGGAGTGGCAAAATAACTGGTTAAAAAAACATTAGTGATTCTGATTCAGCTAGCAGCATTAATTGGCATGCCAAATTGTTCAGGAGTGATTCTTTCTCTTGTTTGATGCTGACAAACTTTTTATAGATGTCATAATGAATAATAGGCTTAGGTTGGAAGCTTACTCTTTGTATAGATCCAGTGACTTCACCCCAACATCTAGTGCGAACTTTCCTTGACTAGTCTTTCCAACTTGAGTATACACACGAACTTTGGTGCCTAAATCATATTGACAGACCATTGGAAATGTAAAAGTAAGAGAAGAATGGCAATAGCATAGTCCTTGACTGAAAGATACAGGGGTCAAGAAAACTGATCTTCTACCTTCTAACGTTGAGCTCTCTATGTAATCAAATAAACCAACAACTATAGCAACCAGATATGTTGACATAAGTGGAGACTCCTCGTAGCAGACAGTCTTGAGAGGTCCATGAACTGTCTCCTTAACTACTGGCATGTTGGACAATGCTACCAGCTCAGTTGGAACTTCTAATGTTAACTTGAACTTGGCCTGAAATAGAGAAACAGTACAAGAGAAGTTACTTTAGGTGATGGATCTTAAGACTTACAAAACTAGTATAAACAAAAAGGGTTGCGCAACATACAAGGACCTTTACGCCTGTGTAAAAAATACACCTATATTTGATTGTCTAATGTTCAATCATAGTTTGAAGTATATCAAACAACTGTTTCTAAATAGCAATATGGAACGTTAAACACCTTAAATGCAGGCTCATCCCAGCATGGAAAGCACCGCCGTGCGTCAGCAGCTTCAAACTGTGTGACTGCCATGTTTCTTGACTCCCCATTGTAATCATACTTGCTGCAATCAAATACCAGAACAAGAGCATGAGAAACAGAGATTGTATAAAGCATAAGTAAGATCAGGCACATTCCACAGGCGCCGATTATGTCTGAATACTCCCATGTAACACAATTTTGTTTAAAAAAATCTAACATGAATCTGTACATAACGGTGCTGCATCATACGTTCCAACCATAAATCTTTGTTGCACAATGAGATGAGTAAAGCATGATTTAAGGATCATAACACAGAAAGTTAAGGTTACTACATTTTCAAACAAAAAAAAGGTAAATTAATACTAACATCCTTGGTCTGCTCTTCAAATCTACTAACCAGAAAAAAAAGGTAAATTATAGCGCTGCAGATAGTTGTTTGTTTGGTTATTTGCTTTCAAGTTACTGCAGAGACACAACAAGATGGTTGTTTTCTGGTTGATGAATACGATCCTGAGGATAGAAAAGATTGCGTGGTGAATCCTGATGGGATATGGGAGGAACAAGATCACGACCCAAAGATCCTACGATCCAGGTTACTATCCTAGAGATGATTGTAGCAGAGAAGATCACTCGTGGCTAAGCATTTCAACAAGTTTCCTACCCAAATACCTATGCAATTGACAAATCATGATCCAGTGCTATTCCAAGCACACATATGCCCGAGAGACTAGTGAAAGAAGGTTGCGTGTGAGATGGGATCTTGCTCCTATCTGAATGATGAAGGACGATACCTCCTGTAGAATCCCCTCATCTGGTCGTTGAGGGTCCCGGTGAAGTCCATGGTGACCACGCCCTCGCCGATGGGCAGCTCCTGGCCGAAGCCGATGACCAGGATCTCATCTTCCTCGAACTGCACCACCTCCGTCGGCGCCACATCCTGCAAGTCCCAGTTCACCCCCAAGATGAGAACATGACGGAAAAGTAAGAGATGGGCATGACGGCATCGACTGACTCTAGGTGGAGGGTGCGGCGCGTGCCTGGAAGCGGATGGAGGATCCGTCGACGGAAAGCTCGGCGGCGTTCAGCACGAGGAAACGTGTGGGCGCGGACACCGCGACGGCGACGGCCGCGGAGCCGGAGAAGGTGCAGGCGGCGAGGTCGGGGCGGAGGAGGAGGTCGTAGCGGAGGGGCTCGGCGAAGCGGGGGAGGCGGGACTGCCCCCTGAACTGCTCCGGCGACTCCGCCATTGCCGGGCGCCGGCGGTCTGGGGTTTTGGCGGAGGCCGACGGTGGATGCGTAAGAAGGAAGAAAGCAGAGCTGCGAGACCGAAGTGCGTGACGAACAAGGGAATAAACTACAGGGCTACCAGATCTTTGTCTACTACTACCTCTTCCCTTTCAGTGAATAGTTGAAGACAAACATTGACGGTTAAAATTAAGCAATAAAATTTTGATACATAGTAGATATACCAATAGTTATTTATGTATTAAAATAATTCTTAGTCAAAGAAAAATAAAAAAAAGACTAGAACACTTTGTTCATTGCAATGGATAGAATATACATCATCAAGTGTGCTTGCTACTCTTTGGCTAACGAGGGAATACCAAAGTGAATTTTTTTACCCGAACTACACCGGGCTTAGGGCAGCCTAAACACTATAACCACAAATAAGAATCATATATGTTACAAAGTTTTAGAGGATCAGCGAATCATATATGTTACACCAGGAATTAAGAATGGACACAGAAATTGTAGTAGGGCAGGATGGAGATATCTGGACGAGTGGACGAATGACAGCAAGATAGATAAGACTCCCAACCAAGTGACGATAACGCGTCGAATCAGACAGTGGAGCACCATCAGTGGCACGAAGATGAACATTGAGCTCCATAGGAGTCTCGATGGTGCGCTCACCTCCAAGAGCAGCACGAGTAAGGAGATCCTGGATATACTTCTCCTGGGAGATGTAGAAGCTGTCAAAGGTAGAAGAAACCTCAATCCCAAGAAAGTAGCGAAGAGGACCAAGATCAGTCATGAGAAACTGCTCCTGGAGACGGGTCTTGACAAAGGCAATGTACTCAGAGTCGTCACCAGTGATGATCATGTCATCGACATAGAGAAGAAGAAGAGTCCGACCACGAGAAGATGTGTAGACAAAGAGCGCATGATCATGTGCGCTAGGGAGATAAAGCCAGCGGAAGTCGCCACATAGGTGAACCTCTCAAACAAGGCGCGAGGGGCTTGCTTAAGGCCATATAGGGAGCGCCCGAGAAGACAGATCAATGCCATCGGGAATAGAGTACCCAAGAGGTGGCTGCATGTAAACCTCCTCGCGTAACTTGCGGTTAATTAAGAAAAGCATTCTGCACATCAAGCTGAGAGACAGACAAGTGGCAAACGGAAGCAACAACAAGGAGAGTGCGGACATTGCTCATGTGAGCCACCGGAGCAAAGGTCTCATCATAGTCGTGGCTCTGCTCCTGCTGAAAGCCGCGAGCCACAAGACGAGCCTTCTGGCGCTCAAGAGAACCATCGGAGGAGTCTGGATCTTGTAGACCCACTTGCAGGTGATGGGACGAATAGATGGAGGGGAAGTAACAACATCCCAAGTGCCAGTGCGCTCCAATGCGACAATCTCCTCGACCATCGCTAGATGTCATTTGGGATGAGCAACATCTCAATAAGAGGTTAGCTCAAGGACAACAGAAAGACCATAGCGAGTGGGAGAATAACGATCCGGGGGAGAACGAGGCTGAACACGAAGGTTATGAGTCGGCTTAGGCGGAGAATGCAACTTTATACCATGCATGTCAAGCTTCATGCACTAGCCAACACAACCAAAAGTCTGAACTTATGGAAAGGGATATGAAATCCACTTATGCTGTGTTTGGATGTATAGAAACTGGGCATGGAATTGGAATTGGGCTCGATTCCACAAATTCCGCCGTTTGGGCTGCGCTCTGAATTGATCTATGGAAAGCCAACGAAATTCCAAGCCCACCCTCCTCCCGTGTAAATCGATTGGAAAAAATTCCGAGGGCGAGAGCTCGGAAAGGCACGGAAACAGACCCGCGTCCCTCCCGTCTTCCTCCCTGCCTCCCTCCCCCACGCTCCCCTACCATGCTCGCCGGCAGACGGCCGCCGCGCTCACCGGAAGGTCGCCGGCGTCGACGCTCCGGCCCGCGCGCACGCCGGCAGGCAGCCCTCCCCGTCTCCCTCCACCAAGCTCCCCCGCCGCGCTCGCCGGCAGATGGTCGCTGCGCTCCGGCCCGCGCGCTCGCCGGCAGATGGTCCGCTGCGCTCCGGCCCGCGCGCTCGCTGCGGTCGCCGTGCTCGACGACGCTCCCCCGCCGCGCGCTCGCTGCGGGTGGCCGGCATCGACACTCCGCCCGCTGCGCTCGCCGGCTGGTCGCCTCCCTCCACCAAGCTCCCCGCCGTGCTCGCAGGCAGATGGCCGGCCCGCGCGCTCGCCGGCAGGCGGCCCTCCTAGCAGCTCCGGCCCGCGCCCTCGATGCTCCGGTCCGTGCCCTCGCCAGCAGGTGGCCATCCTGGCAGCTCCGTTCCAGATTCAACAAAATATCAGATTCCATAGTTTATACATCCAAACAAGATTTGGAATTAGTTATATCTTTTGATTTCAACAACAAATTTCAAAGACATCCAAACAACAGAATTGAATTAGAAGCCAATTCATTTCCATCTCAGATTTGGAATGTTACTCCAATTCAATTCCATGCTAACTTTCTGTGCATCCAAACACAGCATTATACATATCAACACCCCTCCACATGTGTGTCCGGGAGAAGAGAAGAGAAGGTCACCACGTGGATAGAAGAATTGCACATGTATGAATGATCATATACACGTCGGAGAAAGGGGTGGGCACAAATTGCGAAAGCCAAGACTCGAACTCGAGACCTAGGGCTCTGATACCATGTCAAGATTCATGCACTAGCCAACGCAACCAAAAGTCCAAACCGATAGAAAGGGCTAGGCAATCCACTTATACATATCGACACCCCTCCTCACGTGTGACCGGGAGAAAAGAAGATCACCACGTCGATAGAAGAATAGCACATGTATGAATGATCATATAGGTGGCAGAGAAAGGGGTGGGCACAAATTGTGAAAGCCAAGACTCGAACTCGAGACCCTGGGATCTGATACCGTGTTGTGAATAGGCAACTATCATTCACATGGGGCCAAAGGCCAAACATGTACATGTGTGTCAAATTACAGAAAACCCCTGGGAAAATGAACTATACATATCTAACGGATGAGGACATCCCTACCGAACTACTACCTCCATCATTGCAAGATGAAGATGATGTTGTTGTGAAGCTCAAGTCCAATGAAGTTAGGATTGGACCTATGACTAGAGCTCGTGCGAAGCTACTTAAGCAACATGTGAATTCGCTCTTAAATGATATTTTGATCAATGAGAACTTTATACTACCTAAGTCCTTTTATTTATGTATGATCAGGTATGAAGAAGGAGCAAGCATCGCACGAGGAGGAGAGAAGCAGCTGGACATGGTGTTGGACGAGAAGATACTCCATGGACGCGCGAGGGAGGAGAGGGAGGCATGCGTGGAGGAGGTAGAAGAAGAAGTCTAGGCCGGCGCCACGCTCGACGACACCGGACGCCACGCCGGCCAACCCGGCGCCACACCCGGCACCACCGGCCCCCACACCGGATGACCCGGCGTCTGTCGGCTCCCGCACCGGTGCACACTGGGCACCGTTCCAGGGAGTATGGCGCCCCCGCCCGGTGCCAGCCCGGCGCCAGGCCCGGTTCCTGCCGGACCACCCTGCCCCTGGCCCGGTCCACCGGCTCCCACGCCGGCCGTGTCCGAGTCCGTCTCGACCAGATCCCGATCTGGGTCGGTTTGTAATCGTATTTTCGACTTCTGGTCATCCTGAACCCCTATATAAGTGCCCAGGATGCCCCCAAAACAACCTTAGACCATGTTTAAGATAAACCCTAGTTCATAGTTGATTGCTTTTCAACTCTATTGAATCTATACACCAATTCGCATCGATCTGGTGTTTTGCTACTGAAAGTTTTGTGTGATCTGATGTTCCATTGGGAATTAGACGGTTGCAATTTACCGCTTCGTGGTTGGTGGCTACGTGTGCAAGTGTGTGTAGTTGCGGATATCTTGCAGGGTTGAGAGTTGTTGCATTGTGTTGATCGCCAAAACCCACCGGCGGGCAGCGGCCTGTCAACACCGTAGAGCCGGGAAGAGCCTAGAGCTGCGGCTGGCTGAGACCCCTCCGAGCGACGGCCCGCAATGCTCTTCTGGTCACACGCGGCGATGCGAAGTGCAAGGGCGTGCCACCTGACCTATACCTGGTCAGGAAGGTGATGGGGATGCCTCGCTTAGTTCCTGCATGGCATACACGTAAACATTAAATACGAGCCTCGATCGGCTCTCAGGTTATCCTGTGAATCGGCTCAAAGAGCCGATCCACCCATGATCCGTGCGGGGTGCACGAATACTTGGTGATCCTGCTTGATCAAGATATAGCTAATTAGATCTACGACGATTTAGGGTTTTCACCGCATAATCGGATCATCCTACTCCAGGTTGGGCCTCGCGGCCACGCACGGTGCTCATAAGCCGATCCTAAACAAGGCCAAAGAACCAACAATGATGTTGATCCGCGGAACATCCTGTTTAGGACTTGCGAACGCCACCCTACGTGCCACTGGATCCTCCCCCCCTTCATAAGGCCTAACTATTGCAGATATTAAACTAATCCTTGCAGAGCAAGGGGCAATCGTAACGGATCAGATCTACTAGACGATGAACAAGCAGGGTGCCGCCCCCACATCTGAGGTAGACGTGAGGACGGCTAGACATGCAAGGGTTGCACTACGTAAACATGTTTATACGAAGAACAATGCTAACCCTAACACATCTATGATAACTACGTTGCGCGCCATCAAAGACGCTTCAGTACGCGCAACGCATGAACAACGTGGAGCTTGTGCTGCCTAGATCGCAAGATGCGATCTAGGCAGCATGTCGCTTACCTGATTGAAACCCTCGAGACGAAGGAGTTTGGCGATGCGCCGAGATTGGTTTGTTTTGGGGTGAACGTTGTGTTGTTGTTTATTCCATAAACCCTAGATACATATTTATAGTCCAGCGGACTTTCTAACGTAGGGAATATCCTACCGTGTGCGATACAAACTCTAAATCTTGATCTAAGACATAATCTACTAAAATTAAAGATACACGGGCAATCTAGCCCAATTTCTCCATGCAAGGCCGCTTCAAAGATCTTCCACGTGTAATCTTCCAAGCCCATCTCTCTTACGGCCCACCTCTGGATTTGTCCAAAATCTGGTGATAACACATGCCCCCCTGGTTTTGGAAATAATTTTTCCAAAATCATTATGCTTTCCTTCGTCGGGTCATGTCGTGGCAGAGCAGAGCTGTTGCAGTATCCGTTATCATTATGCCCCGTCTTCTCAGCTTCTCTGCAAAATTCGATAGCTCTGGCGTCATCTCCTTGGAAACTGTAATGACAGTAAATTTCCACCAGGCTCCTCATTATTTAACTGTGCCGATCGATTAGCTTTCTTCATCCCCTTCTTCTGTTCCAGCCATCGGCACCCAAAAAACCCTCTTCTCCCTCAGCCATGTCTTCCTCTTCCTCCTCCTTCTCAAACCTCTTCCCCCCATTCTCGTCGAAGAAGAACGAGGACAAACCTTCTCCCGAAGCGAACCCCCTCCCCTCCGATGATGAGAAGAAAGAAGGAGAAGCAGCGAAGACCAAGACCTTCCCCTCCGCCAAGCTCCCGCTGAAGAAGCGCTCCCGCATGTGGGCGGACAGCGAGGATGAAGATGACGACGAAAAAGAAGAAGAGGAGGAGGAAGATGAATCTTCCTCTTCCGCCGGGTACCCGCCAACCAAGCGCTTCCGCTCCTGGGCGGACAGCGAGGACGATGATGATGACGAGGAGGAAGAGGCTCCGGCCACGGGCTGGGGTAGCAGCGACGAGGAGCTCCCCGGGAGCAGCGCCGACGACATCGACGGCGGTGACGACGAGGACAGCGACGACTAGTAGAATAGGACTAGCAGTAGCAGTGCGCTAGGCACTAGATCCCTCTTTTGAGAGCCATCGGCTCTTTCTTGTAAAGCCGCTCCTCTGAATTAATGAAATTGTCCTTTTGATTCATCCTTCAATTGCCCCAATTTCATTCCTCCCGCCTGTCATATCAAGACCGATAGCAATGTATCGATTTTTCTTCTTTTGGACGCCCATGAAGCTGGATTCCCATGTCGATTAGCTCGCAGGCCAAGAGCTTCTCAATGTCCGGCTGCGATTTGGTATCTGACCATATTTTCGCAATCCCTTAGCCGATGACTATTCATCGGCTATTTTGAGAATCCAAACCCTTTGCAGTGACGGGACAGTCCAAAATCTGCAAAGGCCGACGGTCTCCCTTCCTGGTTCCTCTCCATAGCTTTAGCAAGCTTCCTTCGCGACCAGAACTACTTCCAGAGAGGATCACAATGCAGGATCAACCGATGCAACCTCAATTGGTTTCTGAAGAACCAAACCTCCATGTAGTCCGTTGCCCCCCGAGTCTTCATCAAGGCGAGGACAGCCATGAGCCAACCACATGTGTCACCATCAGCCTCCGAATTGTGATGCGGGAATCGGCCCGATTCCATAAAAATCGGCTCTCTAACGAACTTCTAGGGCGAGCTGCCCCCCGAGCCCGCAAGGATGCACAGGCCGCTGACCAACTGACTAAAGTCGATGACTGAGCATCGGCTTCGCTTCTTGCGAAATTTTTTTTTATTTGGCCGATTTTTCCCAATCGGCCCCCAATGCTTCCCTGCACACATGTCTGCACATGTTTATCTGCACATGTTCATATGGCTCTCTGCCCCCCGAGCCGAGTCTGCCAAATGACTGCAGATATCGGCTTTTGTGGTTAGTCAGGGCACTGAACTTGCACGTCGGCTTCGTGAAGATTCATGCTGACTTGCATCTGCCGACATAGCCGCTGCCCAGTAGATCGTTACTGACCACAAACAGAATATGTGCAGAAGATAATTTTGGCCGATTGCTGGAATCGGCCTCCACATTGCTTGTTCGATGAAGGTCTTGTAATGTCCCTCCATAAACTTTTTGGGGCCGATCACAAGGATCAGCCTCGCCAGGTTTGCTCATTGGTTTAATCTTGCTACTCGGTCAGGCTGGATAAAACCAACCCAACCTCTGATTTGATGCGCCTGCTATTGTCCACTTTGAGTGCATCGTATAATCGTGGAGCACTAAGCTCTGTCGGCAAGACAAGCACCATGTTTGTGCCAGCCGATGTTTCATCATCGGCTTTCTTTTGCTTGGGACGCCACTCCATTTTCCGTGGACGTCCGTCTTCACCCAGGGCTCGCTGAACCTTTGCAGCCAGATCAGGCCGTGCCTTTCTTAGCGTATGCAGGTATAACCTTTCGGCTTCCTCCAGGCCGCGCAACCGCTGAACCCTGCGTTTCTGTGAACGGCTGAGTCCGTCAGGGCACCACCTTGGACGGTGGTACCTATCTTCTTCTTCTTCTAGCCCTTCGTCTTCGGAATCTTCCAGATCTGCCCAACGAAGTGACTCAGCACGTTTGCTTGGTGGCGGGAGAGGCCCTAAGCGCTCAAACACAGACACGTTGGCTGCCTCCTTCTTCTTCTTGTTGCATTCTGGGCAATTGCCGATTGTGGGCAATCGGCTCATTCCTGAATCCCAGCAATGTCTGAAGAAAGGGCAGTCCCAGTGTCTGGCATTGTCATCTTGCTCCCTTGATTTTTCCGTGGCACAGCGCTCGTGCTCCTCCTCATCGCGATCCTGCCGACGATGTCTTCTGGCTTCTCTAGCCAGACGATCTCCTTCATCGTAATTGGACCGTCGGCGTTGGTCATACTGACTCACATATTTGTTGAGGAGGTGATCAGAGAGAGGTCGTTGATATCTTATGTTCTTCACTTCCCCCTCTGTGACGTAGCGCTTGCCGTCATGATGGAGCCGATCGCGTGGAGCGGCCTCCTCTGTGTCCTTGCTATGAGAGCAGCTGCCCTCATCTCCATCTTTGCCAGAGTGGTTCCCAGGTCCTACCATGTTGATGCTGAACGTGGGACCTGGCTGGCAATCCTCAGGGTAGATGACTTCTACCATGTTAACGGCGGGGAAGGGCTGGGTGTCCACCTTCATGGCGTACTGGTTGAAAATTAAACGCCCCTTCTCTATCGCCGCTTGGATGTGCTGACGCCACACCCTGCAGTCGTTGGTGGCATGGGAAAGCGAGTTGTGGAATTTGCAGTACGGCTTTCCGTTTAGCTCTTGTGCCGTAGGGAACTTGAGACCTTCAGGAATCGTCAACTGTTTCTCCTTGAGCAGGAGGTCGAAGATTTGTTCAGTCTTGGTCACGTCAAAATCAAATCCCCTAGGCGGCCCTGGTGGCTTGACCCATTTGCAGGACACGGGGGTTCCTCCCCGAGTCCACTCAGCCACGGCTATTTCTTGGTCTCCCGCAGGCACTTCACCTTCCTCTGTATCGACCATGACTACTGCACGTTTGAACTTGTCTTGATACGAGTCCGGTGGCGCTGTTCATATGCTGATAGTTTCTGAACCATGTGCGCCAGCGAGGGATAATCTGCTTGGGAGGCCATGTCCTTGAGTTGTGTTGCAAGGCCAGCTACTGCCAATTCGACTGCTTCCTTTTCAGTTATACGAACCGAATAACATCGGTTCCTCAGGTTCCTGAAGCGCTGGATGTACTCTGTCACCGTTTCTCCGCGCTTCTGACGTAGTTGTGCTAGATCGGCAATGCTAGACTCGGAAGCTTCTGAATGATATTGCATATGGAACTGTTCTTCCAATTGCTTCCAAGACTGGATGGAGTTGGCTGGCAAAGAGGTATACCATCCAAAAGCCGATCCTGTGAGGGACTGTGAAAAGAGCCTCACACGTAGCTGATCCGACACTGAAGCCGGTCCTAGTTGCGCCAAATATCGGCCGATGTGCTCGATGGAGCTGGAGCCATCTGATCCACTGAATTTGGAGAAGTCAGGGAACCGATATTTAGGTGGCAGCGGGATCATCTCGTACTCGTCAGGGTACGGCTTGGAATAGCCGATTGCCCTCCTTTTCGGCATAATGCCGAACTGGTCTCTCAGTATGGTACTGATCTGATCCGCCGTGCTGGCTGCAGGAGATGCGCTCTGAAGATTCGCCGGAGTGGCGTACTTAGCCAGCCATGTTTGCTTTTCCAGCTCTGAGCCAACTGCAGGAGCTGGGCTCGGGAGTTTCGTCGGGGTGGCGTACTTAGTTAGCCACGTACGCTTCTCAAGCTCTGTCGCTGACGTTTCTCCTGTTTTCGCCGGAGTCCCTGATGTTGTGGCCTGGTTTGAGAGTGCCCAGTTGCCACAATCTGGCACATAAGTGCACGAGTATCCTTGAGGGATCTCCTTAGGCGCCTCCGTCAAGAACTGGTAGTCGCTAGGATCGCCACCAATCTTGTAGACGACGAATGCCGGTGTAGCCGGCGCCTCGGGTGGTGCTGCCAACGCATATGGCAGCGGTGGACGGGACTGGAGTGGCAACTCTCCTTGATGCGTCCCGAGAGCTGGTCCTGACGGCGAGTACTGGTGGCTCATGATCTCCTGGATCACGCGCAGAGCGAGACGCTCCAACACGTTGACCAAGTTTTCAGAGTGGCGGTGTAGCGAGTGAGCCACCAAGTAGTTGATCTCCTGCCGAAGGGCCCTGGTGCGTTCCTCCGACGGGGTGGAGAGATCTATCCCATCGAGTGCACCTTGTGGTGAGAAACCCTTCCATCTGATGCCATGGGTACGGGTTCTCTGAAAAGAGCCGATGAGGTCGGCTTCGAGGGTGGCCTTGATCTCGTCATATTGCTTCTTGAAGTCATCAGGCAGCTCCTCGTAGGTGACTGGCGTGCCGTCCGCCGCCATCTCAGATGTAGATGGCGATGTGGTTGATGTAGACGATTGTCCCACCGGGCGTGCCAGAATGTGTTGATCGCCAAAACCCACCGGCGGGCAGCGGCCTGTCAACACCGTAGAGCCGGGAAGAGCCTAGAGCTGCGGCTGGCTGAGACCCCTCCGGGCGACGGCCCGCAATGCTCTTCTGGTCACACGCGGCGATGCGAAGTGCAAGGCGTGCCACCTGACCTATACCTGGTCGGGAAGGTGATGGGGATGCCTCGCTTAGTTCTGCATGGCATACACGTAAACATTAAATACGAGCCTCGATCGGCTCTCAGGTTATCCTGTGAATCGGCTCAAAGAGCCGATCCACCCATGATCCGTGCGGGGTGCACGAATACTTGGTGATCCTGCTTGATCAAGATATAGCTAATTAGATCTACGACGATTTAGGGTTTTCACCGCATAATCGGATCATCCTACTCCAGGTTGGGCCTCGCGGCCACGCACGGTGCTCATAAGCCGATCCTAAACAAGGCCAAAGAACCAACAATGATGTTGATCCGCGGAACATCCTGTTTAGGACTTGCGAACGCCACCCTACGTGCCACTGGATCCTCCCCCCCTTCATAAGGCCTAACTATTGCAGATATTAAACTAATCCTTGCAGAGCAAGGGGCAATCGTAACGGATCAGATCTACTAGACGATGAACAAGCAGGGTGCCGCCCCCACATCTGAGGTAGACGTGAGGACGGCTAGACATGCAAGGGTTGCACTACGTAAACATGTTTATACGAAGAACAATGCTAACCCTAACACATCTATGATAACTACGTTGCGCGCCATCAAAGACGCTTCAGTACGCGCAACGCATGAACAACGTGGAGCTTGTGCTGCCTAGATCGCAAGATGCGATCTAGGCAGCATGTCGCTTACCTGATTGAAACCCTCGAGACGAAGGAGTTTGGCGATGCGCCGAGATTGGTTTGTTTTGGGGTGAACGTTGTGTTGTTGTTTATTCCATAAACCCTAGATACATATTTATAGTCCAGCGGACTTTCTAACGTAGGGAATATCCTACCGTGTGCGATACAAACTCTAAATCTTGATCTAAGACATAATCTACTAAAATTAAAGATACACGGGCAATCTAGCCCAATTTCTCCATGCAAGGCCGCTTCAAAGATCTTCCACGTGTAATCTTCCAAGCCCATCTCTCTTACGGCCCACCTCTGGATTTGTCCAAAATCTGGTGATAACACATTGGTGACAGGAATCAATCAAGATACTTCGTCGGTGTCATACAAGGTATCTCCACCTCCTCATCGTGTTATCTCCGTTGTGTTCATCGAGTGTTCATCACCACCACCGTGCTTACTGAGAAGATCGGGCAACCCCTTATCATCTTGATATCAGATTTCAGTGTTTCCTTGGTAAGCCATCTACAATCCACCCCATAGTTGAGTTGTGAGTGTTTTCCTATCCAGAAAAAGCCAAAAAATATTAGGGTTAGGGTTTGCCATAGCCTTAGATTGCATCAATTTCGAGTTTTAGTTGCTTTTCGTAGTTGTTTTTGCGTATTTTTTTTCTTCCATCTAGTAGATTGTCTAGGGTTTGTGTTTTCGCTATCATCTAGTTTACAGTTTTTGTTGCTCCGAGTCCACATACTATACAGTTTGCTTGTTCCCAACCATAGACACAGCCTTTCGAGATACGTGACTGGGAACTTTCCCAAAAGAGACTAGTTTTACCGCTCGATAGGCTACTCATTATGGTTTTGGTGCTTTGCAATTTCCTGTTTGGCCGTGTTACAAGGAGTAGAGTCATAAAATCAAAAAAAAAATTGAAAAGAAGCAAAAAGAGCTACAAGTGTTGCGTGTGATAAAAAGAAAATCAAAAAAGGTGAAATGCTAGTAAGATCAAGTAAAGGCCTTGTTTACTTTTGTGCCAACGTAGTTGAACAATCTTGTGCATGTTTCGTTGAGCTTTGCTAGTGACTCTCGAGTGCATTGCAACCTGTTCATCCATATAGTTGCATTGCCACATTTATCGCCTTGTGTGAGTATCTTTGGTTTTTATACGGTCAACACTAGAGCTTGTTATTGGTGCAAATAGGTAGTCTACCTACAGCCCCACATATATCCTGCTTTGTCATGTGATTGTTCTTATATCCTTGATATTCGCTTCGCTGCATCCGTGCACTAGTTTGTCAATCCAAGTGGTAAGCAATACTAATTCACTTTGGAGCGGTAAGATTTACCTTTCTTATCAGTTTTGAGTGAGTTGTGAGAGTACCACTACCGATATTTGTTTTAGTGCACTAACCTACTAACCATGTCTTCTAGTGATGCTAAACTTGTTGACCAGAAAAAGAAGGATGGCGATGATCTTATTTCTTGGAGGGAGTATGAAGCTCTTCATAATGAGATGCGACGTGAATTCCGCACCCAGGACGAAGGACTTAATGATGACATTCAGAAGGTCACCAATAAGCTTGACACTACTAATGAGACCATCAATACAATCCAAGTACAAATGACGGATATTCAGCGCAATATTCAAGCGTTGACTCTTGCCATTGATAATCTGACTCAACAATGACAACAGTCACATCATGAAGATGAGGAGAGTAATCTTGGTAACTTTGATGAAGAACCCGCTGCTGAAGAGCGTGGTGTTGGTCGTGGTGTTGGACGTGGTATCTGTGGTCGTGGCTTTGCCGAACTCGGAGTCCGTCGTGTTCCTGCACAACCACAAGACGATGGTTCGGGTAAGCTAAAATTTGCAATCCCCAAATTTGAAGGAGGTCCTGATGTTGACGAATACCTCACATGGGAGCTGAAAATTGAGAAGTTGTGGCACCTACATGACTGTACTGAAGATAGGAAGATTAAGCTTGCTTCTTCGAAATTTGATGGCTATGCATTACGTTGGTGGGATGGAGTTACACGTGCTCGTCAAGAAGATGGAGAAGTGCCTGTTCTTATATGACGCGAGATGAAGGCAATTATGCAGGCTCACTTTGTTCCCACTAATTATTTGCGATCTATATATGATAAAGTTGACCCTATTGAGACAAGGTGTTCTGACGGTTGATGCTTATTTCATGGAGATGGAGATGCTTATGCAGCGTGGCCATGTCTGTGAGTCACTTGAGATGACAATGCAGCGTTTTCTACATGGTTTGAAATATAATATCAAAGGCATTGTTCATCATCACCGTTACACCAATATGAATGACCTACTACATCATGCAAGAGAAACTGAATCACAGCTGGCTGAAGAGGCACAAATCAAAGGTCGTGCTACAGGAGCTGGGCGTTTTTCATCTAGGGCGTCAACCTCTATGGCGTCGGCACCATCATCACGTCCCGCACCTTTTCATACTTCGTCTAGCAAGCCGGTCTCCAATGTGTCCAACACAAAGAAACCCAAACCTGCTGCAAGTGGAAGTGGTTCTAACATGTCTACGGCGCGCAACCGTGATATGGTTTGTCATACATGTGGTGGCAAGGGTCACTTCAAGAGAGATTGTCCTAACCGCAAAGTGATGATTATTAATGAGGATAGTGAGTATGAGATTGGAGATGATGCTAATCCGGATGCTCCAGAAGATGGTGAATATGACAGTGATGGTGTAGATGCTTATCCATCTAAAGCTCGCACCGTTGTTGTGTCACAACATGCTCTTAATGTGCAGCCAACTGCATCTACTCAGCGCTGCAATTTGTTTCAAACAAAGGCACTAGTTGGTCTTGATAAAGCTTGCAAGGTCATTATTGATGGCGGAAGTTGTCGCGATCTTGTAAGCAAGGAGTTATGTGCCTGATACGTCTCAAACGTATCTGTAATTTCTTATGTTCCATGCTAGTTTTATGACAATACTCACATGTTTTATATACACTTTATAATGATTTTATGCATTTTCCGGAACTAACCTATTAACAAGATGCCGAAGTGCCAGTTCCTGTTTTCTGTTGTTTTTGGTTTCAGAAATTCTACACAGGAAATATTCTCGGAATTGGACCCCACGAAGACGGAAGTCGATATTTTGCCGAGACGGACCCGGAGAGCCAGAGAAGGGCCGGAGGGGGGCCAAGGGGGCCCCACACCATAGGGGGCGCGGGTCCCACCCTAGCCGCGCCGCCATGTGGTGAGGGCGCCATGGGACCCCTCCGAGGCCGCCCTTCCGCCTATATATTCTTCCAGAACCGAAAACCCTACAGGAATTGACGAAACTCCAGAAAGACTCCAGGGGCGCCGCCGCCATCGCGAAACTCTAATTCGGGGGACAGAAGTCTCTGTTCCGGCACGCCGCAACGACGGGGAATTGCCCCCGAAGTCATCTCCATCGACACCACTGCCATCTTCATCGCCGTTGCTGTCTCCCGTGATGAGGAGGGAGTAGTTCTCCCCCGAGGCTGAGGGCTCTACCGGTAGCTATGTGGTTCATCTCTCTCCCATGGTGTGATCTTTATGTGATCATGAGCTTTGTATCACTATTAATCTATGTGCTACTCTAGTGATGTTATTAAAGTAGTCTATTCCTCCTCTATGATGTAATGTTGACAGTGTGTGCATCATGTAGTACTTGGCGTAGGTTATGATTGTAATCTCTTGCAGATTATGAAGTTAACTATTACTATGATAGTATTGATGCGATCTATTCCCCCTTTCATAGCTATTGTTGACAGTGTGTATGCTATGTTAGTACTCGGTCTAAATTGCAATGGTCTATTATGCACTCTAGAGATTACTTTAATATGAACTCCGGATGTTGTGGAGCTTGTTTACTCCGGATTGAGGTGTGCTTTTGTAGCCCTACACAATGAATGGTGTTTGTTATCCAACAAGAGAGTGTAGAAAGTAGCATTTATTTATTCAATTATGTGATCAATGTTGAGAGAGTCCACTAGTGAAAGTATGATCCCTAGGCCTTATTTCTAAGCATTGAAACACCGATTCCAACAAGTTCTGTTACATGTTTGCTTGCTGCCATCTTTATTTCAGATTGCAATTACTACTTACAATCATCCATATTACTTGTATTTCACTATCTCTTCGCCGAACTAGTGCACCTATACATCTGACAAGTGTATTAGGTGTGTTGGGGACACAAGAGACTTCTTGTATCATAATTGCAGGGTTGCTTGAGAGGGATATCTTTGACCTCTACCTCCCTGAGTTCGATAAACCTTGGGTGATTCACTTAAGGGAAACTTGCTGCTGTTCTACAAACCTCTGCTCTTGGAGGCCCAACACTGTCTACAGGAATAGAAGCGTGCGTAGACATCAAGCTATTTTCTGGCGCCGTTGCCGGGGAGGTAAGGTAAAAGGTATTCACATCCTCCGACTACTAAGCTATTTCCTAGCACTGTTGCTGGTGTGTGAGTGCTCGAAGCTATTTTCTTTAGATCCTGCAATTGCATATTTTTGTTTCTTGTTTTTATTTTCACTAGTTAGGCTTAATGGAAAACAACAAAAAAATTAGAGATCTTTATGAAATTTATATTGAATTAGGACATGATGTGTTTGAAGAGAGAATCAAAAAACCCATGGAACTTTGTTTGCAAAATAGTTGTAGCAATGTTATTAGCATGAACTCTTTGAACACTATTATTGCTAATGCTATGGAAAAATCTAAGCTTGGGGAAGCTGGTTTTGATGCGCATGATATTTTTAGTCCCCCAAGCATGGAGGAGAAAATTTTCTTTGATGATACTTTGCCTCCCATTTATGATGATTATAATGATAGTGGTATTTTGGTGCCACCTACTATGGAGGATAAAGTTTATTATGATTATACTATGCCTCCTATATTTGATGATTATGGTGATGAGAATAATAATGATAGCTACTTTGTTGAATTTGCTCCCACTACAATTAATAAGAATGACTATGCTTATGTTGGGAGTAGTAATTATTTTATGCATGAGACTCATGATAAGAATGCTTTATGTGATAGTTATATTGTTGAGTTTGTTCATGATGCTACTAGAAATTATTATGAGAGAGGAAAATATGGTTGTAGAAATTTTCATGTTACTAAAACACCTCTCTACATGCTGAAAATTTTGAAGTTACTTGTGTTTTATCTTCCTATGCTTGTCACTTTGTTCTACATGAATTTATTTGTGTACAAGATTCCTATGCATAGGAAGTGGGTTAGACTTAAAAGTGTTTCTTATTTGCTTTTGATGCTCTCTTTTGCTTCAACTCTTATTTCTTGCGAGTGCATCATTAAAATTACTGAGCCCATCTTAATGGCAATAAAGAAAGCACTTCTTGGGAGATAACCCATGTTTTTATTTTGCTACTGTTTTGTTGTGTCTTGGAAGTTGTTACTACTGTATCAACCTCTCCTTATCTTTATTTTATTGTATTGTTGTGCAAAGTAAAGTCTTTGATAGTAAGGTTGATACTATATTTGGATTATTGCGCAGAAACAGATTTCTTGCTATCACGAATTTGAGTAGCCCCCTCTGTAGGTAACTCAGAAAAATCTGCCAATTTTTGTGTGTGATACTCAGATATGTAAGCAACTTTCATTAAATTTGAGCTTTTTCATCTGAGCAAGTTAAGTGCCCCTAAAAAATTCGTCTTTACGGACTGTTCTGTTTTGACAGATTATGCCTTTTATTCGCATTCACTACAAGAAAAGTTGCCATGGCCGACGAAGTTGAAGTCGCGCCGTGGTTGCTGGTGTACCATGGCCGACGATTTTGGGTCTGTCCGTTGTGCATGTCAAAACGTTTTTTTTCTCGTTTTTGAGGCCACCTAGCCCGACGAAAACGGCCAAAACGTTGCGTATGGTGGCCCGGGACGTGGTGCATCTCGAATTCTCGGGTTCGCCGACCGAGTCAACGCAAATCCGCACCGCCGAGGGATGTAGGGCCCAGATGGCAGCCTCTCTGGCATTGTTTTTTTCTCGATCGCGCCATCTCGTTAAACGCTCTCCGATCGAGCCGTTTACGATGCAGGATCATGGGTCCCTTATGTCATCCTCTATGAACCAAAATTCTTTCTATTCTTGGATTTTTTTGACACCCTGATTTCTGGCTACTTCCTTTTTCTTTTGATCCCTTGCCGCCTTGGAAACGTTGAGACCGCTGCTGCTAATTGGGACCCGCATGTCATCCTCTATGAGCAATCAACTTTCTTTTCTTGGAGTTTTTTTTGGCACCTCAAATTTGGTCACTTGCCTTTTTCTTTCGATCCCCTGCCGCCTCTCAAACGGTGATACCGCTGCTGCTAAATGGGACCCGCATGTCATCCTCTATGTACTATAAAACTTTCTTTTCTTGGATTTTTTTTGGCACCTCATATTTGGTCACTTACCTTTTTCTTTCGATCCCAGCCTCTCAAACGGTGAGACCGCTGCTGCTAAATGGGACCCGCATGTCATCCTCTATGTACTATAAAACTTTCTTTTCTTGGATTTTTTTTGGAACCTCATATTTGGTCACTTGCCTTTTTCTTTCAATCCCGTGCAGCCTCTCAAACGGTGATACCGCTGCTGCTAAATGGGGCCCGCATGTCATCCTCTATGTACAATCAAGTTTCTTTTCTTGAATTATTTTTGGCTCCTGATATTTGGTCACTTGCATTTTTCTTTCGATCTCATGCCACGTTGAGGACCCTGCAGGCTCATGGGACCCGCATGTCATCCTCTATGTACTATAAAATTTCTTTTCTTGGATTCTTTTTGGCACCTCATATTTGGTCACTTGCCTTTTTTCTTTCGATCCCCTGCCGCTTCTCAAACGGTGATACCGTTGCTGCTAATTGGGACCCGCATGTCATCCTCTATGTACAATCAAGTTTCTTTTCTTGAATTATTTTTGGCTCCTCATATTTGGTCACTTGCCTTTTTCTTTCGATCACATGCCACGTTTGAAACGGTGAGGAACCTTGCTGGCTCATGGGACCCGCATGTCATCCTCTATGTGCTATAAAAGTTTATTTTCTTGGGTTTTTTTCACCCTCTGATTTTTGGCTATTTCCTTTTTCTTTCGATCTCATGCCACGTTTGAAACGTTGACGACGCTGCTGGCTCATGGGTCCCCGATGTCAGCCTCCCCGTACAGGAAACATGTGATATCTTGATTATTTTCAGACAATAAACAGTGTACTTCGCTCTGAGCTATTGCAAACGGATAGATTAAATATTTATTTTTCATAAACAAACTTATATGTTGAATCTCCATGTTTTTTTGTTTTTTGCGAAGCATAGGACTTTCCTGTTTTTTTTACAGTAGATAAATCTGACTTTCCTGCTTTGGAGTGGGCGAAATTATACAAGACAAAAGCCTAGCAGGATAGTTCGAAGGCCCAGATATCCAGATGCAGCCCAATTGAAATCTTTCTTTTCTTCGATTTTTTTGCACCCCCTAATTTCTGGTTACTTCATTTTTCTTTTGGTCCTGTGCCGCCTTGGAAAAGTTGAGACCGCTGCAAAATGGGACCCGCATGTCATCCTCTATGTACAATAAAGTTTCTTTTCTTGGATTATTTTGGCTCCTGATATTTGGTCACTTGCCTTTTTCTTTCGATCTCATGCCGAGTTTGAAACGTTGAGGAACCTGCTGGCTCACGGGTCCCGCATGTCATCCTCTATGAAAAATAAAAGTTTCCTTTGTTGGATTTATTTTTTACCCCTAATTTCTGGCTATTTGCCTTTTTCTTTTGATCCCCTGCCCCCTTTGAAACGATGACGACGCAGTTGGCAGGTCGGTCCCACATGTCATCCTCTATGAACAATAAAAGTTTCCTTTGATGGATTTATTTTTGACCCTACTTAATTTCTGGCTATTTCCTTTTTTTTCTTTTGATCCCCTGCCGCCTTGGAATAGTTGAGGATGCTGCTGCCTCATGGGTCCCGCATGTCATCCTCTCAGAAAGGTTAATGTTTCTTTTCTTGGATTTTGTTTACCAACTGATTTTTGGCTTATTTTTTATTTTGATCTCCTGCCGTCTTTAAAACGTTGACGACGCTGCTACCTCATGGGTCCCCGATGTCAGCCTCCCCGTACAAGAAACATGTGATATCTTGATTATTTTGCAGACAATAAACAGTGTACTTCGCTCTGAGCTATTGCAAATGGATAAATTAAATATTTATTTTTCATAACCAAACTTATATGTTGAATCTCCTTGTTTTTTGTTTTTTGCGAAGGATGGGACTTTCCTGTTTTTTTTAGATAAATCCGACTTTCCTGTTTCGGAGTGGGCTGAAATTGTACGAGACAAAAGGCCAAGCAGGATAGTTCGAATGCCCAGAATCCAGATGCAGCCCAATTGAAATCTTTCTTTTCTTGGATTTTTTTCACCCCCTAATTTCTGGTTACTTCATTTTTCTTTTGGTCCTGTGCCGCCTTGGAAAAGTTGAGACCGCTGCTGCAAAATGGGACCCGCATGTCATCCTCTACGTACAATAAAGTTTTTTTTCTTGGATTATTTTTGGCTCCTGATATTTGGTCACTTGCCTTTTTCTTTCGATCTCATGCCGAGTTTGAAACGTTGAGGAAGCTGCTCGCTCATGGGTCCCGCATGCCATCCTCTATGAACAATAAAGTTTCTTTTCTTGAATTATTTTTGGATCTGATATTTGGTCACTTGCCTTTTTCATTCGATCTCATGCCACCTTTGAAACGCTGAGGATCTGCAGGCTCATGGGACCCACATGTCATCCTCTATGTCCATCAACTTTCTTTTCTTGGATTTTTTTGACCCCCTAATTTCTGGCTACTTTCTTTTTCTTTTGATCTCAAGTCGCATTTGAAACGTTGGGACCGCTGCTGCAAAATGGGACCCGCATGTCATCCTGTATGTACAATAAAAGTTTCTTTTCTTGGATTATTTTCCACCCTATGATTTTTGGTCACTTGCCTTTTTCTTTCGATCTCATGCCGCCTTTGAAAACGTTGAGGAACCTGCTGGCTCATGGGACCCGCATGTCATCCTCTATGTACTATAGAAGTTTTTTTCTTGGATTTTTTTCTTTTGATCCCCTGCCGCCTTGGAAATGTTGAGTAAACTGTTGACTCATGGGACCCGCATGTCATCCTCTATGTACAATCAACTTTCTTTTTCTTTTGATCTCAAGCCGCATTTGAAACGTTGAGACCGCTGCTGCAAAATGGGACCCACATGTCATCCTCTATGTACAATAAAGTTTCTTTTCTTGGATTATTTTTGGCTCCTGATATTTGGTCACTTGCCTTTTTCTTTTGATCTCATGCCGAGTTTGAAACGTTGAGGAACCTGCTGGCTCATGGGTCCCGCATGTCATCCTCTATGAACAATAAAAGTTTCCTTTGTTGGATTTATTTTTTACCCCTAATTTCTGGTTATTTGCCTTTTTCTTTTGATCCCCTGCCCCCTTTGAAACGATGACGACGCAGTTGGCAGGTCGGTCCCACATGTCATCCTCTATGAACAATAAAAGTTTCCTTTGATGGATTTATTTTTTACCCTACTTAATTTCTGGCTATTTCCTTTTTTTCTTTTGATCCCCTGCCGCCTTGGAATAGTTGAGGATGCTGCTGCCTCATGGGTCCCGCATGTCATCCTCTCAGAAAGGTAAATGTTTCTTTTCTAGGATTTTGTTTACCAACTGATTTATGGCTTAATTTTTCTTTCGATCTATTGCCGCCTTTAAAACGTTGACGACGTTGCTGGCTCATGGGTCCCTGATGTCAGCCTCCCCGTACAAGAAATATGTGATATTTCGATTATTTTGCAGACAATAAACAGTGTATTTCACTCTGAGCTTTGCAAACGGATAAATTAAATCTTTATTTTTCATAACCAAACTAATATGTTGAATCTCCTTGTTTTTTGTTTTTTGCGAAGCATGGGACTTTCCTGTTTTGGAGTGGGCTGAAATTGTACGAGACAAAAGGCCAAGCAGGATAGTTCGAAGGCCCAGAATCCAGATGCAGCCCAATTGAAATCTTTCTTTTCTTGGATTTTTTTCACCCCCTAATTTCTGGTTACTTCATTTTTCTTTTGGTCCTGTGCCGCCTTGGAAAAGTTGAGACCGCTGCTGCAAAATGGGACCCGCATGTCATCCTCTATGTACAATAAAGTTTTTTTTCTTGGATTATTTTTGGCTCCTGATATTTGGTCACTTGCCTTTTTCTTTCGATCTCATGCCGAGTTTGAAACGTTGAGGAAGCTGCTCGCTCATGGGTCCCGCATGCCATCCTCTATGAACAATAAAGTTTCTTTTCTTGAATTATTTTTGGATCTGATATTTGGTCACTTGCCTTTTTCATTCGATCTCATGCCACCTTTGAAACGCTGAGGAACCTGCAGGCTCATGGGACCCACATGTCATCCTCTATGTCCATCAACTTTCTTTTCTTGGATTTTTTTGACCCCCTAATTTCTGGTTACTTTCTTTTTCTTTTGATCTCAAGTCGCATTTGAAACGTTGGGACCGCTGCTGCAAAATGGGACCCGCATGTCATCCTGTATGTACAATAAAAGTTTCTTTTCTTGGATTATTTTCCACCCTATGATTTTTGGTCACTTGCCTTTTTCTTTCGATCTCATGCCGCCTTTGAAAACGTTGAGGAACCTGCTGGCTCATGGGACCCGCATGTCATCCTCTATGTACTATAAAAGTTTTTTTCTTGGATTTTTTTCTTTTGATCCCCTGCCGCCTTGGAAATGTTGAGTAAACTGTTGACTCATGGGACCCGCATGTCATCCTCTATGTACAATCAACTTTCTTTTTCTTTTGATCTCAAGCCGCATTTGAAACGTTGAGACCGCTGCTGCAAAATGGGACCCACATGTCATCCTCTATGTACAATAAAGTTTCTTTTCTTGGATTATTTTTGGCTCCTGATATTTGGTCACTTGCCTTTTTCTTTTGATCTCATGCCGAGTTTGTAACGTTGAGGAACCTGCTGGCTCATGGGTCCCGCATGTCATCCTCTATGAACAATAAAAGTTTCCTTTGTTGAATTTATTTTTTACCCCTAATTTCTGGTTATTTGCCTTTTTCTTTTGATCCCCTGCCCCCTTTGAAACGATGACGACGCAGTTGGCAGGTCGGTCCCACATGTCATCCTCTATGAACAATAAAAGTTTCCTTTGATGGATTTATTTTTTACCCTACTTAATTTCTGGCTATTTCCTTTTTTCTTTTGATCCCCTCGCCTTGGAATAGTTGAGGATGCTGCTGCCTCATGGGTCCCGCATGTCATCCTCTCAGAAAGGTAAATGTTTCTTTTCTAGGATTTTGTTTACCAACTGATTTATGGCTTAATTTTTCTTTCGATCTATTGCCGCCTTTAAAACGTTGACGACGTTGCTGGCTCATGGGTCCCTGATGTCAGCCTCCCCGTACAAGAAATATGTGATATTTCGATTATTTTGCAGACAATAAACAGTGTATTTCACTCTGAGCTTTGCAAACGGATAAATTAAATCTTTATTTTTCATAACCAAACTAATATGTTGAATCTCCTTGTTTTTTGTTTTTTGCGAAGCATGGGACTTTCCTGTTTTGGAGTGGGCTGAAATTGTACGAGACAAAAGGCCAAGCAGGATAGTTCGAAGGCCCAGAATCCAGATGCAGCCCAATTGAAATCTTTCTTTTCTTGGATTTTTTTCACCCCCTAATTTCTGGTTACTTCATTTTTCTTTTGGTCCTGTGCCGCCTTGGAAAAGTTGAGACCGCTGCTGCAAAATGGGACCCGCATGTCATCCTCTATGTACAATAAAGTTTTTTTCTTGGATTATTTTTGGCTTCTGATATTTGGTCACTTGCCTTTTTCTTTCGATCTCATGCCGAGTTTGAAACGTTGAGGAAGCTGCTCGCTCATGGGTCCCGCATGCCATCCTCTATGAACAATAAAGTTTCTTTTCTTGAATTATTTTTGGATCTGATATTTGGTCACTTGCCTTTTTCTTTCGATCTCATGCCACCTTTGAAACGCTGAGGAACCTGCAGGCTCATGGGACCCGCATGTCATCCTCTATGTCCATCAACTTTCTTTTCTTGGATTTTTTGACGCCCTAATTTCTGGCTACTTTCTTTTTCTTTTGATCTCAAGTCGCATTTGAAACGTTGGGACCGCTGCTGCAAAATGGGACCCGCATGTCATCCTGTATATACAATAAAAGTTTCTTTTCTTGGATTATTTTCCACCCTCTGATTTTTGGTCACTTGCCTTTTTCTTTCGATCTCATGCCGCCTTTGAAAACGTTGAGGAACCTGCTGGCTCATGGGACCCGCATGTCATCCTCTATGTACTATGAAAGTTTTTTTCTTGGATTTTTTTCTTTTGATCCCCTGCCGCCTTGGAAACGTTGAGTAAACTGCTAACTCATGGGACCCGCATGTCATCCTCTATGTACAATCAACTTTCTTTTTCTTTTGATCTCAAGCCGCATTTGAAACATTGAGACCGCTGCTGCAAAATGGGACCCGCATGTCATCCTCTATGTACAATAAAGTTTCTTTTCTTGGATTATTTTTGGCTCCTGATATTTGGTCACTTGCCTTTTTCTTTCGATCTCATGCCTAGTTTGAAACGTTGAGGAACCTGCTGGCTCATGGGTCCCGCATGTCATCCTCTATGAACAATAAAAGTTTCCTTTGTTGGATTTATTTTTTACCCCTAATTTCTGGCTATTTGCCTTTTTCTTTTGATCCCCTGCCCCCTTTGAAACGATGACGACGCAGTTGGCAGGTCGGTCCCACATGTCATCCTCTATGAACAATAAAAGTTTCCTTTGATGGATTTATTTTTTACCCTACTTAATTTCTGGCTATTTCCTTTTTTTCTTTTGATCCCCTGCCGCCTTGGAATAGTTGAGGATGCTGCTGCCTCATGGGTCCCGCATGTCATCCTCTCAGAAAGGTAAATGTTTCTTTTCTTGGATTTTGTTTACCAACTGATTTATGGTTTATTTTTTCTTTCGATCTATTGCCGCCTTTAAAATGTTGACGACGCTGCTGGCTCATGGGTCCCTGATGTCAGCCTCCCCGTACAAGAAATATGTGATATTTCGATTATTTTGCAGACAATAAACAGTGTATTTCGCTCTGAGCTTTGCAAACGGATAAATTAAATCTTTATTTTTACATAAACAAACTTATATGTTGAATCTCCTTGTTTTTTGTTTTTGCGAAACATAGGACTTTCATGTTTTTTATCGAAAAAAAGCACTTTCATGTTTTGGAGTGGGCTGAAATTGTACGAGACAAAAGACCGAGCAGGATAGTTCGTGGCCCAGATGGCCAGATCCAGCCTAATTGAAATCTTTCTTTTCTTGGATTATTTTGGCCAGATGCTACTTCCTTTTTCTTTTGATCCCGTGCCGCCTTTGGAAACGTTGAGACCGCTTTGCAAAATGGGTCCAAAGCATGTCATCCTCTATGTACAATAAAAGTTTCTTTTCTTGGATTATTTTCGGGTCCCGATATTTGGTAACTTTCCTTTTTCTTTCTATCTCATGCCACCTTTGAAACGCTGAGGAACCTGCTGGCTCATGGGTCCCACATGTCAGCCTATAAACAACAAACCTTTCCTTTCTTGGAGTTATTTGACCCCTAATTTCTGGCTATTTCGCCTTTTTTTTATCCCGTGCCACCTTGGAAACGTTGAGGAAGCTGCTGCCTCTAGGGTCCCGCATGTCATCCTCTTAGAACGATAAATGTTTATTTTCTTTGATTTTTTTACCAACTGATTTTTGGTTTATTTTTTCTTTCGATCCCCTGCCGCCTTTATAACGTTGACGACGCTGCTGGCTCATCGGGCCCCGATGTGCCTCCCCGTACAAAAAACATGTGATATCTTGATTATTTTGCAGACAATAAACAGTGTATTTCGCTCTGAGCTATTGCAAAGGGATAAATTAAATCTTTGTTTTTACGTAAACAAACTTATATGTTGAATCTCCTTGTTTTTTGTTTTTGCCAAGCAAAGGACTTTCCTGTTTTGGAGTGGGCTTAAATTGTACTAGTCAAAAGGCTTCCAGCGGGGTAGTTCGAAGGCTCAGATGTCCAGATGCAGCCCAATTGAAATCTTTCCTGTTTTTGGCTACTTCCTTTTTATTTTGGTCCTGTGCCGACCGCTATTGCAAAATGGGGCCGACATGTCATCCTCTATGTACAATAAAAGTTTCTTTTCGTGGATTATTTTTGGCTCCTGATATTTGGTCACTTGCCTTTTTCTTTCGATCTCATGTCAACTTTGAAACGTTGAGACCGCTGCTGCAAAATGGGACCCGCATGTCATCCTCTATGTACAATAAAAGTTTTTTTGGATTATTTTTGGCACCTGATATTTAGTCACTTGCCTTTTTCTTTCGATCTCATGCTGCATCTGAAACGTTGAGGAAGCTGCTGGCTTGTGGGTCCCGCAAGTCATCCTCTATGTAGAATAAAAGTTTCCTTTCTTGGATATATTATTTTTTACCCCTGATTTCTGGCTACTTCTTTTTCTTTTGATCCCGTGCCACCTTGGAAACGTTGAGACCGCTGCTGCAAAATGGGACCCGCATGTCATTCTCTATGTACAGTAAAGTTTCTTTTCTCGGAGTTATTTTTGGCTCGTGATATTTGGTCACTTGCCTTTTTCTTTCGATCCCGTGCCACCTTTGTAACGCTGAGACCGCTGCTGCAAAATGTGACCCACATGTCGTCCTAAAAATACTTTCCTTTCTTGGAGTTATTTTTTACCCCTAATTTGTGGTTACTTCCTTTTTTTTTGATCCCCTGCCGCCTTTGAAACGTTGAGCACTCTTCTGGCTCATGGGTCCCGCATGTCAGCCTCTGTGAACAATAAACTTTTCCTTTTTTTGATTTATTTTTGACCCCTAATTTCTGACTAGTTGCCTTTTTTTTGGATCCCATGCCGCCTTGGAAACGTTGAGGATGCTGCTGCCTCATGGGTCCCGTATGTCATCCTCTCAGAACGATAAATGTGTTTTTTCTTGTTTTTTTACCAACTGCAGTTTGGCTTATTTTTTCTTTCGATCTCATTCCACCTTTAAAACGTCGAGGACGCTGCTAGCTCATGTGTCCCACATGTCAGCCTCTTTGAACAATAAACCTTTTCTTTGTTGGATTTATTTTTGACCAATAATTTCAGGCTATTTGCCATTTTCTTTCGATCACATGGCGCCTTTGAAACCTTGAGACGCTGCTGGCTCATGGGTCGCACATGTCAGCCTCTATGAACAATAAAAGTTTCCTTTCTTGGATTTATTTTTGACAGTAATTACTGGCTATTTGCATTTTTTCGATCCCCTGCCGCCTTTGAAACTAAGAGGACGCTGATGCACGTGAGGTGTGGTCTGAAGTTAATGGCTTCTATGGTATTCACCTAATCTGTAAGAATTTTGCCTCTCCCAAGATGTGGATCTTTGATTATCTTTGTTCAGTCGGTGTTCTGCGACGGTTCTATTATCGCCTTCGTCAAGCATACATGATATAGCATTGACGAACTGAATGTGAACATCCGTTACATGCTTTTTTTAGTAGATTCTGTCAACCAATTGCTAGCTTCTATATATATCACTAGTAGTACATACATCCCGAAAGCATTAGAATATTAGACCATGTTCACAAGAATAACATCAAGTCTGAAGTACATTAACCAAGTGATGAAGTATATTGTTCAGACCAGTACAAAATATAGGGAGTTAAAGTAACACTATGCAAAAATTGGCCCAAATCTTGCATATATCTCTCTAGCAAAGGGATCAGCCACTGACAAGTCATGTATCAAGCAGCTACGAACACCGTTCGAGCTGAAGTTATCTAAGGATGGTAAATATCCAAACTGAAAATCAACATCTCTAGAAGCGGTGTTCTTCAGGTCTAGGCACTTGAACTGGGTATCCCACCAGATCTTATTGTGATAATTTGTTACACCAAATTTCATTACTTTGAGCATTCTAGTGTTCTGCATAAAGAACCTGGAGACAATAACATCATTTCTCCTTCCTCGGTAGTCAGAAATCGAAATTTCTTTGACATGGAGATCAAGGCATTCAATGGGACAGGCTGGCTCATTATGCAGCACATGAACCTTATCACCGGTTCTATAAAACTGCAAAGAAGTCAAATTAAGTAGTCAGTACAATAACAAAGTACTTCATAGCTGTCAACTAATGAATATCTCAGGTGAGTTGAATCATGTGTTAACTGAGGACCTAGGAACAACATAATCCCCTGACACGTTCCAATTTGATAGATGCACTTTTTTACATCTGTTATTGTCATTGTAAAGTTGGGGAAAGGTTACCAACATGGGAAACTCCAATCCGCAACTAGTTGCGGGTGCACCCCATTTTTCTTTTGACACTTCCAAGTTTCCAAAAAAAAATGTAAACTAAAAGTCTGGACATACATTGTGTTCTATCATGTGCTTCTGTGAAGTTTCATCCAAAAATATGATAATATATGATCTACACAAAAAAGAACAAATGATGTGTAAATAGTAAGTCACACTATTTACATATGTCTAATCTTTTTTACACAGATCACATATTATCATGTGTTTATATGAAACTTCACAGATGCACAAGATACAACACATTGTATGACAAGAAGTTTAGTTTTGAACCAACATAATATAACTCCATTGTGGATGTTCTTCTAGTACAAAATATTGTTCAACTGATCTAGGCTAATAACAGGTTAACTCCATGTAACTCTACACTTTTTGCTCATAGTGGTAAACAGTTAACAACAACGAATTTACCTTGATATATAGCTTCTCCCGGCAGGGAAAGCATCTAAGAAATGCAAGTAGTTGATCCAGACTAGGGCCGTCAGATTTTAGAACCAAGTTCTTCACTGTGCACAGAGAATGTTCCAAGCTTATGGGCATCATCCTCTACAGGACAATGGTACATATGTCAAAAAAAAAAGTGAGTTAATTCAACAAGAAGAAGGCTGTTCTACCAAAAAGTTTATGCGTCCAATAACAAGTTGGCAGCCAGGGTACGACGCAAAGCCCAACACCATCAACTTTGGTGCGTTGGCGACCTGGATTAGTAGTGGAACATCATGAACACATATGACCAATCTCTCGAGGCAAGATGCATCCATAATTTGCACCGTGTCTAACTGAATAAGTTCGGTGGTGTTGCGTTTCCAATAGCTAGCCACACTAATTGTACGAAGATTTGGCATGTGAATGTTGAGGTGTGTGAACCCGTGGACCCCCTCAAGGTGAAGTGCCTCGAGCACAATACAGCGGGTGAACAGGCGGTCGATGTTCGCCGCCTTACAGATGTAGACGTCATAGAGCATCAGCTTCTTGAGTTGGGGGAAAAGAAGCATGGAGTTGGCATAAATCTCGGGCAAATAGCAAGTACAAATGCTGACAATGCGCAGCGTGGGCACGCAGCGGAGCACGGACAGCGGGAAGGAGCGCATCACTGTTCCACCATCGAATCTGAGGTACTCGACGCAAGATAGGGTGGTGGACCGGAACCAGCTGTCGAGCGTGGTGTCGACCTTGCAAGTGCTTCTGAAGGGGTCAATTGATACGCTTCTGGCGGGGCCAGGGTGAGCGGCGAGGATACTGGAGACCGCGGCGATGCGTTTGTGGTTTTGCTTGGCGAGTTGGTCGTCGATCTCGAGGTTAAGTGGGACGGAGTGCCAGAGGTGGCGCCACCGTTTGGAGACCAAGGTTGTGCTTACAGCGGATATAGTGGGCAGGTGGGAGAAGATGATGTGGAGAATCTGGTCGGGGAGGCGGCTGATGAGGTCGTTGTCGTCGGCGAGGAGGTTAAGTGGGACGGAGCGCCAGAGGTGGCGCCACCGTTTGGAGAGAAAGGTTGTCCTTACAGCGGATATCATGGGCAGGAGGGAGATGATGATGTGCAGCATCTCGTCGGGGAGGCGGCTGACGAGGTCGAGGCTTGACGGAGGCTCTGCCCAATCTGGCTCGACCCGCCTTCGGGAGTTGAGCGGCTCCGCCTCCATCTGACACGGCGGCGACACACGCAACGTCGCAGTCGTCTGCTCGAAGTGTGTAGCAGCCTAGCAGGTAGCGGAGCGGATCTGCTGGACAGGGGAATAGGCGCAGCGGCGGTGGTGAGGACAGAAAGGTACTCGGCGGTGGATTTAGGTGGATGGCGGATGCAAGTGCGCTGGGGGGGGGTTTTGAGGAGACGGCAAGCGCTATGGAAGGAATGTTTGCGGCGGGCGGCCAGCCGGGGCGAGGAGAGAAAGGTATACTGCTACTAATGATGCGGTGCGGCGTTTGCGTCTCCCTTCCCCACGAGTTTTTGATAATCACTCTTGAAAACACCAAGAAGATGGAGGTGAAGAAGACGGAGAGGCAAGGAAAAAAACATTGTGAATTGAAATCAAAAATACTACGGGTGTTCCTTCTCTCTCTGGTCTCTGCTGCACTTACTGCACCTGTGGTGCATGCGTGTGACCCGAGAAGAAGCTAATGTACTGTATAGCTGTCCCGTGCACGCCGTGTAGCTGTATTTTGTCTCGTCAAATCAGCTCGGGACAGTTTCAGCAGAGAAAACATCATTTTTTTCTTGCCATCAACATAATAGGCGAACATTACCACAGGCCCACATGGGTTGTATTTCTGTAAACGGTTGGAGGCTACGGCGAGGGATACTTTTTCCCTACATGGGTGGCAGCATAGTCTACGGATTGAAGCCCCACCCGCATTTTAGGCGTTATATGATTCATCGTTTCGATATGTATTTCGCCTATTTTCTCCTTTAGTTTGACATTTTTGTGATCCTAAGACTATTAAAACGGCTGTGTGCACCCTGGTTGTGCAGATGCTGGATGTAATTGCTTATCAAAAGTAATAAAGCATCCTTTATCGAAAAATTACCACAGGCCCACGGTAGTGCACATCCAACTTTTACTACTCAATCCTCCATATGTTGCACAAACCACCACTTTAACTTTTCCTTTGCAGTTTTCACTATTTTTAGCAGTTTCCACCATGTGGTGGTCTAATATGTTGCAAATTTCACCACTTGGTCATCTGATCAGTTATTTTGTCATGTCGATAGCAAAATCAACAAGTGGATGCCAACTTTTTTGAAGGGCTTCTCTCTAAAACACAGTTTGCATTATGGCATGTTTGGTATTTTCCCTTAGTACATCAAAAAAAAGTTGACTCCATGCTTTTATTTTCCTATTTTAAGCACCTTTTACCATGATTTCAAATTTAGGTCAAACTCACGGGGGCCATAGGATGCACGGCATTTATTTGGCAATTGTTTCAGTATGGCCAAGTAGTTAGGTCTCCTTTGGTTCATAGGAAATGGAAAGTATAGGAAAAGGAAAATAATAGAATTGGGATGTCATGTCTACTTGAATCCTATGGGAATCGGGCTCATTTCATAGGATTGACATAGGAATTATGTTGGATTTGGTTCTTATGGGAAAATTTCTTATACAAGTCATTTGATTCATAGGAACTATTCCTATCGAAATCTTATAGTGCAAATCCTATAGGAAAAACACATTAGCTAATACCTCATGGAAAAGTTCCTTTCCCACAATCAAAGACACATCATGTTCCTATAGGATTCAACTTGGCATAACATTCCAATCATGCACCTTTCATATTCCTACACCCTCCATATTCCTTTGAATCAAAGGAGCCCGAAGTTTATTTGATTGTAGCAAAGGAATTTTCCATGTATCGACAGTTTGACATGGTATTTCAATATCCAATCAATAAGGCATGCAAACATACTTAAAGACACACATGGTGCCAAAATCGGTGAAAGGGAATATTCTCAAGAACATAGGTGTGTCATGTTTGGCATTGTTCCTAGGTAGTTCATCACAAATGATGAGTCCATGCTAAATTACTAACATTCGGGAGTTTGCCATGGTTCTAGCATTAACCAACTCACCTCTCACTTCAGAAGAGAGCCACGCGAACTCCAAGAAGGATTGTGTCAAAAAAACTCCAACATGCACGGTGCCAAAATCTGGCAAGTTTTTTTTTTAAAATATTTTGGTGTGCCATGTTTGGTATTTTTTATATACATGTAGATTACATACATCACAAACAACTACTCAGTGCTTTTGTTTGCCATATGGGTGTTACATACTTGGATGCAACGCATATGTTTGGTCATTTTTTGGGGGGGTACCACACCTTTAGTGCACATCATGTATATTTAGTTTCCCCTTTTTTAATTGTACTTCGTGTACTTCGGTTGAAATTTCAGATTAAATGGAAATGAGCCCAAAACTAATTTAACAAACCGAAATAATTCGTGAAATCTTGGAAATGTCCATCCTACCATATCAACCACGTGAAAAAATTGCATTGGCGGCAATCTGCCACTACAAATTTTTACCATTTCACGGAAAACTCTCATGTACTAATTTGTTCCCTTCTAGCACTTCATAAATCTCCCCGATCTAGTTCGAAAAGGAGCCCCCGTCCAAAGAGTCCCTGTTTATAACTAAAACTAATTAATTCAGTACCGCATAAATCACAATTACCATTAGATAAACAAGATTAATATAGGAGCATGTACCACCTGTCAATTACCGGTTCGCAATCTCCATATGCTCACAATGACCGGTTCCACATTATACTTGGTCGAATTCAATTAAACATACAAGTACATCATGCCGAAGTTTTGTTCTAGGACATGGACACGCTCAAACTAATGACGGTAATAGACGATACAACATCGCACACATAAATAGATGACATGTCTAAAATGAGTACTCATTTTTGAACACAGAAAAGTCCCGAAGGACACAGCGACAACTTGCTTTTATATTATGATGACGGTGGGATTACAGACTGCAAGGAGGACCCTCCAAGTAAAAGGAAACTACGGACAGGACATCTAAAAGTACAAAAAGAACTCTAGATCTAGAAAAGGAAACTCCATCCGGTCCTTCTCCACCGAGCTCAGATCTTAGCCTCGAAGCGCGGTCATCTTCTCCATCGAGACCGGCAAGATCTGTAGGACAACGTTGCATAGAAAACAAAAAATTTCCTACCGCGAACACGCAATCCAAGCCAAGATGCAATCTAGAAGACGGTAGCAACGAGGGGGTATCGAGTCTCACCCTTGAAGAGATTCCAAAGCCTACAAGATGAGGCTCTTGTTGCTGCGGTAGACGTTCACTTGCCGCTTGCAAAAGCGCGTAGAAGATCTTGATCACGATCGCTTCCGGCGCCACGAACGGGCAGCACCTCCGTACTCGGTCACACGTTCGGTTGTTGATGAAGACGACATCCACCTCCCGTTCCAGCGGGCAGCGGAAGTAGTAGCTCCTCTTGAATCCGACAGCACGACGGCGTGGTGTCGGTGGCGGTGGAGAACTCCGGCGGAGCTTCGCTAAAGCTACGCGGGAGATATGGAGGAGAGGGGGGCGGCTAGGGTTTGGGAGGGGGTGGCCAGCCACTTCAATGGGGCGGCCAGCTTGTGGTCTTTGGGTGGCCGGCCCCCTCCCTTGGCCCCTCATTATATAGGTGGAACCCCAAGTGTTGGTCTCCAAGTCTTCGAATAAGACCCGAAACCAAAACCTTCCATATGAAAAGGAAACCTACCTAGGGTGGGAATCCCACTTGGGGTGGGATTCCCCCTTCCATATGGGGGGGGGTGGCCGGCCCCCTAAGGGGGAGTCCACTTGGGACTCCTCCCCCACTAGGGTTGGCCGGCCATGGAGGTGGAGTCCCACCGGGACTCCACCTTCCTTGGTGGTTTCTTCCGGACTTTTCTAGAACCTTCTAGAACCTTCCATAGAACCTTCCGAATCATTTTAATTCACATAAAATGACATCCTATATATGAATCTTATTCTCCGGACCATTCCGGGACTCCTCGTGATGTCTGGGATCTCATCCGGGACTCCGAACAAATATTCGAACTCCATTCCATATTCAAGTTCTACCATTTCAACATCCAACTTTAAGTGTGTCACCCTATGGTTCGTGAACTATGCGGACATGGTTGAGTACTCACTCCGACCAATAACCAATAGCGGGATCTGGAGATCCATAATGGCTCCCACATATTCAACGATGACTTCAGTGATCGAATGAACCATTCACATACGATACCAATTCCCTTTGTCACGCGATATTTTACTTGTCCGAGGTTTGATCATCGGTATCACTCTATACCTTGTTCAACCTCGTCTCCTGACAAGTACTCTTTACTCGTACCGTGGTATGTGGTCTCTTATGAACTTATTCATATGCTTGCAAGACATTAGACGACATTCCACCGAGAAGGCCCAGAGTATATCTATCCGTCATCGGGATGGACAAATCCCACTGTTGATCCATATGCCTCAACTCATACTTTCCGGATACTTAATCCCACCTTTATAACCACCCATTTACGCAGTGGCGTTTGGTGTAATCAAAGTACCTTTCCGGTATAAGTGATTTACATGATCTCATGGTCATAAGGACTAGGTAACTATGTATCAAAAGCTTATAGAAAATAACTTAATGACGAGATCTTATGCTACGCTTAATTGGGTGTGTCCATTACATCATTCATACAATGATATAACCTTGTTATTAATGACATCCAATGTTCATGATTATGAAACTAATCATCCATTAATCAACAAGCTAGTTAAGAGGCATACTAGGGACTTCTTTGTTGTCTACATATCACACATGTATCAATGTTTCGGTTAATACAATTATAGCATGCTATGTAAACATTATCATAAACTCAAATATATTATAATAACCATTTTATTATTGCCTCTTGGGCATATCTCCAACAGTCTCCCACTTGCACTAGAGTCAATAATCTAGTTTACATTTGTAAAGATATAACACGTTGGCCTTCGGGTGCTTTATCATGTTTTGCTCACGAGAGAGGTTTTAGTCAACGGATCTGACATGCTCAGAACCGTATGTATTTTGTAAATCATTTGCATCTCAACGCATCACTCATTTCCAAATGAGTCGGCATTAAATATGTTTGGTCTTCTGGTGGAACCTTAATTCCGCGGTCTGAACTATGTCACTAATATTGTCACACACAATATAGCTTCAAAGTTCTGACTCTGTCGGAACTACACCAAGTTCTAAAAGAACCTCTTGACTTAACATCCTTTGTCATTGTCAAAACAATGACATACTCTGCCTTATTTTGTAGAATCCGTCACAATATTTAGAACTTTTCTAAATCTAGCATAGACAACTTCTATCTCATTGTGCTACCTTTTAAACAACACTTAGCCTAATTGAGATTGAAATTTATTTTTATATGCGACCAAACTAATATCGGTGCAACACATTACATCGATTTGTTTGTCATTACACCATATAAAATTATATATATATATCCTTGGATCTTCTAAAGTACTCAAGGATATTCCTACTGTTTGTCCAATAATCATCACATGAATTATTCTGGTATATGCTCCTAACTCTTTAGAGCACAGGACATCTGATTTTTGTACATATTCTTTGTGATCTAAAATCACTCATGTGTTTTTACTCATGGAGTGTCAAATACACTCAAGTCTTGTTAAACCTTCACATGAAAAGAACACCTTCTTAATATTTCTATATTGAACTACTTCAATATCCATTCTATGTACTTTGACTTAAACTTATTTATGTATTCCAATCTACCTTCATAGATCTTGACACTAAATATGTTTTAGTCCATATTCTTTCATTGAAGTTAATTTCTCAATGAAACCTTTTAATCAAGTATATAATTACATCATTTATAACCAACTATATGTCATCTACATAAAGTATTATAAATATGTCTCAGCGCTCCCACTTAATTTCTTGCAAATGCAAGCCTCTTCATCGTCTCTGATGAAATCAAAAACTATTTGACTATTTCATCCGGTGAAGATTCCAACTCCACGATACTCACTTCATCAAATTGAAGTTTGTATATCTATCTAGTATTCCACGGATCAGCAAAACTCTTGGTTGTATCTTGTATACACCTTTAATACACACTTCTGATAAGTAATGTATTTTGTCATCCTACTAACATATCTCATACAAGAAATATGTAGTGATTACTAGAATAATCCATATAGACTATAAGCATTGCTACGGAAGATCTAATTTTGTCGTAGTCAACTCTTTGAACTTTGTCGTAAACAACTTTTCGACAAGTCAAGCTTCTTCAAGGATATTTCATCCAAGTCCATAAATTTTATAGATGCATTTACTTTCAAAAAGTATTCATCTATCTTGGATTTTATGGCGTATAGCCATTTTAACGGAGTTAGGGCCCATCATAACTTCTTTGTTTGTAGTTGGTTTATCATTGTTCAAAATCAATCCTTTGTCCACAAATCATTTATTTGATCACAAAGTAAACCATACCTACAAGGTTCAATATGTACTTCGATCTCCATGGCTAAAACACTTTGTAGTCATGGGAGCCATGATCGTCGTGGTCGCTTCCGGAACCAATTTCCGATGCTGCGCTACTCTGATCATTATGCTCAGGTTCATAAACCTTGTCAAGTTCTATTGTCCTCCCACTCAAATACTTCGCTAGAAAACAATTTCTTGGAAATAAGCAAGTAACATTAACAAACACTTTTTTTTTACTTCATAGTGGAAAGAATTCCCAATCAATTCTTTGGGATAACCAACAAAGACATTCATCCGATTTTGGTTGTAAACTTTTAGACCAAAATTTAAGGAAAGTACTATTAGGGTTTATACCCATGCCATAACCTGTATGGTGTCATTTCAACGGATCATGATGATGCTCTATTTAGTGTAAAAGCGGTAGTCACTAAAGCATAATCCACAAAAATATAATGGCATCAATATTTTATCTCATCATTGATCCAACAAGGTTTGGATACATCTCTCAGATACTATATCATCATTATGATACTCCAAGAGACGTGAGTTGTAGAACAATTTTATAACTCTCTTAGATGTTCGCTAAAACTCGTAATTCAAATATTTCCACCATGATCCAATCATAGATATTTGACTTTTCTATTACGATGATTTCCACTTCATGCTGAAAATTATTTGAATCCATTCAAATGTTTCAAACTTCTTCCTTATCGAATATATCCACATATACTCAATTCATTGTTGAAAGTTTTCATGAAGTAGAAGAATCTCCCGCACACAACTATGTCCAGTGAACCACATACATCATCATGTATTTTTCAACTAAGTTAGTTGCCCGTTCAACTCTTGGCCTATGAACGGTATTTTAATCATTCTCTTTAGAAAAGATTTGCAAGCGCCAAATGATTCAAAAATCAAATGACTCAAAAAATCCATTTACATGGAGTTCCTTCATGCGTTGCTTTCTAACATGACCTATATGGCGGTTCCACAAATAAGTGGAATTCAAATCATTTGCCTTATGGCATTTTAGCGTCAGTGTTATGTATGTGTGTTTCACCATTAAGATTTATAATAGCTTATCCATCATACATGGAGTAATGTCATAATTTGAACAACTCATTGTTTTCATTTGACCAGAGCAAAATAACAATTATTAAGTTCTTTATTATAAATTCTAAGGGCTAGATAGAATGCCAACGACGAACATAATAACACTTTATTTTGTTCCAGACGTGCATTCCTATCATATTCCTTGTCAGTCACTTAGGCCATTGTATTCTTGTATTGCGTTGTTTTGTATGACACTTCATACCAACCAATATAGTACTAATACCCAAGAATTTTATAGTGTGACTTAACTAGGAATACAATCATAACATGTATATCATTTATATACACCTGAGCTAGACTTTCTAGTCTTTCTTTTCTTTTTGCCAAAAAATCTTTTGCAGTTTCTCTTTTAGCTTTCCTCATTATTCAGAAAAACACTTTAACATTATCAACTTCTAGGTTTGTTGGTCAAATACCAATGACCTTGAGGTTCTTACTTTAAGTTGATCATCATATGACATGTGTTCCGGATTTCACTATTAGTAACTTTGTAATATGATGAACAATTTCACTCATAATTTTATCCATTGTATCATGATGACTTTCTGAGACCATGTCTGTACATGCTAGGCTCATAAAGTTTTAACCTTGGCATTCGCATGTGCAAATCTGGCTTGCACCCGTTGTATGCACACGTAGAATCTATAACACCCGATCATCACGTGATGCTTCGATACGACGAGTCTTAGCAATGGTGCATACTAAGGATGATAACTTCATGGATATGCGAATATTATTAGTGCCCCAATAGTTGGAGGATTGTGACGCCTGGCGTCTTCAACCTTCATACATTCCCATAAAACTTATGAGTTTATGTAGTCTCACCAAATTATATTCTATCATCTTGTAATAAGGTGTTAGATATCACATATATCTCATACCTTGATTATTTCTGAAAACTAATTTTCAGCTCCTTACTTTTCAAACAGATTTGAACGGAGACAAGATAACTTTAGGTACTAATTGAAAACATAGCTCTTTGAATCAACAATGTGAGGTTTACTAAAAGTTTGCAATAGGACTTAATCAATTCTTGATTCTTTAACAATACTGTACCAATCCGTAAAGTTTCTTGTCAGATTTTAACAGTATTTCTATCTCAATTACAAGACTAGTGCATAGTAGTAAACGGATGCCAATACTACAAAATTAATTCAAAATACTACCCGGACTATGTTTATGATAATTAGTTCATGTTTTAATCTAATTACTAATGAACTCCCACTTAATACAACATCCCTCATAGTTGTTAAGTGGTACACGATCCAAATCTACTACACCAAAACCGATCATCACGTGAGATGATGTAGCTTCAATGGTGAACATCAACATGTTGATCATATCATCCATATGACTCGTGTTCAACCTTTCAGTTTCCGTTGTCCCGAGGCCATGTCTGTACATGCTAGGCTCGTCAAGCAAACCCAAGTATTCCGCGTGTGCAACATGGCTTACACCCGTTGTATATGAACGTTGAATCTATCACATCCGATCATCACGAGATGCTTTGAAACGACGAACTTTGGCAACGGTGCATACGAGGGAAGAACACATTATTATCTTGATATTAATGTGAGGGATCATCTTATAATGCTACCGTCGCGATCTAAGCAAAATAAGATGCATAAAAGGATTAACATCACATGCAGTTCATATGTGATATGATATGGCCCTTTTGTCTTTGCGCCTTCGATCTTCATCTCCAAAGCATGGACATGATCTCCATCATCAACGGGCATGATCTCCATCATCGTCGGCGTAGCGTCAAGGTCCATGGCGCCGTCTTCATGGTTGTTCACCTCATGTAGCAACTATTACAACTACTTTGAAATACTACTCAACATGAAAATTAAAGACAACCATAAGGCTCCTGCCGGTTGCCACAATACAATAATGATCATCTCATACATATTCATTATCACATTATGGCCATATCACATCACCAAACCCTGCAAAAACAAGTTAGACGTCTCTAATTTGGTTTGCATATTTTATGTGGTTTAGGGTTTTTGAGAGAGATCTAATCTACCTACGAACATGAACCACAACGGTGATACTAATGTTGTCAATAGAAGAGTAAATTGAATCTTCACTATAGTAGGAGAGACAGACACCCGCAAAGCCTCTTATGCAATACAAGTTGCATGTCGAACGAGGAACAAGTCTCATGAACGCGGTCATGTAAAGTTAGTCCGAGCCGCTTCATCCCACTATGCCACAAAGATGCAAAGTACTCAAACTAAAGATAACAAGAGCATCAACGCCCACAAAACCATTGTGTTCTACTCGTGCAACCATCTATGCATAGACACGGCTCGATACCCTTTGTAGGACAACGTTGCATAGAAAACAAAAAATTTCCTACCGCGAACACGCAATCCAAGCCAAGATGCAATCTAGAAGACGGTTGCAACGAGGGGGTATCGAGTCTCACCCTTGAAGAGATTCCAAAGCCTACAAGATGAGGCTCTTGTTGCTGCGGTAGACGTTCACTTGCCGCTTGCAAAAGCGCGTAGAAGATCTTGATCACGATCGCTTCCGGCGCCACGAACGGGCAGCACCTCCGTACTCGGTCACACGTTCGGTTGTTGATGAAGACGACGTCCACCTCCCGTTCCAGCGGGCAGCGGAAGTAGTAGCTCCTCTTGAATCCGACAGCACGACGGCATGGTGTCGGTGGCGGTGGAGAACTCCGGCGGAGCTTCGCTAAAGCTACGCGGGAGATATGGAGGAGAGGGGGGCGGCTAGGGTTTGGGAGGGGGTGGCCGGCCACTTCAATGGGGCGGCCAGCTTGTGGTCTTTGGGTGGCCGGCCCCCTCCCTTGGACCCTCATTATATAGGTGGAACCCCAAGTGTTGGTCTCCAAGTCTTCGAATAAGACCCGAAACCAAAACCTTCCATATGAAAAGGAAACCTACCTAGGGTGGGAATCCCACTTGGGATGGGATTCCCCCCTTCCATATGGGGGGGTGGCCGGCCCCCTAAGGGGGAGTCCACTTGGGACTCCTCCCCCACTAGGGTTGGCCGGCCATGGAGGTGGAGTCCCACCGGGACTCCACCTTCCTTGGTGGTTTCTTCCGGACTTTTCTAGAACCTTCTAGAACCTTCCATAGAACCTTCCGAATCATTTTAATTCACATAAAATGACATCCTATATATGAATCTTATTCTCCGGACCATTCCGGGACTCCTCGTGATGTCTGGGATCTCATCCGGGACTCCGAACAAATATTCGAACTCCATTCCATATTCAAGTTCTACCATTTCAACATCCAACTTTAAGTGTGTCACCCTACGGTTCGTGAACTATGCGGACATGGTTGAGTACTCACTCCGACCAATAACGAATAGCGGGATCTGGAGATCCATAATGGCTCCCACATATTCAACGATGACTTAAGTGATCGAATGAACCATTCACATATGACACCAATTCCCTTTGTCACGCGATATTTTACTTGTCCGAGGTTTGATCATCGGTATCACTCTATACCTTGTTCAACCTCGTCTCCTGACAAGTACTCTTTACTCGTACCGTGGTATGTGGTCTCTTATGAACTTATTCATATGCTTGCAAGACATTAGACGACATTCCACCGAGAGGGCCCAGAGTATATCTATCCGTCATCGGGATGGACAAATCCCACTGTTGATCCATATGCCTCAACTCATACTTTCCGGATACTTAATCCCACCTTTATAACCACCCATTTACGCAGTGGCGTTTGGTGTAATCAAAGTACCTTTCCGGTATAAGTGATTTACATGATCTCATGGTCATAAGGACTAGGTAACTATGTATCGAAAGCTTATAGCAAATAACTTAATGACGAGATCTTATACTACGCTTAATTGGGTGTGTCCATTACATCATTCATACAATGATATAACCTTGTTATTAATAACATCCAATGTTCATGATTATGAAACTAATCATCCATTAATCAACAAGCTAGTTAAGAGGCATACTAGGGACTTCTTTGTTGTCTACATATCACACATGTATCAATGTTTCGGTTAATACAATTATAGCATGGTATGTAAACATTATCATAAACTCAAAGATATTATAATAATCATTTTATTATTGCCTCTTGGGCATATCTCCAACAAGATCTACCACCTACCGTCTCGTTGGCGCATGCGGGCACGTCGCCTCGTGTTGCAAGTATTCGAGCAAGTCGCCGCTCATGTCGCAACCATCGTTGCTGCAATCCACCTTAAACAAGGAGACAAATCTAATTAAATCTACTTCCTCTTCGTAGATGCCATCGCAGTTCGGGCACACGAGACTGGGCAGGTTTCTTAAGCAGCTTCCGCATGCAATATGCCCTCGCTCCCCCATGCGAATGCACTGCTTAATACAAGAAAATTAACATGACTGTTGGCCCAAAGAAAAAATATAGCTGGGTGCAACCTAGTGAAGAAAGTACTAACCCGGTATAGTGGACGTCGTGCGATTTGAGAGCACAAACCGCAGATGAACGTTCTTCTCACCCCATTCTTTTCAATAACACATTCACGGGAAAATTCCATACTTTCAGATGGAGGACTTTCACCTTGGAAGACGCCCTGGCATCCCGGGCACGCGCCACCGGGCAGGTTCCTAGCGCAGCTGTCGCATGCAAACTTCTTGCACGAACAGCACTGCTTAATACAAGGAAATTAACACGACTGTTGGCCCAAATTAAAATACAACTGGATGAACCTAGTGAAGAAAGTTCTAACCTGCCAAAATGGAGGTTGTGCGGATTGAGAAGGTGAGCAGTCTTCTCAATTTAGCATCGTCAAAAAGAGCTCTAAAGCTACCAGGGGGAACCTCCATGCCCAACGATTCTAAATGGAATATGAATTTAGAGCATGGGAAGGAGATGGGAATAGAGGGTCATAGTCTTCGACTTGTATATATATAGACGAGGGAATTGCAGATTCCACCACGGACAGAGATCCAGTGACTTCACTTGCGACTTGTACGTGACTCATTCGATCAAGATCTAACGCACATTGTTGATCCAGATTTTGAACTTAAAATTAAACTCAATTTTGAAATGAAGTATAACTTTACCAGAATACTTAAGGAAAGATATATATCTTACTGTAATGTTTTCGATTTTTTCCGAGCAACTTAAATTGTGACTTCAAATTCTGGATCAAATGTGTCCGTTGGATCTTGATCCGATGGCTCATGTACGTAAAGTTGCATTTTGGAGTGAGTAAAGTCACTGGCCTCAAGTTCCACCACCTCATACTTCGTATGTTGCACAAAAAAAAATATTTGGACGGATATTTTGCGGTTTCCACCATGTACTGCTCCCATCTGTTGTGATTCCACCACTTAATCATCTAATCAACCAATTATACTGGTAAATATTCTATTACTTTGCATCTCAAACATTTTCCTAACTTTGAGTCCCTGAAATGCAGATCCCACAATTTGGGGGACCCGGCTGTCAATGACCCAAAGTCAGGAAAGGCCAAGCCAGAGAATCCCCTTCGGGTAGAGCGGGCTGCGGGTCTTCTCGCTGACCGTGAACATTTGATAGAGTGCAGTATGAACGCGCGTTAGTACACTCAGAAAAGACAGAGAGAGAGAGACGCTGAAGAGGACTTCGAGTTCTGGTACCTCACCTGCCCGAAAAAAGTACGCTGGCAGCCTGACCTGCCCTAAGTACGTCCGGTCAAATCGATGCCTTGCCTTGCACGCCGCCTGCGCGCATCCATGTCTTCCCGATGAAATTGTCAGTCCAAAAAAAATCGGAAATTTAATTCGGCTCTTGGGCGGATATGCTACCTCGACCCAAAAAAACATAGTATTTTTAATTTTCGAAAAATTCTAACAAAAAAATTCGCATGTACTCCTCGATAATCTATGTGTGTTCGTGTAGTTTCGTGAAAAGCCGATACTTTTTGTGGTTGATATAAGAAGACAAAAGCAAGTATTACAAACAGCTTTATTTTTAGCAATAAATTTTATCTTTTTTACACAGCCCAAATGACAATTTAGTTTTTTTATGGAAAGACTTTATGCGCTCTGAGCATGTGAAGATGAAAAGATTAATTTTTTGTTTGGAAGTTTTTGACATTTCAAAATATATAGATGTTGCAGTTCAAACTAAAGGGAGCATACGCACCCAGGAGCCAAAACATCACTCCCCCAGAAAATACGATTTGTTTTCTATTTGCGACGCTTCCGCGATGCCTATCACATGTCTGTAGCTAGCACCATCGAGCACGCCCCAATGCTGTGTGTATTGTCTTGTCAATTCAATGGTCATGGTAATCTGACCAAAATATACGTCTTGGAGTACGCGTGCGCCTTATTCCTTGAAATGGACGTAGTACTTTATATTTGGCCGAAATGCGAAAAGTGTTACTCCTCCTATTCTAGTACTATACCATATTATGTTAGAAGTTCGGATCATGATGAACAAGTTAAATGTAATCTTCAAAACGTACAGCTATGTCAAGTTTGACTAGTGCAAATAAACCCTCTGGCATTAAGAGAAACATAGTATAGTACAAAACACCTTAACAAACATGAAATTACAACAAAATCCTTGAGATGCCCTTCGTCTTCAACCTCCAGACCGTGTCGACAGCACCATGGCCGACACTAATCCAACCCAGGAAGCCAGAATCCTAGGATAAGCAAGCTCGGAAGGTAGGTGGCCACGGCAGCTCTAGCACGTACCAATTCAGCACGCGCGAGGGCCCGCCCAGCATCTCAATCGGCACGGTGTGAAGCCAGTGCTCGTCTCGAGCTCTCTGGAAGCGTGAGAGCTCGCCGGATTCTCTGTCGAGAGCAAGAATGAAGTTTCCGAGCGTACCGAACACGTACCACTGGAAGAAACGGGCGTTGCACCCCACAAAGAGGATATCCGACAGGCCTGTGTGCGTGGCGTCGAGAGGCACGGTGGCGCCGGAGGAGGTCCAAGCGTGGCCACCAGGGCCAGGCGAGAACACGTAGGTCTTGCAGTCCGTCATGATAGATCAGGCACATTACCCTGTAATTTGACAGACTGATGCGCGCCGCAGCGTCCTCGCCATGGAGGGCGGCGCCCAGGAACAAGCTTACGAATGTTGTGTTCGAAACGGCAGGGGGTGGATGGACCGTCACGTACTGACCTGCCAGGGGATCGCAGACGACGAGACGTGAAGGCTGCTCGAAAGGCTTCCCGTGTTCGGTGTGGTCGAAGTCCGCAAGGAGTAGGAGGCCGCCCCGAGAGTCGGCGAGCTCCAAGCTGAGGTCGCCGTTTGGCGCCCGTGGGAGGAAGTCGAGCGCGAGATTATTTGCGGCGACCCCGGCCCAACATGACGAGGAAGAGGGAACGAAGTGGGGCAGCAAGCCAGACGGACGATAGTGACAATGGGAGAAGCTGATGTGGTAGTGGCTGGCGACTATGGAGGATGGCGCGCCGTGGAGAGCGGAGACGACACGGAAGTTCTCCGACGCGATGACCTTGCGCCAGCTCCTGCAGGTGAACGCGGCGCGGACGAGATCCAGAGGTGAGGTGAGGCGCAGGAACACCAGCCCGAGAAGTTCATCCGGGATGGCGTCACCCTTGTCCTCCTGCCCGGACTTCCTCTGAGCATTCTTCCAGCGGGGGCGGCTGTGCCCCATCTTCGGCTGGACCTAGCTCGCGTACGGGGGCGAGGTGTGCTGTAGGGAGGAAGCTAGGGAAGTAGCGAGGCGGCCGGCTTGGTAGAGACTAGAGAGCGAAGAGGAGATTTTTCTCGCTGGGGGAGTTAAGTCGGCATGGGAATTAAGGAGGAGACTATGTACTGATCGAAAAAGTTCCGTGGAATCAGATTCCTATAGAGGGGGTACTATGTACACTCCTGAGTAGTAGTAATTTTGGGATGGAGGGAGTGCTCAGAGTATCTCAAGATATAAAAAAAGAAAAAGCAAACCAGGCCCTTAGTAAGGGCCCAAGGAAATTGCACGACACACCACTTATTGCTGTGATTGTTGCACAAAACGGACACTTTACTTTTTTTGCACATATACATCACTAACTATGGATACAATTTGGAATAAAAACTAGTACTCCGTAGTTGGCAATCCCCGATCATCTGATTTTATCTTACATAGTTTAGTCCTACGTTTGAACCTCCACGCAACTATGTCTTATATATGAAGTCAATCATGAAGAGAAGTGGTTTTGGGTTTCAAACATGGAAATTTCAAGAACCTCCCAAAAGCTTTATTTTAGAGTAACTAAGAAGGATCCATGCTTACCTTTTCATTTTCATATTTTAAACTTGTTTAAATCTTTGTCAAACCTAGGATTTGACCAAAAGATTCAAATGGGCATAAAATTCATAAAAAACAGAAAAATGAAAACCAAATCATATAGTCTTCGTATGTCATATAGCAAGCATTCAAGTTGATAAATTAACAAGGTTTGGACATATTGAAACCATACAAATCATGTATCTACCCCTAACCCTAAACTCGGTCGATCTTATGAAGTCTAGCATGAAGAGAAGTCGTTTTGGGTTTCAAACATGGAAATTTCAAGAACACATCCAAAAAGCTTCATTTTAGAGTGACTAAGAAGGATCCATGCTTACCTTTTCATTTCATGTTATAAACTTGTTTAAATCATGGTCAACCCTAGGATTTGACAAAGATTCAAATGGGCAGAAAATTAAAAAAATCAGAAAAATGAAAAACCAAAGTACATAGTCTTCTTATGTCATATAGTAAGCATATTCAAGTTGATAAACAAGGTTTGGACATATTCAAATCATACAAATCATGTATCTAACCCCTAACCCTAAACTCTGTCTTATGAAGTCAAGCATGAAGAGAAGTGGTTTTGGGTTTCAAACATGGAAATTTCAAAAACCTCCCAAAAGCTTCATTTTAGAGTGACTAAGAAGGATCCATGCTTAGCTTTGCATTTCATATTTTAAACTTGTTTAAATCATTATCAAATCTAGGATTTGACCTAGATACAAATGGGTGGGCACAAAATTAAAAAAAATAGAAAAATGAAAAACCAAATCACATAGTCTCCTTATGTCATATCGTAAGCATTCAAGTTGATAAACAAGGTCTAGATATATCCAAACCATGCAAATAATTAATCTAGCCCATGTCAATCTTATGAAGTCTAGCATGAAGAGAAGTCGTTTTGGGTTTCAAACATGGAAATTTCAAGAACATCCCAAAAGCTTCATTTTAGAGTGACTAAGAAGGATACAAACTTCCCTTTTCATTTTCATGTTTTAAACTTGTTTAAATCTTGGTCAAACCTCCTAGGATTTGACCAAGATTCAAATGTGCATACAAATTCAGAAAAAAATCAAAATAACGAAAAAACAATGCACATAGCATTCTTATGGCATATATATAGTAAGCATTAAAGTTGATAAACAAGGTCTAGACATATTCAAACCAGACAACTCATGTATATATATCTACCCCTAACCCTAAACTCTGTCTTATGAAGTCAATCATGAAGAGAAGTGGTTTTGGGTTTGAAACATTGAAATTTCAAGAACCTCCCAAAAGCTTTATATATTTTAGAGTGACTAAGAAGGATCCATGCTTACCTTTTCATTTTCATATTTTAAACTTGTTTAAATCTTTGTCAACCCTAGGATTTAACCAAAAGATTCAAATGGGCATAAAATTCATAAAAAATCAGAATAATGAAAAACAAAAGCATGTAGTCTTATTATGTCACATAGTAAGCATTCAAGTTGATAAATTAACAAGGTTTGGACATATTCAAACCATACAAATCATGTATCTACCCCCTAACCCTAAACTCTGTCTTATGAAGTCAAGCTTGAAGAGAAGTGGTTTTGGGTTTCAAACATGGGAATTTCAAAATCCTCCCAAAAGCTTCATTTTAGAGTGACTAAGAAGGATCCATGCTTACCTTTGAATTTCATATTTTAAACTTGTTTAAATCATTATCAAACCTAGGATTTGACAAAGATACAAAAGGGTGGGCACAAAATTCAAAAAAAAAAACATAAAAAATGAAAAACCAAATCACATAGTCTTCTTATATGTCATATCGTAAGCATTAAAGTTGATAAACAAGGTCTAGATATATCCAAACCACGTACACAAATCATGTATCTACCCCTGTCGATCTTATGAAGTCTAGCATGAAGAGAAGTCGTTTTGGGTTTCAAACATGGAAATTTCAAGAACATCCCGAAAGCTTCATTTTAGAGTGATTAATAAGGATACAAACTTCCCTTTTCATTTTCATGTTTTTAACTTGTTTAAATCTTGGTCAAACCGCCTAGGATTTGACCAAGATTCAAATGGGCATACAAATTCAGAAAAAAAATCAAAAACCAATGCACATAGCATTCTTATGCCATATATACAGTAAGCATTAAAGTTGATAAACAAGGTCTAGACATATTCAAACCAGACAACTCATGTATATATCTACCCCTAACCCTAAACTCTGTCTAATATATGAAGTCAATCATGAAGAGAAGTGGTTTTGGGTTTCAAACATGGAAATTTCAAGAACCTCCCAAAAGCTTTATTTTAGAGTGACTAAGAAGGATCCATGCTTACCTTTTCATTTTCATATTTTGAACTTGTTTAAATCTTTATCAAACCTATAAGATTTGACCAAAAGATTCAAATGGGCACAAAATTCAAAAAAAAACAGAAAAATGAAAAACCAAAGTACATAGTCTTCCTATGTCATATAGTAAGCATTCAAGTTGACGCATTAACAAGGTTTGGACATATTCAAACCATACAAATCATGTATCTACCCCCTAACCCCAAGCTCTGTCTTATGAAGTCAAGCTTGAAGAGAAGTGGTTTTGGGTTTCAAACATGGAAATTTCAAAAACCTCCCAAAATCTTCATATTAGAGTGACTAATTAAGAGGGATACAAGCTTCCCTTTTCGTTTTCATGTTTTAAACTTGTTTAAATCTTTGTCAAACCTAGGATTTGACCAAGATTCTAATATATGGGCATAAAATTCAAAAAAAAAAAAAAAATGAAAAACCAAAGCACATAGTCTTCTTATGTCATATAGTTAGCATTAAAGTTGATGAACAAGGTTTAGACATATTCAAACCAGACAAATCATGTATCTACCCCCCTAACCCTAAACTCGGTCTTATGAAGTCTAGCATGAAGAGAAGTCGTTTTGGGTTTCAAACGTTTAAGCCAAAAGCCCCTTTTTCAAATACTTCAAACTTATTCAAATTTGGTTCAAATTTGAAAGACATACAAGTTATAGCACACATAGTGCATACATTTTCACACATACTGCACTAGATAGATGCTAACCCTATAGTTTGAGGCAATTTGGATGAGGTAGAAAAAATTCTTGGATTAGAATCGTGTTGTTCGAACCCCGTAGTTGGATTTTTTTGAACCTTGATCTGTAGTACTGGGCAAAACCCTAGTTTAACCTATTTAATTATAGATTCGTATATCGATTTTTCTACCTTTTTATTATTACTATGCAGCACATGTGTGTTTGCCCGTCTAGCTAGTGAAACTCGGAGGAAGAGGGATCACTCGGAAGGACAGAAGAAGGGAGAGCATTATGGTGTCTCCCCTTTTTCGGGTGACGATGTTGACTATTGTGCAGGGTTTGTCAGTGAGCAGGAGGAGGTGCGAGCGAGCGAGCGAGCGAGTCGAGCGAGGCCGAGAATGAGAGAGATTTGTTTTTTTGTGTGAGAGGGACAAACGAAGGATCCTGAAGGACCCAGAGACTTCCAATACGCATCATGATGCGTCTTTTCTTGACAAAGAAGATGGCTGGGAGTTTGCGTACCTATTATTGCACGTGACTTGTGCTCAGTGAAGTGTGGGACCTCACGCGTGGGCACCACACGTAAGTGACAGACCTGTTGGTGTAAAAACTTGGTTGATTATTATAGTGCATTAGAACAAAGTTTCCTATGGATTCAAGGCTAGGAAATCCAAGTTAACTCATTTACATGACATTATTTTTTCCATGAAGCAAAGTTAACACATCTATCAATTGGTACATTTTGGAGTGACTAAGAAGGATCCAGGCTTACTTATTCGTTTTCACGTGTTAAACTTGTCTAAATCTTGGTCAAACATAGGATTTGACCAACAAGATTCAAATGGGCAGAAAAATAAAATAAAAATAGAAAAATGAAAAACCAAATCACATAGTCTTCTTATGTCATATAGTAAGCATTAAAGTTGATAAACAAGGTCTAGACATATCAAACCGTACAAATCATGTATCTATACCCCCTAACCCCTAAACTCTGTCTTATGAAGTCAAGCATGTGAAGATAAGTGGTTTTGGGTTTCAAACATGGAAATTTCAAAAACCTCCCAAAAGCATCATTTTAGAGTGACTAAGAAGGATACATGCTTCCCTTTTCATTTTCATGTTTTAAACTTGTTTAAATCATTATCAAACCTAGGATTTGAAAAAGATTCAAATGGGCAGAAAATTAAAAAAATCAGAAAAATGAAAAACCAAAGTACATAGTCTTCTTATGTCATATCGTAAGCATATTGAAGTTGATAAACAAGGTTTGGACATATTCAAACCATACAAATCATGTATCTAACCCCTAACCCTAAACTCTGTCTTATGAAGTCAAGCATGAAGAGAAGTGGTTTTGGGTTTCAAACATGGAAATTTCAAAAACCCTCCCAAAAGCTTCATTTTAGAGTGACTAAGAAGGATCGATGCTCCCATTTTCATTTTCATGTTTTAAACATGTTTAAATCATTATCAAACCTAGGATTTGACCAAGATACAAATGGGTGGGCACAAAATTCAAAAAAAAAACAGAAAAATGAAAAACCAAATCACATAGTCTTCGTATGTCATATCGTAAGCATTCACGTTGATAAACAAGTTCTAGATATACCCAAACCATACAAATCATGTGTATCTACCCCTGTCGATCTTATGAAGTCTAGCATGAAGAGAAGTCGTTTTGGGTTTCAAACATGGAAATTTCAAGAACATCCCAAAAGCTTCATTTTAGAGTGACTAAGAAGGATACAAACTTCCATTTTCATTTTCATGTTTTAAACTTGTTTAAATCTTGGTCAAACCGCCTAGGATTTGACCAAGATTCAAATGGGCATACAAATTCAGAAAAAATCAAAAGAATGAAAAACCAATGCACATAGCATTCTTATGTCATATATATAGTAAGCATTAAAGTTGATAAACAAGGTCTAGACATATTCAAACTAGACAACTCATGTATATATCTACCCCTAACCCTAAACTCTGTCTTATGAAGTCAATCATGAAGAGAAGTGGTTTTGGGTTTCAAACATGGAAATTTCAAGAACCTCCCAAAAGCTTTATTTCAGAGTGACTAAGAAGGATCCATGCTTACCTTTTCATTTTCATATTTTAAACTTGTTTAAATCTTTGTCAAACCTAGGATTTTACCAAAAGATTCAAATGGGCATAAAATTCAAAAAAAAAATAGAAAAATGAAAAACAAAAGCATATAGTCTTATTATGTCATATAGTAAGCATTCAAGTTGATGAATTAACAAGGTTTGGACATATTCAAACCATACAAATCATGTGTCTACCCCCTATCCCTAAACTCTGTCTTATGAAGTCAAGCTTGAAGAGAAGTGGTTTTGGGTTTCAAACATGGGAATTTCAAAATCCTCCCAAAAGCTTCATTTTAGAGTGACTAAGAAGGATCCATGCATACCTTTGCATTTCATATTTTAAACTTGTTTAAATCATTATCAAACCTAGGATTTGACAAAGGTACAAATGGGTGGGCACAAAATTCAAAAAAATCATAAAAAATGAAAAACCAAATCACATAGTCTTCTTATATGTCATATAGTAAGCATTCAAGTTGATGCATTAACAAGGTTTGGACATATTCAAACCATACAAATCATGTATCTACCCCCTAACCCTAAGCTCTGTCTTATGAAGTCAAGCTTGAAGAGAAGTGGTTTTGGGTTTCAAACATGGAAATTTCAAAAACCTCCCAAAATCTTCATATTAGAGTGACTAATTAAGAGGGATACAAGCTTCCCTTTTCGTTTTCATATTTTAAACTTGTTTAAATCTTTGTCAAACCTAGGATTTGACCAAGATTCTAATATATGGGCATAAAATTCAAAAAAAAAATGAAAAACCAAAGCACATAGTCTTCTTATGTCATATAGTTAGCATTAAAGTTGATGAACAAGGTTTAGACATATTCAAACCAGACAAATCATGTATCTAACGCCTAACCCTAAACTCTGTCTTACGAAATCAAGCATGAAGAGAAGTGGTTTTGGGTTTCAAACGTTTAAGCCAAAAGCCTCTTTTTCAAATACTTCAAACTTATTCAAATTTGGTTCAAATTTGAAAGACATACAAGTTATAGCACACATAGTGCATACATTTTCACACATACTGCACTAGATAGATGCTAACCCTATAGTTTGAGGCCATTTGGATGAGGTAGAAAAAATTCTTGGATTAGAATCGTGTTGTTCGAACCCCGTAGTTGGAATTTTTTGAACCTTGATCTGTAGTACTGGGCAAAACCCTAGTTTAACCTATTTAATTATAGATTCGTATATCGATTTTTCTACCTTTTTATTATTACTATGCAGCACATGTGTGTTTGCCCGTCTAGCTAGTGAAACTCGGAGGAAGAGGGATCACTCGGAAGGACAGAAGAAGGGAGAGCATTATGGTGTCTCCCCTTTTTCGGGTGACGATGTTGACTATTGTGCAGGGTTTGTTAGTGAGCAGGAGGAGGTGCGAGCGAGCGAGCGAGCGAGTCGAGCGAGGCCGAGAATGAGAGAGATTTGTTTTTTTTGTGTGAGACGGACAAACGAAGGATCCTAAAGGACCCAGAGACTTCCAATACGCATCCTGATGCGTCTTCTCTTGACAAAGAAGATGGCTGGGAGTTTGCGTACCTATTATTGCACGTGACTTGTGCTCACTGAAGTGTGGGACCTCACGCGTGGGCACCACACGTAAGTGACAGACCTGTTGGTGTAAAAACTCGGTTGATTATTATAGTGCATTAGAACAAAGTTTCCTATGGATTCAAGGCTAGGAAATCCAAGTTAACTCATTTACATGACATTATTTTTTTCATGAAGCAAAGTTAACACATCTATCAATTGGTACATTTTGGAGTGACTAAGAAGGATCCAGGCTTACTTATTCGTTTTCACGTGTTAAACTTGTCTAAATCTTGGTCAAACCTAGGATTTGACCAACAAGATTCAAATGGGCAGAAAAATAAAATAAAAACAGAAAAATGAAAAACCAAATCACATAGTCTTCTTATGTCATATCGTAAGCATTCACGTTGATAAACAAGCTCTAGATATACCCAAACCATACAAATCATGTGTATCTACCCCTGTCGATCTTATGAAGTCTAGCATGAAGAGAAGTCGTTTTGGGTTTCAAACATGGAAATTTCAAGAACATCCCAAAAGCTTCATTTTAGAGTGATGACTAAGAAGGATACAAACTTCCCTTTTCATTTTCATGTTTTAGACTTGTTTAAATATTGGTCAAACCACCTAGGATTTGACCAAGATTCAAATGGGCATACAAATTCAGAAAAAATCAAAAGAATGAAAAACCAATGCACATAGCATTCTTATGTCATATATATAGTAAGCATTAAAGTTGATAAACAAGGTCTAGACATATTCAAACTAGACAACTCATGTATATATCTACCCCTAACCCTAAACTCTGTCTTATGAAGTCAATCATGAAGAGAAGTGGTTTTGGGTTTCAAACATGGAAATTTCAAGAACCTCCCAAAATCTTTATTTTAGAGTGACTAAGAAGGATCCATGCTTACCTTTTCATTTTCATATTTTAAACTTGTTTAAATCTTTGTCAAACCTAGGATTTGACCAAAAGATTCAAATGGGCATAAAATTAAAAAAAAAACAGAAAAATGAAAAACAAAAGCATATAGTCTTATTATGTCATATAGTAAGCATTCAAGTTGATGAATTAACAAGGTTTGGACATATTCAAACCATACAAATCATGTATCTACCCCCTATCCCTAAACTCTGTCTTATGAAGTCAAGCTTGAAGAGAAGTGGTTTTGGGTTTCAAACATGGGAATTTCAAAATCCTCCCAAAAGCTTCATTTTAGAGTGACTAAGAAGGATCCATGCTTACCTTTGCATTTCATATTTTAAACTTGTTTAAATCATTATCAAACCTAGGATTTGACAAAGGTACAAATGGGTGGGCACAAAATTTAAAAAAATCATAAAAAATGAAAAACCAAATCACATAGTCTTCTTATATGTCATATCGTAAGCATTAAAGTTGATAAACAAGGTCTAGATATATCCAAACCACGTACACAAATCATGTATCTACCCCTGTCGATCTTATGAAGTCTAGCATGAAGAGAAGTCGTTTTGGGTTTCAAACATGGAAATTTCAAGAACATCCCAAAAGCTTCATTTTAGAGTGACTAATAAGGATACAAACTTCCCTTTTCATTTTCATGTTTTAAACTTGTTTAAATCTTGGTCAAACCGCCTAGGATTTGACCAAGATTCAAATGGGCATACAAATTCAGAAAAAAATCAAAAACCAATGCACATAGCATTCTTATGCCATATATACAGTAAGCATTAAAGTTGATAAACAAGGTCTAGACATATTCAAACCAGACAACTCATGTATATATCTACCCCTAACCCTAAACTCTGTCTTATGAAGTAAATCATGAAGAGAAGTGGTTTTGGGTTTCAAACATGGAAATTTCAAGAACCTCCCAAAAGCTTTATTTTAGAGTGACTAAGAAGGATCCATGCTTACCTTTTCATTTTCATATTTTGAACTTGTTTAAATCTTTGTCAAACCTAGGATTGACCAAAAGATTCAAATGGGCATAAAATTCATAAAAAATCATAAAAATGAAAAACCAAAGCATATAGTCTTCATATGTCATATAGCTAGCAAGCATTCAAGTTGATAAATTAACAAGGTTTGGACATATTGAAGCCATACAAATCATGTATCTACCCCTAACCCTAAACTCGGTCGATCTTATGAAGTCTAGCATGAAGATAAGTCGTTTTGGGTTTCAAACATGGAAATTTCAAGGACACACATCCCAAAAGCTTCATTTTAGAGTGACTAAGAAGGATCCATGCTTACCTTTTCAATTCATGTTATAAACTTGTTTAAATCATGGTCAACCCTATGATTTGACCAAGATTCAAATGGGCAGAAAAATAAAAAAATTAGAAAAATGAAAAACCAAAGTACATAGTCTTCTTATGTCATATAGTAAGCATATTGAAGTTGATAAACAAGGTTTGGACATATTCAAACCATACAAATCATGTATCTAACCCCTAACCCTAAACTCTGTCTTATGAAATCAATCATGAAGAGAAGTGGTTTTGGGTTTCAAACATGGAAATTTCAAGAACCTCCCAAAAGCTTTATTTTAGAGTGACTAAGAAGGATCCATGCTTACCTTTTCATTTTCATATTTTAAACTTGTTTAAATCTTTGTCAAACCTAGGATTTGACCAAAAGATTCAAATGGGCACAAAATTAAAAAAAAACAGAAAAATGAAAAACCAAAGTACATAGTCTTCTTATGTCATATAGTAAGCATTCAAGTTGATGCATTAACAAGGTTTGACATATTCAAACCATACAAATCATGTATCTACCCCCTAACCCTAAGCTCTGTCTTATGAAGTCAAGCTTGAAGAGAATTGGTTTTGGGTTTCAAACATGGAAATTTCAAAAACCTCCCAAAATCTTCATATTAGAGTGACTAATTAAGAGGGATACAAGCTTCCCTTTTCGTTTTCATGTTTTAAACTTGTTTAAATCTTTGTCAAACCTAGGATTTGACCAAGATTCTAATATGGGCATAAAATTCAAAAAAAAATGAAAAACCAAAGCACATAGTCTTCTTATGTCATATAGTTAGCATTAAAGTTGATGAACAAGGTTTAGACATATTCAAACCAGACAAATCATGTATCTAACCCCTAACCCTAAACTATGTCTTATGAAATCAAGCATGAAGAGAAGTGGTTTTGGGTTTCAAACGTTTAAGCCAAAAGCCCCTTTTTCAAATACTTCAAACTTGTTCAAATTTGGTTCAAATTTGAAAGACATACAAGTTATAGCACACATAGTGCATACATTTTCACACATACTGCACTAGATAGATGCTAACCCTATAGTTTGAGGCCATTTGGATGAGGTAGAAAAAAATCTTGGATTAGAATCGTGTTGTTCGAACCCCGTAGTTGGATTTTTTTGAACTTTGATCTGTAGTACTGGGCAAAACCCTAGTTTAACCTATTTAATTATAGATTCGTATATCGATTTTTCTACCTTTTTATTATTACTATGCAGCACATGTGTGTTTGCCCGTCTAGCTAGTGAAACTCGGAGGAAGAGGGATCACTCGGAAGGACAGAAGAAGGGAGAGCATTATGGTGTCTCCCCTTTTTCGGGTGACGATGTTGACTATTGTGCAGGGTTTGTCAGTGAGCAGGAGGAGGTGCGAGCGAGCGAGCGAGTCGAGCGAGGCCGAGAATGAGAGAGATTTGTTTTTTTTGTGTGAGAGGGACAAACGAAGGATCCTGAAGGACCCAGAGACTTCCAATACGCATCCTGATGCGTCTTCTCTTGACAAAGAAGATGGCTGGGAGTTTGCGTACCTATTATTGCACGTGACTTGTGCTCACTGAAGTGTGGGACCTCACGCGTGGGCACCACACGTAAGTGATAGACCTGTTGGTGTAAAAACTCGGTTGATTATTATAGTGCATTAGAACAAAGTTTCCTATGGATTCAAGGCTAGGAAATCCAAGTTAACTCATTTACATGACATTATTTTTTCCATGAAGCAAAGTTAACACATCTATCAATTGGTACATTTTGGAGTGACTAAGAAGGATCCAGGCTTACTTATTCGTTTTCACGTGTTAAACTTGTCTAAATCTTGGTCAAACCTAGGATTTGACCAACAAGATTCAAATGGGCAAAAAAATAAAATAAAAACAAAAAAAATGAAAAACCAAATCACATAGTCTTCTTATGTCATATAGTAAGCATTAAAGTTGATAAACAAGGTCTAGACATATCAAACCATACAAATCATGTATCTATACCCCCTAACCCCTAAACTCTGTCTTATGAAGTCAAGCATGTGAAGATAAGTGGTTTTGGGTTTCAAACATGGAAATTTCAAAAACCTCCCAAAAGCTTCATTTTAGAGTGACTAAGAAGGATACATGCTTCCCTTTTCATTTTCATGTTTTAAACTGGTTTAAATCATTATCAAACCTAGGATTTGAAAAAGATTCAAATGGGCAGAAAATTAAAAAAATCAGAAAAATGAAAAACCAAAGTACATAGTCTTCTTATGTCATATAGTAAGCATATTGAAGTTGATAAACAAGGTTTGGACATATTCAAACCATACAAATCATGTATCTACCCCTTATCCCTAAACTCTGTCTTATGAAGTCAAGCTTGAAGAGAAGTGGTTTTGGGTTTCAAACATGGGAATTTCAAAATCCTCCCAAAAGCTTCATTTTAGAGTGACTAAGAAGGATCCATGCTTACCTTTGCATTTCATATTTTAAACTTGTTTAAATCATTATCAAACCTAGGATTTGACAAAGGTACAAATGGGTGGGCACAAAATTCAAAAAAATCATAAAAAATGAAAAACCAAATCACATAGTCTTCTTATATGTCATATCGTAAGCATTAAAGTTGATAAACAAGGTCTAGATATATCCAAACCACGTACACAAATCATGTATCTACCCCTGTCGATCTTATGAAGTCTAGCATGAAGAGAAGTCGTTTTGGGTTTCAAACATGGAAATTTCAAGAACATCCCAAAAGCTTCATTTTAGAGTGACTAATAAGGATACAAACTTCCCTTTTCATTTTCATGTTTTAAACTTGTTTAAATCTTGGTCAAACCACCTAGGATTTGACCAAGATTCAAATGGGCATACAAATTCAGAAAAAAAACAAAAACCAATGCACATAGCATTCTTATGCCATATATACAGTAAGCATTAAAGTTGATAAACAAGGTCTAGACATATTCAAACCAGACAACTCATGTATATATCTACCCCTAACCCTAAACTCTGTCTTATGAAGTCAACCATGAAGAGAAGTGGTTTTGGGTTTCAAACATGGAAATTTCAAGAACCTCCCAAAAGCTTTATTTTAGAGTGACTAAGAAGGATCCATGCTTACCTTTTCATTTTCATATTTTGAACTTGTTTAAATCTTTGTCAAACCTAGGATTGACCAAAAGATTCAAATGGGCATAAAATTCATAAAAAATCATAAAAATGAAAAACCAAAGCATATAGTCTTCGTATGTCATATAGCTAGCAAGCATTCAAGTTGATAAATTAACAAGGTTTGGACATATTGAAGCCATACAAATCATGTATCTACCCTTAACCCTAAACTCGGTCGATCTTATGAAGTCTAGCATGAAGAGAAGTCGTTTTGGGTTTCAAACATGGAAATTTCAAGGACACACATCCCAAAAGCTTCATTTTAGAGTGACTAAGAAGGATCCATGCTTACCTTTTCAATTCATGTTATAAACTTGTTTAAATCATGGTCAACCCTAGGATTTGACCAAGATTCAAATGGGCAGAAAAATAAAAAAATTAGAAAAATGAAAAACCAAAGTACATAGTCTTCTTATGTCATATAGTAAGCATATTGAAGTTGATAAACAAGGTTTGGACATATTCAAACCATACAAATCATGTATCTAACCCCTAATCCTAAACTCTGTCTTATGAAATCAATCATGAAGAGAAGTGGTTTTGGGTTTCAAACATGGAAATTTCAAGAACCTCCCAATAGCTTTATTTTAGAGTGACTAAGAAGGATCCATGCTTACCTTTTCATTTTCATATTTTAAACTTGTTTAAATCTTTGTCAAACCTAGGATTTGACCAAAAGATTCAAATGGGCACAAAATTAAAAAAAAAACAGAAAAATGAAAAACTAAAGTACATAGTCTTCTTATGTCATATAGTAAGCATTCAAGTTGATGCATTAACAAGGTTTGGACATATTAAAACCATACAAATCATGTATCTACCCACTAACCCTAAGCTCTGTCTTATGAAGTCAAGCTTGAAGAGAAGTGGTTTTGGGTTTCAAACATGGAAATTTCAAAAACCTCCCAAAATCTTCATATTAGAGTGACTAATTAAGAGGGATACAAGCTTCCCTTTTCGTTTTCATGTTTTAAACTTGTTTAAATCTTTGTCAAACCTAGGATTTGACCAAGATTCAAATATATGGGCATAAATTCAAAAAAAAATGAAAAACCAAAGCACATAGTCTTCTTATGTCATATAGTTAGCATTAAAGTTGATGAACAAGGTTTAGACATATTCAAACCAGACAAATCATGTATCTAACCCCTAACCCTAAACTCTGTCTTATGAAATCAAGCATGAAGAGAAGTGGTTTTGGGTTTCAAACGTTTAAGCCAAAAGCCCCTTTTTCAAATACTTCCATCTTATTCAAATTTGGTTCAAATTTGAAAGACATACAAGTTATAGCACACATAGTGCATACATTTTCACACATACTGCACTAGATAGATGCTAACCCTCTAGTTTGAGGCCATTTGGATGAGGTAGAAAAAATTCTTGGATTAGAATCGTGTTGTTCGAACCCCGTAGTTGGATTTTTTTGAACCTTGATCTGTAGTACTGGGCAAAACCCTAGTTTAACCTATTTAATTATAGATTCGTATATCGATTTTTCTACCTTTTTATTATTACTATGCACCACATGTGTGTTTGCCCGTCTAGCTAGTGAAACTCGGAGGAACAGGGATCACTCGGAAGGACAGAAGAAGGGAGAGCATTATGGTGTCTCCCCTTTTTCGGGTGACGATGTTGACTATTGTGCAGGGTTTGTCAGTGAGCAGGAGGAGGTGCGAGCGAGCGAGCGAGTCGAGCGAGGCCGAGAATGAGAGAGATTTGTTTTTTTTGTGTGAGAGGGACAAACGAAGGATCGTGAAGGACCCAGAGACTTCCAATACACATCCTGATGCGTCTTCTCTTGACAAAGAAGACGGCTGGGAGTTTGCGTACCAAAATTTAAAAAAAAACAGGAAAAAGAAAAAAACAAAGCAAAGCAAATAGTTTTCTTATGTCATATAGTAAGCATTAAAGTTGATAAACAAGGTCTAGACATATTCAAGCCAGACAAATCATGTATCTATACCCCCTAACCCCTAAACTCTGTCTTATGAAGTCAAGCAAGTGAAGAGAAGTGGTTTTGGGGTTCAAACATGGAAATTTCAAAAACCTCCCAAAAGCTTCATTTTAGAGTGACTAAGAAGGATCCATGCTCACCTTTGCATTTCATATTTTAAACTTGTTTAAATCATTATCAAACCTAGGATTTGACCAAGATACAAATGGGTGGGCACAAAATTCAAAAAAATCAGAAAAAATGAAAAACCAAATCACATAGTCTTCTTATGTCATATCGTAAGCATTAAAGTTGATAAACAAGGTCTAGGTATATATATCCAAATCAGACAAATCATGTATCTACCCCTGTCGATCTTATGAAGTCTAGCATGAAGAGAAGTCGTTTTGGGTTTCAAACATGGAAATTTCAAGAACATCCCAAAAGCTTCATTTTCATGTTTTAAACTTGTTTACATCTTGGTCAAACCGCCTAGGATTTGACCAAGATTCAAATGGTCATACAAATTCAGAAAAGAATGAAAAACCAAAGCACATAGCATTGTTATGTCATATATATAGTAAGCATTAAAGTTGATAAACAAGGTCTAGACATATTAAAACCAGACAACTCATGTATATATCTACCCCTAACCCTAAACTCTATCTTATGAAGTCAATCATGAAGAGATGTGGTTTTGGGTTTCAAACATGGAAATTTCAAGAACCTCCCAAAAGCTTTATTTTAGAGTAACTAAGAAGTATCCATGCTTACCTTTTCATTTTATTATTTTAAACTTGTTGAAATCTTTGTCGAACCTAGGATTTGACCAAAAGATTCAAATGGGCATAAAATTCATAAAAAATCAGAAAAATGAAAACCAAAGCATACAGTCTTCGTATGTCATATAGTAAGCATTCAAGTTGATAAATTAACAAGGTTTGGACATATTCAAACCATACAAATCATGTATCTACCCCCTAACCCTAAACTCGGTCGATCTTATGAAGTCTAGCATGAAGCGAAGTCGTTTTGGGTTTTCGAAAATGGAAATTTCAAGAACATCCCAAAAGCTTCATTTTAGAGTGACTAAGAAGGATCCATGCTTACCTTTTCATTGTCATATTTTAAACTTGTTTAAATCTTTGTCAAACCTAGGATTTGACCAAAAGATTCAAATGTGCATAAAATTAAAAACAAAATCAGAAAAACAAAAAACAAAAGCATATAGTCTTCTTATGTCATATAGTAAGCATTCAAGTTGATAAATTAACAAGGGTTGGACATATTCAAACCATACAAATCATGTATCTACCCCCTAACCCTAAGCTCTGTCTTATGAAGTCAAGCTTGAAGAGAAGTGGTTTTGGGTTTCAAACATGGAAATTTCAAAAACCTCCCAAAAACTTCATATTAGAGTGACTAATTAAGAGGGATACAAGCTTCCCTTTTTGTTTCAGGTTTTAAACTTGTTTAAATCTTTGTCAAACCTAGGATTTGACCAAGATTCTAATATATGGGCATAAAATTAAAAAAAAAATGAAAAACCAAAGCACGTAGTCTTCTTATGTCATATAGTTAGCATTAAAGTTGATGAACAAGGTTTAGACATATTCAAACCAGACAAATCATGTATCTACCACCTAACCCTAAACTCGGTCTTATGAAATCTAGCATGAAGAGAAGTCGTTTTGGGTTTCAAACGTTTAAGCCAAAAGCCCCTTTTTCAAATACTTCAAACTTATTCAAATTTGAAAGACATACAAGTTATAGCACACATAGTGCATACATTTTCACACATACTGCACTAGATAGATGCTAACCCTATAGTTTGAGGCCATTTGGATGAGGTAGAAAAAATTCTTGGATTAGAAACGTGTTGTTCGAACCCCGTAGTTGGATTTTTTTGAACCGGCCTTTATCTGTAGTACTGGGCAAAACCCTAATTTAACCTATTTAATTATAGATTCGTATATCGATTTTTCTACCTTTTTATTATTACTATGCAGCACATGTGTGTTTGCCCGTCTAGCTAGTGAAACTCGGAGGAAGAGGGATCACTCGGAAGGACAGAAGAAGGGAGAGCATTATGGTGTCTCCCCTTTTTCGGGTGACGATGTTGACTATTGTGCAGGGTTTGTCAGTGAGCAGGAGGAGGTGCGAGCGAGCGAGCGAGTCGAGCGAGGCCGAGAATGAGAGAGATTTGTTTTTTTTGTGTGAGAGGGACAAACGAAGGATCCTGAAGGACCCAGAGACTTCCAATACGCATCCTGATGCGTCTTCTCTTGACAAAGAAGATGGCTGGAGTTTGCGTACCTATTATTGCACGTGACTTGCGCTCACTGAAGTGTGGGACCTCACGCGTGGGCACCACACGTAAGTGACAAACCTGTTGGTGTAAAAACTCGGTTGATTATTATAGTGCATTAGAACAAAGTTTCCTATGGATTCAAGGCTAGGAAATCCAAGTTAACTCATTTACATGACATTATTTTTTCCATGAAGCAAAGTTAACACATCTATCAATTGGTACATTTTGGAGTGACTAAGAAGGATCCAGGCTTACTTATTCGTTTTCACGTGTTAAACTTGTCTAAATCTTGGTCAAACCTAGGATTTGACCAACAAGATTCAAATGGGCAGAAAAATAAAATAAAAACAGAAAAATGAAAAACCAAATCACATAGTCTTCTTATGTCATATAGTAAGCATTAAAGTTGATAAACAAGGTCTAGACATATCAAACCATACAAATCATGTATCTATACCCCCTAACCCCTAAACTCTGTCTTATGAAGTCAAGCATGTGAAGATAAGTGGTTTTGGGTTTCAAACATGGAAATTTCAAAAACCTCCCAAAAGCTTCATTTTAGAGTGACTAAGAAGGATACATGCTTCCCTTTTCATTTTCATGTTTTAAACTTGTTTAAATTATATTGGTCAAACCTAGGATTTGACAAGATTCAAATGGTTACCAAAATTTTTAAAAAAAAGAAAAAAGAAAAAAACAAAGCAAATAGTTTTCTTATGTCATATAGTAAGCATTAAAGTTGATAAACAAGGTCTAGACATATTCAAGCCAGACAAATCATGTATCTATACCCCCTAATCCCTAAACTCTGTCTTATGAAGTCAAGCATGTGAAGAGAAGTGGTTTTGGGGTTCAAACATGGAAATTTCAAAAACCTCCCAAAAGCTTCATTTTAGAGTGACTAAGAAGGATCCATGCTCACCTTTACATTTCATATTTTAAACTTGTTTAAATCATTATCAAACCTAGGATTTGACCAAGATACAAATGGGTGGGAACAAAATTCAAAAAAATCAGAAAAAATGAAAAACCAAATCACATAGTCTTCTTATGTCATATCGTAAGCATTAAAGTTGATAAACAAGGTCTAGATATATATATCCAAATCAGACAAATCATGTATCTACCCCTGTCGATCTTATGAAGTCTAGCATGAAGAGAAGTCGTTTGGGGTTTCAAACATGGAAATTTCAAGAACATCCCAAAAGCTTCATTTTAGAGTGACTAATAAGGATACAAACTTCCCTTTTCATTGTCATATAGTAAGCATTCAAGTTGATAAATTAACAAGGGTTGGACATATTCAAACCATACAAATCATGTATCTACCCCCTAACCCTAAACTCGATCGATCTTATGAAGTCTAGCATGAAGAGAAGTCGTTTTGGGTTTCAAACATGGAAATTTCAAGAACATCCCAAAAGCTTCATTTTAGAGTGACTAAGAAGGATCCATGCTTACCTTTTCATTGTCATGTTTTAAACTTGTTTAAATCTTTGTCAAACCTAGGATTTGACCAAAAGATTCAAATGTGCATAAAATTCAAAAAAAATTAGAAAAATGAAAAACAAAAGCATATAGTCTTCTTATGTCATATAGTAAGCATTCAAGTTGATAAATTAACAAGGGTTGGACATATTCAAACCGTACAAATCATGTATCTACCCCCTAACCCTAAACTCGATCGATCTTATGAAGTCTAGCATGAAGTGAAGTCGTTTTGGGTTTCAAACATGGAAATTTCAAGAACATCCCAAAAGCTTCATTTTAGAGTGACTAAGAAGGATCCATGCTTACTTTTCATTTCATGTTATAAACCTGTTTAAATCATGGTCAAACCTAGGATTTGACCAAGATTCAAATGGGCAAAAAACTAAAAAAATCAGAAAAATGAAAAACCAAAGTACATAGTCTTCTTATGTCATATAGTAAGCATATTCAAGTTGATAAACAAGTTTTTTGTGCAACATAATCCCTCCGTCCACAAATAAGTGTACATGCGGGTTTTCCAAGATAAATTATGAAGTGGAGTAGGTACGAAGTAGGAGGTGGTGGAATCTGCAATTCCCTCGCCTATATATTATATACAAGTCGAAGACTACAACCCTCTATCCCTATCTCCTTCCCATCCTCTAAATTCATATTCCTTTTAGAATCGTTGGGCATGGAGGTTCCCCCTGGTAGCATTAGAGTTTCTGTCGACTTTGCTAAATTGAGAAGACTGTTCAGCTGCAGAGTGTGCTCTCAACCCATACAACCTCCTGCAATATCGTCGGTTAGTACTTTCTTCACTAGGTTCATCCAGATGTATTTTAATTTGGGCCAACAGTCGTGTTAATTTCATTGTATTAAGCAGTGCCGTGGGTGCCAGAAGTTGGTATGCGGCAGCTGCTCTAGGATACTGTCCGGTCGCACGTGCCCGGGATGCCAGGGCGTCTTGCAAGGTGAAAGTCTCTCGTCTGAAGTCATGGAGTTTACCAGTGGATGTTTTCTCCAACCGAATGGGGCGAGAATATCGTTTACCTGCGGTTTGTGCTTTCAAATAGCACGGCGTCCACTATACCAGGTTAGTACTTTCTTCGTTAGGTTCCACCCAACTGTATTTTTCTTTTGGCGAACAGTCATGTTAATTTCCTTGTATTAAGCAGTGCGTTCGCAGGGATGGGCGAGGGCACCTTACATGCGGAAGCTGCGTAAGAAAACTGCCCAGTCTCGCATGCCCGAGATGCGACGGCATCCTCGAAGATGTAGGAGGAAGCAGTTCGATTAATAGATATCCCTCCCTGTTTAAGGTAGATTGCAGCAACGATGGTTGCGACATGAGCGGCGACTTGCTCGAATACTTGCAACACGAGCGGACGTGCGAGCATAAGCCAACGAGACGGTAGGTGGATGGTCTTGCCGGTCTCGATGGAGAAGATGATCGCGCTTCGAGGCTAAAATCTGAGCTCGTTGGAGAAGGATCAGATGGAGTTTCCTTTTCTAGATCTAGGGTTCTTTTTGTACTTTTGGATGTCTTTTCTGTAGTTTCCTTTTACTTAGAGATTTCTCCTTGCAATCTGTAATCCCACCGTCATAATATAAAAGCAGTGCCGCCAGGTCCTTCGGGACTTTTCTGTGTTCAAAAAATGTATGATTCTATACATGTCGTCTATTTATGTGTGCGATGTTGTATCGCCTATTACCATGTTTAGTTTGAGCGTGTCCTTGTCCTAGTACAAAACTTCGGCATGATGTATCTTGTCACATGTTTCCCCATAAATGAAAATTGGATTGGTGGTAGACAAGTCAAGGCACATTTATATGTGCGACAACCCAAAATGCACATATTTTGCAAAGTTTTGATGCGTGAGTGAAAAGTTGCAAATATATACATAAACTTGGGCCCTAATTAAAAAGTTTGACATGGTTCTTGTGTAGTACTAGTACCAAGCTCACATGTGGGGAGAAATTAAGCTGGACGAAGTCCAACATGTTACCAAACTATTTGAAGGGCTATTTTCTGAAACACTGGTATGGCAGTATGGTATTTTCCCTAGCTATGTAGAAAATGATGAACAATCCATGCCTTTTGATTGCCTTTTTTGAACCATAGGAAACTTTGTACTAATACAGTATAATAAGCACCTGAGTTATGACACCGACAGGTCTGTCACTTACGTGTGGTTCCCATGCGTGAGGTCCCACACTTCAGCGAGCACAAGTCACCTGCGGTAGGTAGGCAAAATGCCAGCCATCTTCTTTGTCAAGAGAAGACGCCTCAAGACTCTCTCTCTCTTTCGCAAAAAAAACACACTCTCACACCAAGTTAGGGAGTTAGATGTAATTTCCTGTTTATTTCGTGTGCTGTTATAAACCGTGCTCTGATGCATAGTGGAATTCTAGGTCCTTCAGGATCCTTCGGTTGTCCCTCTCTCTCGAAAAAAAAATCTCTCTCTCATTGTCGGCCTCGCTCGCTCGCACCTCCTGCGCATTGACAAACCCTGCACAACAGTCAACATCACCCTAAAAAGGTCAGACACCATAAATAAGATAAGAGGGGCCCCGTGTTGCTCTCGCTTCGTCTCCTTCGGTGTGATCCCTACTCCCTAGTTAAAATAACTTGAAAATTTCAACCCCTTGTATGAATTGCGGTTGGGGTAAATTTGAATCCCGTGGCGAAATTCTCGCTACTCCTCTCGATTTATAGGCTCCTGCCGCCTCTCCCCATTCATCTTCAAAATCCTATAGCCCCAACCTGTACAGTGCTCGTCGGCGGCTGTACCATCCACAACCTCTGTATTAGCGCCTCCCCTCTGCACCCCCATCTTCCGGCGATGAATCCCACGAGTGGACTAGGGGGCCTGTTAGGTGTGCGGTCCACCATCGTAATCCCCCAGCAGCAACTACAGGACCTCGCCGCCAACTCGCACGCCCCCCCACAGCAGCTGCAGCAGGCGCATGGCGGCCTCGCCGTTGAGTCTGATGTGCCCACCATGCGGCAGCGGATCAACGACCTCATCGTGGGCTCGGACGTGACAGTCTGCCGGCGGTGCAAGACAACCTCACCGTCGCCGGGAAGTTGGTCCTCTCCAAGGAGAAGAGCTTCGAGGTCAGTGGTTCATGTAGTTTAATCATTGGTTTAAAACTACTTAGCCCCCTACTAAGTATTATTTGGAGGGGATTTGGTGCAAAATACTTCATTCACCATGTTTTGGCGTGAGTATTTGCAGCAGATCAGGACAACCTGAGAGATAGCCTGGCCTGGGGCATTATTAGTTTTATTTTTTGAGGGGTTCCTCGGGCCTTATTAGTGAAGCGTCCAATTTCTATTCACGTAATCCATGCCAGCAGGCCTCAGGACTTGTAATTTTGGCATTGGAATCAATCCCTCAGCCTGATCCATGCTAGAACGGGGTGGAGGCCTGGAAGGAGAAGCAGCAATCGGAGCACGTATGTGCAACGACCAGAAACGCGAGAGCAGAGGTGTTGCGGTTCCACGTCCACCCGACGTGCGTGGAAGTGTTTCCTGAGGATCCCCGCGACTCTGATCCTGTCCAATACTCTCCTGCCAAACAGATAAAATGTGTTCTTATTAAGAAAGACCCAGATATTACTCACTGAGTAGCTGCATTACCACATTCGAACTTCAATGCAAACTTCAAACTTCACTGCAGTCTCCCCCCCTTTCGAACTGGAGATCCAGCCTCTCCATCGATTGATGCATATGGCAAACTTTATTAGTTCATGTTTCGTTCTTAGTTTGAAACTTTATTGCTCCAAGCTCCGGAGTACTCATATTACTACAGTATTGCAATTGAAATTTATACACATTACAATTACTATTGAAGTTAGTCTTGTACATATTACTAGGAGTATTGAAGTTTAAGTCCTGCAAACTTTCGGAGTACTATATTACTATTGAAGTTACACTCTTGCACTTTATTAGTATAATATCATGTGTCACACAGGGTCGCTCTGTGAATCTACCATCTAATGAAGGACGACAACATGAAGCGTCTATGCAAGTAATCCGGCGGTCGCTCCTGGATGAGTCGCGCGAGTTGATTGACCATGCGTCCAAGCTCCGAGATGTGAACGCACATCTGGTAAACCGTGCTGTGAAGCTATGGAATGAGTATGCCGTACTCTTGAATGAGCACTCATCTCTATCAAAGGAGAACTCATCTCTATCGAAGGAGAACATCTCCATCCTAAAAGAGAACTCATCTCTGAAAAAGGAGAACATCTCCATCCTAAAAGAGAATTCATCTCTGAAAAAGGAGCACACCTACTACAAGTGGCGGAGCATGACAGGAAACTCCAGTAATCTTCTTCGGGTGTGAAGAAGGTGTACCCATATGTGCATGTAGAGAGGTGGAGACGGTTGCCGATGAGACAAGTGAGTAGATTGAGGAGGGCAGCCACAGCCCACAACGTTTGTAGTTACAAATCTTCTATCAAAAAAGTTGTAGTATCGAAATTAATATGTATCACTTAATATATGTGGTGTTTGGCAATATATAGTTTAACATGCAAGGACTCTGCAATGTAATTTGTATCAGTTTGATTGGCTTTCTACCCAAGTGAGCATGTGTCATATTTGTCCAAGGTTTGGTTTTTGCATCTTATCAGATTTTATTGAATACCATACTAAAAAAATCCATGTGCATCATTTTGATGCAGAGGCTGGGGGTCTCAACCTCCATTACGAAAAGGATATGTCAAGACATGAAACATTGGATAAAATCCTTGACTGTACCCTGCAAGTGTGGCACCTAGAAACAATGATTAAAATTCAAAGCTGCATCTCCTACCAATACAAATGCTATACCAGAGAATTTTGAAACAAATTGAATCCAAACCGAAATAAATTAAATTATATTTGGAAGAAGATATGTAGAAGTACCTCTGTACAGTAGGACGCTATGTGCAATGCACGACATATTGGCAAAAAATTACCCGCATATACCAAAGGCATGGGCACCAAGATCTGATGCAAATTTGAATTCGGCCAAAGGAGGGTACTAGCAAAGATTTCGATCGTGCCAGCGATCCAGACATTCTTATGAAGTAAAGGGAATTTGATCATCTTGGTCTCGCAAGTAATGAAATGTGGGGACTCCTAAGATCAACGACTTCAACACTGATGTTTCTTTTTCAGCAGAAGCTAGTGGCTGACAACTTTGATTCCAATTCGGCTGATGCAGATGTCCATGAGATCATCAAGAGGATCTTGGATCATGTTGAAGCACGTGTCGACATTCTGCTCTCGTGTTTGAAGGCAGATGATTTTGATAGGGTGATGCAAAAGCCGCCATATGGTCAATAGATTGTTATTATATACATGGAAGTTGTTTCTTGGGTCATCATCTAGATCTTTTGTTTTCTTATGTGATAGAAGTACTTTATGGAAACTATGTTAGTATTGTCTTATACTGAATTGTTGCTACTCTATGTTACTACCTTCATAATGCATAGTAACTTAGATGTAGTACTATCATGCATGAGTGTATTAGTTAGCATGTAGACTCATTCTATCTTGAGAAATGTTATGGTAACATAGCTAGTTACCACTTACCACAACCATCTCTTTCTTCATTTAATATCATGCCATGTCATCAATTTGCCTAGTTGGCAACTCCGCTACACGGATACGGGGCAGAGAGGCCGTGTCCGTGTCAGATACGGTATCCGATACGGATACGGCTCGGATACCGTATCCCTATGGTTTATGACGTATCGCTAAATTAACGAATTAAAAATAATTGATAATAATTTAGATACCTATTCCGATACGGTTTGGACACAGATCCGATACGGTCCAGTCCAGATGAAAAATCCTAACCTCTTTTTTAACCCTCCCTTGCCAATTCACACCCTCCCCCGAGACCCCGACACAGCTGCCTCCTTCCTCTTGTGGTGGCAGTACTAGATCTGCACCCAAAGAGTGTGGCGACCTAGCCGGCGGAGAGCCGACAACTTTTCCGTCTCAGCGCAAGAGCCAAGAAGCTTGACTGGCGGCTGCAGCAAGCAGCCGATGCCAGGCAGCAACCAGTAAGCCAGGAGCAAGCTACAAATCCTAACATTCTACTGTGAAGTTATTTATGTTACAATTTTAGATAAATCAAGGGTTGTGGAGCAATACAAAATGCCGTTGTATCAATGTATTGGTGTAAATTTATTTCTAATTTAGAAAGCTATTAAAAGGTATCCTTGTATCCGCGCATTTTCAAAATGCCGTATTTACGTATCGTATAGATCCGATACGGATACACGTATCCGTATCGGTGCTGCGTAGGTTGGCAATGCATGTAGCTCTATGTTAATACTCCTTAGTTACTCCCACTATGAGTAGTCTAAGTAGCATGGTCTACCCCGGAAGCAGATCCTCTAACGTGCAAGCTACACCTCTCTAATTTTCCTTCTCCACATCTACATGATTAAGTCTAATTTGATCTAAATTAACTTCCATAATATATGTAAGCCATATGCATTTACAATAATTAGTAACAATCAAAATAATGACTATCTTTTTTAATATTTATACTATTTTTTGTACAGTAAAAATATACAGTGATTGCTACAGTAAATACATACAGTATTTGTTAATGTTTCCTGAATTTTCTTCTACGATTTGCACTACTTAAGCACTGTGCTTACCTGACTTGTCATCTCTATATTACAATCACGAGTATATTACTTAGACCATATGTACAACATACTTTTGTTGCGACTAGATTATTAATAAAGGCCGTGTGCATCACCACGATGCAGAGGCTGGGGTCATATCCCCTTTTCGAAGATTTTTTTTACTTAGACCATAGCCTTATTCAAAATCAATTCTCAGTCAAGCTGCAAAATCTCCTACAAATCCCGAAATATTTCGGAAGGGCTTTTCAAAATTGATTTTCAAGATACATCATGATTATGATCGTGGTAACCGATTTTCAACGTGATGATGACTTGATGTGACACTTGGCCGTACTAGTACAGTCTCATATTTTTGTATTACTTGGACTGTAGCCAAATTCGAAATCTCATTCCAGCGGCAAAACTTCCCGCCCGAAAAATACAAATATTTCACACGCTTCTAACTTCCCATTCTACCCTCGTAAAGATGACAACAATGTCCATGTATAAGTCGGTTGGTGGGGGGTCTACCCGTCATTTTTTTCGATCACCACCTCCCTAGCCCCGGAAACTAACCGAAAAAAATTCATTTCCCTCAGTCTCTCCTCCGAAACCACACCCACCGGAACTTCCCAAGTCGCTCTCTCTCCCACCTCCACGACCTCCGCACCAGAATATCCCCGCCGGACTTCCCTGGCCTACCCGAGGCATCGCGATCCTCGTCATCCGGCTACCTGCCGGAGCCGCTTCATCGACGCCGTCATCAACCGGACCGGATCATCCCCGCCGAACCTCGAAACCATATGCTCATCCAGCAGTTTACCGCAGTCGCTTCAGCTGCGGTATCGTCCACCCCACCGGAGCCGCTTCGCCGGATCCGTCGTCCACCGCATCGGATCTTGCTCACCGACACCGCTGTGCATGAACCGGATCTGCTTCACCGGCGCCTTGCATGATCTAAACTCTTCTACTGTCGCTTTTCTATTGCTTGCCTGCAAGTTCTTGTTTAATCTTGGGGGAACCTGTTTGTGCTAACGACGCGCCGTTACGTTTTTGCAGATGAGATGAGTAACCATGAAGTGTAATGGCCGTCTCTCCAACCCCAAGTAGCACATGTAGCGTACTTCATCACCGGATCTATCAACCCCAGGAAGATCTGTTGTGACTCCCACATAGTGCTTCTCCTAATGTAAGTCCCTTGTTTTAGCGCCATGTTCTGGGTTCAGATGCTTGTTTGTCTGAAGCTCTTTTAGTTCATTCCTAGCTATGACCGTAACACCTTGCTATTTTCTAGTTCATTGCTAACTTTAAGCGATTGAACATTTTGGTTTGCATTCCCTGCTCTGTAGATGTAGCCATCATAACTTCTATCTTGCTCAGTCGTTGTTACAAAAATTATAGGTATTATAGTAACATCCTGCTATTATTTAGTTCATGGCCAATTTTAAGTAATTGCACATGTTGGTTCGCATTCCCTGCTCTATAGCTTTTGGCATCATAACTTCTATATTTGGTTTACATACCCGGCTCTGTAGATCTAGCCATCATAACTTTCGGTTGCTCAGTCGTTGTTACAAAACTTATGGCCTGCTACTATGTTGTTTGTGCCAATTTTTTACTCCATGAACATGTTGGCTTGCATTCCCTGTACTACAGGTGATGTCATTGTTTTGTATCTAGTTCATTGTAAGCTAACAAAGTAAGGACTTAGTTTGGCATGCTATCACTCTGCTATCTTGCCTGTAGTACAAATAAACTTGTCATACTACTAGATAATAATTTTGCGTGCCATCTTGTTCTTCAAAAGCTGCATTATTGACTTGTTTCTCTGACTTGGCATGACGCTCACATATGGAAAGCTGAACATATTGGTTTGCATTCCCTCTTATACAAGTTCACAGGTGATCCCACTATATTCTGTATCTGGTCCATCCTAAGCTCCATCATTAACTGTCCTCTATGTGTTGCTCATTACAAGTTTATATCCCGAAACATCTTGATTTGCATCCCCTTCACTATAAGTTCAGGAGTATTATTTAGTTCACGGCCAATTTGAAGTAATTGCACTTGGCACATGTTGGTTCACATTCCCTCCTCTTTAGCTTTTGCCATCGTAACTTCTATTTTTGGTTTACATTCCACCTTTCTGTAGATGTAGCCATCATAACTTCATCTTGCTCAGTCGTTGTTACAAAATTTATAGCCTGCTACTATGTTGTTCATGCCAATTTTGTACTCCCTGAACATGTTGGTTTGCATGGGACTCGACAGTAGTAAGTCTGATGTTTCATTCTAACATGCTCTGTTATATTGGCTGTTGGTATGCGGCATGCACTCTTTGTTTGCTTATTGTGTGCATTACAATGATCTTCTTATAACGACGAAATGATGAGTTCCAAATTCTTTGGCAAACAATATTGTAGTGTCTTTGCCTTTCCATTGTTGCTGTCTTAACTTGTAATGTCTTTGTTTCAGATATAGGTGCTGCATGGACAACTTAAAAGATTGCCGGATCGCTTCATTGTATTGCTAGGTTTAATTACCATTCAATTTCTCTGGGTTCTGTAATATTTTTTCAAAGCCTTGCAGCTGATGTAATATTTAGTTAGTTTTTATAGTTCTTTCGCGCATTTTTTCTTTGGTGCTTGTGGTAAGTGAGGCTATCCGACAGAAATCAATGCTGCGTAAATATTCTCAGTATCTAAATCACGAATTTCCATCCCTTAAACGGCCCAATTAAGCGAAATCACATATGTGCCGACCCGCAAAATCCTAAAGCGCCTATTATGCCGGCATATAAACAGCAACTAAACGGGCTGGCCCACTTACTTATTGGGCCAGCCCACTTGATTTACGGTGGACCCCACACTCTAATTGGGCCAGCCCATTTGCTTTAAGGTGGACCCCACCCACTACTGGGCCGGCCCACTAACTAGCTGGGCCAGCCCAATTGCTTTTGTGGTGGACCCCACATACTAAATGGGCCGGCCTTTTAAGTGGAAAGTGGGACCCACCTGTGTTTTTGGCCCGGCCCACTTGCTATATGGTGAACCCCACATGGGCCGGCCCTTTAACAGGAAAGTGGGACCCACCTGTGCTTTTGGCCCGGCCCACTATCTTGTTGGGCCGGCCCACTTGCTATATGGTGGACCCCACATACTAAATGGGCCGGCCCTTTAACAGGAAAGTGGGACCCACTCTGTGCTTTTGGCCCGGCCCACTATCTTGTTGGGCCGGCCCACTTGCTATATGGTGGACCCCACATACTAAATGGGTCGGCCTTTTAAGATGAAAGTGGGACCCACCTGTGTTTTTGGCCCGGCCCACTATCTTGTTGGGCCGGCCCACTTGCTATATGGTGGACACCACATACTAAATGGGTCGGCCCTTTAACAGGAAAGTGGGACCCACCTGTGCTTTTGGCCCGGCCCACTATCTTGTTGGGCCGGCCCACTTGCTATATGGTGGACCCCACATACTAAATGGGCCGGCCCTTTAACAGGGAAGTGGGACCCACCTGTGTTTTGGCCCGGCCCACTTTCTTGTTGGGCCAGCCCATTTGATCTATTGTGGACCCCACGTACTAAATGGGCCAGCCCGATAGCAGGAAAGTGGGACCCACATGCTAATTGGGCCGGCCCAATAACTTCTTGGGCCGGCCCAGTTGTTTTAAGGTGGACCCCACTAGGTAAATGGGCCGGCCCGATAACAGGAAAGTGGGTCCCACATGTCTTGTGGGCCGGCCCTTTTGCCTGTTGACCGGTCAAACGAGTGCATTCGGCCCGGCCCACATGCTTAGTGGGCTGGCCCATTAATGTTTTGACCAGTCAACCTTAGAGGTTAGGCCCGGCCCACGTAACTAATGGACCAGCCCAGCTATATAGTTGACCGGTCAAACTAAGTCAGCTGGCCCGGCCCGCAAACTTAATGGGCCGGCCCGCTTAAGACGTAGCAGGCCTCGTGTGGGCCTACCATCTACCACGGGGTTTCAGCGGTTAACGCCGTTAATCCGCCGATTAACGGCGTCGCCACGTGTCGGTTGCATGACGTCGACGATCAACGGGCTCCCGGAAACACTTCTGCAACGGTCCGATTTTCCGTGGCGGAAGGGCGCCCAAGCGCGACGGACCGAAAAAATCGTCGTAGGACTTTGCCTGACGCAGTTTCGACAACAGAACCCATATCGTCGGGTTAGGCCCATAGGCGACGAAAAATACCCCTTAGCGGACGATTTTGAGACATTGTCTATCAGAACTTTTCTTGTAGTGATTGCCTCTTTTGCTATGTTGAATGGATTTCTTTGTTCCATTAACTTCCAGTAGCTTTGTGCAATGTCCAGAAGTGTTAAGAATGATTATGTCACCTCTGAATATATAAATTTTTAATTATGCACTAACCCTCTAATGAGTTTGTTTTGAGTTTGGTGTGGAGGAAGTTTTCAAGGGTCAAGAGAGGAGGATGATACAATATGATCAAGAAGAGTGAAAAGTCTAAGCTTGGGGATGCCCCCGTGGTTCATCCCTGCATATTTCAAGAAGACTCAAGCATCTAAGCTTGGGGATGCCCAATGCATCCCCTTCTTCATCGACAACTTATCAGGTCACCTCTAGTGAAACTATATTTTTATTCCGTCACCTCTTATGTGCTTTACTTGGAGCGTCTGTATGTTTTTACTTTTGTTTTTGTTTGAATAAAATCGGATCCTAGCATTCTTTGGTGTTCTTAGCTTTACTTTTAATGTTCATGGCGAAGGTTGAAATTGCTTCGTTCATTGTTATTTGGTTGGAAACAGAAAATGCTTCATGTGGTAATTGGTATATTGTCTTGAATAATTTGATACTTGGCAATTGTTTTGCTCAAATAGATCATGTCTAAGCTCTAGCATCATGTACTTTGCACCTTTAATGAAGAACTACCATAGAGCTTGGTAAAATTTGGTTTGCATGATTGGTCTCTCTAAAAGTCTAGATATTTTCTTGTGAGAGTGTTTGAACAACAAGGAAGACAGTCTAGAGTATTATAATGCTTGCAATATGTTCTTATGTAAGTTTTGCTGTACCGGTTCATACTTGTGTTTGCTTCAAACAACCTTGCTAGCCAAAGCCTTGTACTGAGAGGGAATGCTTCTCGTGCACCCAAAACCTTGAGCCAAAACCTATGCCATTTGTGTCCACCATACCTACCTACTATGTGGTATTTCTCTGCCATTCCAAAGTAAATTGCTTGAGTGCTACCTTTAAAATTTCATTCCTTGTCTTTGCAATATATAGCTCATGGGAAAATAGCCTTAAAAACTATTGTGGTAAAGAATATGTAGCTTATGTATCTTATTTCTTATAAGTTGCTTGTTGAGCGGTAACCATGTTTCTGGGGACGCCATCAACTATTTCACCTTTGTTGAATATCATGTGAGTTGCTATGCATGTTCGTCTTGTCTGAAGTAAGGGTGATTTATCATGATCAAATGGTTTGAGTATGCATATTGTTAGAGAAGAACTTTGGGCCGCCAACCAAAGCCATGTATCATGGTGGAAGTTTCAGTTTGGACATTAATCCTCAATCTCTTATGAGAATATTATCTGTTGTTGAATGCTTATGCATTAAAGAGGAGTCCATTATCTGTTTTCGATGTTGTCCCAGTATGGATGTCCTTAGTTGAGATCTATCAAAAACGAGAAATCAAATGCGATCTATCTCCTTGGACCTTTGTACAGGCGGCATAGAGGTACCCCTTTGTGACACTTGGTTGAAACATATGTAATGCAATGATAATCCATGGAAATCCAAGCTAATTAGGACAAGGTGCGAGCACTATTGGTATTTGATGCATGAGGCTTGCAACTTATAGGATGTCTTATGCATAAAACATATGAATTATTACTACCGTTGACAAAATTGTTTCTATGTTTTCAAAATAAAAGCTCTAGCACAAAAATAGTAATCCATGCTTCCCTCTGCGAAGGGCCCTTCTTCTACTTTATGTTGAGTCAGTTTGCCTACTTCTTTCTATCTTAGAAGCAAACACTTGTGTCAACTGTGTGCATTGATTCTTACATATTTGCTTATTTGCATTCATCATATTACTTTGTGTTGACAATTATCCATGAGATATACATGTTGAAAGTTGAAAGCAACTGCTGAAACTTAAATCTTCCTTTGTGTTGCTTCAAAACCTTCTATTAAGAATCTATTGCTTTATGAGTTAACTCTTATGCAAGACTTGTTGATACTTGTCTTGAAAGTACTATTCATGAAAAGTCTTTGCTATATGATTCAGTTGTTTAGTCATTGTCTTTACCATTGCTTTGAATCACTTCATTCATCTCATATGCTTTATAATAGTATTGATCAAGATCATGTTAGTAGCATGTCACTTCAGAAATTATCCTTGTTATCGTTTACCTACTCGAGGGCGAGTAGGAAATAAGCTTGGGGATGCTTGATACGTCTCAAACGTATCTATAATTTCTTATGTTCCATGCTAGTTTTATGACAATACTCACATGTTTTATATACACTTTATAATGATTTTATGCATTTTCCGGAACTAACTGGCCTATTTACAAGATGCCGAAGTGCCAGTTCCTGTTTTCTGTTGTTTTTGGTTTCAGAAATTCTACACAGGAAATATTCTCAGAATTGGACCCCACGAAGACGGAAGTCAATATTTTGCCGAGACGGACCCGGAGAGCCAGAGAAGGGCCGGAGGGGGGCCAACGGGGCCCCACACCATAGGGGGCGCGGGTCCCACCCTGGCCGCGCCGCCATGTGGTGAGGGCGCCCTGGGACCCCTCCGAGGCCGCCCTTCCGCCTATATATTCTTCCAGAACCGAAAACCCTACATGAATTGACGAAACTCCAGAAAGACTCCAGGGGCGCCGTCGCCATCGTGAAACTCCAATTCGGGGGACAGAAGTCTCTGTTCCGGCACGCCGCCGGGACGGGGAATTGCCCCCGAAGTCATCTCCATCGACACCACCGCCATCTTCATCGCCGTTGCTGTCTCCTGTGATGAGGAGGGAGTAGTTCTCCCCCAAGGCTGAGGGCTCTACCGGTAGCTATGTGGTTCATCTCTCTCCCATGGTGTGATCTTTATGTGATCATGAGCTTTGTATCACTATTAATCTATGTGCTACTCTAGTGATGTTATTAAAGTAGTCTATTCCTCCTCCATGATGTAATGTTGACAGTGTGTGCATCATGTAGTACTTGGCGTATGTTATGATTGTAATCTCTTGTAGATTATGAAGTTAACTATTACTATGATAGTATTGATGCGATCTATTCCCCCTTTCATAGCTATTGTTGACAGTGTGTATGCTATGTTAGTACTCGGTCTAAATTGCAATGTTCTATTATGCACTCTAGAGGTTACTTTAATATGAACTCCAGATGTTGTGGAGCTTGTTTACTCCGGCTTGAGGTGTGCTTTTGTAGCCCTACACAATGAATGGTGTTTGTTATCCAACAAGAGAGTGTAGAAAGTAGCATTTATTTATTCAGTTATGTGATCAATGTTGAGAGAGTCCACTAGTGAAAGTATGATCCCTAGGCCTTGTTTCTAAGCATTGAAACACCGATTCCAACAAGTTCTGTTACATGTTTGCTTGCTGCCATCTTTGTTTCAGATTGCAATTACTACTTACAATCATCCATATTACTTGTATTTCACTATCTCTTCGCCGAACTAGTGCACCTATACATCTAACAAGTGTATTAGGTGTGTTGGGGACACAAGAGACTTCTTGTATCGTAATTGCAGGGTTGCTTGAGAGGGATATCTTTGACCTCTACCTCCCTGAGTTCGATAAACCTTGGGTGATTCACTTAAGGGAAACTTGCTGCTGTTCTACAAACCTCTGCCCTTGGAGGCCCAACACTGTCTACAGGAATAGAAGCATGCGTAGACATCAGTGCCGAGGTGATACTGAAGTATGTACCGCAGCCACATCCATATTATATTCAGTGGTTGAGCGACAATGTTGAGATGAAGGTAAACCACATGGTGCGTGTTGATTTTGAGATAGGACCGTACAAGGATTTCATTGATTTTGATGTGGTTCCTATGACGGTGTGTCATCTACTATTGGGTCGGCCATGGCTCTATGACCGTTCTGTGCAACACAATGGCCGTGCCAATACATATCACTTGGAGTTCAAGGGTAAGAAAATTAACTTGCAGCCTATGTCACCACAGCAAATTTTCAATGAGTCTCGTCAGAAAGTTGAAGTGAACTTGGAGGATGCATCCATAGATAGGCGAGAAAATTGTAATGCCGTGAGTGATATAATGAAAAGTGAGAGAGTGAATTCCTTGATCATATTAGCCACCAGAGAGGATATGAAAGAATTTAGTAAGGATCCTATAGCCATGCCTCTTGTGCTCATGTACAAGGGTGAGGTTTTGGTTTCTAACGACATGACCCTATTTCTCTTCGTGTCTCACATGTTTTGCAGGAATTCAGCGACGTGTTTCCGGAGGAGGTGCCCGCAGGATTGCCACCATTGTGTGGTATTGAGCATCAAATTGACTTGATCCCCCCGATGCCTTGCTGCCCAATAGGGTGCCATACAGGACGAACCCCGAAGAGACGAAGGAAATACAGAATCAAGTACAAGCGCTACTCGACAAAGGTTATATTCGCATAAGCCTAAGTCCTTGTGTTGTTCCTGTTATTCTAGTTCCTAAGAAAGATGGTACATGGCGCATGTGTGTAGATTGTAGAGCGATAAACACTATTCGATATCGTCATCCTATTCCCCATTTAGAGGATATGCTAGATGAATTGAGTGGTGTTATTGTTTTCTCTAAGATTGATTTGCATAGTGGTTATCATCAAATTAGAATGAAAGGGGGATGAATGGAAAACAACCTTTAAAACAAAATTTGGTTTATATGAGTGGTTAGTAATACCTTTTGGTTTAACTAATGCACCTAGTACTTTCATGAGATTCATGAACCATATGTTGTGCGTGATTTTATTGGAAAGTTTATGGTTGTGTACTTTGATGACATACTAATTTACAGCCGTAATGAATTTGATCATACTATGCATATTCGACATGTTTTGCAAGTGTTGTGTGATAATAAACTCTATGGTAATCTTGAGAAGTGCACATTTTGCAAAGATAAGGTCATATTTCTGGGTTATGTTGTATCTAAGCATGGAGTAGAGGTATATTCATCTAAGATTTAAGCAATGAAAAATTGTCCTACTCCCATGAATGTGAGTCAAGTAAGAAGTTTTCATGGTCTTGCTGGGTTTTATAGACGTTTTGTGCCCAATTTTAGTACTATTGTTGCACCTTTGAATGAAATGATTAAAAAGGGTGTTGTATTTGAGTGGGGCGCAGCCCAAGATCATGCTTTTGATGAACTGAAACGACTGTTAACTTCTGCACCGTTGCTTGCACTTCCTGATTTCAATAAGCAATTTGAGATTGAATGTGATGCTAATGGTATTGGAATTGGTGGTGTGTTGATGCAAGAGGGTCGTCCAATTGCATATTTTTCTGAGAAACTTTCTGGTGCTAAGTTGAACTATCCTATCTATGATAAAGAATTGTATGCTCTAATTAGAGTTCTTGAGGTTTGGCAACATTATTTGTGGCCAACAGAATTTATCATACATTCTGATCATGAAGCTTTGAAATATCCGAAAGCTCAATCTAACTTGCATAGGTGTCTTGCTAAGTGGGTTGAGTTCTGATGACCCACAAGTATAGGGGATCGCGGCAGTCTTCGAGGGAAGTAAAACCCAAATTTATTGATTCGACACAAGGGGAGGTAAAGAATACTTATAAGCCTTAACAACTGAGTTGTCAATTCAGCTGCACCTGGAAAAGCACTAGTAACAGGGGTGATATGAGAGCAGTAGTAACAGTAACACAACAGTAGTAATAGCAATATGAGAGCAATGGCACCAGAAAATAGTTGATACTACTTCCAATGACATATAGAACGAGTATATAATGATGAGAGATGGACCGGGGTTCCCAGCGATCTACACTAGTGGTAACTCTCCAATAACAAGTAACAAGTGTTGGGTGAACAAATTACAGTTGGGCAATTGACAGGATTGATAAAGCATTAAGATAGAACATCAATTCATTAATTATGTAGGCATGTTTTCCATATATAGTCGTACGTGCTCGCAATGAGAAACTTGCACAACATCTTTTGTCCTACCAGCCGGTGGCAGCCGGGCCTCAAGGGAATCTACTGGATATTAAGGTACTCCTTTTAATAGAGTACCGGAGCAAAGCATTAACGCTCCGTGAAAACATGTGTCCCTCACATCACCGCCATCCCCTCCGGTTGTCCTGATTTCTGTCACTTCGGGGCCTTTGGTTCCGGACAGTGACATGTGCATACAACTTGTAGATACAATCTAAGCAATAATTATAAAGCTCAAATCTAAGATCATGCCACTAGGGCCCTAGTGACAAGCATTAAGAATAACAAGATTGCAGCAACAATAACTTCACAAACTTTATAGATAGACTAATCATAATGTATCATCCATCGGATCCCAACAAACACAACACCGATTACATCAGATGAATCTCAATCATGTAAGGCACCTCATGAGATCATTGTATTGAAGTACATGGAGGAGAGAATACCAACTAGCTACTGCTAGAACCCGTAGTCCATGGGGGAACTACTCACGGAGCATGATGGAGGCGGTGGCGTCGATGGAGATGGTTTCCGGGGGAACTTCCCCGTCCCGGCAGGGTGCCGGAACAGAGAGTTCTGTCCCCCGAATTGGAGTTTCGCGATGGCGGCGGCGCCCCTGGAGTCTTTCTGGAGTTTCGTCAATTGGTACTGCGTTTTTAGGTCGAAAGGGGTTATATAGGCGAAGAGGCGGCGCAGGAGGGTCGACAGGGTGGCCTCCCCATAGGGGGGCGCGGCCAGGGTGTGGCCCGCACGGCCCACCCCTCTGGTGGCCCCCTGGCTCTCCTCCGACTCTTCTTCGGTGTTCTGGATGCTTCCGGGAAAAATAGGATGTTTGGCGTTGATTTCGTCCAATTCCGAGAATATTGCCCGAACAGCCTTTTACGGAACCAAAAACAGCAGAAAACAGAACGGCTTTGTGGCATCTTGTTAATAGGTTAGTTCGGAAAACGCATAAAAACATTATAAAGTGCAAGCAAAACATGTAAGTATTGTCATAAAACAAGCATGGAACATCAGAAATTATGGATACGTTGGAGACGTATCGGCATCCCCAAGCTTAGTTTACGCTCGTCCCGCAGCGTGTAAACGATAAAAAGAATAATTTCTGTAGTGACATGCTACTTACATAACCTTGATCATACTATTACAAAGCATATGAAATGAATGAAGTGACTCAAGGCAATGGTCTATAGTTGCTAACAAATAGATAACATATAGCAAAACTTTTCATGAAGAGTACTTTCAAGACAAGCATCAAAAGTCTTGCACAAGAGTTAACTCATAAAGCAATAAATTCAAAGTAAAGGCATCGAAGCAACACAAAGGAAGATATAAGTTTCAGCAGTTGCTTTCAACTTTCAACATGCATATCTCATGGATAATTGTCAACATAAAGTAATATGATGAATGCAAATAAGCAAGTATGTAAGAATCAATGCACAGTTGACACAAGTGTTTGCTTCTAAGACAGAAGGAAGTAGGTAAACTGACTCAACATAAAGTAAAAGAAAGGCCCTTCGCAGAGGGAAGCATTGATTGCTATATTTGTGCTAGAGCTTTGGTTTTGAAAACATAAAGAGAGCATAAAAGTAAAGTTTTGAGAGGTGTTTGTTGTTGTCAACGAATGGTAGTGGGCACTCTAACCCCCTTGCCAGACAAACCTTCAAAGAGCGGCTCCCATTTTATTTTATTTTTGTGTGGCACTCCTTCCAACCTTTCTTTCACAAACCATGGCTAACCGAATCCTCGGGTGCCTGCCAACAATCTCATACCATGAAGGAGTGCCTTTTATTTTAGTTTTATTATGATGACACTCCTCCCCAACTTTGCTTTCTCAAGCCATGGCTAACCGAATCCTTCGGGTGCCGTCCAACAATCACATACCATGGAGGAGTGTCTATTTAGGTTAATTAATTTGGGACTGGGAATCCCATTGCCAGCTCTTTTTGCAAAATTATTGGATAAGCGGATGAAGCCACTAGTCCATTGGTGAAAGTTGCCCAACAAGATTGAAAGATAAACACCACATACTTCCTCATGAGCTGTAAAACATTGACACAAATTGAGAAGCATTTTGAATTGTTTTAAAGGTAGCACTCAAGCAATTTACTTTGGAATGGCAGGAAATACCACATAGTAGGTAGGTATGGTGGACACACATGGCATAGGTTTTGGCTCAAGGTTTTGGATGCACGAGAAGCATTCCCTCTCAGTACAAGGCTTTGGGCTAGCAAGGTTGTTTGAAGCAAACACAAGTATAAACCGGTACAGCAAAACTTACATAAGAACATATTGCAAGCATTATAATACTCTACACTGTCTTCCTTGTTGCTCAAACACTTTTACTAGAAAATATTTAGACCATAAGAGAGACCAATCATGCAAACCAATTTCAACAAGCTCTACAGTAGTTCTCCACTAATAGGTTTAAACTACATGAAAAAAACTTAATCATGATCTACTTGAGAGCTCAAAACAATTGCCAAGTGTCAAGTTATCCAAGACATTATGAGGCATTTTCTGTTTCCAACCAAATAACCATAAGTATTGTAGCTTCCAACTTTTATCATTGAACATTAAAAGTAAAAGCGAAGAACAAGTGTTCATATGAAAAAGTAGAGCGTGTCTCTCTCCCAAACGAGGATTGCTAGGATCCGAATTTATTCAAACACAAACAAAACGAAAATAAACACACAGACGCTCCAAGTAAAGCACATATGATGTGACCGAAAAAAATATAGTTTCAATAGAAGGAACCTGATAAGTTGATGAAGAAGGGAATGCCTTGGGCATCCCCAAGCTTAGACGCTTGAGTCTTCTTAAAATATGTAGGGATGAACCATGGGGGCATCCCCAAGCTTAGACTTTTCACTCTTCTTGATCATATATCATCCTCCTCTCTTGACCCTTGAAAACTTCCTTCACATCAAACTTCTCATAAACTTCATTAGAGGGGTTAGTACTCAAAAATTTTGAATCCACCTTGGTCCTGTAGTGACACATTGCAAGAACTCAATAAAACATTAGCTACAGCTCTCCACGTGTAGAAAACCTCGCTTAAAGTCCACAAGAGACAATGCAAAAAACAGAGACGGAATCTGCCAAAACAGAACAGCCGGTAAAGACGAATTTTAAAGAAATACTTCCGTTGCTGAAATCAGAAAACTCAAAACTAATGAAAGTTGCGTACATATCTGAGGAACACGCACGTAAATTGGCATATTTTTCTGAGTTACCTACAGAGAAAATAGCCCAGATTCGTGACAGATAGAAATCTGTTTCTGCGCAGAAATCCAAATATAGTATCAACCTTCGATTAGAGGCTTCACTTGGCACAACAAAACACAAAACTAAGATAAGGAGAGGTTGATACAGTAGTAAACAACTTCCAATACACAAATATAAAACAAAGTACTGTAGCAAAATAACACATGAGTTATCTCCCAAGAAGTTCTTTCATTACAGCCATTAAGATGGGCTCAGCAGTTTTAATGATGTTCGCATAAGAAATAAGAATTGAGGCAAAAGAGAGCATCAAAAAGCAAATTCAAAACACATTTAAGTCTCACCCACTTCCTATGCATAGGAATCTTGTGCACAAATAAATTCATGAAGAACAAAGTGACAAGCATAAGAAGATAAAACAAGAGTAACTTCAAAATTTTAAGCACATAGAGAGGTGTTTTAGTACCATGCAAATTTCTACAACCATATTTTCCTCTCTCATAATAATTTTCAGTAGCTTCATGAATAAACTCAACAATATAACTATCACATAAAGCATTCTTTTCATGATTTCCAAACACATAATTTTTATCAAGCTCAAAAATAGTGGAATTAAAACTTTCAAACTCACTTTTATCAATAATATGACAAGATGATTGATCAATCTCAAGAGATATGGAACTCATAGAATAAGTCAAGAACTCTCCAATCCCATTTTCATTAGTAGTACAATTAATATTATCAAGTAACATAGGACCATCATCTAAAGATTTATCATAAACATTTGCTAAGCAAAATTCTTTAGTACCATGCATTTCGACATCAGGCACAAACAAAGCATTATCATAAGATTTATCAAAGTAGCATGGATTATCATAGATAACAGTAGCATAATTATTTTCACAAGTTTTACTCATAGGGACTATTTCAAGAGAATCCACAGGAACATAACATTCAACCTCTTTCGGTAAGCATGGAGGACAATCAAATAATGTAAGAGATAAAGAGTTAATCTCATTAGAAGGTTGGCATGGGTAGCTAATCCATTCTTCCTCCTTTTGTTCGTCGCTCTCCTCTTCTTTTTCATCCAATGAGCTTTCAGGTTCATCTATTTCCTCCTCTTTTTCATCCAATGAGCTTTCAGGTTCATCAATTTCTTCTTCCACCGGTTCCTGCAAATTGTTAGTGCATTCTTGTGCATTAATGAGTCTCTCTTTATAATCAATGATATAAGGATTACCACTGTAGCATTCTATGCAAGAATTAAGGATACAAGAGACATAATCTTTAAGGTCCTTACAAGCAACACAAGTTTCATAATTCTCAACCATGAAGGATTCTATCTCAGAGGCTCCCATAAATAAGACAAATTGTTCTACCTCTTCGAACCCATAATGAATATAGCAATTCCGATTATAGTTCTTAATTAAAAATTCCTCACTAAAGCCACATTGAAATTTAAGGTGTTTAGTATCCTGTTGAGAGCAACAGTTTATATCATGGCGTTTAAGCAAGATTTTAGCCATTGTATTCAATTTTTCTATCATAGCACGCATTACTTCACCAGTTCTTGATTCTCTATAATTATTATAACATTCTATAAGCTCCAAGTAGGTTGTTGGTTCTCCCATAACAGCAGTTTTTAATTTTTAGGTTTTTCAAATTTTTATGGATTTTTGGGTATATGAGAAAAGTAAAACAAGACAAAAAGAAACTAGACAAAAGTAAACTAAGCAAAATAATACTAGACAGAAATAAACTAAGCACAAATAAACTAGACAAAAGTAAACTAAGCGAAAAGAAAATAAAAACAGAGAGAGAGGTAGAGTGTACTCCCCAGGTGAACTTATGAGTAGAGCTATGCCTCCCCGGCAACGGCGCCAGAAAACAGTCTTGATGACCCACAAGTATAGGGGATCGCGGCAGTCTTCGAGGGAAGTAAAACCCAAATTTATTGATTCGACACAAGGGGAGGTAAAGAATACTTATAAGCCTTAACAACTGAGTTGTCAATTCAGCTGCACCTGGAAAAGCACTAGTAACAGGGGTGATGTGAAAGCAGCAGTAATATGAGAGCAGTAGTAACAGTAACACAGCAGTAGTAATAGCAATATGAGAGCAATGGCACCAGAAAATAGTTGATACTACTTCCAATGACATATATAACGAGTATATAATGATGAGAGATGGACCGGGGTTCCCAGCGATCTACACTAGTGGTAACTCTCCAATAACAAGTAACAAGTGTTGGGTGAACAAATTACAGTTGGGCAATTGACAGGATTGATAAAGAATTAAGATAGAACATCAATTCATTAATTATGTAGGCATGTTTTCCATATATAGTCGTACGTGCTCGCAATGAGAAACTTGCACAACATCTTTTGTCCTACCAGCCGGTGGCAGCCGGGCCTCAAGGGAATCTACTGGATATTAAGGTACTCCTTTTAATAGAGTACCGGAGCAAAGCATTAACGCTCCGTGAAAACATGTGTCCCTCACATCACCGCCATCCCCTCCGGTTGTCCCGATTTCTGTCACTTCGGGGCCTTTGGTTCCGGACAGTGACATGTGCATACAACTTGTAGATACAATCTAAGCAATAATTATAAAGCTCAAATCTAAGATCATGCCACTCGGGCCCTAGTGACAAGCATTAAGAATAACAAGATTGCAGCAACAATAACTTCACAAACTTTATAGATAGACTAATCATAATGTATCATCCATCGGATCCCAACAAACACAACACCGATTACATCAGATGAATCTCAATCATGTAAGGCACCTCATGAGATCATTGTATTGAAGTACATGGAGGAGAGAATACCAACTAGCTACTGCTAGAACCCGTAGTCCATGGGGGAACTACTCACGGAGCATGATGGAGGCGGTGGCGTCGATGGAGATGGTTTCCGGGGGCACTTCCCCGTCCCGGCAGGGTGCCGGAACAGAGAGTTCTGTCCCCCGAATTGGAGTTTCGCGATGGCGGCGGCGCCCCTGGAGTCTTTCTGGAGTTTCGTCAATTGGTACTGCATTTTTAGGTCGAAAGGGGTTATATAGGCGAAGATGCGGCGCAGGAGGGTCGACAGGGTGGCCTCCCCATAGGGGGGCGTGGCCAGGGTGTGGCCCGTGCGGCCCACCCCTCTGGTGGCCCCCTGGCTCTCCTCCGACTCTTCTTCGGTGTTCTGGATGCTTCCGGGAAAAATAGGATGTTTGGCGTTGATTTCGTCCAATTCCGAGAATATTGCCCGAACAGCCTTTCTGGAACCAAAAATAGCAGAAAACAGGAACTGGCACTGTGGCATCTTGTTAATAGGTTAGTTCCGGAAAACGCATAAAAACATTATAAAGTGCAAGCAAAACATGTAAGTATTGTCATAAAACAAGCATGGAACATCAGAAATTATGGATACGTTGGAGACGTATCAAGTTCATTGAGTCTTTTCCATACATTATTAAGTATAAGAAGGGAAAAGATTATATTGTTGCAGATGCTTTATCTAGGAAGAACATGTTATTAACTCAACTTTTTTTCGAAAAAGTTGAAATTTCTGGATTAGAGATTCTATGTGATTTGTATGCTACTGATCATGATTTTGCTGAACCATATCGCTTGTGTGCTCTTGGTAAAGTATGGGAAAAATATCACATACATGATGGGTTCTTGTTTAGAGCTAACAAATTATGTGTTCCAGAATCGCCTGCGTGTTTGCTCTTATTGCAGGAATCACATGCTGAAGGTTTGATGGGTCACTTTGGGCGTGAGAAGACGCTACTCATGCTCGTTGATCACTTTTATTGGCCAAAGATGAGGAAGGATGTGGACAGGTATGTAAAGAGATGCATTGCTTGCAACAAGTCAAAGTCCAAGCTGAAGCCGCACGGTTTGTATACTCCTTTACCGGCACCTACTACACCATGGAAAGATATTAGTATAGATTTTGTGTTGGGTTTGTCGCGTACTAAAAGAGGCCATGATTCTATATTTGTAGTAGTGGATAGATTTTCTACGATGTCACACTTTATTGACTGCCACAAGAGCGACGATGCGTCGCATATTGCTAACCTGTTTTTCAGGGAGATTGTACGTCTACATGGAGTCCCGAAGACTATTGTTTCTGATCGTGACGTGAAGTTTGTGAACTACTTCTGGAAGACACTTTGGGGAAAGGTAGGGACAAAGCTACTTTTCAGTACTACTTGTCATCCCCAAACTGATGGTCAAACTGAGGTGGTGAATAGAACATTGTCACAACTGTTGAGATCCATGATCAAGAAGAACTTGAAGGAGTGGGAAAATTGTTTGCCGCATGTGGAGTTTGCTTACAACAGGGAAGTACATTCTACCACAGAGCTGTGTCCGTTTGAGGTGATGTATGATTTCAAACCCATTACTTCACTTGACTTGTTGCCTCTACCCATACATGAGAGAGTCAATATGGATGCATCAAAGAGGGCAGATTTTGTACGGAAGATACATGAGAAGACTAAAGAGCTGATTGAGAAGAAAGGCAAGAACAATGTTGCAAGGATGAACAAGAAGCACAAGAAGATGTTGTTCAAGCCTGGTGATATGGTCTGGGTTTATTTTCGCAAGGATAGGTTCCCGAAGGTACGGAAGTCTAAGTTTCTTCCTCATGGTGCTGGTCCTTACAAAGTGCTTGCCAAGATCAATGATAATGCATACTCTATAGATCTTCCAACTGATGAGTTTGGTGTCAGTAATTCTTTCAATGTTGCTGATTTTACACCATATGATGGAGAAGACCTTGGAGCGTCGAGGTCGACACTTTTTAAAGGGGGCGAGATGATGAGGATATCCCTACCGAACTACTACCTCCGTCATTGCAAGATGAAGATGATGTTGCTGTGAAGCTCAAGTCCAATGAAGTTAGGATTGGACCTATGCCTAGAGCTCGTGCGAAGCTACTTAAGCAAGATGTGAATTCACTCTTAAATGATATTTTGATCAATGAGAACTTTATACTGCTTAAGTCCTTTTATTTATGTATGATCAGGTATGAAGAAGGAGCAAGCATCGCACGAGGAGGAGGGAAGCAGTTGGACATGGTGTAGCACGAGAAGATACTCCATGGACGCGCGAGGGAGGAGAGGGAGGCATGCGCGAAGGTGGAAGAAGAAGAAGTCTAGGCCAACGCCACGCTCGGCGACACCGGACACCACGCCGGCCAACCGGCGCCACTGGCCCCCACACCGGATGACCCAGCGTCTGCCGGCTCCTGCACCGGTGCACACCGGGCACCGTTCCAGGGAGTCTGGCGCCCCCGCCCGGCGCCAGGCCCGGTTCCTGCCGGACCACCTTGCCCCTGGTCTGGTCCACCGGCTCCCACGCCGGCCGTGTTCGAGTCAGTCTCGACCAGATCCGATCTGGGTCAGTTTGTAAATCGTATTTTCGACTTCTGGTCGTCCTGAACCCCTATATAAGTGCCCAGGATGCCCCCACGTTTAAGATAAACCCTAGTTCATAGTTGATTGCTTTGCAACTCTATTGAATCTATACACCAATTCACATCGATCTGCTGAAAGTTTTGTGTGATCTGCTGTTCCATTGGGAATTAGACGGTTGCAATTTACCGCTTCGTGATCGGTGGCTACGTAGCAAGTGTGTGGAGTGGTGAATATCTTGCAGGGTTGAGAGCTGTTGCATTGGTGACAGGAATAAATTGAGAGACTTCGTCGGCGTCATACAAGTTATCTCCACCTCCTCATCGTGTTATCTCCGCTGTGTTCATCGAGTGTTCATCACCACCACTGTGCTTACTGAGAAGATCGGGCTGTTAAGCTTCATACACTAGCCACTTGAACCAAAAGTCCGAACTGATGGAAAGGGCTAGGCAATCCACATATACACTTCACAACACCCCCACTCGCGTGTGACGGGAGAAGAGAAAGTCAACACGTGAAAGAAGAAGAGCACACTGAAACAGCGGTGTCTATAGAGGGGGGCAACAACAATTTTTAGGCTTAATTGCGAAAACCATGTGAAAGCCAGGATTTGAACTCAAGACCTGGGGCTCTGATACCATGTTAAGCTTCATGCACTAGCCACTTGAACCAAAAGTCCGAACTAATGGAAAGGGCTAGGCAATCCACATATACACTTCACAACACGGGCAACCCCTTATCACTAACACTCGGCAATGGAGCGCCCAGAGATGAAGCTCACGAAGACAATGTAGGACTTATTGATGGGGTGGAGGTCAGCGGAGAGGGAATGGAAATTGTTAAGGGAGTCCGGCACACATCCTTTCACAAGCTCCCAGTTCTTCTTGAAGAAAGCTGAGCCAAAACCGTCAGGCCTAGAACTGGAGTTGTCATTCATGTAAAAGAGAGTCATGCGGATGTCGCCAAGAGCAAATGGCCGGATAAGGGGAGCAGCTACAGGACGCCAGAAGTGAATTTATTTGCTGCTGTTCTGAAAAGCCTAAACACAGCACCTCTCTGAAACAAACGGCACAACCGATATCGCAGACGTTGAATTGGTAAAGGTAGACCACAGAAATTACTGTCGTTAGAATAGCCACATGATGCACAACCTTCCGAAGAACATTATTATGCAAAAAAAAAAGGGAAAAATAAACCCTTCATGCTACATAATCTCTTGGTAGCTAGGACCAGATTACACCTCCTGCAGCAGCAACTGATGCACTGTTCGGGCAAGGTTTGGCTCCCTCTTGATGCTCTCGATCCATCTAGCGCTGATCCGCACCCTCTCCAGGCTCTGCTTCAGTGCTCTCTCGAAAGATGGTTTCACACGAGTGGCAAAGAACTCAGAAACCTCAGCGGCTTTCTCCTCGGAGGTGAACTGGTTATCATGCAGAAAAACAACACGCACAACTTGTGTGTCAGCTAAATGGCCAAGTATGAAGAATAACGAAGGGAGAGGTGCGGCGTACCGGGGAAACAATATAATTGACAAACATAGATACGAGTTGGCTTGATGGCCAAGTCTTGAGGACGTGATCCCAATTTTCCTGCATGCGGATGCACATGCGCATAAACATTGGGCATGCTCAATTATTTACATAAAGATTCAAATAAGGCACCTATTATCATCTTAAATTAGCTTATGTTAGAATGGTGCTTTATTTCTGATCATCCCTCACTTTTAGGTGACTTGAAATCAAAGCTAATGAACAACTCGGAAAAGACTAATAACGCTAACAATAGAGCTACAGGCCCAAAGTGAACGTGAGATGAGCCTGGTTGCATGTGCTGATACTGTATAGATGGGCAAAACTGCAACTATTTCAAATAAAAGGAGCTGTGTTATACAGAAGTATCCTAATAGTGCACAAGTGCAGGATAGACACATAGCAGAATAGCGCTACGAATATTAATTTTTCACTGCAATTTTCTCCATATTATAGTAATTCTGACGATTTTAGTTTGACGACTACAAACATTAAAAGAAAATGTACCGTTGTAACTTTGACCCAACATCTAAATCGTTCATTATTCATACAAGAATTGTTAGTCAAATAATTCAGCATAGGTTGTCCTTTACTCCTTACAAAGGCTACATTGTAATGACTGGAACCACACAGAGCGGTAAATATATTGAACACCAACGGAATTGGTTACATTTGATTTTGAACAGTTTTTATCAATGGCATCAAGCTTCAATGGGCCCCATTTCTGGGTTCGCCATCCATGAAACAGATAAATGTTATGCGATGCATCCCACATCTCATCGCATGCCACACCAATTTGTACAAAGAGAACATGCAAATTTAAAAATAAAGTGACATGCTAGATAATGGCGTAAATAGCCTGGGCAGTTAGCCTGAAACATACATACCTTCAGCCAGGCCCATGCAACTTCTCGTCCTTCTAAGCTAACACCACGAAGGACATCATATGCATCTTGATTCCGTACCTAATAAGAAAGAGAAAGATTAGAATGGCTTTTGTATATGTAGTATTGTAGTTGGCACAGAATATAATCCCGTATCACCAGTAACTGTATGTCTGTACCGAATTAATCATTCAGAAAACGTCAAATAGAAACAGTTTCGAGGTTAACCTCATCTGTAAACATAAGGTTCAATGCCTCAAAAACAATATCCTTATCTCGGCATGAAGATAATGAGCCTACAAAAAAGAGTATTTTCAGGTATAATCAATTTATCAGAAAGTTGTATTGTGTTGCAAAAGCTGAAACTGGAAAATAACACACCTAAGATACGAGACTTCTCCTGCGCTTCAGATGTTTCCCTGTAGATTTTCAGGAGAGCCTCGTAACCGGCTCTGCTTGATGTACTCACGGTCCGCATCACAGCAAGGTATGCTGCCTAAAAAACATTGCAAATTAGAAATCAAAGAAGCAAAACGGTTGTAATCTATAGAGAAAAAATCATGACCTTTCTATTGTCTGGTGGCAGAAGGGAACTTTTTCGGTCTTCTAAGAAGATGTGGAAACGACGAATTCCCTCATTTATAGTCTCATCATGTCCCAGTTTAACAAGGGCAATCAAGAGCAGTGACCTAAGCATTGCATCAAGATGGCTCTCACCATCCTTAGGATCCCAGCCTACTCTCCTGAAATGTGAAATACATGAAAGGTTTTTAAATGGTCATAGCAAGGAAACAGAATGAAAATTGTGGTGAATAGAAAGCGTCAAAAATATATTGAAAACAAGTATGATGTTAAGCTTTTAGTCATATACTTGGCAGCTAACAAAAGAAGCTTGATCAGAAGTTGTTTGATATCTCTAGACAAGTCAGGAGTAGCATCAGCTGATATTTTATCAACGCCTAAACATACCTGGGAATAGAGAAGAAACTTGTGTTTGATAATTATGGTCTTGAAAAAAAATGGCAATGGAAAAATGAAGCCACAAGGCTAAGGTTTCCATTAGAGGTACAAGGTTTACTTACAGAGGTTACATGTGAAAGTACAGTGTAATCAGACTCATGACGATAAGCATTCAGCAGACGCAGCAATGATGTTAGTGTTTGTTTGCAAGCAATAGAAAGGGCATATGAATCTTCCACAATACCTAAATCAATAATATGTCTCATGTGTCAAAAAAACTTTAAAATATATATGTAATACTAGTATCATAAATTGTATTGTCTTTTACCAATCATATCCATTAAAGAGAGTTTCTTGGCTTTTACTGCATTTTCAAGTCCGGCTGCAAGTTCATCATCATATTTCACTCTATAAAATCCAGTTTGATCAATGTTCAATTTGATCCAAAAGTTTTGGCTTCTGTCAGTAATTTGGGAGGCCGTAAAGTCTTTTATATGTATCTTATCAGTCTTGTCTTTCAACAGAAACTTTTTATTCACATCATACGAGTCACAGCATGATGTCATGGGAACAATCCACATGTGAGGACCAGATGATCCATCTGACAGAAACTGAGCCTGTAACAGAAGAAATAATTTCGAAAATCAGGATTGAGGTTGATACTCAGAACTAGCTTCGTGTCCTTCGAATTAATACTGGTGTGGAGATATTGGCAGCATTTGGGAATACACAGCACAGACAATACCCCAGCATCAAATAACCATGTGCATTGATATACATATTCTAATAGATTTACACATATCCATAAGCTTTTTTTTGGCTGTAATAAACCCATGTAATACCTCCTAGGAGGCTTGTGAACATCTTCTATCTTTTCAATGAAATGAAACGCAAAGAGTCTTTGCGTTTTCTCGAAAAAAAATTGATATACATATTCTAATAGATTTACTAGCATGCTCTTTATATTTATGATTCAACAGATCATACATGAAAATTTAACCCAAAAGTACTTAACTATTCATATTTTTAGTCATCAATGTTCTGAAATTTTATTTAGGTAGCTTGCATGTTGATTCTAAATGTGTTTAATGGGCTATGTGACAGTGCATAGCCAACAACAGAATAAAATAAATAAACATGGAATTAAAGGTACAAATAATGAAGAGGTCCAAAAAGAAGCAATTATGAATTCATTACTAAGTGACCAGACTCACTACTATAGATTTGATAAATTAATAGCGAGGAAATAGAAAAATAAGGCACACATGCATAGTTGTACTCCATTCTCCATGTATGAAAGAAACAATATCCAAATGAAAATCTGTCCAGAAACCTGCTCGAGTTCCAAATCTTGCCCGTTTAGTTTTGCATAGATAACAGGATATCCTTGTTGCTTAGTCCATGTAGTCATCAGATCTTTAACAGGCTCCCCTGTTTCCTCCTCAAGAACAGCCCACAGGTCTTCGGTTTTAGCGTTTGAGTACGCATACTTCTTTATATATGAAGCCAAAGCTTTCTGGAAGAGTAAAGATTCACCAGGTTGGAACAAGCAGAACAACTATTTATACTAGGCAACGGAGCTACATAGACGAACAAATCATAAATACAATAGAATTGCTCATCCATCTTTAATATACATAAAACATCAAAGTTCAAGCTATCCTTCAGCAGGTGGATTCAGCACCACAGTCAAACGTAAGAATTATGATGATCTTTTGTATTTTTCGTTTCAGATTTAAATGCATCTAAAGTTAAGATACAGTGCATCGGAGTGGCTCTAGAGACATCTTGCATCACTTGTTTGATGAAGAAACTTTATAAATATATAAGGGTTCATAAGTGGTGCTATTTTATGGCAGCACGTGACAGCAACCAATGCTGGACCACTGAAGTAAACAAGATTTAAATACGGAGTATTTTTTCAACAAGAAACAGTATTTAACCTGAAAACGTTCTGCACCAAGGTAGCTTTCTAGCATGCGAATGACAGAAGCCCCCTTGTCATAGCTTATGGAATCAAAAATCGCACCAATTTCACTGGCATGGTTTACTTCAACCTGAATAAACAGGTAATATAAGAGAAACCACAACTGAGACAACTGGAGATACTAATACTGTGTGGATTGAATGATAAACAATACTACTTGCAATATTTTGACACATTTGAGTTCTGTTAAACAATAATAAAATAAAATAACTCACATCTGGACAGTTCAAGCAGAGAGATGTTAAATATCAGGGCTTAATTCTTATGTCTGTACACCTCGTCAACTTTGTAATGTTTATTTACCTTACTGTTGTACTATATTTACATATCTATAAAGCAGATGTTTGCAAATTAACAAAATAATGGCAAAATAAACTGAAGCAAGCATATGCACTGATCGGTAGAGAAGAAGTTACCTCGATAGGATGAGACTCTGCAAGTGCATCCAGTCTGAGGCCAGAGGTCGTCTCATCAAGGAACTGCGTCCAATTATTCCATTCGGGAAATATAGATTCTACAGCTAAATAACTCACCTATTCAAACATAAGACATGTTCAGTAATATGGATACACAACATAGATCAGCATTACATTTCATAGATAATGGTTATCAGATAGATTACCCAGGAAGCAAAACCCTCGTTTAGCCACAAGTGAGTCCACCATTCCATGGTTACAAGATTGCCAAACCATTGGTGAGCCAGTTCATGTGCAACAGTTATTGCTACCTACAGAAAAAAAAACAAGAGAGCATTTACTTGGCTATACGTATTACAGAACATTCAAGTCTCACGCCGAATAACTCTTAGTCAAAGAAAGAAATGAACATAAAAAACACAGCCATAACCTGCTGTTTGTTAGATGCTGATGATAATTGCTCGTCATAAAGCAAAGCTGATTCCCTGTAAGTGATCAACCCATAGTTTTCCATAGCTCCGGCGGCGAAATCAGGAATAGCAATCATATCCAGCTTAGGTAGTGGGTAAGGAGTGGCAAAATAACTGGTTAAAAAAACCATTAGTGATTCTGATCCAGCTACAGCATTAATTACCGAATTAAATTGTTTAGGGTTTTATTTTTCTTGTTTGATGATGCCTCACATTTTATAAACATCTTAAAAGAAATAATAGGTTGGAACCTTACTCTTTGTACAGATTCAGTGACTTCACCCCAACATCTAGTGCGAACTTTCCTTGACTAGTCATGCCAACTTGGGTATACACACGAACTTTGGTGCCTAAATCATATTAACAAGCCAACAAAAATGTAAAAGTAAGGGAAGAATGACAATAGCACAGCACTTTGAATGAAACATACAGTGGTCATAAAAACTGATCTTTCACCTTCTAACGTAGAGCTCTCTATGTAATCAAATAAACCAACAACTATAGCAATTAGATATGTTGACATAAGTGGAGATTCCTCATAATAGACAGTCTTGAGAGGCCCATGAACTGTATCCTTAACTACTGGCATATTGGACAATGCTACCAGCTCAGATGGAACTTGTAATGTTAACTTGAACTTGGCCTGAAAAAGATAAATACCAATACGAGACAAGTTACTTTAGGCGATGGATCTGAGGCCTACAAAACTTAGTGTAACAATCCAAAGTGAATTTGACTGTATAATGTTCATATCATGTTTGAAGTACATCAAAACACTGTTTACAAAATAAAAACATGGAATTTTCAACACCTTAAATGCAGGCTCATCCCAGCATGGAAAGCACCGCCGTGCATCAGCAGCTTGAAACTGTGTAACTGCCATGTTTTTGGACTCCCCCTTGTACTCGTACTTGCTGCAATCAAATACCAGCACGAGAGCATGAGAAACAGGGAGCATACAAAGAAACATGATCGGTTTGAAAAGTTCTAACATAGATCTGTACACAGCGGTGCTGGAAATAGGTACAATCTCTGCACCATACATTCCAATCATAAATATCAGTTGCACAATGAGATAAGTAAACGTTGATTGAAGGATCGTAACACACAAGATTATGATTGCAACAGTTTCTTAAAAAAAAAGGTAAACTAATACTAACATCCTACATTTGCTCTTCAAATCTGCACAGTCAGTCACCTTATCCACAACATTATAAAGTTCCAGATATTTGTTTGTTATAACTTATAAGTTACTTGTTTTAAAGTTACTGCAGAGTGCAGACACACATATGCAACTTTATAACACCTCCATGTGCATGGGAGGAAAAAGATCCTATGATCCGGGTTACTATCCTAGAGATAATTGTAACCGCTTATCACTTGAACAAGCATTGCAACAAGTTTTCAGCCCAAATGCCTGTGTAGTTGGCAAATCATGGCCCAGTGCTATTGGTTGCTTCCAAGCATACAGCTGCGGTTTAACCCCTCATATGCACGAGACACTAGTCCTATAAGCTTGCGTGTAAGATTTTATCTTGCCCATATCTGAATGATAAATGACGATACCTCCTGTAGAATCCCCTCATCTGGTCGTTGAGGGTCCCGGTGAAGTTCATGGTGAGCACGCCCTCGCCGACGGGCAGCTCCTTTTGGAACCCGATGACCAGGATCTCATCTTCCTCGAACTGTACCACCTCCGTAGGCGCCAAATCCTGCCAATTCGGCCCCGCCATGAGAAGTTGAGAAGGTGGCAGGTAAATAAGAGATGGGCATCAACTCTTGGTGGAGGCTGCGGCGCGTGCCTGGAAGCGGATGGAGGATCCGTCGACGGAAAGCTCGGCGGCGTTGAGCACGAGGAAACGGGTGGGCGCGGAGACGGCGACGGCGACCGCCGCGGAGCCGGAGAAGGTGCATGCGGCGAGGTCGGGGCGGAGGAGGAGGTCGTAGCGGAGGGGTTGGGCGAAGCGGGGGAGGCGGGACTTCCCCCTGAACTGCTCCGGCGAGTCCGCCATTGCCGGGCGCTCCCCGGCGGTCTTGGGGTTTCGGCGGAGGCCGACGGTGTGTGCGGTTTTTACTTCTTTAGACAGTGTGTGTCAGTGACTCAGTGTGTGCGTTGCTGACGCAATGAGTCAACGAAGAGAAAGAAGACCGAAGTGCGTGATGAAAAGAAAAGACTGTACAGTACTCCAGATTTTGTCTATTCATCATCCAGGATTCCAGGTGTGTTCGGTTGACGAGCAAAACAAATTTTGTTGGCCAGATTTTGTCTGTTCATCGTCCAGGAATGTGAGGCCCGAGGCATCTCCGACCCCGTTTAAATACGCGTGGACCGAAAATGCGTCTGGATCTCCAGCGGAACGACGTCGCAATGACGCAAACGCGGTCAAAATATGCGGTAGATTTGCGTCTCCGCCGACGCTACGCGGTCGCGCCGAGCGCCCTCATTTTTCTTACCCGGTCCCGCATGTCAGGGACAGTAAAATCGACCGCTTCGATTTGCTTCCTTTTTCCCTTCTTTGCTACGCGAGTGCGACGCAACCACCCCAACCCCACCCCCCGCCGCACCGCCGCAGTACACGTTGTCTGCTCGGTCCTCGTCGTGCCGGAGAACATGATCTCAGTCGGGGTAGCTTCTGGCGCACCTGTAGCCTTGGGGGCCAAACTCTGCCAATTGTGCCGCCCGTTCTCGCCGCCCACGACTTGTTCGGTCAATTGCGCCGGTAGGTTTCTTACTCGCGTTTGGGCGTTATTGTGCGCGACCATTGATCCGCAGTTGCTACCCACGCAAATGGACATGTGGCAGATGCTGGACAAGTTCCGCGGAGAGGTCGTTGACTCCTCTTCCGACGAAGAGTCCGATCAGTCGACGCAGACCATTGCTACTGCTGCGGCCTCCATCCTCCACGCGTACAATGATAGCCAGATGCCGGTGCACCGGGGCTCTGTGAAGGGCCACTCAAAAAACCTGTCGCGCAACAGAGTGGAAGGGCACCTCCGGCTCCACAAGGACTACTTCCACCGCACCAATCCGGTATTCCCGAAAAATTGTTCCGGTGCCGGTATAGGATGTCAATGGACCTGTTCATGGTTATTTTACGGGGCGTCAGAGACTACGACCCTTACTTCCAATGTAGGCCTGATGCAACAGGTGCGCTAGGTTTCACCTCCTACCAAAAATGTTCCGCAGCTATTCGCATGCTATCATATGAAATGGCTGCTGATATATTCAATGAGTATCTTTGAATGGGGGAGAGCACCTGCCTTGACCCTTGAGTCCATGTACCGGTTTTGCCGAGCCGTGATTGACGTGTTCGGACAACATTAATGTAGGGAGCCAACAGTTGAGGATACAAGGTGATTATTGTCTATCAATGAGTCTAGAGGGTTCTCAGGCATGATTGACAGCATAGATTGCATGCACTGGCACTGGAAGAAATGTCCATTTGGATGGCAGGGTTAGTACAGCGGCCATGCGGAGGGACGCATTGTCATTCTTGAAGCAGTGATATCTCAAGATTTATGGATTTGGCATTCATTCTTTGGCATGGCCGGTTCCAACAATGACATCAATGTGTTGCTGAAAGTGCATGGAGCCCCCATGTGTGGTTTTGGTAATTAATGACAATCCCTATGGACTAATGTTTGCATTGAGTTATATTTGTAGGTGTTGTCCATAGGCAATACTTGAACCATATGTTGGCTTCAAGATTGCAATAAGAAGCAAATGAAGAAGATCAAGTGTCAAGTAAGTCTTGAAGATGAAGATGAAGTGAGCTCTCAAGGTTAACTTCAAGACATCAACGAAATGAAATGAAAGTTCAAGATGAGCCAACTCGAAGAGATCATATGCTTCAAGCTTGCCATGAAGAAATGAAGTGAAAGTTCAAGATGAGCCAACTCGAAGAGATCATATGCTTCAAGCTTGCCATGAAGAAATGAAGTGCAAGTTCAAGATGAGCCAACTCGAAGAGATCATAAACTTGAAGATGAGCCAACTCGAAGAGATCATATGCTTGAAGCTTGCCATGAAGAAATGAAGCGCAAGTTCAAGATAAGCCATCTCGAAGAGATCCTTTGCTCGACTCTTGCCATCCATATGGTGATCATGGATATGTAAAGATGCGCCGAAGAAGAAGCTCTCCCATGGTGGATTATGGGGGAGCAATCCATATGGTGTTCATAGATATGTGAAGTTGCGCCGAAGAAGAAGCTCTCCCATGGTGGATTATGGGGGAGCAATCCACAAGACTTCGTCAAGCAAGCACAATCAAGAAAGGCGTTCCATCTTGTTGCGGTCAAGATCGTCATCATCGAGCTCAAGTGGAATGCACAAGTATAAGGTTTGCTCTTGATATGGTTTCTTTGTGGCATCTTAGTGGTGTTCTTGGGGACTCCAATTAAGTTGTGGAGATTCTTCAACGGCAAGGCGTTTGTGGCAATTTGTTGGGACCCTCCAATTAAGTGTTGGAGATAGCCCCAAGCTTTGTACGGGTTCGGTAACCTCCCTAAGGTTACATAGTGGTTCGAGGACATCCCTTTTGGTGGGAATTCTCGAGGAGAATACGGTGGCCCTCGTGCATTTGGAGTGACTTGTCCTCCACACCGCTCCAATGGAGAGTAGCACTCGCAAAAGTGTGAACTTCGGGATACATTGTTGTCTCCGCGTCACTTCGGTTATTCCTATACCCGAGCTCTTTACTTATGCACTTTACTTTGTGATAGCCATCGCGCTTGAAGTTATATATCTTGCTATCACACAAGTTACTTGTATTTCTTAGCATAAGTTGTTGATGCACATAGGTGAACCATAGTATATAGGCTTTGGGCTTGACAAAGTAAACGCTAGTTTTATTCCGCATTTGTTAAGCCCATCTCGTAAAAGTTTTAAATCGCCTATTCACACCCCCCCTCTAGGCGACATCCGTGTCCTTTCAATTGGTATCAGAGCGAGGTCTCTCATTCTTAGGCTTCACCGCCTTGAGAGTAAAGATGTCGGTTAGAGGATTAGTGCACAATAACTTGTTTATATTTGATGGCACAAATTATGATCTATGGAAAATTTATGTGCTTAATATTTTACGGGGTATCTCCCCGGACATGGAGCGATTTCTTGACATGGGTTTTTCTTCTCCTAAGGATCCTCAAAATTTATCTCTTGAGGAGAAGAAAAACTCTTGCCTCGATGCTCTTGCTTCTCATGTGTTTTCCATTGTTGTGAGCAATGTAGTTACTTCTTCAATCATGCCTTTTGGGAGCTCACATGAATTATGGACAAAGCTTCAAGACAAATATGATGTGTCCAATATTATTGAGGATGATTGTATTGCTTCACTTTCGGCCGTTATGAGTTCTCATCTTCATCCACTTCACCAATGTGTGGCAAGACACAAAGTAATGATATGGTGAGTGGTGATGGAAATTGCAATGTTGGTATTGAGCTTACTATTGATGATCCTTCATCTATATCTCATTGCAATGGTTCATCTTTGGACTTAAACACATCTAGCACTAGAAATGATTTACATGCTTGTGTTGATAGTCCTTGCATATCATGTGTATGTTGCTTGAATAAATCCAATGATGATATGCTTGCTTTGTCTTGTGGCCATGATAAAAATGCTTCTATTTCCTCTAGTTGTTGTGTGACTGGCAATGTAGAGGAAACCAAAGATTCTATTGGTCAAGACAAGATCTTGAAAGGAGCCTCAAGTAACTCCTCATCTTTATCTCACGGTTCTCATATATGCCTTATGGCCAAGGGTTCCACGGTACCTCCTACCATGGAACCTAATATTTCTCGTGGGGATAAGGATGAGGATGAATATGAAGAAGATGATTGGGCTGTCTCTCTACGCGATAAGAGTAAGAGTGTTTTCAAGATTATTTGCAAAGATAAAATTGCTTGCTCTCACTTCTTTGAAATCTTCACTACCGCTATTGAGAGCCAAAAACTTATTTGGATGCATGAGAACACCATTGATAAAAAGGGTGCTCTTGAACGTGAGTATGCCAATGATGTGGCATCCCTAAAGGATGAACTTGAAGAAGAACAAACCACCAAGGAAGCTCTTGAGGAGACCTTTGCTCTAGAATTGTCTAGAGAAAAGGAAAACCATGATAGAGCTCTTGAGATGGCAAATGAACTAAAGCTAAAAAAATGATAAGCTTGTGTTTGTTAATGCTAAACTCCTTGAGGATTTTGAGCAACTCAAAAAGGGCTCAAGGGTCATTGAGAGTGCACTCACTAAACTCACCGAATCGCATGAGAAACTTAAAGATTTGTATCTAAAAGAGCAAGCAAACTTGCCTTCTCCTATTGCTATTAATAATGATGCTTGTGCTACTAACTCTACTTCTTGTGAAGCATCTATATTGAAGGAGAATGTTGAGCTAAGGGCTCAACTTTATTTGCTAACTAGCAATTATGCGAAATTGGAAGAAAATCATGGAAAGCTTGCTAGCTCCCATGAGGATCTTCTAGCCTCTCATGTGTTGGAGATATGCCCAAGAGGCAATAATAAATTAGTTATTGTTATATCTTAGTGTTCATGATAAATGTTTACATCCCATGCTATAATTGTATTAACCGAAACATTGATACATGTGTGTTATGTAAACAACAAGGAGTCCCTAGTAAGCCTCTTGTATAACTAGCTTGTTGATTAATGGATGATCATGGTTTCGTGATCATGAACATTGGATGTTATTAATAACAAGGTTATGTCATTAGGTGAATGATATAATGGACACACACCCAAATAAGCATAGCATAAGATCAAGTCATTAAGTTCAATTTTCTATAAGCTTTCGATACATAGTTGCCTAAGTCCTTCGACCATGAGATCATGTAAATCACTTACACCGTAAGGGTACTTTGATTACATCAAACGCCATTGCGTAAATGGGTGGTTATAAAGATGGGATTAAGTATTCGGAAAGTATGAGTTGAGGCATATGGATCAATAGTGGGATTTGTCCATCCTGATGACGGATAGATATACTCTGGGCCCTCTCGGTGGAATGTCGTCTGATTAGCTTGCAAGCATATGATTGGATCATAAGAGATGACATACCACGGTACGAGTAAAGAGTACTTGTCGGTAACGAGGTTGAACAAGGTATGGAGATACTGATGATCGAACCTCGGACAATTAAATATCATGTGACAAAGGGAATCGGCATCGTATGTAAAAGGTTCAATCGATCACTAAGTCATCATTGAATATGTGGGAGCCATTATGGATCTCCAGATCCTGCTATTGGTTATTGCTCGGAGAGGAGTCTCGACCATGTCTGCATAGTTCGCGAACCGTAGGGTGACGCGCTTAAGGTTCGATGTCGCATAAGTAGATTCGGAATATGAGATGGAGACCGAAGCTTGTTCGGAGTCTCGGATGGGATCCAAGACATCACGAGGAGGTCCGGAATGGTCCGGAGAATAAGATTCATATATGGGAAGTCATTTTCAAGGTTACCGAAAAAGTTCAGGATTTTTCGGTATTGTACCGGAGGTTCTAGAAGGTTCCGGAGGGTACCATAGTGGGGCCCACCTATCCCGGATGACCAACATGGACCGGAGGGGGTCGCATAGGCCCACATGGGCCAGGCACGCCAGCCCCCCAAGGCCCATGTGGTTGGATCAAGTGGATAAGATTAAATCCCTTGAAAATAGGGACTTAATTTGGGGGGAAGTTGCCCCCCTTGTTTTGGCCGACCCTAGGGCTTGGAGGAGGGGCCAAGGCAGCCCCCCCACGCCTATATAAGAGGGAGGGGAGGGCTGGGGCGCAGGACATCATCCCCCCAAGCCCTAGCCGCCCCTCTCTCCCTCCTCCTTCTTCTTGCGCAGGCTTGGCGAAGCCCTGCAGGAATTTCTCCTCCACCTCCACCACCACGCCGTCGTGCTGCTGGGATTCTGAGGGGATCTACCACACCTCCGCTGCCCGCTGCAACGGGGAGAGGAAGGGCTTCATCGACACCGTACGCGCGACCGAGTACGGAAGTGCTGCCGGATTGCAGCACCGGGGACGATCGTCTACACCAACAACGAGATCTAATCTCGTAGGCTTTGGAAATCTTCGAGGGTTAGTCTCATATCAATCTCGTTGCTCCGATCTTGTAGATTAGATCTTGGGTGTTCCATAGATTAGATCTTGGATTTATTCATCTTGCGGTAGGAAAATTTTTGTTTTCTATGCTACGAACCCCATCATCATGATAGGCTAAAGTTAGCTCATGAGGCTATCATATCTAAGGCAACACCTTGTGAGCCTCATGTGGGTACTAGCACTACTACTCAAAATGTTATATTGCCATGTGCTAGTCCTAGTAATTCATCCACTCATAATATTGCTAAATCTTGTGATGAATTATCTTCCTTGCCTTGTTGCTCTAACAATGAAGGTTCTACTTCCTCTAGTATTTGTGTTGTTACTAACCATGTAGAGGAAATCAAAGATCTCAAGGCCCAAGACTCTTCTTTGAAGAACGACTTGGTAAAGGGTCATGAAGGGAAATGCAAACTTGACAAGATGTTGTGTGTGCAACAATCCCCCAATGACAAGAGTGGACTTGGATTCAAATCCAACAACAAGAACAAGTCCAAGAACAACAATAATAAGAAGGGCCAAGTACAAGTCAAAGACCCGGCCAAGATTGTTTGCTTCAAGTGCAATATTGAAGGGCACCATGTTAGATCTTGCCCTTTGAAGAAGAAGCAAAAAGGGAAGCGGCCTCAAGCTCAAACTCATATTCAACCTCAAGTTGAAGAAATTCCACTTCCCAAGAAGAAGCAAGCCAATGCTCCCATTGTGGAGAAATCTAGTGAGAAGAAGGAGAAGAAAAGAACTTGCTACATATGCCATGAGAAGGGCCACATCTCCTCCTTTTGCAATATCGGTACCTCATCCAACTCTATCACCATTGATGATGTTTATTCTCTTCATAAGGATGAGGGTGGCAATGTGTTTGCCAAATATGTTGGTGCTCAAAGTGGTGTCAAGAAAAGAACCATTTGGGTTGCCAAACCTATTGTGACTAATCTCTTAGGACCCAACTTAGTTGGGGACCAACAATCCAAAACTTGATCAATAGGTGCTTGTTGGAGGGCATTGGAGACTTGGCTACATCATGAAGAATTAAGGGATCTTCATCATTTATATTATCTCAAGCCAAGTCTTTTGGTTATCTTACTTCTATCATATACCCAATGTTCCTCCTTGCGGTAACATGTGCTCAACTCATTTATATTGAAAGTTACTCGCCCCTTTGCATGCGTTAGTTTTGTTCCTAACATGTGTTTGTATATGTTGCCCTTCCTACTTGCTTTTCTTGAGAAATCAAGTCTATGTATGATGGATTGCACACCATGTATTTGTATTTGTGTTGGAGCCACTTTGCATCTTGTTGTATCTTATATGACTCTTATGAGCGATTAATGGACTATCCCATTTTGGGGGAGTGATATTCCTTTGGGAATTTCATGATCCTAACAATGTGTGTACATGAGGAATATCACTTAGAATTGATATTGCAAGATTATCTAGTCTCTATGTGGTATGTCAACTTCATGAGAAATTCAAATTCTAATGTCCATTAATATCTCTAGTTGGATCTTATTTGCCTCTTGTGAAATTAAATTCCTTATCACATTGTGGGGGAGTAATAAGCTTTGTGTATATTACAAGCCTAGAAAATGTGAACATTTGAGGTTGTGTCACATAGAATTGATATTATAAATTATCTCTCTCATATGTGGCAAGTTTGCTCAAACAAGTTCCAATTTGCTTAAATGGCTTCATTGCTAATATCTTTGTGGATCTTATTTGTGAAAGTTTTTCTTGGCATGGTTTTTCACAATGTGTCTCTCAATACATTTTTGGAAAACCATGTGCTTCAAGTCATACTATTAATTTCTTTGCATGTTGGTATGAATGCTATTAATTGCTTTGCATGTTGGTATGAATACTATTAATTGCTTTGCATGTTGGTATGAATACTATTAATTGCTTTGCATGTTGGTATGACTAATTGAAGCTATCAAGAAACTCTCTTTGCATGATGGTTAACTCTTATATTTTACCATATGCTTTATTTGGTGTAAAAATGATCTTGCATATACTTACAAACTACCACTGGGAAATATTTCCTAATATCTCTTGTCCTAGGACAGTTGTCAATCTATTATTGGGTAGATATTTATTGATCATATTTACATTGGCTCTTGTGTTTAAATTGTCTTATTTATTGCCATGAATGTGTTGAGCTTTGACTCCCATGTGTCTTCCTTGCATCTTATGGATCTAATTTGTCTATTCAAACTTTCTTAACATTTTAGTAGATATAGGTAGCGTGATGATCCTAGTTTTGTGCATTTAGTATTCATATGCAAAAACCTAGATAATGCACTAATCTTGGGGGAGCTCTCCTATATTTGTTAGAATGCTTAACATCTCTTGATCATTATCAAAAATTTGGTTTTGGGAGACATAAACTTTCTTTTTGGTACTTTGTGCCATCATAAAAAGTGTTGAGGGTTTTGTTTGTTTGTTAGAACCTTGCTCTCTTGGGAGTTGGTTATCTCATTCCTTTGTGTTTAGGTTTAATTAGCTTCTTATAATGAGATAATTCTTTGGAGTCAATCTTGTGTTGATTTGATTCTTTGATATAATTTGGACAACCATTGTCTCTTGATTTATTTGGTGTCTTGTCCAAATTATATCTTTCTTTGGTTCTTGAAAGTATTGTGCATGCATCTTCAATATATGTCTATCTTATGGCATGTGTTACTTTCTTTGATCCAATATATAGGGTAAACTCCATCAAATCCTAATTTGGCTAAAATGTGCATGAAATTCAATTTCATATCTATATGCACATAGTATTGTGGAGTTTGTCCTATATGTTGTAGTGTGTCTAACTACTTTGGACCCAATTAGTTTGGGGACCTTTTTGTACTTACCTTTGTGTTAGGTACAATGGATATGCATTGGATGATTGTCTCACTCTTGGGGAGAAGTGGTGACTCAATGGTAACTTGAGGCAAGCTAGGATGGTCAATGAACACATATCTACTACATCCTCACCAATGCTATCTCAGTAACAAGTATCTTCTCATGCATATTTTTCTAGCATCCAACCATGTGGTTGCATCTTGGCATGAATCTCTTGATTTGCAAATGTTGTGCTTCTTGCTAAAGTCTTAACGAAACCTCTTTATTGCGAATATGAGTAATTTGAGATGAGTACATATGTTGGGAAGTATATAAAATCATGCTCATGATTCACCCATCCCATCTATTTCTATCTAGCAATTTTATTGCATATCAATTCCTGAAGCCTCTCACATGTGCAATATCGATGAAAGTGCAAATTGACTTATTTCTTTTAGTATCCTCGTTTGTGATACTTGTTGCCTTTCTCAAAGCATCCCAACTATCTTCTATCCCATGTGGATATTTGTGATGTATTTTATGTGTTTATGGTTGAAGTTCATGAATGTACCATAAGATAAAATTGAGCCTTTGGCCATGCTATTAAGCAAAAATACTTATTGGTATATTGCATGACTACGTCTTGGATATCATGCTATATTTCTTGTGTATCTTTTTTGTGTGTGCATGTTTCTTTGTGGATAAATATCTTTGTGATATTGCTCACTTAGAGAAACTTATACACATAAGAGATGATACATCTCCATTTGATATCTTATTTATTTGTTGTGTGTTGATTGGTCATGCTAAGCAATATAATTCATTGAATACTATGATGATGCTTTTTTCTCATCCTTGTAATAGTCTTATAATATGCTTTATCATGCCTTTCACATATCCTCTTTGTTGAGCCTTTTATTATGGTGCCTCTTACTTGTTGCTCAACCATTTATTTGTTGCAAGTGTTAAGCTTAATTTTCTATCTATGATCTATTGCAAATGTTTGTGTTTTAAATGGTAATGAGGGTGTAAGGATTCCTTGTTATGCATATTGTATTCAAATGCAACATTTTAATTTATGCATGTACCTTGGGGAGCTTCCTCATTTTATTTAAGGCACTATTTTGTGGTGATCATTACAGTTTGATTCACTTGGTATCTTTTGTTTTGAATGATATTATGGGAGTGATGATTCCATGTTTGTGCATTTTATACTCCAATGCAAATTGTCTAGTTTTGTGCACAAACCTTGGGGATCTTCCTCATATTATTTAGAGCAATCTTCTTGATTGATCTTATCATAGTACCTATCTTTCTTTTGGTATCTTCTTTGTGGTTCATTTGGTTGCTTGCTTCATTTGTTCAAGCCTATTGACTTTGTTATCTTTTTGCAATATTTGATCCTATCTATAGTGTGATTCCTTCCGAATATTCATCATTGGATACGTGCATTTGATTCCACTCAAATTATGAGAAATGCACACACTATGGAGGAACTCTCACTATATTGGCCTTCTAAATTTTTCACCCATTTCGGCAATTGGTGCCAATGGGGGAGAAGTTTGGAGGGTTTAAGGGAATTTGGTTATGTCTTTGCTTTGTTCTTAAGCATGTGCCTTTATTGCATTGCATATTGTTGCTTTGCATAGTTGAACATTTAGAGGAAACTCCACTAGGCTTTGAATGCCAATATATGCAATGAAAGTCAAGATCATTCACACATGCATATATTATGGGGGAGTTTGCTCTATATATTCAACTTGTTTGTTACTTAAATTCCTTATATAAACCCTCTCAAAGAGATTGTCATCAATTACCAAAATGGGGGAGATTGAAAGTGCATGGAGCCCCCATGTGTGGTTTTGGTAATTAATGACAATCCCTATGGACTAATGTTTGCATTGTTGGAGATATGCCCAAGAGGCAATAATAAAAGTGGTTATTATATATCTTTATGTTTATGATAAATGTTTATATACCATGCTATAATTGTATTAACCGAAACATTGATACATGTGTGTTATGTAAACAACAATGAGTCCCTAGTAAAGCCTCTTAACTAGCTTGTTGATTAATAGATGATTAGTTTCATAATCATGAACATTGGATGTTATTAATAACAAGGTTATATCATTATGTGAATGATGTAATGTACACACCCAATTAAGCGTAGCATAAGATCACGTCATTACGTTATTTGCTATAAGCTTTTGATACATAGTTACCTAGTCCTTATGACCATGAGATCATGTAAATCACTTATGCTGGAAAGGTACTTTGATTACATCAAACGCCACTACGTAAATGGGTGGTTATAAAGGTGGGATTAAGTATCCGGAAAGTATGAGTTGAGGCACATGGATCAACAGTGGGATTTGTCCATCTCGATGACGGATAGATATACTCTGGGCCCTCTCGGTGGAATGTCGTCTAAATAGCTTGCAAGCATATGAATGGTTCATAAGAGACCACATACCACGGTACGAGTAAAGAGTACTTGTCAGGAGACGAGGTTGAACAAGGTATAGAGATACCGATGATCAAACCTCGGACAAGTAAAATATCGCGTGACAAAGGGAATTGGTATCGTATGTGAATGGTTCATTCGATCACTAAGTCATCATTGAATATGTGGGAGCCATTATGGATCTCCAGATCCCGCTATTGGTTATTGGTCGGAGAGAGATCTCGACCATGTCTACATAGTTCGCGAACCGTAGGGTGACACACTTAAGGTTTGATGTCATTTAAGTAGATATGGAATAAGGAATGGAGTTCGAAGTTTTGTTCGGAGTCTCGGATGGGATCCAGGACATCACGAGGAGGTCCGGAATGGTCCGGAGAATAAGATTCATATATAGGAAGTCATATTCCAAGTTTGGAAATGATCCGGTGCATTTATGGCAGGTTCTAGAAGGTTCTAGAAAACTTCGGAAGAAATCACCATGGAAAGTGGAGTCCCGAAGGGACTCCACCTTGCATGGCCAGCCAAACCCTAAGGGGTGGAGTCCCATAGGTGGTCGGCCACCCCACCTAAGGGAAAGGTGGGAGTCCCACCTTGGGTAGGACTTCCCCCTTGAGTAGGTTTCCCACCTATGGGAGGTTTTGTTGTTGGGGTCTTATTCGAAGACTTGGACTACAACTCTTGGGGATTTCCACCTATATAATGAGGAGGAGAGGGAGGGGGGCAGCCACTCTTGGCCGCACCACCTAGGGCTGCCCATGGCTGGCGCCCTAGCCACCCCCTCTCCCCAAACCCTAGCCTCTCCTCCTCCACCACTTCTCCCGCATACGCTTAGGCGAAGCCCTGCCGGAGTTCTCCATCGACACCGCCACCACGCCGTCGTGCTGTCGGGATTCCGAGGAGGATCTACTACTTCCGCTGCCCGCTGGAACGGGGAGAAGGACGTCGTCTTCATCAACACCGAACGTGTGACCGAGTACGGAGGTGCTGCCCGATTGTGGCACCGTCAAGATCTTCTACGCGCTTTTGAAAGCGGCAAGTGATCGTCTACCGCAGCAACGAGAGCCTCCTCTTGTAGGCTTTGGAACTCTTCAAGGGTTAGTCTCGTTCATCCCCTCGTTGCTACCATCTTCTAGATTGCATCTTGGCTTGGATTGCGTTCTCGCGGTAGGAATTTTTTTGTTTTCTATGCTACGAATCCCTACAGTGGTATCAGAGCAGTGTCTATGCATAGATGGTTGCACGAGTAGAACACAATTGTTTTGTGGGCGTTGATGCTTATGTTGTCTTTAGTTCGAGTACTTTGCATCTTTGTGGCATGGTGGGATGAAGCGGCTCGGGCTAACTTTACATGACCGCGTTCATGAGACTTGCTCCACGTTCGACATGCAACTTGTATTGCATAAGTGGCTTTGCGAGTGTCTGTCTCTCTCACCATAGTGAATATTCAATTTACTCTTTCTATTGACAACACTAGTATCACCGTTGTGGTTCATGTTCGTAGGTAGATTAGATCTTACTCGAAAACCCTAAACCACGTAAAATATGCAAACCAAATTAGAGGCGTCTAACTTGTTTTTGCAGGGTTTGGTGATTTGATATGGCCATGATGTGATGATGAATATGTATGAGATGATCATTATTGTATTGTGGCAACCGGCAGGAGCCTTATGGTTGTCTTTAAATTTCATGTTGAGTAGTATTTCAAAGTAGTTGTAATAGTTGCTACATGAGGTGAACAATCATGAAGACGGCGCCATGGACCTTGACGCTACGCCGACAATGATGGAGATCATGCCCGTTGATGATGGAGATCATGTCCGTGCTTTGGAGATGAAGATCGAAGGCGCAAAGACTAAAGGGCCATATCATATCACATATGAATTGCATGTGATGTTAATCCTTTATGCATCTTATTTTGCTTAGATCGCGACGGTAGCATTATAAGATGATCCCTCACATTAATATCAAGATAATAAAGTGTTCTCCCCTCATATGCACCGTTGCACAGTTCGTCGTTTCGAAGCATCTCGTGATGATCGGATGTGATAGACTCAACGTTCACATACAACGGGTGTAAGCCATGTTGCACACGCGGAATACTTGGGTTTGCTTGACGAGCCTAGCATGTCTGAGACATGGCCTCGGGACAACGGAAACCGAAAGGTTGAACACGAGTCATATGGATGATATGATCAACATGTTGATGTTCACCATTGAAGCTACATCATCTCACGTGATGATCGGTTTTGGTGTAGTGGATGTGGATCGTGTACCACTTAACAACTATGAGGGATGTTGTATTAAGTGGGAGTTCATTAGTAATTAGATTAAAACATGAACTAATTATCATAAACATAGTCTGAGTAGTATTTTGAATTAATTTGTAGTATTGGCATCCGTTTTCTACCAAGCGCCAGTCTTGTAATTGAGATAGAAATACTGTTAAAATCTGACAAGAAACTTTACGGACTGGTACCGTATTGTTAAAGAATCAAGAAATGATTAAGTCCTATTGCAAACTTTTAGTAAACCTCACATTGTTGATTCAAAGAGCTATGGTTTCAATTAGTACCTAAAGTTATCTTGTCTCCGTGAAACTTGAAGTTCAAATCTGTTTGAAAAGTAAGGAGCTGAAAATTTTGTTTTCAGAAATAATCAAGGTATGAGATATATGTGATATCTAAGACCTTATTGCAAGATGATAGAATATAATTTGGTGAGACTACATAAACTCATAAGTTTTATGGGAATGTAGGAAGGTTGAAGACGCAAGGCGTCCCAATCCTCCAACTATTGGGGCACTAACGATATTCGCATATCCATGAAGTGATCGTCCTTAGTATGCACCGTTGCTAAGACTCGTCGTTTCAAAGCATCTCGTGATGATCGGGTGTTATAGATTCTACGTGTGCATACAATGGGTGCAAGCCAGATTTGCACATGCAAATACTGAGGTTAAACTTTACGAGCCTAGCATGTACAGACATGGTCTCGGAAAAGTCGTCATGATATAATGGATAAAATTATGAGTGAAATTGTTCATCATATTACAAAGTTACTAATAGTGAAATCTGAAACACTTGTCATATGATGATCAACTTCAAAGTAAGAACCTCAAGGTTATTGGTATTTGACCAACAAACCTAGAAGTTAGTGATGTTAAAGTGTTTTTCTGAGAATGAGGAAAGCTAAAAGAGAAACTACAAAAGATATTTTGGCAGAAAGAAAAGAGAAGACTAGAAAGTCTAGCTCAGGTGTATATACATGATATACATGTTATGGTTGTATTCCTAGTTTGGTCACACAATGAAATTCTTGGGTATTGGTACCATATTGGTTGGTATGAAATGTCATACAAAACAACGCAATACAAGAATACAATGGCCTAAGTGACTAACAAGGAATATGATAGGAATGCACTTCTGGAACAAAAATAAAGTGTTATTATGTTCGTCGTTGGCATCCTATCTAGCCCTTAGAATTTATAATAAAGAACTTAATAATTGTTATTTTGCTCTGGTCAAATGAAAACAATGAGTTGTTCAAATTATGACATTACTCCATGTACGATGGATAAGTTATTATAAATCTTAATGGTGGAACACACATACATAATACTGACGCTAAAATGCCATAAGGCAAATGATTTGAATTCCACTTATTTGTGGAACTGCAATTTAGGTCATATTAGAAAAGAACGCATGAAGGAACTCCATGCAAATAGATTTTTGGAGTCATTTGATTTTTGAATCGTTTGGCGCTTGCAAATCTTTTCTAAAGAGAATGACTTAAATACCGTTCATAGGCCAAGAGTTGAACGGGAAACTAACTTAGTGAAAACATATATGATGATGTATGTGGTTCACTGAGCATAGTTATGTGCGGGAGATTCTTCTACTTCATGAAAACTTCCAACAATAAATTGAGTATATATATGTGGATATATTCGATAAGGAAGAAGTTTGAAACATTTGAATGGATTCAAATAAATTTCAGCATGAAGTGGAAATCATCGTAATAGAAAAGTCAAATATCTATGATTAGATCATAGTGGAAATATTTGAATTACGTGTTTTAGCGAACATCTAAGAGAGTTATGAAGTTGTTCTACAACTCACATTTCTTGGAGTATCATAGTGATGATGAAGTATCCGAGAGACGTATCCAAACCTTGTTGGATTAATGATGAGGTAAAATAAAATGAAGCCATTATATTTTTGTGGATTATGCTTTAGAGACTACCGCTTTTACACTGAATAGAGCATCATCATGATCCGTTGAAATGACACCATACGAGTTATGGCATGGGTATGAACCCTAATAGTCCTTTCTTAAATTATGGTATGCATAGCATAAGATAAATAAGTTTACAACCAAAATCGGATGAATGTCTTTGTTGGTTATCCCAAAGAATTGATTGGGAATTCTTTTCACTATAAAGTAAAAGACAAAAGTGTTTGTTAATATTACTTGCTTATTTCCAAGAAATTGTTTTCTAGCGAAATATTTGAGTGGGAGGACAATAGAACTTGATAAGGTTTATGAACCTGAGCATAATGATCAGAGTAGCGCAGCATTGGAATTGGTTCCGGAAGCGGTCACGATGATCATAGCTCTCATGACTACAAAGTGTTTTAGTCATGGAGATCGAAGTACATATTGAACCTTGTAGGTATGGTTTACTTTGTGATCAAATAAATGATTTGTGAACAAAGGATTGATTTTGAACAATGATAAATCAACTACAAAACAAAGAAGTTATGATGGGCCCTGACTCCGTTAAAATGGCTATACGCCATGAAATCCAAGATAGATGAATACTTTTTGAAAGTAAATAAATCTATGAAATTGATAGACTTGGATGAAATGTCCTTAAAGAAGCTAGGCTTGTCGAAAAGTTGTTTACGACAAAGTTCAAAGAGTTGACTATGATAAGATTAGATCTTCCGTAACTATGCTTATAGTCTATGTGGATTATTCTAGTAATCACTACATATTTCTTTTATGAGATATGTTAGTAGGGTGGCAAAATATATTACTTAACAGAAGTGTGTATTAAAGGTGTATACAAGATACAACCAAGAGTTTTGCTAGTCCGTAGAATACTAGATAGGAATACAAACTTCAATTGGATGAAGTGAGTATTGCGGAGTTGGAATCTTCATTGGATGAAATGATCAAAGAGTTATGATTTCATCAGAGACGATGAAGAGGCTTGCATTTGCAAGAAATTAAGTGGGAGCGCTGAGACATATTTGTAATACTTTATGTAGATGACATATCGTTGATTATAAATCATGTAATTATATAATTGATTAAAAAGGTTTCATTGAGAATTAAACTTCAATGAAAGGATATGAACTGAAACATATTTAGTGTCAAGATCTATGAAGATAGATTGAAATACATTATAAAGTTTAAGTCAAAGTACATAGAATGGATATTGAAATAGTTCAATATAGAAATATTAAGAAAATGTTCTTATCATGTGAAGTTTTAACAAAACTTGAATGTATTTTACATTCAAATGAGTAAAAACACATGAGTGATTATAGATCACGAATAATATGTACACAATCAGATGTTCTGTGCTCTTAAAAATGTTATGAGCATGTACCAGAATGATTCATATGATGATCACTGAAAAACAGTAAAGAATATTCTTGAGTACTTAAGAAGAACCAAGGATATATATATAAATATAGTTTTGTATAGAGAAATGACAAACAAATCGCTGTAAAGTGTTGCACCGATATTTGTTTTGTCACATATGAAAATAAAATTTCAATCTCAAATTAGACTAAGTGTTGTTTAAAAGGTAGCACAATGCTAGATTTAGAAGAGTTCTAAATGTTGTGACGGATTCTACAAACGAAGGCAGAATATGTCGTTGTTTTGACAATGACTGAGGATGTTAAGTCAAGAGGTTCTTTGAGAACTTGGTGTAGTTCCGATAGTGTCAGAACTTTGAAGCTATATTGTGTATGACAATATTAGTGACATATTTCAGACCGCGGAATTAAGGTTCCACCAGAACACCAAACATATTTAATGCCGACTCATTTGGAAAATGAGTGATGCGTGAAGACGCAAATGAATTGCAAAATACATACGTTTCTGAGTGTGTCAGAACCGTTGACTAAAGCTCTCCCTAGGGCAAAGTATGACCAACACCAGAATGCCATGGGTGTTAGGTACATTACAATGTAATCTAGATTATTGACTCTAGTGCAAGTGGGAGACTGTTGGAGATATGCCCAAGAGGCAATAATAAAAGTGGTTATTATATATCTTTATGTTTATGATAAATGTTTATATACCATGCTATAATTGTATTAACCGAAACATTGATACATGTGTGTTATGTAAACAACAATGAGTCCCTAGTAAAGCCTCTTAACTAGCTTGTTGATTAATAGATGATTAGTTTCATAATCATGAACATTGGATGTTATTAATAACAAGGTTATATCATTATGTGAATGATGTAATGGACACACCCAATTAAGCGTAGCATAAGATCACGTCATTAAGTTATTTGCTATAAGCTTTTGATACATAGTTACCTAGTCCTTATGACCATGAGATCATGTAAATCACTTATGCTGGAAAGGTACTTTGATTACATCAAACGCCACTGCGTAAATGGGTGGTTATAAAGGTGGGATTAAGTATCCAGGAAGTATGAGTTGAGGCACATGGATCAACAGTGGGATTTGTCCATCCCGATGACGGATAGATATACTCTGGGCCCTCTCGGTGGAATGTCGTCTAAATAGCTTGCAAGCATATGAATGGTTCATAAGAGACCACATACCACGGTACGAGTAAAGAGTACTTGTCGGGAGACGAGGTTGAACAAGGTATAGAGATACCGATGATCAAACCTCGGACAAGTAAAATATCGCGTGACAAAGGGAATTGGTATCGTATATGAATGGTTCATTCGATCACTAAGTCATCGTTGAATATGTGGGAGCCATTATGGATCTCCAGATCCCGCTATTGGTTATTGGTCGGAGTGAGTACTCAACCATGTCCGCATAGTTCGCGAACCGTAGGGTGACACACTTAAGGTTTGATGTTGTTTAAGTAGATATGGAATAAGGAATGGAGTTCGAAGTTTTGTTCGGAGTCTCGGATGGGATCCAGGACATCATGAGGAGGTCCGGAATGGTCCGGAGAATAAGATGCATATATAGGAAGTCATATTCCAAGTTTGGAAATGATCCGGTGCATTTATGGCAGGTTCTAGAAGGTTCTAGAAAAGTCCGGAAATCACCATGGAAAGTGGAGTCCCGAAGGGACTCCACCTTGCATGGCCAGCCAAACCCTAAGGGGTGGAGTCCCAGGTGGACTCCACCATAGGTGGCCGGCCACCCCACCTAAGGGAAAGGTGGGAGTCCCACCTTGGGTAGGACTTCCCCCTTGAGTAGGTTTCCCACCTATGGGAGGTTTTGTTGTTGGGGTCTTATTCGAAGACTTGGACTACAACTCTTGGGGATTTCCACCTATATAATGAGGAGGAGAGGGAGGGGGGCAGCCACTCTTGGCCGCACCACCTAGGGCTGCCCATGGCCGGCACCCTAGCCACCCCCTCTCCCCAAACCCTAGCCTCTCCTCCTCCACCACTTCTCCCGCATACGCTTAGGCGAAGCCCTGCCGGAGTTCTCCATCGACACCGCCACCACGCCGTCGTGCTGTCGGGATTCCGAGGAGGATCTACTACTTCCGCTGCCCGCTGGAACGGGGAGAAGGACGTCGTCTTCATCAACACCGAACGTGTGACCGAGTACGGAGGTGCTGCCCGATTGTGGCACCGTCAAGATCTTCTACGCGCTTTTGAAAGCGGCAAGTGATCGTCTACCGCAGCTACGAGAGCCTCCTCTCGTAGGCTTTGGAACTCTTCAAGGGTTAGTCTCGTTCATCCCCTCGTTGCTACCATCTTCTAGATTGCATCTTGGCTTGGATTGCGTTCTCGCGGTAGGAAATTTTTTGTTTTCTATGCTACGAATTCCTACATGCATTGAGTTATATTTGTAGGTGTTGTCCATAGGCAATACTTGAACCATATGTTGGCTTCAAGATTGCAATAAGAAGCAAATGAAGAAGATCAAGTGTCAAGTATGTCTTGAAGATGAAGATGAAGTGAGCTCTCAAGGTTAACTTCAAGACATCAACGAAATGAAATGAAAGTTCAAGATGAGCCAACTCGAAGAGATCATATGCTTCAAGCTTGCCATGAAGAAATGAAGTGAAAGTTCAAGATGAGCCAACTCGAAGAGATCATATGCTTCAAGCTTGCCATGAAGAAATGAAGTGCAAGTTCAAGATGAGCCAACTCGAAGAGATCATAAACTTGAAGATGAGCCAACTCGAAGAGATCATATGCTTGAAGCTTGCCATGAAGAAATGAAGCGCAAGTTCAAGATAAGCCATCTCGAAGAGATCCTTTGCTCGACTCTTGCCATCCATATGGTGATCATGGATATGTAAAGATGCGCCGAAGAAGAAGCTCTCCCATGGTGGATTATGGGGGAGCAATCCATATGGTGTTCATAGATATGTGAAGTTGCGCCGAAGAAGAAGCTCTCCCATGGTGGATTATGGGGGAGCAATCCACAAGACTTCGTCAAGCAAGCACAATCAAGAAAGGAGTTCCATCTTGTTGCGGTCAAGATTGTCATCATCGAGCTCAAGTGGAATGCGCAAGTATAAGGTTTGCTCTTGATATGGTTTCTTTCTCACCGGTCTCATAGTGTTGTTGGAGACCGGTTTATAGTTTAGTTGCCGTACTATCAAGAGAGCTCTCGAGTGAGTAACTCGATCGTATCGTTCGGAGAGAGCTCAAACCTTTGCATCCTTGCATCATCTTTCTTGGTTGTTATTTGGACCTTATCCATGTGATGTTTTAGAGCTTGTGCTTATTCTCATGACAAGCTCTAGTTCATCGAAAACGGATTTCGCATAGATCACTTGTTGCGTTTTCGAGTTTGGTTCATCATCTTTCTTGGTTTTATTTGGATCTTATCCATGTGATGTTTTAGAGCTTGTGCTTATTCTCATGACAAGCTCTAGTTCATCGAGAATGGTTTTTGCATGGGCAACTTGTTGCATTTTCGAGATTGGAGGTTTTACCGGTATGTCTTTTTTTAGATAGGTCAAACCTTTCATCATTTGTTTCTATCCTCCCTTATTGGACTATGATGGTTTCTTGCATGATCTTGTAGAGCTTGTTCCTAGCTTCAAAACAAGCCCAAGATCATCAAAATCGGAGTCCGGATGCTAAAGTTATGCCCGTTTTAGTTTTGGTGTTTCTGCAGTTTTCTGGGGGCGGATAATCCAGCCCAAATGGAAATTCCGGACAAATATCCGGTCCGAGTCCAGGGATTTTCGGGGGCGGATAATCCGGCCCGGGGGCGGATTTTCCGGCCTGGGAGGTCCCAAACGGTCATATTTCGTTGGGAGGGGGTATATAAGACCCCCTTCTTTCTCCTTGGGCTGGTTGGTTCACTCTCTCTCTCCCCTCCATTGTTGTCCTTCAAAGCTTGCCCTAGTTCTTGATTCCTCCCATGATTCTTGCATATTCTTGAGGGAAAAGAGAGAGGAGATCTAGATCTACATCTTCACCAATCAAATCCCTCTCTTTGTGAGGGGAACCCACTAGATCTTGAACTTGGAGGATTTTGTGTTCTCCTCTTTGTTCTTCCTCTCTTATTCCCCCAATAGCTTTTGTAGCTTTGTTGGAATTTGAGAGAGAAGGACTTGAGCATCTTTGTGGTGTTCTTGCCATTGCATTATTTGGTGCATCGGTTTGAGTTCTCCACGGTGATTCGTGGAAGTGAAAGCAAGAAGGTTGTTTCTCTTGGGTCTTTGGACCCTAGACGGCTTAGTGGCCTTTGTGGCATCTTTGTGGTGTTCTTGGGGACTCCAATTAAGTTGTGGAGAATCTTCAAGGGCAAGGCCTTTGTGGCATCTTTGTGGTGTTCTTGGGGACTCCAATTAAGTTGTGGAGAATCTTCAAGGGCAAGGCCTTTGTGGCATCTTAGTGGTGTTCTTGGGGACTCCAATTAAGTTGTGGAGATTCTTCAACGGCAAGGCCTTTGTGGAAATTTGTTGGGAGCCTCCAATTAAGTTGTGGAGATAGCCCCAAACTTTGTACGGGTTAGGTAACCTCCCTAAGGTTACATAGTGGTTCGAGGACATCCCTTTTGGTGGGAATTCTCGAGGAGAATACGGTGGCCCTCGTGCATTTGGAGTGACTTGTCCTCCACACCGCTCCAACGGAGAGTAGCACTCGCAAAAGTGTGAACTTCGGGATACATCGTTGTCTCCGCGTCACTTCGGTTATTCCTATACACGAGCTCTTTAGTTATGCACTTTACTTTGTGATAGCCATCATGCTTGAAGTTATATATCTTGCTATCACACAAGTTACTTGTATTGCTTAGCATAAGTTGTTGATGCACATAGGTGAACCATAGTATATAGGCTTTGGGCTTGACAAAGTAAACGCTAGTTTTATTCCGCATTTGTTAAGCCCATCTCGTAAAAGTTTTAAATCGCCTATTCGCCCCCCCCTCTAGGCGACATCCGTGTCCTTTCAGTTGCACCGATCACCGGTTTTCAACATCTTATGCAAGGCAAAGCTCCCCGGGTGAGCTACGAGATCAATGGAAATAAATATGATAAGCCATATTATCTTGTTGATGGCATCTACCCTGACTGGGCCACACTGGTGAAGACTGTCCGTAATCCAAACACGAAGAAGACGAAGAGGTTTGCCAAGATGCAAGAGACTTGCAGAAAATATGTGGAGCGAGGATTTTGTGTGCTCCAAGCTCGGTGGGTAATTGTCTGTCACCCGGCAAGAACATGGTCGCTGAAGACCATGCATGAGGTGATGACACTGCGTGATCATGCACACCATGATTGTTGAGAACGAGCGTCCTGATGGCCGCAATGAGCACCAATGAGATTTCAATGTAAGCTGGTTGCGCCAATCCCTGGGGCATTATCCTAGAAGGAGTATCTGCATATGAATGTAGAAGACACTAACGAGATCGTATCCAAACGCCTACAGACGGATCTGATTGAGCATCAGCGAGCATTGGCTGGCCATGAAGACAATGCCTAGAGGAATACCATCTTATTTTCATGTAGACTTTTAAAAAATTGGATGTAAACTACTTTAAACCTGTTTATTTTATTGTTTTAAAACATCTCAATTCATACGGACGCTCAAATACGTCGGACCGCAAACGGACGCGCGGACAAAAACGGTCATTTTCACGTCTGTCAGGCGATGAAAACGGACGCGCGCGGATAATTTAGACATCCGAAATGCGTCGCCCCGTTGGAGACACTCGGTTCAAGGGCGGTGATAATTGATGATGATCTGCTAATGGTGCTAGGGATGGCAATGACTTAACATTGTCCGTCAGAAGCTAACGAGGCTGCACATTCCCTTGCTCGTCACGGTTCTGCACAGGGTGATCGGGAGTTCTGGTTTGATGATCCCCTTTTCTAACCTGTACTTGTATCTAATCGTGTTATCATTCAATAATAATAAAGTTGCCTGAAGTTCGATTTTTTTTTGGCTAGTTTACTTTCTTGTTACTAACGTAGGCAAAACATGGGTCATAAAAACTTACAAAGTTATGTCGATTAGTTTGGGACGATGGAGTGCATAATTTTGAGGAGTTTGGATTAACATATGTTTAAACCAAACACACCCGATGGCCTATGCTAGAGTTGAACTATGATGACACCACGGCCTTGCGAGACGGCCCAACCTTCTCTTAAAAGAGTAAGTTTCAATAAACAAGAACACGTCCCTAATTCGGCATAGGGAAATATGGGTACTATTTTTAGTTGAAAGTAGAGGCGTTCACTCTTATCCAACAAAAACCATGCCCAAATTAATCCAGAGAGATCTAATTATAGAACTAGGTTGCTCCACGCAACGGCAAGTATAAAACTGGATGAATTCAAGCAAGCATGTTTGGTTACGGTTCAAAAGTGTCGAGTCTTTGCTAGTTTTACACCAACATAAGAAACAAGCAGAATCAATCTTCGTTATTCGCAGAGGCAAGTTAGATCTTTTTCCTCGACCCCTCAATTTCTTGCTTGAGAAACTATGGTGTCGCTTATGAGAGTCGTTTTGAACGCTGATCTTGTTGAATTGCACCTTGCTGTCCCAAAAGGCAGATGGAAGCTGGAGATGTAACTCACCACAAGGAGAAAAAGGATAAGGTGATCATCTAGAACTTTTTTCCCCCGATAAAGGGAAAATATTGATCATATGGAACTCGAAGCAGAAAAAATCATGCTAAACAATCACACTTCAATCGGCGGTAATGCAACATGCATGTGCGCACGGTAATGCAACATGCAATGTCACGAAAGTACAAAAAGTCTGATGAACACATGCATCTCTTATTCATTAAGGAACACACCGGCGACGCCAAACCGGCAAAGGAAAAAAAGGACAAGAAAGAGAAGAAGGACAAGACCAAGGAAAAGAAGGAGAAGGTTGGGGAGGCGACTGATGCGACCAAGCTGAGGGCAAAGCTAGAGAAGATCGATGTGAAGATCGACGACTTAAAGGCGAAAAAGCAGGAGATTGTGACTCGGCTCCAGGAGCTCGAGGGCGCTGCTGCCAATGTAGCAGCAGAGGCACCCGCGAGCGGATGACTGGATGAGGTTCCAACTTTCAAACAAGTTCGTAGAAAATCAATACGAGTGACATTTCTGCAAGTTGGTGCAAGAATGCAACTTTGGTATGTCTATCTGGAGCTATGTGTGCGCATCCAGCATTGTACGATCACGTAGTGATGATTTGCTACACATGAATGAATGTTTATTATCCAGAATAACATAATATGCATATGTTTTACATCAACTGAAGATGGAACTCGGCTTTTGTGCTACATAAGAAACCTCGTATTTCCTTTCTCACCAGTCACATGGCAGTGGGAATGGAACACAAAACTTTCAAGAGTCCAAACAGAGCATGAACCAGGGAAAGTTCTTTCAACTTGTACCAACAGTATCGTGCTGCAGTTCACAAAATGACTTGACTTCACAGGAAATCTAAATGTCCAAGAACTTTTTATCAAGCAAAATTAAGGAACTGAGGCTTCAAAACACAGCAATTTTACATTGACAGTTCGTATCCTTCAAGATTCCAAGGATATCAGCGTGTGAACTATTGGAGTACTATAAGAAAAATTGAGACAATTTTTCATGCTCAATTCAGATATAGTGGCAAACTTAATGATTACACAGTCGAGATTTTTATAGAAACGAGTGGCACAATCCAAATATATTAACATTCACCTAGGCACAACCTCACACATAATAAACTGCTCTTAACAGTGCATGCAGTCGGTACTCACAAAATATAAATATTTATCTAAGTTTCTCACAAAATATGTAGCTATGGAGACTGCTGTGGTCTTCTGCTTTGAAAGTTGAAAATATCCATTTTCCAACACTCCTAAATCATGCTGCCCTGGAGCTGACCATCTCTGATCTGTGCAGCAATGTCTCTGACAGCACCTGGCCCATGAGGGATGAACACCGCTGATGACTTGGAGGAGGCACCAATGTCTTTCATGGTATCAAAATACTGGGTTACCAGAACCATGTCCATCACATCCTTGGAAGAGGTCCCAGGCACATTCTCAGAGAAAGCAAGAACACTGTCTCTCAGCCCATCGACTATGGCCTGGCGCTGCCTTGCGATTCCCAGACCAGCTAAATACTTGGATTCTGCATCACCTTCAGCTCTCTTGATCTGGAGTATCTTCTCCGCTTCAGCTTTCTCAGTGGCTGCCAACCTCATCCTAGCAGCTGTATTATAAATTAATTACAAGAACAGTTAAATGTTGCCACAGAACATATCTGGAAATTTATGGTGCAAGGATACAATGCAAATGCTTACAGCACATATTTTTCAGAAAGATAGCATCAAACAGTTATTCAAATCTTGAAAGAAGTTAAGTGGATTTATTCTACTAGTAATTGACCAGAACAGTTTGTTACAGTCAATTCAGTAAGCAACTAAGTAAGCTTGCAATTCTATGTGGGGCCATGTATCCAAACTCAACTCCAACCTTGAACCAAAATGTGAAAAAACTAAAAAAATGTTTCCTAGGTATTTTCATTTAGATGGCAAAACACATCAACAAAAGAGAAAAAAATAATAATTTTGCAGACTGAATATAAGAGTAAATTTCCATACTGCACGCATTTCATTGTAACTACCAGAAAATTACAAACTACTCAAGCCCAATGTTTCAATAAACTACACATCGGTTCAATCTCTACAAATGAAACAGCATGGCTTGGGATCTACAGTTGTCAATGTAATTAACATCTAGGACCTGCACATCTTAAGCAAAAATATGTCGAGTTCTATAAACTCTGTAGTTCTCTGACAATTTTGAAGAAAAGAAGGGCAGGTAAGAAACATAACCATTACATTTAGCTGAAAAAAAAACATAGACGTTACATTTAGCTGAAAAAACATTGCTGTTACATGATGCAGCCAAGTAACATTTGAAATAGATATATGTCTGCAAGTCTAATCTGGGTTTCTTTAAAGATGTATATTTTACATACAAGGTTGCTACCTGATTTGATTTCCAAACCACAATACTCTTTTGTTGGCCAAAACTGTAAAAATTATAATCATACATGTGAAAGAAAACCGCAAGCTTAGGTGTCGCATGTGTAAAATGACAAGCAGGTCTGATTCTATCTCATATAGTAGGAGTGGTGGGGTGGTTTACTACAACACTATGGTCAAGTATGTGTAAATGTGTGAAAAATAGCTTTGATTAGTGTCGACTGCCAGGAAGCTAGAACGACCACTCAAGGCCATGTCTACTGATTTACCTCCATTATTCCTTTCAATATGAAAAAGAACTATGTCTTTCATGGAACACATAGAATTGTTCCAAATGTGTAACGTATAATCAGACAGTTGATCTTAACCAAGGATAAAATGGAAAGTGTAGTTTGTACATACCGGCATTGATCTCATTCATGGCTCTCTTCACATTTACATCTGGCTCAATATCAACAATCAGAGTTTGCACAATCTCATACCCATAGGCAGACATTGCCTACACAGCAGATAAATTAAATTAGTAAAAGATCTAACATATGCTATAAAAGACCAAATACATGATGAACAAAAACCTTTTCAAGCTCATTTTCCACAGCCTTCGCTATTTCGTTCTTCTGCTCAAATACATCATCCAAGATCATCTTAGGAACACTAGCCCTGATCACTGCACACGATGAATAGAGAACTGTTAGCATCAAATACATCATCCAAGTTCTATTAGAATTAAATAAAGAACGAAAATGCAACATAGAATCAGCAATGTTCAGGTAAATACCATGATAGTATAAGGGAACAAAGTAGATGAGCAAATTTATTTGTGCAATGGAATTGTAAACTGCAGTTCAAAACATACAGTAATCTTACCATCGAAGACATATGACTGAATTTGCTCTCTGGTGTTGCTAAGCTTGTAAAAGGCATCAGATGCCTTATCAGCAAGAGCACGGTACTGCACAGATGCCACAACGTTGACAAAGACATTATCCTGCATATTAATCATGACATCATCAGAGAGCTACAAGAATACTGAACATATTATTTTGTCTCTAAATTGTAGGTATCCCATTCATATGAGAAAGCATAGATGATGTTTGTACATATTCTCAATGAACAAAAATTATATAGACTACAAAGCATTACTTCTCATAAGTATTTCAATCATGCATGAAAATTCCTCATGGCACCTTCAGCATGTACAAACAAAGAATGCATACAGAAGATATAAGGAAACCTTAGTCTTTGTTTCACATTTGACATCAAGCTGTTGCACACGCAGCGAAAGATATCCAGCAATCTGCTGCCCTATACACCATGGCAAGCAGTGGCATCCCGGCTCCAGAATCGCATCGAACTTTCCAAAAGTCTCCTTGATGGCTACTGTTGATTGATCAATCTGTATCAAACCAAGTGCCTGACCCATGGCTTATCTACAAAGGAACAAAGGGTGGATTAGAAATTGTGTCATACGCTAAAGAAAACATACAGAAACTGTGAGCTTTGAAAGATTTAGTGAATCAACAGTATGCCAATCAAGACAAACTAAAAATAATCATAAATGATAGCATCATAGAACTAAGCTCGATAGTCATGACTTTACACAGCAACAGATGTATGCTTGATAGCATATGCTGGCCAGCATCTCAAATGGAAAACCTGACTAATTGCAGCCTACGGCAAAGAAAATAGTATTGGAAACAATATGTAAATCATGTAAAAACGGCATATCATTAAAATGACAAAACTACATGACTCATGCTGGACAACCATGTCCAGCAAACAGAAAACATTGCCACAGGTTCAAACCAAAATATACTTTAATGGCATCTGGACAACAATTTCGAAATAAAGGTACTATGGTAGCCCCAGGAAGAAGAAATGAATTCCCGTATAAACAAGATGCAGTTGAGCACTTCTGAACTAAAAGTGTGGAAAGGACGACAAAAAAATGGCATACGCTTATCAATCAGCTAAGTGCAGAACAGAAAGCCAAGAGTTGTTGGCTTTACGGTATTCTTGGGAACTATAGGAGGTACACTGCAGATACAATATATATAGGGGCAGATAAAGATCATGCTAATCCTGATTCCTGAGTTGGGCGGAGGGTTGCGTGCAAGTTGATGCCAACTCAGAAGGGTGTTTCCGATCCTTTGTTTTGGTCAAAAGTCAAATGTTCAACGCCACTAGGCCATCCAACAGCTAATAATCAGCACGTCGCAATCTTTAACGGGTGATACACATCTGTGCCGAAGACAATTAAACGAGGCTAAACCATACAACCACTTGGCCCATGCCAGCGTCCTATCTTGTATCCTACACCACTAGATATTCCGCAGCTGTGATGTGGCCACCGTGTCAAAAGCCAGGCAATATATAACAAAAAAATATCTGCTTGATTGAAATCTAGCTGAAATTTCAAAGCCGTGGGGCGTGATCATTGGTCCAATGCTTCAGGCGAAACCCCGATCCAATTTCTGGATTTAATAGAAGCCCAAAGAGGCGCAGGGACAGTCTGGAACAACTCAAACCGAGTTCGCCATCTATGCAAACATGTCACATCCACGGCAGAAAGAAACCACTAATAAAATAATAAGTTGAAGGTGCCGAACAAGAAACACACGTCCGTGCCCTAAATTTGTTCGTCAGTCCGCGGAAACAACAAGATTGAAGCCGCGGAAACAATGATAAGTTGTAGGCGCCGGACAAGATGTGAGGTCGACTCCAAAGAAACAACTGGAATTACCAGGAATTTCAAGAAACAATGTTAAAAGGAGAAAGATCACCAACATCTCCTCTAAATTATCACACCCAACCCCCCGTCCAAGAAAACCATGACCTAGCGCGGGAGAAATTACCAAGGCCCGATCCCAAGAAACCTAGAGAACCCGCTGCTCCTGACCCTATCGCCTCGATCAAAATTGACGCCGAGGCCTCAAGAGGATGAAATCAAGGGGGGTTAGGTCGAGTAGGAAACGAACCGCAGGGCGAGACAGAGGATAGCAAGGATGAACACGCACCACGGGCTGCTGCCTGCTCTCGAGATTGGTTGGATTGGTTCGTCCCTCCGTCCGTCTGCTCTGCTTCCTTGGTCTCTTCCGCCTACAAATCGCGCTGTAATTTATGGCCCAGTTCGTCCCTTCCTTCCCTTCCTCTGCCCAGTGGGAACAGTGTTCAATCACCGTTGGAATAGAATCTGAGAAACGGACGGCTGAGATCATCTGCGGCAGGTTGCCCTTGGAACCATTTTTCTCAGGCTTGTTTGGATAAGTGATTTTTCAAGATATTCCCTTGTTCAAAATAAAAATAAAAAATAGAGCGCGTACGTTCTTCTCTGTATAATCCTGGCTAACCGCCTAATAATAACGAACTAAAATATTTTCTAATAACAAACTAAAACCTTGTTTGCCTTATTCCCGTAAAATGTGGATATACATCTCGAAACAAATAGTTATCAATTGCTTTTGCGTTCAAACACAATCGGTTCCTAGTCCAAACACAAGCCTATTCTTAACCATAACTCCGTTTTTTTCTTAACAATTGGTCTAGAACTTGTTTTGTGGAAACTAATTATAATTAGCCTTCCATATCCAAACAAGCATACCAAAACATGGTGCCCTATTATTGAGGCCTAGTTTTGCGATTTCACAACCGTGTGTTTTTCCAAAAAATTAATTTTGAGAGAAGCAAAAGCAGATCAGACAAAATAGTAAGACGTTCCCGAAAAGGTGTAATGTTGTTTAGTCACTACAAGCGTCTCGTTATTAAGCACCAATGCACCATGCCGATCTTCGAAATATGTTAGTACATAGATCCCTTTTATGTGTCCTTAAAGAAAAGTCCAAGTGACATAGAGTAAGGGAGGTAGCAGCTTAGTCCATCGACTCTCAAATCATGTGTCGAACACCATAAACAGATTTTGAGCATGTAATGTCCAAGCTATGATTGTTGTATGTGCATTAAGAATGAGATTTTCTTATGTCTTACCTCAGAAAAGTGCAACGGTGATTTAAAAAAAGTACAATTTCTTACCCAAAGCGAGTTGCACTCTTTTTTTTTTGCACGGTGGTTGCATTTTTTGTGTGACTGAGACACAAGAAATTCTAGACATAGCAAAACCATAGTTCTATTTATTTGGATTGGCCTGTCCAAGCCACCAATATATATTGGATGGTATATGCCGACGACAACCAATTTATTTTCACGAAACACAATATAGATGCATACACCCACAACTACATACAAACACTCACTCTTATGAACACACACATCATACTTCCTATGGGCACCTCCGAGAGATTGAGTCCAAGAAACTGATCCTACGGGTATTGAGATTGACGGAATCGCCATGGACGCCTCGCTATCGACGGGAACATCGTCTGCCACCAAAAAATATCACGCCTTTATGAGATACCAAAGTGTCAAACCTGAGGTTTGATCTGTGGTGGGCTGGATTTGTCACTGTCCTCCCGACCATCCAACCACTGATTTGTTCTTCGCGACAACCAATTTGAATATGTCATCAGAAAGGAATTTTTGGAAGTGCGCCGACCTACGTGTGATCGTGTCGACCCTTGTCACGAAGGAAAGAGGTGCATGGTTGACACTGCTTGGTGGCGTGAGACAGGGTGTACATGCCCATAGGGATTGGCATTCCTAACCCGAGGAGTCATGAACTTAGCTCTTAGGGCCATATCGTTGTGGCTCAATAGAGTGGATGCTTCCAAGCCATGGAAGGAGTTTAACATACCAGCCCCTCAAGTGGTGCATCAGATTTTCAACACAACCACTTCCTCCACTGTCGTAGACGGGGCCTCCACCTTCTTTTGGGCAGACCGGTGGTTGCCAGGTAGACGCATTAGGGGCCTTGCACCGGCTCTCTTTGAAATGGTCCCTAAGAGAGAGGTTAGATCCCGCATGGTGCGGGAAGGTATCGCTGGTGGATTGTTGGACGACATCTCCCCAGACGGTACCCATGCAATTGTCGAGCTGCTAGACATAGCCGACTGGCTGGAGGGTTTTCCACTGGTGGATGGTGCCAAGGATAGCTTCGTGTGGAATTGGGGGAGTGGCGGGGTCTGCTCTTCTAGATCTTGTTATCGTGACTACTTTGTGGGTAGCGTGTGTTGGAGATATGCCCAAGAGGCAATAATAAAAGTGGTTATTATATATATCTTTATGTTTATGATAAATGTTTATATACCATGCTATAATTGTATTAACCGAAACATTGATACATGTGTGTTATGTAAACAACAATGAGTCCCTAGTAAGCCTCTTAACTAGCTTGTTGATTAATAGATGATTAGTTTCATAATCATGAACATTGGATGTTATTAATAACAAGGTTATATCATTATATGAATGATGTAATGGACACATCCAATTAAGCGTAGCATAAGATCACGTCATTAAGTTATTTGCTATAAGCTTTCGATACATAGTTACCTAGTCCTTTCGACCATGAGATCATGTAAATCACTTATACTGGAAAGGTACTTTGATTACATCAAACGCCACTGCGTATATGGGTGGTTATAAAGGTGGGATTAAGTATCCGGAAAGTATGAGTTGAGGCATATGGATCAACAGTGGGATTTGTCCATCCCGATGACGGATAGATATACTCTGGGCCCTCTCGGTGGAATGTCGTCTAATGTCTTGCAAGCATATGAATAAGTTCATAAGAGACCACATACCACGGTGCGAGTAAAGAGTACTTGTCAGGAGACGAGGTTGAACAAGGTATAGAGTGATACCGATGATCAAACCTCGGACAAGTAAAATATCGCGTGACAAAGGGAATTGGTATCGTATGTGAATGGTTCATTCGATCACTAAGTCATCTTTGAATATGTGGGAGCCATTATGGATCTCCAGATCCCGCTATTGGTTATTGGTCAGAGAGAGTTCTCAACCATGTCTACATAGTTCACGAACCGTAGGGTGACACACTTAAGGTTTGATGTTGTAATAGTAGAACTTGAATATGGAATGGAGTTCGAAGTATTGTTCCAAGTCTCGGATGGGATCCCGGACATCACGAGGAGTTCCGGAATGGTCCAGAGAATAAGATTCATATATAGGAAGTCATTTTATAAGTTTGAAAATGATCCGGTGCATTTATGGAAGGTTCTAGAAGGTTCTAGAAAAGTCCGGAAGAAATCACTTTGGAAGGCGGAGTCCCGGAGGGACTCCACCACCCATGGCCGTCCAACCCTAGAGGGGTGGAGTCCCAGGTGGACTCCACCAAGGTGGCCGGCCACCCCCTCCCAAGGAAAGGTGGGAATCCCACCTCAAGTGGGAATCCCACCTTGGGTAGGTTTCATGTCATATGGAAGGTTTTGGTTTGGGGTCTTATTCGAAGACTTGTAGACCAACTCTTGGATGTTCCACCTATATAATGAGGAGCAAGGGGAGGGGGCCGGCCACAACAAAGTCATTGTGGCCGCACCCCTCATAGTGGCCGGCCACCTCCCCCTCTCCCAAACCCTAGCCGCCCCCTCTCCTCCACCTCTCCCGCAACGCTTAGCGAAGCTCCACCGGAGATCTCCATCGCCACCGCCACCACGCCGTCGTGCTTCCGGATTCAAGGAGGAGCTACTACTTCCGCAGCCCGCTGGAACGGGGAGAAGGACGTCGTCTTCATCAACACCGAACGTGTGACCGAGTACGGAGGTGCTGCCCGATCGTGGCACCGTGATCAAGATCTTCTACGCGCTTTTGCAAGCGGCAAGTGATCATCTACCGCAGCAACAAGAGCCTCATCTTGTAGGCTTTGGAAATCTTCAAGGGTGAGTCTCGATCATCTCCTCGTTGCTCCCGTCTTCTAGATTGCATCTTGGCTTGGATTGCGTTCTCGCGGTAGGAAATTTTTTGTTTTCTATGCAACGAATCCCTACAGTGGTATCAGAGCCGTGTCTATGCATAGATGGTTGCACGAGTAGAACACAATGGTTTTGTGGGCGTTGATGCTTATGTTGTCTTTAGTTTGAGTACTTTGCATCTTTGTGGCATAGTGGGATGAAGCGGCTCGGGCTAACTTTACATGACCGCGTTCATGAGATTTGCTCCACGCTCGACATGCAACTTGTATTGCATAAGTGGCTTTGCGGGTGTCTGTCTCTCCTACTATAGTGAAGATTCAATTTACTCTTCTATTGACAACACTAGTATCACCGTTGTGGTTCATGTTCGTAGGTAGATTAGATCTTACTCGAAAACCCTAAACCACGTAAAATATGCAAACCAAATTAGAGACGTCTAACTTGTTTTTGCAGGGTTTGGTGATGTGATATGGCCATAATGTGATGATGAATATGTATGAGATGATCATTATTGTATTGTGGCAACCGGCAGGAGCCTTATGGTTGTCTTTAAATTTCATGTTGAGTAGTATTTCAAAGAAGTTGTAATAGTTGCTACATGGGAGAACAATCATGAAGACGACGCCATTGACCTTGACGATACGCCGACGATGATGGAGATCATGCCCGTTGATGATGGAGATCATGTCCGTGCTTTGGAGATGAAGATCAAAGGCGCAAAGACAAAAGGGCCATATCATATCACATATGAACTGCATGTGATGTTAATCCTTTATGCATCTTATTTTGCTTAGATCGCGACGGTAGCATTATAAGATGATCCCTCTCACTAAAATATCAAGATAATAAAGTGTTCATCCTTAGTAGCACCGTTGCCAAGACTTGTCGTTTCGAAGCATCTCGTGATGATCGGGTGTGATAGACTCAACAAGTGCATACAACGGGTGCAAGCCAGTTTTGCACATGCGGATACTAAGGTGGCCTTGACGAGCCTAGCATGTACATACATGGTCTCGGAACACATGATACCGAAAGGTAGAGCATGAATCATATGATTGATATGATGAACACTTTGAGTGTTCGCCATTGAAGTTACATCTTGTCTCGTGATGATCGGACTTGGTGTGGTGGATTTGGTTCGTGTGATCACTAAGACAATGCGAGGGATATTGTTTTGAGTGGGAGTTCACCTAGTTTTTAATTTTGTTGAATTAAAATTTGAACTCAATTTGTCATAAACATTAGTCTAAACTATTGCAAATATATGTTGTAGATATGGCGTCCCCAATCAATTTTAACCAGTTCCTAGAGAAAGAAAAGCTTAAGAGCAACGGTAGCAACTTCACCGACTGGTTCCGTCATGTGAGGATCTTCCTCGATGGCGGAAATCTGCAATATGTGCTTGATGCACCGCTAGGTGACCCTCCTGCAGAAACTGAAACCGATGAAGTAAAGAACGTTTACGAGACTCGGAAAACTCGGTACTCTCAAGTTCAGTGTGTCATCCTATGCAGTCTGGAAGCCGATCTTCAAAAACGTTTTGAGCACCACGATCCTCATGAGTTGGTCAATGAGTTGAAAACTATCTTTGAAACTCATGCGGCCGTGGAATGCTATGAAGCATCGAAACACTTCTTCAGTTGCATGATGGAAGAAGGCAGCTCCGTTAGTGAGCACATTCTCGCAATGACCTGGCATGCTAAGAAACTTCGAGTGATTTGGGAATAGTGATTCCTAACCGATCGGGATTAATCGTGTCCTTCAATCACGCCACCTAGTTACAAGAACTTTGTGATGAACTACAATATGCAGAACATGAACAAAGAGTTACCTGAACTCTTCTCCATGCTGAAATCTGCTGAGATTGAGATCAAGAAAGAGCACCAAGTGTTGATGGTCAACAAGACCACCAGTTTTAAGAAACAGGGCAAGTCTAAGGGAAAATTTAAGAAGGGTGGCAAGAAAGCTGCCACGCCTCCCGTGAAACCTAAGACTGGCCTTAAGCACGATCTTGAGTGTTATTCTTGCAAGGAGAAGGGACAACTTTGGAAGTGTAATTGCTCCAAGTATTTGGCGGATCCGAAGAGCGGCCTTGTCAAGAAGAAGAAAGAAGGTATATCTGATATACATGTTATAGATGTTTATCTTCTGGGTCTCGTACTAGTACACGGGTATTTGATCTTTTGGTTCGGTTGCTCATATTTGTAACTCGAAACAGGAACTAAAGAATAAACGAAGACTATTGAAGGATGAAGTGACGATGCGCGTTGGAAATAGATCCAAAGTCGATGAGATCGCTGTCGGCACACTTCCTCTACATCTACCTTCGGGATTAGTTTTAAACCTCAATAATTGTTATTTTGTACCCGCGTTGAGCATGAACATTATATCTGGATCTTATTTAATGCAAGACGGTTATTCATTCAAATCTGAGAATAATGGTTGCTCTATTTTTATGAATAATATCTTTTATGGTCGAGCACCTGAAAAGAATGGTTTATTTCTGTTAGATCTCGATAGTAGTGATACACATATTCATAACATTGATGCTAAGCGAATTAAATTGAATGATAATTCTACTTATATGTGGCACTGTCGTCTTGGTCATATTGGAGTGAAACGCATGAAGAAACTCCATACTGATGGATTACTTGAATCACTTGACTTTGAGTCACTTGATAGATGCGAAGCATGTCTAATGGGAAAAATGACTAAGACTCCATTCTCTGGTATTATGGAGCGAGCTACTGACTTATTGGAAATCATACATACCGATGTGTGCGGACCAATGAGTGTAGCATCGTGCGGTGGTTATCGTTATGTTCTAACCTTCACAGATGATCTGTGTAGATATGGGTATATCTATTTCATGAAACATAAATCTGAAACTTTCGAGAAGTTTAAGGAATTCCAAAGTGAAGTAGAAAATCAACGTAACAAGAAGATTAAATTTCTACGATCTGATCGCGGAGGTGAATATCTGAGTTATGAGTTTGGCATGCATTTAAAGAAATGCGGAATACTTTCACAATTGACACCGCCAGTAACACCTCAACGAAACGGTGTGTCCGAACGTCGTAATCGAACTCTCTTAGATATGGTTCGTTCTATGATGTCTCTTACTGATTTGTCGTTATCTTTTTGGAGTTATGCATTAGAGACAGCCGCATTCACTTTAAATAGAGCACCATCAAAATCCGTTGAAACGACACCGTATGAATTATGGTTTAATAAGAAACCTAAGCTGTCGTTCCTTAAAGTTTGGGGTTACGAAGCCTATGTAAAAAAGTTACAACCGGACAAGCTAGAACCCAAAGCGGAGAAATTTGTCTTCATAGGATACCCTAAGGAAACTATAGGGTACACTTTCTATCACAGATCCGAAGGCAAGATCTTTGTTGCTAAGAACGGAACCTTTCTTGAGAAAGAATTTCTCACTAAAGAAGTGACTGGAAGAAAAGTAGAACTCGATGAGATTGATGAATCTTCACTCGTTGATCAGAGTAGTGCAGTACCGGAAGTTGTTCCTGTGCCGCCTACACCGGCAACAGAGGAAGCTAATGATAATGATCATGAAACTTCGAACGAGATAACTACTGAACCTCGCAGACCGACAAGGGAACGTGCCACTCCTGATTGGTATGATCCTTGTCTAAAAGTCATGATTGTGGACAACAATGATGAAGACCCTGCAACGTATGAAGAAGCGATGATGAGCCCAGATTCCAACAAATGGCAAGAAGCCATGAAATCCAAAATGGGATCCATGTATGATAACAAAGTGTGGACTTTGGTAGACTTACCTGATAGCCGCAAGGCTGTCGAGAATAAATGGATCTTCAAAAGAAAAATAGATGCTGATGGTAATATTACTGTCTATAAAGCTCGATTTGTCGCAAAGGGTTTCCGACAAATTCAAGGTGTTGACTACGATGAGACTTTCTCACCTGTAGCGAAGCTAAAACCTGTGAGGATTTTGTTAGCAATAGCTGCATTTTTCGATTATGAGATTTGGCAGATGGATGTCAAAACGGCGTTCCTTAATGGAGACATTGAGGAAGAGTTGTATATGGTACAACCCAAAGGTTTTGTCGATCCTAAAAATGCTGGCAAAGTATGCAAACTTCAGCGTTCAATTTATGGACTGAAGCAAGCATCGAGAAGTTGGAACCGACGCTTTGATAAGGTGATCAAAGACTTCGGATTTATACAGTGTCATGGAGAGGCCTGTATTTACAAGAAAGTGAGTGGGAGCTCTGTAGCATTCCTGATATTATATGTAGATGACATATTATTGATTGGGAATGATATAGAACTATTAAGCAGTGTAAAAGGTTATTTGAATAATAGTTTTTCAATGAAAGACCTTGGTGAAGCATCGTATATATTAGGCATCAAGATTTATAGAGATAGATCAAGATGTCTAATAGGGCTATCACAAAGTACATACCTGGACAAGATTCTAAAGAAGTTTAGAATGGACGAAAGTAAGAAAGGATTCTTACCTATGTTACCAGGCAAGGTCTTGAGTAAGACTCAAGGTCCGGCTACGGCAGAAGAAAGAGAAAGGATGAGTCGATCCCCTATGCCTCGGCGATGGGCTCTATCATGTATGCCATGCTATGTACTAGACCGGATATAGCACATGCTGTTAGTTTGACTAGCAGATATCAAAGTGATCCAGGAATGGAACACTGGACAGCGGTCAAGAATATCCTGAAGTACTTGAAAAGAACTAAGAATATGTTTCTTTGTTATGGAGGTGACCAAGAGCTCGTTGTAACAAGTTACACCGATGCAAGTTGGAACACTGATCCTGATGACTCTAAGTCACGATGCGGGTACGTGTTTATATTGAATGGTGCTGCGATGGCTGGGCAAGCTCGAAGCAGTGCACGGTGGCGAAGTCTTCAACAGAATCGGAGTACATAGCGGCTTCAGAGGCTTCATCAGAAGCGGTATGGATGAAGAGGTTCATTGTAGAGCTCGGTGTGGTTCCTAGTGCATTGGACCCACTAGTCATCTACTGTGAAAACATGGGTGCCATCACCAATGCACAAGAACCAAGGTCACACAAGAGGCTGAAGCATATCAAGCTGCGTTATCATTCGATTCGCGAGTACATCGAAGATGGAGAAGTAAAGATTTGCAAAGTACACACTGATCTGAATGTAGTAGATCCGTTGACTAAAGCTCTCCCTAGGGCAAAGCATGACCAACACCAGAATGCCATGGGTGTTAGGTACCTTACAATGTAATCTAGATTATTGACTCTAGTGCAAGTGGGAGACTGTTGGAGATATGCCCAAGATGCAATAATAAAAGTGGTTATTATATATATATCTTTATGTTTATGATAAATGTTTATATACCATTCTATAATTGTATTAACCGAAACATTGATACATGTGTGTTATGTAAACAACAATGAGTCCCTAGTAAGCCTCTTAACTAGCTTGTTGATTAATAGATGATTAGTTTCATAATCATGAACATTGGATGTTATTAATAACAAGGTTATATCATTATATGAATGATGTAATGGACACACCCAATTAAGCGTAGCATAAGATCACGTCATTAAGTTATTTGCTATAAGCTTTCGATACATAGTTACCTAGTCCTTTCGACCATGAGATCATGTAAATCACTTATACTGGAAAGGTACTTTGATTACATCAAACGCCACTGCGTATATGGGTGGTTATAAAGGTGGGATTAAGTATCCGGAAAGTATGAGTTGAGGCATATGGATCAACAGTGGGATTTGTCCATCCCGATGATGGATAGATATACTCTGGGCCCTCTCGGTGGAATGTCGTCTAATGTCTTGCAAGCATATGAATAAGTTCATAAGAGACCACATACCACGGTACGAGTAAAGAGTACTTGTCAGGAGACGAGGTTGAACAAGGTATAGAGTGATACCGATGATCAAACCTCGGACAAGTAAAATATCGCGTGACAAAGGGAATTGGTATCGTATGTGAATGGTTCATTCGATCACTAAGTCATCGTTGAATATGTGGGAGCCATTATGGATCTCCAGATCCCGCTATTGGTTATTGGCCGGAGAGAGTTCTCAACCATGTCTACATAGTTCACGAACCGTAGGGTGACACATTTAAGGTTTGATGTTGTAATAGTAGAACTTGAATATGGAATGGAGTTCGAAGTATTGTTCGAAGTCTCGGATGGGATCCCGGACATCACGAGGAGTTCCGGAATGGTCCGGAGAATAAGATTCATATATAGGAAGTCATTTTATAAGTTTGAAAATGATCCGGTGCATTTATGGAAGGTTCTAGAAAAGTCCGGAAGAAATCACTTTGGAAGGCGGAGTCCCGGATGGACTCCACCACCCATGGCCGGCCAACCCTAGAGGGGTGGAGTCCCAGGTGGACTCCACCAAGGTGGCCGGCCACCCCCTCCCAAGGAAAGGTGGGAATCCCACCTCAAGTGGGAATCCCACATTGGGTAGGTTTCATGTCATATGGAAGGTTTTGGTTTGGGGTCTTATTCGAAGACTTGTAGACCAACTCTTGGGTGTTCCACCTATATAATGAGGAGCAAGGGGAGGGGGCCGGCCACACCAAAGCCATTGTGGCCGCACCCCTCATAGTGGCCGGCCACCTCCCCCTCTCCCAAACCCTAGCCGCCCCCCTCTCCTCCACCTCTCCCGCAACGCTTAGCGAAGCTCCACCGGAGATCTCCATCGCCACCGCCACCACGCCGTCGTGCTGCCGGATTCAAGGAGGAGCTACTACTTCCGCTGCCCGCTGGAACGGGGAGAAGGACGTCGTCTTCATCAACACCGAACGTGTGACCGAGTACGGAGGTGCTGCCCGATCGTGGCACCGTGATCAAGATCTTCTACGCGCTTTTGCAAGCGGCAAGTGATCGTCTACCGCAGCAACAAGAGCCTCATCTTGTAGGCTTTGGAAATCTTCAAGGGTGAGTCTCGATCATCTCCTCGTTGCTCCCGTCTTCTAGATTGCATCTTGGCTTGGATTGCGTTCTCGCGCTAGGAAATTTTTTGTTTTCTATGCAACGAATCCCTACAACGTGGACATGGCAGGGGCACTGCAGATTTGGCGCTCTCAGGCCCCGCCAAAGTGCAGATTCTTCGTGTGGCTAGCAGCACGGAACCATTGCTAGACGTCGAGAGGGCTCGGTTGGAGGGGGCTGCCTTGCCCAGCGGCGTGCCCATTATTTGACCAGCACGACGAGTCCATTGAGCACATTCTGCTAGGTTGCACCCTCTCGCACGAAGTGTGGGCGACTTGTCTGCATGGATGGTGTGGCAAAAGAGATGTGATACGTGACTTTCGGACAAGGGTAGCTTTGGCTTGTTGGTGCCTATGGCTCCACCGCAACAAACATCGTCTTTGAGAGAGTGGCCCCTTGACCTGCGGTGGTGATTAGTAAGATCTATGTTGAGATAGAGTTGAGGAGAGTAGCCAACCTATTTAGAATTAGTCTAGCATTAGTGGATAGGTGGAGGTTGCAAGATTAGGCTTTCTCGTGACAGTGTGGATCTTGCGGTCTCGACGCTTGCGTTGACCATGTTGTAACTCGGCCTCTTGGTCTTCTCTTCTATGAAACGGGTGCGCTTTTTCATGACATATCTTTAAAAAATAAAGCTCCTAATTTCTCTAAAAAAGAAGGTTATAATCGACTAGCTAGCAATTGTTTTACCTTTTTTCGATAAAGGATGCTTTATTACTTATGGGAAGCAATTACATCCAGCCTCTGCATAACCAGGATGCACACAGCCGTTCAAATGTCTGGATTCAAAATGTATAAAAAACTAGGCGAAATACATATCAAAACGATGAATCATATAACGCCTAAGATGAAGGTGGTGCTACAATCCGTAGACTATGCTGCCACCCATGTAGGGAAAAAATATCCCTCGCCGTAGCCTCCAACCGTGTACGGTCTCGATTCTCCACCCGCTGAAGAGGTAACCACGAACGGAGAATACCTGTGCATCTGTAGATGACCTGCAGCAAAGAACAATTTTTATCGTTCAAAATCTTGTCATTTCTACATAGCCAAAGCGCCCAGATAACTGCAAGCGCCCTGATGACCCACAAGTATAGGGGATCGCAACAGTCTTCGAGGGAAGTAAAACCCAATTTATTGATTCGACACAAGGGGAGACAAAGAATACTTGAAAGCCTTAACAGCGGAGTTGTCAATTCAGCTGCACCTGGAAACAGACTTGCTCACAAGAGTTTATCAGTAGTAACAGTTTTATAGCAGTAGCAGTAGTGAAATAACAGCAGCAGAGTAACAAAGACAACAGTAGTGATTATAGTAAACAACAGGATTAAAATACTGTAGGCACAGGGATGGATGAACGGGCGTTGCATGGATAAGAGAAACTCATGTAACAATCAAAGCAGGGCATTTGCAGATAATAATAAAACGGTATCCAAGTACTAATCAATCAATAGGCATGTGTTCCATATATAGTCGTACGTGCTCGCAATGAGAAACTTGCACAACATCTTTTGTCCTACCAGCCGGTGGCAGCCGGGCCTCTAGGGAATCTACTAGATATGAAGGTACTCCTTTTAATAGAGTACCGGAGCAAAGCATTAACACTCCGTGAACACATGTGATCCTCATATCACTGCCTTCCCCTTCGGTTGTCCCAATTTCTGTCACTTTGGGGCCTCGGGTTCCGGACAACAATACGTGTATGCAACTTGCAGGTAAGATCATAAAGCAATGAATATCATCATGAATTGATAACATGTTCAGATCTGAGATCATGGCACTCGGGCCCTAGTGACAAGCATTAAGCATAACAAGTTGCAACAATATCATAAAAGTAACATCTACGGATACTAGGCACCATGCCCTAACAATCTTATGACTATTACATGACCAATCTCATCCAATCCCTACCATCCCTTTCAGCCTACAGCGGGGGAATTACTCACACATGGATGGGGGAAACATGGCTGGTCGATGGAGAGGCGTCGGTGGTGACGATGGCGATGATCTCCTCCAATTCCCCGTCCCGACGAGGTGCCAGAACAGAGTTTCTGGTCCCGAGACGGAGTTTCGCGATGGTGGCGGCGTACTGGATGTCTTCTGGTGATTTCGTCTAACCCCCGTGCGTTTTTAGGTCGAAGGCAATAAGTAGTCCGAAGGAGGGCGTCGGGGGCCAGCCGAGGCCGCCACACACTAGGGCCGCGCCGGCCTAGCGTGTGGGGCCCTTGGGCCCCCACCTGGCTTGCCCTTCTGGCTCCGTCAATATTCTGAGAAAATAGGACCTTCCGCTTAAATTCCGAGGATTTTCCTGAAAGTTGGATTTCTGCACAAAAACGAGACACCAGAGCAGTTCTGCTGAAAACAGCGTTAGTCCGTGTTAGTTGTATCCAAAATACACAAATTAGAGGCAAAACAATAGCAAAAGTGTTCGGGAAAGTAGATACGTTTTGGACGTATCAACTCCCCCAAAGCTTAGCTTATTGCTTGTCCTCAAGCAATTCAGTTAACAACTGAGTGCGATAAAAGAACTTTCACGAACACATTTGCTCATATGATGTAAATATTCTCATGATATGGCAAGTACTTAAGCAATTCATAATAAGATACATGCAAATAAAATCATCTAATAGCTATATCAATCATGGAAAAGGTACCAACAAATTAATAAAAAGCATCATGAATCATGTCTATCAGCAGGATTGCAATGTTCATAAAAGGATATGATAAAGTGGTATCTCGCTTGCCCGTGTTTGTACAACAAAACATAAATGCTTGGGCACCTTTGAGGTTCATGAGAAGACTGAAAGTAAAGATTATCAAAGATAAAAGCATCAAAGTTATACCACAATTAATCACATTTTGGGACAAGCATATTATACTAAGAATGACAGTTGTGCTCTCAAGAAAGTGCTCAAAGAAAGGATGGAGACTCAATGTAAAAGTAAAAGATTGACCCTTCGCAGAGGGAAGCAGGGATTAACATGTGCTAGAGCTTTTCATTTTTCTAAAGACAGGAGTAAAACTATTTTGAGAGGTGTTTGTTGTTGTCAACGAATGGTAACGGGTACTCTAACTACCTCATCAACCAGACTTTCAAGAGCAGCTCCCATGAAATTTTATTTTTGGGTGGCACTCCTTCCAACCTTGCTTTCACAAACCATGGCTAACCGAATCCTCGGGTGCCTGCCAACAATCCCATACCATGAAGGAGTGCCTTTTTATTTTAGTTTTATTTAGATGACACTCCTCCCCACCTTTGCTTTCTCAAGCCATGGCTAACCGAATCCTCGGGTGCCGACCAACAATCACATACCATGGAGGAGTGTCTATTTGTAAATTTATGAAAGTTAATTAATTGGGGCTGGGAACCCCGTTGCCAGCTCTTTTTGCAAAATTATTAGATAAGCGGATGTGCCACTAGTCCATTGTGAAAGTCCGTCCGGAGTAAATGACAAGATTGAAAGATAAACACCACATACTTCCTCATGAGCTATAAAACATAAACACAAATTGAGAAGCATTTTGAAGGTTTTAAAGGTAGCACATGAGAATTTACTTGGAATGGTTTGAAATGCCATGCATAGGTATTTATGGTGGACACTTTGGAACAACTTGGTTTATAGGGATTTGGATGCACGAGCAGCATTCCCGCTCAGTACAAGTGAAGGCTAGCAATAGACTGGAAAGTGACAATCAAGAGAGCAGTAACTGTCATAATCATGCTTGCGGCAAAATAGATTAACGGAGGCATAAAAGTGATACAAGAACTCTGAGGTGAAGTAAATCATCGAGGCTTAATTAACTTTTGTTCAGTCATATGCATGCGTGAGCATGTGCCAAGTTGATTCAAGTGGATTATTCAGAGGAGGATACCACAATGTCATATCTATCTATGAATAAAGCAATGCAAGCAAATATTTATGACATGCTACTCATATTAATAAATTGGAACTAATCATGAGAGATCATGAACCACTAGACTTTCTTAAATGACATATACCTCACATGAACCAACTAAGCATGCTCACATGGATGAGTATATGTACAAAAATGAAAGCAAATAGAGTTCATACCAGCCTCTCACCACAGTCGGATTGTCATATATCGTCATTATTGCCTTTTCACTTGTGTAGCTTGAATAATATGGAATGGAAGCACGCTCCAGCCACCGAAAACCATTGAACTCCATAATGAACTTTACAAAACCAAAGAAGAACAGCAAATATTTTTGGTGTTTTCGAATTAGAAACAAGAACAAAAGGAAACAAGCAAACAAAGCAAAATCTTTTTGGATTTTCTTATAGCAAACCAACGATAGCAAATAAAGCAAGATGAAAGCAAGAAACCAAAATAACAAATGGTAAATAGAAACAACAGAAATATTTTTGGTCTTTTTGTGTTTTAGAAAAGAAACAAAGCAAAAACAAGAGAATGAAAACTAGAAGAAACACAGAAAAGCAGGATGGCAGAAATCTGCCAAAACCTGACAGCAGTACAGAAATCGATTTTTACAAAAATCTTCCGTTGCTCAGTTAGAAAAGTGCTCAACTAATGAAAGTTAGGTAACAACCTGGGGAACATGCACAAAAATGTGCAACTCAAAATAACGTTCTGGCTGTGCGCACGGTTTTTTTTAGTAACAGCCCAGAATCTGTTTTCTGGCAGCACTTCCCCAAATATCATCCCCCTCTTATTAGAAAACCACTTAAAGAAACTAAACAAGTATATACAAGTATCCAGCAACCATAATATGCAAAGAATGAGTGATTCCGGTATACCTCCCTGATGATGCGTAAAGCACACGCTCGTAGGGAACCCCAAGTGGAAGGTGTGATGCGTACAGCAGCAAGTTTCCCTCAGTAAGAAACCAAGGTTTATCGAACCAGTAGGAGTCAAGAAGCACGTTGAAGGTTGATGGCGGCGGGATGTAGTGCGGCGCAACACCAGGGATTCCGGCGCCAACGTGGAACCTGCACAACACAACCAAAGTACTTTGCCCCAACGAAACAGTGAGGTTGTCAATCTCACCGGCTTGCTGTAACAAAGGATTAACCGTATTGTGTGGAAGATGATTGTTTGCAGAAAACAGTAGAACAGTATTGCAGTAGATTGTATTTCAGTAAAGAGAATTGGACCGGGGTCCACAGTTCACTAGAGGTGTCTCTCCCATAAGACGAACAGCATGTTGGGTGAACAAATTACAGTTGGGCAATTGACAAATAAAGAGGGCATGACCATGCACATACATATCATGATGAGTATAGTGAGATTTAATTGGGCATTACGACAAAGTACATAGACCGCCATCCAACTGCATCTATGCCTAAAAAGTCCACCTTCAGGTTATCATCCGAACCCCCTCCAGTATTAAGTTGCAAAGCAACAGACAATTGCATTAAGTATGGTGCGTAATGTAATCAACAACTACATCCTTAGACATAGCATCAATGTTTTATCCCTAGTGGCAACAGCACAACACAACCTTAGAACTTTCACATCCTTTGTCCCGGTGTCAATGCAGGCATGAACCCACTATCGAGCATAAGTACTCCCTCTTGGAGTTACAAGCATCTACTTGGCCAGAGCATCTACTAGTAACGAAAAGCATGCAAGATCATAAACAACACGTAGATATAACTTTGATAATCAACATAACAAGTATTCTCTATTCATCGGATCCCAACAAACGCAACATATAGAATTACAGATAGATGATCTTGATCATGTTAGGCAGCTCACAAGATCCGACAATGATAGCACAATGGGGAGAAGACAACCATCTAGCTACTGCTATGGACCCATAGTCCAGGGGTAGACTACTCACACATCACACCGGAGGCGACCATGGCGGCGTAGAGTCCTCCGGGAGATGATTCCCCTCTCCGGCAGGGTGCCGGAGGCGATCTCCTGGATCCCCCGAGATGGGATAGGCGTTGGCGGCGTCTCTGGAAGGTTTTCCGTATCGTGGCTCTCGGTACTGGGGGTTTCGTCACGGAGGCTATTTGTAGGCGGAAGGGCAGGTCAAGAGGCGGCACGGGGGCCCCACACCATAGGGCCGCGCGGCCAAGGGGGGGGGCTGCGCCGCCCTAGGGTGTGGCCCCCTCGTGGCCCCTCTTCGTCTCTCCTTCGGACTTCTGGAAGCTTCGTGGAAAAATAGGCCCCTGGGCTTTGATTTCGTCCAATTCCGAGAATATTTCCTTAATAGGATTTCTAAAAACAAAAACAGCAGAAAAAGAATCGGCACTTCGGCATCTTGGTAAGAGGGTACGGCCAGAAAATGCACGAATATGACATAAAGTGTGCATAAAACATGTAGATAACATCAATAATGTGGCATGGAACATAAGAAATTATCGATACGTCAGAGACGTATCAGCATCCCCAAGCTTAGTTCTGCTCGTCCCGAGCAGGTAAAACGATAACACAGATAATTTCTGGAGTGGCATGCCATCATAATCTTGATCATACTATTTGTAAAGCATATGTAGTGAATGCGGCGATCAAAACAATATATATGACATGAGTAAACAAGTGAATCATATAGCAAAGACTTTTCATGAATAGCACTTCAAGACAAGCATCAATTAAGTCTTGCATAAGAGTTAACTCATAAAGCAATAATTCAAAGTAAAGGCATTGAAGCAACACAAAAGAAGATTAAGTTTCAGCGGTTGCTTTCAACTTGTAACATGTATATCTCATGGATATTGTCAACATAGAGTAATATAATAAGTGCAATAAGCAAGTATGTAGGAATCAATGCACAGTTCACACAAGTGTTTGCTTCTTGAGGTGGAGAGAAATAGGTGAACTGACTCAACATTGAAAGTAAAAGAATGGTCCTCCATAGAGGAAAAGCATCGATTGCTATATTTGTGCTAGAGCTTTGATTTTGAAAACATGAAACAATTTTGTCAACGGTAGTAATAAAGCATATGCATCATGTAAATTATATCTTATAAGTTGCAAGCCTCATGCATAGTGTACCAATAGTGCCCGCACCTTGTCCTAATTAGCTTGGACTACCTGGATTATCACCGCAATACATATGCTTTCACCAAGTATCACAAAGGGGTACCTCTATGCCGCCTGTACAAAGGTCTAAGGAGAAAGCTCGCATTTGGATTTCTCGCTTTTGATTATTCTCAACTTAGATATCCATACCGGGACAACATAGACAACAGATAATGGACTCCTCTTTTAATGCTTTAAGCATTCAACAACAATTAATTCTTTTCTCATTAGAGATTTGAGGATGTTTGTCCAAAACTGAAACTTCCACCATGGATCATGGCTTTAGTTAGCGGCCCAATGTTCTTCTCTAACAATATGCTTGCTCAAACCATTCAACTCAGTGTAGATCGCCCTTACTTCAGACAAGACGAACATGCATAGCAACTCACATGAAATTCAACAATGAAAAGTTGATGGCGTCCCCAGTAAACATGGTTATCGCACAACAAGCAACTTAATAAGAGATAAAGTGCATAATTACATATTCAATACCACAATAGTTTTTAAGCTATTTGTCCCATGAGCTATATATTGCAAAGGTGAATGATGGAATTTTAAAGGTAGCACTCAAGCAATTTACTTTGGAATGGCGGAAAATACCATGTAGTAGGTAGGTATGGTGGACACAAATGGCATAGTGGTTGGCTCAAGTAATTTGGATGCATGAGAAGTATTCCCTCTCGATACAAGGTTTAGGCTAGCAAGGCTTATTTGAAACAAACACAAGGATGAACCGGTGCAGCAAAACTCACATAAAAGACATATTGAAAACATTATAAGACTCTACACCGTCTTCCTTGTTGTTCAAACTCAATACTAGAAATTATCTAGACCTTAGAGAAACCAAATATGCAAACCAAATTTTAGCATGCTCTATGTATTTCTTCATTAATGGGTGCAAAGCATATGATGCAAGAGCTTAAACATGAGCACAACAATTGCCAAGTATCACATTACCCAAGACATTTATAGCAATTACTACATGTATCATTTTCCAATTCCAACCATATAACAATTTAACGAAGGAGAAACTTCGCCATGAATACTATGAGTAGAAACCAAGGACATACTTGTCCATATGCTACAGCGGAGCGTGTCTCTCTCCCATAAAGTGAATGCTAGGATCCATTTTATTCAAACAAAACAAAAAACAAAAACAAACCGACGCTCCAAGAAAAAGCACATAAGATGTGATGGAATAAAAATATAGTTTCAGGGGAGGAACCTGATAATGTTGTCGATGAAGAAGGGGATGCCTTGGGCATCCCCAAGCTTAGACGCTTGAGTTTTCTTGATATATGCAGGGGTGAACCACCGGGGCATCCCGAAGCTTAGAGCTTTCACTCTCCTTGATCATGTTGCATCATACTGCTCTCTTGATCCTTGAAAACTTCCTCCACACCAAACTCGAAACAACTCATTAGAGGGTTAGTGCACAATATAAATTGACATATTCAGAGGTGACACAATCATTCTTAACACTTCTGGACATTGCATAATGCTACTGGACATTAGTGGATCAAAGAAATTCATCCAACATAGCAAAAGAGGCAATGCGAAATAAAAGGCAGAATCTGTCAAAACAGAACAGTTCGTATTGACGAATTTTAAAATGGCACCAGACTTGCTCAAATGAAAATGCTCAAATTGAATGAAAGTTGCGTACATATCTGAGGATCATGCACGTAAATTAGCTTAATTTTCTGAGCTACCTACAGAGAGGTGGACCCAGATTCGTGACAGCAAAGAAATCTGGAACTGTGCAGTAATCCAAATCTAGTACTTACTTTTCTATCAACGGCTTAACTTGGCACAACAAAACACAAAACTAAGATAAGGAGAGGTTGCTACAGTAGTAAACAACTTCCAAGACACAAAATAAAAACAAAGTACTGTAGGTAAAAACATGGGTTGTCTCCCATAAGCGCTTTTCTTTAACGCCTTTCAGCTAGGCGCAGAAAGTGTGTATCAAGTATTATCAAGAGACGAAGTGTCAACATCATAATTTGTTCTCATAATAGAATCAAAAGGTAACTTCATTCTCTTTCTAGGGAAGTGTTCCATACCTTTCTTGAGAGGAAATTGATATTTTATATTACCTTCCTTCATATCAATGGTAGCACCAACAGTTCGAAGAAAAGGTCTTCCCAATATAATGGGACAAGATGCATTGCATTCAATATCCAAGACAACAAAATCAACGGGGACAAGGTTATTGTTAACGGTAATGCGAACATTATCAACTTTACCCAAAGGTTTCTTTGTAGAATGATCAGCAAGATTAACATCCAAATAACAATTTTTCAGCGGTGGCAAGTCAAGCATATCATAAATTTTCTTAGGCATAACAGAAATACTTGCACCAAGATCACATAAAGCATTACAATCAAAATCTTTAACCTTCATCTTAATGATGGGCTCCCAACCATCCTCGAGCTTTTTAGGAATAGAGGCTTCATGCTCTAGTTTCTCTTCTCTAGCTTTTATGAGAGCATTTGTAATATGATGCGTGAAAGCCAAATTTATAGCACTAGCATTAGGACTTTTAGCAAGTTTTTGCAAGAACTTTATAACTTCAGAGATGTGGCAATCATCAAAATTCAAACCATTATAATCTAAAGCAATGGGATCATCATCCCCAATGTTGGAAAAAATTTCAGCAGCTTTATCACGAGCAGTTTAATGAGTTTTAGCGATTTAGAGCGGTTTCTCGCGCTTTGCATTAGAAGTGGAAACATTGCTAACACCAATTCTTTTATTAGTATTAGTAGGAGGTGCAGCAACATGTGTAGCATTAGCATTACTAGTGGTGGTAATAGTCCAAACTTTAGCTATATTCTTCTCTTTAGCTAGTTTTTCATTTTCTTCTCTATCCCACCTAGCACGCAGTTCAGCCATTAATCTTATATTCTCATTAATTCTAACTTGGATGGCATTTGCTGTAGTAACAATTTTATTATGATGATTCTCATTAGGCATAACTTTCGATTTCAAAAGATCAACATCAGCAGCAAGACTATCGACTTTAGAAGCAAGTATATCAATTTTCCCAAGCTTTTCTTCAACAGATTTGTTAAAAGCAGTTTGTGTACTAATAAATTCTTTAAGCATGGCTTCAAGTCCAGGGGGTGAACTCCTATTATTGTTGTAAGAATTCCCATAAGAATTACCATAGCCGTTGCCATTATTATAAGGATATGGCCTATAGTTGTTACTAGAATTGTTCCGGTAAGCATTGTTGTTGAAATTATTATTTTTAATGAAGTTCACATCAACATGTTCTTCTTGTGCAACTAATGACGCTAACGGAACATTATTAGGATCAATATTAGTCCTATCATTCACAAGCATAGACATAATAGCATCTATCTTATCACTCAAGGAAGAGGTTTCTTCGACAGAATTTACCTTCTTACCTTGTGGAGCTCTTTCCGTGTGCCATTCAGAGTAGTTGATCATCATATTATCGAGAAGCTTTGTTGCTTCACCAAGAGTGATGGACATAAAGGTACCTCCAGCAGCTGAATCCAATAAATTCCGTGAAGAAAAATTTAGTCCTGCATAGAAGGTTTGGATGATCATCCAAGTAGTCAGTCCATGGGTTGGGCAATTTTTAACCAGAGATTTCATTCTTTCCCAAGCTTGAGCAACATGTTCAGTATCTAATTGTTTAAAATTCATTATGCTACTCCTCAAAGATATAATTTTAGCAGGGGGATAATATCTACCAATAAAAGCATCCTTGCATTTAATCCATGAATCAATACTATTCTTAGGCAGAGATAGCAACCAATCTTTAGCTCTTCCTCTTAATGAGAAAGGGAACAATTTTAGTTTAATAATATCACCATCTACATCTTTATATTTTTGCATTTCACATAGTTCAACAAAATTATTAAGATGGGCAGCAGCATAATCAGAACTAACACCAGAAGATTGCTCTCGCATAACAAGATTCAGTAAAGCAGGTTTAATTTCAAAGAATTCTGCTGTAGTAGCAGGTGGAGCAATAGGTGTGCATAAGAAATCATTATTATTTGTGGTTGTGAAGTCACACAACTTAGTATTTTCAGCGTTGGCCATTTTAGCAACAGTAAATAAAGCAAACTAGATAAAGTAAATGCAAGTAAACTAATTTTTTTGTGTTTTTGATATAGCAAACAAGATAGCAAACAAAGTAAAACTAGCAACTAATTTTTTTGTATTTTGATTTAGTGCAGCAAACAAAGTAGTAAATAAAACTAAGCAAGACAAAAACAAAGTAAAGAGATTGAGAAGTGGAGACTCCCCTTGCAGCGTGTCTTGATCTCCCCGACAACGGCGCCAGAAATTTAGCTTGATGACGCGTAAAGCACACGCTCGTTGGGAACCCCAAGTGGAAGGTGTGATGCGTACAGCAGCAAGTTTCCCTCAGTAAGAAACCAAGGTTTATCGAACCAGTAGGAGTCAAGAAGCACGTTGAAGGTTGATGGCGGCGGGATGTAGTGCGGCGCAACACCAGGGATTCCGGCGCCAACGTGGAACCTGCACAACACAACCAAAGTACTTTGCCCCAACGAAGCAGTGAGGTTGTCAATCTCACCGGCTTGCTGTAACAAAGGATTAACCGTATTGTGTGGAAGATGATTGTTTGCAGAAAACAGTAGAAACAGTATTGCGATGGGTGTATTTCAGTAAAGAGAATTGGACCGGGGTCCACAGTTCACTAGAGGTGTCTCTCCCATAAGACGAACAGCATGTTGGGTGAACAAATTACAGTTGGGCAATTGACAAATAAAGAGGGCATGACCATGCACATACATATCATGATGAGTATAGTGAGATTTAATTGGGCATTACGACAAAGTACATAGACCGCCATCCAACTGCATCTATGCCTAAAAAGTCCACCTTCAGGTTATCATCCGAACCCCCTCCCGTATTAAGTTGCAAAGCAACAGACAAGTGCATCAAGTATGGTGCGTTATGTTATCAAGTACTACATCCTGCGACATAGCATGAATGTTTTATCCATAGTGGCAACTGCACAACACAACCTTAGAACTTTCTATCACTGTCCCGGTGTCAATGCGAGGCATGAACCCACTATCGAGCATAAGTACTCCCTCTTGGAGTTACAAGCATCTACTTGGCCAGAGCATCTACTAGTAACGGAAAGCATGCAAGATCATAAACAACACGTAGATATAACTTTGATAATCAACATAACAAGTATTCTCTATTCATCGGATCCCAACAAACGCAACATATAGAATTACAGATAGATGATCTTGATCATGTTAGGCAGCTCACAAGATCCGACAATGATAGCATAATGGGGAGAAGACAACCATCTAGCTACTGCTATGGACCCATAGTCCAGGGGTAGACTACTCACACATCACACCGGAGGCGACCATGGCGGCGTAGAGTCCTCCGGGAGATGATTCCCCTCTCCGGCAGGGTGCCGGAGGCGATCTCCTGGATCCCCCGAGATGGGATCGGCGTTGGCGGCGTCTGCGGAAGGTTTTCCGTATCGTGGCTCTCGGTGCGGGGGTTTCGTCACGGAGGCTATTTGTAGGCGGAAGGGCAGGTCAAGAGGCGGCACGGGGCCCCACACCATAGGGCCGCGCGGTCAAGGGGGGCCGCGCCGCCCTAGGGTGTGGCCCCCTCGTGGCCCCTCTTCGTCTCTCCTTCGGACTTCTGGAAGCTTCGTGGAAAAATAGGCCCCTGGGCTTTGATTTCGTCCAATTCCGAGAATATTTCCTTACTAGGATTTCTGAAACCAAAAACAGCAGAAAACAGCAACTGGCACTTCGGCATCTTGTTAATAGGTTAGTTCCAGAAAATGCACGAATATGACATAAAGTGTGCATAAAACATGTAGATAACATCAATAATGTGGCATGGAACATAAGAAATTATCGATACGTCGGAGACGTATCACTCCCCCCAAGCTTAGGCTTTTGGCCTAAGTGGAGTTCATTCCCAGCGAGGGTCAGGGTTCCACGCCGGCGAATCGTACATGGCGTGATCATAACAAGGTCCCTGTGCAGAAGAATAGCGTGGAGGCTCCGCATGACCATAATGTTGATGCGAGGAGCTCGCTGCATCGGATGATGAGTCGAGGTGTTCCTCGGCCTCCTCCGTGCCGCCTCTCGCACGATGGCCATCTCCCTCCAAGTATGCATTCAGTTCACCTTCCGTGACTGACCAATCCTTCCTGGAATCAAGGTTAAACAGAACAGGTGCAGGCAATCCTACTAGTTTTTCAATTTTCTTAGTTGTTCTCCAAGTTTTCTTATAAAATGTTATCTTGTAAGACAGGTTACTCAAATTAGACGAATCAGAAACAAATTCATGTTTAATCATGGAGACTATATCAAGTTTTTCTACGGTAAACTGAATATCAAGGTGGTGAGGTTCTACACCATGCATAGCTAATAAATGGGAGGCGATGAGACCTCCGCAAATTCCTCCCCTCTCACAGTTAGTATCAAATCTATAGGCTATCAAAGCTCCCAAGTTATAAGTCCTATCACTTTGTAATGCAGCAGCTAGAAAAGCTAAGTCCTGGATAGATAATTTACTTGCATTCTTTCTAGCAAGAACGCACTTAGTAATGAAATAAGCAAAGTAGCGAATAGCTGGGAGTTGAATGCTACTGATTTTACCACCATCCTCTGAGAAGCTTCTTCCATGACAAATCATCTTGAAGAGGTTCAAGAGCTCTTGCGGCGATCCCCTTATCTTCTCGCATGATCCCCATTGCGGCACTCCAATTGCTGCACAAAAATCATTGAATGGCAAGTTGACAGTTTTATTATAAATTTTGTACCGAACCATGGGGTTAGTTTGCGACCAATTGAATTCAAAATCCTGCACTACAGACATAGTCAATTTTGCATATTGGTACGGTTCACCAACAATAAAATCATCCAACCCTGCACGAGAAATTAGATTCTGAACATCTCGCAAGATTCATGCACTTCTCATAAAATCAACGCATGGGTAGTAAGAGGGGTATACTCCTTCTTCGCGGTGAACTCTCATAACTTGTTGCACCTCCAATTCTTGTTGGTTGAGTTGGTGCCTACTCCTTTCCATTTTCTGAAATTTTTCAACAATCATTATAAAATTTGATTTGGTGACATATATTTGAGGGAAACTACCATAGGAACTTGCTAGAGTACTAATCATGCATCAAAACTAGTTTCTACCACTTAGAACAAGCATGCAAGCTCACTAAACATGTTACCTACAGCAGCAAAATATTCAAGATATACTCCACCAAACAAAATTCTACTTGGATAATCGGAGGAGTCACATACCGGAGAGCAAATGTGCCAAATTTCAGACGGAAATCTGGGCTGAGCAAAGAGATCGAGAAATCTGGAGCTCTTGAGCAAAAACGCGAGTGAGAGGAACCTGGCGTGAGTTTTTTCAGGAGAGAGAAGAGAGTGGGAGGAAAAGATGATGAAGTGGTGCAAGGAGGGGCCCACACGCCAGGGTGGCGCGCCCTCCCTTGCTGGCCGCGCCGGCCTGTGGGGTGCCACCCTGGGGTGCCCCACTGGTCATCCCCAGGTGTTCCCAGGTGCCTCGTTGAAAAATAGGACCACTGGTATAATTTTTGTGAATTTTTGAAAACTTTGAAAAATGCACATTTCTGGGCGTTAAATTTATTATTACTGGGCAGAAAAAGATTTTGAAATCTCTAATTAACTAAAGAACTTTGCAAAACAAAAGTGGTACAGCAAGTAGATCAAGTGGAGGAAGAAAGAATGTTGTTTAGTTCCTCTATGCATATAAAATGAATTTGTTAACAAGGTTGATCAAGTCTTGCCACCAAATAAATTTTACATAGCATAAGAAGAAATAAACCTCAAATCAATCATGTTACCTTGTATTGTATTGATATGGATCCAATCACAAGAGTTTGATATTCTTCTTTAGGCTCATATATTGGACAATCAATAGTTCCCACTTTGATAGTTCTCACATTAGAAATTGTATTAACTCCACATGCTTTCTCAATCCTCTTGGGAAAATAAACGGTATGCTCTTTGTCATCGACATTGAAAGTAACTTTTCCTTTATTGCAATCAATAAAAACCCTGCGGTGTTAAGAAAAGGTCTCCCAAGAATAATAGACATATTATCATCTTCAGGCATTTCCAACACAACAAAATCAGTTAATATCAAGCAGTTATTAGTAACTTGAACATGAACATCCTCACATATACCAACAGGAATAGCAGTAGATTTATCAGCCATTTGCAAAGATATATCTGTCGGTATCAACTTATCTAAATAAAGTTTCTTATAAAGAGAGAAAGGCATAACACTAACACCCGCTCCCAAATCACATAGAGCAGTTCTAACATAATTATTCTTAATAGAACAAGGAATAGTCGGTATACCTGGGTCGCCAAGCTTCTTTGGAACCTTACCATTAAAAGAGTAATTAGCAAGCATAGTGGAAATCTCCTCATTAGGAATTCTCCTTTTGTTAGACACAATATCTTTCATATAATTTGAATAAGGAGGCAATTTAATAGCATCAGTCAAAGGTATTTGCAGGAATAAAGGTTTCATCCAATCACAGAATTTATTATAGTGCTCTTCTTCCTTTGATTTTAGTTTCTTAGCAGGAAAAGGCATTTGCTTTTGAACCCAAGGTTCTCTTTCATTACCATGTTTCTCAGCAATAAAATCTTCTTTAGTATACTTTTTATTTTTAGCATGCTTTTCAGGTTCTTCTTCAACCTCTTCTTTATCAGAAGCATCATTCTTATCATTATCTTTATCATGTTCATTACCACTTTCAGTTTCAGCATCAGAAATAGAAATACTATTAGGATTATTAACAGGCTCAGAGGATTCTACAACAATTTTATGTTTCTTCTTCTTTTTCTTAGATGGAGCACTAGTTTCAGTTTGTTGAGAATCTTGTTCAACTCTTTTGGGTTGCCCTTCAGGATATAGAGGATCCTGGGTAGAAACACCGCCTCTAGTTGTTACTTCATAAGCATGTTTTTCTTTAGAATTATTTTTCAACAAGTCATTTTGCACTTTAGTGAGTTGATCAATTTGAGTTTGAACCATATGAAAGTGTTTAACAAGCATCTTAACATCATTGGAGGTTCTCTCCACAATACCATGCAATTCACTAATAGCTTGAGAATTTTCCATTAAATGATTCTCTATTCTCATATTGAAATTACTTTGCTTAACAATATAATTATCAAACTCATCTAAGCATTGAGCAGGAGGTTTTGAATACGGAATATCTTCTCTAGTAAAGCGTTCAAGAGAGTGTGATACGTCCAAAACGTATCCATTTTCCCGAACACTTTTGCTATTGTTTTGCCTCTAATTTGTGTATTTTGGATGCAACTAACACGGACTAACGCTGTTTTCAGCAGAACTGTTCTGGTATCTCGTTTTTGTGCAGAAATCCAACTTTCAGGAAAAACCTCGGGATTTTGACAGAAGGCCCTATTTTCCCAGAAAACTCACGGAGCCAGAAGGGCAAGTCAGGTGGAGGCCCGAGGGCCCCACACCCTAGGGCGGCGCGGCCCAGGAGGGGGGCGCGCGGCCCTAGCGTGTGGCCCCCTCGGCTGGCCCCCGATGCCCTCCTTCGGACTACTTATCGCCCTCGACCTAAAAACACACGGAGAGAAGTCGAAGTCGCCAGAAACCCTCCAGAACACCGCCACATCGCGAAACTCCGTCTCGGGAGCCAGAAGTCTCCGTTCTGGCACTCCGCCGGGACGGGGAATTGGAGGAGATCATCGCCGCCATCACCACCGACGCCTCTACATCAACCAGCCATGTTTCCCCCATCCATGTGTGAGTAATTCCCCCGCTGTAGGCTGAAGGGGATGGTAGGGATTGGATGAGATTGGTCATGTAATAGTCATAAGATTGTTAGGGCATAGTGCCTAGTGTCCGTAATTGGTACTTTGATGATATTGTTGCAACTTGTTATGCTTAATGCTTGTCACTAGGGCCCGAGTGCCATGATCTCAGATCTGAACATGTTATTATTTCATCATGATATTCATTATTTATGGTCTTACCTGCAAGTTGTATACACATGTCGCTGTCCGGAACCAATGGCCCCGAAGTGACAGAAATCGGGACAACCGGAGGGGATGGTAGTGATGTGAGGATCACATGTGTTCATGGAGTGTTAATGCTTTGCTCCGGTACTCTATTAAAAGGAGTACCTTAATATCTAGTAGATTCCCTTGAGGCCCGGCTGCCACCGGCTGGTAGGACAAAAGATGTTGTGCAAGTTTCTCATTGCGAGCACGTACGACTATAATTGAAACACATGCCTATTGATTGCTTTGTACTTAGACACCGTTTTATTATTATCTGCAAATGCCCTGCTTGATTGTTACATGAGTTTCTCTCATCCATGCAACGCCCGTTATCCGTCCCCGTGCCTACAGTATTTTAATCCTGCTGTTTACTATAATCACTACTGCTGTCTCTGTTACTCTGCTTTGTTATTTCACTCACACTCTTGCTATAAAACTGTTACTACTGATAAACTCTTGCGAGCAAGTCTGTTTCCAGGTGCAGCTGAATTGACAACTCCGTTGTTAAGGCTTTCAAGTATTCTTTGTCTCCCCTTGTGTCGAATCAATAAATTGGGTTTTACTACCCGCGAAGACTGCTGCGATCCCCTATACTTGTGGGTCATCAAAACTGTTTTTTGGCGCCGTTGCCGGGGAGCATAGCTTTATTTGGAAGTTCACTTGGATTGATATTGTTTGCTGCAAATTCTCCATCATGGGTAAACCTCGTGATCCTAAAGTCGCCATATTACCATCCACTACAAGAAAAGGTACAACTCTTAGTACCTCTGCTGCTCTTGATTCACCATCTGTGATTGATAAAGTTGTTTCACCGCCACATGCTTCACATGCTGGTACTTCTGCTGAATCTGAAAACTCTTATGATATTGATAATGTTTCTGCTGTGCTTGATGATAGTGGTTCATTGGGATCCTTTCTAGATGCTACAATTGCTAGGTCTAGACAAATTGAAAATACTGAAACTCCTAATGCTACTACACCTGTTAATTCACCTGAACTTGATTATCATAGTGATGATCCTGATGAAGATTATGTGGAACTTAACGATGATCTTATTAATAGATGCAATGCCACTGCTGATGCAAGTAAAATTAAAAAGTTTCTCACACAATATATACCGTTAGACATAAATTATCTCCTGATCCTAAATTTGCCACATCTCCTATATGCATTAAGGATAAAGATTATGATTTTTCTCTTGATCTATCTCATATAGCTATTGTAGAGAAAGCACCCTTTTATGGTACTGAAAAAGAAAGTGCTGTGGAACACATGATTGAACTTTCTTCTATGAGTAGTTTGTTTTCTGATGATATCAAGATGCGTACTTATTTTGTCGTTAAAATTTTTCCTTGCTCATTAAAGGATGATGCTAAAACTTGGTATAATAATTTGCCTCCTGGTTCTATTAAAAATCCAACTGATTTGCGTGATGTTTTCTTTCGAAAATACTTTCCTGCTAGTGCTCAACATGTTGCTTTACAGAGAATTTATAGAGTTGACCAAGGAGATGAAGAGAAATTGCCTGAGGCTTGGGCAAGATTTTGTTCTCTTATCAGAGCTCGACCAGGACATGATTTAGAAAAGAATGATTTACTTGATATATTTTATAGTGGACTAACCATTGAGTCTAGGGCATATTTGGATAGTTGTGCTGGTTGTGTTTTTAGAAAAAGAACTCCAGACGAAGCTGAAGAATTATTGGCCAAAATAGGCCGGAATCATGATGATTGGACTACGCCTGAACCAACTTCAACGCCAATATTGAAGAAGAGGGGTTTAATTAAATTGAATGATGAAGATATGAGGGAAGCCAAGAAGTCTCTCAAGGAGAAAGGTATTAAATCTGAAGATGTGAAGAATCTACCTCCCATAGAAGATATATGTGAGATAATTCCCCCTTCATCCATGATTGAGGTAAACTCCCTTCAACGCTTTACTAGGGAAGATATTCCGTATTCGAAACCTCCTGCTCAATACTTAGATGAGTTTGATAATTATATTGTTAAGCAAGAAAATTTTAATATGAGAGTAGAGAATCATTTAATGGAAAAATTTCGAGCTATTAGTGAATTGCATGATATTGTGGAGAGAACCTCCAATGATGTTAAGATGCTTGTTAAACATTTTCATATGGTTCAAACTCAAATTGATCAACTCACTAAAGTGCAAAATGACTTGTTGGGAAATAATTCTAAAGAGAAACATGCTTATGAAGTAACAACTAGAGGTGGTGTCTCTACCCAGGATCCTCTATATCCTGAAGGGCATCCCAAAAGAATTGAACAAGATTCTCAACACATTGAACCTAGTGCTCCTTCTAAGAAAAAGAAGAAGAAACATAAAAATGTTGTAGAATCCTCTGAACCTGTTAATGATCCTAGTAGTATTTCTATTTCTGATGCTGAAACTGAAAGTGGTAATGAACATGATAAAGATAATGATAAGAATGATACTCCTGATAAAGAAGAGGTTGAAGAAGAACCTGAAAAGCATGCTAAAAATAAAAAGTATACTAAAGAAGATTTTATTGCTAAGAAACATGGTAATGAAAGGGAACCTTGGGTTCAAAAGCAAATGCCTTTTCCTGCTAAGAAACTAAAATCAAAGGAAGAAGAACACTATAATAAATTTTGTGATTGGATGAAACCATTATTCCTGCAAATCCCTTTGACTGATGCTATTAAATTGCCTCCTTATTCAAAGTATATGAAAGATATTGTTACTAACAAAAGTAAAATTCCTAATGAGGAGATTTCCACTATGCTTGCTAATTACTCTTTCAATGGCAAAGTTCCAAAGAAGTTGGGCGACCCATGTATACCTACTATTCCTTGTTCTATTAAGAATAATTATGTTAAAACTGCTCTATGTGATTTGGGAGCGGGTGTTAGGGTTATGCCTTTCTCTCTTTATAAGAGACTTTACTTAGATAAGTTGATACCTACTGATATATCTTTGCAAATGGCTGATAAATCTACTGCTATTCCTGTTAGTATATGTGAGGATGTTCCTGTTCAAGTTACTAATAACTGCTTGATATTAACTGATTTTGTTGTGTTGGAAATGCCTGAAGATGATAATATGTCTATTATTCTTGGGAGACCTTTTCTTAACACCGCAGGGGCTGTTATTGATTGCAATAAAGGAAAGGTTACTTTCAATGTTGATGATAGGGAGCACACCGTCTATTTCCCCAAGAGGATTGATAAAGTATGTGGAGTTAATACTATTTCTAATGTGAGAACTATCAGAGTTGGAACTATCGAATGTCCTATATATGAGCCTAAAGAAGAATATCAAACTCTTGTGATTGGATCCATATCAATACAATTCAAGGTAACATGATTGATTTGAGGTTTATTTCTTCTTATGCTATGTAAAATTTATCTGGTGGCAAGACTTGATCAACCTTGTTAACAAATACTTTTTATATGCATAGAGGAGGTAAACAACATTTCTTTCCTCCTCCACTTGTTTTACTCGCTGTAACACTACTTGTATTGCAAGATGCTTTAGTTGTTTAGAGGTTTGAAAAATCTTTTTCCGCCCTGGAATAATAATTTTAACACCAAAAAATGTGCATGGGCACCATGGGGTTGATCTCCACTTAGGCAAATAGCCTAAGCTTGGGGGGAGGTATACCGGCATCACTCATTCTTTGCATATTATGGTTGCTGGATACTTGTATATACTTGTTTAGTTTCTTTGAAGTGGTTTCTAATGAGAGGGAGATGATATTTGGGGAGGTGCTGCCTGAAAACAGATTCTGTACTGTTACTAGAAAAATTCGTGCGCACAGCCAGAACGTTATTTTGAGCTCCCAATTTTTGTGCATGTTCCCCAGGTTGTTATCTAACTTTCATTAGTTGAACACTTTTCGATCTGAGCAACGGAAGATTTTTGTAAAAATCAATTTCTGTACTGCTGTCAGGTTTTGGCAGATTTCTGTTATCCTGCTTTTATGTGTTTCTTCTAGTCTTCATTCTCTTGTTTTTGTTTTGTTTCTTTCCTAAAACACAAAAAGACCAAAAATATTTCTGTTGTTTCCCTTTACCATTTGTTATTTTGGTTTCTTGCTTTCATTTTGCTTTATTTGCTATCGTTGGTTTGCTATAAGAAAATCCAAAAAGATTTTGCTTTGTTTGCTTGTTTCCTTTTGTTCTTGTTTCAAATTCGAAAACACCAAAAATATTTGCTGTTCTTCTTTGGTTTTGTAAAGTTCTTTATGAGTTCAATGGTCTTCGGTGGCTGGAGCGTGGTTTTCATTCCATATTATTCAAGTTACGCAAGTGAAAAGGCAATAATGACGATCTACGACAATCTGATTGTGGTGAGAGGCTGGTATGAACTCCATTTGTTTTCATTTTTGTACATATACTCATCCATGTGAGCATGCTTGGTTGGTTCATGTGAGGTATATGTCACTTAAGAAAGTCTAGTAGTTCATGATCTCTCATGTTAAGCTCCAATTTATTAATATGAGTAGCATGTCATGGATGTTTGCTTGCATTGTTTTATTCATAAATAGGTATGATATTGTGGTATCCTCCTCTGAATAATTCATTTGAATTAACTTGGCACATGCTCACGCATGCATATGACTGAACAAAAGTCAATTAAGCCTCAATGATTTACATTGCTTCAGAGTTCTTGTGTCACTTTTATGCCTCAGTTAATTTATTTTGCCGCAAGCATGATTATGACAGTTACTGCTCTCTTGATTTGTCGCTCCCTAGTCTTTTGCTAGCCTTCACTTGTACTGAGCGGGAACGCTGCTCGTGCCTCCAAACACATGAAAACCAAGTATTCCAGAGTGTCCACCATAAATACCTATGCATGGCATTTCAAACCATTCCAAGTAAATTCTCATGTGCTACCTTTAAAACCTTCAAAATGCTTCTCAATTTGTGTTAATGTTTTATAGCTCATGAGGAAGTATGTGGTGTTTATCTTTCGATCTTGTCATTTACTCCGGACGAACTTTCACCAATGGACTAGTGGCACATCCGCTTATCCAATAATTTTGCAAAAAGAGCTGGCAACGGGGTTCCCAGCCCCAATTAATTAACTTTCATAAATTTACAAATAGACACTCCTCCATGGTATGTGATTGATTGGTCGGCATCCGAGGATTCGGTTAGCCATGGCTTGAGAAAGCAAAGGTTGGGGGGAGTGTCATCCATAATAAAACTAAAATAAAAAGGCACTCCTTCATGGTATGAGATTGTTGGTCGGCACCCGAGGATTCGGTTAGCCATGGTTTGTGAAAGCAAGGTTGGAAGGAGTGCCACCCAAAAATAAAATTTCATGGGAGCCGCTCTTGAAAGTCTGGTTGATGAGGTAGTTAGAGTACCCATTACCATTCGTTGACAACAACAAATACCTCTCAAAACCATTTTACTTCTGTCTTTATAAAAATGAAAAGCTCTAGCGCATGTTAATCCCTGCTTCCCTCTGCGAAGGGTCAATCTTTTACTTTTATGTTGAGTCTCCATCCTTTCTTTGAGCACTTTCTTGAGAGCACAACTGTCATTCTTAGTGTAATATGCTTGTCTCAAAATATGATTGATTGTGGTATAACTTTGATGCTTTTATCTTTGACAATCACTATTTCTAGTCTTTCTATGAACTTCAGAGGTGCCCGAGCATTTATGTTTTGCTGATCAAATATGGGCAAGCGAGATACCACTCTATCATACTCTTTTATGAACATTGCAATCCTGCTTATATACATGATTCATGATGCTTATTATTAATTGTTGGTACCTTTCCATGATTGACATAGCTATTGGATGATCTTATTTGCATGTATCTTATTATGAACTGCCTAAGTGTTAGCCATAGCATGAGAATATTTACATCATATGAACAAATGTGTTCGTGAAAGTTCTTTTATCGCTCAGTTGTTAACTGAATTGCTTGAGGACAAGCAATAAGCTAAGCTTGGGGGGAGTTGATACGTCCAAAACGTATCCACTTTCCCGAACACTTTTGCTATTGTTTTGCCTCTAATTTGTGTATTTTGGATGCAACTAACACGGACTAACGCTGTTTTCAGCAGAAGCGATACAGTATCTCGTTTTTGTGCAGAAATCCAACTTTCAGGAAAAACCTCGGGATTTTGACAGAAGGCCCTATTTTCCCAGAAAACTCACGGAGCCAGAAGGGCAAGTCAGGTGGAGGCCCGAGGGCCCCACACCCTAGGGTGGCGCGGCCCAGGAGGGGGGCGCGCGGCCCTAGCGTGTGGCCCCCTCGGCTGGCCCTCGATGCCCTCCTTCGGACTACTTATCGCCCTCGACCTAAAAACGCACGAAGAGAAGTCGAAGTCGCCAGAAACCCTCCAGAACGCCGCCACATCGCGAAACTCTGTCTCGGGAGCCAGAAGTCTCTGTTCTGGCACTCCGCCGGGACGGGGAATTGGAGGACATCATCGCCGCCATCACCACCGACGCCTCTACATCAACCAGCCATGTTTCCCCCATCCATGTGTGAGTAATTCCCCCGCTGTAGGCTGAAGGGGATGGTAGGGATTGGATGAGATTGGTCATGTAATAGTCATAAGATTGTTAGGGCATAGTGCCTAGTGTCCGTAATTGGTACTTTGATGATATTGTTGCAACTTGTTATTCTTAATGCTTGTCACTAGGGCCCGAGTGCCATGATCTCAGATCTGACCATGTTATTATTTCATCATGATATTCATTGTTTATGGTCTTACCTGCAAGTTGTGTACACATGTCGCTGTCCGGAACCAATGGCCCCGAAGTGACAGAAATCGGGACAACCGGAGGGGATGGTAGTGATGTGAGGATCACATGTGTTCACAGAGTGTTAATGCTTTGCTCCGGTACTCTATTAAAAGGAGTACCTTAATATCCAGTAGATTCCCTTGAGGCCCGGCTGCCACCGGCTGGTAGGACAAAAGATGTTGTGCAAGTTTCTCATTGCGAGCACGTACGACTATAATTGAAACACATGCCTATTGATTGCTTTGTACTTAGACACCGTTTTATTATTATCTGCAAATGCCCTGCTTGATTGTTACATGAGTTTCTCTCATCCATGCAACGCCCGTTATCCGTCCCCGTGCCTACAGTATTTTAATCCTGCTGTTTACTGTAATCACTACTGCTGTCTCTGTTACTCTGCTGCTGTTATTTCACTACTGCTACTGCTATAAAACTGTTACTACTGATAAACTCTTGCGAGCAAGTCTGTTTCCAGGTGCAGCTGAATTGACAACTCCGTTGTTAAGGCTTTCAAGTATTCTTTGTCTCCCCTTGTGTCGAATCAATAAATTGGGTTTTACTACCCGCGAAGACTGCTGCGATCCCCTATACTTGTGGGTCATCAGAGTGTACCTCAATCATGGATGAAGGGGGAGTGATCTTACATGAATCTTCTATGGGAGGTAAATTCTTCACGTCTTCGGATTTAATACCCTTCTCTTTAAGAGATTTCTTGGCTTCCCTCATATCTTCATCATTTAATTTAATCACACCCTCTTCTTCAATATCGGTGTCGGGGTTGGTTCAGGTGTAGACCAATCATCATGATTCCGGCCTATTTTAGCCAATAATTCTTCATCGTCGTCTGGAGTTCTTTTCCTGAAAACACAACCAGCACAACTATCCAGGTATGCCCTAGACTCAAGGGTTAGTCCACTATAAAATATATCAAGTAAATCATGCTTTTCCAAATCATGGTCAGGCCGAGCTCTAATAAGAGAGCAAAATCTAGCCCAAGCCTCAGGCAATTTCTCTCCATCTTCCTGGTCAAAATTATAAATTCTCTGCAAAGCAATATGTTGAGCACTAGCAGGAAAGTATTTCCGGAAGAAAACATCAAGTAATTCTTTTGGACTATTAATAGAATCAGGTGGCAAACTATTATACCAAGTTTTAGCATCATCCTTTAATGAGAATGGAAATATTTTAGCAACAAAGTAAGTACGCTTCTTAACATCATCAGAAAACAAGCTACTCAGAGTAGATAGCTCAATCATATGTTCTACATCACTTTCTTTTTCAGTACCACAAAAAGGTGTTTTCTCGACAATAGCTATATGAGATAGATCAAGAGAAAAATCATAATCCTTATCCTTAATGTTTATAGGAGATGTGGCAAATTTAGGATCAGGAGACAATTTATATCTAACAGTATGTTCTGCAAGCAACTTTTTAATTTTTCTTGCATCAGTAGTAGCATTGCATTTATCAATAAAATCATCATCAAGTTCTACATAATCTTCATCAAGATCATCACTAGAGTATTCAACAGACTCAGGTGAATTAACAGGTGTAGCAGCATTTTCATTAGGAGTTTCAGCATTTTCAATTTGTCTAGACCTAGCAATTGTAGCATCTAGAAAAGATCCTAACGAACCATCATTATCAAGCACAGCAGAAGCATCATCAAAATTATAAGAGGAATTTTCAGATTCAGCAGAAGTACCAGCATTTGAAGCTTGTGGTGGTGAAACAAGTTTACTTATCACAGATGGTGAATCAAGAGCAGCAGAGGTAATCAGAGTTGTACCTTTTCTTGTAGTGGATGGTAATATGGCGACCTTAGTATCGCGAGGTTTACCCATGATGGAGAATTTGCAGCGAACAATATCAATCCAAGTGAACTTCCAAATAAAGCTATGCTCCCCGGCAACGGCGCCAGAAAATAGTCTTGATGACCCACAAGTATAGGGGATCGCAACAGTCTTCGAGGGAAGTAAAACCCAATTTATTGATTCAACACAAGGGGAGACAAAGAATACTTGAAAGCCTTAACAGCGGAGTTGTCAATTCAGCTGCACCTGGAAACAGACTTGCTCGCAAGAGTTTATCAGTAGTAACAGTTTTATAGCAGTAGCAGTAGTGAAATAACAGCAGCAGAGTAACAAAGACAGCAGTAGTGATTATAGTAAACAGCAGGATTAAAATACTGTAGGCACAGGGATGGATGAACGGGCGTTGCATGGATGAGAGAAACTCATGTAACAATCAAAGCAGGGCATTTGCAGATAATAATATAACGGTATCCAAGTACTAATCAATCAATAGGCATGTGTTCCATATATAGTCGTACGTGCTTGCAATGAGAAACTTGCACAACATCTTTTGTCCTACCAGCCGGTGGCAGCCGGGCCTCTAGGGAATCTACTGGATATTAAGGTACTCCTTTTAATAGAGTACCGGAGCAAAGCATTAACACTCCGTGAACACATGTGATCCTCATATCACTGCCTTCCCCTTCGGTTGTCCCAATTTCTGTCACTTTGGGGCCTCGGGTTCCGGACAATAATATGTGTATACAACTTGTAGGTAAGATCATAAAGCAATGAATATCATCATGAATTGATAACATGTTCAGATCTGAGATCATGGCACTCGGGCCCTAGTGACAAGCATTAAGCATAACAAGTTGCAACAATATCATAAAAGTAACATCTACGGATACTAGGCACCATGCCCTAACAATCTTATGACTATTACATGACCAATCTCATCCAATCCCTACCATCCCCTTCAGCCTACAGCGGGGGAATTACTCACACATGGATGGGGAAACATGGCTGGTCGATGGAGAGGCGTCGGTGGTGACGATGGCGATGATCTCCTCCAATTCCCCGTCCCGGCGAGGTACCAGAACGGAGTTTCTGGTCCCGAGACGGAGTTTCGCGATGGTGGCGGCGTACTGGATGTCTTCTGGTGATTTCGTCTAACCCACGTGCGTTTTTAGGTCGAAGGCAATAAGTAGTCCGAAGGAGGGCGTCGGGGGCCAGCCGAGGCCGCCACACACTAGGGCCGCGCGCCCCCCTCCTGGGCCGTGATGGCGTGTAACTCACACGTTCGTTGGGAACCCCAAGAGGAAGGTATGATGCGCACAGCAGCAAGTTTTCCCTCAGAAAGAAACCAAGGTTTATCGAACCAGGAGGAGCCAAGAAGCACGTTGAAGGTTGATGGCGGCGGGATGTAGTGCGGCGCAACACCAGGGATTCCGGCGCCAACGTGGAACCTGCACAACACAACCAAAGTACTTTGCCCCAACGAAACAGTGAGGTTGTCAATCTCACCGGCTTGCTGTAACAAAGGATTAACCGTATTGTGTGGAAGATGATTGTTTGCAGAAAACAGTAGAACAAGTATTGCAGTAGATTGTATTTGATGTAAAGAATAGGACCGGGGTCCACAGTTCACTAGAGGTGTCTCTCCCATAAGATAAATAGCATGTTGGGTGAACAAATTAGAGTCAGGCAATTGACAAATAGAGAGGGCATTGATACGCCTCCGACGTATCGATAATTTCTTATGTTCCATGCCACATTATTGATGTTATCTACATGTTTTATGCACACTTTATGTCATATTCGTGCATTTTCTGGAACTAACCTATTAACAAGATGCCGAAGTGCCGATTCTTTGTTTCTGCTGTTTTTGGTTTCAGAAATCCTAGTAAGGAAATATTCTCGGAATTGGACGAAATCAACGCCCAGGGGCCTATTTTTCCACGAAGCTTCCAGAAGTCCGAAGACGAAACGAAGAGGGGCCACGGGGTGGCCAAACCCTAGGGCGGCGCGGCCCCACCCCTGGCCGCGCCGGCCTATGGTCTGGGCCCCCCGTGCCGCCTGTTGACTTACCCTTCCGCCTACTTAAAGCCTCCGTGACGAAACCCCCAGTACCGAGAGCCACGATACGGAAAACCTTCCAGAGACGCCGCCAACGCTGATCCCATCTCGGGGGATCCAGGAGATCGCCTCCGGCACCCTGCCGGAGAGGGGAATCATCTCCCGGAGGACTCTACGCCGCCATGGTCGCCTCCGGTTTGATGTGTGAGTAGTCTACCCCTGGACTATGGGTCCATAGCAGTAGCTAGATGGTTGTCTTCTCGCCATTGTGCTATCATTGTCGGATCTTGTGAGCTGCCTAACATGATCAAGATCATCTATCTGTAATTCTATATGTTGCGTTTGTTGGGATCCGATGAATAGAGAATACTTGTTATGTTGATTATCAAAGTTATATCTACGTGTTGTTTATGATCTTGCATGCTTTCCGTTACTAGTAGATGCTCTGGCCAAGTAGATGCTTGTAACTCCAAGAGGGAGTACTTATGCTCGATAGTGGGTTCATGCCTGCATTGACACAGGACGATGTGAGAAAGTTCTAAGGTTGTGTTGTGCTGTTGCCACTAGGGATAAAACATTGATGCTATGTCTAAGGATGTAGTTGTTGATTACATTACGCACCATACTTAATGCAATTGTCTGTTGCTTTGCAACTTAATACTGGAGGGGGTTCGGATGATAACCTGAAGGTGGACTTTTTAGGCATAGATGCAGTTGGATGGCGGTCTATGTACTTTGTCGTAATGCCCAATTAAATCTCACTATACTCATCATGATATGTATGTGCATGGTCATGCTCTCTTTATTTGTCAATTGCCCAACTGTAATTTGTTCACCCAACATGCTGTTTGTCTTATGGGAGAGACACCTCTAGTGAACTGTGGACCCCGGTCCAATTCTCTTTACTGAAATACAATCTCTGCAATCTTGTTCTACTATTTTCTGCAAACAATCATCTTCCACACAATACGGTTAATCCTTTGTTACAGCAAGCCGGTGAGATTGACAACCTCACTATTTCGTTGGGGCAAAGTACTTTGGTTGTGTTGTGCAGGTTCCACGTTGGCGCCGGAATCCCTGGTGTTGCGCCGCACTACATCCCGCCGCCATCAACCTTCAACATGCTTCTTGGCTCCTCCTGGTTCGATAAACCTTGGTTTCTTTCTAAGGGAAAACTTGCTGCTGTGCGCATCATACCTTCCTCTTGGGGTTCCCAACGAACGTGTGAGTTACACGCCATCAAGCATATTTTCTGGCGCCGTTGCCGGGGAGATCAAGACATGCTGCAAGGGGAGTCTCCACTTCTCAATCTCTTTACTTTGTTTTTGTCTTGCTTTATTTTATTTACTACTTTGTTTGCTGCACTAAATCAAAATACAAAAAAATTAGTTGCTAGTTTTACTTTATTTGCTATCTTGTTTGCTATATCAAAAACACAAAAAATTAGTTACTTGCATTTACTTTATCTAGTTTGCTTTATTTACTGTTGCTAAAATGGCCAACGCTGAAAATACTAAGTTGTGTGACTTCACAACCACAAATAATAATGATTTCTTATGCACACCTATTGCTCCACCTGCTACTACAGCAGAATTCTTTGAAATTAAACCTGCTTTACTGAATCTTGTTATGCGAGAGCAATTTTCTGGTGTTAGTCCTGATGATGCTGCTGCCCATCTTAATAATTTTGTTGAACTATGTGAAATGCAAAAATATAAAGATGTAGATGGTGATATTATTAAACTAAAATTGTTCCCTTTCTCATTAAGAGGAAGAGCTAAAGATTGGTTGCTATCTCTGCCTAAGAATAGTATTGATTCATGGACTAAATGCAAGGATGCTTTTATTGGTAGATATTATCCCCCTGCTAAAATTATATCTTTGAGGAGTAGCATAATGAATTTTAAACAATTAGATACTGAACATGTTGCTCAAGCTTGGGAAAGAATGAAATCTCTGGTTAAAAATTGCCCAACACATGGACTGACTACTTGGATGATCATCCAAACCTTCTATGCAGGACTAAATTTTTCTTCACGGAATTTATTGGATTCAGCTGCTGGAGGAACCTTTATGTCCATCACTCTTGGTGATGCAACAAAGCTTCTTGATAATATGATGATCAACTACTCTGAATGGCACACGGAAAGAGCTCCACAAGGTAAGAAGGTAAATTCTGTCGAAGAAACCTCTTCCTTGAGTGATAAGATTGATGCTATTATGTCTATGCTTGTGAATGATAGGACTAATATTGATCCTAATAATGTTCCATTAGCTTCATTGGTTGCACAAGAAGAACATGTTGATGTGAACTTCATTAAAAATAATAATTTCAACAACAATGCTTACCGGAACAATTCTAGTAACAACTATAGGCCATATCCTTATAATAATGGCAACGGCTATGGTAATTCTTATGGGAATTCTTACAATAATAATAGGAACACACCCCCTGGACTTGAAGCCATGCTTAAAGAATTTATTAGTACACAAACTGCTTTTAACAAATCTGTTGAAGAAAAGCTTGGGAAAATTGATATACTTGCTTCTAAAGTCGATAGTCTTGCTGCTGATGTTGATCTTTTGAAATCAAAAGTTTTGCCTAATGAGAATCATCATAATAAAATTGCTACTACAGCAAATGCCATTCAAGTTAGAATTAATTTGAATATAAGATTAATGGCTGAACTGCGTGCTAGGTGGGATAGAGAAGAAAATGAAAAACTAGCTAAAGAGAAGAATGTAGCTAAAGTTTGGACTATTACCACCACTAGTAATGCTAATGCTACACATGTTGCTGCACCTCCTACTAATACTAATAAAAGAATTGGTGTTAGCAATGTTTCCACTTCTAATGCAAAGCTCGAGAACCGCCTCGAAAGCGCTAAAGCTGCTGAAATTACTGTGATAAAGCTGCTGAAATTTTTTCCAACATTGGGGATGATGATCCCATTGCTTTAGATTATAATGGTTTGAATTTTGATGATTGCCACATCTCTGAAGTTATAAAGTTCTTGCAAAAACTTGCTAAAAGTCCTAATGCTAGTGCTATAAATTTGGCTTTCACGCATCATATTACAAATGCTCTCATAAAAGCTAGAGAAGAGAAACTAGAGCGTGAAGCCTCTATTCCTAAAAAGCTAGAGGATGGTTGGGAGCCCATCATTAAGATGAAGGTTAAAGATTTTGATTGTAATGCTTTATGTGATCTTGGTGCAAGTATTTCTGTTATGCCTAAGAAAATTTATGATATGCTTGACTTGCCACCGCTGAAAAATTGTTATTTGGATGTTAATCTTGCTGATCATTCTACAAAGAAACCTTTGGGTAAAGTTGATAATGTTCGCATTACCGTTAACAATAACCTTGTCCCCGTTGATTTTGTTGTCTTGGATATTGAATGCAATGCATCTTGTCCCATTATATTGGGAAGACCTTTTCTTCGAACTGTTGGTGCTATTATTGATATGAAGGAAGGTAATCTAAAATATCAATTTCCTCTCAAGAAAGGTATGGAACACTTCCCTAGAAAGATAATGAAGTTACCTTTTGATTCTATTATGAGAACAAATTATGATGTTGACACTTCGTCTCTTGATAATACTTGATGCACACTTTCAGCGCCTAGCTGAAAGGCGTTAAAGAAAAGCGCTTATGGGAGACAACCCATGTTTTTACCTACAGTACTTAGTTTTTATTTTGTGTCTTGGAAGTTGTTTACTACTGTAGAAACCTCTCCTTATCTTAGTTTTGTGTTTTGTTGTGCCAAGTTAAGCCGTTGATAGAAAAGTAAGTACTAGATTTGGATTACTGCGCAGTTCCAGATTTCTTTGCTGTCACGAATCTGGGTCCACCTCCCTGTAGGTAGCTCAGAAAATTAAGCCAATTTACGTGCATGATCCTCAGATATGTACGCAACTTTCATTCAATTTGGGCATTTTCATTTGAGCAAGTCTGGTGCCATTTTAAAATTCGTCAATACGAACTGTTCTGTTTTGACAGATTCTGCCTTTTATTTCGCATTGCCTCTTTTGCTATGTTGGATGAATTTCTTTGATCCACTAATGTCCAGTAGCATTATGCAATGTCCAGAAGTGTTAAGAATGATTGTGTCACCTCTGAATATGTTAATTTATATTGTGCACTAACCCTCTAATGAGTTGTTTCGAGTTTGGTGTGGAGGAAGTTTTCAAGGATCAAGAGAGGAGTATGATGCAACATGATCAAGGAGAGTGAAAGCTCTAAGCTTGGGGGTGCCCCGGTGGTTCACCCCTGCATATATCAAGAAGACTCAAGCGTCTAAGCTTGGGGATGCCCAAGGCATCCCCTTCTTCATCGACAACATTATCAGGTTCCTCCCCTGAAACTATATTTTTATTCCATCACATCTTATGTGCTTTTCTTGGAGCGTCGGTTTGTTTTTGTTTTGTTTGAATAAAATGGATCCTAGCATTCACCTTATGGGAGAGAGACAAGCTCCGCTGTAGCATATGGACAAGTATGTCCTTGGTTTCTACTCATAGTATTCATGGCGAAGTTTCTTCTTCGTTAAATTGTTATATGGTTGGAATTGGAAAATGATACATGTAGTAATTGCTATAAATGTCTTGGGTAATGTGATACTTGGCAATTGTTGTGCTCATGATTAAGCTCTTGCATCATATGCTTTGCACCCATTAATGAAGAAATACATAGAGCATGCTAAAATTTGGTTTGCATATTTTGTTTCTCTAAGGTCTAGATAATTTCTAGTATTGAGTTTGAACAACAAGGAAGACGGTATAGAGTCTTATAATGTTTTCAATATGTCTTTTATGTGAGTTTTGCTGCACCGGTTCATCCTTGTGTTTGTTTCAAATAAACCTTGCTAGCCTAAACCTTGTATCGAGAGGGAATACTTCTCATGCATCCAAAATACTTGAGCCAACCACTATGCCATTTGTGTCCACCATACCTACCTACTACATGGTATTTTCCGCCATTCCAAAGTAAATTGCTTGAGTGCTACCTTTAAAATTCCATCATTCACCTTTGCAATATATAGCTCATGGGACAAATAGCTTAAAAACTATTGTGGTATTGAATATGTAATTATGCACTTTATCTCTTATTAAGTTGCTTGTTGTGCGATAACCATGTTCACTGGGGACGCCATCAACTATTCATTGTTGAATTTCATGTGAGTTGCTATGCATGTCCGTCTTGTCTGAAGTAAGAGAGATCTACCACCTTATGGTTAAGCATGCATATTGTTAGAGAAGAACATTGGGCCGCTAACTAAAGCCATGATCCATGGTGGAAGTTTCAGTTTTGGACATATATCCTCAAATCTCAAATGAGAAAATTATTAATTGTTGTTACATGCTTATGCATAAAAGAGGAGTCCATTATCTGTTGTCTATGTTGTCCCGGTATGGATGTCTAAGTTGAAGAATAATCAATAGCGAGAAATCCAATGCGAGCTTTCTCCTTAGACCTTTGTACAGGCGGCATAGAGGTACCCCTTTGTGACACTTGGTTAAAACGATTGCATTGTGATGATCCGGTAGTCCAAGCTAATTAGGACAAGGTGCGGGCACTATTAGTACACTATGCATGAGGCTTGCAACTTATAAGATATAATTTACATGATGCATATGCTTTATTACTACCGTTGACAAAATTGTTTCATGTTTTCAAAATCAAAGCTCTAGCACAAATATAGCAATCGATGCTTTTCCTCTATGGAGGACCATTCTTTTACTTTCAATGTTGAGTCAGTTCACCTATTTCTCTCCACCTCAAGAAGCAAACACTTGTGTGAACTGTGCATTGATTCCTACATATTTGCCTATTGCACTTATTATATTACTCTATGTTGACAATATCCATGAGATATACATGTTACAAGTTGAAAGCAACCGCTGAAACTTAATCTTCTTTTGTGTTGCTTCAATGCCTTTACTTTGAATTATTGCTTTATGAGTTAACTCTTATGCAAGACTTATTAATGCTTGTCTTGAAGTGCTATTCATGAAAAGTCTTTGCTTTATGATTCACTTGTTTACTCATGTCATATACATTGTTTTGATCGCTGCATTCATTACATATGCTTTACAAATAGTATGATCAAGATTATGATGGCATGTCACTCGGAAATTATACGTGTTATCGTTTTACCTGCTCGGACGAGCAGAACTAAGCTTGGGGATGCTGATACGCCTCCGACGTATCGATAATTTCTTATGTTCCATGCCACATTATTGATGTTATCTACATGTTTTATGCACACTTTATGTCATATTCGTGCATTTTCTGGAACTAACCTATTAACAAGATGCCGAAGTGCCGATTCTTGTTTTCTGCTGTTTTTGGTTTCAGAAATCCTAGTAAGGAAATATTCTCGGAATTGGACGAAATCAACGCCCAGGGGCCTATTTTTCCACGAAGCTTCCAGAAGTCCGAAGACGAAACGAAGAGGGGCCACGGGGTGGCCAAACCCTAGGGCGGCGCGGCCCCACCCCTGGCCGCGCCGGCCTATGGTCTGGGCCCTCCGTGCCGCCTCTTGACTTACCCTTCCGCCTACTTAAAGCCTCCGTGACGAAACCCCCAGTACCGAGAGCCACGATACGGAAAACCTTCCAGAGACGCCGCCAACGCCGATCCCATCTCGGGGGATCCAGGAGATCGCCTCCGGCACCCTGCCGGAGAGGGGAATCATCTCCCGGAGGACTCTACGCCGCCATGGTCGCCTCCGGTTTGATGTGTGAGTAGTCTACCCCTGGACTATGGGTCCATAGCAGTAGCTAGATGGTTGTCTTCTCCCCATTGTGCTATCATTGTCGGATCTTGTGAGCTGCCTAACATGATCAAGATCATCTATCTGTAATTCTATATGTTGCGTTTGTTGGGATCCGATGAATAGAGAATACTTGTTATGTTGATTATCAAAGTTATATCTACGTGTTGTTTATGATCTTGCATGCTTTCCGTTACTAGTAGATGCTCTGGCCAAGTAGATGCTTGTAACTCCAAGAGGGAGTACTTATGCTCGATAGTGGGTTCATGCTGCATTGACACAGGGACGATGTGTGAGAAAGTTCTAAGGTTGTGTTGTGCTGTTGCCACTAGGGATAAAACATTGATGCTATGTCTAAGGATGTAGTTGTTGATTACATTACGCACCATACTTAATGCAATTGTACATTGCTTTGCAACTTAATACTGGAGGGTTCGGATGATAACTTTGAAGGTGGACTTTTTAGGCATAGATGCAGTTGGATGGCGGTCTATGTACTTTGTCGTAATGCCCAATTAAATCTCACTATACTCATCATGATATGTATGTGCATGGTCATGCTCTCTTTATTTGTCAATTGCCCAACTGTAATTTGTTCACCCAACATGCTGTTTGTCTTATGGGAGAGACACCTCTAGTGAACTGTGGACCCCGGTCCAATTCTCTTTACTGAAATACAATCTCTTGCAATATCTTGTTCTCTGTTTCTGCAAACAATCATCTTCCACACAATACGGTTAATCCTTTGTTACAGCAAGCCGGTGAGATTGACAACCTCACTGTTTCGTTGGGGCAAAGTACTTTGGTTGTGTTGTGCAGGTTCCACGTTGGCGCCGGAATCCCTGGTGTTGCGCCGCACTACATCCCGCCGCCATCAACCTTCAACGTGCTTCTTGGCTCCTCCTGGTTCGATAAACCTTGGTTTCTTTCTGAGGGAAAACTTGCTGCTGTGCGCATCATACCTTCCTCTTGGGGTTCCCAACGAACGTGTGAGTTACACGCCGTCAGGCATAACAATGCACATACATGATATAATGAGTATTGTGAGATTTAATTGGGCATTACGACAAAGTACATAGACCGCTATCCAGCATGCATCTATGCCTAAAAAGTCCACCTTCAGGTTATCATCCGAACCCCTTCCAGTATTAAGTTGCAAAACAACAGACAATTGCATTAAGTATGGTGCGTAATGTAATCAATAACTACATCCTCGGCCTTAGCCTCAATGTTTTATCCCTAGGGGCAACAGACATCCACAACCTTAGAACTTTCTGTCACTATCCTGCATTTAATGGAGGCATGAACCCACTATCGAGCATAAATACTCCCTCTTGGAGTTAAGAGTAAAAACTTGGCCAGAGCCTCTACTAATAACGGAGAGCATGCAAGATCATAAACAACACATAGGTAATAGATTGATAATCAACATAACATAGTATTCTCTATCCATCGGATCCCGACAAACACGACATATAGAATTACAGATAGATGATCTTGATCATGTTAGGCAGCTCACAAGATCCGACAATGAAGCACATAAGGAGAAGACAACCATCTAGCTACTGCTATGGACCCATAGTCCAGGGGTGAACTACTCACTCATCACTCCGGAGGCGACCATGGCGGTGAAGAGTCCTCCGGGAGATGATTCCCCTCTCCGGCAGGGTGCCGGAGGCGATCTCCAGAATCCCCCGAGATGGGATTGGCGGCGGCGGCGTCTCAGTAAGGTTTTCCGTATCGTGGCTCTCGGTACTGGGGGTTTCGCGACGGAGGCTTTAAGTAGGCGAAAGGGTAGGTCAGGAGGCGACGCGAGGGGCCCACACCACAGGCCGGCGCGGCCAGGGCCAGGGCCGCGCGGCCCTGGTGTGTCGCCACCTCGTGGCCCCACTTCGACTCTCCCTCGGACTTCTGGAATCTTCGTGGCAAAATAGGACCCTGGGCGTTGATTTCGTCCAATTCCGAGAATATTTCCTTTGTAGGATTTCTGAAACCAAAAACAGTAGAAAATAGCAACTGGCTCTTCGGCATCTTGTTAATAGGTTAGTGCCGGAAAATGCATACATACGACATATAATGTGTATAAAACATGTAGATATCATCAATAATGTGGCATGGAACATAAGAAATTATCGATACGTCGGAGACGTATCAGCATCCCCAAGCTTAGTTCCTGCTCGTCCCGAGTAGGTAAACGATAACAAAGATAATTTCTGGAGTGACATGCCATCATAACCTTGATCATACTATTGTAAGCATATGTAATGAATGCAGCGATCAAAACAATGGTAATGACATGAGTAAACAAATGAATCATAAAGCAAAGACTTTTCATGAATAGTACTTCAAGACAAGCATCAATAAGTCTTGCATAAGAGTTAACTCATAAAGCAATAAATTAAAGTAAAGGTATTGAAGCAACACAAAGGAAGATTAAGTTTCAGCGGTTGCTTTCAACTTATAACATGTATATCTCATGGATAATTGTCAACATAGAGTAATATAACAAGTGCAATATGCAAGTATGTAGGAATCAATGCACAGTTCACACAAGTGTTTGCTTCTTGAGGTGGAGAGAGATAGGTGAACTGACTCAACATAAAAGTAAAAAAAAAGTCCTTCAAAGAGGAAAGCATCGATTGCTATATTTGTGCTAGAGCTTTTATTTTGAAAACATGAAACAATTTTGTCAACGGTAGTAATAAAGCATATGTATTATGTAAGTTATATCTTACAAGTTGCAAGCCTCATGCATAGTATACTAATAGTGCCCGCACCTTGTCCTAATTAGCTTGGACTACCGGGATCATCGCAATACACATGTTTTAACCAAGTGTCACAAAGGGGTACTTCCATGCCGCCTGTACAAAGGTCTAAGGAGAAAGCTTGCATTTTGGATTTCTCGCTTTTGATTATTCTCAACTTAGACATCCATACCGGTACAACATGGACAACAGATAATGGACTCCTCTTTAATGCGTAAGCATGTAGCAACAATTAGTGTTCTCATATGAGATTAAGGATATATGTCCAAAACTGAAACTTCCACCATAATTCATGGCTTTAGTTAGCGGCCCAATGTTCTTCTCTAACAATATGCATGCTCTAACCATTAAAGTGGTAGATCTCTCTTACTTCAGACAAGATGGACATGCATAGCAACTCACATGATATTCAACAAAGAGTTGATGGCGTCCCCAGAAGCATGGTTATCGCACAACAAGCAACTTAATAAGAGATAAAGTGCATAAGTACATATTCAATACCACAATAGTTTTTAAGGCTATTTTGTCCCATGAGCTATATATTGCAAAGGCGAATGATGGAAATTTAAAGGTAGCACTCAAGCAATTTACTTTGGAATGGCAGAGAAATACCATGTAGTAGGTAGGTATGGTGGACACAAATGGCATAGTGGTTGGCTCAAGGATTTTGGATGCATGAGAAGTATTCCCTCTCGATACAAGGTTTAGGCTAGCAAGGTTATTTGAAACAAACACAAGGATGAACCGGTGCAGCAAAACTCACATAAAAGACATATTGTAAACATTATAAGACTCTACACCGTCTTCCTTGTTGTTCAAAACTCAATACTAGAAATTATCTAGACTTTAGAGAGACCAAATATGCAAACCAAATTTAGCAAGCTCTAGGTGTTTCTTCATTAATGGGTGCAAAGTATATGATGCAAGAGCTTAAACATGAGCACAACAATTGCCAAGTATCAAATTATTCAAGACATTTTAGAATTACTACATGTAGCATTTCCCGATTCCAACCATATAACAATTTAACGAAGAAGATTCAACCTTCGCCATGAATACTATGAGTAAAGCCTAAGGACATATTTGTCCATATGCAATAGCGGAGCGTGTCTCTCTCCCACACAATGAATGCTAGGATCCATTTTATTCAAACAAAAAAAAACAAAAACAAACCGACGCTCCAAGCAAAGCACATAAGATGTGACTGAATAAAAATATAGTTTCAGGGGAGGAACCTGATGATGTTGTCGATGAGGCATCCCCAACCTTAGACGCTTGAGTCTTCTTAGAATATGCAGGGGTGAACCACCGGGGCATCCCCAAGCTTAGAGCTTTCACTCTCCTTGATCATATTGCATCATTTCCCTCTCTTGATCCTTGAAAACTTCCTCCACACCAAACTCGAAACAACTCATTAGAGGGTTAGTGCACAATAAAAATTAACATGTTCAGAGGTGACATAATCATTCTTAACACTTCTGGACATTGCATAAAGCTACTGGACATTAATGGATCAAAGAAATTCATCCAACATAGCAAAAGAGGCAATGCGAAATAAAAGGCAGAATCTGTCAAAACAGAACAGTTCGTAAAGACGAATTTTAAAATGGCACCAGACTTGCTCAAATGAAAATGCCCAAATTGAATGAAAGTTGCGTACATATCTGAGGATCACGCACGTAAATTGGCATATTTTTCTGAGCTACCTACAGAGAGGCAGGTCGAAATTCGTGACAGCAAAGAAATCTGTAACTGCGCAGTAATCCAAATCTAGTATGAACCTTACTATCAAAGACTTTACTTGGCACAACAAAACACAAAACTAAGATAAGGAGAGGTTGCTACAGTAGTAAACAACTTTCAAGACTCAAATATAAAACAAAAATACTGTAGTAAAAACATGGGTTGTCTCCCATAAGCGCTTTTCTTTAACGCCTTTCAGCTAGGCGCAGAAAGTGTGTATCAAGTGTTGTCGAAAGATGATGCATCTTCAGCGGGGTTTGGAGTTTTCTCAACCATGCATAGTATATTGGATACATAAGTTTCAGTGGCTCCCTTTTCATTAGTCTTGGGCTTGCTACTCTCATCAAACAAATTTTCAGGAACAAGCCAAGCATAGTTATTTTCTAGCGCTTCATTCATCGCTAGGAGCTTACATGGTATTGGTGCTTTGATCTCCCCACCATCATTAATATTATTAGTGTACCTTACTCTCTCCATGTCCATCTTTTCAAGGATACTAACAAAATTGGTGCAAGAACCAAGCATCTTATATTTAATAAAGACCTTTCTAGCCTCTCTTGCTATACTACCAAATTCTCTAAGAAGGGTTTCTAAAACAAAATCTTTCTTTTCCCCTTCTTCAATATCACCGAGCATAAGAAACATGTGTTGGATTATAGGATTGAGATTAACAAATTTAGTTTCCAACATGCGAACTAAAGCAGCAGCAGCAATTTCATAAGTAGGAGCAAGTTCTACCAAGTGTCTGTCTTCAAAATTTTCAACGGTACTAACATGATTGAAAAATTCTTCTATATTATTTCTCCCAACTATAGACCCACGTCCTACCGGTATGTCTTTTACGGTAAAATTAAAAGGAAACATGTTGAAATAAGTAAGCAAATATAAGTAACTAATTTTTTTGTGTTTTTGATATAGAGTGCAAGACAGTAAATAAAGTAAAGCTAGCAACTATTTTTTTTGTGTGTTGATATAATGCAGCAAACAAGAAAGTAAATAAAATAAAGCAAGACAAAAACAAAGTAAAGAGATTGGATTGTGGAGACTCCCCTTGCAGCGTGTCTTGATCTCCCCGGCAACGGCGCCAGAAAAAGTGCTTGGCGCGTAGTTGACGTGGGAGTTAAAAATCTTTGTGGTGTAGCTTTTCTTCAGATCCCCGGCAACGGTGCCAGAAAAAGTGCTTGATGGCGTGTAACTCACACGTTCGTTGGGAACCCCAAGAGGAAGGTATGATGCGCACAGCAGCAAGTTTTCCCTCAGAAAAAAACCAAGGTTTATCGAACCAGGAGGAGCCAAGAAGCACGTTGAAGGTTGATGGCGGCGGGATGTAGTGCGGCACAACACCAGGGATTCCGGCGCCAACGTGGAACCTGCACAACACAACCAAAGTACTTTGCCCCAACGAAACAGTGAGGTTGTCAATCTCACCGGCTTGCTGTAACAAAGGATTAACCGTATTGTGTGGAAGATGATTGTTTGCAGAAAACAGTAGAACAAGTATTGCAGTAGATTGTATTTGATGTAAAGAATAGGACCGGGGTCCACAGTTCACTAGAGGTGTCTCTCCCATAAGATAAATAGCATGTTGGGTGAACAAATTACAGTCAGGCAATTGACAAATAGAGAGGGCATAACAATGCACATACATGATATGATGAGTATTGTGAGATTTAATTGGGCATTACGACAAAGTACATAGACCGCTATCCAGCATGCATCTATGCCTAAAAAGTCCACCTTCAGGTTATCATCCGAACCCCTTCCAGTATTAAGTTGCAAAACAGCAGACAATTGCATTAAGTATGGTGCGTAATGTAATCAATAACTACATCCTCGGACATAGCATCAATGTTTTATCCCTAGTGGCAACAACACATCCACAACCTTAGAACTTTCTGTCACTGTCCCAGATTTAATGGAGGCATGAACCCACTATCGAGCATAAATACTCCCTCTTGGAGTTAAGAGTAAAAACTTGGCCAGAGCCTCTACTAATAACGGAGAGCATGCAAGATCATAAACAACACATAGGTAATAGATTGATAATCAACATAACATAGTATTCTCTATCCATCGGATCCCGACAAACACAACATATAGAATTACAGATAGATGATCTTGATCATGTTAGGCAGTTCACAAGATCCGACAATGAAGCACATAAGGAGAAGACAACCATCTAGCTACTGCTATGGACCCATAGTCTAGGGGTGAACTACTCACGCATCACTCCGGAGGCGACCATGGCGGTGAAGAGTCCTCCGGGAGATGATTCCCCTCTTCGGCAGGGTGCCGGAGGCGATCTCCAGAATCCCCCGAGATGGAATTGGCGGCGGCGGCGTCTCAGTAAGGTTTTCCGTATCGTGGCTCTCGGTACTGGGGGTTTCACGACGGAGGCTTTTAGTAGGCGAAAGGGTAGGTCAGGAGGCGACGCGAGGGGCCCACACCACAGGCCGGTGCGGCCAGGGCCTGGGCCGCGCCGCCCTGGTGTGTCGCCACTTCGTGGCCCCACTTCGACTCTCCCTCGGACTTCTGGAAGCTTCGTGGCAAAATAGGACCCTGGGCGTTGATTTCGTCCAATTCCGAGAATATTTCCTTTGTAGGATTTCTGAAACCAAAAACTGTAGAAAACAGCAACTGGCTCTTCGACATCTTGTTAATAGGTTAGTGCCGGAAAATGCATAAATACGACATATAATGTGTATAAAACATGTAGATATCATCAATAATGTGGCATGGAACATAAGAAATTATCGATACGTCGGAGACGTATCAGGCCGCGCCGGCCTAGCGTGTGGGGCCCTCGGGCCCCCACCTGGCTTGGCCTTCTGGCTCCGCCAATATTCTGGGAAAATAGGACCTTCCGCATAAATTCCGAGGATTTTCCTGAAAGTTGGATTTCTGCACAAAAACGAGACACCAGAGCAGTTCTGCTGAAAACAGCGTTAGTCCGTGTTAGTTGTATCCAAAATACACAAATTAGAGGCAAAACAATAGCAAAAGTATTCGGGAAAGTAGATACGTTTTGGACGTATCACGCCCCTACCCTAAGAAGCAACTTAAACCTTGAATCAACACCTTGCAGCCCATTGCCAAAAACATTGGCCACACTAGTCGGAGGATACATGGTAGACGCTACTTGGATGACTGACCATATAGATCTCGCAAAATGGCACTGGAAAAATAGGTGTTTAATAGTTTCATCATGATGACAGAAAACACACCTTGAACTTCCGTGCCAATTCCGCTTAACAAGATTATCTTTAGTAAGAATAACTCCTCGACGAAGGTACCATCCAATTTTTTTTAATTTTTAATGGTATCTTCATCTTCCAAATTTTCTTATTATTATCAACTGGTGTATCAGAATGAAGGATCGCATTGTATAACGATTTGACTGAGAAAGTACCATCTACATGAAGATTCCATCTAAATTCATCCGGTTCAGGCGATAGTTGAATATCTCCCAGCCGGTGAATTAGATCATTCCATGCCAATAGCCTTTGTCCAAGCAAAACCCGTCTGAACGTCACGTTCGGGGGTGAGGTAGCCATTACAGTGGCAATGGTATCACCTTTGCGACGAACAATACTATACAAAGCAGGATACTGTTCACATAAGGGAGCATTGTCTAACCAAACATCTTCCCAGAAACGTATCTGTTCTCCATTCTTAATCGAGAAAGTACCATGGCGAAAGAAAACATTCTTTGTTGCCATGAGACCAGCCCAGAAATGAGAATCCCCAGGTTTCCAAACCAATTGGGATAACGTCTTCGAGCCAATATACTTTCTCCGAAGGATAGTTTGCCATATCCCATCCTCGGTAAGAAGCTTAAAAAGCCATTTACCAGCAGAGCTGAATTCTTAACCTCTAGGTCGTGAACTCCAAGTCCGCCTTGATCTTTGGGACTACAAACTATACTCCATTTCACCAATCGGTATTTCTTCTTCTCGCTATCCCCTTGCCAAAAGAATCTGGATCGATAATAATCGAGTTTATGCAGAATTCCTTTCGGCAGAAGAAAGAATGATAACATATACAGTACCATATTTGTGAGTACCGAATTAATAAGTACCAGTCTTCCTCCCAGGGACAGCAATTTACCTTTCCAACTACTAAGGCAAGACAATTTTCCATTCAGCCATCGTAAGTCTCCGATAATGAATCGGAATACCCAAATAGCGAATAGGAAATTGGTCTTGCCCACAACCAAACAACTCTATATATAGAGTCATTTCATTTTGGGCATCACCGAAACAAAAAAATTCACTTTTATGGAAATTGATTTTCAATCCCGACAACTGCTCGAAAGCTGCCAAAATTAATTTCAGATTGCGAGCTTTTTCGAGATCATGATCCATAAAAAGAAATTGTATCATCGCCGTATTGAAGGATAGATAAACCCCCATCAACCAGATGTGGGATCACACCTTCAATTTGACCATCAGACTTGGCTCGCTCTATGAGTATCGCCAACATATCCGCTACAATGTTAAACAACATCGGTGATAGCGGATCCCCTTGGCGTAACCCTTTTCGTGTTTGAAAATAGTGGCCGGTGTCATCATTAACCCGAATTGCCACACTACCTCCATACACAAAACTATAAATTAGAGCCCGCCACTCTGGAGAAAAACCTTTCATCCTGAGTGTCTGTTGTAAGAAAGACCACTTTACTTTATCATACGCCTTTTCAAAATCTAATTTTAAAATAACCCCATTTAATTTCTTAGTATGCATCTCATGAACCGTCTCATGTAAAACCGCCACCCCATCAAGGATGTTCCTTCCTTGCATGAACGCGGTTTGTGATGGCTGGACGACATGATCCGCAACCGTATTAAGTCTAATGGTGGCCACTTTCGTGAAAATCTTGAAACTGACGTTTAAAAGGCAAATAGATCTATATTGTTGGATCCTTTCTGCCTCATTAACCTTCGGTAACAAAATTACTTTACCAAAATTTAGACGAAATAATTCTAGTTGTCCTGTGTGTAAAGCACTGAACAAATCTAGAAGGTCCGATTTGATTGTGTCCCAGAAAGTTTGATAAACAAGCGGGTATATTATCTATGGGCGTATGGCATATGAATGACGACGTGGGTATATTATCCCACATACAAGCGGGAGTACCGTATCCCGTTCAACAAAATATGACAAAAGCCTAAGCCAGAGGCCTGATCTACCGCGTCGTCACTCCTCACCAAACACTAAAGGTCTTTTCGTAGCAGCATGAAACGATCATTGAAATCATCCAGCTTTGATGAAAAGGACGGCCACAGAGACCCCATCATCATCATCATCATCATCAGCTAGCGGAACGATGTCTTCCGTGAAAGGGAGGAAAACCAAATAAGGTAGAGAGCTGCAGGCCTAGATCCACGGTGGCCGGTGAGCGAACTTGCCCGAAATGGCTGCAAGCGGCATCGATGCGTGATCTATCTCCTGCGCGTCCCCAGTTTCGCAGAAGCTTCCTTGGGTTCCATGGGCGGTGGAAGTTTTTCCTGAAGCAGAGGGGCAGGGCGAAACCTCCACGATCACCTGTATCGCGAGCGACCGCGTCAGGAAGGAGTCGGTTCCGTTTCAGTTTTGATGGAACTCGACCGAGTAGGCCGCGTTTCTACCAGAATAGAGTAGCGTGGTGAGCTCGGGACCCTTTGTTATGGTCACGGAATCCAAACATACTACGTGAACCGGTGCCGTGTCGCAACGACCTCGGCCAAGTTTATTAGTGGTGGTGCTATCGATCTTTTCCTTCCCTTTCCTTTTCTCTGCGACTTGCGAGATGACTACTAGTAACGCGGTAGATCGACGTGATTGACAAGACAATCCATTTCTACGTTGACCCAAGCTACAAACAGTGTAGGTGTCGAACATTGCATATGCATTCATATGGCGGAGGTGTCGAACAATGCATATATGCATCTTATACTATATCTTTGGCACATGAGTACCAGTGCTCCCGATTTTTTAAAATCATATTTTTTAGATTTCAAAAAATTGAAATTAAATACCTATATACATATAAATATTTCAAAGGTACGGTAGAAATTTTGGAGAAAAATATGTTATATTTTCAGCTATACAAAAAGACAAATTTCTGACAAATATCTATAGTATAGTATACGTAGGCACAAACTTTTTTTTTTCTGTAGCTCAAAATACAATGCAATTTCTACATAAACCTTGCACGAATATTCAGGACATGTGTATGTATTCATAGAATAAATATGATGATTTTTTTAAAACACATATGTATAGTTTTTAAATATTTTGAAAACTGGGAGCGCTAGTGCTCATGTGCACCAAATCTGCTTCCAACTTTTGACATTAAGCTTCTTATTTTATTTTTTTTTTGTAGAAAGGAAAAGAATCTAAGACGCGTTTTGACCCAAGTTTTTTCATTTCCATGTTGGTCACTATATGCATTTATATGGTGGAGGTGTCCAACAGTGCATATGCATCTATACTATAGTTCAGACCTTTTTCCCCGAAAATTGTACCTACCCATTAATAATCACAAACAATGTACAAATAGCTCCCACATGTACTAGCTAGGACCATCTAGCGATGACCACAAACACTAGCACGAGTCGAAGGCACGCCGACGTCTTGCTCCTCCATCACCAGACCCAGACAAAGCTTGTCGTAGTAGAATTTGATGTAGTAGATATACTAGAAGTTGTCATGATAAGGCCCCAAAGAACTAGGGCACCAGAGCAGCAACCATCCCCAATAATGACAACCGTAAATCGGAAGAGGCTGACATAAAACCACACGAATGAACACAAGCACTGATCAGACACCGACCGGATCCTAGAAGATCCGTCGGACACAAGACTCCATGCACCCTCCGCCAGCGCTAGATGCATCACCACCGAAGCGAGGATGGGATGGGGATGACCTTATTCTGACCTTAGGGCGTAGTAGCCGCATCACCATCCCGAAAAAGACACTGAAAAACAACCTAAAAGGAACGGAAACTTCCCACCGGTGAGGGGCCATGGTCCACCACAACTTGAGGCCCCAAGGCCACTGGAGGTGGAGCGGACCAGCAACATCTCCAGCGAGGAGAAGGGAACCATAGATGGGTTTTGTGACCGCGGCCTCCTCATCGCCTCTACTGCATTGTATAGTTCAGACTTTTGAAATTAACCTTCTCATAGAAAGATTTTTATTTCGCAAAAAGGGAAACAATTGAAGCTTCTTTTATTTCCAACGGCTATTTCTGTTCACTTGTATGCGACCAATCTTTTTTTTAAGACAAGTATGCGACCAATCAAATAGTGGCACAACTTAACAACCCAATACTGATGCCCCTAAAATTAACTTCCCCTAAAATTAACCGCGTCAAGGATACTACTTATTTTTCTCTTTAATTTACCGTAGCCTCCTAATTCAATGTGACTTCTATGTTGACCTAATGTGTGTAGGACCGATGTCATACTGCCGCACACCGCACCATCAAGAATGACCTAATTATCATGTTTGCCTTAGCGAGACCGTTCACTTGATACTCCCTGAGCGCAAAATATGTATTCTTTTGAAATGAAATTCTACTCCATGATGGATCATCACCAATTTAGTGTTGTAGATATTTGTAAGTTTTCAATATTGATTGTTAAATTTATAATGGGTTAGATGCCATATACTGTAACTAGGCGCCATGAGTGGGCAAAACATAGTGTTCTACTCCTTCGTTCCTATAAATAAAGCATACATTCAACCGAGAATATATCCGAATTCAATAGAGAAATAGATCAGTGGAAGAAAGTTTTGTCTTTGCCAAGAAACATTTCACAGGAATCATGTTTCACTATCTTAGCATGGTTGAATATCTGGAAACAAATGAGTGGTTTGATCTTTGAGCACAAGAAACCATCCTTTATTGGGTGGAAGGTTGGGTTTGTCCATAATATCACCTTACTTAAGCATAGGGTGAAGAGCGCCGTGGAATATCTTTGTCATCACAGATTGATAATCTCTTGTAAATTCCTCATTTTCTTTTCTTTTCTTTTCTTGCTCATGTACATAGTGTGTATTTTTTGTGAAAAGTAATAAAGGGCTATGAAGCTTCAAAAAAAAAAAAAGATTGATTGTATAGTGCATATAGACATTCTTAGAATCGTATGGCAAAACACTTTCTAATGATATCAATTGTATATCAAAGTTTCTTATGCTCGCGGCTTAATTATTGGTCTAGATTTCTTTTGAAAAACATGTGCACCTTATCTATGTGAGAGCTAAACTGGGTCATGGCCTGCACCCTTGAGGAGGACATTTTATTAGGCTTGGTATAGCCTAATCCACTATCAGGCCAATCTGTTGAGCCCTCCCAACATTTTTTTTTCCGCCAATGTCTTACTTTACCCTTAGTATATAATTTTTTTGACACAAGAATCGCGAAGATACATTTTATCCCCGGTATACATAATAACTATCTATGGTGAGGGTCTAATACCGTGTAAATTTTTGGAGGGCAACCAAAATATTTGTCCATTCAAATTTAGGAGGAGTTCATCAAATATTTGATTAAGTTTCAGTTTGTTCAAATTAATAAGGATTTTCCAAAATTTGGGTCCATTTCACAGAGACTGATTATTTTTTGCAATACAAAATTTGGGTCAGCGAATACACAATTGTACCGTAGCCCAGTGACCTAGATGAACATTGTGCCGTATTTAATGACCATATGTGTCGTATTCCTAAGGTCGATGACCGTACCGATTTCGCTCTCAAGTTCCGGTGCCATGGATGGATGCATTTTACTCAAATTCAAACGTTCCTTGCGGTAGCAGAATTCAGCTCAATCATCTTAGTTTATTTCCAATCCAATACAATAAGCGAATCTGTACACTTCTGAAATCTCCATCCTAGTAAAAAAAGATGCAGAATTCACCATTTAGTTCAAATCTCAATCTAAATCTATGCCGGCGCCGGTGCCGGCGCTAGGAGAGGACGTCGAAGGCGCGGGCGTCCTTGGCGACCCTGATAAAGACGTCCTCCAGCGTGGTGTCGGTCACTCCCCACCCCTGCACGGGGAACCTGCTCCTCGCCGCCGCCACCGCGCCAAACACGCCCTCCAACCTCACCTCCCGCTTCCGCAGCTCAAACTTCTGCGTCCCCGACATGCCGTAGATCTTGGTGGCGCTAGGGGACAGCTCGGTGATCAGTCGCGCTACCTCCTCCTCGTGCTCCACCGCCGTCGTGATCGTCAGGACCCGGGTGCCGCCATATCTTGCCTTCAACTGCAACATTATTCAGATTTTGCATTGCCGATATATGAGTCACATCTTCTGACTGCATTACTAGTCCGAACCTTTCCAGGTGGGAACTTTACTCTACCAGCATTGTTGTTAATTCTAGTGACTAGTGTACATACCTCATTGGGTGTTCCAAGACAGTGGAAGTTTCCACTGACGAAGATTCCGACGCGATCGCATAGCTCTTCGGCCTCTTCCATCGAATGCGCTGGAATATCACAGGTATAATAATTTAGGTTTTTTATATGCAGATTCTTTTAGCATCCTCTTGATGATGTTTAGTGCGGAATCGCCTACTTGTGAGAATGATGGTGCATTCCTTCTTTGCTCGCTTGATAACGTTCCACAGATCATTCCTGGATGTCGTGTCCAATCCGGTGCTCGGTTCATCCATGTAGACCACCTGATTCATCACAACCAAAACCAGGCCAGTTATTGCATGCTGAATTATCTCCAAGATCAGTTCTATGGAAGGGAATGGCGAAGTCATCATGGGAATTACTTACTTTGGGATTGCCTATGAGGGAGATGGCTACACTGAGCCTTCTTTTCATGCCACCGCTGTACTTGTTCACAGATTTGTCGCTGAAACCGCAGTCGAAAAGGTTTACGCTCTTCAGGGATTTGTCGACTGCCTGGATCAAGAGACATCTGATGATGAAATTAAATGAATTTCTAGTCATGGATAAAACAACAGTTGTACATTTAGTCGTATCAGATAGCTTGCAACAAGTCTCTCTGTAAAGTTGATATTGCAAAGTGGTGAATCGATTACTAAAGGAAGAGTATTTACTAGTTGGTTTTAAAATACCTTCACTAGAGCAGCACCTGTGAGGTTCTTCATTCGGCCATAGAACAGTAGATGCTCTCTTCCTGTCAGAGTCCCCCAAAGCAAACTGCATATATTGTACAAGAAAGTTTGGTTGGCTTCGCAACACTGACTAAAACCACCTTCAGAAGAAAAGTGCTAGACTGGTCATTCGTGATCTTACTCGTGCTGCGGACATACACCGATGTTTTCGTATATTTCAGTCATATCTTTTCTCAAATCCATTCCATGTATGTAAGCAGTACCATAACTTGGCCTCACAAGCCCAATCATCTGCATGTATAATAGCCATAACCAGTGTCAAATGTTTTTGTTCTTCCACACGATTGTATTGACAGAAAATTGAAGTACTAATGATTCATGAGATAACACAAAGAAGTACTTTCATGAAATTCGGAGCTTTGCTTCATTGTATCAAAAAAGAATCAGTGAGAAGTTGAACTGTTAATAGCCTCTAGCTATGATCATGAGATATCAGTGAGAAGTTGAAGTGCTAATACTAGCATCTAACACATGATCACTCTGTCTAAATTTAAGTTAGTATGACAAGAGAAGGATCTCAGACATTTAACTGTCACTCACCATGTTGATGAAGGAGGTCTTCCCTGCCCCATTGGGACCAAGCATTCCAAAACACTGCCCTTTGCGTAAAGCAAGTGATAACCCTCTGACAGCAGGCTTGTCAGGGTTCCCGTTCTTTCCACGATACACTTTCTTCAGATTGTGGCAGATGATCATACTCCTAGTGTCCATTTCCATTAGTAATTGTTTCACCAATTTGCGCTGAAAGTCAAATTTTGAAGAATAATTCAGAATTTTCTGCCTACAGAATCATTCAGATATATCCTATATGCTTGACAAACCTCAAGGAAAACATCATGCTTGATCATATCAGCGAAGATTTTCGTAGAACTCAGCTGCTTCGCTTTATCTGGTCTCCGTGTTGGCGATGAGTGCTTCGTTGACAGAATTCCGAAGAGAAATAGAGGATGCCATGCAGGTCTATGATCCAACAAAAATGCCAAAGGCAGCATAAGTATCCATTCTACAGACATCAGAACCAAAACTTCTTTCATCCCATTGACCGGGTCGTTCAAGTCCCCCCATTGCATTCCAGGCTTCCCCTTCTGGCTACCTGAAGCTGCATACTCTGCTAACTCATAAAATCCTCGGTAGAGGGAGAACCCAGGAACAAGCTCCATTACTACAAGCCAAAGCCCTAAACAAGTAAAACAATATACTTGTCACTGAGAATGGAACGAAATCAGTCGCATAATTGCAAAGTTTCGGAGAACATACTGCAGTAGAATCCTTACTTGGGAAAGTAGCATCCTCAATGAACAACTTCAGAAGCGCTTCTCCGAGAAGGCTAGAGCCAAAGACGTAAATGTAACTAATTACTGTAAAACATAAACGTTTTATCCAGATTAGGATATCGGCGAGCCACATATTTGTGGAAATAGAAGGATTGATTTACTGACCACTAGCAGTATTGACAGATGAGAAGAAAGACGCAAGAAGAATGGCAAAAACGATCTGCAGATTGATGTAGATGAAAAAGAACAAAAACTGTATGCCGTAACTATTTGATCTGAATATCTCAAGACCTGCAAAACAAGTAAGAGTTCTCTGCATTTAGAAGCTTATTTGCACACACTGTATTTTGATAATCTCTGGGTCGATTGACACACACAACCATTATTTGCACCCATTGAAACTTTAAGTTCGGTAAATTGGAGTTAACATACTACCTATAAATGATCCGAAAAGCACAAAGAGTATCATGTAAGCTGCTGAAAGGGCCAAGAAGTAGAAATAAGATATCAGCCAATATGGTCCATCCTTTAGTCCATGCATTTTCATCATCAGTCTTAGCTTCTGCTGCTTCTCGTAAACAAGACATGTCAATATTACCTGGAAAAACAATTTAAAAGAGTTCAGTGAAGACTAACATATAAATTTGATACGCAGGCAAGGAGAGTCAACTCACTGGAAGAAGGAGCTGAACTGTCCATGTGAAGAACAGTGCCGCAAGAAGAGTGGTAAGGTCCAGCCTGATTCTGATTGCAGCTTTGGGCATCTCTTTCAAAAATTCAAGGCGCATTTCTGCGCTCACTCCTTGACGGACCTTTAGATATGCAGTGGATGCCTAGAGTACACATGCATGTTAATACCATCAAAAAAGCATGAATATGATTTGTCACTTCAAATACATGTTTTTTTTTTTGGGCTTAGGCCATTTCCTCATTCCCAAAGTAAGTTATATACTGAAAATTAGCAGGCAAGTGTAAATACCATATTAACCAACCGTGCAACGCGCAAAACTGTCATGGAATGGTGTCCATTATCCCTGCTGAAAGTGGAGTTGTACGAAACGTCTACTTGGAAGCGGCTCTTGCTTGTATCAAGAAAGTCATAACCTGCACAGTTGTATTGCAAAGTAAGAATTAATTTTGCAAATAGAAGAAGTATAGCTGAGCAAAAAGATAAATAAATCAGAATTCAGATGAGTTTTTTTTTTAAAAAAGAAAGTCAGATGAGGCTACCAGCGAGGAATTCATTTGATCTTCTCCTCTTATTTGCACCCTTATAACCCTTGAAGAAATGGCGGTTTATCACGGATGAATTCTGGCACCACAAAGGAAAACCTTGAACACACTCCACGTCTGTTCCATTTCACAAATAAGATGTATATATGAGGTCATTAATTGCACAAAGAATCTGCATCAAGCGAGACAGCAAAAAACACCGCGTGCTGCAACATCATGTGCGACATTGTACAGCAAACTAAGCACAGAAGAACAGTTGATCTTACCAACATCGATGGGCACTCCGTCGGAACTTGTTGATACGTTGCGTGGAGGCCAGGAACACTTGGACTGGATGACATACAAGGTCTCGTTGGGGACAAGGCCGGGCTCCACGAAGAGCACATGAGCGGGCAATGTGCTTGAACCCTGGAATTGAGGATGCACGTACATGTAAAGATACAAGCTAAGAGCGCAAAACTAGTGGCTAAAACATTAAACGTCATGGATCAAACAACTCACAGGGACAACTTTGGAGAGCTCATCACGACACTCTGAAGAATTCATAGCTCCAGACGACATGTGGAGATAGTCTGAAGCAGTGATCTCCGGGAACAGCCCCCTTCCAAGGCCTGCGAAAATGTTGGTTGGGTGAGGTCAAGCAGCTACACGGCAGAAAGCATAGTGAGTTATTCGCTGGTGGTGGAGTGTATATATACTTTGGGAGAGGCCGCGGTTTTGGCCGGTGAGGAGCACGGCGACTGGGCCGCACGGCGCCGACGTGTTTGCGCTGCTGCACGGCGCGGTCGGGAGGCCGCGCAGGGAGGCTGGGACGGCGGGCACCTGCACGAGCGCCGGCCACCTGGGCGGCGCGGGCACCTCGCAGCTGATCGCCTGCGCGGGCGTGGAGTACTGGACGCCGCACTCCGTCCTCTGGCAGGCGCCCGTGGGGCCGGCGAGGACGCAGGCGCAGCCGCACTGGAACGGGGGCCTGCCGAGCTCGCGGTCGACCATGGTCTGGATGGCGACGAGCAGCACGCAGAGGAGCACCGGGAAGACTGCGATCCCGGCGTTGGTCTTGCAGTTCCTCCTCTGCAGCATGCATTTCCAGCGTTCTTGAGCAAGAGAGTGAAAGGCGTGTTGGTTCGTTCCGATCAAGAGAGAATGGTCACCTGGAAGGAGAGGTTCTTGAGGAGGAGGGCGTGGACCTGCCTGCAGAACCTGGCGAGGCCACGCATGCGGCCACCCGACGTCGTCGCAGGCACCATGGCTTGCCTTCTTAGACAGACAGAGATCGATCGAGATTATTAACGCCGGAGTGAGAAGGAAGCAAACCAAAGATCTCCCAGCATTTCGCAGCACTTCTTCCTGTGATATCTACTTATATTGCAGATGGAGGCCGGACAAGGGCCTAGGTCGGTGTGGCACTGGCACCTCGTCGGGCGCGCAGGAAGTCCGGCGTGACCATTACGCGTGCTGCTCCCTAGATCCACGGAGGAGTGTGCTCCTCGTAGAGCTTGGATCCATGGATCCTGCACGCGCTTCTGGCTAACTTGCGACGAACTCAACGCTGCACGCCGCCCACCTTAACTCCGGCCGGGTGTTACGCTCGCGTCGCACATACACCGGAGCAGTAACCGAAGAGCGAGGCCGTTACGCAAGGAGGATGCAAGCTAGCTCTCAACATGTCTCCCTAGGGACACATGTCGTCTATATATGCCGGCCGGAACTATATAATACTAGCATCCAACTTTGAAAAGCTCAGTTGGGAGTTATCTAGTGTCTGAACATGAACTGTCGCTCGTTCTGAGATAGTGTCAACTAGACAGTGAACAACGGCCGGATCAACGTACGGAAAGCATCGCGTTCACCGTCGCTTTTGGCATGGAAAAAGGCTCGGAATAGATGGAGTGACAGTGGCCTGCGCGCTCCAATAGAGAACTGATCCTGGAGTGCTGATTTGTGATGATAGCTGATATACTTCTCCTCACGAGTGACGTCGCTCTACTCGTCATCCCTGAATGAACGACAGAATGTGGCTTAGCGCGCACAACATACATGGTTGGTTTCTTTGCTGTCTGAAAAACATTAACAACACAAGGCGGTCCCTTGGAGTTGCCCCAGCGTTGCGCCATGTACCTTGTCGTGGATGAAATGAAAGGGATAAGACTACGTAGCATGGTCAAACTCCTCCTCGGTGTTTTCGATCGGACTCGTGCCAAGGATCAAGCATCGAAATAGAAGCTACAAATATTTAGAGCAGCACCTTTTATTAGAAAATCAGAGTTTTAGACGTTGAAGGAACATGAAAGCACTTTGCTGTGTTCTACTGCAACGTGAGCCTAATCCACCCTGACCGAAGAAGTGACTGTTATGTTGGATCTCCAAGGAAAAATTCAGACCTCAAAATTTGAGATGCTTGTCTCTCAAGCAAACCAAGTGATTTGATTTCTAATCCCCATACATATATGATTAAGGCAGCTTATTCTTTGCTAACGGCAGCAATATAATTTCTTTGTGCATTACAAGGCACTAAAATCAAACCTGTCAAGCCTAGGGGCATCTCAAATCAAAAATAAATATAGTACACGGTCCGGACTTCAGCTGACCAAGAGATCTTGAAAAATGTCAACAGATACTGTAAATGTACAGAAAATGAGGCCTATTCCAAGAGAACGGTATTGCAGTTTCTTATTCTGCAATAGCATGACATCGTCTGCCCCATTAAAATGAACATCTGCTACCGAGGCAACATGATCAGCACATAAGTTTTTCAAAAAGAAGAATGGTATCCCTCTCAACCAAAAGCACTAGTGAAAAACACCCAATGATAAAAACATGACTATTTCAGTTCAAACGGTTATTGAGTTTAGGGTAAAAAAGTATTTCCTTTTTTGCTAAATTTTGAAATATGAACATCGTACATTCTATTTGCCAAGTTTACAAGTTAAATTTGAGTTACTCAGCTTTACAATACTAAATTTACACCTCAACAGCCATACTAAGCAAAAATACAGCGAAGTTCAAACAGGCATCATACACCATACATTAATTAACAAAGGAAAAAATAATCACCTATAAATCGGATATACTAGTTACGCGTTCTCATTGAATGCTTGTGCTCCCTTGGCAACCTTAATGAAGACATCCTCCAAGGTGGTGTCAGCGAGGCCCCAAGCATGTATGCTAAAACGGTTTTTTGCATTCTCAACTTCACGGAAAACGTCTGCTATCTTCACCTCCTGCTTTGGCAGCTCAAATTTCTGTGTTCCAGATATGTGATATATCCTGTTTGCACTTGGAGACAAACGGCGAACCAGCTGTTCAACCTCCTGTTCATGTTCCGAAGATGTTGTCATTGTGAACACGTAGGTTCCCCCATATCTTCCTTTCAGCTGCAGAACATTGCAGCGGAAATAATTGTAAGTGTTAGTAAAGTATGACAGCTACACAAAATGTAGTTATGTGCTTCATAGCGGTAAATAGGTAAGTTACCTCTTTTGCGTTTCCAATGCATTGGAAACCACCATCAACAAAAATACCGAGCCTATCACATAGTACCTCTGCCTCTTCCATTGAATGTGCTGTCAAAATACATACACGACGAATCAAAATGGAACTATCGAAGCAATAAAGACAGACTTTTAGAAAAGTTAAATACTTGTAAGAATAATGGCACGGTTCTTCTTTGCTTCCTTCACAACACTCCACAGGTTATTTCTTGATGCTGGATCTAGTCCAGTGCTTGGCTCGTCCATGAAAACAACCTAAATTATATATATGCAATTTTCAGTTGCAGGCTCCATTATATGTTGTGCAGCTGAGAACATAACAGGAACAAGATTAGTACTTTGGGGTCCCCAATTAAGGAGATCGCAACACTGAGCCTCCGTTTCATGCCCCCACTGTACTTCCCCACTTGCTTATCGCCGACACCGCCATTGAATAGGTTAACACTCTTCAGAGAGTCATCAGTTGCCTGACAGCACAACATATGTTTACAGTTCAAATATTGATGCATCATTCATATTATGATCAGAACCGTTACTGCATCACAGAACCATGAACATACAGAACCGCATTTCAGAATGCAATAAACAATAATATACATTGTTGCACAAATACAAAATTGCAGAATTGTACCTTCAGTAACTCAGCGCCTTTAAGATTCTTCAGTCTCCCATAAAACAAGAGATGCTCTCTTCCCGTCAATGTCTCCCAAAGTAAGCTAAATATCAAAAAGCATTAGCATCTCTGCAACGTACTGTGCCTGGAGAGGTATACAAACTTTGGATGAAGTCCTTACTCGTGTTGTGGGCAAACACCCATATTTGTATAGATATCTTTCATGTCAGTCCGTATATCCATTCCATGTACATAAGCAGTGCCAGATGTAGGTTGAATGAGCCCAATCATCTGCAGCGGGAAAATGGAAAATATATCAGTAACGACTAAATATATTGGCTACCTTTGCCAAAAAATGAACACACTATGTCTTGTCATTGTATACCATACTAATGAAGGATGTTTTCCCAGCCCCATTCGGGCCGAGCATTCCGAAACATTGGCCTTTTGGGAGGGCAAGAGATAACCCACGAACTGCAAGCTTGTCAGGGTTTCCATCTTTTCCATGGTAAACTTTCTTTATGTTATCACATAGAATAGCATGGTTTGCAGTGGGTTCCAGCAAAAGCTGCTCAACCACCTCTCTCTGAGCATAATAAGAAATGAATTATCAATAAAATGCATATATTGCAGAGCCTTCCCCTATAAAATGAACAGGCATCTTTAAGAAATACGCAAGGGATTAACCTACTTCTTGAGTAGCGTCGGGGTTCTCCATTTCAAGTATTACTTTAGATCCTATCCGCCCAAAGCTATGCCTCCGGAAAGATACAGCTCGTTTTTTAAAGCATTTCAACGAGCTTAGAAATCTTTTCCGGAGTCCACCACCCAATGATGAAACTTGATCCAAATAAAATGCCAATGGGAGTAGTATTGCCCATTCAACAACCATGATAATCAATACAGTACGCATTCCATTCTCCGAGTCACTCAAATTAGCCCACTTCATACCGTCAGTGCCCATTGCAGTTCCAGAGAATGCATATTGACCAAACTCGTATAACCCTCGGTAAAGTGAAAATCCAGGGATGATCTCCAAGACTACTATCCAACCCTCTGTGTATGGGGGAAAAATATCTTGTCATGCTTATGATGTAAAGAGAGTTGTCAAGCATAAATAAGAAAGAAACTTACTCGGGAAACCTTTATCCTGAATAAAGAAACGCAGAAGAAATGCCCCTAGTAAACCAGAACCAAATACATAGATGTAACCAACCACTGCAGCAGCATAATTCCAGATTAGTTAATCATAGAATATTATATGCACTGCCTTTTTTACTTTAGATATTAATTTTTTTAGACGAACCTGTGGCGATTTTGACAGAAGAAAAGAAGGACGCAGTAAAAAAAGCGAGTGCAATCTGCAGATTTATGTAGATGAAGTAGAAAACAATCTGAATGCTGTAGTCATTTGCTGTAAAGAAACGCAGACCTGTACAGGTAAAACCATTTTAAGGAGAGTAAATTGATGATAAAAAGTTGAAAACATGCAACTTCTTCATGATATTTCGAAATAATTACCTATCAAGGATCCAAATACGATGAATACAATCATATAGACAGCTGATAGAGCAAAGAAGTACGAATAAGTTATCATCCAGTACGGACGCTCCTTCAGACCATGCATCTTCATCATAATTTTCAGCTTCTGTTGCTTCTCATACACAAGATATGTTAGTATAACCTGCAAAAAGAATTGCACCAACTCATCATTTTATCCATTTGTGTTAACTTACTTACGAAAGTTGTGCCTCATACTCACTGGAAAGAGTAGTTCAACGATCCATGTGAAGAATAGTGCACCAAGAAGAGAAGACAGGTCAAATTTTAATTTTGTCCCAAGTTTGGGCATATCTTTAACAAATTCAAGCAGCATTTCCACTCCACTTCCTCTGAGAATTTTGATGTATGCGTTGGAAGCCTATATGAAAGGTAGTACACCTTGTTATAATAGTTGAAATACCAATGAAAATCACATAACAAAGTTGATCAGTAGTTCAATTCACATACCATGTTCACCAAGCGTGGCACTCGTAATAATCCAATTTCAGAAAATGCAGTATCATTGCTATAGGTAGAGTTGTACCAAATACTAATGCCAAGACTATTCATATTTGTGTTCAAGAAGTCGTAACCTGTGAAGAAAGGTGTTTTATACAGAGTATAAAAAGAATCAATGCTAACACTTCACGGAACTAGACCAGCAAGTACCTGCAGAAAATTCATTCGACTTGTCTGCTCCACCTGTTCTATCTTGTCTATAACCCTTAAATAGTTCATCATTGATAACTGATGCACTTTCACGCCATAACGACAAACCTTGAATGCAGTCTACATCTGGATGTTTTCAAAGAGCATTAGAAATTGAATTATTAGCAGGCGAGGAATACAAAGAAGTATGATTTTTTTTTGTCATATTGCTTGCTCTCTAAAACCAAATACTCTCCTATATCCAGATAAGAAGGTGTCAAAGATTTCTGTAACAAAAGGAAAACTACTTGCTAACATGTCTTAACTTAGTTCCTGGTATCTAAAAGCGATGGTTTAAATTCCAGCCGCCTGCCCACCCAGCTATATCAGCTTAGAGCCCTTTATGATATTTGAGGAGACCTGGTCTGTTCCTTCTTTTATAAATGTAAGCAGATGAATACAACAGTTAAACAACAAAGCTAATATTCCCTCCGTCCACAAAATGATGTCTTAACTTTGTCTAAATTTACATGTATCTACACACTAAAACACGTCTAGATACATGCATATTTTGATAAAGCTGAGACATTCTTTTGTGGACGGATTATATATGCTGTCAAGTGCTACTCTCGATTCAATTAAATCTTACAAGCATGATTACTAATCCTCTCCTTTGTTGAGCTCACGAAGTAGTAATCCATGTATGCAGCATGTCTTCGGTTAAAAATGAGAAATGTTAAGAAAGGAAAATGCTACTTACTGAGTTGAAGGGTTACTGGCCCAGCGTTGACTGGAATTGTTTGCGACAAATTGGACCTGCACTGATTTTGGACGATATATAAAGTATTTCCTGGTGTAAACGCTGGCTCTAAAAGCTGTCTAGCCGATGTCGGCGTGTCAGAGCCCTGAGACAAAGAGATCCAGCAAGAAGCTTCAGACATTTAACAAAAAACAAAAAAGCATCATATACGGCACAACTGTATAATCTAGGTGTGCAATCAGGCAGGCCCCAAAGAAACTTACAGGAACAATCCTGGAGAGTGCATTTAGGTAGTTGGTGAGATTCAAAGAGGAAGACAGAGCAGGGAACAGTTGAGCCGAAAGACCTGGCATCGAGAAGCATGAAACCTGAGTTACGAAGGAGAAATGGGCATATACATCCAAGATGAGAGATAACATACTTTCAGCGAGGGACCGATTGCTTCCGGTGATGAGGAAGACGGCGGGGCAAGACCCGTTGTCCCGGCACGTGGGTTCAGGCAAACCGTCGAGCGGCTGGGAGGCGGCCCTGACGGCCCGGAACTGAGGCTCCGGCACCTGCACCACGGCCGGCCAGCGCGGCGGGTTGGGGATGGGGCAGGTGGCGACCTGGTCGAGCGTGGAGTGCTGGATGCCGCACTCCGTCTTCCTGCAGGTCCCGTCGGCGGCCTGGTCGACGCAGGCGCAGCCGCAGCGGTACTTGGGCTTGTCGATCTCGCGGTCGATGAGGCCCTGCAGCGTGATGAGCAGCACGCAGAGGAGGATGGGGAAGAGGGTGATGCACACGTTCGTCTTCAGGTTCCTCTTCTGCAGCACGGCAGCACGGCAGACGAGGCAGCAAAGTCAAATGTCAATGCGCTTAATTACCAGGAAGTGTATCATCATCAGAGAAACAGAGCAAGAATGGCGACCTGGAAGCAGAGGTTCTTGCGGAGGAGGGCGTTGGCCTGCGTCGCGAAGCCGGCGGGCCCCCTCGAGCCGGCCGACGGGTCCATTGCCGGATTTGGAGAGGAGAAGAGGAGGCCGAAGTGCCGAGTCGCTGCTCTTTGGTGGTCTTCTCCGACTTTTTATAGCCTTCGGCGGCCTCCCTCTGTCTCTGTTGGCTCCCGCCAATTCTGCCTCACGCCGTCACCGTGTGGTCCTGCCGGCGGGGTGGGTGGCTCAGCTGCAGCGGGTCGGGGTGCAATTCTTTGGGATTACTAGGGGGTATATGTCATTACCGCTGGCTTCTTTTTTGAGATCCCAAAGTCAGTCACAACTCTCTCTCAAAAAAAAAGTCAGTCACAACTCACAAGTAAGGGCCCACTTGATTCCCTCAAAAAGTGGACCCACTTGATCCGTATAAATAATAATTGAGAAAATATTTTCTTGTACTCGGGATATTTGCTCCGGATCCCACCTCATCTGATCTGCTCATAATCCTATGTTTGTTTCATTGTAGCGAAAAATCCTCTCGCATTTTTTTATATAAAATTTAGTTCAGTATTGTAGCATCGCGCAATATTTTTTCGGCATTTAAAAAAGCATCAAAGCATTTCAAAAACACCAACTTAGCAAAACAAATATGAGTATGCAGCAAATCGTCAACGACCCTAACTGACACGGGGCTTGACTCCTTGGGTGGCTAGATGTTCACGGATTTGAGGGGAAAAGAGGAAGAACGTGAAAAACACAACGAAGAACAAAAGATACTTACTCGCTCCACATCTGGTGCAAATCGGTGTGCTCTCAGCGATCTAGTTCTATCTCATATCATTCCTGTCACTAGAGGGTATGAATACTACTAGGTACGAAGGGATGAGGTTACAAGGCTTAATAAGGACAAAAACAACACATAGGATTCCGGCGTGAGGGAGTCGACGTGATCGGATGGGCCGGCAGTGACCTGTTTGTGGACTAACCCTGATCGGAATGGTTCTGTTTTGTCTTCCGATAAGCAGTGGTGGAACGAGAACTTCAATCTTGTATATTCAAAGTGAAGTTGTACAGTATAATATATGTACTTTTATAGGCTTTTTAAATAATTCTTTGTATGATTACCACTTGCACTGCCAAAAAACTTTGTAGTCAATTGTATTTTTATATGTGGCTCCGCCACCGCTGTAAGGCCCGGTTCGGGAGTCTGTTGTGACCCGCCGAGTTGGTGCCAACGGCAGTCAGGGTCGGCGAGGCATTCGGTGCGGATCAGTGTAAGGGCCGGTTGCTGCCGACCCATTCAACATCCAGGGCCAGTGAACCTGGCTTGACGCCGGTGTATCGGACTATGCGTGTTCTTCTCTTCTTTTGTCTTCTCTTCCATGCTTCGACGATATCGGACTTGAGCATGCCCTTGTTGGTGATGCACATGATGTGGCGACGGTCGAAGGTCCGGCTGCATCACTAACCCAGTAGCATCGGCGACCACCGGATGGCCGCAACACCAAGCACCGTTGGTAAATGATGAGGACATCTCTATGATAGATACAACCAATACTCCTACAACCAAATCTCAGGTACATTCGTTACTAGGAATCCTTCCTGATATATATGAGAATATGATGCTGCCTAAATCAAATGTATTTATATTATTTAGGAATGGATCTAGCATGGACGCCAAGCATTGGATTAGGAACGTGCATGGAGATGGCAGCGGACACCGCAAGGATTCAGGATGGCGTTGCAAGCGAGGATTTCAGAACATTGAAGCCACCATAGTGAAGCAACGATGCTTGGATGAATTATACAAGTTACTCCATCATAAAATTCGTCCAAAGAGTTATTTGTGGTGCTGCGTCACCTTATTTAATCGGCCAGGCCCATGTATTTTCGGATTAGGTATTATAGGGGATTTTAAGAGGCCATATAAGTGGAGGAAGGCCCATTTAGGGGTGTTTTTGGCCAACCCTAGCTGGTTGGACGAAAATCCCTTCACTTCCCCCATATATATCCCTCTGTAGCCGTCATTAGAACTTGGATTTTGATTAGACTAAAAGTTAGCCATTGCTGCAACTCTCGTGTACTTTTTTTGAGGCCAACGCCCAGAACAAGACCGACTATTCGGAATCCCACCTCTTCAATAAAGCTTTTATCTATATCCGCAATAATTCTGATTGCATTATTAGTTCTTACTTGTTCTCGATTTCAGGTAGGAATTAAGACCCTCGCTGGTCAGGCTGATCGTGCATCCGCAAGATCAGTAACTCCCGGAGATTGTCCTAGCGATTGCATTGGCGCACGAGCTTTGCACGTGTAGTCGGATCGTCAAGCACGAACTCCACCAACAAATCGACGCTATCATACTCTCATCGAAAGATCGGCCATCTTAGCCCTATCAAGTGGTATCAGATTTCAGGTTGCTCGGTGAGATTTACAGTTTTCCTAGTGTAGATTTGTTTTTACCTATAACCCAGAAAAAGCCCCACAAAAAGAAGTTAGATTAGATCATCCGTCCCATAGCTCCTGCCAAGCCATTGCATGATCTTTTCAGTTTTTGCTTTTTGAGTCTTCGTCTGCAATCGTCGTGTCGCGTGCTGGTCTTAGCGTCTAGAGTCGTTAGAGTTTCGAGTTCTGGTCATAGTAGTCACGTCGCCGCCGCACCATCTCCGCTTGCAGTCCTCGCCATATCACCGCCACCATACACTTCCGCCACATCTGCCATCAACTCCTTGTTGTTCCCCTTTTCTTCCCATCATAGTAGGGTCTTTCTTGATCTTCGTTTCAGAGTTTTTTCGGGTTTTAGATCCGTTTTCTTGGTCAATTTCGTGTTTTCCGTCGGAATCCAGATAGCAGTCTAGCTGAAAAAAAAATCGATTTTTTTTTTCTGGTCGCCCGACCATAGAGACCTCTATGGTCTAGCGCCAAGGTAAAAAAAAAATCGAAAAAAAAAAAATTTCTGGTCGCCCGACCATAGAGACCTCTGTGGTCTAGCGCCAAGGTAGATTCCAAAAAAAAAAAGAATCGAAAAAAAAAATCTGGGCGCCCTACCATAGAGACCTCTAGGGTCTAGCGCCAAGTTGAGGTCCAAAAAAAAAAAAACTGGGCGCCTTACAGTCCGTGTCTCTATCCTTCAGCGCCAGTTTCGCTGCCCCTTGCATCTTGTGCCGCGTCGTGATCTCGTTGGTGATTTAGGCTCGCGTCTCTAATACGATCTAGCCTAGGACCAGCACAGTACCTTCGTTGAGCGTTTACTCAATTTGCATCGCTGATTTGATTACTGTGCCACCATATCACTATAGTTTGCCTTCCCAGAGCTCCACAGATATCTCCACGTGCACTATGTAGACACCTGGTAATCGCTTTGGCAATCTTTGGAGAAGCTGATCTTTGCTGGTTGCCATATCGCCTTCCTCCTGTTTGGTAAGAACTTGTAAGAGCTTTGTATTTTGCTTGACGAATTGCGCGTGAACCACCATATTCCATAGTTTGTAGGCATATACATTTGTGCTTTTTGGGTACTAACCATGACAGGAATTGAGGACCAAGCCATCGACCCGAGTACCATGACGATTACGGAGCTGCATGTGCAACCATTTACAAGAGATCATGATTAGGTTATATCTTTACCAGTTTATGAGGGTAGATATAATACAAATGCTTATTTTGATTGGGAGTTTGAGGTTGACAATATTTTTGGATGCCATGATTTTAATGAACATGAGAAAGTAAGAATTGCCGCCCAAACTTTTGTTGATCTTGCTTCCGTTTGGTGGGACTAGAATTATAAAGAAAATGTTGATAATACACCTACTACTTGGGTAGATTTCAAATCTGTTTTGAGACGTAGATTTGTGCCTCTTTATCATCAACGTGAAATGCTCCGAAAACTTGAACGATTAGAACAAGGTAGTAACACCGTACATGTTTACTATCAGGAATTTAAATTTTACATGTACCGTTGTGATATAAATGAATTTGAGGAAAGTACTAGAAACATATTTTTCAACGGCTTAAACCCTGATATTAAGGTTATGTTTAGGTATATTCCTCGTTCTACTATTGGTATATATATTCGCGCTTGTGCTTTTGAGAAACACATACAGGAAAACACGGTGGACCATTTCAACTCCTTCAAGTCATGCACACTAGCACCGGTTGTTTCTTCCAACGTTCCACGCATGAATATTGTAGTGCGAGTCGCCCAGCCACAGACTTGTGACATGTTGCTGCGAACATCTTCTACGTTGGTGTCATAAGGTAAAAATGAAGGTACTGATTTTATCCCTCCACATGAGATTGATGAATGCAATGTTGATATTAATATACAATGTGTTGAGTTCGCTGATGATTTGGCCACACCGCCTATATTAGAGGATCATACTACTGATTTGCAAGTACCATGTGATCATACCACTGAAATTATCATTGATATGACTAGCAATCTTTTGGTTGACTCTAGTTATGACAAACCTACAGATTTGTGTGTACCATGTGCTGTTTTTCATTCCTCTATTGATATGAGTGTACCAACGGAGAATTTTGTTTCCAATGATGACCATGTGTTAGGAACTTGTGTAAATGATATACGAACTATGTTGAGTGCACCTACTGTACAAGTTAATTCTTCCATATCTATGAGTGCACAAACTGAAATTCTTGCTCCTGATAATGAACCTTGTGACTTGAAAGATGACTCTAGTATGGATCATATAAAATTGGTTATGAATAATGAAGTGTTGGCTAAGATTTCTCATGCTAATTCTTTGTTTTCTGTTGTGATGGATCCACCTATATCCTTGTCACATGCTAGACATAAAATTGATGAACTTCCTTGTTTAAAGAGTGTCTACGCCCCTGATGTTACTTTTCATTTGGTTGGGGAGTATGTCAACACCAATATTTTTATGGTACATAGGATTTGCATCATGTGTGATGATTCTTATAGTTCCAATAAAACTGAATTTGTGTATATGCTTTCTCATTTTGATATGACCTCCAATGTTGGTATTCATTCTATGCCAAATAACTTGCTGCAAAATTGTTTAATTCAACATGACGTGGCTAGTAAATTTGAGACCTTACGTTTTGGGTTACCAACTTTGGGATGGTTTAATGATGAGCATTATAATTTGAAAGGAGTTAATATGTGCTTCACTTATATCTGCAAATTGAGTTGTGATAAATGTTTAATGGGGACTAATAAGCTTCTACGCTACTACAATACTGGAATATGTACAAACTTAAATGGGAAACATGAGAGATCTGTTAAAACGGATGACATATACATATACCATGCATATACCTTGTCTCTTTTGTTAGCATGTTTACAGAATAAACATCGCCGAGGACGGCTTTTCTTTCAAGAAAGGGAGGATGATGAGGACATGATTACCTGCGATTTGAAGGCATATCTTGGTGAACAAGATGAGACTACGTCGAGGACGACTTCAATTCAAGTAGGAGAGGATGATGAGGACATCTCTATGATAGATACAACCAATACTCCTACAACCACATCTCAGGTGCATTCGTTACTAGGAATCCTTCCTGATATATATGAGAATATGATGCTGCCTAAATCAAATGTATTTATATTATTTAGGAATGGATCTAGCATGGACGCCAAGCATTGGATTAGGAACGTGCATGGAGATGGCAGCAGACCTGCAAGGATTCAGGATGGCGTTGCAAGCGAGGATTTCAGAACATTGAAGCCACCATAGTGAAGCAACGATGCTTGGATGAATTATACAAGTTACTTCATCATAAAATTCGTCCAAAGAGTTATTTGTGGTGCTGCGTCACCTTATTTAATGGGCCAGGCCCATGTATTTTCGGATTAGGTATTATAGGGGATTTTAAGAGGCCATATAAGTGGAGGAAGGCCCATTTAGGGGTGTTTTTGGCCAACCCTAGCTGGTTGGACGAAAATCCCTTCACTTTCCCCATATATATCCCTCTGTAGCCGTCATTAGAACTTGGATTTTGATTAGACTAAAAGTTAGCCATTGCTGCAACTCTCGTGTACTTCTTTTGAGGCCAACGCCCAGAACAAGACCGACTATTCGGAATCCCACCTCTTCAATAAAGCTTTCATCTATATCCGCAATAATTCTGATTGCATTATTAGTTCTTACTTGTTCTCGATTTCAGGTAGGAATTAAGACCCTCGCTGGTCAGGCTGATCGTGCATCGGCAAGATCAGTAACTTCCGGAGATTGTCCTAGCGATTGCATTGGCGCACGAGCTTTGCACGTGTAGTCGGATCGTCAAGCACGAACTCCACCAACAAATCGACGCTATCATACTCTCATCGAAAGATCGGTCATCTTAGCCCTATCAGTAAACCCCTCCGCCACCGTTGGTAGCAGCGCTGCACAACAATTGCAGCATCACCGCCCCACGGCTGGCAGCATTGGCGACAACTGTTGGTAGCATCACCACTCGCTGCTGGTAGCCGTCGCTGCCCTTGCAACACCATATATACTTTGTTCATAATGTTGTAGCACACCATAATCTCTCCCAGCCCCTTGCCCACGCCGTCTCAGGGGAGGCTGGGGGGGAACCTAATGTGGTGACCCTGCATACCACTGCATGTTGTAGTATGCCAGTCGTTGATATAACATTCACGAAGTACCAATCCGCAAATATTACATCCCTCAGAGTAGTACAACAGAACATAGCAGGTCCATAACTCATTCACTTATTATTACAAGCAACATGTACATATCATCTCGGAGCTCCTCTTGGGTCCTAAGAGGGATACACCTGTGTTCGCGGCGAACCCAACTTAACTTACAACATAGAAGTCTAACTAGGTTATACATTTTATTCTCTTCGAGCAGTTAAGTACTAAGAGTTCGTACTGCTCGGATACTACTACTACTCGAGAGGTCTAAGCTTGTTCTCCTCCGGAACACTCCCCGGTTCCATAGACTATGAGGTAGTCTACTCCTTCGATGCCTCCTGAGAGGTCTGGTTCTTCATAGCCGATGACTTCGGCTCCTTCAGGGTCATCATTGTCCTCCTCCAATTGATTCAGACAGTCTAAGAAGGGGATTTAAGAGTGGTATGAGTACGAGCGTACTCAACAAGTTCATTATAGGAAAGAGGTGTTTAATGCACTAGCTACGGTATTAGACCAGAAAGTCTAATACCAATGCAGGTTTTCATAATCATTTCTTCAAAAGGTTGCTTTTATTCAAAAGAACTATGTCCGTCAGTCTTCACCGGTTTACTAGAACTTCATGGAGTTCCTTTCCGGCAGCGTTCACAGTTCCAAATCCCGGAACAAGGAGTGACTGGTCACGATTCGTTACACTCTGCAGAGGTGTGTTGCTTTACCCATAAGAGATCTTAACCTTGGTGCCAACCGGGCAGCTTTCCCGTTCACACTTCCAATGGTGTGAGGCCCGGTATAAGGTCATAGTCAATCATATTCCTCCGCTACCTCGCACACCCACCCTTTGCTGCATCCCCGACCCTGGGTCCTCGTCGGTCCCATTATTCCCGTATTAGGGTGGACCCCGACCACGACGACAGTCTGGGATCGAACCAAACTCCTTCGCCGGCAGATGCAACCCCTCATAGACCGCAATACCGTGGGGACTTAGATGGCTTCCCCAACCTACCGCTTGCACTTCGGCGACAAGTGTGCTACGGACAAAGCCGTGGGGACTTAATTGGCTTCCCCAGTCTACCGCTTGCCCCGACAGATGACAAGTGTGCTACGGTAAAGCGCGTCCGTTGATGTATAAGAGGTGGAAATACGATTGACTATTCCGTCCCACTCCAGATCTTATGGTTAACACGGTTATTACGGCACAAGAATCACTGGACGACATTTGTTGTTTAATCCTAGATGGATATAAACCCTTGCAATGGAACCTCCACCATATCAACACAATCTATGGTTCCATTGCCCACCACATAGTCATATTCATAGTTATGAAAATAGTGGTTTTGGTTTTTATGCAATAGTGATAAACATGATACTTTGCAAGTAATTTAGTAAAAATACTCAAATGGCATGAGCAAGTGATGAACTTGCCTGAACACTGCAAAGTGTTGCAGTTGGATGGTGTGGACTGACCCTTGTCCTCTGTTGCTGAAAAATAGCATCATTGTCCGATAAGGGCAATGGTTAAAGAAGCATTGATGCATGATTCCAATATTAGGGTTTGTCCCCCCCTTCCGATGTCTTTATCATTTTATGAGAGGTTAATACTAAGAATGATTTAAGGATACTCTATTTAGGGCAAAATACAACCTTGAAATGTTGTCAAGGTGTTTTTAGAGTCCAAAAGAATTTATGGACTTATTTTTATTATTGAAAATAAAGTGTGTGATTTAAATGATTATTTAAATCATCAAATTTGAACTTATTCTTGTTTAATTTCACAGTTTCAGTTTCATATTTTATTATGGTAGAGAATTTTATGCTGAGAATTTTTCATATTTTTAATTATTTTTTTAGAGTTAGATTCTATTTTATAAAATTCTTTGAAATATTCATTTAAATGGTTATTTTGGAAATGACCAAAGTACCCCTCGGGTCCACCTGTCAGGCGACCGAGCTGGTTAGGTTGGACCAGCCCACTGGGCTCGGTTCAACCGACCCAGTCGCGTCGTCTCACCTGCGTCGCCCTAATCCTAATCCTCTCTCAGCTCCTGCGACGCCGAAATCGCCTCCGCCGTCGCCGCTTTATTCCGGCCGTCTCCGGCCCTCGCCGGCGACGAGATGGTGCAGATCTGGACCGCCTCTCGACGGTGCACCAGATCCTCCGTGTCAATCTGGAATTCGTCGCCTCCTTGGCTCGCCCCCAACGCGTTCGCCCGCACGGCTGTGGGGTTCCGCGGCGATCTGGAGCAAGTGCTGCTCCCGCTCTTCCTCGACCTCCTCCGCGGCGGCTAGGGTTATGGGATCCGTGCGATCCCGCCGATCCTGGCGCTCCAGGTGCTGTGGCACCGCCGTGGCTTCGCCACCGTGGTGCGCGTGGTGCCGCCGTGGCTTCGCCACCGTGGTGCGCGTGGTGCCGTGGTGCTGCCATGGCCTGGCTTGGCCTGGCGCCGCCCTGTTTCGGCGTGTGCCGCCGTGGCCGCCATGGCTGCGCCGTTCTACTCGACTCCTGGTAAGTGCGCCTCTTTTTCTTCTCCCTCCTATGCCTGATCTTCTTCCCCCTCTAGCTCTACTGTTGTGCTTTGCTTGCCTGCGCAAGAGTTGTGGTGCTCTTCTGCAGCGCCATGTTTGCATGCTCCTGATGTGCTATGCTGTTGTGCCATGCGTGTGCTACTGCTGTGTGTAGCCCTGCCATGCCTCTGTGCAAGAATTTCTAGTCTAAGCAATTGCTGGCTAGCATTTCTTGTCTAATTCCACACCTATGCCTCTGTTCTTGTTAATAAGCTTGCCAGATGCTCAAGTGTATTCATTTCAATTGCCATGGCTTGATTACAGTGTGTAATTCTTGCAATTTTGTAAGTGCCAGAGCAATTGTGGCTAATTCTTGTGCTCAATTTATGATTATGCTCAATTGGGTACCACTGGGGCTTATCTGGGTTATACAGTGATGAATTTATATGTGCTATTTCATTGACTGGTTCCTGCTCTGCTGCTCAGTGATGCTCTAGCATGCACTGGCATGCTCTAGCAAGCTTCTGAGGATCACATGATCATCAGTTGCTTGTAAATGTTGCTGTTTCATAACTGTGCCTCACTATTGCTCTTTCTGTGTTGTATGTGCATCACACAGGCTTGGCCTGGTGTGTGCTGGTGCTTGCTTAAGCATCAGTTGATGCTTGCAATGATCCAGTGGATCATCTGCAAGGCTCTGGTGAATCTATTGCTTAGGTATTTCATTTATCTGTGTTGACTTGCTTGGCTAAGTGGATAAAAGATGTGAACTGCTTGCAGTTATGATCATCTTTTTAACTGTGACAGATTAGATGGATGCCAACCCTTGGTTGTGTACCCTAGTCCATTATTTGAACCCTTCTGGTGATGATAATTGTGCAAGGCTTGTGATTTGGGGCTGTTTTAGTGGTTGAGGTGGCCTCAACAGCAGTTCTTGCTGTTCAGGAAGCTCCCACCCCTGTTGACTGGCTGTGGCTTGATGAATGCATCACTGGACAATCCTTTGTTGGATTTCCAGTGAGCTTTACTATTGACAAACAAAATAGGCACAGGTTGCCTAGCTGTCTGATGGTAGTACTAGCTGTAGGTGCTAGGTAATTTGGGCTAGGCTAGCTGTGAATCCATCATTTGCTGGATTTCCTTAGTTGTGCCACTGATATGACATAACTAGTGTTCCCTTGGATGATTTCCTATTGGCCTCTCCCTTTTTGGCTTGCACCAAATGGCTAGTAGCCAAGTGATGATACAAATAGGGTTTCTACCCTCTTTTGCTTCTGTGACATATGCACATGCTTAATTATGAGCAAAACCATGGTTTGCTCATGTTTATCTGGTATACCTCACTCCAGCTCCAAAAGATTTGGTGTTGGTGTAGAGGTTTGCTTCTGATTGATGACTTAAGCTTGCCCTGCTCCTCCTGGCTAGCTTGTGCTTGTTCTACACCATCTTGTGTTTGTTCACAGATGACAGTTCTTGGTGAAAACTGTCCCTGGATGATTTTTGGTGGTTTGCTGTTCTTCCGGTTCTAAGTGTTCATGCTATCTGGTGACTTACCCTGCTGCTTGTCGATGAATGAGCTAGGGTTTTCTGTGGAAAAGGTTTTATACCTCCCTGGCTTTGCTCTCCTGGTCGACAACAAGGCCTGGCCAGACTTGGTGACACACTGACCTGTGTGTGTGTGCTGTGCTGCATGCACACTGCCTTGTGAGCAGTCTAGCTGTGTGTGTGTGTGCAAGTGCTTGGTATCTGGCTTGTGCTGGGCCTTGAGTGGATCAGCTCGGCAGAGCTGTGATCATATCCCTTCATTTGCCATTTTTCTACTAACCTGCCAAGTGGCAATGCCACTTGGCATAACTTGTGATTTGCTATGTTGTATGCAGGGATAAAGATGATGATCAAATGGACATGAAGATCATCGAGCTCAATCTTAAATGAAGATTAGCTTGTAGTTTTAGGATAGAATATAACATTGTACTTTTCTTTTATTTTCTTTTTCTATTTTGCCAATTCTTGTAATGTGTTGTAATATTCTTCTATTTCAATTGTGAATATTGTAAAGACAATGTATATTGTGTGTTAATCAATAAAGCTCAAGGTTTTCTCTAATGAGCTTTACTTATTATTTGTATTGTTCATAATGTGTATTATTTATAATTTACTTAATGAATTACCTCATAATTGAATTATGGTTATTTATTTATTGTTTGAATCTGAAATTCAAATTCCACTTAGGTTTGAATTCAATCATGCAACTTAAGTAATAATGCAATACTCTCCTCTCTTCTCAAAACCCCTAATTTAGTTGAATAAGAACAAGTTTGTCGCACTCTCGGAACCCTAACCCTGTAAGGTGTCGAGAGAGAAACTTGTTCCCCTTCGATGCAGTTTTGTTTTAAAAGCGCGAAATTTCCCCGGAATTTACGATGCAATGCACATCCCTTTCTAAAATCTACCCCTCGATTGTCTCTAAACCTGGGACATTACAACCTTTCCCCCTTAAAGAAAACTTCGTCCCGAAGTTGTGGTTGTAATACTTGAAGAGTTCGGGGTATGTTTTCATCAGGTCTTCTTCCTTTTCCCAGGTGGCTTCCCTCTCGGGGTGATGCTTCCATTGTATCTTGCAGTATTTTATTGCTCGATTCCTGAGTTGTTTCCAGTTCTCCTCGAGAATCTTTGCTGGCTTCTCGATGTAAGTCAAATCTGGCTGTAACTCGAGCTCATCATGTGATACTGGCTCATCTGGGGTCTTTAAGCATTTCCTGAGTTGCGACACATGGAATACATTGTGAACTTGAGCTAACCTTCCCGGTAGGTCCAATTCAAAGGCTAACCCTCGGTTCTGACTCAGTATCTTGAAAGGTCCGATGTATCTAGGGCTTAACTTTCCCTTTACTCCAAATCTCTGAAGACCTTTCATCGGGCTTACCTTCAGGTATACCATGTCTCCAACTTGTGGCTCCCATGTCCTTCTCTTCTGATCGGCATAGCTCTTCTGTCGACTTTGGGCTATCTTCAACCTATCTCTTATAATGTCAATGATCCGTTGCTTTTCCTTGACATAATCAGGATTGATCTCCTTGCTTGATCCCTCTTCATACCAACATATCGGTGATCTACACTTCCGTCCATACAGAGCTTCAAACGGTGCCATCTTGATGCTGCTTTGATAACTATTATTGTATGAAAACTCTGCTAGTGGCAAGTGCTCCTCCCATGATCCTCCGAAGTCTATGGCACAAGCCCTAAGCATATCCTCTAGGATCTGGTTAGTTCACTCTGTTTGTCCACCTATCTGAGGATGATAGGCGGTGCTATAATCTAACTTGGATCCTAAAGCTTCGTGTAGTTGCTTCCAAAATGCCGATGTGAACACGGATCCTCGATCTGACACGATCTTCTTGGGCATTCCATGTTTACTCACGATCTCTTTGATATAAAGATCGATGAGTTTCTCCCCTTTATCCTGCTGGTTTACTGCTAAGAAGTGTGCACTCTTCGTCAACCGGTCCACGATTACCCATATCATGTCCTTCTTTTTATTAGTCATGGGTAGTCCGGTGATGAAATCCATTCCTATCTCCTCCCATTTCCATTCTGGGATTGGTAAAGGTTGTAACTTTCCTGCCGGACTTTAATGTTCAGCTTTCACTCTTTGGCAGGTATGGCATTCCGCCACATATTGTGCTATCTCTCTCTTCATGTTATTCCACCAGAATAATTCCTTGAGATCCATGTACATCTTTGTACTTCCTGGATGTATGGAGTATGGTGTTTGATGTGCTTCTCGGAGTATGACTTCCTTGATCTCATCAATATCTGGAACGCAAATCCTTTTCTGGAACCATAATGATCCCATGTCTCCTCGGTGAAATTCTGATGGTCTTCCCTCATCAAGCCTTCTCATCTCCTCCACAATAAATGGATCGTCCAACTGACCCATGATTATTTCATTCTTTAAGTTAACACTTAGTTCATCGGCTACTTGTAAAGCCGAAAGTCCTTCATGAGCTTCTTTCTCCCAAAGTTGTATCTGGGCTTGGCTTATTTCTTTCTTCAACTCCGGTGATAACTCTTGTTCCACTCCTCCAGTGCTCTTCCTACTCAAGGCATCTGCTACATCATTAGCTTTTCCTGGAGTATAATTGATGGTCAGGTCATAATCCTTGATTAACTCCAGCCATCTTTTCTGTCTCATGTTGAGTTCCTTCTGAGTAAAGAAGTACTTGAGACTCTTATGATCCGTATAGAGCTCACACTTAGCTCCATAGAGAAAATGTCTCCAAGTTTTTAGTGCAAATACAACTGCTGCTAACTCAAGATCATGTGTTGGATAGTTTACTTCATGAGGTCTGAGTTGCTTCGATCCATAGGATATTACTTTCCGATCTTGCATGAGTACACATCCCAATCCATGTTTGGATGCGTCGCAGTACACGGTGTAATCCTTGCCAACTTCCGGAACTGCTAACACCGGTGCTGTGGTGAGTTTCTCTTTCAGAGTCTGGAAACTTTTCTCACACTCATCAGACCACACGAATGGTGTGTTCTTCCTTAACAGCTTGGTCATTGGCCCTGCTATCTTAGAGAATCCTTCGATGAATCTCCGGTAGTATCCTGCCATTCCCAAGAATCCTCGGATTTCTTTGACAGTCTTGGGTGCTTCCCATTCTAAAACTGCTGCTACTTTGCTTGGGTTTACTGCTATCCCATCCTTGCTAATGACATGACCAAGAAATTCTACTTGATCTAGCCAAAACTCACACTTGCTGAATTTGGCATAGAGTTGATGTTCTCTTAGTGTTTGCAACACTATCCTAAGATGTTCAGCATGTTCAGCTTTATCTTTGGAAAAGATATCATCGATGAATACGATGACAAACTTGTCTAGACATGGCATGAAGATCTTATTCATGAGATTCATGAATATTGCTGGGGCATTGGTTAATCCAAAAGGTACTACTAGGTATTCATGATGTCCGTACCTCGAGACAAAGGCTGTTTTCGGAACGTCTTCCTTCTTGATCTTTATCTGATGATAACCGGATCTTAGATCAATTTTAGAAAAGACTCCCGCGCCTCTAACTTGATCAAATATATCTTATATTCTAGGAAGTGGGTACTTGTTCTTGATAGTAACATTATTCAGATTCCTGTAGTCTCCGCACATCCTTCTACCTCCATCTCTTTTATCCACAAGATAACAGGTGATCCCCATGGTGAGATACTCTCCTGTATGAATCCTTTCTGTTCTAAGTCATCCAATTGCTCTTTAAGTTCTTTCAACTCCTTAGGCCCCATCTTGTATGGTGCTTTAGCAATCGGAGCTGTTCCTGGAATTAGGTCGATAGTAAATTCTATCTCCCTATCTGGTGGCATTCCAGGTAATTCCTTAGGAAAAACATCTTGGAATTCATTGACAATTGGAATGTCCTCGAGTTTCACCTCCTTCATACTGTTTAACTGTAGCTCTACTTCAATCTGTGTATGCTTATCCCCTTGGTAGATCATTCTACTTCCATCGGGACTTTTCAAAGACACTGTCTTTTTCACACAGTCTATTAATGCTCCATTTGACTCTAACCAATTCATACCTAGAATGACATCAATGTCCTTCATTGGTAGAATGAACAGGTCTGCGTCAAACGCGCACTTATTGATCATAATGATCTGTCCTTGTTTGACGTGGGTTATTACTATCGTCCCCCCCCCCCCCCGCCCCGCAGAAAGTATGGTTATGGGTTTATCTAACTTAGTGCAACTAACCCCATGTTTGATGATGAATTGCTGAGAAATGAATGATGTAGTTGCACCAGTATCAAAAAGTACTTTGCCAGGATTACTGAGTATCTGAAGCGTACCTATCACTGCCTGATCGGAGTTCACCACCTCCTCCAAGCTGGTGCAGTTTAACTTGCCGAAGGGTTTCTTGTTCTTCCAATTCCCTCCGGTGTTTCCTCCTCGGCTTCCTCCTCCTCCTGACTGACCTCCATTCTTATTCCTAGGGCAATCCTTCATCATGTGCCCTTCCTCACGACAACCAAAACAGACAATCCTTGGCTTCCTGCAATCCCTGGAAAGGTGGCCTGTTCTTCCACAGCTTCGGCATAATACCAGGTTTGCAGGCTGGGATCCTTGATTCCTCTTCTGGTTGTTGTTGTTGTTGTTGTTGTACCTTGGTTTGAAACTCAAGCCTGTATTAGGCTTGTTGATGACAAACCTCTTAGGCTCGAATTTAGCCTTCTTCCTCTTCTCCTCTTCTCCTCTTGCAGTTGCTTGAAGTCATCTTCAAGAGTGATGGCTGCATCCACCAACTCTTGGAACTCAGTTGCTCTCATCATCCTGAGCTGAACCTTGAACTTGGGACTTAATCCCCGCAAGAACCTCTTCTTCTTCTTGTCCTCGGTGTTGACCTCCTCAACAGCATACCGAGACAACTTCAAGAATTCCCTGACATAAGTCAGGATGGCTTGTCTTTCTGCTCGAGACTCTCAAATTCTCGACGCTTCAGTTCCACTATGCTTTCAGGGACATTGGATTCCCTGAACTTTCTCTTGAACTCTTCCCAAGTAAACACTTTCTCAGCCGGATAAACGGCTACTATGTTATCCCACCAAGATGCGGCGGGTCCACACAACAAGTGTGTTGCGTACCTGACTTTCTCCAGGTCGTTGCATCCAACCGTGTTGAGCTTACGCTCCGTGTCCATCAACCAATCCTCCGCGTCCATAGGTTCGGGCGCGTATGCAAAGGATATGGGCTTGGTGTTCTGGAAGTCTGACAGAGTGACTCCCAGATTCTCAGGTCTTTCCACCTTGTTCTGTTGCAGCAGATCGTGGAAGAACTTATTCTGCTGCTCCATAGTGATCCTCTGTCTTTCCTCCATCATCTGCATGTACTGGAGGAAGTTTTGCTGCGTCATCGGTGGTGGTGGTGGAAACTGGTTTCTAGCTGCTTCATCCGCCTCCTCTTTCTGCTTTGCCTCGCGCTCGAGGCACTGTTCTTCGCTCTCCTCACCCGGCGCTCCCGACATATCCCCCTAGTTCTGCAATACAAAGTGGTACTCATATTTACTCCATGCGCAAGTTTTCTGAGCTCAACTTTGTGCACAGAACTAGTCACGCAATGGAAATCAAGAAGCAAATCCAAATCATACAAAATATATACCGTGTATATACATACTTAAGTGGTCTTATTACAATACTCAGTGACGTTGTGAGTATGCAAACTCACTTATTGAAGTATATGTACAAATTTATACAAATATTACATACTACAATACATGTGGTACAACTGTATTGTAGTGTCGCCTCCCATGGTGGTCTCTAGTCGTGCTTCACTCCCGGTACATCCCAGGTGTCGAGGGTGCTCCTCAGCAATGCTAAGATTGATTGTGTGTCCCGATAGCCCCTCTCCTGGCCTTTATATAGGTGGCTAGGTCTCGAGAGGTCTAATCGAGTACGAGTAGGTTTACAGTAGATCTATCTCTAATCTTTCCTTGTTCGGCTCCTTCGGTGTCTTCTTCTTCAACTAATCTTTCGCCGCACCGTCCTAGTGGCCCATCTTGCCATCGGGTACCTTCATGGGCCTCCAGCTGGACCGTATAGGGTAGAGCAACATTGGTTACCCGAAGGGTAATGCCCACGTCAGTAGCCTCCAAGTATCTAGCCGAATATAGTTCGGGTAGAGACTGAAGCATGTCTTCTTCCGAAGTACTTCTCCTCGATCATTCTTGCTTTCCTTCTATCTTCTATCGGGCGCGCGTCAGCACTCCCGATGGGAGTAGCCCCTGAGTCTAGATACGGATGCTTGCAATCCGTGTGTAGACTCAAGTTGTACCACTCGAACATTTTCTTCTGCCGAAGTCTTTCCTGCAAGTCTTTATAGGCCATCCGATATATTGTCTTTATGCAAGGGATAACGAATAACGTGCCCAACTTTTGTTGGTTAACCGCCGATGGCAAAACAACGTTACCCTACACAGAATCAAGTCCCCGGGCATGATCCTGGAGTGCGAAAAAAGTTCTGTCGGGTGCGTGTTCAGCGCTCCCGATGGGAGTAGCCCCCGAGTCTGGGCACGGGCGCTTGCGTCCGGGTGCAGACTCGAGTCAAGTTTTTCCTTCGAGTCCTCATTCTGTCGGGTGCGCGTCCAGCGCTCCCGATGGGAGTAGCCCTCGAGTCTAAGTGCAGATGCTTTGCAATCTGTTCATAGACTTAAATTGACCACCCGACAGCTTCTTATCTCTTCGTATGTAATCATTCCTCATGACGTCATCGATGACGTTTTCCTGACACCTCGATTCTGATTGACAAGACGCGACCCGCCGGCCCTTTTTTCAAGCAATTCCTGCTCCTTTTCCACGGTAAACGAGGCACCTCCTCGATTTCTGCGACCATTAACTGGAGAAAAGGCCCACTAGCAGTACGAGGTCTTCCTTAAGTTTCCCAAAAGATAGAAATCCCTAATCTTCACCTTCATTCATCCCTTCGTTGTTCTTCTTCTTCTCCCCTTTGCAACTGCTTGCGCCGCCACCACTGCTTTCCAGTTTTTCCCAAATCTCGCGATGGTGAAGAAGAAGAACCCTAGCGCCGCCGCCAGCTCCACGAGCGGAGGCGCCGCCGCCAAATCTTCCTCGATTCTTCCGAAGGAGGGCGCCCCAAACGCTCCTCCCCCAACTCCGGCGCCGCCGGCGCCACCAGGCTCAGTAGCCAGGACCGGAGATTGGGTAGCATCGACCGTCACCAGGCGTGACGAGAAGAGATCCCGAAGCCTGGGATTGATCTCCTCCGATGAGGGGAATGTGATCTTTCCAGGTGCGATTTCTCGACCTAATCCCCCTGCCGGCTTTACCGTGATGTTTTTATCGTTCTTATATCGGGGTCTTTCGCTTCCCGTTCACGAGTTCCTCCTCCATCTCTTGCGAACTTACGAAATCCAACTATGGCAACTCACTCCCAACTCAGTCCTCCACGTTGCTGTGTTTATCACCCTTTGCGAAGCATTTCTGGGCATTGAGCCTCATTTTGGGTTGTGGAAAAAGATCTTCTATGTGAAGAGATACAACAGTAGTAACGGATCCTTTGTCACCGGAGGAGTGGGATTTGTAGCTCGTTCGGATGTCAACTACTTCAATTACCCAATGAGAGAGTCCGTGCAAGGGTGGAGATTGAAGTGGTTTTACGCCAAGGACTGCTTGTCACCCGAATCTCAGCTTCCTCGCTTTGTCGATGTCCTTGAAGCCAAGCCTAAGAGTTCCTGGAAGAGTATTCTTTCTCCCGACGAAAAAGTAGCCGCCGATGAATTATTCGCCAAATTTCTTCGGATCAAGGAAGCTGACGGCCAAACTATGGTCGGCACAGAGGTAGCGGCAGTGTTTCTGAAACGTCGAGTCCAACCAGTTATGGCTAGAATTCGCCCAATGTGGTTGTATTCGGGTCCGAAAGATGAGACCAGAATTAACGCTACCGAACTGTCGAAAAAAGAACTGCTCGATGAAGTCCGTCGCCTCACTTTCTTCAGCCAAGAAGACTTGATCCCATTGATGTCTCCGTATACTCCCTTTGATGTCGATCATCCACCACCAAAGGTAACTTCCCTTCTCAAATTCTTATTATGCTACTATTTTCCTAGTCAACATAATTACTGTTGTTCTCATCTGTTTTTTCTTCGACAGACCCTCGTAGCCTCCGGGGACTTGCATAACTCGCCAAATGATATTTCCGAGGGAAGAGGCTCTTCAGAACCTGTTGATTTTCACACTGTCGAGCATACAAGCCCAACAAGTGATCACGATGACCCGATAGATTCTGAAACTGCTCATACCAATCTCCCTCCATCAGCCGATGACACTTGCGACACAGAGGGATCAGTGCGCGATGATGACGCTGATCATGATGCCTTTATTAATGCAGCTGCGGAGGAGACCAGGGCTCCGCCTACGAAAAGATCAATCGGCGGCTTTGCCAATGAAGATGATCTTCTTGACATGTAAGTGTTTTCCTCCTTTTTACTATATTCAGCTCCTTGGTCTTCTCGCATTTTTCTCATAACTTTGGTCGATCAAATCCTTCTTGTAGTGACGAAGCTTTCACTGAGCCTCCACCTAAGAGGATCAGATCTGAAGCTGTTTCGCCGGCCGCCGCAGCTTCCGAAGCTTCAGCTCCTAAAGCGGCTCCCGCGGCGCAAGCATCGACTGCTTCCTCCCTTTCCAAAGGGAAAGATGCTCCTGCTGCTACCACAACTCCTCCCTCTGTAAGTCCTTCTCGAATATAACAGGAATCTTTTGGAATGTGTCTTGCCTAATGATCTTTGTAAAACATTCCCTTTCTTCAAGGATCTACGAGGTGTGATATCCTCTTTAGAAGCATTCGCCTCTCAATTTACCTCTCTGGAGGCGGACAAAGTTTGACTGCAGGAGGAAGCTAAGTCTTCCTCTTCAAAGTTAGATGGTGCCATCAAAAAGGCTGCCATAGCTCGCCAGGAGGTCGACTCCCGAAAAGAAGAGCTGAGCAAGCTGAAAGAGAGGCTGAAGGATGAGGAAGCTCGGGCAACAGAAAAGGATGAACTCCTTCGTCAATCTGCCTTGGCCCTACTTGGTAAGCTTTTTCATACATCTCTTGTAGATTATTACTTTTTATGGATCCGTTTCTTCATCAATGATTTCCTCCAATTGAATTTCTTGCAGAAGCCGCCAGCATCCCTGCTACTGCCTTGGACAAAGTTCCGAGCAATTCTCCGGCAAATGTTGTGTCGATGGTTCTCGCCACCCACCAGCTTACCCGGGAGCTTCTTGATAAGGGAAAGGGTGCTCTGGCGCGGATGCATTCGATGATATTCCCCAAGGTCAAGCAGGAGAAGACTCTGGGGTAGCTGATTGATGCCTTCGCAGTCGACACCAAGGAAGTTATTGAGGTATTCAAGCGTACCTCGCGTACCTATGGTGCCCTCCTTGCCTTCCAACTTATGATGGGTTACGGCTTTAAGGCTGACATCGAAGAAATGACTAAGGAGCTGCCGAAAGAAAAAGATGGGCGATTTGTTGACTTAAGCGCCTTTACAGTGTCTGCCCGAACTTGTGCTCGCCAGCTCCTTGAACTAGTTTCGTCAGGAAAGACATCGGCTGGCCCCAGCCTGTCGACTCAGACTCAGGCTCCTTGACTGTTGTAACAATTTTGTCCTTGGGCTAGTACGCAACATTTATTCTGTTGCGAGAACTTAAGTTTGTAATGAACACTGTGCTGGCAATGTTGCCAGCACACTTTTGTCATAATATCTTCACTTGTACTTCTCCTGATAGAAATTACTTGTACTTCTCCCGATGGGAGTTACGTTGGATGCTTAATTTGACCATATCCATCATCCTTTTAACGTTGTTGCCTGCAGGTTTTCCCGGTGCCCTCGTTTGTTGATGACTCTTTGGGCGTTCTTCCCGAAGGTGATCAGGTCCAACGGATGAAGGATCGGATCACCCAGATGGAAAAGGACCTGCGCAGCACTTATGCCTTAGCTGCGATTGTCAACAAGAAGAGCGAGATTGCAGCCGACGTGGAGCGGTACGCTCTTACTGAGCTACATAAAGCTACCAAGAGCTTGAACTGTGAGTTCGTTGATCTCTGCGCCCTTTTGTCGGTAGCATCTTATCTGATCCTTTGTTTATTTCTGTGCCAGTCATAGCTCTGAACCGTGCGGAAGAGAACAAACGGATTCACGAGCGTGTGAATGCATTGACCCAGCTGTCCTCAGCCGAAGAGATTTTCTGGCGGGAGCACTCGAAGGCTTCGGCTGTCGCGCAATTTCAGGATCGGGTTCAGCAGGTCCACCACTTTTTTGACAAGTGCTACAAGGCTATGAGGATGGTTTGGAAGACAATGTTCCCTTTGAACGCAGTTCCCCCGACGCTCCTTGCTTTGATGTCTGAATTTGGTAATGCCAAGAAGATCCGAGACTTGGTGCGTGCGCAAGTTTTTGCAGGGGCCAGGTTTACACTTGCCCTTGTACTTGTCCGTTATCCTTCGGCAGGTTTACTGTCGATTGCCAACACGACTGGAGACTTGGAGGCACTGTATCCGAAGGTATTGTTGCCTGCCAACATAATTGTTGACAGACTCGAGGAGGGCTCAAAGGTACCTGAAGAAAGAGGAACTCCGCAAGGGTGATTTCAGGGATTTAATGTTTGTTTTGTAAATAGATAATTTGGCTACTTCATCCAAGTATTTGGATTATGTAATGATGCCTTCTCATTCGGTAGATACATGCATATGTACTTTTACCATGTTATTGCCGTTGGCAAGTTTTGACTTGAGCGAATCTGAGTTGCTCGTTTAAATGTATGTATGTTGGTTGGTTAGCAAATCTTTTGAGTGATCAGCTCGTGTTGCAGGTTTTGCTAAACCTGTTGTATGCACAACTTTGCTTTCAACCGTTTTATGTTTCGACAGGCACTCCCGAATATTTCGGGTGTAGTGGTTCTGCCGATGAGCCCGTTGTTCCTTGATATTTCCATAAGTAAAATATCGAACGTGGGTTGTGTTTATATGTATTTCCAAACTCTTGCTATTTACGGCACTCGTAGAGGCATCTATAGCGGAGGGAAAGGTGAACGTCTTTTAGCACTCGTAGAGGCTTTTCGAAGCGCGATCTTCTGCCTCGTACTATGTTTGCATAGTGATGGGGCTTAGAAGTTTGTAGTTACTGCAACGCTTAACAAGGAATCGAAGCTTAAGTTCTTATTAATAAGGTAAGCACGAGGCTAGAGGGCGAAAAAAGGAGGGCCCTGTTTAAAATAAAGGCTAGTAAATTGCTTAAGCAAGGAAGGGGTTCTTCTCTTCTTCTGGCTTCTTCACCACGTTAGTGGTTGCTGCAGCGTTGCTGGTTTCATCAGGGGTTTGGGCAGTGGTTGTCAGTGTCTTGCTGTATCCTAAGCCTTCTGTGCCATCAACTGCCGAACCTTTTGCTGCCGAGGCTTCTGCTGCCGAAGCTTCCGCTGCCGAAGCTTTAAGGGCAAGAACGGCTGGCTTCTTCTTGGTTTCCCTGATATCTTTTTCCTCCTTGATTTCACGTAATGACAGCTTGGGTAAGGGGTCGATGATTTCTTGCTGTGACCCGAACTTTGCAGCAATCCTCTGAAAGTCGCGATCACAATTGTCCGAGCGTGAAAAACTTCCATAGACTGTGATGTTTGTCCCGTTATTCCCAGGCATTTTCAGCTTGAGGTATGCATAATGCGGCACAGCCATGAACTTGGCATACGCTGGTCTCCCGAGTATAGCGTGATACTGTGACTCCCAGTTCACCACTTCAAACTCGATCTTTTCCTTCCTGAAATTGTCGGCTCTGCCGAAGATAACATTCAGGTAGACTTTGCCAAGAGAGTAGCCCGGTGCGGTTGGAAGGATCCCATGGAAGCAGGTGTCTGTTTCTTCCAGCATCCTCATAGTGATCCCCATACTTCTGATTGTGTCGACGAATATCAGATTTAGCCCGCTTCCACCGTCCATGAAGACTTTACTCATCTTGAACCCCCCGATTTGTGCTTCGACTACCAAGGCAGCGTGTCCTGGTTTTGGTATGGTCGTCGGGTGATCTGCTCGACTGAACGTAATGTTCTGAGAAGACCACTCGACATATTCAGGGATGTTTGCCATGATGCTTTCTGCCAAGTTGATCTCTCGGGTGAGCTTTTTCATCTCCCTTTTCGAAACACCTGTCCTGTGGATCATGCTCATCTGCCCACGTGGTGGTGGGAATGCCTCGTTGGGTTGATGAGGTTGAGCCTGCTGGACTTGATGCTGCGGTGGAGGTGGGGGTGGCGGTGGTAGCTGTTGCTGGCCTGACTGCTGGATGAGTTTGTGCATGTCTAGGAACTGCCAACAGTCCCTGAGCAGGTGACTCGACTTCGTTTTGCCATCCTTTGAATCGACATACGAATGTAGGTAACAGGGGGCGTTGATCTACTCAGCGTAGGGTAATTCAGGAGTCCTCTGCTGTCGTGGTTTATAGCTGCCACGGTTCCCAGAGTTGTTCCGATTACCGTCGTGTTGATCATCTCGATCGTCCTGTCGATCGGAATATCCTGCGGCTACCAGATTGTTATCATCATAGTTGCGGTTCTTCCTTCTTTTGTGACGATCCCTTCGGCCGCCTGAGTCGTGCTTCAGCTGGTCATCGTCTTCGTCGTCACTGCGCTGTCGTGGCCTTCGTACATTGTCCTCGCCATCAGCCCAACTGTTGGCGATTTCCATTAACTTGGTTATAGTTTTTGGCTTTTTGCGCCCAAGTTCTTCTATGTAGCTCTCCCGCTGAACGCCATCGCTGAAAGCGTCGATTGCTCTGTCGACAGATACGTCTTCGGCAGCGTTCAGGAGTTTTGTGAATCTCCCGATGTATGAACGCATCGACTCCTTCTGCTTCTGTCGGCAATTCCGCAACTCTTCGATCCCAACGGGCCTCTTGTATGTTGCCTGGAAATTGGCAACGAAGGCGTCTACTAGGTCGTCCCATGATTTAACGGAACCTTTCGGCAGCCCCCTTAGCCAGGCTCGCGCTGAATCCTTCAAATAGAGCTGTAAGCATTGCATTGCTGCTATCTGGTTTCCTTTGTGCAGGATCACAGTCTGCAGGTAGTCGTCTATCCAGGATCTTGGTTCTTGCTGCCCATCGTACTTGGCAGCGTCGGTAGGGGTAGGCTTGAACTTTTTGGGCGGCATCGTTTCACGGATTTTGTAACTTAGACAGTCGGCTCCCCTGAGCTCGCCGTCGTACTCCTGATCTTCATCCGAAGAATCACTATCGTTGTCCTTCCTAGCGGCGCGTCGTCGCCTTGCTTTGTCGATCTTGCTCTGGGTAATTTCGTCCCATGCATCTCTCGCATGATGTTTCGACCCACTGCCTTGTACAGTGGTCTTTTCCTTTTGCGGGACTAGGTTGTTCCCCAATATCGCGAGACTCTCCAGGGCACCTCGATGAGCTTGAGCCATGGATCCTTCGGGGCGCTGGTTGATGAGGTATGCGGCGAGGTTGGCCGTTGCTCCTGCAACGGTTTTCGGCCGTGGCATGCCGGCGGTATCCATAGTCATAAAGGATTTAGTCAGATTCGACGTTATTTCTCTGGCGTCATCTTCCGAAAGACTGGATAGTCTCGACCGGTGCTTGCCTGTTCCCTGAGTGTTTCGGGAGGCACTCCCTTGCGAGCCCCTTCGCCGTTCACTGGATCGATCTGCCGCAGATAGGCGTCTCTCGAGGGTGGCTTGCTCTTTCGACAGGTGCTCCCGGTTTTTCTCTAGTATAGAGCGATAAGCGTTGAGGATTCCAACCGAAGTTCCTGCGGGGAGCGGTGTGTTGTTGAGTACTGCTGCCCTTGCTGCTGCCCACTCCTCATCCGCAATGGTGTAATCGCTTCTCGCGATTCTTGGCAACCTTTTCAAAACTTGCCCTTCTACTGGAACGGGGAGTATGGTCCTCGTCTCCTCTGCGCCTTGTGTTTCCCGTGTTATTGGCGACATAAACCTGATGGTGTGCCGTTCTTCGGGTGGTTCCCTGGATGATGCTGTTGATACTGTCCTCTCCCGATGAATACTGGGCGTTGCAGATGAACGGCGTGTCGCTCGATCCCAGCCCGTGCCTGGTGTCGCAGTTCAGGCAGTAGTACAAAGTTAATTCCGAAGATGTGGGATCGTCAAACCCTACCGACATGGAGGACGCCGAGCGGGGAGTCGAGGGTACAGGTGAGCACGTCGATCCTGTCAGACCAGCCGATAGGTCGTGTGACGATGACGCGCTTGAACTCGTTGATCCGGAAGTGGGGGATTCCAGCAATCGAAGGATTCCTTCTGCGTTGACGTTGTAGTGGACGCTGCCGAAGGTCATCTCCATGTTTCCTTGTAGATCTGAAAAGTTCGAGCGGGAGGAATCGCTGTGTGGAGTAAACTCGTAGGAGCCGAATCGAATCGGGCTTCCCAGGATTGGTGATGATGGTGTCAATGAAGTTGCTGATGAAGTCGCTGGCGAAGCCGCTGGTGTCATGATTGGATCTGCCGATGACCGATCTTGTGCCGACAGGCTTCCCACAGACGGCGCCAATTGTCGAGGGTGCTCCTCGGCAATGCCCTCCGATAGGGGCTTAGGGTTGATGGAATCCTGTAAGCTGACACGAGACATCAGTACACAGATAAGCGGGGAGAGCGATTTACCCAGGTTCGGGGCCCTCGATGCGGTAAAACCGTTACGTCATGCCTGTCTATTCTTTGATTATGATGAAAACAGGTTACAATGGGGTGCCGAATAGTTCGGCTGTGATCTCGTCGAGATGCTAGTTGCTAGGGTAACCTAGTTCTAAACTTCTGCTGGCTAATATTGCTAAGATTGATTGTGTGTCCCGATAGCCCCTCTCCTGGCCTTTATATAGGTGGCCAGGTATCGAGAGGTCTAATCGAGTACGAGTAGGTTTACAGTAGATCTATCTCTAATCTTTCCTTGTTCGGCTCCTTCGGTGTCTTCTTCTTCAAGTAATCTTCCGCCGCACCGTCCTAGTGGCCCATCTTGCCATCGGGTACCTTCATGGGCCTCCAGCTGGACCGTATAGGGTAGAGCAACATTGGTTACCCGAAGGGTAATGCCCACGTCACCAGGCTTCCATCCGGTCGAACATGTAGTCCTCCTGACAAAACCTGGAACATAGGGTCTTCCCGTCGGCTGGTAGTCGGAATCAGAGGATGATCCCAGGGAGAAATTTGTGTTCATGAACTGGTCATTCAGTGCATCATAATCCACCCATCGGGTGTACTCCCCTGTGACTCCACCATAGGTATTTCCAACATTCGTATTCGAGTCGATCTGTATCGGATACCCTCCCTCGTCTTCCCCATTATAAGGATAACTCTGGTTCTGGGTTGTGGCGTCCTCATTCATCTCAGGATTATATCTAACTGAATCACTATGGGTTCCAGTATCTGATCCCCAACGCCAACCTGTGGATTTTTCTATAGGAGTCTCGGAACGCTGATTGTTTCCGGATTCCTCTCCACCCTCATATCCTCCATGAGAACTATTAGGAAAGTACCCTAGTGTAATGGGTGTGGTTTGTTGTTCGGGATGGTCAATACTAATGTAATCACCAGCTGAATAAACTGGTGTGTGAACCTCATTCCCCATTGGTCTCCTCCTTGGGCGCAGTAAACTCTTCCAGCATTGTATCAATCGCTCCCGACAAATGTCGGTTCAATTGAAAGAACAATGACAGTAGGTTGCGACTATTATCCATATACTTAGCGGCTTCTGCTGGTTTGCGTTTTGCATACTTGAAGTGGTTAAGCATAGGATCATCTTCCTCCTCCATATGAGGAATATGTGTGAATTCGGAACCAATAAGCTCTTTCGTCTTATGTTCCCGCATATCAGTGATTGCTCTCATGATAGCTATGTGGTAGGCTGTTTGGATAGTTCTAGCCTCACCTGCTAGCATCACTACACTCATTCCTAGGGCTTCTGGAAGTCTTAGTCCTACCCTACACTTTGCCAATACTGGACCGTCATAGTACCAGTATTTCATCACTTGGATTTGGGGATCGCACCCAAATTCAAGTAACATGGCACGCAGAATGTCTGCAAATCCTCCGTCGTATTCACTCAAGTTTGACGGCTTCACTTTCACGTTACGTCCCGGGCGTGAACTTGCCATAGCTAGCTGTAGAATAGAAAGAATATAATATTAGTAATGATGCATCATAATAGAGATAATAAAGAATTATCGCACTAAAAGATATGATGGTTTTATTCTCAAGTGAATAGATACCATATTTTTAGAGAATTCTTTACTAATCCTATTTGACTCCTAACGTTTTCGTCCCATTTACTAGGTTCCAACCTAAGGTCAAAGCTTTTGCTCTGATACCAACTGTGGTGACCACACGCATACTTGCATGTTGTAGTATGCCAGTCGTTGATATAACATTCACGAAGTACCAATCCGCAAATATTACATCCCTCGGAGTAGTACAACAGAACATAGCAGGTCCATAACTCATTCACTTATTATTACAAGCAACATGTACATATCATCTCGGAGCTCCTCTTGGGTCCTAAGAGGGATACTCCTGGGTTCGCGGTGAACCCAACTTAACTTACAACATAGAAGTCTAACTAGGTTATACATTTTATTCTCTTCGAGCAGTTAAGTACTAAGAGTTCGTACTGCTCGGATACTACTACTACTCGAGAGGTCTAAGCTTGTTCTCCTCCGGAACCCTCCCCGGTTCCATAGACTATGAGGTAGTCTACTCCTTCGATGCCTCCTGAGAGGTCTGGTTCTTCATAGCCGATGACTTCGGCTCCTTCAGGGTCGTCATTGTCCTCCTCCAATCGATTCAGATAGTCTAAGAAGGGGATTTAAGAATGGTATGAGTACGAGCGTACTCAACAAGTTCATTATAGGAAAGAGGTGTTTAATGCACTAGCTACGGTATTAGACCAGAAAGTCTAATACCAATGCAGGTTTTCATAATCATTTCTTCAAAAGGTTGCTTTTATTCAAAAGAACTATGTCCGTCAGTCTTCACCGGTTTACTAGAACTTCATGGAGTTCCTTTCCGACAGCGTTCACAGTTCCAAATCCCGGAACAAGGAGTGACTGGTCACGATTCTTTACACTCTGCATAGGTGTGTTGCTTTACCCATAAGAGATCTTAACCTTGGTGCCAACCGGGCAGCTTTCCCGTTCACACTTCCAATGGTGTGAGGCCCGGTATAAGGTCATAGCCAATCATATTCCTCCGCTACCTCGCACACCCACCCTTTGCTGCATCCCCGACCCTGGGTCCTCGTCGGTCCCATTATTCCCGTATTAGGGTGGACCCCGACCACGACGACAGTCTGGGATCGAACCAAACTCCTTCGCCGGCAGATGCAACCCCTCATAGACCGCAATACCATGGGGACTTAGATGGCTTCCCCAACCTACCGCTTGCACTTCGGCGACAAGTGTGCTACGGACAAAGCCGTGGGGACTTAATTGGCTTCCCCAGCCTACCGCTTGCCCCGACAGATGACAAGTGTGCTACTGTAAAGCGCGTCCGTTGATGTACAAGAGGTGAAAATACGATTGACTATTCCGTCCCACTCCAGATCTTATGGTTAACACGGTTATTACGGCACAAGAATCACTGGACGACATTTGTTGTTTAATCCTAGATGGATATAAACCCATGCAATGGAACCTCCACCATATCAACACAATCCATGGTTCCATTGCCCACCACATAGTCATATTCATAGTTATGAAAATAGTGGTTTTGGTTTTTATGCAATAGTGATAAACATAGTACTTTGCAAGTAATTTAGTAAAAATACTCAAATGGCATGAGCAAGTGATGAACTTGCCTGAACACTGGAAAGTGTTGCAGTTGGATGGTGTGGACTGACCCTTGTCCTCTGTTGCTGAAAAATAGCATCATTGTCCGATAAGGGCAATGGTTAAAGAAGCATTGATGCATGATTCCAATTTTAGGGTTTGTCCCCCTTCCGATGTCTTTATCATTTTATGAGAGGTTAATACTAAGAATGATTTAAGGATACTCTATTTAGGGCAAAATACAACCTTGAAATGTTGTCAAGGTGTTTTTAGAGTCCAAAAGAATTTATGGACTTATTTTTATTATTGAAAATAAAGTGTGTGATTTAAATGATTATTTAAATCATCAAATTTGAACTTATTCTTGTTTAATTTCAAAGTTTCAGTTTCATATTTTATTATGGTAGAGAATTTTATGCTGAGCATTTTTCATATTTTTAATTATTTTTTTAGAGTTAGATTCTATTTTATAAAATTCTTTGAAATATTCATTTAAATGGTTATTTTGGAAATGACCAAAGTACCCCTCGGGTCCACCTGTCAGGCAACCGAGCTGGTTAGGTTGGACCAGCCCACTGGGCTCGGTCCAACCGACCCAGTCGTGTCGTCTCACCTGCGTCGCCCTAACCCTAATCCTCTCTCAGCTCATGCGACGCCGAAATCGCCTCCGCCGTCGCCGCTTTATTCCGGCCGTCTCCGGCCCTCGCCGGCGACGAGATGGTGCGGATCTGGACCGCCTCTCAACGGCGCACCAGATCCTCCGTGTCAATCTAGCATTCGTCGCCTCCTTGGCTCGCCCCCAACGCGTTCGCCCGCACGGCTGTGGGGTTCCGCGGCGATCTGGAGCAAGTGCTGCTCCCGCTCTTCCTCGACCTCCTCCGCGGTGGCTAGGGTTACGGGATCCATGCGATCCCGCCGATCCTGGCGCTCCAGGTGCTGTGGCGCCGCCGTGGCTTCGCCACCGTGGTCCGCGTGGTGCCGTGGTGCTGTCATGGCCTGGCTTGGCCTGGTGCCGCCGTGTTCCGGCGTTTGCCGCCGTGGCCGCCATGGCTGCGCCGTTCTACTCGACTCCTGGTAAGTGCGCCTCTTTTTCTTCTCCCTCCTATGCCTGATCTTCTTCCCCCTCTAGCTCTACTGCTGTGCTTTGCTTGCCTGCGCAAGAGCTGTGGTGCTCTTCTGCATCGCCATGTTTGCATGCTCCTGCTGTGCTATGATGTTGTGCCATGCGTGTGCTACTGCTGTGTGTAGCCCTGCCATGCCTCTGTGCAAGAATTTCTATTCTAAGCAATTGCTGGCTAGCATTTCTTGTCTAATTCCATCCCTATGCCTCTGTTCTTGTTAATAAGCTTGCCAGATGCTCAAGTGTATTCATTTCAATTGCCATGGCTTGATTACAGTGTGTAATTCTTGCAATTTTGTAAGTGCCAGAGCAATTGTGGCTAATTCTTGTGCTCAATTTATGATTATGCTCAATTGGGTATCACTGGGGCTTATCTGGGTTATACAGTGATGAATTTATATGTGCTATTTCATTGACTGGTTCCTGCTCTACTGCTCAGTGATGCTCTAGCATGCACTGGCATGCTCTAGCAAGCTTCTGAGGATCACATGATCATCAGTTGCTTGTAAATGTTGCTGTTTCATAACTGTGCCTCACTATTGCTCTTTCTGTGTTGTATGTGCATCACACAGGCTTGGCCTGGTGTGTGCTGGTGCTTGCTTAAGCATCAGTTGATGCTTGCAATGATCCAGTGGATCATCTGCAAGGCTCTGGTGAATCTATTGCTTAGGTATTTCATTTATCTGTGTTGACTTGCTTGGCTAAGTGGATAAATGATGTGAACTGCTTGCAGTTATGATCATCTTTTTAACCGTGACAGATTAGATGGATGCCAACCCTTAGTTGTGTACCCTAGTCCATTATTTGAACCCTTCTGGTGATGATAACTGTGCAAGGCTTGTGATTTGGGGCTGTTTTAGTGGTTGAGGTGGCCTCAACAGCAGTTCTTGCTGTTCAGGAAACTCCCACCCCTGTTGACTGGCTGTGGCTTGATGAATGCATCACTGGACAATCCTTAGTTGGATTTCCAGTGAACTTTACTGTTGACAAACAAAATAGGCACAGGTTGCCTAGCTGTCTGATGGTAGTACTAGCTGTAGGTGCTAGGTAATTTGGGCTAGGCTAGCTGTGAATCCATCCTTTGCTGGATTTCCTTAGTTGTGCCACTGATATGACATAACTAGTGTTCCCTTGGATGATTTCCTATTGGCCTCTCCCTTTTTGGCTTGCACCAAATGGCTAGTAGCCAAGTGATGATACAAATAGGGTTTCTACCCTCTTTTGCTTCTGTGACATATGCACATGCTTAATTATGAGCAAAACCATGGTTTGCTCATGTTTATCTGGTATACCTCACTCCAGCTCCAAGAGATTTGGTGTTGGTGTAGAGGTTTGCTTCTGATTGATGACTTAAGCTTGCCCTGCTCCTCCTGGCTAGCTTGTGCTTGTTCTACACCATCTTGTGTTTGTTCACAGATGACAGTTCTTGCTGAAAACTGTCCCTGGATGATTTCTGGTGGTTTGTTGTTCTTCCGGTTCTAAGTGTTCATGCTATCTGGTGACTTACCATGCTGTTTGTCGATGAATGAGCTAGGGTTTTCTGTGGAAAAGGTTTTATACCTCCCTGGCTTTGCTCTCCTGGTCGACAGCAAGGCCTGGCCACACTTGGTGACACACTGACCTGTGTGTGTGTGCTGTGCTGCATGCACACTGCCTTGTGAGCAGTCTAGCTGTGTGTGTGCAAGTGCTTGGTATCTGGCTTGTGCTGGACCTTGAGTGGATCAGCTCGGCAGAGCTGTGATCATATCCCTTCATTTGCCATTTTTCTACTAACCTGCCAAGTGGCAATGCCACTTGGCATAACTTGTGATTTGCTATGTTGTATGCAGGGATAAAGATGATGATCAAATGGACATGAAGATCATCGAGCTCAATCTTAAATGAAGATTAGCTTGTAGTTTTAGGATAGAATATAACATTGTACTTTTCTTTTATTTTCTTTTTCTATTTTGCCAATTCTTGTAATGTGTTGTAATATTCTTCTATTTCAATTGTGAATATTGTAAAGACAATGTATATTGTGTGTTAATCAATAAAGCTCAAGGTTTTCTCTAATGAGCTTTACTTATTATTTGTATTGTTCATAATGTGTATTATTTATAATTTACTTAATGAATTACCTCATAATTGAATTATGGTTATTTATTTATTGTTTGAATCTGAAATTCAAATTCCACTTAGGTTTGAATTCAATCATGCTACTTAAGTAATAATGCAATACTCTCCTCTCTTCTCAAAACCCCTAATTTAGTTGAATAAGAACAAGTTTGTCGCACTCTCGAAACCCTAACCCTGTAAGGTGTCGAGAGAGAAACGTGTTCCCCTTCGATGCAGTTTTGTTTTAAAAGCGCGAAATATCCCCGGAATTTACGATACAATGCACATCCCTTTCTAAAATCTACCCCTCGATTGTCTCTAAACCTGGGACATTACACCTAACCCCGCCGCACCCACAACCCAGGCTCCACTCCCCTTTGCCGCCACCGGATGACTCCGCCAGGCTAAGCCCGCACGGATCGAGGATGGCAACGGCGAGGCCTCTTTCGCACCCTGCTCTCACGGCTCTGCTCTGGTGGGGCAAAAAAATGAGGCCTGCCTCTACCTATTCCAAGAGAACAACATTAAAGTTCTTTATTCTGTAGTAACATGACGTGTGCTGTCCAATTGAAATGAACATCTGCTATCCAGAGGGAGCATGGTTAGCGCAGAAATTCTCTCTGTTTTGCAGTCAAAATGAAGCATGACATCCACGTCAATCAAAAGCACTTGTGAAACACCCGATGATGAAAATGTTACTATTCCAATTGAAACGCTTATAAAGTTAGTCCGCAAAAAATAAATGGTTATAAAGTTAGGGTCAAAAAGTGTTTCTCGTTTCTAAATTAATGCAGATGAACATGATACATTGTATTTGCCAAATTTACAAGTTTGAGTTATATAGCTTTACAATACTAAATTTACACCTCAAGTGCCATACTAAGCGACGAGATAACAACGTTCAAACAGGCATCATACATTTCTTCACAAAGGAAAAGAACCTACGAATCGGATATACTCCCTAGTTACACGTTCTCATTGAATGCTTGTGCTCCCTTAGCAACCTTGATGAAGACATCCTCCAAGGTGGTGTCAGCGAGGCCCCAAGCGTGTATGCTAAAACGGGATTTTGCATGCTCAACTTCATGGAAAACGTCGGCTATCTTCACCTCCTGCTTTGGTAGCTCAAATTTCTGTGTTCCAGATATGTGATATATCCTGTTTGCACTTGGCGACAAACGCCGAACAAGCTGTTCAACCTCCTGTTCATGTTCCGAAGATGTTGTCATTGTGAACACGTAGGTTCCCCCATATCTTCCTTTCAGCTGTAGAGCATTGCAGCGGAAATTATTGCAAGTGTTAGTAAAGTATGACAGCTACACAAAATGTAGTTATGTGGTTCATAGAGGTAAGTAGGTAAGTTACCTCTTTTGCGTCTCCAATGCATTGGAAACCACCATCAACAAAAATACCGAGCCTATCACATAATACTTCTGCCTCCTCCATTGAATGTGCTGTCAAAAAACATACACGATGAATCAAAATGGAACTATCGAAGCAATAAAGACAGATTGTTAGGAAAGTTAAATACTTGTAAGAATAATGGCACGGTTCTTCTTTGCTTCCTTCACAACACTCCACAGGTTATTTCTTGATGCTGGATCTAGTCCAGTGCTTGGCTCGTCCATGAAAACAACCTAAAATATATATGTATGCAATTTTCAGTTGCAGGCTCCATTATATGTTGTGCAGCTGAGAACATAACAGGAACAAGATTAGTACTTTGGGGTCCCCAATTAAGGAGATCGCAACACTAAGCCTCCGTTTCATGCCCCCACTGTACTTGCCCACTTGCTTATCGCCGACACCGCCATTGAATAGGTTAACACTCTTAAGAGAGTCATCAGTTGCCTGACAGCACAACATATGTTTCAGTTCAAATATTGATGAACTCATGCATGTTATGATCTGAACTGTTACTGCATGACAGAACCATGAACATACAACATTGTGTTTTAGAATGAGCTGAATAATAACACAAACTGGTGCAGACATACAAACATTGCAGAACTGTACCTTCAGTAACTCAGCGCCTTTAAGATTCTTCAGTCTTCCATAAAACAACAGATGCTCTCTTCCGGTCAATGTCTCCCAAAGTAAGCTATATTTCAAAAGGTATTAGCATTTATGCAACCTAGTGTGCCTCGAGAGGTACACAAAATATTCTGTTAGATTGATTTGGATAAAGGTCTTACTCGTGTTGAGGGCAAACACCCATAGTTGTGTAGATATCATTCATATCAGTCCGTATATCCATTCCATGTACATAAGCAGTGCCAGATGTAGGTGGAATGAGCCCAATCATCTGTGGAGGAAAAATGGGAAATATATCAGGAACGACATGATATATTGGCTACCTTTCTCAAAAAAATAACACAGTGTCCTGTTACTGTACCATACTGATGAAGGATGTTTTCCCAGCCCCATTCGGCCCAAGCATTCCGAAACATTGGCCTTTTGGGAGGGCAAGAGATAACCCACGAACTGCAAGCTTGTCAGGGTTCCCATCTTTTCCATGGTAAACCTTGTTAATGTTATCACATATAATAGCATGGTTTGCCGTGGGTTCCAGCAGAAGCTGCTCAACCACCTCTCTCTGAGCATAACAAGAAATGAATTATCAATAGAATGCAAATATTGCAGAGCCTCCCCATATAAAAATGAATAGCTATGTTTGAGAAACATGCAAGGGATTGACCTACTTCTTGTGTAGCATCGGGGTTCTCCATTTCAAGTATTACTTTAGATCCTATTCGCCCAAAGCTATGCCTCCGGAATGATACAGCTCGTTTTTTAAAGCATTTCAGCAAGCTTAGCAACCTTTTCCAGAGTCCAAAACCCAATGATGAAACTTGACCCAAATAAAATGCCAATGGGAGAAGTATTGCCCATTCTACAACCATGATAATCAATACAGTACGCATTCCATTCTCCGAGTCACTCAAATTAGCCCACTTCATACCGTTGGTTCCCATTGTAGTTCCAGAGAATGCATAAGAACCAAACTCGTATAACCCTCGATAAAGTGAAAATCCAGGGATGATCTCCATAACTACTATCCAACCCTCTTTGTATGGAAAAAAAAGCTTGTCATGCTTATGATGTAAAGAGAGTTTTCAAGCATAAATAAGATAGAAACTTACGTGGGAAACCTTTATCTTCAACAAAAAAACGCAGAAGAAATTCCCCTAGTAAACCAGAACCAAATACATAGATGTAACCAACCACTGCAGCAGCATAATTTCAGATTAGTTAATCACAGAATATTATAAGCACTTCTTTTTTACATTAGATATTAATTTTTTAGCACAAACCTGTGGCTATTTTTACAGAAGAAAAGAAGGACGCAGTAAAAAAAGCGAGTGCAATCTGCAAATTTATGTAGATGAAGAAGAAAACAATCTGAATGCTGTAGTCATTTTCTGTAAAGAAACGCAGACCTGTACAGGATAAAACCATTTTTAGTAGAGTAAATTAACGATAAAAACATGCATCTTCTTGATGATATTTCATAATAATTACCTATCAAGGAGCCAAAAATGATGAATACAATCATATAGACAGCTGATAGAGCAAAGAAGTACGAATAAGTTATGATCCAGTACGGGCCATCCTTCAAACCATGCATCTTCATCATAATTTTCAGCTTCTGTTGCTTCTCGTACACAAGATACGATAGTATAACCTGCAAAAAGAATTGTACCAAATCATCATTTTATCCATCTTTGTCAACTTACTTACAAAAGTTGTGCCTCATACTCACTGGAAAGAGTAATTCAACGATCCATGTGAAGAATAGTGCACCAAGAAGAGAAGACAAGTCAAATTTTGATCTTGTTCCAACTTTGGGCATATCTTTAACAAATTCAAGCAGCATTTCCACTCCACTTCCTCTGAGAAATTTGATGTATGCATTGGAAGCCTAAATGAAAAATAGTACAACTTGTAATAATGTTGAAATACAAATGAAAATCACCTAACATGAAGTTGCGCAGTAGTTCAAAGCACATACCATGTTAACCAAGCGTGGCACTCGTACTAATGCAATTGCAGTATATGCAGTATCATTGTTGTAGGTAGAGTTGAACCAAATACTGATGTCAAGACTATTCCTATTCGTGTTCAAGAAGTCGTAACCTGTGAAGAAAACCATTTTATACAGAGCATAAAAAGGGTAAGTGCTAACACTTCACTGAACTAGATCAGTAGGTACCTGCAGAAAATTCATTCGACTTGTCTACACCTGCCCTTTGTTGTCTATAACCCTTGAATAGTTCATCATTGACAACTGACGCGCTTTCACGCCACAACGACAAACCTTGAATGCAGTCCACATCTGGAAGTTTTAGCATCGGAAATTGAATCATTAGCAGGCCCTTCGATATCCAAATATGGAAGTGTCAAAGAATTCAGTAACAAAAGGAAAATTACTTGCTAACATGTCTTAATTTACACCCTGGTATTTTAAAGCAATAGTTTAAATTCCAGCCGCCTACGCACCCAGCTATATGAGTTTAGAGCACTTTATGATATTCAGGGAGATCTGGTCAGGTGGTCTGTTGGTTCTTTTATAAACGTTAGCAGATGCATACAACAGAAAAACATCAAAGTTAAATCTAAATATCAATAAAGACGAAAAACACTAATATTACCACTTTACAAGGTCCGATGTTATAAATGCAGTCAAGTGCTACTCTCGAGTCTCGACTCAGTTAAAGCTTACAAGCATAATTCGCAAAAAAAAAAAAAGCTTACAAGCATGACTCCATGAGTAGTAATCATTTTCTTTGTTGACATCACGAAGTAGTAATTCATAGTTGTATGCTTGCTTCGTTTGCGATAAATGTATTTCTTTCCTTGTATGCAGTATGTCTTGATTGAAAAACGAGGATTTTAAACAAAGGAAAACGCTACTTACTGAGTTGAAGGGGTATCGGCCCAGCGTTGACTGGAATCGTTTGCGATAAATTGGACCGGCACTGATTTTGGACGACATACAAAGTATTCCCTGGAGTAAACGCTGGCTCTAAAAGCTGCCTATACGATGTCGGTGTGTCAGAGCCCTGAGACAAAGCGATCCAGCAAAAAAGCTTCAGACATGTATCAAAAAAGACATCATACCACAACTGTATGGTCTAGGTGCGCAATTAGGCCAGGAAGAAACTCACGGGAACAATCTTGGAGAGTGCACCTAGATAGTCGGTGAGATTCAAAGAGGAAGACAGAGCAGGGAACAGTTGAGCCGAAAGACCTGCCATCGAAAAGCATAAAACCTGAATTACGAAGGACAAATGAGTACATATATGCTAGTGCACCATGAAGGATAGCATACTTTCAGCGAACGAGCGGTTGCTTCCGGTGATGAGGAACGCGGCGGGGCAAGAGCCGTTGTCCCGGCAGGTGGGTTCAGGCAAACCATCGAACTGCTGGGAGGCGGTCCTGACGGCCCGGAACTCAGGCTCCGGCACCTGCACCACGGCCGGCCAGCGCGGCGGGTTGGGGATGGGGCAGCTGGCGACCTGGTCCAGCGTGGAGTGCTGGATGCCGCACTCCGTCTTCCTGCAGCTCCCGTCCGCGGCCGTGTCGACGCAGGTGCAGCCGCAGCGGTACTTGGGCTTGTCGATCTCGCGGTCGATGGCGCCCTGCAGCGCGACCAGCAGCACGCAGAGGAGGATCGGGAAGAGGGTGATGCACACGTTCGTCTTCAGGTTCCTCTTCTGCAGCACCCCAGCACAGCACAGGAAACAAGGCAAGTATGCAACCAAGTCAGATCGTCAATAAGTTAATTCGTATCTCCAAGAACGGTATCAGAGGAGCAGAGCACGCCGGGCGACCTGGAAGCAGAGGTTCTTGCGGAGGAGGGCGTTGGCCTGCGTCGCGAAGCCGGCGGGGCCCCTGGAGCCGGCCGACGGGTCCATTGCCGGATTTGGAGAGGAGAAGAGGAGGCCGAACTGCCGAGTCGCTGCTCTTTGGTCGTCTTCTCCGACTTTTTATAGCCTTCGGCGTCCCTCTGTCTCTGTCGGCTCCCGCCAAATTCTGCCTCACGCCGTCACCGTGTGGTCCTGCCGGCGGGGTGGGTGGCTCAGCTGCAGCGGGTCGGGGTGCAATTCTGTGGGAGTACTAGGGGGTATATGTCATTACCGCGGGGCCCCTCGAGCCGGTCGACGGGTCCATTGCTGGATTTGGAGGAGAAGAGGAAGCTGTGAACTGCCAAGTCACCACTCTTCTCCGAATTTTATAGCCTTCGCCCTACTTTGTCGTTCCCGCCAATTCTGCCTCACGCCGTGGCCGCGGGGTGTGTGGCACTTCAGCGGGTCGGGTGCAATGATCTAGTGGGTTTAGTAGGTTTAGACCGTGGCGGATCTAAAATTTTCATTAAGCCTAGATGTATTGTAAGCCCGACAAAATTTTTTTAAAATAGGCTACGCCATCGGCCGGAAGCTTGGGGGCCCTCGGGCTTAGTGATGGTTGGGTCCACCTATGGGTTTAGAGCAACTCAACCACATTTCGGATAAATCATATCTAGATATCTCAGATCGGTATCTCTAGTAGTAGGTGTTTTTCAGGCAATGTACATTGGGATTTGTGACATATAACTCAAATAAGATAAGTTTGAATTTTGCAAATATTGTGCAACACAATTGGAAATAAAACAACAGTTTCACGACCAGACAAAGTTTTCGATGATCAAATGGAGGTCCTCCAACTCCGTGTAGTTCGCACTTCTAATTGGCTCCCCTTTCGGCTCTCCAATCTCCTCCAACTCCGGTTCCACCTCATCATTCCCCTCGACCCCCTCTACCACACTCTCTCCAACATCTATACCGGAATGGTAATCGTCAAGTGGTTTGATACCAACGTTCACCTCATTCTCCGCTAACATGTTCACATACAAAGCAGGAAACATATGCAACTTGAAGCTACACAATTAAATTACCGAAGAAAGAAGAAATGTAACCAATTCACGATAATTTAGGAAAAAAGGGGAGAAGTTTTACCTCCCTACCATTGGAATTAATATGTTGGAGGCGTACCTGTCCATACCAGTGGCCGGAGCCGTCGGCGCAACTGGAGGTCGATGATGCGCTTGTCCTCGTGGTTGTACCTTCTTCTGTATCGTGGTCCGAACGCCATGGATATGGTCTACCCCTGGAAGCTGCCTCTTTCGCACCATTGTTGGTCGCCACCGTCATCGCGGGGCTTTCCCCGGTGCTCAGAAATTTTACCTCTCTTAAAACCCTTGTTGCTTCTTTATTTGGTAAAAATAATTCAAAAGGTCAGGCTCAATGCTGAGAAGCCTTCACAAAGAGCCACAAAGCTGCTTAGCACAAGCATGTTGTTAGGTGGTAGGTAGTGGAGTTGCAGAACATAATGGTTTAAGGCGGCAGAGAAGAATTTTGAAGGCGGAAAGTAAAAGCCACGTTATAAATATGACTTGGTCAATACCCTTTCTCCGTCTTGAGGTTTAGGACGAGGCTCATCGCTTACCACCCACCAAGAGCTTTCCACCTAAGGGTGAATGAATTCCTACTTTTCTGGATCTTGAAGATCACTCAAAGAGTTTGCAAGCAAGCCACAAACCTTTCTCCTTGCGCGGGCCATCCTCTTCTTGTTGCTCGAATACCATCAGAGCAACCCATTTTAGTTTTATTTATATTTATTTTAGGAACCCTTCGAGATATCATAGCAGCATGTATCAATTCAACTAAGGCGGTTTCACCTCAAGTGCATCGCCAATACTGTCAAGGATTTCATAGCATTCCAGGAGATACTATTGAGGATACACGAAATAGATATATGTATGATGTGGCCTTATATTGGTAGAAAAGGTGGGCCCACATAAGGAGTGTCAGTAAAGCCCACCAGGAGGCCCATCCGCCAAGGATCAAGTTGGAGGCCAAGCCGACTAGAATCCCAAGATGGAGTCCTCTTAAGGTGTTCAAGACAATTCTAGTTAACGCGTCCAAGCCAGATACTTGGAGTACACGACTTGGCATGTGCGTCAACTTAGGACTATGTGATGTATTTAATGTGGACTTTCTGTAAACCCTAGGCTCAACGCATTATATGAGCCAACCCTCGGGTAGCCTTAGAGAACGGACAAGCACATCATTGTAACTCTACACACTTGTTGCCATATAGTGAATTATAGCAAGAGTAGAGATCCCCACCGTCATGGATCTCGAACCTTGATAAACCAAGTGCATCACCGTCCCATACACCATATCATCACCTCTCTCTCTTCCATCTCCATGAGGTGCCCTCTATGGCATACTCGTCGACAATTTCACGACATGGTGCTCAACATACCGTTGTTGAACGATAACAAAATAGGAATATATATATATATATATATATATATATATATATATATATATACCAGCACTATTCTGCAACCGGTTGCAGAATAATATTCTGAGCACCGACTTGAACTTCTCTGGACACAAGGTTGAACTTCCTGGATAAGAGGGTTGACCTTTCTGTCAGAACTTACCTGAACTTCCCATTTTCTTGAAAGCAAATGATTATACTACGAGTTTCTCAACCATTTGACGGAAATGTGCAAATGATATACCGTTGGATAGATAATGAAAAACCGCAACTTTTTCATGTTCACACTTTTCACAGATTTTGCACGGTTTAAATTTAATTTTGGAAATACGAAAACGCTTCTATATGGCCAGAAAACGAACTTTTAGTTCAATTTTCGAATCGCTTATCGGAAATGAACAAATGATATACCGTTGGATAGATAATTAAATTGCACAACTTTTTCATGTTTTACGTTTTTTCAAAATCCTCACAGTTTTTGAACAATTTTGAAAATACCGAAATTCGGACGTACTCAAAAACGAGCGGACACTAATTTGGATGAATTTTTTCAACCGTTTGTCGGAATGATGCAAATGATATGGCGTTGGAAAGCTATGGACTAGGCGCAACTTTCTTATTCCAATTGTTTTCTCTAATTCCTTACAGTTTAAGAGAATATCTCGAATTACTGTCCGCCCGTTTTATGTGACGGGCACCGAATGGTTTTCCCCGCGATTTCCATGCGGTATATTTAAACAATGCAAATGATATACGGTTGGAAAGGTGTTAAAATGGCGCATATTTTTCATAGCTACCATTTTTGCCAAATCTGAACGGTTTAAAAGTAATTTTAGAAGTTTTGAAATCATGTTTCCGGTATACTTTGCGAGATAATGATTTGAATTTGATGGATTAGATCCATTTATTTGTTGTAAAATGTTGTAGCTAATGAAATTAGACATATACTCTACCATATATAGCTTTTGGTGACAATGATTGAAGTGGTTGGTGATCAAATCGACTAGATTTGCACAATAGATTTCCGCCCCGTAAAAACAGAGCGCTAAACTTCCCTTGACATGAACTTGTACTTATCAGGCAATGCGGTTGTACTTCTCGGTGCGGTTTCATGAAAGTGTTCAGTAATATAGCTATAATTCCTGTATTTTCTTTGGACACCTTGTAGTTACTGTAATTACCGCTTGTACTTCATGTAGTCTACGCTTGTACTTCTCGAAATCACTGCTTGTACTTCCTCGCGGATGATGTAATCAGTTTGTTTTTTCGACATTTGGATTTTGCTAGTTTTGTTATACTTCCTATACTAAGTGCGTGTACTGCTTATGTCGAATGGTTGTACTTCTTGTATTCAAGTATTTGAGCCTCCTCACGGGGTTGTGGTATTATTTTGTTTTTTCTATATTTAGATTTTGTCGGTTTTCTTGTACTTTCTAGGTTAGTTCCGGAAAACGCATAAAAACATTATAAAGTGTGAGCAAAACATGTAGGTATTGTCATAAAATAAGCATGGAACATCAGAAATTATAGATACGTTGGAGACGTATCAGCATCCCCAAGCTTAGTTCCTACTCGCCCTCGAGTAGGTAAACGATAAAAAGAATAATTTCTGTAGTGACATGCTACTTACATAACCTTGATCATACTATTGTAAAGCATATGAGATGAATGAAGTGACTCAAGGCAATGATCTATAGTTGCTAACAAATAGATAACACATAGCAAAACTTTTCATGAATAGTACTTTCAAGACAATCATCAAAAAGTCTTGCATAAGAGTTAACTCATAAAGCAATACATTCAAAGTAAAGGCATTGAAGCAACATAGAGAAAGATGTAAGTTTCAACAGTTGCTTTGAACTTTCAACATGCATATCTCATGGATAATTGTCAACACAAAGTAATATGATGAAGGCAAATAAGCAAGTATGTAAGAATCAATGCACAGTTCACACAAGTGTTTTCTTCTAAGATGGAAGGAAGTAGGTAAACTGACTCAACATAAAGTAAAAGAAAGGCCCTTCGCAGAGGGAAGCAGGGATTAAATCATGTGCTAGAGCTTTTTAAGTTTTGAAATCATATAGAGAGTATAAAAGTAAAGTTTTGAGAGGTGTTTGTTGTTGTCAACGAATGGTAATGGGTACTCTAACTACCTTATCAACCAGACTTTCAAGAGCGGCTCCCATGAAGGACGTTATCTCTACCAGCAAGGTAGATCATCCCTCTTCTCTTTTGTTTACACATGTACTTTAGTTTCATTATTTATGGATGACACTCCTCCCAACCTTTTTCTTACACAAGCCATGGCTAACCAAATCCTCGGGTGCCTTCCAACATTCACATACCATGAAGGAGTGTCTATTTGCAAAATTAAGTTGCTTACTGATAGATCAGGGCAAATCATGTGAAGAGAATTATTAATGCAAGTTAATTAATTGGGGCTGGGAACCCCGTTGCCAGCTCTTTTTGCAAAATTATTGGATAAGCGGATATGCCACTAGTCCATTGTGAAAGTCTGTCCGAAGTAAATGACAAGATCGAAAGATAAAACACCACATACTTCCTCATGAGCTATGAAACATTGACACAAATAAGAGATAATAGCTTTTGAATTGTTTAAAGGTAGCACATGAAGTATTTGCTTGGAATGGCAGGAAATACCACATAGTAGGTAGATATGGTGGACACAAATGGCATAGGTTTTGGCTCAAGGTTTTGGATGCACGAGAAGTATTCCTCTCAGTACAAGGTTTTGGCTAGAAAGGTTGTTTGAAGCAAACACAAGTATGAACCGGTACAGCAAAATTTACATAAGAACATATTGCAAGCATTATAAAACTCTACACTGTCTTCTTTGTTGCTCAAACACTTTTACCAGAAAATATCTAGACCTTAGAGAGACCAATCACGCAAACCAATTTCAACGAGCTCTACGTTAGTTCTCCACTAATAGGTTTAAACTACATGATGCAAGAGCTCAAACATGATTTACTTGAGAGCTCAAAACAATTGCCAAGTATCAAATTATCCAAGACAATATGAGGCATTTTCTATTTCCAACCAAATAACAATGAGTGCAATAGCCTCCAACTTTTGTCATTGAACATTAAAAGTAAGAGCGAAGAACACGAGTGTTCATATGAAAAAGCGGAGCGTGTCTCTCTCCCAAACAAGGATTGCTAGGATCCAAATTTATTCAAACATAAACAAAAATAAAAACAAACAGACGCTCCAAGCAAAGCACATAAGATGTGACCGAATAAAAATATAGTTTCAATAGAAGAAACCTGATAAGTTGATGAAGAAGGGGATGCCTTGGGCATCCCCAAGCTTAAACGCTTGAGTCTTCTTGAAATATGCAGGGATGAACCACGGGGGCATCCCCAAGCTTAGACTTTTCACTCTTCTTGATCATATATCATCCTCCTCTCTTGACCCCTGAAAACTTCCTTCACACCAAACTTCTCATGAACTTCATTAGAGGGGTTAGTACTCAAAAAACTTTAATCCACTTTGGTCCTGTAGTGACACATTGCAAGAACTCAATAAAACATTAGCTACAGCTCTCCACGTCTAGAAAGCCTTACTTAAAGTCCACAAGAGACAATGCAAAAAAACAGAGACAGAATCTGTCAAAACAGAACAGCCAGTAAACACGGATTTGTAAGAGGTACTTCCGTTGCTCAAATCAGAAAAATCAAAACTAATGAAAGTTGCGTACATATCTGAGGAACACGCATGTAAATTGGCAGATTTTCTGAGTTACCTACAGAGAGCCCTGCCCAAATTCGTGACAGATAGAAATCTGTTTCTGCGCAGAAATCCAAATCTAGTATCAACCTTCTATTAGAGACTTCACTTGGCACAACAATGCAATAAAATAAAGATAAGGAGAGGTTGCTACAGTAGTAACAACTTCCAAGACACAACAAAACAGTAGCAAAATAAAGATATGGGTTATCTTCCAAGAAGTGCTTTCTTTATAGCCGTTAAGATGGGCTCAACAATTTTAAGGATGCTCACATAAGGATGAGAGTTGAAGCAAAAGGAGCATCAAGAAGCAAATTCAAAACACATTTAAGTCTAACCCACTTCCTATGCATAGGAATCTTGTACATAAATAAATTCATGAAGAACAAAGTGACAAGCATAGAAAGATAAAACAAGAGTAACTTCACAAGTTTCAGCATATAGAGAGGTGTTTTAGTACTATGAAAATTTCTACAACCATATTTTCCTCTCTCATAATAATTTTCAGTAGCATCATGGATAAACTCAACAATATAACTATCACATGCAGCATGCTTTTCATGATCCACAAACACATAATTTTTATCAAGCTCAAAAATAATAGGATTAAAACTTTCAAATCCACTTTTATCAATAATATAACAAGATGATTGATCAATCTCAAAAGATATGGGACTCATAGATAAAGTCAAGAACTCTCCAATCCCATTTTCATTAGTAGTACAATTAATATTATCAAGTAACATAGGACCATCACCTAGAGCATTATCATAAACATTTGCTAAGCAAAACTCTTTAGTACCATGCATTTCGATACCAGGCACAAACAAAGCATTATCATAAGATTTATCAAAGTAGCATGGATTATCATAGATAACAGTAGCATAATTATTCTCACAAGTTTTACTCATAGGGAATATTGTAAGAGAATCGACAGGAACTGCACACTCATCCTCATTTGGTAAGCATGGAGGACAATCAAATAGTGTAAGAGATAAATAGTTACTCTCATTAGAAGGTTGGCATGGGTAGCTAATCCATTCTTCCTCCTTTTGTTCATCACTCTCCTCTTCTTTTTCATCCAATGAGCTTTCTGGTTCATCAATTTCTTCTTCCACAGGTTCTTGCAAATTGTGAGTACATTCTTGTGCATTAATGAGTCTCTCTTTATAATCAATGATATAAGGATTATCACTATAACTTTCTATGCAAAAATTAAGGATAGAAGAGACATAATCTTTAAGGTCCTTACAAACAACACAAGTTTCATAATTTTTAGTCATGAAGGATTCTATCTCAGAAGCTCCCATAAATAAGAAAAATTGTTCTACCTCTTCGAACCCAAAATGAATATAGCTATTCCAATTATAGTTCTTAATTAAAACTTCCTCACTAAAGCCACATTGAAATTTAAGATGTTTAGTATCCTGTTTAGAGCAACAGTTTATATCATGGCGTTTAAGCAAGATTTTAGCAATTGTATTCAATTTTTCTATCACAGCACTCATAACTTTTCCCGTTCTTAATTCTCTATAATTATTATATAATTCAATAAGCTCCAAATAGGTTGTAGGTTTTCCCATAGCAAAAGTTTTTAAGTTTTCGGTTTTTCAAATTTTTATGGATTTTCGGGTATATAGGGAAAATAAAACAAAACAAAAAGAAACTAGACAAAAGTAAACTAGGCAAAATAATACTAGACAGAAATAAACTAAGCACAAATAAACTAGACAAAAACAAAATAAAATAAAACAGAGAGAGAGGTGGAGTGTACTCCCCAGGTGAACTTATGAGTAGAGCTATGCCTCCCCGGCAACGGCGCTAGAAAATAGTCTTGATAACCCACAAGTATAGGGGATCGCAACAGTCTTCGAGGGAAGTAAAACCCAAATTTATTGATTCGACACAAGGGGAGGTAAAGAATACTTATAAGCCTTAACAACTGAGTTGTCAATTCAGCTGCACCTGGAAAAGCACTAATAACAGGGGTGATGTGAAAGCAGCAGTAATATGAGAGCAATGACACCAGAAAATAGTTGATACTACTTCCAATGACATGTAGAACGAGTATATGATGATGAGAGATGGACCGGGGTTCCCAGCTATCTACACTAGTGGTAACTCTCCAATAACAAGTGTTGGGTGAACAAATTACAGTTGGGCAATTGATAGGATTGAAATAGCATTAAGACAGAACATCAAGATTATTAATCATGTAGGCATGTTTTCCATATATAGTCATACGTGCTCGCAATGAGAAACTTGCATAACATCTTTTGTCCTACCAGCCGGTGGCAGCCGGGCCTCTAGGGAATCTACTGGAAATTAAGGTACTCCTTTTAATAGAGCACCGGAGCAAAGCATTAACACTCCTTGAAAACATGTGATCCTCATACCTAAGCCTTCCCCTCCAGTTATCCCAGTTGTTGTCACTTTGGGGTCTCGGGTTCCGGACATAGACATGTGCAAACAACTTGTAGATACAATCTAAGCAATAAGTATAGAGCTTAAATCTAAGATCATGCCACTCGGGCCCTAGTGACAAGCATTAAACACAACAAGATTGCAGCAACAATAACTTCACAAACTTTATAGATAGACTAATCATAATGTAACAATCCATCGGATCCCAACAAACACAACACCGATTACATCAGATGAATCTCAATCATGTAAGGCAGCTCATGAGATCATTGTATTGAAGTACATGGGCGAGATAGTACCAACTAGCTACAGCTAGAACCCGTAGTCCATGGGGGAACTACTCACGGAGCATGGTGGAGGCGGTGGCGTTGATGGAGATGGCTTCCGGGGGCACTTCCCCGTCCCGGCGGCGTGCAGGAACAGAGATTCTGTCCCCCGAATTAGAGTTTCGCGATGGCGGCGGCGCCCCTGGAGTCTTTCTGGAGTTTCGTCAATTGGTATCGAAGTTTTAGGTCACCAGGGCTTAAATAGGCGAAGAGGCGGAGTCGGAAGGGCCACGGGGCCCCATCACAGTAGGGGGCGCGCCCCCCCCTAGGCCGCGCCGCCACCATGTGTGGGGCCCTCAGGGCTCCCCTCTGGTCCCACTCTAGCTCTCTGGAAGCTTCCGGGAAAAATAAGGTTCTGGGCGTTGATTTCGTCCAATTCCGAGAATATTGCCCGAACAGCCTTTCTGGAACCAAAAACAACAGAAAACAGGAACTGGCACTGTGGCATCTTGTTAATAGGTTAGTTCCGGAAAACGCATAAAAACATTATAAAGTGTGAGCAAAACATGTAGGTATTGTCATAAAACAAGCATGGAACATCAGAAATTATAGATACGTTGGAGACGTATCAGCCCACGACCCTAGGAGGCCTAGCATGGGCCGAGGGGATGCTCCCTAGCCTAGTGGACCAGGGGCACATGCCCCCCCAAGGCCCAGCCGGCCAAACCACTAGGGTTTCCCTAAAACCCTAGGGGGGATCAACTTGGGGGGGGGGGAAGAATTCCCTCTTCCCCCCACTTGGCCGCCGGCCCTAGCCCTAGATGGGCAAGGGGGCCACCCCAACCGACCTTCCCCCCTATATAAAGAGGGAAGGGGGCAGGGGTGCAGCCACCCCTTCAACCCAAGCTCTGGCCGCCCCCTTCCTCCACCATATTTCTGTTCCGGCTTGGCGAAGCCCTGCAGCTTTTCTCCTCCACCACCACCACCACGCCGTCGTGCTGCTGGGATTCCGAGGAGATCTACCACACATCCGTTGCCCGCTGGAACGGGGAGAGGACGGGTGATGCGTGCAATTAACACACGTCCGTTGGGAACCCCAAGAGGAAGGTGTGATGCAGACAGTAGCAAGTTTTCCCTCAGAAAGAAACCAAGGTTTATCGAACCAGGAGGAGCCAAGAAGCACGTTGAAGGTTGATGGCGGCGGGATGTAGTGTGGCGCAACACCAGGGATTCCGGCGCCAACGTGGAACCTGCACAACACAACCAAAGTACTTTGCCCCAACGAAACAGTGAGGTTGTCAATCTCACCGGCTTGCTGTAACAAAGGATTAACCGTATTGTGTGGAAGATGATTGTTTGCAAAAAACAGTAAAGAACAAGTATTGCAGTAGATTTTATGCGATGTAAAGAATAGGACCGGGGTCCACAGTTCACTAGAGGTGTCTCTCCCATAAGATAAATAGCATGTTGGGTGAACAAATTACAGTCGGGCAATTGACAAATAGAGAGGGCATGACAATGCACATACATGATATGATAAGTATAGTGAGATTTAATTGGGCATTACGACAAAGTACATAGACCGCTATCCAGCATGCATCTATGCCTAAAAAGTCCACCTTCAGGTTATCATCCGAACCCCTTCCAGTATTAAGTTGCAAACAACAGACAATTGCATTAAGTATGGTGCGTAATGTAATCAATAACTACATCCTTGGACATAGTATCAATGTTTTATCCCTAGTGGCAACAGCACATCCACAACCTTAGAACTTTCTGTCACTGTCCCAGATTTAATGGAGGCATGAACCAACTATCGAGCATAAATACTCCCTCTTGGAGTTAAGAGCAAAAACTTGGCCAGAGCCTCTACTAATAATGGAGAGCATGCAAGATCATAAACAACACATAGGTAATAGATTGATAATCACCATAACATAGTATTCTCTATCCATCGGATCCCGACAAACACAACATATAGCATTACAGATAGATGATCTTGATCATGTTAGGCAGCTCACAAGATCCAACAATGAAGCACATAAGGAGAAGACGACCATCTAGCTACTGCTGTGGACCCATAGTCCAGGGGTGAACTACTCACTCATCACTCCGGAGGCGATCATGGCGGTGAAGAGTCCTCCGGGAGATGATTCCCCTCTCCGGCAGGGTGCCGGAGGCGATCTCCTGAATCCCCCGAGATGGGATTGGCGGCGGCGGCGTCTCTGGAAGGTTTTTCGTATCGTGGCTCTCGGTACTGGAGTTTTCGCGACGGAGGCTTTAAGTAGGCGGAAGGGCAATGCAGGGGGCCACACGAGGGCCCCACACGCTAGGCCGGCGCGGCCAGGGCTTGGGCTGCGCCGCCCTATTGTGTCGGCGCCTCGTGGCCCCACTTCCTTTCCCTCTCGGTCTTCTGGAAGCTTCGTGTAAAAATAGGCCCCTGGGCGTTGATTTCGTCCAATTCCGAGAATATTTCCTTACTAGGATTTCTGAAACCAAAAACAGCAGTAAAACAAAAGCGGCTCTTCGGCATCTTGTTAATAGGTTAGTGCCGGAAAATACATAAATACGACATATAATGTGTATAAAACATGTAGATATCATCAATAATGTAGCATGGAACATAAGAAATTATCGATACGTCGGAGACGTATCAGCATATCCAAGCTTAGTTCCTGCTCGTCCCGAGCAGGTAAACGATAACAAAGATAATTTCTGGAGTGACATGCCATCATAACCTTGATCATACTATTGTAAGCATATGTAATGAATGCAGCGATCAAAAACAATGGTAATGACATGAGTAAACAAATGAATCATAAAGCAAAGACTTTTCATGAATAGTACTTCAAGACAAGCATCAATAAGTCTTGCATAAGAGTTAACTCATAAAGCAATAAATCAAAGTAAAGGTATTGAAGCAACACAAAGGAAGATTAAGTTTCAGCGGTTGCTTTCAACTTATAACATGTATATCTCATGGATAGTGTCAATGTAAAGTAATATAACAAGTGCAATATGCAAGTATGTAGGAATCAATGCACAGTTCACACAAGTGTTTGCTTCTTGAGGTGGAGAGAAATAGGTGAACTGACTCAACATAAAAGTAAAAGAAAGGTCCTTCAAAGAGGAAAACATCGATTGCTATATTTGTGCTAGAGCTTTTATTTTGAAAACATGAAACAATTTTGTCAACGGTAGTAATAAAGCATATGTATCATGTAAATTATATCTTACAAGTTGCAAGCCTCATGCATAGTGTACTAATAGCGCTCGCACCTTGTCCTAATTAGCTTGGGTTAACACTGATCATCATTGCATAACATATGTTTCAACCAAGTGTCACAAAGGGGTACCTCTATGCCGCCTGTACAAGGGTCTAAGGAGAAAGTTCGCATTGGATTTCTCGCTTTTGATCATTCTTCAACTTAGACACCCATACCGGGATAACATAGACAACAGATAATGGACTCCTCTTTTAATGCTTAAGCATTCAACAACAGTTAATATTCTCATAAGAGATTGAGGTTTTATGTCCAAACTGAAACTTCCACCATGATTCATGGCTTTAGTTAGCGGCCCAATGTTCTTCTCTAACAGTATGCATACTCAAACCATTTGGTTGTGAAAACCGCCCTTACTTCAGACAAGACGAACATGCATAGCAACTCACATGATATTCAACAAAAAGTTGATGGCGTCCCCAGGAACATGGTTATCGCACAACAAGCAACTTAATAAGAGATAAAGTGCATAAGTACATATTCAATACCACAATAGTTTTTAAGGCTATTTTGTCCCATGAGCTATATATTGCAAAGGCGAATGATGGAAATTTAAAGGTAGCACTCAAGCAATTTACTTTGGAATGGCGGAGAAATACAATGTAGTAGGTAGGTATGGTGGACACAAATGGCATAGTGGTTGGCTCAAGGATTTTGGATGCATGAGAAGTATTCCCTCTCGATACAAGGTTTAGGCTAGCAAGGTTTATTTGAAACAAACACAAGGATGAACCGGTGCAGCAAAACTCACATAAAAGACATATTGTAAACATTATAAGACTCTACACCGTCTTCCTTGTTGTTCAAAACTCAATACTAGAAATTATCTAGACTTTAGAGAGACCAAATATGCAAACCAAATTTTAGCAAGCTCTATGTATTTCTTCATTAATGGGTGCAAAGTATATGATGCAAGAGCTTAAACATGAGCACAACAATTGCCAAGTATCAAATTATTCAAGACATTTTAGAATTACTACATGTAGCATTTCCCGATTCCAACCATATAACAATTTAACGAAGAAGATTCAACCTTCGCCATGAATACTATGAGTAAAGCCTAAGGACATATTTGTCCATATGCAACAGCGGAGCGTGTCTCTCTCCCACACAATGAATGCTAGGATCCATTTTATTCAAACAAAAACAAAAACAAAAACAAAAACAAACAGACGCTCCAAGCAAAGTACATAAGATGTGACTGAATAAAAATATAGTTTCAGGGGAGGAACCTGATGATGTTGTCGATGAAGAAGGGGATGCCTTGGGCATCCCCAAGCTTAGACGCTTGAGTCTTCTTAAAATATGCAGGGGTGAACCACCGGGGCATCCCCAAGCTTAGAGCTTTCACTCCTCTTGATCATAGTATATCATACTCCTCTCTTGACCCTTGAAAACTTCCTTCACACCAAACTTCAAGCAAACTCATTAGAGGGTTAGTGCATAATAAAAATCCACATGTTCAGAGGTGACACAATCATTCTTAACACTTCTGGACATTGCACAAAGCTACTGGACATTAATGGATCAAAGAAATTCATCCAACATAGCAAAAGAGGCAATGCGAAATAAAAGGCAGAATCTGTCAAAAACAGAACAGTCCGTAAAGACGAACCTGGAAGGGGCACTTAACTTGCTCAAACGGAAAAACTCAAAACTAATGAAAGTTGCGTACATATCTGAGGATCACGCACGTAAATTTGCAGATTTTTTTGATTTTTTTTACAGAGACTTCTGTGCGAATTTGTGACAGACAGCAATGTTGTTTCTGTGCAGCAATCCAAATCTAGCATCAACTTTACCATAGAGACTTTACTTGGCACAAAAACATGATAAGGAGAGGTTGCTACAGTAGTAAACAAATTCCAAGACTCAAATATAAAACAAAGTACTGTAGTAAAAACATGGGTTGTCTCCCATAAGCGCTTTTCTTTAACGCCTTTCAGCTAGGCGCAGAAAGTGTAAATCAAGTGTTATCAAGAGATGAAGCATCGGCATTACCTTGGGTGTTGGGAGTTGCCTCAACAATGCATGTTATCTTATCTATGTAAGTTTCAGAGGCTCCCTTTTCATTACTCTTAGGCTTGCTATTCTCATCAAACAAATTTTCAGGAACAAGCCAACCATAGTTATTTTCTAATGCCTCAAACATTCCTGCAAGCTTGCAAGGTATTGATGTCTTAATATCTCCTACATCATTAACATTATTAGTGTACTTTACTCTCTCCATGTCCATCTTTTCAAGGGTACTAATAAAATTGGTATAAGAGCCAAGCATATTGTATTTAATAAAGACCTTTCTAGCCTCTCTTGCTACACCACCAAATTCTTTAAGAAGGGTTTCTAAAACAAAATCTTTCTTTTCCCCTTCCTCCATATCACCAAGTGTGAGAAACATGTGTTGGATTATAGGATTGAGATTAACAAATTTAGTTTCCAACATGCGTACTAAAGAAGCAACAGCAATTTCATAAGTAGGAGCAAGTTCTACCAGGTGTCTATCTTCAAAATCTTCAGCGGTACTAACATGAGTGAAAAAATCTTCTATATTATCTCTTCCAATTATAGACCCTCGGCCTACCGGTATGTCTTTTAGAGTGTAGTTAGGAGGAAACATGATGAAATAAACAAAAGGTAAATAAAGTAAATGCAAGTAACTAATTTTTTTGTGTTTTTGATATAGAGAGCAAGACAATAAATAAAGTAAAGCTAGCAACTAATTTTTTTGTGTTTTGTTTAAGTGCAGCAAATAAAGTAGTAAATAAAATAAAGCAAGACAAAAACAAAGTAAAGAGATTGGGAAGTGGAGACTCCCCTTGCAGCGTGTCTTGATCTCCCCGGCAACGGCGCCAGAAATTTAGCTTGATGCGTGCAATTAACACACGTCCGTTGGGAACCCCAAGAGGAAGGTGTGATGCAGACAGTAGCAAGTTTTCCCTCAGAAAGAAACCAAGGTTTATCGAACCAGGAGGAGCCAAGAAGCACGTTGAAGGTTGATGGCGGCGGGATGTAGTGCGGCGCAACACTAGGGATTCCGGCGCCAACGTGGAACCTGCACAACACAACCAAAGTATTTTGCCCCAACGAAACAGTGAGGTTGTCAATCTCACCGGCTTGCTGTAACAAAGGATTAACCGTATTGTGTGGAAGATGATTGTTTGCAGAAAACAGTAAAGAACAAATATTGCAGTAGATTGTATGCGATGTAATGAATAGGACCGGGGTCCATAGTTCACTAGAGGTGTCTCTCCCATAAGATAAATAGCATGTTGGGTGAACAAATTACAGTCGGGCAATTGACAAATAGAGAGGGCATGACAATGCACATACATGATATGATAAGTATAGTGAGATTTAATTGGGCATTACGACAAAGTACATAGACCGCTATCCAAAGATGCATCTATGCCTAAAAAGTCCACCTTCGGGTTATCATCCGAACCCCTTCCGGTATTAAGTTGCAAACAACAGACAATTGCATTAAGTATGGTGCGTAATGTAATCAATAACTACATCCTTGGACATAGCATCAATGTTTTATCCCTAGTGGCAACAGCACATCCACAACCTTAGAACTTTCTGTCACTGTCCCAGATTTAATGGAGGCATGAACCCACTATCGAGCATAAATACTCCCTCTTGGAGTTAAGAGCAAAAACTTGGCCAGAGCCTCTACTAATAATGGAGAGCATGCAAGATCATAAACAACACATAGGTAATAGATTGATAATCACCATAACATAGTATTCTCTATCCATCGGATCCCGACAAACACAACATATAGCATTACAGATAGATGATCTTGATCATGTTAGGCAGCTCACAAGATCCAACAATGAAGCACATAAGGAGAAGACGACCATCTAGCTACTGCTATGGACCCATAGTCCAGGGGTGAACTACTCACTCATCACTCCGGAGGCGATCATGGCGGTGAAGAGTCCTCCGGGAGATGATTCCCCTCTCCGGCAGGGTGCCGGAGGCGATCTCCTGAATCCCCCGAGATGGGATTGGCGGCGGCGGCGTCTCTGGAAGGTTTTCCGTATCGTGGCTCTCGGTACTGGGGGTTTCACGATGGAGACTTTAAGTAGGCGGAAGGGCAACGCAGGGGGCCACACGAGGGCCCCGCACGCTACGCCGGCGCGGCCAGGGCTTGGGCCGCGCCGCCCTATTGTGTCGGCGCCTCGTGGCCCCACTTCCTTTCCCTCTCGGTCTTCTGGAAGCTTCGTGTAAAAATAGGCCCCTGGGCGTTGATTTCGTCCAATTCCGAGAATATTTCCTTACTAGGATTTCTGAAACCAAAAACAGTAGAAAACAGCAACTGGCTCTTCGGCATCTTGTTAATAGGTTAGTGCCGGAAAATTCATAAATACGACATATAATGTGTATAAAACATGTAGATATCATCAATAATGTAGCATGGAACATAAGAAATTATCGATACGTCGGAGACGTATCAACGGGCTTCATCGACACCGTACGCACGACCGAGTACGGAAGTGCTCCCGGATTGCAGCACAGACGATCGACTACATCAACAACGAGATCTAATCTCGTAGGCTTTGGAATCTTCGAGGGTTAGTCCCGCAATCTTCTCGTTGCTTCGATCTTGGTAGATTAGATCTTTCTTCTTCCTAGATTTGATTTTGGTTTTTGTTCATGCTCACGGTAGAATTTTTTTGTTTTCCATGCAACGAACCCTTCAGATGGGTGTGATGGTAGGAGCGATGCCAATACGTCGTAACCCTAGGAACGAACGTCTGCTCCTCGATATCAAGCGCGTCAGACACATAGACAGATTATCAACAATCCGTGGATCCATGCCCATTTGACCTAATCTCTGATTCATCAATTTGGTATCTGATCCGCAGCCCATTTGGCCCAACGTGAGATCGACAGCACCAGCCTCAGGCTGTTTGAACGGAAACGATGAACGGAATCTCACCGGCGGTGACCAAAATCGACACTGCCGGTGGTTCTTCCTCATCTCAAAAGAGGATTTCCTTTTCCTCCTTTGTACCAAAACCCATTCAGCCGCATCAAAGTTTTGCAAAAGAAAAGACGACGGAGAAAGGACTGGCAACCTCAAGTCTGTCCTCCTCACCGGCATCTTGGTGACAGACGGTATTGTTTGATCGGAGGCGAAGGAAGAATCCTTACCAGAACGCAAAAAATAGCCGCTTCCCGTTGCATTCTCCTCTTCTCTTCCCTTCTCAAATAGGCCGCCGATCCTTGCGATCCGAGCGAGCGCTGCCCATCCTCCGGCACGTGCAGATACGAGAGGGAAGGAGAGCCGGCACTCCTCGCATTCCTCGCCGGAGAGATATCGCCGGATCCCTCCTCTTCGTCTAGTTCGTAATACCGGCTAAGTAACAGCCGTTCCACCACATTCCACCGATTCGGTGGAACGGGCGCATTCCGCATATGGGGAGAATATTCCCTTTTGAGGAACCACTCGGTTCCGTTCCATTCCATAACTGAACACAGGAATTGGCTCTAGATGCGGAGCAGTTCCGTTCCATTCCACTTGGTTCTGGAACCGAACACACCCTAAGTCCCCTAGATGGAAGAAAAGCATCAGAACATCCTCCATTAAACTTCACAGAGAAACGAACAGAGGTAATACAATTACTTGATCGGTCCAACATCCAATATTTTCGCAATGCGAGGAAATAGTAACGGGTATGCATTGCTATATGGAATAGAAGTTCAATTTGACAAGGTTATAATTAACTTTTGATTCAGAAAAACAATATAGTAGTAACACATATCCCGGTCAAGGGATTTCTCGGAACTCTTCACTCAAGAAAGATTACGAACTAGCTGATTGCCGCTATCTGAAGCAAATGTTGGCGTATGGTTCATAGCTTTGCACCAAAGGCAGCTAGTCAGATAGAAGCCTAAAATTAAAAAAGGATAGTGGGAATAGAGAACATACGCACCCGGGAGCCGAATTGAATTTCCGCATAATATACACATATGCAATTAGACTAGCATAATATAGTCGTGTTATGCATATAACACTAGTCTACGTTATTACCTTCGTAGTATTTTCTCTGATTCAAATTAATTGATTTTACTTTGTTTAGATACGGATGTATCTAATCAACAAACGCATCTACATACATTTGTATTTAGATAAAGTGAAGTTAATTAATTTAAATTGGAGGGAGTACATAGTAGTTTAGATGTAATATTGTGCATGAGTGTATTCATTAGCTTGTAGACTCATTCTACTCCCAGCCTTACAACGTGGTCAGCGGAAAAGCCTGAATTAATCCACAAATCTTATGCTCAAAACGTTGAACTGAAAATAATACCGACCCTCTAACAAACGAACATTACCATAGAGCAGTGCAAGGACCCTATTGCACACTGTCTCCACACTTGTCAAAACTTAAAATAGGGCAGATTGACAACTAAACTCAAGCTCGCCAAAGGTCTTGAGTAGAGGTTTTTTCCTGGGCCGGTATTTTCGGAATCTCGTCCGAAACCAGTTTTACCCTGTTATCACCGGAATTTGTTTTCCTATTTTACGGTATTTATGTAACTTGATGAAACTTAACGAAATTTGATAAAGTTTTGGACGAGTTTTAATTTCGTTTGACCCTTTTTTTCCAGCTGAGAAAAAATATTCAAACAGAGGAATACTGGAGAAAGTATCCTCCTTTGATCCCAATTTTCTACCGTGTTGCTGACGTACAAGAGAAACGGCGTCAGCCAAACTTGAGGAAGAAAACATTCATCTGAAACCTCATCGTTAATTACATCTATTTATGTAAAATTCCTAATACGAAATATCCTTAGTCAGCCCAGTCGTGTGGTCATGAACTTCCCGTGACAGGCTAGACAACCATACAGAATTTGTGACTGCCACTATCTTCGTGTGGAAGTCTATTGGCAAGTGGAGAGAAGTCAGAGAACTGAGATAACAGCTCGCTGACCAGTCACCATAGTTAAGTTTGTTTGATACTCACGGTAATGGTGCTAATTCAGCCACGCTACAGAACCGACCCACACTGGCCAAGGCCCAACAACCACAAGGCAAAGGCTCATTAGTCATTACAGGATTAGGCCACTATAATTGTTTAATACTTCCTCCATTTCTAGATATAAACCATATAATTTTCGGCACGGAAATTATAACATGCACATTGATAGAAAATTACACCATGTTTGAGCGGGATTAACCCTTGGCAATTAAAAGTGAGCTCATAGAGAACTTTGCATAAGATAAGTAAACATAATCAAATCCCTAAAACTATTGTCCATACAAGTGGTGTAACGCAATACACCTTATATTATGGATTTTTTTCCTCATAAAACTATATATCTTATGTCTAGGAACGGAGAGAGTATGCGATGTTACTATAACCAATAATAATAACATATCATATTATGGGAAAAGGGTATCAACCCGCGTGCGAAATGCCTCACCATTTCAGCCGTACGCAATGCCACGTACGTTGCCAGAAGTCTGAAAGGTGGAGGCGAAAACAAAACCTATCTAAGGTTTCGTCCTTGTCGTCGGTGACACCATTGGTATGTTCCACCTAGGTGGCCTTGGGGCCTTGGCGGTGTGGCGGATCACAACACCTCGCCAGCGGGAGGGTTTCCGTTATTTCTTTAGATTGTTTTTTCAGTGTCGTCCTCGGGATGGTTAGGCGGCGGCTACATCCTAGAGCCAGAATAATGTTCTCCCTGTCCTATCCTCGCTCTAGTGGTGCATCTCGCATTGGCGGAGGGCACGTGGAGTAAAGTATCCAGCGAATCTTCTGGGATCCGGTCGTATTTTGTGTTCATTTATGTGGTTTCAGGTCAGTCTTTTCCGATCTATTAATATCACTATTGGCGATGGTTGTTGCTCTAGTGCGCTAGTCCTCTTGGGCCTTAGCACAACAACTTTTCATATGTCTATTACAACAAGCTCTACTACAACAAGTTTTGCCTGGCTTCAGCGATGGAGTGGCGAGTATGGCGGCGAACCTTCGGCTCGTGCTAATGTTTATAGTCGTCGCTAGGTGATCCAAAGTTCTATTTATAATTTTTATTACTTTTAGGGCTACTACTAGAAAAATAGCTATCTGTGGGTTTGCTACCAGTAGCACACTATAATAGTGGCGCACCACTGGTAGGAAATTATCAGCGGTGCACCACTTCAAAGAGTGTGCCACTAGTATGTATGGACTGGGTTGGCTGGAGCGCCACGGGTATCTGGCGAATGCAACGCGCATTACCTGCCTGGGTCCCGCACTGGGAGCATCTTGTCCCTTCAAGGGGATAGCAAATGCGCAAAAATAGTATGTTATGACATGTGAAATTCTAATAAATTATAAAAAAACGCAGAAATTACTTGCATAAGTCGTTTGGTTGCACCAAATTAAAGGAAGAATGCTGCAATCCACTTGAATTTTTTAGGGTTCAGTCATTTGAATCAAGTTACACAGTACAAAATTACATTAACAATGCTATGAATCAAACAAGCCGAACTGCATTAATCGGTGGGGTTCTAAATTACATAGAGTGTCTCGAGATAAAATAGAGAATACGGCAAAGCCCTCAACTTTTTTACTAGAGTACTAAAATTAAGGGCCCCAAATCACACATGTTCCTTTACTAATATAGCAGGATGTGGTGCGCCACAGGTAAGTGGGGACCAAATCCTCACCCCCTCCGCATGTGGATCACCTTTTTCAATTTAAAAATAAGAAAGATATTTCAAAATTTAAAATCCTTTGAGATGTAGTTTTGTTACGTCATCTAGCTGTTAGGAAAAATAACAGACATGAATTTCAACATATGTTGTAAAATAGTGTCATGTTTCGATAAAACGGCTCCAGATTTTGCATACGACGTTAGATGAAAAAGTTTTTTTATTTGAAAATACATCTGCAGAAAAATCTACATCCGATTTCAACTGCCTACGATCATTTACTGTTCTTTGGAATCCTCAAAATAAAAAAAGGAAAGAGAGTTTTCTAATGTTTTAGATTTTATGGATTTTTTTTGAAAAAGGCAAAACTTAGCAGTGGCCGATAGTGCTGGTGCACCACTACTAGTTTCAAAATTTTGAAACGGCCACCTTACCCCATTAACTCTAGTATATCCACATCCACACATCCCTTATCCACCCCTATGTCATCCCCTTCCTTGCTACTTCCTTTTCCTTTTCGTCCCTACCTCCTTACCATCCTCCATGCCTCATCCTCCTCCCCTTCCTTCCTAATTCCTCTTCCTCCCTGCATCCTCCCCTTTCTCCATGCCTCCTCTTCATCCATCCCTCCTCCTTCTCCCCTTCATCACTACCTTCTCTTCATCTTCCTCTACCATTCCTACATGCCCGACCCGACGACCTCGCCCTCGCCAGCCCGAGCGCACACCTTCGCGCCACCTTTGCGCCCTCTCCCTCGTCGGTAGCCCCTAACTCGCCCGCGTCGAGTTCCACGTGCCCTACCCCGACCCCGACGCCACCCTGCCCCAACCCCACCACCGCCCTACCCCAACCCGGCGGCCTCCGGCTCAACCTCCAGTGCCTCAGCCTCTTCCTGCAAGTGCGACGACCGAGAGCAACCGCCAAGATGCGGAGCACCGGCCAAGAGGCAGAGCAAAAAAATTTGAAAAAGTAAATCGCAAATAAAAATGGTGGCACTTTTCAAAAACTTATAAGTAACCCACTAGGTGATGCGCCGCTAGTAGGGCACATACCAGTGATGCACTAGGTTGTACGCCGGTGACAATTACTGTCAGTGGCGTGTTAGTAGTGACGCATGACTGGTGCGCCAGAGGCACCAAAAAACAATGCGCCAGTTTTTCTAGTAGTGGGCTGCTTGTACTAGTGTTGATGATTATTAATAGATTGATAAATTTTTCGATAAAATAGATAGCACATTGTTGCTGCTACATAAATAATGCAAATCAGAATGGTGTTGTGCTCGGGCAACAACTTTTGCATTGCGTTCATGGATTTGCTCCCTTTATCTCCGTAACAATGTTCCACGGGTCTATTTCCGTGTAACCACCCACACGCCACAAGCTTCACCTCCAACCATCCATTTTTTGGTACACTTTTTTTTGTGAAACACAATATAAAAACAGACACTCATAAATATGTACATAGTTTTACCCCTATGAGCGCATGCACTCACACATTACGCTTATAACCACCTTCGAGATATCGAGTCCAAGAAACTGATCCAGTGGATCTTAAGATTGATGAAGTCACCACAGGTGACTCGCTATAGACGCGACCATCGCCTCCCACTGAAAAATAATTCATCTTTATAAGATCCAAAAATATTAAATCTGAGATTTAAACTCTGATAGGCTGGGGTTGCAAGTGTCTTCCCAACCATCCGACCACAAATTGATGCTCCATTTTTTCGTACACTTTGACGATGAAAGGGTTATTAAAAATACTATGCACCTCGATCGTGCCACGAAATAACTAATCACGACGCACATGCAGGCCGGAAGTGTCCATTGTTTGAACCCCACAATAGAGTGACTAGTACTCCATCCTATCGTGCACGTGTGGAACAGTAAGAAGTCATCTCATAATTAATCTCCATCCTAAGTCTACATCAGTGCTAGGGTTTCTGACCCATACTATCCAAGAAAATTGCAACGTTCAACACGTATATGCCTTGACAAAAGCTTACCGCTAGTAGGTATATTATCCCTTTCACAAACACATGATCATGCTTGAAATGTCACCCGCCAAATCTTGCCTGACTTGAGTATTTAGCGAATATTCACTGTATTATTCGAAAAGAGGGAATACTGAAATGGAGAAAGTATCATCCATTGATAATTTTCTACCCGTGTCAACCAGACTTGGGCAAGAAAAACTTGCATCTAAAACCTCAGTGTTGCAGTTATTTATAGAAAACTCCTAACAAAATATCCTTATTAGTCAGCCCAGTCGTGTGGTCATGAATCTTCCGTGACCGGTTAGACAACCGTACAGAATTTGTGGCTGCCTCTATCTTCGTGTGGAAGTTTACTGGCAAGTGGAGAGAGCTGAGCTAACAGCTAGCTGACCAGTGACCACTGACCATAGTTAAGTTTGATGCTCACTGTAATGATGCTAATGCAGGGCAGGCGCTTCAGCAAAGTCAGCTTCGTGATACGCGCATCAGGGAAGATCAGGTACACATGTGCGGACGCGGTTTAGAGCTTTGAACGATGGAATTGAATTCAATATTTTAGAGGCTGGCTGGCTGGACGACACGACTTGTATTTTCACCATGCAGAAGCAGAACGTTGACAATTATTACTTGTTCGTCATCCAATATTGTATATATATAGGTTTCATTTGAGAAACAATACGGTATAACTTTGTTTGTCTCGAAAAAGAACTTTCTTTGTTTCGAAAAATAATCTTATTTCCGGTCAAGTGATTTCTCGGTGCTATTTGCTCAAGAAAGATAGCAGCTCTACTTGCGAAAAAAGTGCTATTAGAGTCTCGGCTAACTGGAGTATTTTTAAAAAATGAAAACTTAATTTAAACTTATTAACATAATATTTGAATGTAGTCAGCTATGTACACTACAAGCATGCAATTTTAATGTGAAATGCATGGTATTTTAGGCTTAGCAAATAAGATAATTTTGACAAAATTTAGAAGATTTGGAAGTGGCTATATTCATGTTCCAAGGTCCGCATTTTTTAATTTTTGCCGAGGATAGAATGCAAGGTATTTTTTATTAAAAATTTACACATAGGTAGAATAAATTATTGACTACACTTTGATATTTTTGTTGGAATTTTTGAAGCTTTAAATTTTATTTTTTAAAAGTTTTAAGAGATGAGCTCGATGGAGCTCGTGTGCCAAAATGACACTCCAGTACTTGCCACTATCTTAAGCAAATGTTGGCGTATGGCTCATACAACGAGAATTGTTGTTTTTTCAACATGCTAGAGTAACGCTTAGCCCCAAAGGCAACTCGTCAGATGCTTTACAAGAAACCTAGAGGCCTGAAAACAAGGATCGTGAGAACCGAGATTAATACATTTGCAGTTGCCGTGGTCTGGTGGTCACCGGAAAAGCCTGAATTGCTCAAGAATTTTAAGCTCAAAACGTTCAACTTTTTTTTTCGAAATGGGAGCATAGCCCCAGCCTCTGCATCGAAGATACCTAACATTCAAAACGTTCAACTGAAGATACCTAAGCTTTAAGACCCTCTACGTGCAAACACAACCGAGGCAGAAATTCGAGAAACATCACATATTTATTTTTCAGGTGCCCAGCTCGGCAAATGCCAGAGCCCACGTTGTGAGCAGAATATTTGACTTTGTGGCATTTCTGCGGTTACACTGGCAAACACCAAGAGAAAAATGGAAGGGACGGCGGGCGGCACCACACACTTGAGTTGACGCAGTTTTTCTTTTCTTTTTGAGATGCTCTACTTGACGCGCATGTTGGTGGAATGCCACACTGAAACCAGACAAAAAGGGGTGAATTCTGCTCACGGTTTGATTTGTCAGCGGAACTACAAATGAGCAATGAGAAGGACACCTTGCATTCATTAATCAATTTAAATGTGAGAAACCGGGGTTAATTACTTGATGCGTACGAACGCTCCTTGATGAATTCCTAGTGGCCACATTGTTTGTGTGGTATGGGGACAGATTAATCATAGTCAGCTGGGTGCACTTACCTACTGATTAGTTTGAAAAAGAAGTTTCTTGGTCAAATTTGTAACGCCGCGTTGGGAAATTGGATGCTTGGAGACGAAGCTAGGGAGGGGAATAATATGCAGGCATATACCGTCATTAAGTAATGGCACCTTACTGCCCATTAATACTAGTTCTTTCTTCAATTTAGATTACTAGTTTATTTTATTTTATTTAAATACGGATATATCTAGATGCGTTCGTTGCCTAAATACATCCATATATAGATAAAGTAAATTCAACTAATTTAAATCGAAGTGAGTAGTACTGTAGTACAATCAATGGGAGCAGGGCAAAATCCATGCATTACGTATATGCATGAAACCACCAAACATTGCTTAACTGTCACTCGCTTAATAAAAAAAATCGCGCCTATGGTTAAGGGTGTTCCAAAACTGTTTGAGGCTCTGTATCATCTCCTAGCTCCTGACAGTGACACATCTTATGCTAACTATATCATGCGATCATGTTTTGACCCGGCCGAAAACTCAACTCGCATCATCTTCCAATCTCCAACCAATTTTTAATGTTGGTTCAAAGCTATAGCGCGTTTGCATATGCAATGTACCCTGATCTTGTTGCCCAGAGAGCGTATCATCGTGCAGAGCTGACTCTTCTAAAAGCATACGCGACAGTCGACGATGCATATTGCGTTGTTAAATATACCTGGCGCGTTCTAAAGTCAGCTCTACACTAGGCTGAGAAGCTCCCGAGAAATGGAGCAACCAACACAACACTTGGAATACTTCGGCTCCAAGCAACTAAGCCCGAATTGGTTAGCTAGCTACCACATGTATAATCAGTCATCACTCATCAGCACGTTCTACTATACTATCAGTTTAAGGATGGAAAACACAGATCAGAGAGCTTAGTGGTCAAATACAAATACTAGTCAAGTTGTAATCATGAATGGGAATTTCGCAGGGTACGCGACAACCATACGGCGTGTATAGGCACCATCCTTACAGCGAATTTACCGGTTTTAGTACGTTTTTTAACCGAAGATTTAGTAGGTGGGGTCTTGTTATTGTTTCAAAGAGATCCCTGGGAACTCCAAGGGCTCCTATGCAAAGCGGCCCCACTTCTCAATCTCAGCATGTGACAGCTCATGCGGAGTCGATGTATGATCGCCTCAATATAGCAATAGTAGCTAGCTATAGTCAATTGCCATATTATATATCGAACATGAATAATGGTTGCTAAATTATACTATAGCATTTTATTAGCTAGGTGGTGTACATCTTACTTTTATAAAGTATCTAGGAGCACGTATGTATTATAGCTAGTCAACACCTTCTCTCTCCTCTTCTCACTGTTTTAACTCAGGAAGAGTATAATATTTGTCAGTCAAACTCGTATAGCTTGCTTATGTCACTCTATTATACTTGCTCTTATCTATGTGGTAGGAGAAAAGATTTACAATAAGCTTGATGTACTTATACTAATTAATTTGAATAGGTGTTTTCTTGGTCATATTTGTAGTATCTGCGTTCGGAGATTGGATTCCTTTTTTTTGCGTGGGGACAATGGATGCTTGGTGATCAAGCTAAAAAGGGTAATATGGTTATATGCAGATTGCACAATTATTATTTCCTTATCGAAAAAATTAATCACACATATATGTAGTTTTGGTTTGGCTAAGGGTGTTCCAAAACTGTTTGGGACATCATCTTCATCCTCTACTTCTTTTCGACAGGGAAACAGTGGCATTCTACCCTACCGTGTAATTTTTATTTACTTACAAAGTAACACATTTACATTTAAAAAAAAGTAAAATATTTAAAGGATTTTTTATACCCGGTCCTCGATAACACAAAATGTCTTTAAACAATAAATATCACATATATTTAAATCCGAAAATAGTATATGGTAGAGATATGTGAGCCGTGTCGTTGGGAAGCCGAGAATACGAACCACCGTTATCGGAGATGTGGCAGCTAGGACAAATATTGCGAGGGCAATCCTACCAGAAGAACTCGTCGTTGAACGAAGGATCGAAGATCACTTATTGTAGACGATGCCATGTCCATTGACGTGAAGGCTAAAAAGAAGACGACTACCAAAATCCTAGACTAATCACAGAAAACTCTACTTTTATCGAAAAGCCTCACTCATAAATCGGGCTCCTCATCCCTCCCAACACAGGCAAAGTATCCGAAGGAGGGAAAATCGATTTATGGTGGATGTGGAGGTGGAAGTGGAGACGATACTCACATAACCGGAAATGTCTTTTTTGTTTGCCCTATGGATAACCAAGGATATATCTCACTTCAAACTAATTTTCCAACTTTGAGTGGTGGCCCTTTGACTATTTAAAAAAAAAACTCCCCCATTAATTTCTTTGTAGCCAAATTCCAGCATCCAAGAGTTATCACTTGCATGAATAAGTATTTGTGTAAACCTTTAGCTAATTAGCTTGTCACAGAGTGCCACGTGCTAATGTGACCAAGATGATCCACATCTAGCTCGTCGCAGTTATAACTTGCATGTGCCTTGATCTTGTTGCTCAGAGAGCGTATCATCGTGCAGAGCTGACTCTTCTGAAGCCAGCCACTTTGCATATGCGGCCGTCGCCGAACTGCCTTGTTAAAGTATTATACCCATTACCTGGCGCGTTCTGAAGTCAGCTCTACACTAGGCTGGGAAACTCCCCAGAAATTGAGTAAGAGCATCTCAACTCGTCCCCCGACGAGGCCCCCGAGCGACGTTTTTTCCATCCGGACGGCGAAATTCGGCCCAGTCGCGCCCCGGTTCCTCGTTTTTGTCCGGATTTGGCCCTTCATCCATCCGGCGAGCCCACGCCATCCCCGGCCCCCCGGGGCGCGCTCGGGGACTCCGGACGAGTGAAAAGCGGGGAAGGGCCCGATCTGTCGGTGACTCGACGCACGAACCCCACCGCCACGTCGCTCAAAATCTCCCCCACCCCTCGTATCTCTCTCGCCGCCGGCACCACCCCGCCGGCTTGCTGCCCAGATTCCGCCGCCTTTCGACGATGGCCTATCTGGCTGCTCTTCCGCCGGCCTATTCTCCGACTTTGGCCGGCTCCTCGTCGCTCGCGGCTCGGGTTGCCTCGACCACGCCCGTCAGGTGTTCGTCCATTTGCCTCGCCGGCCATGGACTCGGACGAAGAGGAGGAGCAGATGTTCGTCGAGCTTATGCAAGAAGAGATGGCAGCAGCCGCCCAAGACGACGAGCACATGATGATCCTCGGTTGCTTGGCAAGTATGTACGCCGGACTAGCAACTGGTCGACGTGGTGGGTCGGCACCAGGTCGCCGGAAGTGCAAGCCGAGACAGCGAATGGAGGGCTACTGCATGTTGTACGCCGACTACTTCGCCGACAATCCATTGCACGGTGAGAGTGTTTTCCGGCGTCGTTTCAGGATGAGCAGAAAGCTATTTCTGCAAATTGTGTATGCCATCCGAGACTTTGATCCCTACTTCAGATGCAAGGCGGATTGCACTGGTTTGGTTGGATTTTCGTCACTGCAGAAGTGCACAGTGGCTATGAGGATGCTGGCGTATGGAGCTCCCGATGATACTGCAGATGACTATCTTCGGATGGCGGAGTCCACCGCCCTTGATTGTTTTTACCGGTTCTGCAGGGCCGTCATAGCAGTGTTCGGGGACTACTACTTGAGATCACCCACTGTCGAAGACACTCAGAGGATCCTTGCAACCAATGAAGCTAGGGGTTTTCCAGGGATGCTTGGAAGCATTGACTGCATGCATTGGCAATGGAAGAACTGTCCGTTTGCGTGGCAGGGAATTTACAAGGGTCACAAAAAAGGCTGCACTGTGATACTTGAAGCAGTGGCTACCCATGATCTCTGGATTTGGCACTCTTTCTTTGGTATGCCTGGATCCAACAATGACATCAACGTCCTAAACTGCTCCCCGGTCTTTTCCAAGCTTGTTGAGGGTCATGCTCCCCCGGTGGACTATGTGATCAATGGTCGGCACTACAACAAAGGATACTACCTTGCAGACGGTATCTATCCAAAGTGGGCAACATTTGTGAAGACTATCTCCAACCCTAGCACCCCCAAACTTTGCGAGTTTGTCAAGAAACAAGAAGCTTGCCGAAAAGACGTCGAGCGTGCATTTGGTGTCCTCCAGCAGAGATTTGCTGTCGTCCGTTTTCCCGCTATGACTTGGTCGAAAGATCAGATGTGGGAGGTGATGAACTGCTGTGTGTGCCTACACAATATGATTATTGAAAATGAGCAAAAGCATCCGGTTCCTCTGGCTGAGCAAGAAGCACCATATGAGAGAGAGAGTCCTCTTGCACAGTCTAATCACCAGGTGCCTCCATCATGGGCCGCCTTCTTTGCTATGCGTCAGGAGATTCGAGACTCTACAATGCATCAGCTGCTGCAAGATGATCTGGTGGAGCACATATGGAGACTCCGAGGCAACGCCAACGCCGACGCCAACTAGTCTGTCTTAATTTGTTTGAAAAATTGTGAAATTGTGTGCTTCATTTGTTTCAGCACTTGTTAAACATTGTACTGATTATCGCCGAATTTGTTTCATCAATTTTCGTACTTTTGGTCGCCGAACTTGTTAAATTTTATGTTAAATTTGTTTGAAATATGTCAAATGGTCGAGGTTGGGGGTTTCCTGCCGGGGGGACGGCTGGAACTTCGGCGCTCCCCACGCCAAATCTTCCTCCAATCGGACGAAAATTTCGCCGGATTTCGGCGTGGGGAGCGCCAACGAGTGGGGATGCTCTAACAACACTAGGAATTCTTCGGCTCCAAGCAACCAACAGCACGAATTGGTTAATTAGCTACCACATGTTCATCAGTACGTCATCAGCACGTTCTACTATATACTATCAGCTTCAGGATCGAAAAGACGGATCAAACATCTAGCAGTCAAATACTAACTTGTCAAGTTGGTAATCATCAGCACGGCGTGTATACGCACCATTCCTCACGGCGAATTCATCGGCTTTATTGCAAAGAGATCCTCCGTTACTTGGAGGGCTGATACGCAAAGCTGTCCCAGTTTTCCCTCTCCCGTTCATCGCGCTCACGGCAGCAGGATATACCGTTACAGGAAAGGAGTTGGGTTGCGTCTGCCCAAAGGCTGTCCATGTTTCCTGTAGAGTAGAATTAAAGGAAGGCTTCCGATGCACGTCTCTTCTCCCTGGCTGTGCTGCAGCTGAAGTTTATTCTGAACGTGGATGGTCAGGCATTTCATTCAACCATTGTCCTGAACACTACGGCCGTGCCGATTCTACCATGGGTAGCACCACCTTCAGGTTGGGTTAAAATCAACACAGGTGGTTCGCTTGGACACCAGATGGTGTAGCTGGAGCTGGCATCATTATTCGTGATCAGATGGGAGAAATCTTGCTATCCTCATGTGTCATGTCGTCACCCAGGGAACTGCAGGGATGCCCTGGATGGGGAGATCAGTGCAGTTAAAGAGGGTCTCATGTTGGCGTTGCAATGGAGCAATAAACCTCTAGTTATTGAAGTGGATTGTCGTTTGGAGATACTCAACAAACTAAAAGCTGAAGGCATGGATGCTCAGTCCATTCAACCATGATTGAAGATATAAAATCCTTACTAAAGGATAGAAAAACTTGTATTACTGATGTGAAGCGTTGTCAGAATAGTAGTAGCCATTTCATGGCAAATTATGCTAAAACAAACGCTAGTACGGCAGTGTGGTTTTTCTCTGGGTCAGAGGGTTGAGCGGACACTTGCCAAAACATTGTAATTCCTGATATTACTTTAGTAATACACGTGTTCTTTCGCAAAAAAAAAAGGTATGCAATCACTTCTGTTAGACTTTGTTTTATTATTTGTATACCGTATAACTCTTGTGTACGGATACGGATACCCCTGTACTTCTATACCCTATATTAACATGCAATCCGTACCAGATCCACGTACGGTTCTACCCTAGAATTCACATGGTATCAGAGCCTCCTTCTCCCCTAGCTGTCAACGCCGCCGTCGCCAGAACAATCCTCCCGCCGATCTCCAGCCGGTGAAGAACCCAAAGAAAACCACATGCACAATCCCTCCGGCCGCCTCACGCCGTCGGAGCACAACCAAATCAAAACCCAAAACACCCAAGAATCACCCAAGAAACAATCCGATCTACAAACAAAAAAACCAAAACCCTAGAACCTTAGCACCCGCCGATCTACAATCAAGTTGCCCGGCCGCTGTTTCCTCGCCGCCGAGAGCCTCAATCAAGCCTCAACATGTATTCGTCCGCGTCTGCCATTGCTGCTGCTGGTGCCGCCGCTGCCAGTCTCACGGCGGCCCTTGGCACCCCGCCGACGGAAAAACTGTCCAGGCACAATCACCTGTTCTGGAAGATGCAGGTCCTGCCCGCCCTTCGTGGAGCCCAGGACATGGGGCTGTTAGATGGAACCGATGCTGCTCCTGCGAAAACAGTGGAGATCGATGATCGTGATGGCAAGAAAGCTACAGTACCGAACTCAGAATATGCAGTTTGGCTAGCTCGCGATCAAACTCTGATGAGCTACCTGGTCAAGGGACTCGACATGGATCTTCTCTCTGAAGTTGTTGGCTCTGAACACGCAAGTGATCTGTGGTCGACAATTGAGGGGCTCTTCACTTCTCAGTCTCGATCTCTGATACGTCCCCGACGTATCCATAATTTCTGATGTTCCATGCTTGTTTTATGACAATACTTACATGTTTTGCTTGCACTTTATAATGTTTTTATGCGTTTTCCGGAACTAACCTATTAACGAGATGCCACAGTGCCAGTTCCTGTTTTCTGCTGTTTTTGGTTCCAGAAAGGCTGTTCGGGCAATATTCTCGGAATTGGACGAAATCAACGCCAAACCTCCTATTTTTCCCGGAAGGCTCCAGAACACCGAAGAAGAGTCGGAGAGGGGCCAGGGGGCCACCACACCACATGGCGGCGCGGGCCGGGCCTTGGCCGCGCCGGCCTAGGGTGTGGCGCCCCCAGGTGCCCCCCTGCGCCGCCTCTTCGCCTATAAAAGCCCTTTCGACCTAAAAACGCAGTACCAATTGACGAAACTCCAGAAAGACTCTAGGGGCGCCGCCGCCATCGCGAAACTCCAATTCGGGGGACAGAAGTCTCTGTTCCGGCACCCTGCCGGGACAGGGAAGTGCCCCCGGAAGCCATCTCCATCAACGCCACCGCCTCCATCATGCTCCGTGAGTAGTTCCCCCATGGACTACGGGTTCTAGCAGTAGCTATGTCGGTATACTCTCCTCCATGTACTTCAATACAATGATCTCATGAGCTGCCTTACATGATTGAGATTCATCTGATGTAATCGGTGTTGTGTTTGTTGGGATCCGATGGATGATACATTATGATTAGTCTATCTATAAAGTTTGTGAAGTTATTGTTGCTGCAATCTTGTTATTCTTAATGCTTGTCACTAGGGCCCGAGTGGCATGATCTTAGATTTTAGCTTTATAATTATTGCTTAGATTGTATCTACAAGTTGTATGCACATGTCACTGTCCGGAACCAATGGCCCCGAAGTGACAGAAATCGGGACAACCGGAGGGGATGGTAGTGATGTGAGGGACACATGTTTTCACGGAGTGTTAATGCTTTGCTCCGGTACTCTATTAAAAGGAGTACCTTAATATCCAGTAGTTTCCCTTGAGGCCCGGCTGCCACCGGCTGGTAGGACAAAAGATGTTGTGCAAGTTTCTCATTGCGAGCACGTACGACTATATACGGAAAACATGCCAACATAATTAATAATCTTGATGTTCTGTCTTAATGCTTTGATTCCTATCAATTGCTGATACGTCTCCGACGTATCGATAATTTCTTATGTTCCATGCCACATTATTGATGTTATCTACATGTTTTATGCACACTTTATGTCATATTCGTGCATTTTCTGGAACTAACCTATTAACAAGATGCCGAAGTGCCGCTTGTTTTCAAGTCTTGTTTTTGGTTTCAGAAATCCTAGTAACGAAATATTCTCGGAATTGGACGAAATCAACGCCCAGGGTCCTATTTTGCCACGAAGCTTCCAGAAGTCCGAAGAGGAGACGAAGAGGGCCACGAGGGAGCCACACCCTAGGGCAGCGCGCCCCCCCCCCTTGGCCGCGCGGCCCTGTGGTGTGGGGCCCTCGTGCCGCCTCCTGACCTGCCCTTCCGCCTACTTAAAGCCTCCGTTGCGAAACCCCCAGTACCGAGAGCCACGATACGGAAAACCTTCCAGAGACGCCGCCGCCACCGATCCCATCTCGGGGGATCCAGGAGATCGCCTCCGGCACCCTGCCGGAGAGGGGAATCATCTCCCGGAGGACTCTACGCCGCCATGGTCGCCTCCGGAGTGATGTGTGAGTAGTCTACCCCTGGACTATGGGTCCATAGCAGTAGCTAGATGGTTGTCTTCTCCCCATTGTGCTAGCATTGTCGGATCTTGTGAGCTGCCTAACATGATCAAGATCATCTATCTGTAATTCTATATGTTGCGTTTGTTGGGATCCGATGAATAGAGAATACTTGTTATGTTGATTATCAAAGTTATATCTATGTGTTGTTTATGATCTTGCATGCTCTCCGTTACTAGTAGATGCTCTGGCCAAGTAGATGCTTGTAACTCCAAGAGGGAGTATTTATGCTCGATAGTGGGTTCATGCCTGCATTGACACCTGGGACAGTGACAGAAAGTTCTAAGGTTGTGTTGTGCTATTGCCACTAGGGATAAAACATTGATGCTATGTCTAAGGATGTAGTTGTTGATTACATTACGCACCATACTTAATGCAATTGTCTGTTGCTTTGCAACTTAATACTGGAGGGGGTTCGGATGATAACCTGAAGGTGGACTTTTTAGGCATAGATGCAGTTGGATGGCGGTCTATGTACTTTGTCGTAATGCCCAATTAAATCTCACTATACTCATCATGATATGTATGTGCATGGTCATGCCCTCTTTATTTGTCAATTGCCCAACTGTAATTTGTTCACCCAACATGCTGTTTATCTTATGGGAGAGACACCTCTAGTGAACTGTGGACCCCGGTCCAATTCTCTATACTGAAATACAATCTCTGTAATACTGTTCTACTGTTTAGCATCGCAAACAATCATCTTCCACACAATACGGTTAATCCTTTGTTACAGCAAGCCGGTGAGATTGACAACCTCACTGCTTCGTTGGGGCAAAGTACTTTGGTTGTGTTGTGCAGGTTCCACGTTGGCGCCGGAATCCCTGGTGTTGCGCCGCACTACATCCCGCCGCCATCAACCTTCAACGTGCTTCTTGGCTCCTCCTGGTTCGATAAACCTTGGTTTCTTTCTGAGGGAAAACTTGCTGCTGTGCGCATCATACCTTCCTCTTGGGGTTCCCAACGAACGTGTGAGTTACACGCCATCAAGATCTTTTCTCGGCGCCGTTGCCGGGAGATCAAGACACGCTGCAAGGGGAGTCTCCACTTCTCAATCTCTTTACTTTGTTTTTGTCTTGCTTAGTTTTATTTACTACTTTGTTTGCTGCACTAAATCAAAATACAAAAAAATTAGTTGCTAGTTTTACTTTATTTGCTATCTTGTTTGCTATATCAAAAACACAAAAAAATTAGTTACTTGCATTTACTTTACTTGATTCATCATGTTTCCTTTTAATTTTACCACGAAAGACATACCGGTAGGACGTGGGTCTATAATTGGGAGAAATAATATAGAAGAATTCTTCAACCATGTTAGTACCGTTGACGATTTTGAGGATAGACACTTGGTAGACCTTGCCCCTACCTATGAAATTGCTGCTGCTGCTTTAGTTCGCATGTTGGAAACTAAATTTGTTAATCTCAATCCTATAATCCAACACATGTTTCTCACACTTGGTGATATGGAAGAAGGGGAAAAGAAAGATTTTGTTTTAGAAACCCTTCTTAGAGAATTTGGTGGTATAGCGAGAGAGGCTAGAAAGGTCTTTGCTAAATTTAATATGCTTGGTTCTTACACCAATTTTGTTAGTCTCCTTGAAAAGATGGATATGGATAGAATAAAGTACACTAATAATATTAATGATGGAGGGGAGATCAAAGCACCAATACCATGTAAACTCCTAGCTATGAATGATGCACTAGAAAATAACTATGCTTGGCTTGTTCCTGAAAATTTGTTTGATGAGAGTAGCACGCCTAAGACTAATGAAAAGGGAGATGCTAAAACTTATGTATCTAATATACTATGCCTGGTTGAGAAAACTCCGCACCCCGCTGAGAATGCACCACCCTTTGATAATACTTGATATGCACTTTCTGCGCCTAGCTGAAAGGCGTTAAAGAAAAGCGCTTATGGGAGACAACCCATGTTTTTACCTACAGTACTTTGTTTTTATTTTGTGTCTTGGAAGTTGTTTACTACTGTAGCAACCTCTCCTTATCTTAGTTTAGTGTTTTATTGTGCCAAGTAAAGCCGTTGATAGAAAAGTTCATACTAGATTTGGATTACTGCACAGAAACAGATTTCTTTGCTGTCACGAATCTGGGCTGTTTTCCCTGTAGTTAACTCAGAAAATTATGCCAATTTACGTGAGTGATCCTCAGATATGTACGCAACTTTAATTCAATTTGAGCATTTTCATTTGAGCAAGTCTGGTGCCTCGATAAAATTCGTCAATACGAACTGTTCTGTTTTGACAGATTCTGCCTTTTATTTCGCATTGCCTCTTTTGCTATGTTGGATAAATTTCTTTGATCCATTAATGTCCAGTAGCTTTATGCAATGTCCAGAAGTGTTAAGAATGATTGTGTCACCTCTGAATATGTTAATTTTTATTGTCGCTAACCCTCTAATGAGTTGTTCTAAGTTTGGTGTGGAGGAAGTTTTCAAGGATCAAGAGAGGAGTATGATGCAACATGATCAAGGAGAGTGAAAGCTCTAAGCTTGGGGATGCCCCGGTGGTTCACCCCTGCATATATCAAGAAGACTCAAGCGTCTAAGCTTGGGGATGCCCAAGGCATCCCCTTCTTCATCGACAACATTATCAGGTTCCTCCCCTGAAACTATATTTTTATTCCATCACATCTTATGTACTTTTCTTGGAGCGTTGGTTTGTTTTTGTTTTGTTTGAATAAAATGGATCCTAGCATTCACTTTATGGGAGAAAGACACGCTCCGCTGTAGCATATGGACAAGTATGTCCTTAGTTTCTACTCATAGTATTCATGGCGAAGTTTCTCCTTCGTTAAATTGTTATATGGTTGGAATTGGAAAATGATGCATGTAGTAATTGCTATTAATGTCTTGGGTAATGTGATACTTGGCAATTGTTGTGCTCACGATTAAGCTCTTGCATCATATACTTTGCACCCATTAATGAAGAAATACATAGAGCATGCTAAAATTTGGTTTGCATATTTGGTTTCTCTAAGGTCTAGATAATTTCTAGTACTGAGTTTGAACAACAAGGAAGACGGTGTAGAGTCTTATAATGTTTACAATATGTCTTTTATGTGAGTTTTGCTGCACCGGTTCATCCTTTTGTTTGTTTCAAATAGCCTTGCTAGCCTAAACCTTGTATCGAGAGGGAATACTTCTCATGCATCCAAAATACTTGAGCCAACCACTATGCCATTTGTGTCCACCATACCTACCTACTACATGGTATTTTCCGCCATTCCAAAGTAAATTGCTTGAGTGCTACCTTTAAAATTCCATCATTCACCTTTGCAATATATAGCTCATGGGACAAATAGCCTTAAAAACTATTGTGGTATTGAATATGTACTTATGCACTTTATCTCTTATTAAGTTGCTTGTTGTGCGATAACCATGTTCACTGGGGATGCCATCAACTACTCTTTGTTGAATTTCATGTGAGTTGCTATGCATGTCCGTCTTGTCTGAAGTAAGAGAGATCTACCACCTTATGGTTAAGCATGCATATTGTTAGAGAAGAACATTGGGCCGCTAACTAAAGCCATGATCCATGGTGGAAGTTTCAGTTTTGGACATATATCCTCAATCTCATATGAGAAAATTATTAATTGTTGTTACATGCTTATGCATAAAAGAGGAGTCCATTATCTGTTGTCTATGTTGTCCCGGTATGGATGTCTAAGTTGAGAATAATCAATAGCGAGAAATCCAATGCGAGCTTTCTCCTTAGACCTTTGTACAGGCGGCATAGAGGTACCCCTTTGTGACACTTGGTTAAAACATGTGCATTGTGATGATCCGGTAGTCCAAGCTAATTAGGATAAGGTGCGGGCACTATTAGCATACTATGCATGAGGCTTGCAGCTTGTAAGATATAATTTACATGATACATATGCTTTATTACTACCGTTGACAAAATTGTTTCATGTTTTCAAAATCAAAGCTCTAGCACAAATATAGCAATCGATGCTTTACCTCTATGGAGGACAATTCTTTTACTTTCAATGTTGAGTCAGTTCACCTATTTCTCTCCACCTCAAGAAGCAAACACTTGTGTGAATTGTGCATTGATTCCTACATATTTGCTTATTGCACTTATTATATTACTCTATGTTGACAATATCCATGAGATATACATGTTATGAGTTGAAAGCAACCGCTGAAACTTAATCTTCCTTTGTGTGCTTCAATGCTTTTACTAAGAATTATTGCTTTATGAGTTAACTCTTATGCAAAACTTATTGATGCTTGTCTTGAAGTGCTATTCATGAAAAGTCTTTGCTTTATGATTCACTTGTTTACTCATGTCATATACATTGTTTTGATCGCTGCATTCACTACATATGCTTTACAAATAGTATGATCAAGGTTATGATGGCATGTCACTCCAGAAATTATCTGTGTTATCGTTTTACCTGCTCGGGACGAGCAGAACTAAGCTTGGGGATGCTGATACGTCTCCGACGTATCGATAATTTCTTATGTTCCATGCCACATTATTGATGTTATCTACATGTTTTATGCACACTTTATGTCATATTCGTGCATTTTCTGGAACTAACCTATTAACAAGATGCCGAAGTGCCGATTCTTGTCGTTGTTTTTGGTTTCAGAAATCCTAGTAACGAAATATTCTCGGAATTGGACGAAATCAACGCCTGTGGTCCTATTTTGCCACGAAGCTACCAGACGGCCGAAGCGGAGACGAAGCGGGGCCACGAGGGGGCCACACCCTAGGCGGCGCGGCCCCCCTTGGCCGCGCGGCCCTGTGGTGTGGGGCCCTCGTGCCGCCTCTTGACCTGCCCTTCCGCCTACTTAAAGCCTCCGTTGCGAAACCCCCAGTACCGAGAGCCACGATACGGAAAACCTTCCAGAGACGCCGCCGCCGCCGATCCCATCTCGGGGGATCCAGGAGATCGCCTCCGGCACCCTGCCGGAGAGGGGAATCATCTCCCGGAGGACTCTACGCCGCCATGGTCGCCTCCGGAGTGATGTGTGAGTAGTCTACCCCTGGACTATGGGTCCATAGCAGTAGCTAGATGGTTGTCTTCTCCCCATTGTGCTATCATTGTCGGATCTTGTGAGCTGCCTAACATGATCAAGATCATCTATCTGTAATTCTATATGTTGCGTTTGTTGGGATCCGATGAATAGAGAATACTTGTTATGTTGATTATCAAAGTTATATCTATGTGTTGTTTATGATCTTGCATGCTCTCCGTTACTAGTAGATGCTCTGGCCAAGTAGATGCTTGTAACTCCAAGAGGGAGTATTTATGCTCGATAGTGGGTTCATGCCTGCATTGACACCTGGGACAGTGACAGAAAGTTCTAAGGTTGTGTTGTGCTGTTGCCACTAGGGATAAAACATTGATGCTATGTCTAAGGATGTAGTTGTTGATTACATTACGCACCATACTTAATGCAATTATCTGTTGCTTTGCAACTTAATACTGGAGGGGGTTCGGATGATAACCTGAAGGTGGACTTTTTAGGCATAGATGCAGTTGGATGGCGGTCTATGTACTTTGTCGTAATGCCCAATTAAATCTCACTATACTCATCATGATATGTATGTGCATGGTCATGCCCTCTTTATTTGTCAATTGCCCAACTGTAATTTGTTCACCCAACATGCTGTTTATCTTATGGGAGAGACACCTCTAGTGAACTGTGGACCCCGGTCCAATTCTCTATACTAAAATACAATCTACTGCAATACTGTTCTACTGTTTTCTGCAAACAATCATCTTCCACACAATACGGTTAATCCTTTGTTACAGCAAGCCGGTGAGATTGACAACCTCACTGTTTCGTTGGGGCAAAGTACTTTGGTTGTGTTGTGCAGGTTCCACGTTGGCGCCGGAATCCCTGGTGTTGCGCCGCACTACATCCCGCCGCCATCAACCTTCAACGTGCTTCTTGGCTCCTCCTGGTTCGATAAACCTTGGTTTCTTTCTGAGGGAAAACTTGCTGCTGTGCGCATCATACCTTCCTCTTGGGGTTCCCAACGAACGTGTGAGTTACACGCCATCAATTGCCCAACTGTAATTTGTTCACCCAACACTTGTTACTTGTTATTGGAGAGTTACCACTAGTGTAGATTGCTGGGAACCCCGGTCCATATCTCATCATCATATACCTGTTCTACATGTCATTGGAAGTAGTATCAACTATCTTCTGGTGCCATTGCTCTCATATTGTTATTACTGCTGCTGTGTTACTGTTACTACTGCTCTCATATTACTGCTACTTTCACATCACCCCTGTTACTAGTGCTTTTCCAGGTGCAGCTGAATTGACAACTCAGTTGTTAAGGCTTATAAGTATTCTTTACCTCCCCTTGTCTCGAATCAATAAATTTGGGTTTTACTTCCCTCGAAGACTATCGCGATCCCCTATACTTGTGGGTCATCAAGACTGTTTTCTGGCGCCGTTGCCGAGGAGGCATAGCTCTACTCATAAGTTCACCTGGGGAGTACACTCTACCTCTCTCTCTGTTTTATTTTATTTTGTCTTGCTTAGTTTACTTTTGTCTAGTTTATTTGTGCTTAGTTTATTTCTGTCTAGTATTAGTTTGCGTAGTTTACTTTTGCTTAGTTTATTTTTGTCTTGTTTTATTTGTCTCATATACCCAAAAATCCATAAAAATTTGAAAAACCAAAAAATTAAAAACTACTGTTATAGGAGAACCAACAACCTACTTGGAGCTCATAGAATGTTATAATAATTATAGAAAATCAAGAGCTGGTGAAGTAATGAGTGCTATGATAGAAAAAGTGAATACAATTGCTAAAATCTTGCTTAAACGCCATGATATAAACTGTTGCTCTCAACAGGATACTAAACATCTTAAATTTCAATGTGGCTTTAGTGAGGAATTTTTAATTAAGAACTATAATCGGAATTGCTATATTCATTATGGGTTCGAAGAGGTAGAACAATTTGTCGTGTTTATGGGAGCCTCTGAGATCGAATCCTTCATGGTTGAGAATTATGAAACTTGTGTTGTTTGTAAGGACCTTAGAGATTATGTCTCTTCTATCCTTAATTGTTGCATGGAATGCTTCGGTAATAATCCTTATATCATTGATTATAAAGAGAGACACATTAATGCACAAGAATGCACTGACAATTTGCAGGAACCGGTGGAAGAAGAAATTGATGAACGTGAAAGCGCATTGGATGAAAAAGAGGAGGAAATTGATGAACCTGAAAGCTCATTGGATGAAAAAGAAGAGGAGAGCGACGAACAAAAGAAGGAAGAATGGATTAGCTACCCATGCCAACCTTCTAATGAGAGTAACTCTTTATCTCTTACATTATTTGATTGTCCTCCATGCTTACCGGAAGAGGTTGAATGTTATGTTCCTGTGGATTCTCTTGAAATAGTACCTACTAGTAATACTTGTGAGAATAATTATGCTATTGTTATCTATGATAATCCATGATACTTTGATAAATCTTATGATAATGCTTTGTTTGTGCCTGATGTCGAAATGCATGGTACTAAAGAATTTTGCTTAGCAAATGTTTATGATAAAGCTCTAGATGATGGTCCTATGTTACTTGAGAATATTAATTGTACTACTAATGAAAATGGGATTGGAGAGTTATTGACTTTATCTATGTGTCCCATATCTCTTGAGATTGATCAACTACCTTGTTATATTATTAATAAAAGTAAGTTTGAAAGTTTTAATTCCACTATTCTTGAACTTGATAAAAATTATGTGTTTGGAAATCGTGAAAAGTATGCTGCATGTGATAGTTATATGGTTGAGTTTGTTCATGAAGCTACTGAAAATTATTATGAGAGAGGAAAATATGGTTGTAGAAATTTTCATGGTGCTAAAACACCTCTCTATATGCTTAAAATTTTGAAGTTATACTTGTTCTATCTTCCTATGCCTATTACTTTGCTCTTCATGAACTTATTTGTGTACGAGATTCCTATGCATAGGAAGCATGTTAGGCTTAAATGTGTTATGGATTTGCTTCTTGATGCTCTCTTTTGCTTCAAATACTATTTCTTGCGAGTGCATCATCAAAACTGCTGAGCCCATCTTAATGGCTATAAAGAAAGCAACTTCTTGGGAGATAACCCATGTGTTATTTTGCTACAGTACTTTGTTCTATATTTGTGTCTTGGAAGTTGTTTACTACTGTAGCAACCTCTTCTTATCTTAGTTTTGTGTTTTGTTGTGCCAAGTGAAGCCTCTAATCGAAGGTTGATACTAGATTTGGATTTTTGCGCAGAAACAGATTTCTATCTGTCACGAATCTGGGCTGTTTTCTCTGTAGAAAAATCAGAAAAATATGCCAATTTACGTGCGTGTTCCTCAGATATGTACGCAACTTTCATTAGTTTTGAGTTTTCTGATTTGAGCAACGGAAGTATTTTATTAAAATTCGTCTTTACTGGCTGTTCTGTTTTGGCAGATTCTGTCTCTGTTTTTTGCATTGTCTCTTGTGGACTTTAAGCGAGCTTTTCTAGACGTAGAGAGCTGTAGCTAATGTTTTATTGAGTTCTTGCAATGTGCCACTACAGGACCAAGGTGGATTCAAATTTTTTGAGTACTAACCCCTCTAATGAAGTTTATGAGAAGTTTGTTGTGAAGGAAGTTTTCAAGGGTCAAGAGAGGAGGATGATATATGATCAAGAAGAGTGAAAAGTCTAAGCTTGGGGATGCCCCCGTGGTTCATCCCTGCATATTTCAACAAGACTCAAGCGTCTAAGCTTGGGGATGCCCAAGGCATCCCCTTCTTCATCAACTTATCAGGTTCCTCCCCTGAAACTATATTTTTATTCAGTCACATCATATGTGCTTTACTTGGAGCGTCTGTGTGTTTATTTTTCGTTTTGTTTGTGTTTGAATAAATTCGGATCCTAGCAATCCTTGTTTGGGAGAGATACACGCTCCGCTTTTTCATATGAACACTTGTTCTTCGTTTTACTTTTAATGTTCAATGATAAAAGTTGGAAGCTACAATACTTATTTGGTTGGAAACAGAAAATGCCTCATATGTTGTGGATAATTTGACACTTGGCAATTGTTTTGAGCTCTCAAGTAGATCATAAGTTTTTGCATGTAGTTTAAACCTATTAGTGGAGAACTACCGTAAAGCTTGTTAAAATTGGTTTGCATAATTGATTTCTCTTAAGGTCTAGATATTTTCTGGTAAAAGTGTTTGAGCAACAAGGAAGACAGTGTAGAGTATTATAATACTTGCGATATGTTCTTATGTAAGTTTTGCTGTACCGGTTCATACTTGTGTTTGCTTCAAACAACCTTGCTAGCCTAAGCCTTGTATCGAGAGGGAATACTTCTCATGCATCCAAAATTCTTGAGCCAACTACTATGCCAATTGTGTCCACCATACCTACCTACTATGTGGTATTTCCTGCCATTCCAAAGTAAATTGCTTGAGTGCTACCTTTAAACAATTCAAAATGCTTCTCAATTTGTGTTAATGTTTTATAGCTCATGAGGAAGTATGTGGTGTTTAGCTTTCAACCTTGTCATTTACTTTTGACGGACTCTCATATGGACTAGTGGCACATCCGCTTATCCAATAATTTTGCAAAAAGAGCTGGCAGTGGGATTCTCAGTCCCGAATTAATTAACTTAAATAGACACTCCTCCATGGTTTGTGATTGTTGGATGGCACCCGAAGGATTCGGTTAGCCATGGCTTGTGTAAGCAAAGGTTGGGGGGAGTGTCATCATCATAATAAAAATAAAATAAAAGGGCACTCCTTCATGGTATGAGATTGTTGGCAGGCACCCGAGGATTCGGTTAGCCATGGTTTGTGAAAGAAAGGTTGGAAGGAGTGCCACATAAATATGCAAATAATTCATGGGAGCCGCTCTTGAAAGTCCGGTTGGCGAGGTAGTTAGTGTACCCATTACCATTCGTTGACAACAACATACACCTCTCAAAATTTTACTTTTTATGCTCTCTATATGTTTTCAAAACCAAAGCTCTAGCACAAATATAGCAATCGATGCTTTCCTCTTTGAAGGACCATTCTTCTACTTTTATGTTGAGTCAGTTTACCTACTTCCTCCCACCTTAGAAGCAAACACTTGTGTCAACTGTGCATTGATTCTTACATACTTGCATATTTGCATTCATCATATTACTTTATGTTGACAATTATCCATGAGATATGCATGTTGAAAGTTGAAAGCAACTGCTGAAACTTATATCTTCCTTTGTGTTGCTTTGATACCTTTACTTTGAATTTATTGCTTTATGAGTTAACTCTTGTGCAAGACTTTTGATGCTTGTCTTGAAAGTACTCTTTATGAAAAGTTTTGCTATATGTTATCTACTTGTTAGCAACTATAGATCATTGCCTTGAGTCACTTCATTCATTTCATATGCTTTGTAATAGTATGATCAAGGTTATGTAAGTAGCATGTCACTACAGAAATTATTCTTTTTATCGTTTACCTGCTCGGGACGAGCAGGAACTAAGCTTGGGGATGCTGATACGTCCCCGGCGTATCCATAATTTCTGATGTTCCATGCTTGTTTTATGACAATACTTACATGTTTTGCTTGCACTTTATAATGTTTTTATGCGTTTTCCGGAACTAACCTATTAACGAGATGCCACAGTGCCAGTTCCTGTTTTCTGCTGTTTTTGGTTCCAGAAAGGCTGTACGGGCAATATTCTCGGAATTGGACGAAATCAACGCCAAACCTCCAATTTTTCCCGGAAGGCTCCAGAACACCGAAGAAGAGTCGGAGAGGGGCCAGGGGGCCACCACACCACATGGCGGCGCGGGCCAGGCCTTGGCCGCGCCGGCCTAGGGTGTGGCGCCCCCAGGTGCACCCCTGCGCCGCCTCTTTGCCTATAAAAGCCCTTTCGACCTAAAAACGCAGTACCAATTGACGAAACTCCAGAAAGACTCCAGGGGCGCCGCCGCCATCGCGAAACTCCAATTCGAGGGACAGAAGTCTCTGTTTCGGCACCCTGCCGGGACAGGGAAGTGCCCCCGGAAGCCATCTCCATCAACGCCACCGCCTCCATCATGCTCCGTGAGTAGTTCCCCCATGGACTACGGGTTCTAGCAGTAGCTATGTCGGTATACTCTCCTCCATGTACTTCAATACAATGATCTCATGAGCTGCCTTACATGATTGAGATTTATCTGATGTAATCGGTGTTGTGTTTGTTGGGATCCGATGGATGATACATTATGATTAGTCTATCTATAAAGTTTGTGAAGTTATTGTTGCTGCAATCTTGTTATTCTTAATGCTTGTCACTAGGGCCCGAGTGGCATGATCTTAGATTTAAGCTTTATAATTATTGCTTAGATTATATCTACAAGTTGTATGCACATGTCACTGTCCGGAACCAATGGCCCCGAAGTGACAGAAATCGGGACAACCGGAGGGGATGGTAGTGATGTGAGGGACACATGTTTTCACGGAGTGTTAATGCTTTGCTCCGGTACTCTATTAAAAGGAGTACCTTAATATCCAGTAGTTTCCCTTGAGGCCTGGCTGCCACCGGCTGGTAGGACAAAAGTTGTTGTGCAAGTTTCTCATTGCGAGCACGTACGACTATATACAGAAAACATGCCTACATAATTAATAATCTTGATGTTCTGTCTTAATGCTTTGATTCCTATCAATTGCCCAACTGTAATTTGTTCACCCAACACTTGTTACTTGTTATTGGAGAGTTACCACTAGTGTAGATCGCTGGGAACCCCGGTCCATATCTCATCATCATATACCTGTTCTACATGTCATTGGAAGTAGTATCAACTATCTTCTGGTGCCATTGCTCTCATATTGTTATTACTGCTGCTGTGTTACTGTTACTACTGCTCTCATATTACTGCTACTTTCACATCACCCCTGTTACTAGTGCTTTTCCAGGTGCAGCTGAATTGACAACTCAGTTGTTAAGGCTTATAAGTATTCTTTACCTCCCCTTGTGTCGAATCAATAAATTTGGGTTTTACTTCCCTCGAAGACTATCGCGATCCCCTATACTTGTGGGTCATCAATCTCGCGTGAACATGCTGCGCGGAGCTCTTGTCAATACGAAGAAGAACGAGTTGACGGTACCCCAGTTTGTCTCCAAGATGCGTGGCTTCGCGTCGGAACTAGCTGCTGCCGGCAAAGTGGTTCATGACGACGAGCTGAAAGGATATATTCTGGGAGGCCTTCAAGGTCCGTATACACCCTTTGTGGCATCGATGAATGCCACTCCCAATACTTCCCTCACTGATATGTGCGCCCAGCTACAAGCCTTTGATGATCGTGAAGTTCTTCTAGCCGAATCAGCGCATGCTGTACCCGTGTTCCAGTCCTCGGCCAATGCTGCTGCTCGTGATGGTTCTGTTCCTCCTCGTCCTCTTGAACCCCGCCGTGATGATGGTGGGTATGGTGGCTACCGTGAGGGCGAAGGTGGCTACCGTCATCGTCGTGACGACTATCGTTGTGATGAGTCGTGACGACTATCGTTGTGATGATTACCGTCGTGATGACCGTGGTGGCTATCGTGACCGCCGTGATGATCGTGGAGGCTATAGACGTGATGACCGTGGAGGTGGTCAGTACAGGCGTGATGATATGCAGCGCCGGGATGGTGGAGGTGGCCGTGGCCGTGATGATCGCAGTGCACCAAAGGGAGGCCGCGGCCGTGGCAGAACTCCCACCCGGTTTGTTGATACTACTTGCCAGATTTGCAAGAAATATGGCCATCCTGCAAGTGATTGTTGGTGGCGCTACGCTGACCATGATGATGATGATGATGATCGTCGCCATGATCGCAATGAAAAAGGTGCCTATGGGGTGGACACAAATTGGTATATGGACACTGGTGCTACAGATCATATAACTGGGCAGTTAGACAAGCTTCACACTCGAGATGACTACAGAGGCCGTGATCAAGTCCATGATGCTAGTGGTACATGTATGAAAATTATGCATATTGGTCAATCAACATTACATACCCCTCATAGTTCACTTCAGTTATCTAACATCTTGCATGTTCCTAGTGCCACCAAAAGTCTTTTATCTGCTCATAAGCTTACCCTAGACAACAATGCTTTCATTGAAATTCACCTCATTTTTCTTCTTGATTAAGGACCAGGCCACCAAGCAAATCTTGTTTAGAGGTCCCTGTCATGGCGGCTTATATTCTCTTGTGCCTACTACTCATGGGTCCAACAAGCATGCCTTCATCACTATCAAGCCGTCTTCATCTACTTGGCATCGTCGTCTAGGGCATCCCTCTTCATTTATAATTCAGCAAGTTCTTAGGAAGAATAAACTACCATATTCGCCAGAAATAAATCCATATGTGTGTGATCCCTGTCAACAAGCAAAGAGCCATCAGTTGCCATATCCCACTTCTACTAGTGTATCCACTGTTCCTTTGGAACAAGTTTTTTCTGATGTATGGGGGCCTGCCCAGCCTCTGTTGGCAAACACATATACTATGTAAGCTTTATTGATGACTTTAGCAAATTTACTTGGATCTATTTGATTAAAAAGAAGAGTGATGTTTTTCAAGTCTTCCTTAATTTTCAGCAACTTGTTGAGCGCAAATTTGGTTGCAAAATTATCACCATGCAAACTGATTGGGGTGGTGAGTATGAGAAACTCCATGGCTTCTTTCAAAAAATTGGCATCACTCATCATGTATCTTGTCCTCATGCTCATCAGCAGAATGGCTCTGCTGAAAGAAAACATAGACACATTGTAGAGGTTGGCCTTGCACTTCTCGCCAATGCACATATGCCATTAAAATTTTGGGATGAAGCTTTCCTTACTGCCACATTTCTTATCAACCTTATTCCCACTAAAGTCCTCAATTTAGTGTCTCCCGTTGAGAAGCTCCTCAATATCACACCAAACTATGATGCCCTTCGCACTTTTGGCTGTGCCTGTTGGCCAAACCTTAGACCCTATAATCAGCGCAAGCTCTCCTTCCGGTCAAAACGGTGTGTTTTTCTTGGGTATAGCCCCCTGCATAAAGGTGTGAAATGTCTCGATGTGTCCACTGGTCGCATCTACATCTCTCGTGATGTTGTCTTTGATGACACAGTCTATCCTTTTCAATCTCTACATCCTGATGCGGATGCTCAACTTCGCAAAGAAATATTGTTACTCCCTGACTCACCAACCACATCCACACATCATGAGGGTATTAATGCTGATAATCATATGCATATTGTTCCTGTTACTAATACCTCACATTCCTTTGCTGATAGTCCTCCAGATACCTCTACTAATTCTGCAGCTACTAGTGAAGATTTGGGATCAAATGGTGGTGAAATGAGCTCAAACCAGCCTCTACAGCAGTTTTCCCCTGGCTCGGAACACGAGGATGATTCAGGTGCTGCTGCAGATTCTCACGCCAGCGAATCTTCCTCACCTGTGCAGCGCGCAGCTGCCTCGCGGGCCGAGCCGGTCCCTGACCGCTTGCAGCGTGACACGCCACCTAGCCCCCCACCTTCTGCCGACAGCGCTGGGGCCCGCCACCATCCTGCACATGACGACAGGGCGCCGAGTGCGTCCTCTGCTCGCGTGTCTCCCGATTACGCCACGGGCGGGAATTCGCCCGACTCGCCAAGTGGAGCCTCTGGACAGGCTGATTCTGATCCCGCCTCGGATCTGGTGCCGGATCCTGTCTCCCTGCTGCGCATGGTTGACGTATGTCTTTTCCATTCAACACGCGTCCGTTGGGAACCCCAAGAGGAAGGTGTGATGCGTACAGCAGTAAGTTTTCCCTCAGTAAGAAACCAAGGTTTATCGAACCAGTAGGAGCCAAGAAGCACGTTGAAGGTTGATGGCGGCGAGATGTAGTGCGGTGCAACACCAGGGATTCCGGCGCCAACGTGGAACCTGCACAACACAACCAAAGTACTTTGCCCCAAAGAAACAGCGAGGTTGTCAATCTCACCGGCTTGCTGTAACAACAGATTAGATGTATAGTGTGGATGATGATTGTTTGCAGAAAACAGTAGAGCAAGTATTGCAGTAGATTGTATTCGATGTAAAAGAATGGACCGGGGTCCACAGTTCACTAGTGGTGTCTCTCCCATAAGATAAATAGCATGTTGGGTGAACAAATTACAGTTGGGCAATTGACAAATAGAGAGGGCATGACAATGCACATACATGATATGATGAGTATAGTGAGATTTAATTGGGCATTACGACAAAGTACATAGACCGCTATCCAACATGCATCTATGCCTAAAAAGTCCACCTTCAGGTTATCATCCGAACCCCTTCCAGTATTAAGTTGCAAACAACAGACAATTGCATTAAGTATAGTGCGTAATGTAATTAATAACTACATCCTCGGATATAGCATCAATGTTTTATCCCTAGTGGCAACAGCACATCCACAACCTTAGAACTTTCTGTCACTGTCCTAGATTTAATGAAAGCATGAACCCACTATCGAGCATAAATACTCCCTCTTGGAGTTAAGAGTAAAAACTTGGCCAGAGCCTCTACTAATAACGGAGAGCATGCAAGATCATAAACAACACATAGGTAATAGATTGATAATCAACATAACATAGTATTCTCTATCCATCGGATCCCAACAAACACAACATATAGCATTACAGATAGATGATCTTGATCATGTTAGGCAGTTCACAAGACCCGACAATGAAGCACAATGAGGAGAAGACAACCATCTAGCTACTGCTATGGACCCATAGTCCAGGGGTGAACTACTCACTCATCACTCCGGAGGCGACCATGGCGGAGAAGAGTCCTCCGGGAGATGATTCCCCTCTCCGGCAGGGTGCCGGAGGCGATCTCCTGAATCCCCCGAGATGGGATTGGCGACGGCGGCGTCTCTGGAAGGTTTTCCATATCGTGGCTCTCGGTACTGGGGGTTTCGCGACGAAGACTATATGTAGGCGGAAGGGCAGGTCAGGAGGCATTACGGGGGCCCCACACGCTAGGGTCGCGCGGGCCGCCGTTGGGCCGCGCCGCCCTAGTGTGGCGGCGCCCCGTGGCCCCACTTCGTCTTCCCTTCGGTCTTCTGGAAGCTTCGTGTGAAAATAGGCCCCTGGGCGTTGATTTCGTCCAATTCCGAGAATATTTCCTTACTAGGATTTCTGAAACCAAAAACAGCAGAACAAAGAATCGGCTCTTCGGCATCTCGTTAATAGTTTAGTGCCAGAAAATGCATAAATATGACATAAAGTATGCATAAAACATGTAGATATCATCAATAATGTGGCATGGAACATAAGAAATTATCGATACGTTGGAGACGTATCAGCATCCCCAAGCTTAGTTTCTGCTCATCCTGAGCAGGTAAACGATAACAAAGATAATTTCTGGAGTGACATGCCATCATAACCTTGATCATACTATTGTAAGCATATGTAATGAATGCAGCGATCAAAACAATGGTAAATGACATGAGTAAACAAATGAATCATAAAGCAAAGACTTTTCATGAATAGTACTTCAAGACAAGCATCAATAAGTCTTGCATAAGAGTTAACTCATAAAGCAATAATTCAAAGTAAAGGTATTGAAGCAACACAAAGGAAGATTAAGTTTCAGCGGTTGCCTTCAACTTGTAACATGTATATCTGATGGATAGTTGTCAATGCAAAGCAATATAACAAGTGCAATATGCAAGTATGTAGGAATCAATGCACAGTTCACACAAGTGTTTGCTTCTTGAGGTGGAGAGAGATCGGTGAACTGACTCAACAATAAAAGTAAAAGAATGGCCCTTCGCAGAGGGAAGCATTGATTGCTATATTTGTGCTAGAGCTTTGATTTTGAAAACAAGAAATAATTTTGTCAACGGTAGTAATAAAGCATATGTGTTATGTAAATTATATCTTACAAGTTGCAAGCCTCATGCATAGTATACTAATAGTGCCCGCACCTTGTCCTAATTAGCTCAGATTACCTGGATTATCATCGCAATACATATGTTTTAACCAAGTGTCACAAAGGGGTACCTCTATGCCGCCTGTACAAAGGTCTAAGGAGAAAGCTCGCATTGGATTTCTCGCTATTGATTATTCTCAACTTAGACATCCATACCGGGACAACATAGACAACAGATAATGGACTCCTCTTTTATGCATAAGCATGTGGCAACAATTAATTTTCTCATATGAGATTGAGGATATTTGTCCAAAACTGAAACTTCCACCATGGATCATGGCTTTAGTTAGCGGCCCAATGTTCTTCTCTAACATTATTCATGCTCTAACCATTAAATGAGTGGTAAATCTTCCTTACTTCAGACAAGACGGACATGCATAGCAACTCACATGATATTCAACAAAGAGTAGTTGATGGTGTCCCCAGGAACATGGTTATCGCTCAACAAGCAACTTAATAAGAGATAAAGTGCATAAGTACATATTCAATACCACAATAGTTTTTTTAGGCTATTTGTCCCATGAGCTATATATTGTAAAGGTAGAGGATAGAAATTTAAAGGTAGCACTCAAGCAATTTACTTTGGAATGGCAGAGAAATACCATGTAGTAGGTAGGTATGGTGGACACAAATGGCATAGTGGTTGGCTCAAGGATTTTGGATGCATGAGAAGTATTCCCTCTCGATACAAGGTTTTAGGCTAGCAAGGCTATTTGAAACAAACACAAGGATGAACCGGTGCAGCAAAACTCACATAAAAGACATATTGTAAACATTATAAGACTCTACACCGTCTTCCTTGTTGTTCAAACTCTTTACTAGAAATTATCTAGACCTTAGAGAGACCAATTATGCAAACCAAATTTTAACAAGCTCTATGTATTTCTTCATTAATAGGTGCAAAGTATATGATGCAAGAGCTTAAACATGAGCACAACAATTGCCAAGTATCACATTATCCAAGACATTTTAGCAATTACAACATGTATCATTTTCCGTTTCCAACCATATAATAATTTAACGAAGAAGATTCAACCTTCGCCATGAATAGTATGAGTAAAGCCTAAGGACATATTTGTCCATATGCAACAGCGGAGCGTGTCTCTCTCCCACACAATGAATGCTAGGATCCATTTTATTCAAACAAAACAAAAACAAAAACAAACCGGCGCTCCAAGCAAAGTACATAAGATGTGATGGAATAAAAATATAGTTTCACTAGAGGAACCTGATAATGTTGTCGATGAAGAAGGGGATGCCTTGGGCATCCCCAAGCTTAGACGCTTGAGTCTTCTTGAAATATGCAGGGGTGAACCACCGGGGCATCCCCAAGCTTAGAGCTTTCACTCTCCTTGATCATATTGTATCATCTCCCTCTCTTGATCCTTGAAAACTTCCTCCACACCAAACTCTAAACAACTCATTAGAGGGTTAGTGCACAATTAAATTTTACATGTTCAGAGGTGACATAATCATTCTTAACACTTCTGGACATTGCACAAAGCTACTGAAAGTTAATGGAATCGAAAAATCCATCAAGCATAGCAAAACAGGCAATGCGAAATAAAAGGCAGAATCTGTCAAAACAGAACAGTTCGTAAAGACGAATTTTACTGAGGCACCAGACTTGCTCAAATGAAAATGCTCAAATTGAATGAAAGTTGCGTACATATCTGAGGATCACTCACGTAAATTGGCATAATTTTCTGAGTTACCTACAGAGAATTTGGCCCAGATTCGTGACAGCAAAGAAATCTGTTTCTGCGCAGTAATCCAAATCTAGTATGAACCTTACTATCAACGACTTTACTTGGCACAACAATGCACAAAACTAAGATAAGGAGAGGTTGCTACAGTAGTAACAACTTCCAAGACTTAAATATAAAATAAAGGTACTGTAGTAAAAACTTGGGTTGTCTCCCATAAGCGCTTTTCTTTAACGCCTTTCAGCTAGGCGCAGAAAGTGTATATCAAGTGTTATCAAGAGATGGTGTATCAACATTACCTTGGGCTTTGCCCTTACCTTTCTTGTTCTTTTTCTTACCCTTTGATTTAGGGAATACATGTCTTCCCCCCGGTGTAGAGGTGAATTTCAGGGTGCCTTCTCCCATATCTATGACTGCTCCCAATAGTTTCAGCAGGGATCTTCCGAGTGTGATTTGTCCTGTTCCTACACATTCAATAACAAGATAATCAATGGATATTGTTCTTCCAAGAATGGTTGTATGCACACCTGCGGCTATTCCCTTAGGGATTATAACAGAGTTATCAATAAGAGTTATTCTTTCTCCCCCTTCGACGAATCCCCAAAGTTTCAAAGATTCATGAATACTCTTAGGCATAAGGCAAAATTCAGACATAATATCACAATTGGCATGAAGAGTTTGATCACCGATAACAATTTTAATAGTAGGATCCCATAATGAAGGTTCAGAGTTCACTAAAACTTGTTCAAGACGGTTACGAATATAGCGATAGTTGTCATTCAAGCGAGATGCACTTGTCTCAAGAGTGTTTAATCTATTATAAATGCTAATAAGGGCTGAATCAAAGTTATTAGCTGAATCATGTGATGCAACCAACTTCTTTATGGCATTAAAAGCTTGATCCCCATTGCAATGAAGGAAATCTCCTCCCACTAAAGCATCCAAGGCATATCTATAGCGAATCATAAGACCAAAATAAAAGTTACTAAGGAGCAAACTTAGAGTCATTTGAGGTTCAGCTTTACGATAAGAAGTAAAAATTCTGGACCAAGCATCTTTAAAACTCTCCTCATCCCCTTGTTTAAAAGTGAAGACTAATTCTTCAGGTGAAGAAGTAACAAGTGCAGAACTAGACATGGTAACAAAAGTAAAATGCAAGTAACTAATTTTTTTGTGTTTTTAATATGGCAAACAAGATAGCAAATAAAGTAAAACTAGCAACTAATTTTTTTGGGTTTTGATTTAGTGCAGCAAACAAAGTAGTAAATAAAATAAAGGAAGACAAAAACAAAGTAAAGAGATTGGATTGTGGAGACTCCCCTTGCAGCGTGTCTTGATCTCCCCGGCAACGGTGCCAGAAAATCTACTTGCTGCGCGTGATTGACGTATGTCTTTTCCGTTCAACACGCGTCCGTTGGGAACCCCAAGAGGACGGTGTGATGCGTACAGCAGTAAGTTTTCCCTCAGTAAGAAACCAAGGTTTATCGAACCAGTAGGAGCCAAGAAGCACGTTGAAGGTTGATGGCGGCGAGATGTAGTGCGGCGCAACACCAGGGATTCCGGCGCCAACGTGGAACCTGCACAACACAACCAAAGTACTTTGCCCCAACGAAACAGCGAGGTTGTCAATCTCACCGGCTTGCTGTAACAAAGGATTAGATGTATAGTGTGGATGATGATTGTTTGCAGAAAACAGTAGAACAAGTATTGCAGTAGATTGTATTCGATGTAATAGAATGGACCGGGGTCCACAGTTCACTAGTGGTGTCTCTCCCATAAGATAAATAGCATGTTGGGTGAACAAATTACAGTTGGGCAATTGACAAATAGAGAGGGCATGACAATGCACATACATGATATGATGAATATAGTGAGATTTAATTGGGCATTACGAAAAAGTACATAGACCGCTATCCAGCATGCATCTATGCCTAAAAAGTCCACCTTCAGGTTATCATCCGAACCCCTTCCAGTATTAAGTTGCAAACAACAGACAATTGCATTAAGTATGGTGCGTAATGTAATCAATAACTACATCCTCGGACATAGCATCAATGTTTTATCCCTAGTGGCAATAGTACATCTACAACCTTAGAACTTTCTATCACTGTCCCAGATTTAATGGAGGCATGAACCCACTATCGAGCATAAATACTCCCTCTTGGAGTTAAGAGTAAAAACTTGGCCAGAGCGTCTACTAATAACGGAGAGCATGCAAGATCATAAACAACACATAGGTAATAGATTGATAATCGACATAACATAGTATTCTCTATCCATCGGATCCCAACAAACACAACATATAGCATTACAGATAGATGATCTTGATCATGTTAGGCAGCTCACAAGACCCGACAATGAAGCACAATGAGGAGAAGACAACCATCTAGCTACTGCTATAGACCCATAGTCCAGGGGTGAACTACTCACTCATCACTCCGGAGGCGACCATGGCGGTGAAGAGTCCTCCGGGAGATGATTCCCCTCTCCGGCAGGGTGCTGGAGGCGATCTCCTGAATCCCCCGAGATGGGATTGGCGGCGGCGGCATCTCTGGAAGGTTTTCCGTATCGTGGCTCTCGGTATTGGGGGTTGGTATTGGGGGTTTCGCGATGAAGACTATATGTAGGCGGAAGGGCAGGTCAGGAGGCGTCACAGGGCCCCACACGCTAGGGCCGCGCGGGCCCCCCTTGGGCCGCGCCGCCCTAGTGTGGCGGCGCCCCGTGGCCCCACTTCGTCTTCCCTTCGGTCTTCTGGAAGCTTCGTGTGAAAATAGGCCCCTGGGCGTTGATTTCGTCCAATTCCGAGAATATTTCCTTACTAGGATTTCTGAAACCAAAAACAGCAGAAAACAGCAACTGGCTCTTCGGCATCTCGTTAATAGGTTAGTGCCGGAAAATGCATAAATATGACATAAAGTATGCATAAAACATGTGGATATCATCAATAATGTGGCATGGAACATAAGAAATTATCGATACGTCGGAGACGTATCACTCCCCTGCTGAAAAAAGATAGCCCGCCCGAATCTTCTATGGCTGCACCTTCTGCAGTCGCTCCTGCACCTGCACTTCGCACAGTTCGTACTCGACTTCAGCAGGGCATAAGAAAACCGCGCCAGTATACTGATGGCACTGTTCGCTACGGTCTTCTCACTGCTGCAGGTGAACCCACTGATCTGCATGAAGCTCTTCAGGATGTTCGGTGGAAACAGGCTATGGATGATGAATATACCGCCTTGATGGATAACAAAACTTGGCACCTTGTGTTGGAGATATGCCCAAGAGGCAATAATAAAATGGTTATTATAATATATCTTTGTGTTTATGATAATGTTTACATACCATGCTATAATTGTATTAACCGAAACATTGATACATGTGTGTCAACAAAGAGTCCCTAGTAAGCCTCTTGTATAACTAGCTTGTTGATTAATAGATGATCATGGTTTCGTGATCATGAACATTGGATGTTATTAATAACAAGGTTATGTCATTGTATGAATGATGTAATGGACACACCCAATTAAGTGTAGCATAAGATCATGTCATTAAGTTATTTGCTATAAGCTTTTGATACATAGTTACCTAGTCCTTTCGACCATGAGATCATGTAAATCACTTATACCGGAAAGGTACTTTGATTACATCAAACGCCACTGCGTAAATGGGTGGTTATAAAGGTGGGATTAAGTATCCGGAAAGTATGAGTTGAGGCATATGGATCAACAGTGGGATTTGTCCATCCCGATGACGGATAGATATACTCTGGGCCCTCTCGGTGGAATGTCGTCTAATGTCTTGCAAGCATATGAATAAGTTCATAAGAGACCACATACCACGGTACGAGTAAAGAGTACTTGTCAGGAGACGAGGTTGAACAAGGTATAGAGTGATACCGATGATCAAACCTCGGACAAGTAAAATATCGCGTGACAAAGGGAATTGGTATCGTATGTGAATGGTTCATTCGATCACTAAAGTCATCGTTGAATATGTGGGAGCCATTATGGATCTCCAGATCCCGCTATTGTTTATTGGTCGGAGAGAGTACTCAACCATGTCCACATAGTTCGCGAACCGTAGGGTGACACACTTAAGGTTTGATGTTGAAATGGTAGATCTTGAATATGGAATGGAGTTCGAAGATTTGTTCGAAGTCCCGGATGGGATCCCGGACATCACGGGGAGTTCTGGAATGGTCCGGCGAATAAGATTCATATATAGGAAGTCATTTTATAAGATTTAAAATGATCGAGAAGTTTCTACGGAAGGTTCTAGAAACTTCTAGAAAAGTCCGGAAGAACGGCACTATGGAAGGTGGAGTCCCGGAGGGACTCCACTAGCATGGCCGGCCAAACCCTAAGGGGGAGGAGTCCCAGGTGGGCTCCACCTTGGTGGCCGGCCAGCCCCACCTCAAGGAAAGGTGGGAGTCCCACCTTGGGTAGGACTCCCCCCTTGAGTAGGTTTCCCATCTTTGGGAAGTTTTGGTGTTGGGGTCTTATTCGAAGACTTGGACCACAACTCTTGGGGCTTCCACCTATATAATGAGGGGCAAGGGGAGGGTGGCCGGCCACTCTTGGCTCAGCCTTGGCCGCACCCCTTTGAGGGCCGGCGCCCAAGCCCCCTCTCCCCAAACCCTAGCTACCTCTCCTCCACCACCTCTCCCGCATATGCTTAGCGAAGCTCCGCCGGAGATCTCCATCGACACCGCCACCACGCCGTCGTGCTGTCGGGATTCCAAGGAGGATCTACTACTTCCGCTGCCCGCTGGAATGGGGAGAAGGACGTCGTCTTCATCAACACCGAACGTGTGACCGAGTACGGAGGTGCTGCCCGATCGTGGCACCGTGATCAAGATCTTCTACGCGCTTTTGCAAGCGGCAAGTGATCATCTACCGCAGCAATAAGAGCCTACTCTTATAGGCTTTGGAAATCTTCAAGGGTGAGTCTTTATCATCCCCTCGTTGCTCCCATCTTCTAGATTGCATCTTGGCTTGGATTGCGTTCTCGCGGTAGGAATTTTTTTGTTTTCTATGCAACGTATCCCTACAGTCGTATCAGAGCCGTGTCTATGCATAGATGGTTGCACGAGTAGAACACAATGGTTTTGTGGGCGTTGATGCTCTTGTTGTCTTTAGTTTGAGTACTTTGCATCTTTGTGGCATAGTGGGATGAAGCGGCCCGGACTAACTTTACATGACCGCGTTCATGAGACTTGTTCCTCGTTCGACATGCAACTTGTATTGCATAAGAGGCTTTGCGGGTGTCTGTCTCTCCTACTATATTGAAGATTCAATTTACTCTTCTATTGACAACATTAGTATCACCGTTGTGGTTCATGTTCGTAGGTAGATTAGATCTCTCTCGAAAACCCTAAACCACGTAAAATATGCAAACCAAATTAGAGACGTCTAACTTGTTTTTGAAGGGTTTGGTGATGTGATATGGCCATAATGTGATGATGAATATGTATGAGATGATCATTATTGTATTGTGGCAACCGGCAGGAGCCTTATGGTTGTCTTTAATTTTCATGTTGAGTAGTATTTCAAAGTAGTTGTAATAGTTGCTACATGAGGTGAACAACCATGAAGACGGCGCCATGGACCTTGATGCTACGCCGACGATGACGGAGATCATGCCCGTTGATGATGGAGATCATGTCCGTGCTTTGGAGATGAAGATCAAAGGCGCAAAGACAAAAGGGCCATATCATATCACATATGAATTGCATTTGATGTTAATCCTTTATGCATCTTATTTTTCTTAGATCGCGACGGTAGCATTATAAGATGATCCCTCACATTAATATCAAGATAATAAAGTGTTCTCCCCTCGTATGCACCGTTGCCAAAGTTTGTCGTTTCAAAGCATCTCGTGATGATCGGATGTGATAGATTCAACGTTCATATACAACGGGTGTAAGCCATGTTGCACACGCGGAATACTTGGGTTTGCTTGACGAGCCTAGCATGTACAGACATGGCCTCGGGACAACGGAAACCGAAAGGTTGAACACGAGTCATATGGATGATATGATCAACATGTTGATGTTCACCATTGAAGCTACATCATCTCACGTGATGATCGGTTTTGGTGTAGTGGATTTGGATCGTGTACCACTTAACAACTATGAGGGATGTTGTATTAAGTGGGAGTTCATTAGTAATTAGATTAAAACATGAACTAATTATCATAAACATAGTCTGAGTAGTATTTTGGATTAATTTTGTAGTATTGGCATCCGTTTTTCTACCATGCGCTAGTCTTGTTATTGAGATAGAAATACTGTTAAAATCTGACAAGAAACTTTACGGATTGGTACCGTATTGTTAAAGAATCAAGAATTGATTAAGTCCTATTGCAAACTTTTAGTAAACCTCACATTGTTGATTCAAAGAGCTATAGTTTCAATTAGTACCTAAAGTTATCTTGTCTCCGTGAAACTTGAAGTTCAAACTTGTTTGAAAAGTAAGGAGCTAAAAATTTAATTTTCAGAAATAATCAAGGTATGAGATATATATGATATCTAAAACCTTATTGCAAGATGATAGAATATAATTTGGTGAGACTACATAAACTCATAAGTTTTATGGGAATGTACGAAGGTTGAAGACGCAAGGCGTCCCAATCCTCCAACTATTGGGGCACTAACAATATTCGCATATCCATGAAGTAATCATCCTTAGTATGCACCGTTGCTAAGACTCGTCGTATCGAAGCATCACGTGATGATCGGGTGTTATAGATTCTACGTGTGCATACAACGGGTGCAAGCCAGATTTGCACATGCGAATACTAAGGTTAAACTTTATGAGCCTAGCATGTATAGACATGGTCTCAGAAAGTCATCATGATACAATGGTAAAATTATGAATGAAATTGTTCATCATATTACAAGGCTACTAATAGTGAATTCCGGAACACTTGTCATATGATGATCAACTTCAAAGTAAGAACCTCAAGGTTATTGGTATTTGACCAACAAACCTAGAAGTTATTGATGTTGAAGTGTCTTTCTGAATAATGAGGAAAGCTAAAAGAGAAACTACAAAAGATTATTGGCAGAAAGAAAGAAAAGACTAGAAAGTCTAGCTCATGTGTATATAAATGATATACATGTTATGGATGTATTCCTCGTTTGGTCACACAATGAAATTCTTGGGTATTTGTACCATATTGGTTGGTATGAAGTATCATACAAAACAACGCAATACAAGAATACAATGGCCTAAGTGACTGACAAGGAATATGATAGGAATGCACGTCTGGAACAAAAATAAAGTGTTATTATGTTCATCGTTGGCATTCTATCTAGCCCTTAGAATTTATAATAAAGAACTTAATAATTGTTATTTTTCTCTTGTCAAATAAAAACAATGAGTTGTTCAAATTATGACATTACTCCATGTACGATGGATAAGTTATTATAAATTTTAATGGTGAAACACACATACATAACACTGACGCTAAAATACCGTAAGGCAAATGATTTGAATTCCACTTATTTGTGGAACCGCCATTTAGGTCATGTTGGAAAGGAACGCATGAAGAAACTCCATGCAAATGGATTATTGGAGTCATTTGATTTATGAATCATTTGGCGCTTGCAAATCTCTTCTAAAAGGAATGACTGAAATACCGTTCATAGGCCAAGTTTTGAACGGGCAACTAACTTAGTGGAAACATACATGATGATGTATATGGTTCACTAGGTATAGTTGTGTGCGGGAGATTCTTCTACTTCATGAAAACTTCAAACAATGAATTGAGTATATATATGTGGATATATTCAATAAGGAAGAAGTTTGAAATATTTGAATGGATTCAAATAAATTTCAGCATGAAGTAGAAATCATCGTAATAGAAAAGTCAAATATCTATGATTGGATCATAGTGGAAATATTTGAATTACGAGTTTTAGCGAACATCTAAGAGAGTTATGAAATTGTTCTACAACTCACATTTCTTGAAGTAGCATAGTGATGATGAAGTATCCAAGAGATGTATCCAAATCTTGTTGGATCAATGATGAGATAAAATATTGATGCCATTATATTTTTTGTGGATTATGCTTTAGTGACTACCGCTTTTACACTTAATAGAGCATCATCATGATCCGTTGAAATGACACCATACGAGTTATGGTATGGGTATGAATCCTAATAGTCTTTTCTTAAAATTTTGGTATGCATAGCATAAGTAAATAAGTTTACAACCAAAATCGGATGAATGTCTTTGTTGGTTATCCCAGAGAATTGATTGGGAATTCTTCCCACTATGTAGACAAAGACAAAAGTGTTTGTCAATGTTTCTTATTTCCAAGAAATTGTTTCTAGCGAAGTATTTGAGTGGGAGGACAATAGAACTTGATAAGGTTTATGAACCTGAGCATAATGATCAGAGTAGCGCAGCATCGGAATTGGTTCCGGAAGCGGCCACGACGATCATGGCTCCCAAGACTACAAATTGTTTTAGCCATGGAAATCAAAGTACATATTGAACCATGTAGGTATGGTTTACTTTGTGATCAAATAAATGATTTGTGGACAAAGGATTGATTTTGAACAATGATAAACCAACTGCAAACAAAGAAGTTATGATGGGCCCTGACTCCGTTAAAATGGCTATACGCCATGAAATCCAAAATAGATGAATACTTTTTGAAAGTAAATGGATCTATAAAAATTGATGAAGCTTGACTTGTTGAAAAGTTGTTTACGACAAAGTTCAAAGAGTTGACTACGATAAGATTAGATCTTCCGTAGCAATGCTTATAGTCTATGTGGATTATTCTAGTAATCACTACATATTTCTTTTATGAGATATGCTAGTAGGATGGCAAAATACATTACTTATAAAAAGTGTGTATTAAAGGTGTATACAAGATACAACCAAAAGTTTTGATAGTCCGTGGAATACTAGATAGATATACAAACTTCAATTGGATGAAGTAAGTATCATGGAGTTGGAATCTTCACCAGATGAAATAGTCAAAGAGGTTTATAATACTTTATGTAGATGACATATAGTTGGTTATAAATGATGTAATTATATACTTGATTAAAAAGGTTTCATTGAGAATTAATTTCAATGAAAGGATATGGACTGAAACAAATTTAGTGTCAAGATCTATGAAGATAGATTGAAACACATAAATAAGTTTAAGTCAAAGTACATAGGATGGATATTGAAGTAGTTCAATATAGAAATATTAAGAAAATATTCTTGTCATGTGAAGGTTTAACAAGAATTGAGTGTATCTGACACTCAATGAGTAAAAACACATGAGTGATTATAGATCACAAATAATATGTACAAAATCAGATGTCATGTGCTCTTAAAAATGTTATGAGCATGTACCAGAATGATTCATGTGATGATCATTGAAAAACAGTAAGAATATTCTTGAGTACTTAAGAAGAACCAAGTATATATATATATAGTTTTGTATGGAGAAATGACAAACAAATCACTGTAAGATGTTGCACCGATATTTGTTTTGTCACATATGAAAATAAAATTTCAATCTCAAATTAGACTAAGTGTTGTTTAAAAAGTAGCACAATGACATAGAAGTTGTCTATGCTAGATTTAGAAGAGTTCTAAATATTGTGACGGATTCTACAAACGAAGGCAGAGTATGTCATTGTTTTGACAATGACTGAGGATGTTAAGTCAAGAGTTTCTTTGAGAACTTGGTGTAGTTCCGATAGTGTCAGAACTTTGAAGCTATATTGTGTATGACAATATTAATGACATATTTCAAACCGCGGAATTAAGGTTCCACCAGAAGACCAAAACATATTTAATGCCGACTCATTTGGAAAATGAGTGATGCGTTAAGACGCAAATGAATTGCAAAATACATACGTTTCTGAGCATGTCAGAATTGTTGACTAAAACTTTTCCCATGAGCAAAACATGATAAAGCACCGGAAGGCCAAGGTGTTATATCTTTACAAATGTAAACTAGATTATTGACTCTAGTGCAAGTGGGAGACTGTTGGAGATATGCCCAAGAGGCAATAATAAAATGGTTATTATAATATATCTTTGTGTTTATGATAATGTTTACATACCATGCTATAATTGTATTAACCGAAACATTGATACATGTGTGTTATGTGAACAACAAAGAGTCCCTAGTAAGCCTCTTGTATAACTAGCTTGTTGATTAATAGATGATCATGGTTTCGTGATCATGAACATTGGATGTTATTAATAACAAGGTTATGTCATTGTATGAATGATGTAATGGACACACCCAATTAAGCGTAGCATAAGATCATGTCATTAAGTTATTTGCTATAAGCTTTTGATACATAGTTACCTAGTCCTTTCGACCATGAGATCATGTAAATCACTTATACCGGAAAGGTACTTTGATTACATCAAACGCCACTGCGTAAATGGGTGGTTATAAAGGTGGGATTAAGTATCCGGAAAGTATGAGTTGAGGCATATGGATCAACAGTGGGATTTGTCCATCCCGATGACAGATAGATATACTCTGGGCCCTCTCGGTGGAATGTCGTCTAATGTCTTTCAAGCATATGAATAAGTTCATAAGAGGCCACATACCACGGTACGAGTAAAGAGTACTACGAGGTTGAACAAGGTATAGAGTGATACCGATGATCAAACCTCGGACAAGTAAAATATCGCGTGACAAAGGGAATTGGTATCGTATGTGAATGGTTCATTCGATCACTAAAGTCATCGTTGAATATGTGGGAGCCATTATGGATCTCCAGATCCCGCTATTGGTTATTGGTCGGAGAGAGTACTCAACCATGTCCACATAGTTCGCGAACCGTAGGGTGACACACTTAAGGTTTGATGTTGAAATGGTAGATCTTGAATATGGAATGGAGTTCGAAGATTTGTTCGAAGTCCCGGATGGGATCCCGGACATCACGGGGAGTTCTGGAATGGTCCGGAGAATAAGATTCATATATAGGAAGTCATTTTATAAGATTTAAAATGATCGAGAAGTTTCTACGGAAGGTTCTAGAAAAGTCCGGAAGAATGGCACTATGGAAGGTGGAGTCCCGGAGGGACTCCACTAGCATGGCCGGCCAAACCCTAAGGGGGAGGAGTCCCAGGTGGGCTCCACCTTGGTGGCCGGCCAGCCCCACCTCAAGGAAAGGTGGGAGTCCCACCTTGGGTAGGACTCCCCCCTTGAGTAGGTTTCCCACCTTTGGAAAGTTTTGGTGTTGGGGTCTTATTCGAAGACTTGGACCACAACTCTTGGGGCTTCCACCTATATAATGAGGGGCAAGGGGAGGGTGGTCGGCCACTCTTGGCTCAGCCTTGGCCGCACCCCTTTGAGGGCCGGCGCCCAAGCCCCCTCTCCCCAAACCCTAGCTACCTCTCCTCCACCACCTCTCCCGCATATGCTTAGCGAAGCTCCACCGGAGATCTCCATCGACACCGCCACCATGCCATCGTGCTGTCGGGATTCCAAGGAGGATCTACTACTTCCGTTGCCCGCTGGAACGGGGAGAAGGACATCGTCTTCATCAACACCGAACGTGTGACCGAGTACGGAGGTGCTGCCCGATCGTGGCACCGTGATCAAGATCTTCTACGCGCTTTTGCAAGCGGCAAGTGATCGTCTACCGCAGCAATAAGCGCCTACTCTTATAGGCTTTGGAAATCTTCAAGGGTGAGTCTTGATCATCCCCTCGTTGCTCCCATCTTCTAGATTGCATCTTGGCTTGGATTGCGTTCTCGCGGTAGGAAAATTTTTGTTTTCTATGCAACGTATCCCTACACCTTGTCCCACCTAGCTCCAACAAGAATCTCATTGACTGCAAATGGGTGTATAGAGTCAAGAAACGGGCTGATGGTACAGTTGAAAGATACAAAGCGCGGTTGGTTGCTAAGGGATTTAAACAACGGCATGGCATTGATTATGAGGACACTTTTAGTCCTGTTGTTAAAGCTGCCACTGTTCGCCTTGTTCTCTCTGTTGCGGTGTCACAAGGGTGGAGTCTTCGACAGCTAGATGTCAAGAACGCGTTCCTTCATGGCGTTCTGGAGGAGGAAGTCTATATGAAACAACCCCCAGGTTTTGTTGATCCTCGCTTTCTGCACCATGTTTGCAAGTTGGATAAGTCTCTTTATGGTCTTAAACAGGCGCCTCGTGCTTGGTATGCAAGGTTAAGTGCAAAGCTACAGGACTTGGGTTTTCTTCCTTCAAAGGCCGACACCTCTCTATTCCTATATCACGAGAAAGGTATCACTATGTTTATGTTGATATATGTTGATGATATTATTGTTGTCAGTTCATGTGATAGAGCAACTTCCATCCTACTTCATGATTTGGGTGTTCACTTTGCACTCAAGGATCTAGGAGAGTTACATTTCTTTTTGGGTATTGAAGTCAGAAAATGCTCTAATGGAATTGTGTTGACGCAAGAAAAGTATGCCAAGGACTTGTTGAGGAAAGTTGGCATGTCACAGTGTACCATATGTCCAACACCGTTGTCCACTTCAGAAACTCTCTCTCTCTCACAGATGGGACGCCTCTTGGCTCATAGGATTGTTCAAACTACAGAAGTGTTGTAGGAGCGCTGCAATATCTGACATTAACAAGGCAAGATTTATCCTTTTCAGTAAATAAAGTGTGTCAATATCTTCATGCTCCTACTACAGTTCATTGGACAGCTGTCAAACGAATTCTGAGATATGTCCAAGGTACTATTCAAGTTGGCCTTACATTTCAGAGATCTCCATCCACTCTTCTTAGTGCTTTCTCAGATGCAGACTGGGCAGGAGATATTGATGATAGGCATTCCACTGGTGGATTTGCTGTCTTCTTTGGTCCAAACCTGATATCCTGGAGTGCAAGGAAGCAAGTCACAGTGTCTAGATCCAGTACTGAAGCTGAATATAAGTCCTTGGCAAATGCGACAACTGAACTAATCTGGGTGGAGAAACTTGTTAGAGAATTGGGAGTACCTCTGCGACAGCGTCCCTGTATTTGGTGTGATAATCTGGGAGCTACATATTTATCTGCCAATCCTGTGTTTCATGCAAGGACCAAGCACATAGAGATTGATTTCCATTTTGTTAGAGAGCGAGTGGCTGAAAAACGTCTTGATGTTCGATTTATTTCTACCAATGATCAAGTTGCAGATGGTTTTACCAAGCCTCTAGGAGTTAAGGATTTAGCAAAGTTCAAGTGTAATCTCAACCTCTCCTGAGGTTTAGATTAAGGGAGGGTATTAGACTTTGTTTTATTATTTGTATACCGTATAACTCTTGTGTATGGATACGTATACCCCTGTACTTCTATACCCTATATTAACATGTACCAGATCCACGTACAGTTCTACCCTAGAATTCACAACTTCAGCATACAATCTGATAATACCGATGTAGTGGAAACGATGAACCGGAATAAATCTTTTATGACCGTAACTTGTTGGCGTCGGGGTTTTCAAAGGTGCAGTTTGAGTATTGTCCTCGAGAGGCAAATGTAGTGGTACATGATCTTGCTAAATCTAGTTTTCAGTCTTAATTCTGCTTCTTGTACCTGGACGATGATCCCCTAGGTTCATTTTGCCTTTTTGATTTTGATTATCAATAAAGCTAGCAGCAGGATGGAGTCCCACTGTTTCCCTAAAAAGAAAAAAAACGCCGCAATCTACCCATACCCAAGGATGATGAGGAATCAAATATTGATCCCTTATCTTTCATCCTTTTGCCCCCTACCATTGGCCGACCCTTTTGATATTCCCTTCGTTTCATATTTAGTTGACATAGCTTTGGTTGAAATACGTAGAAACATATATGTGTTTTACTGTGTAGTTTTGCCAAAAAAAACTTAATTTAAAATGGAGAGAAATAGAGAGTATTGTTCTCTCAAAACTTCTCTCCTTTTTATAGAAGCCAGGAGAAGTTTTTTCAGCAAAAATATCCACACTAAACAAGAGTATTACAAGAGTGTTTCGGTTGACTATCTATAATCAACTCGTGTTCCCAATGCCGCTACCACGTATAGTGGCATGGGCGAAAAACCTAACCCTGAGCCGCCGCCGTGTCCCCTCCTTCCCCTTGTTGAGAGAGTTGCAGTAAGTAAATTTCTCCGCAAGGAACTCAGGATTGATTATCGAACAAAAGGATCCTTAGGTTGCTTTTTTCCTTCTTAGCTCGAGAAAAATTACGAAGTTCTCTTCAGAGAAGTAGACCGAGCTAGGATTTCAAATTAATGGTATGATGGAAGTCTAATTTGGTTCAAAGCCCGACCATCTAATTGTGGAAAACCCGCTCCCAAATCAACTCAATGGTGAAAGCTTTGGTTGCCAAATCAACTGCAGTGTCGATCTATTGCAAATTAATTGCAGCGATCTATTATTCCTATTATATAAGAAGACCCAGCCCGAAAACTTTTGGATTGCCATTATATGAAGATAACTGATTGTGTGTATCACTAGCCGATTGCCATATATCCCCATATCCCTGTCTGAACTCATTGTGCCAACGTGTCATTTATATTCAAAGAAGACGGTAAGCACAAAATAGTACCACAAACTGTAAAAGAGATGATAGTTTTATTGTTAGGCAAATAATTATAACCTACACATGGATCTTATTGGATCCCATGTGACTGTACACATGGCGAATTGTCCAAGTCAATTTAGGTAAACAAAAAATCAAGTAAGTAGTCAAAGCCAGAGAACGAGCAGCGATAAAACTACAAAGTTTAACGAAAGGCCAATGAAAGAAAAATCCTAACATGGTGGACGCTTAAATATAAGTCATCCGTGAGCACATAGTTTTTTTTTTTTTTTTGACAATCCGTGAGCATATACTTTCATTCACTATGCTAAAATCAAAGAAAGGGAAGATACACCCCTTCCAAGGGATATAGTAGGCACCTGTTTGATCCAAAGGATTTTTAAAGCATAGGAATAGAAGAAGAAAAAAACACAAGAACAATATGTCATGCAATGTGAAATCCTACATGATGTAAAATGGAGGGAATCAGTTGCAGGAATCGTTTGATTGCAACACAGGAAAAACACATGAAATTTTAAGTAAAGATTGAGTGCATGTGCTAGTTGTCATAGACGCATACAATTTTTTTAAAGAGGTCTAACTTCTTGTTAGAAATCATATGAGATTATAGTGTAGGAAAGAAATCCATAGGAATTTTGGAGGATTTAATCATGTGAATCAAATGACCTCATTAGAAAAAAATCCTGTGGATAAAAGTCCGGCACAAAAAATTTAAAAATTATTTGAATCAAGCAAGCCCTAGGGCTTGGGGCCGGATATATTGATGTGAAAAAGGGTTTTGAGATGGCCATGTCTAGCCTCCACGATAAAATAAAAAATCGCAGCTTGTAAGTGTACATAAGACTCCCATAGACACATCCACTAAAGGTTGCATCACACACGCTAACAATTAACACCTCCTAATTTTTTGTTGACCTATTTTTCGAAATGAATTTATTTCTACCGACTCTGCACCTTCTTATTTTTTCATAACCATATAAAATGATTGATTTCTGTTTTTGAAGCAAAGAGAGTTGGGAGAGAGAAGACAGCCCATATAACCTACAAATTTTAAACCCTCAAGGGCCATATAGTATGGTAGCTTAGGGTCGTGTGAGATAAAATTTAATCCTACATTATTAGGTTGGGGACAGTTGGAGCAGCTTAATTATAAGGGCAACTGTTCTTTTTTTTTTTTTTGAGAACATAAGGGCAACTGTTCTAGCTTCACTAAGTGAGTGAGAAGTGAAGAAGTTCACGCGCACAACGTACACATGTTGCGTTTTGTGAATCGAGATCGAGTTAGAAACCAGTTTTATGGAAGAATAAATTTTTACTTGGCGCATTGTCTGTGAGTTGTGTAAGTGTTTGTGTGTGTCTCTCCTCTCAGGCTATACTAGCAGACGAGAGACATAACGCATCTAGAGCACTACACTTCCTTCTATTTCTCTTGCGACCAATTTTTTTTGTTTGCTGCTCTCTAGTCTTCCCCATCTCGGGGACAGCCTGCACGGCCGTTCGAGAGAGCAGCCATCCGAAACCCTGTCGACTGAGATTCTGCACCGTAAGGTGAGCAACAAGATTTTTGGAGAGTGTGGTCGGCGCAATTGCTCGCTGTTGTTTCAGTTTTTCATCTCCGATGTACGCCCTTGGTAGATCTGGCCACTTTGACAACATCATGGTCGAAATACACAACGGGCCATGATGATGCTACGGTGGTTACGTTCTCGGTCGTATATCTATAAGTGATTCCCATCTCTTATCTTAGACTAGTCACAATGCATAGTATCATATAGAAGTATCATGTGTATGATACTACTATATGTTATTATGTCCACAATGCATGGTATCATATGTTAGTATCATAATCTTCTTATATTAATTGATTTGTAGAATCTCAATGCAAATATATGTACAAGATTTGTTTGACATTAAATTTTCTAGTACTACGTACTATGATATTGTATCTACCTATGATACTACTATCACCTCTCTCATCTTTAATTGCACTGCCACATCAGCTTTTTGCATGCAAGTGACGCATGATACTACCTATTATACTTCCATTGTGAGTAGTCTTACACCACTATTTGTTCCACATTAAGATGTGCTAGATGGTCTGATGTATATGATTAACTATGCTAGTGTATCTACCTATGATACTACTATCACCTCTCTCATCTTTAATTGCACTGCCACATCAGCTTTTTGCATGCAAGTGACGCATGATACTACCTATTATACTTCCATTGTGAGTAGTCTTACACCACTATTTGTTCCACATTAAGATGTGCTAGATGGTCTGATGTATATGATTAACTATGCTAGTGTATATGTGGTGTTGTTTTTGGTACTTAAACTCACTGGCAAATATCCTAATAACCAACAAGATGCAGATTTTTCCCGTATAAATTTGATCGAACCTTTACAAATCTTATTACTTGGAGTAGTATATTTGAACTTGAAAGGTGTTTTTCTTATTCATCACACAAAATTTATAATGCCGCAGCACACCTGGAAATATCTGTAGACTGTAGGTTGTGAGGACTCCAGTTGTACGTGCGGCAATACGCGCACAGATGGATCAAAAGCTGACAAACCCGGCGGAGACCCGCTGCCGGTCCTCCTTCTTCCAGGCGGCCGTTTTCAAGTGTCCCCTTATAAATAACCCGAACCACCTTCCGATCCCCGGAGACCACCACGAACTCCTCCGCCTCCCCTCCCCGCTCCTCCTCCCATGGAGCTCCTGAGCGGCCCGGCGCTCGCGTGGCAGCAGTACCGCTCGCTGCTCCGCAAGAACGTGACGCTCGCGTGGCGCCACCGCCGGTCGTCGGCGCTGCAGCTGCTCTCCTCCCTCGTCTTCATCTTCCTCATCTTCTGCATCGACCGCGCCGTCCGCTCCCGCTTCTCCTACACCACCGCCTACCAGAACGTGCCCGACCCCGACGCGCTCGTCGCGCCGCCCATACCGCCCTGCGAGGACAAGTTCTTCATCAAGTCGCCCTGCTACGACTTCCTCTGGAGCGGCGGCGGAAGCGCCCGCGTCGCGACGCTCGTCGATGCCATCCGAAACAATAACCCCGGCCGCCCGATCCCCTCGGACAAGGTGAACACCTTGATTCGATTCGATTCGATTCCTCCTTTTGTTTTGAACTATTATTTATTTATTTATTTACCTGTTTTGAACTATTATTTTGATTTCGGGCGCAATATGTATGTGCGGCGTGAGTTTGGGTGACGCGGAGTTAGTTGGCCGCACGTTTAACGTAAAGATTTGGGGTGTTTTTTTTATCGAAAAGATTTTGTCTCTTAGGTGAGTACGATCGGAATTTTCAGTGCGTTTTGTCAACAGAAAAGTGTGTGAGATTTTCCGACCATTTTGAGGAAGTGATTTGATTTTAAGAGACCGACGAGGCACCAATGAGTAATTTGGAACTATATATATATAGCATTGTGATCTGGTCCCAGGTGCTTAACGTTTTCATTGTTTTACTGTTGGGTACAACAGACCGCTTTTTAATTTCGGTATGTGGTTTGCGTCCATTTGCCTTACAGCGATCGAATGAAACTGTGGGCACCTATGTTCAGATGGTGGAACTTCCTAAGAAAATGTCGAAAACAGAACACTATTTTGTCTAGATTTGGATGCATTTACGGGTCCACTTGAAAAAATTAATTCGTCTTTGGCTTGTCATCACTAATTTTGATGTCATTTTCATGCCACTGCTTGATTCCTTGATCTGAGCAGACAACATTTTTTTCTTGGAAATGAAGACAGTGAGGATGTACATTTGGAACATAACCGAAAATATACTCGATAACTTTTAGGAGCCGGTACTATGTGGTTTGCATAGAATAGATGATCATATCAAAGTAGTGCCGTTGGATTTTTGCAACAACCTCTTGCCAGCACAACCTCTTGTTAATTTAATGTACAGGTTGAATGAACAGATGTAGTATGGAAGCTCCTACCCTATATATTCAGTTGGGAGTCAAGTCTTCCTGTGTCCACTGTTGTCTGAAATAGTTTACTTAAGTTCTGGTGCTGAAACTTTTTTTTTATTGTCCTACGCAGCTTGAATAAATTATCGTATTGGTGAGCACAATTATAAATTCTAATACACTCATAAATTGTAACATATAATTTACTATCACTTCAGTAAGCTCGTGTACTAGACTGCAATGTATAGCATGTGGACTAGTTACAGTAGTTTAGTTTCTACCTTTCTACTATGCTACTCAAAACAACTCTTTGGTTTTCGCCCGGTTTCTTCCATTAATAAACCGGGCACTTCCTTCTTAATAAATGGTTGGGGCAAAGCTTTTGCCCCACAGTTCAAAAAAAAACTCAAAACAACTCTGCAGCTTCACTCTTGAATTGACTATTAATTACATGCAACAATACACATTGCCTAATTTTTTTTATGGTGGGTTCCTCAGGTCTTGGGTTTTAGGACCCCGGATGAAGTTGATGCTTGGCTTTTTGAGAACCCGATGCGCTGCCCTGGGGCTTTGCATTTTCAAGATATAGGTGCCACCCAGTTTACATATGGTATTCAGACAAACTCCACTCCAGTAGCTCGAAGAGGAACATATGAGGACCCCACCTTCAAATTCCAAATACCGCTTCAAGTTGCAGCTGAGAGGGAAATGGCAAGGCTGATTATTGGAGGTATTGCTGCTTCCATGGTATTTTATGGAACATTTTTATTCTGTGTGTATAAATTGCATGTAGCACCACAGTTTTCATTCCCTTTTACAACAATTCCTTCTGGTTAGTACGTATGTATGTATGTATGTATGTTAGTTGACCAGGTATCTTGAATGTATGCAGCATATATCAATGTTACATGCATATCCTTTTCTTCCGTGTTATAGTAGTATATGGGAATAACAGTACATTTCACTATTGACAGATCCAAATTTTAGCTGGACTGTGGGGTTCAAGGAATTTGCTCACCCAGCAACTGAAACCTTTTCTACTATAGCTCAAGCAGGGCCAACTTTCTTCCTTGCCATTGCAATGTTTGGATTTGTTTTCCAAATCAGTGCCTTGGTGACTGAGAAAGAACTTAAGCTTCGTCAGGTTCGAGCTTTTCTTGTCTCTCCACATGCATTTTATGATTATGTGTCTTTTATTTTTGTTGAGATTTTAGATATCTTAATGCCTGACATGACTACTAAGTATGGTACCGAATCACAGGCTATGTCTATTATGGGGCTCTATGAATCGGCTTATTGGTTATCTTGGCTTACCTGGGAGGCCTTTCTTACATTAATTTCGGCACTTTTCACCGTGCTCTTTGGGATGATGTTCCAGTTTGACTTCTTCCTGAATAATAGCTTTGGAATCTTATTCCTCCTATTCTTCCTCTTCCAACTGAACATGGTAAGCTCTAAGCTGTATAAACTGATGACTGATCTGTATACTTGTTTTGCTTCTTTCTTTTTGAAGTGTTATTCAGACAAATATCACGCTTCCATCATTACATTTTGTTTATGCATTTTCTGATCTCTACTGGAGTCTGCAAACGATGTTTTTTTCCTTCTTCTTTTCTTGATAGGCATGTTCATGATATTTTCTGCAGCTTGGTTTTGCTTTCATGATATCCACATTTGTATCAAAAGCAGCATCAGCTACTACCGTTGGATTTGCGATATTCATCATTGGCTTCTTGACACAGGTAGAGTTTTCTTAATCATCATCTTATTGATCCAGTATTTCAAGTTGTCAGAAAATATGCAAACCCCTTTTTTACTTCCCCTTGCAGCTTGTTACAACCTTTGGGTTCCCGTATTCAGATACCTATGAGCAGTACTACCGGACAATATGGTCCATCTTTCCTCCTAATGTTTTTGCCCAAGCCCTCAATATTCTAGGTAAGGCAACTGCTACTCCTGAAGACAAAGGTATTAGCTGGAATCAGCGTGCAACATGCCAATCTTTTGAGACGGACTGCGTCATTACAGTAGTATGTACAAAACTTTTCTCATTAGAGAGTATTTTATTTAATGTTTATGAGACTTCAAGCCCTGATAGTTTGCTAACATTTTGCAAACATCTGACAGGATGACATCTATAGATGGCTCATCTCCACATTTTTCGTGTGGTTTATCCTAGCGATCTACTTTGACAACATAATTCCAAATGTCAATGGTGTTAGAAAGTCAGTGTTCTACTTTCTGACGCCTTCATACTGGACAGGGAAAGGAGGAGGCAAGATGCGAGGTCAGCGTTTATTTAAGTGTTTGTTAATAGTTCTTCTCCATGTTTTAGTTGTACTGTAAAAGTACTCATTTATCTGATTGATCCATTCCAGAGGGAGGCCTTTGTAGCTGTTTTGGTTCAAACCATCCTGCTGATGATGCTACCCCTACTGATGAGGATGTTCTTAACGAGGAAAATCTGGTAAAAGAAAAGGCAGCAGGCAATGAGATAGATCCTGGTGTTGCAGTTCAAATACGTGGTTTACGGAAAACCTATCCAGGAAGTTTTAGTATGGGTTGCTGCAAATGCAGAACAACTAAGCCATTTCATTCTGTCAAAGTAAGTTCTCAGTAATCTTCTAGCATAAAAACAAGCAAGCTTTGTTTCCAACAATATTAACCATCCCATAAATATCTCCAGGGTTTATGGGTGAACCTTGAGAAGGACCAGCTATTTTGTCTTCTTGGGCCCAATGGAGCTGGTAAAACAACTACAATCAGTTGCTTGACTGGAATCACACCAATTACAGGCGGCGATGGTCAGTATCATTCTCTAAAGCAACAGTTTATGATATGTTCTCAATAACTATGAATATGCTAACTAGCCACTTTGAACATTTGGCAGCACTGATTTATGGTCATTCTGTTCGAAGCACTGCGGGTATGTCTAATATTCGCAGAATGATTGGAGTCTGTCCGCAGGTTGGTGTTTTAAACATTCACACATTGTCATGCAGGTGCTATTTTAATGGAAGATAAATATGTTTCTTATTACTTTGCAGTTTGACATCCTGTGGGACGCATTAACTGCTAAGGAGCACATGCAGTTGTTTGCCAGCATCAAAGGTCTGCCTCCGTCAACAATCAAGTTGGTATGTTTTGTGAGAACCTATTGAATATTACTCCCACCTCCATGGTCTTGTATATCTATCTTTCTTTGTTCATCCAATGCAGGTAGCAGAGCAGTCACTAGCCCAAGTGAAGCTCAGCCAGGCAGCTAATGTTAGAGCAGGTAGCTATAGTGGTGGAATGAAACGGCGGTTAAGTGTTGCGATTGCTCTAATTGGTGACCCAAAACTGGTATTTCTTGATGAGCCGGTAGAGACCTGTCAAAATTTCCATCAGTTCACTACCACACATACATTGTCGCATGTTAATCTAACCATGTATATCCTATTTAGACAACTGGCATGGATCCAATAACAAGGAGGCACGTCTGGGACATCATCGAGGAGGCAAAGAAAGGAAGAGCTATTGTCTTGACCACACATTCAATGGAGGAAGCTGACATTCTAAGTGACCGAATAGCTATCATGGCAAAGGGGAAATTGAGGTGTATCGGCACTTCAATAAGGCTGAAGTCGAAATTCGGAACAGGATATATCGCCAATGTGAATTTCTCTGGAAATGGTCACGCACAGAGCCCTAACGTCGTCAACGGTAGTACAGAGACCCCGGTTAATCCTAACATAGAAGTGGTCAAACAGTTCTTTAAGGAGGTATGTGCCTCATCATTGAACTAAATACCATTCAGAACTGGTTTCTTTTATTACTTGGAACACTTAAACCTTTTTAAAAAAAACAGAGGCTTGATGTGGACCCAAAAGAGGAAAGCAAGACATTCTTAACGTTTGTCATCGCTCATGAGAAAGAACCACTTTTGACGGTAATACCTTGACACCCAAATTAAGCATACATTGTTATTTTGATAAAAGGCATACATTGTTAACTAAACTTATGACACAAAACTACTTTTCGACAAACAGAGGTTCTTCGGGGAACTCCAGGATAGAGAAAGGGAATTCGGGATATCAGACATTCAACTTGGTCTCACGACACTTGAAGAAGTCTTCCTAAACATTGCAAAACAAGCCGAGTTGGAGAGCTCTACTGCCGAAGGGACACTGGTGACTCTAAACCTGTCATCCGGAGCATCAATTCAGGTTTGCCCTCACTAATCCTAAGCATATACGTGCAGTTCTGAACACAAATCTCTAAGATGCAGATAGCTGTCATCTTGTATGAGCTTGCATATGTGGAGATCCCTGTAGTATCTAGAGCATTGTGAGCATCTCTTCAGTTTCACCAACTTTGGCACTTGTCCGATAATGCAGATACCAAAGGGGGCTCGTTTTGTCGGCATTCCTGGAACTGAGACAGAGGAGCATCCAAGAGGAGTCATGGTGGAGGTGTTCTGGGATCAGGATGACAATGGATCACTTTGCATTTCTGGCCACTCTGACGAAACCCCTGTGCCGGCAAATGTTGAGCTCACGAGGCCACCTTCGCTTTCCCGTCGGGCCTCAGTGGCCCGTGGAGACCCTGTGGGGTACATCATTGAGCCAAATCAGGTCCCAACAACCAGATGAGCTTGAATGCAGTCGGACAGTTTTCATGTAAATTATTTCAGGATTGATGATAAGTACAGAAAATAGTATATATGTTTGTACTAGAACATTGTGTTAATTATTTTTTTTCACCAAAAAGGACTTGATAATAGATACAACATGATGAAAATTCATGTCTTGTGACGAGCTTGAACACACATAATGTAGGTTGACACAAGTATTTACAGATAGCCAATTTGTTTCTTCAGGTTTGTACATTACATTTCTCAACAATGGAGTGTTCTGGTAACCTGATGATCCGGTTCGTCAATCAGTTGTGCTATCGACTTAGTTTATGTAAAGCTGATATCATTATAAAATTCTCCCTCAGTTACATAATCCTTGTCGTGGTTATGGAGGGAGTACTTACTAGGCCCTCTTCCCATAATACCGCCAAAATAATAATGATGGAGGGCACTGGGATCATTAGCTGATATTTACAAACAATGTGTGTATGGTCCATTCCTTCGCTGTAGTGAACAGAATAAATTGCTTTCCTAATGATTTGCTATCTGAGTTTACTGCCGGCCACTGCAAGAAATTAGTACATCAGCAATTATTTTACCTGAACAAATACGGAAATTACATATATACAGGGAAAAAAGTAGTGGGCTAAATAAAATAGCCTGGCCTTTATCCAAACGATATGCAAGTTATAAGGTACTAATAGCGCTATTTTTCAAAATAGCGTTTGCAAAAGGTAGAAAAATGACAATATATCATGTATATCAAAGATTTCAGCAGCTAAAAAATAATTTAGAGTAATACATACATAACTAATTAACTAGTTTTGACTGGATCATATCAACACATTTTCCTTTCCTCTCATAGCAGCAAAAGACGCAAGATAAAGACAAAACTATGTAACCGAACTAAACTAAGAAGTACAAATATGAACTGGAGTAAGACAACGAGACAGCTCAACCATGGTGTCTACAGGCTACGGCTACCACTACTGAACTATCTTCCAGTGGCGGCCAAGTTGGAGGAAAACCTGCAGTGATGAACCTAGATATAACTGCACAAGAGCGCGGCAGAGAAGACCGGCGAGATCGAGCTCCCGGTTGAGGTGCGTGTCCTCTTTGTACTTCTGGACGGGACGTGTCGGGCAGTGGCGGCTGGCCTGAGCTGGAGGAGAATGGCGATGTTGCTGCTGCTGCCACCGCGCGATATGTGGTGAGTCAAAAGTGGCAACTAGGTAGTTGCCGACCTAGGGTTAAGTTGAGCTAGGTTGAATTGGGGGCTAGTGGGCTGCCGCTAGTTTCATAACTTTTTTAGCGCGTTATAATGTTACAACAAATAGCGAGCTTAGCGCCACTAATAGCGAGAGTAGCGCCATAGCAAGAAAATTATGCATAAGGTAGCGTTCACCTTCTATATACGCTATAGCGCCGCTAAAACGCCGAAATAGAATTGGGGAGGGATCAGAATTGCATCCCTTTTTTTCGATAATGTATCAGACTTCCATCCTAATCGCGGTGACATCCATTTCTTTACTGCAAGTGCCATATTTGCACTCTTGGAGGCAAACAAACATAGGATTCATGACATGGCTTATCAGAATGAATATCCATTGGTGAATCATTTGATGCTGCATGATTCAAGATTTCAAGTCATCGCTTGCTGTACAAACCATACCATCTGCAAAGGCGCACGCTAGGCGTCGGTCGCCGGATCCGGAAACTAAAATCGGTTGCTTTGGTACCCGTTGGATTAGCATCATGCGGATAGCAATCAGTCACCTTTTTCCTGCTGTGCTGAGTCAGGCAGAGGTCACATCGCTTTCGTCTGATGCGTGTCGTCACTAATTCCTCTTGGCTCACCATGTGCATTAGAGGCAGAGATCCATGGTACGCTGCAATGAGTCTCTGCATGCACATAGAAAAGTTAAATTGCTATTGTTACAACTACAAGCTACCCGTAAAAATGATGGTATCTATATTTGCACTGATGGCCCAAAAAAGTGGTTAAACAACAATTTTTCACTGCAACTTGATTTACAACAAGAATTGAAAATTATTGTCAATAATAATTGGAAATGATTACAACAAAAACCCCAGACTACTAAAAAATTCAATATATTTACAAGCAATACAATTGGTCAAACAACAATTAATTTTCTACAGATTGAATTACAACAAAAATAATCATCTATTTTTACAAAATCAGCAAATAATTACAACAAAAAATCCATATGTTCGCAAACAATACAAAAGTGTTAAAACAATTAATTTTCTACTAATTGTTACAACAAAAATTACAAACTACTTTTACAAAAATCACAAATGATTACAACAATAAATCCATATATTTGTAAACAATGCAAAGTGGTCAAGCAACAATTAATTTGCTAAATGTTGAGTTACAACAAAAAGAAACCAACTGTTTTTACAAAAAATCACAAACGATTACAACAAAAAAACCATTCGAGTTTGTTACAATTTTAAAGGACGTGTCCATCATTTAAAATCCGAGAAAAAAATACTTAACATACCCCACTAAAGCCAATACAACATCTCGCCTATGCTTTTACAACAGAAATCATTCGAGTTTATTACAATTTTAATGGACATGTGCATCATCAAAAAGTCGAAGAAAAAAAATACTTTGAGACCCCACTAAATCCAATACAACATCTAGTGTTAACAAGAAAATGTATAAATGCAGCGGCCGTAGTAACATGTGATCATACTTTGCCTCACACATGGGCCGGTCAAAAAGCTACATCTACATGTAGCATGCGACAATGGCCACTTGCATGAGAAGTGAGGAGAGAGAGAGACTTTACACCAGAGGACCCATACAAATAGTGACATCGCTACATCTAAAAGCCTACTAGCGCAGCGCTACAGCTAGCTGAGCGTGCCGCTAATGTGTGAACGAGAATCTGGCATGCGGGAAAAATCTGCCACGAAATCTAACGCGGGCCGCGGGAAACTAGCTAGCGCGGCAGAACGACCGATTTCGGAGCCAACGATCGGTCGGCTGATTATAAGCATTTTCCATCTGCAAAAAGTCCTATCACACTATCATGCTGTAAATGGCACGGTTTCAGGCTCTGTCGTGTAGGGCTGGATACTGCAGTACTGCACTGCAAAAGACCATTGAGTTCTTCGGTTGCAATCCTGGGTTTGCTGCTGCAAATAAGCTCGCTGATGCTTGTTGGCTCCTTGTGTTAGGTATGTGCACTGAAGCTTGAAGATTCTGAAATGAATAATGTGATCTTGATGAAACCAATGCATCCTCACCTCCACGCTACGCATAAGAACATGTCATAACATAAGATGATGGATAATGACATTACTTCAGTGAATGGAGCCACAAATATGCAAGCTATGCAGCATCCTCGGGAAGCTATGTCAGAAACTGTGATCATCAAGGCATATTCATTCTATTTTTAAACATATGGCCAAAGGCCCGACTTTATATATAAAGCCCCAACGACACACGACAAACATTCAGATACAAACCACACACAGAGTCTAAGACCTCACAACACACTACAAGCACAGACCTTCGAGCACCCAGCTCCAAGCTACAAGTCTAGAGAAACGTAGGACATAAGTACAAATCAAAAATCCGAAGGGGCCGACACTGCTACTCCTATTCATGTCCTCAATCTCGCATATAGCCTCCTAACCTCGACCAGACCCGCGTCCCCACAGGTCTCTGTCTCTCTGTCTAACCAGAACCTTTCAGCTCTGCATGAAGTTAGACATTTTGAAGATGGCGTCAACTGGATTGCTGATGAGAAATCCATCTATAGCTAGTTTATTGCGAATCTTCCAGAGCTTCTAGCTATGGGCTGCAAAGGTACCAAGCTAATCTTTTCAAAGGCCCCGATAGCCCCTGGACAATGGCGAGCAAGTCCCCGGCCCCGGTCGGGTTCCAAGTGCAGGGCAGAAGTTCCCTTGCTCCTTCCCACATGAATTTGGTCAGATTGAAGAAAATATGGTCGCAATCTTCTCACTCCCCGCAGAGAGCACACTGCCCGTCCGACGGGCCATTCCTCTTGGCCAACTATTCCGAAGATGGTAGCCTACCCCTGATAATCTCACATAGGAACACCTTGATTTTCGATGGTACCTTCATTCTCCATACCTCCTGGAAGTGCATGATCGTCGCCCCTAGGGGCGACAATCGAAGGTATAGCGAGTTCATAGAGCATCCACCCGAGACCTCCAACACCCAAGACACCTCATCTTGACACCCGGTGCTGGGTACAAATCAAAGATCCTACAAAGATTATCCCACTCAACCGCCTCGTCCAACCCAAACAGAAACAGACGACAGAACCTAAAGATGAGCTCTTGGATCTATCTCTTAAATGGAACATAGTAAATCTCCATTATCCGATGGGCTTCTTGTGGAGTTTTATCATAACTTTTTGCGACGTTATTACGAATGGCTTAATGTCTATGTTTGTTCAGTTGCAATAAGGAGAATTACTAGTGTACAAACTTAATTTTGGTGTGATCACCTTGCTGCCCAAAAAGTAAAATGCCGTACAGACTCAACACTATAGACCTATTTTCTGTTAAATGGTAGTTTTCAAATAATTACAAAGGTAGGAACAAAACGAATACCGCGAATGCCTATAAAATAATTAAGCCTACTCAAACTATGTTTATGCTTGGACATCATATCCTCAAGGGTGTGGTTATCTTGCATGAAAGTATCTACGAGCTTCATAGGAAGAAAATAGATGATGTTTTATTCAAGATTGATTTTGAAAAGGCTTATCATAAAGCCAAGCGACATTTCTTGCAGCAAGCACTGCGTACGGAAGGGTTTGAACCAAAATGGTGTGAGTGGATTTCACATTTTGTTCAAGATGGTAGAGTTAGAAACTTAGAATAAAGGTCAATAATGGTACTGGTCATTATATTTACACTATAAAAATGTTTGAGACAAGGCGATCCTCTATCTTCACCTTTTTTTAACATGATGGAGGATATGTTAGAATCCTTATTGCAAGAGCAAGAAAGGGTGGCAAGGTTGGAGGACTAATACCTCATTCAATTGATGGAGAAAACCGTTAACATGAAGCGGACATTATACCTTTGAACAACTATTTGGACTAGAAATAAAGTTCTACAAAAGTGAGATCTTCTGCTTTCGAAAGGAAAAATAGGAAGAACACGAATATACATTGTTCAAAAAATTGACCGAGATACCGATTTATTGGCCGATTTATCGTGAATCGGGCGGTAACCGATAAGATTTCGCCATATCGGCTAATTTATCGCACCACCGAAATTTCGGCCGATTTTCTGCCCGAGAGCCGATATTTCCCCCGATTTTCACTCTCATGGCGATACTTCGGCCGATTGAAATTTTGATGAAATTTGGTATGGCCGTTGATATTTTCATCCTATGGTTTTGTAGAACTGTGCATTAGCTCAAATTTTCCATTTTATTGATTCAAATGCAAAGAATCAAGGTAATACTTATGTTCAATATTCCAATATTATTTTTGTATATCATATTATACAAAATTTAGTGTCGAAAATTAGGATTTACAAAAAATAAGCCGATAAATGGTCAACCGATAAAATTGATTAATCGGCTGATAAGTAATTAATCTTCATTTTGAGGCCGACCTATATGTTAAGATTAACGATTTGTTGAACATTGTGAATATAAGTAACTTTTTGTTTGTGAATGTGGTTCCCTTCATTTAGATATTGAGGTGTCCCTATCCATCATAGAAGATTAGTTACTAATGAGTGGAAGCCCGGTGGAAGGCCGCTTTGAAGGAAAGTTGGGTTGCTGGCGGAAAGTTTGGTTGCTGGCATGGGAAATTTCTCTCATACGGGGATATCCTTGTTCTTATAAATTCCATTCTCGTTAGCTTACTGATGTTTGTGCTATATTTTCTTGAAATACCCAAAAGGTGAGGAAACGATTAGAATTTATAGGCCTCACCCTTTTTTTGGCATAGAGACGAACTATTTTTGAATGAAGAGGGTGTTTATCATGATCTATTGCATAATAAGTATCTTGAAAATAAAATTTTACTCAGGTTAAAACATAAACCTACTTATTCTTCATTTTGGAAAGTACTCGTGGGTGTGAAAGAGGATTTATTTAGTACATGGTCTTTTTTCATTCTTGATAGTGTGAAGACTCGGTTTTGGGGGGACAGGCGACCTCCCTTTGGCCCAACAATATTCCTCCTTATATAACACTATGAGAGGGAAAAAAAATCAGTTGCACATGTATTATCTATGACACCTTAAAATATTGATTTCAGACATACTTTAACCGGAGATAAGTGGAACAGATGGTTAGACTTTTTTTTCAATAAAGGGAATATATTAATATCAAAAGATACCAATTACACCCAGCCTCTGCAACAACCAATGTTCTAATAACCTTACGGATGCACACAGCCAAAAAAGAGAAAAAGAAAAATAAAAAATAAAAGTTTCGCTACAGTATCCCAGCCCTAGCAACAGTAATACATCCACCACCGAGACAACACCTGAAATTCAGACTCTTCAAAAGCAACGCCTCCAAGAAGGGAACAGTGCACCAGCGCTGTCGTCGCCCAATCAAAAATCTTAGGTTTTCACCCTGAAGATGGTCTCCATTCTCAAAACAATGTTTTCAACAAGAGCATTGCTAGGCACAACCAGTTAAGGCTAGACCTCGGGTTTTCACCCTGAAAGGTAAGATCCCGAACTTCACATGTGTTGCCGCCCCCACTTTCATACCACTGTTGCGAAGTCCGGAACACCAAGCAAACCCCTCAACAGCGCAAAGACTTGAACCTCCATTAGCTAGTCCTCCAAATCCGGCCTTCGTGATATTCTCTTCTTCTGACTTCACCATGGATCAGTTGTCACTTGGTGTCAACACAGAAAAGAGCTTCGCACAGCACCCTCCGAAACCAAACGGTCGGAATAAAAGCATGGGCGCGCACGACCGAATACCACCGATCCAGCAAACTCCAGGCAATAGAAGCACTATTACATTCGCCGGCGGCGCCTCCCGGAACTCAACACTCCGGCCAGATCTTGAAGGGCAGGCCTCCGGCATGTCTTCATCTTCGCCCAAGAGAGACCCTAGGACCGCCGACTTTATTCAGGCCGAGCCCCCACGCTGGCCATCCCGGCCGCCCTACACGCCGAAACCGGTAGATCGAAGGCGACCCTGGCCGCCAAGCCCGCCCGAGGACGAGTGGTTCTGCGGCGGAGAAGACGACCAAAGCAGGCAGAGTCGGCCATGGCCAGAGCTAATCAGCCGGAGTCCATCGGCCCAAGGGCCTAGACCTCCTCCATCCGCCGCTCGCACCGCCACGCACCGCCGCCCAAGATCGCCCCTCCATCGCTGCAAACTGCCCCCACACCGGCCCGAGCACCAACCTCTGCGCTCTCCCATTGCTCCGCCTCCCCGCGCTAAGAGAAGAAGCCAGGAGAGCGCCGCCCACCCCTCGCCGTCTTCTCCGGCCAGGGCGCCGCTACGGTCACCGGCGCCGGCGGCCGCGACGGCCAGGAAGGCCCGATGTGGTGTCTCCTTTGGCTGGAGATTCGATCGCCCCGGAGCCGCACGCGCGTGCGACCCGGAGGCAGTTTCCTATCCTTTGGCTCATATGATTAGACTTAGTTCATCATTCGATGTCAGTACATTTATCTTATGGATCTGATAATTTTGTTCGGAGCTCAGGATTATTTACAGTCAAATCTATGTGTGCGGGCCTATTTGAATGGCCGTACTAAATTTCTTCGTATATATCTATGGAAGCTCAAAGTGTCATTAAAGATTAAGATCTTTATGTGATTTTTATATTGAAAAGTATCATTAACTAAAGATTATCTAGCAAACCAAAATTGAAATTGATGTAAAAAAATGTGTTTCCTGCTATTCAGAGGAATCTATTCATCATTTTCTCATCACTTGTCCATTTACTCGTCTTGTTTGAAGGATAGTTCAGTTTACTTTTGATTCACCACCAACCAATATCAAGAATTTTTTTGAGAGTAGGTTTTTGGGGGTTGATAAATAATCTTTCGTTGATATTTGTGGCCCCTCTAAGCGATCCGTGAGTTGTAAACATTTGGTTCTAAAAGTATGCAATAAAAAAGCACTATGCAAAGGCCATATTTTATGCCCCTTTTCGAAAAAAACATAGCATCTCTATGCAAAGCCGGCTTTGTTTTTTAGTGTGTGTCACACGCATTCGACCCTAGTTTTATAAAGTATGTTTGATTTATTTGTATGGGTAAAACATAGTCTACACGGAAATAATAACCACAACAACTCGAGATGGAATTGCCTACGCAATACTCGACCTGTATATATAATTGCTTCCGACCACGGGCATGCGAGCTCCCTCATCTTTCTTTTACACGAAAACAAGGCAGACATGTTATTTTCAACATATATTTTTTCTGATAAAAAGCATATATTAATATCGTGGAGATATCAATTACACCTAGCCCTCTGCAACAACACATTGTCCTAGCGGCATTATGGATGCACACAACAAAAAAGAAAGAGAAGAATTATAGAAAATAAAAGTTCCGCTACAGTGATCTGTTCTTTGGAGCAGTAGACCTGACACTACCGAGACAACACCAGAAGTCTAGTAAAGTCCTCACTCTCAAAGCAATGCCTTCAACAAGGACATTGCCGAGCACAACCAATTAAGGTCAGACCTTGAATTTTCACCATGAAAGGTAAGACTTAAACTTCTCATGTGTAGTCTCCCCCGCTAGCATGCAGCTGCTCAAAATCACGAATCACCAAGCCAACTCCTCATCGCTGCTCGGAGCCGAACCACCATCGGTAGTCCTCAGATCTCGGCTTCCATGAAATTCTCCGCAAGCACCATAGAACGAGAATGTGCCCCATGATATTAACAGCCAGCAGGCCGGGCTTCTAAGCGCTCCCTCTGAAACCAAATGGTTAGAGAAAAAGCATTGATGCGCACGACCGAATCCCACCTGATCCAGCAATCTCTGGTGGAGTACGCCGGCGGAGCCTTCTGGAACACGCCACTACAGCCAGATCAATGATGTCAGGCAACATGTATGTCTTCATCTTGACAGGAGCAGAAACCCTTGGACCGCCACCATTATTCGCGAGACCGACAGGCCCCCACACCGCCAGTCTCCTTCATGCCGGATTGGCCGGAGAGGAAAGAGGCAGTCCAGGCACAAGGTTGTAGGTGTCGGCGATCCGAGGAGCCGCCAGACCGTGTTGCCCCAGCCGTGGCTAAACTCATCTAGCCAGATCGGCCTCAGCCTAGATCTCGGTCCGATGATCCACCACACCACCATGCTCGTCGAAGACTCACTGGGGCGCACCACCTCCTCGTCGCCGCTGGACCAACGGGGCCTCAGGCCTCGGCCGGAAAGGCGCAACGCCCAATGTCCCATCGGAGTTCCCCTGTCTTCCAAGGAACCCCAGCGGGCCACATCTCGCCATCCCAGTTGTCGTCTTTGACGCGGAGGGTGCCACTACCGCTGCCGGCAAGGGCCATAGCGGCGCCAGGGGCGGAGGTGGAGGCGGCGAGGGGTTTGAGGTGGGAGGACGCCTCCATAGCCGCGCGGGAGGGAGCGACTCCACGGGGCTGGAAAAAAAATCTCAACATACCGCATCGCCTCTGATCACGAGTATGCACACGCTCGCTCATCTTTTTCTCCTTTACACGAAAACAAGGTGGACATGTTGTTTTCAACAACTCCTTTATATGGATATGTATGCTATTTTGAATACATGCAAGTGGTTGTCACAGATAAATACAATGATGTAAGTCCATGCACTCGAAAGCTTGGATATTTGAATTTGCATAAAAAACGCAATAAAAAGTAGGATTTGCTTTTGTAGTTTTGTATGCAAAAGGCAGAAGTTAATTTATTTTGTGGTTGTATAGTTTAGTGGAGTTTCCACTATGATGTGTTCACTACACTATCTTCGCCCTCCCACGCCCTCCTACCGCACGCTATCCAACCCCACACTGCCCCAAAGATATGATTTCTTGCTTGTATAAGATTTGTATTGGAAGAACTATAGTATAAGTTGGGTATCTTATATTGGTTTTTTCTACCAATACCCATTTTGTCTATCAGACCAATGCACATGGGCATTATGGAATTTAATTTCAATTCATGTCGTAGAGTTGTGCATTCCATTTGCACACTTTAACCTTTTTTACCTGTGAAAACATTTTAGGCCAATACACTTTGATTAGATGCGTATTTAACTAACTGCTAACACTTGTTTATTCATATGTACTAACACAAATCGGTTTTGAGATTAAAAAAAAGTGTTTGAGACTAACACGAATTATTTATGAAAGAAACCACACACTCATGTTATGTTGAGCCCTCTTCCCCATTCAAAATTTAAATCATTGCCATTAATTTCAATTTCATTTATTGCCAAACATTATATCCTATGAAATTTAACAACTTAATTAGCACAAATGTACAATGCAGATGATTTCCAATATGACTTCATGACAGTGTCAAACAACAATATCACATACGCATCATGAAGTATTTCATAGTAAACTAGACCATGGTGGCGCGCTTTGCCGCGCCCGTCCGTAATTATGATCAAATAATAGGTAATTCCACAAATATCAAAAGACACAAAATACATAAGCTACATTTACATGAACTATACAAATTTCTGAGAAACTCCAAAATTTTAAGCATGCCTTAACACAGATGAGGTCCATATTTAAAATATCAAATGATTTGAAATGAATACCAAGTAATGCTAGGAAACATAGTAGTCTCTTCTTCATTAAGGTTCAAATGGTCAACCCAAAAAACAATGAATTTGAATACAATATTACATTTCTATTGAGCGCACCCAAGGAAACAAACAATCCACCAGTGTGTAAAATTGCATGCCTCATGAACCTCGATATCAGAAATTGCTGTTTGAGTGCAACCTAGTGCCCAAATCGAACATATGTGCAGATAAATCATCTAAGATGTCATAAAGTAATATGAAAGAATTCCTTATGACATATGGATGAGCAAACACATAAGCACAACCGAACCAAGATACTAAAAATTACAGCACATTCTATTATGGGAAACAAATATGTGTGTATAAAACCCTTCGTGTACAACCCAACAAAATCTTTAGCTTCAAGTTGCAACTTATAATCTCTCATCCATTTATAAAATAAATCTGGAGAATTGGAAAGGGAATTCAAAAGTAAAAAAAAAAAATCAAAGTTGCTTTTCGTAGATATAGCAATGGTGGGATTGGAAAAAGACCATGCTTTGTGTAACCAATCTAGTGAGGCTCCAGGAAGATTTAATTATATCATATGGTACCATAATACTGATATTTCTTGTTGCAGACCTACTAAATTGATGAGCAAAATGTTTATTTAGAAATTTTGGAAATGAACCAATAAATGAATCATGAGATCATTTGAATTGATCTCAACAAACAAATTGTCTTGATAAATTAAGTTAATGGGGTAATTCATTTCATGGCAATGTAAATTTCTGGCCTTTCATTGGTACGCAAGCTACCTTGTGTCCCTTATAATTCAGCATTCAAAATTTGTACAAGTATAAAGAGAGCATACCCTTGAATCGGACAAAACTCATATAGATTAATAACCACTAAATAAAAGAAAATAGCTTATCAATATGATTATTTAGTCTGTTAACAAACATGACTTCGTTACCCGTGAGACAATATGCAATGAGTCAAAAATCAAGTTTCACACGCCCTAGATGTGCCTTGATAGCTTATGTACACTACCTGATATGGAGGGAGGCAATTTTGTTAGATGCAATTTGATGCAGTAAATAGTAACAAAAGGTCAGTCATACAACAATCAATAATCAACATAGTGTTTTAGTAGATGCCAAATTTGAACTGAGGCTAATTAATAATGCAAGGCTGCAAGCAACAGAAAAAATTACTCCGTATAAGTCTTGCAAAAGAAATATAGCTATGCTGGCATGTTCTATCTATTATTGGATGTTATCACTTAAGGTCTAACGTGTTGTATTTATTGGAGGTTATCACTTAACGTCTAACGGGAAGAATACCATGCTTGTGTAGCAATGCCGGCATGTTGTAGCTATTCCAGGACTCGCAAGGCATTATAACCTGCATAGCTGTCAAATCAAAGAGGCAAAGTAACATTAATACCAGTACATAATTACTTGATAGATACGAACACAAAGGCATCAACATAAATAATCACTACCTCAATAACCAGTGTATGGACCTGCAAATAAGTATTTAGTTCTTGTCATCCATTTGTATGCTAAGGTAATAGGAAAATTCATCCTCAAAAAATCTATAGAAAGGGTCAAACTAATCAATAATCAATTGCAAATTTCATAAGATTTAGTGCAAAAATTCAGCTTAGGAACAATTCACATAGTAATCGTGAGAAAATGATTATTCTGAATATAATCATGTGCCCTTGGTGGTTATGGAGGGACTTGGTATTAAAACGGGTTCCTTTGAGCTTGTTGTCTGCTGCAAAATGTAGTGATGATTTCAACCAAATATATGTACAGTTTCTAATTATGAATTTCAAAAGTTTTGGCAACATGATTCAGTAAAGAGAAAAGGCAGCATAATTTTTTTGCCAGCAAACTGGTACTTATAATAGCTATAGTAATTTTTTTAAAAAATGTATGGAGACATGCATGCAATTTAGATTTTTCATAGGCTTAACAAATATAGTCAGTACTCTAGGAGGGGGTATTATGCTAATGCATTAGTTTTATTTTGTCAATTTGTGTTGGTTGGCAAAAAATATCATAGTACCGGAGCACGATGGAGCTTGATATTACTTGTATAAATCATAATAAAATTTTCGAATGAAAAATGCAAAATCTGAATATCAATATCAGGTGCAAGACTGCACACATTGTCTGATGAAAGTGCTTGCACAAAGAATGGTCAAAATACTTGAGAAAAGTCATGTCACCCATACAGTTGTGATGGAAAACATAGCAAAAAAATAGTTCATAGGACACATAGCACAATTTGGGCTTAAGCCTATTTAGAGACCAATCAGATCCAAAAAGTAAATGGCACTTTTCATTAGGTTGACAGTAAAGAGTGACCATGATCGGATAACCTACTTAAAATAATTTCCATTATCTATTTGACACTACGCTAGTGTCGGGTACATAAATATAACTACTCCTGTATGAAATTGCGATTAACTATATGTTCCAAAATCACCAAAGAAATCATCTGCTCTATGATAATCACCCTTATTCCATGGACAAGATGTCCACAAAGGATCCATGGAAATCTCTATTCTTCAATCCTGCTGTCTTTCACCACAAAAAAATAGTAAGTGAATATAATTTAAGGAATGACCAAATCAAGGATGGACCAAACGATAAATCATGATTAGTTGTTGAATAATTTGGTGTAATAGTGCCAAAAAATTATCAAGTGACATAATTTATCAACATTAACCCAAAAAAATTGAGGCAAACTATTATCTATAATTGTTCACTTCATGTATAACCATCAATTATGCAATGAGAAGCCTACTTCAATCTTGACAAAGAGTCACTGATTATGGCATTTCTTATGGTTTGAAGAAAAATTTCAAGAATCGGAATTAGCAATCTATCTAGCATGGAACTGTATAGTGGCAATGCAGATGAGTTATGTAAAGCTTTCAGTATTCTCAAACTGTTCAACTATAGAGACCAATTGCAACCCACCAAGATTTTCTTTTGCTATCAGCAATGCAAAAATAATCTGAGAACATCGTGACGATCAAGTGTATGATAGGGGGAGTGTAGAGGTGATGTATCAAACCATCTCATAATCGCCAAATATACTTTTGAAAGAGCCAAAACTTGGCAGATTATATATCCTCCTTTCCTGTATCAAGATGATTTCTTATATGTAGCTCCTAGCTAGCGTATGGGAATAGGTTCGGTAAAATTTCATACAGAATCAAACTGTTCCATGTTCCACGTACTCTTCCTCTTCCCACGGCGTTATCTCCAAAATGCGTTCCTTAGCTGCAAAATCGTTATTCCGTGTTATCCTATATGATGGAGAAAACACATTAAAATCTATGAATGTCACCGATAGAACAGACATACCCTTGATCTATACATGAGACAAATATGGGGCATATATGATGGAGAAAACACATTAAGATCTACGAATGTTACGGATATAACAACCTACCCTTGATCTATGCATGAGACACATATGAATTAGTCTATTCTTATTTGTGGAACTATTTTAATTTCAGATACCAAAATACGAACATAGCATAAGTTTATATATTAATAATTCAGGAACAATGATCTGCAGCTTTCTTGTACGTACATCGAACAGCTTGTTAACATATATAAAAGTTGCAGCACATGATTTTTTTCAATCCAAATTTGAAATGGTTACTGACTTAATATAAAAAAAGATCATTGAATCAATGACCTTCAGAATAGGTAAGATAAAAAAGTACATTCGAGAAAATGTAATATGGAATATTATGTATCTTGTTGTGAGGAATATTGATGCCAAGGATAGATGAGTGCACCCAAAGGAGTCCAGGGGCGCACACTTCTAAAGAAAATGCAGTAAATACTTTGGCGCGTTCAGTTGGCTGCAACTTGCAAGATAATTATTTGAAGGTAGCATGCAGCCTGCAGTTCCTTTTTGGCCTCCAGCACCGTGTGCAGCTTCCTGAGGAAGACAATAGAGCTATTGAGGATGGATGCAGGTCTGGAGCACCTTCACGTGGTCGCTCATCCTCCGCCGCTAACTCCACCAGAAGAGGGCGCAGACCAGGCGTGACTTTTCGTAAAGAAAGAGGGGCGCGACCAATACCTGTAGTGGAAGTCACGGCCGCAATCGAGGACTGCAGAACACCCCTGCGGAAGTTCATGTTGCTCAGGTTCTGAGAAAACTGGCACGTATCCGCGTACATCGCCGTCGAGCTCAAGATCGGGAGAGGAACACCGCCGCGGAAGACCGAGTTCGTGGAGGGGCGCCGCATATCGAGGGGTGAGCCGTGATTGCGCAGGTTGTTAGGAAGAGGATTGGTCTGGCCCGGGAGCGGAGGAGGCGCCGCGAGAGCCAGGCCGAGCGTGGCTGGAACATCCGTTTTCTGAGGCACGGCCCAGTTAACCAGAAAACGCCCAACTCAGTCTCAGGAGTAGCAGCCCTGCAACGATGGACTGGCCGCGCAAAATCGTCGTGGTAAGCCGTAGGTGGTTGCGTCTTACTGTTACTTAATTTGGAGTGATTCCACTTCGCGAACAATGTTAGCGCTGCTACGGAATAGACGGGATGATCTGGGACGTTCAGTACGTCCATTGGACGGTTTAGAGCGCAAAATCGTCGTGGTAAGCCGTAGGTGGTTGCGTCTTACTGTTACTTAATGAATAATCAGTTATTGGCACTTCCCACCACATACAAAGGGAAAATCTATGGGAAGTGGGTGACAGCCGTGCTAAGCATCCGAGGAGGAACAACTACTATAGATAGTTGGAGAGCACTATAATTCACGAAGTTTTCTCCATACTTAAGCTAGATCGGTGCCAATAGATTTTGTTTATATTCGTTACAAGTTAACCATTTGTCCCTATCACTTACAGCAAGAAACTGGATGCTTACCAAAGTGGTGCCGATGTTTTCAATAAATATTTTCTTTATATCTCTTTGCATGAGCTAGGGGCCGAATACTTGTTTGTTTTTACCCTTTTGCTAGTTCTAGATCAACCACGATTCCACGAATTAAGTTAGCTTTGAGGCCGACTCTAACATTATTAGATTGATATTGTGATTCGTGCATATAAGAATTGTGCATGGGTGTGAAGTTGTATATAGATACACGATTAAACATCTTTTTTCTAGTTATAAATGAAATCAAGCGATCAAGAATTAAGCAGTCCTAGATCCATCGAGAATTAGTCGCGTCCTTGTTTTTATAGCACGCACCGGCCTCCATTCAATTCAAGCACAGGGAGCCGGCTGTGTTAACCGCATCTCTTTTACTTCTCAGCAACCCAACAACGCCTACTCGGCTAGCTTCTTGACTCGTATACTACCTCATATACACATAGAGATAAACACTATATATACACAGAGAATGAATTCGTAGGATTAGAGACGAGTTGGAAACCTATTCTTCCAACATGCATGCGTGTAAGTCGAGCGTCATTTTCTCGATTGAGAATGGGTGGTACCAGGAAAGAAGACAACTGTTTTCCACTGTCACCAAGTAGTAGTGGATTCAGCAAGCGAAATCTCTTCGGGCTCGCTTGCTCCTTCTCACGTACTACTCGCCAATGTAGTATGACAGAAATTGATCTCGGACAGAACTACCAAAGGAGGGAACGGAGGCCATTCGTGACAATTGAATGAACTGCACCTCTGTCCGCGTATGGGGCCCAACACGACGCCTAATAGATTTCTTTTTTTCTTTTTTCATATTCAAGCATATTTTTAAACAGATTTGTAAAGTTCCAACGCATAAATAATTATTAAATATAAATAAAATAATTCAAATGAAATAAAGATCAACTACATCAAGACTAAGGCGGCATCTCCTTTGATCGCATACATATGCTCTATGGAATCATTTTGTAGCTAGTGATGAACACCTTCATCGTGGATCTCATGGTGCATGGCAAGAAAATCGACAAACTGGTGCCTGATTATCAACTTGGGCAAGAGGACCCTCCCAGTCGTACAGATGATCAACATTCGATAAATATCCATGCTCACTCTCGATGCTCATGTTATGCATAATCACACAAGCATGCATCAACTTCCACATCTGATCTTGAGGTAAGAGCAGGGTACCAGGCAATTCATGTGTACCAGCTTGAGTCCACACTCTGCACGGAATGCGCTAGCATGCAGGAACGGGGCTCGGTGTTGCTTTCCGACAGTGCAGTCGTCACAGTACTCATCGATGCGATCGATTGATGGCATAACACGGGCTATCTTCTTGCTGGACATCGCACCGAAGTATACATGCTCTATGCGAACATGCCACTGTCATGAGACGTCATTACCTTGAGCTAGCACAAAAGTTGGTGCGTCGATTGCCAGCACGCTAGTGTACAATCTACTCCCCATGCGCTTGAAATGGGCGAGCATACCCTCCATGGGGGTCCTGGATTGTCATTGGTGTCGTTGATGCCGACTATCGATAGCATTGCGCATTGTTCACCGCTCTGGCAACAGAAGACGACTACCCCAATGCCGCGGACCGCGACGAGCAACCTATCGACAAACTTGACTATCGATGCACGGTTTCATCCAGCTTGGCGAACATGTGTCCCTCGCCAGTCATGCATGTGGTTGCTTGCTCTTGTGTCGAAGAACCACAAGTCGTTAGGAGATGATACATGTAACACCTTTTATTCCATGGGGAAGACGACCTGGGGCGTGACGATCTTGTTGACGATGACCATGAGCAGGCCTCCCCATGCTCATTGACGGGACAGACAAGATTCGCGGTCTCCTTCTTCTGGTTTTGCTCATGATCACGTTGAGCCTTGTGGTACTCATTACCCCAGTGTCCAGGCTCGCCATAAAACCTACAATTTACCTTTCGGCTTTCTTTGAAGTCATCAGGTCCACCGCTTTCAGATGTCATCTTGCCATGCTCACAACTAACTTGGGTTTGCCCTTGGGCTTCCCCATTTTCTCGACACCTGACGATGAGCCACCAGTGCGTTGCAGCTGACGAGCTTTCCGCTCCTCCTCCAGGAGGAGTAGTTTTCCGATGTCATTGTCGATATCGTCCCGATTGTACCCCTCCTTCGTGAGGAGGGGCCCATAGAGATCTTCGATGGTGAGCCCCCGGAGGTTCACCACATTCTCGATCACCATGACGATGGGCGGTACTTGACGAGGGATCACCTCGCCAATGCCTACGTATTGTAGACTTGGGTTTCGGGAAGAGCGACGATGGAGATTCCGGGAACGAGATTAGGCACACGACGTACCCAGCTTCGGGTCCCCTCGGTGGAGGATCCCTACGTGCTGCTAGCAATCCAGTATATGATCATAGATGTGTTTACAGGGTGCCGCCATAGGCGAAGCTATGTTGTCTATATTATGTCTATCTGTTGGCCTCTTTCTATCGGATCCCCTGGCTGGCTTTATATATGCAACCAGTTTAGGGTTTTACAAGAGTCCTAGTCGACTACATCTTCGGGTTGCCTTGTTGGGCCTTCTCCATATTAGGTCTTCTCCATATTGGGCCGAGCCAGGTATACTAATAATGGGTACCCGAAGGGTATACCCATGTCAGTAGCCCCCGAGGATCTAGGGAAGTCGAAGACTTGAGTAGAGACTCCAAGCATTATCATCTCCGACGTCGAAGAAATACAAGGCGAGGTCCATATCGTAGATCATGTGTAGCGTAGATGATGTCTCGAAATTATTTTCTATCGGGTGCGCGGCAGCGCTCCCGATGGGAGTAGCCCCTGAGTCTATGGGCAAGTGCTTGCACTTGGGCATAGACTCAAGTTGTACTACTCGATGAAGAACTTGACTAAACTTCTGGAGGACTTGATAAAATCCATGCGCTCCCGATGGGAGTAGGCTCCACTCGAATCGTAGAATCGAGTGAGTCTACAAACCTTGATTGTCGTAAATGCTGTCGAAGTTATTTTTCTATCGGGTACGCGACCAGCGCTCCCGATGGGAGTAGCCCCCGAGTCTATGGGCAAGTGCTTGCACTTGGGCATAGACTCAAGTTGTACTACTCGATAAAGAACTTGACTATATTTCTGGGCGCAGCCCCTCTTTTTATCGACTCCAGGCCGTTGCTATCTATATTGTTCAGGGATAATGGTAAATGGGGCTGGTTCATCTGACGGATCAGGTACCAGTTAACTGCTCTTGTGGCAATCCCGCAAGAACCTACTTCAAGATCACGTCCTTGGACATGATCTCGGGACCTGGCATAATTCGTCACGTGCCGCTTAAGGACTTACCATGATCCGAATTCCAGTAATGTTATCGGGTCCACAGCGCGTCCGCCGGGATATTTCTTCACATCTGTTGATGTGGAAAAAAGTAGCAGAGCGCAGTCTTTGGCGATGCCATGCCACACAGGACGGATCCCGGGGTCTTACCTTCGCAGAGTTTTGCGGCATTCAGAGATTATTCGCGACTTTGGCGCTCTGAGAGTATTTTGTCAAGTGCCTTGTTCGGCTGATGCAATGACCCATTTTGCGGGTTCTTCTATTTTTCTCTCGGGCTTGATGAGACAGCCGAATATATTGGTTATTCTATATTGTCGGGTACATCACCGATGCTCTTGCTCGGAACAATATGATGAGTCAATGGACCCGAAGATTTGACCACTTTTTTGTTGGTGCTCCTTGATGAAAATTTCGTCGAGTTCCTCCTTCAGGAAAATTTCTTCGGGTCCTCCTTGAGGACAATTCTTCGGGACCTCCTTGAGGACAATTCTTCGGGACCTCCTTGAGGACAATTCTTCGGATCCTTTTTGAAGACAACTCTTCGGGACCTCCTTGAGGATAATTTTTCGGGTCCTCCTTGAAGATAATTCTTCGGGTCCTCCCTAAGGACAATTTCGTCGGGTCCTGTTCTTTCTTGAAGACAATTTCGTCGAGTTCTCCCTGTAGACAATTTCGTCGGGTTCTCTCTTATATACTTTGAAATTTGCTATCTCCTTATTGGGCACGACGGAGTTGATGCGCGATGAGGTCTTCGAGTGCAGCGAAAAAGTTGAGCCGAAGTAGAAACCACCGAATTAGCGAAAGTGGATACCACCAAATTGTTGATGAAGATATAGCCGAGCCCCCGAGCACTGCTGGGGTGATGTCATGATTGTTGCTTAGACGCCGTGTCACAGTTGTTACTCGGGGCAAAGTCGTTGTCGAGCCCCCGAGTATTATCCGTGTCGTCGGAAGAAGTTGACGGAGTCGCGGCAACATATAAGGTGAAGCCATTTAAGATGAAGCCGTTGACAATAATATAATATGAATCCACCGAAAATTTACGCCATTGGAGATGAAATCGTTTGAAGATTAAACCATTGAATATTACGCCATTAAAGATGAAATACTTGGAGATGGATCCAAGATGAAGTATTTGAGATGAATCCACATTGAAGATTGCGCCAGTAAATATGAAGTATATATTGAAGATAAATCCGCCGATATCATAGAAGAGGAATCCATTGTCTTAAAGAAAATAAATCCAGTAATATTCATTGATGATAAATCCACTGACCCGGAAATATGTCGGGTAGTATTATATTAGAGGAAACCAATGATAACCCGAAGAAGATAAATCCAATGAAGACAAGATCCATTAAGCCGAAGAAGATAAATCCACGAAGCCGAAAAATAAATTTACTGAGCCGAGGAAGATGTATCCAGAGCCGAAGAAGATATATCCACTGAGCCGAAGAAGATAAATACACCAAGTAATCTAATGTATTTGCGGTAAGGGTATAATGGCGCAACCCCTAGTGTTGGGTGAATTTGCTGTAATATTGTAATGGCAGCCCCCGAGTATTCGGGTGTGGCGAAAGATAAATAATAATTAACTCTTGGAAAAGGAACACTTAGCTTTTTATCGGGCGCGGCGAAGTTGATGTGGAGGTAAATCGTCCGGGAGACACAGTCGAAGCGGTCGATGTAGTAGATGTGGCTGATCCTCGATGAATGAGCCCCAAGCGTAGTGAGCGCCATGGCGAACGGGGTCGACGCAGCAGCGGAAGTCGAAGTTTTATTGCCCGGATGACAAGCAAGCCCCCGAGTGTGATGACTATGCGCGGCGAAGCAGTCGAAGGTTGTTCTGATTCAGCTGCATGGATGGGTTGTTCCTTACTTGATACAGTGCTCCACGGGTCTGTCGCTTCATGTGGTCAGCGACCTGTACATTACCGCCAAACCAATGCCGCGAGCCTCCGTAATCCATCGCTTGTTTTGTCAACCATAGAAATTTTCTAAATAGTGCATACGTGCAAAAAGACATATAATGAATTAGATCTGGCCTTAGTAAAGCAAATCAGTAAGATGATGAAGAGAGATAATCGGGAAAAAGAAAAAAAAACCCACGGAAACGTGTTACCCTGCGGGAGTGTTACGAGGTGATCAACTGCCTGGACTTTCCTTTCTTTACTTGGTACTTGAAGCCCCCACGGGTGCAAGGTCTGCCATGATGGAGAACACCTGGTGGTGGCCACGTTGCATGTGAGTAAGGCTGAAGAGTCAATCCGTCAAAACTTCGATTCCAGATTACGCGAGTTTCCCATCCAAGCCCGCGCAGCAGCCAGTACCGACCACCTCAGTCCAGATCCAAATCACCAGATATTATTCGCCTGCATCTGGTGCTGTCGACAATATCGCCTAGGATATGGTTGGATCCGACGGATCGAGCCGAACACCCGAAGGATGGCAGCGAAATTTTTGGAACCTTCGCCGCCGATGAGTAACCAGATGGTGACGCGAAAAAATCCGGCCGGTCGGCCGATGTAGCTGATGACGAACTCGACGATTTTATACCCAGATGTGATCTCAACATTGTTGATGATGAACTTGACGGATCCCGCCCGGATGAAAAAATCCAGTCGTCGCGATTCCCACAGACGGCGCCAATTGACGAGGGATCACCTCGTCAATGCCTACGTATTGTAGACTTGGGTTTCGGGAAGAGCGACGATGGAGATTCCGGGAACGAGATTAGGCACACGACGTACCCAGCTTCGGGTCCCCTCGGTGGAGGATCCCTACGTGCTGCTAGCAATCCAGTATATGATCATAGATGTGTTTACAGGGTGCCGCCATAGGCGAAGCTATGTTGTCTATATTATGTCTATCTATTGGTCTCTTTCTATCGGATCCCCTGGCTGGCTTTATATATGCAACCAGTTTAGGGTTTTACAAGAGTCCTAGTCGACTACATCTTCGTGTTGCCTTGTTGGGCCTTCTCCATATTGGGTCTTCTCCATATTGGACCGAGCCAGATATACTAATAATGAGTACCCGAAGGGTATACCCATGTCAGTACTTGCGTGGCACCACACACAAGGATTTCAGCACATTCATGTACTCATTAACGAGATACCCAAGAATCTTGAGATCACTGCTGTAGGCAACACGAGTGCATGGATCATAGGCGACGCCACACACTTTCCTATTTTCAAAAGGTAGAAAACTGATGTGACACTATGCTTAGCTGACTAACAAAATCTACAGAAAGGGAGAAGAAGAGGTTAAGCATGAGAGGATAAAGAACATTTTAATTATGGGTTGTGTTTTCATAGACCCCCACCCCTAAACTTAAAAGGGTAATGTAAGCGTACATTGTTCCTATATGTGTTTTTGGTAACTAATGACATTCTCTATGGATTAATATTTTTATTGATTTTATATGAAGGAATATTTCATAAGTAATTCTTGTAGTCCATGTTTTGATTTATTTATTTTTTGAAAGGAATACAGTATAGGAAGCCCCCATAGTGATTTTTTTAAAAAATTATAAGAACCCAAATCTGCATCCCTGCAGACTTGAACCTGGGTGGTTGGGTTGTACATCAACTTTCCAAACCAAATGAGCCGGACTCGCTTCTTGCCCACGTGTTGGATTCAAGTGTGGATTCTATGAAGTTAAAGATATACCTTGAGTACTGGTATCAAGATCATCGTTTTGAAGAGACGAATACATATGATCAAGAAGAACAAATGAAGATAGAGTTCTTGTGTGGAACTCAATTTTACCATACTCTAGCTAGCTTATGTGTTAAGCAATAAATGATCAAGATCTGGAGAGTTTGATTTCAAGAGAAGAATTCAAGATATAGTTCAAAGTCGCCGTCATGATATACTGATGAGTTGAGCTATGATTGACCAAGATTTAGAGCATGCAATCAAATGAAGTGTTATTTATATGCCTCAAGATATTATGATAGAGCATGAGGAGATACAATATCGATCATATGCTTGAAGCTTTCGATCCATTTGGTGCTAATCGATATGTGAAGATGTGTCTTAATGAGCTATCACATAGTGATGTATGGGGAAGTAAATTATGAGTCTTCACGAAGTAACATGATCAAATGAAGAATTCAGGCTTGAACGAAGCTTGAAGCGTTGTCATCAAGGTGAAGCGGGATGCGTAAGGCAAGGATATGCCCTTACTAGATTTTACTTTAACTTGTCACAAAAGGTGGTTGTTGGGATAGATAATCGCAATACCAAGAGGATCTTTCTGTTGGATAACTTGATCACATTATCTTAGGGAGTTCAACCCTTTGCATACTTTGCATCCCTTTATTCTTGTTGCTCCTTGGTGTTTCTCTGTTTGAGGTTCTTCCAACAAGCTCAAATTTATTAAAAAACGAAATTTGTATGCATCTTTTATTGCATTTTCGAGTTTAGATATTTCTACCAGTTCTTATTGTAGAGATGTTTCACCGCTAAATTCAAATAAAAATATCCTTTGCTAGCTCCTAGTATTTATTTGCACCGGAGCACACCTCGTAGGAAGGTATGAATTCGAGGATACCTAACTCATTTCTTCGAACTAGATGAAATTATAATATTTGCTTGTCTTCCTCCTTGTGTGAGCTAAGGGGCCACGAATATTTGTTTGTTGCATAGAACGAACCTGCTAATTCAATTCAAGCGCGTGGGTACAGCAATGTTAACTGCATCTTTTTTATTTTTCAGCAAACCAGCCTCGGACGTCTATTAATAGCGACTCGCTAGCTTTTCCTTGTATCCATTGTAAAAGGCTTCCTACCTCATATGCAAAGAGAACGAACACAGTATATAGAGAGAATGGATTCAAGTATCAGAGATGAGTGGCATCACTACACATGTGTCTCTCGTTCTCCTAATGAGTGGTACCTAGAACACTATTGCTCCAAAATGCATGCCAATCCAGAGTTATTTTCTTGCTAGAGAAGACAACTGCTAAACTACTTGAGCACGTCGTAAGGACGTAGGAGAGTTTACAGTTCTTCCGTGATCATCCTTGCCAGTAGCAATGAGTTTTCCTTTTTCCGATGGAGCAGCGGGAGGATATGGTTATTGGATGCAATCGGATGCTAATGGTTGCTCAGGACTCTTTTTTCAGGCTGGGTGGCGGCATCTTAATAGAATAGCAAATACATAGCTTTTCTGTTAGCCGTATTTTAGTGGGTTGATTCATAAATCTACTTTACCTTTTCCGTGATTGTAACAAGTGATGATGGATCTGTTGTGACTTCATACTTTATTTTAATAAAGCAAGCCGTGTGCATCTATTGATGCAGAGGCTGGGGCTATGCTCCTTTATCGAAAAAAAAAGTAGCCCTCCTGTTAGCAAGTATGCTTCAAGGCAGCACCCAATCAATCATAGTTCCTGATTAAGCCTACACATGTTAGCACCCTCGGTGTTTTTCTCCCACACCTCTTCTTTCACGTGCAAGAGCACAAGCACGGCTGCATACACCCGGCATTCATCACAGAGGGACGAGATCGGGCATCTGCCGTACCCTTAGCTTGATTAGACACAACTTGATGACCTCAGTACGAGTCTCCAAGCTTTGACTTATCGTGGAAGAATTAGAAGAAAATTTTGTCAGAGTTGATCAGTTCCTAATGGCACGGCCAAGAAAATTATTGCTTTTACTTTTAGAAGTCGTTTGGAAGCCAGGCTTTCATTTCATTTGTAGCATTTTGAAATGAATACATGTATTCATTTCATTTACATTGTAATTCCAGAAATGGACACTTGTTTGGTTGTCACAGGAATTGCAAATGACAGTAGAATTCAATATTGAATTTGTAGATGGCTTCCATAGAGAAACGCAAATGACAGGTCTCAGTTTGGAATTGTGTTTACCCATGGAGTCATTTTGCTGGATTTCCTAAATGAAATGACGGCCCAATTCTGTGGTAATCAAACAGCCCACATATGGAATTCCAAAATGAATTCCAGGATTCCAGGACTAAATGATGGATACCAAACGATCTCTTAGTGATGCAAATGAACTTGATAATGTTACTATTGTTTCAATGACTTTTCAAACACCAAATGTTCACAGACTCCGGTCTTATGGGCATGGAGTGCATCCAGTACGGGAAAAAGGAAAATTGTCAAAAACAGACATTACAGAATAGTAGTTAGTAAGTACAAACCACTAGTAAGAAAGGGGTAGCAACTAAAATGATGGCGTCTTCAATTTTGAGCATCAGTCGGTAGAATAAGATAACCCATGCATACAGCATTGTTTGGCACCTTCACATACAGAGGTAAAATCTATGGCAAGAGAGAGAAAGAAGCTAAACATCAGAGTAGAATAACATGATACTTTGAGTTCACTATTTACGAGGGTTTTATCACAAGATAGATCGGTGCCAATATGTTCTGTGTACTTGTCACCATTCATCACCATATCTTTATAGCATGGAGTGCACTTTCTCTAGAAGGAACATGATGTCGAGCTTGCATTGGCACAAGCGGAAGTGGCATCAGTTATAGTCATGTGAGTATATTTACTTTTCTTACGGGTAACTTCACAATTTTGAGCCATTATGATATATAGGCTTACCACATTGCCCAAAGTGACGGTCCATAGTTTCCACAAGAATATATAAGAATTCGAGGATAGCTGACTCGTTCTGTCGAACAAGTTGCAACTAAAATACAGAGGCGGAGTTGTTATACCGCAGTAGTATTACTATAGACTTAATACAAATATAGAAATATCACCAATGAAGGCAACATATATCGATATAATTTGTAGCCTTCAGTCTACACACACTGAATTATCACTACCAAATCGGAGCATCAAAGGATAACTCAGTAGCATTATCGTAAAATTCCCAATAAAAGAAGGAGATACCCATTTTCAGATATTTGTACACTATGCAAGCTTAACACATTACAAAAGTGGTCTCCATGTTTTCGATAGAAAAGTGTGTATGAAGCTATGAATTCTAAATTATTTTCTTTTGCACAGGTATGAAACTATGTATTCCGCAATACCTAACTCAGTTTTTCATAGTACAAGATACAGTTCCAATATTTGTTTTGATTCTGGCGTCTATTTTAAGCCATATGTGTGTGCTAGCAGCTAAACAAATGTGTCTTTTTATAGTTCGGTAACACCAAGTAGACGAAGATCTTCTCCGGATGTTGCATTGTTTCTGTTGTTTTTCTTACAAGTATGTAGCAAAATTCTTACATATGTTTGACACGTATCTGATATTTACTTTCTTTACCGAGGTAGTACCTCCTAATCAATTCAGGCACATGCATCTGGCAGCGTCAATTGAGTGCATCTCTTTTACTTTTCGGCGATGCAGAAATAATTAATCCAAACAACTGTGCACCTTTTCGACTCATCAATTTTAGTATTTTACTGAACTCCCGTGTATCCCTCGTACACTTAACATCCTCATACGCAAAGAGAACAAGCACTCTCTTCAAATCATCAGATAACAAAGACTAGATGTATGCACATACTATTATTCTGACATGTACGGAAGCGATCGCCAGTTTATTGCTTGGAAATGGGTAGCAGTAGGAAACGACACAATTGTCAAGTACATATGGATGGAATATAGGAGTCTGTACTAGCTAGGTGAGGAGTTGTGTCTAATATTCGTGACCCGCACTTTTAGCTCTCATCCTCACACCCACCCCATATCTAGCCGTTTATAGCATGCTTTATGATGTGTGGACAAGGTAACAAAAGTGAAGCGCATAGGCAAAATTAATGCATAATACAAGCATTTAGTATTAGAATACCCCTAGGATACGCATTAAATGAGCCTCTGGTGTCGTGATGGGTACAACCTGGTACAGTTTCTTGGCTTGGGCAATTAATATGACAATCATTCAATAAATTGGTATAGAAATTCAATGTCATATTTCTGCTCTTTCCAATCTCATGCCACAACAGATTGTTTTTATATGATCCAGAAAATTTAGCTTTGATATCAACATTTTTTTTTACGATTTCGAAATTAATTTCTGATGTTAACAAAAAGTCCTTATATGGTGCATAATTTCTTACATGATTTTCACATAGGGATGAACATATAATTTATTTTAGAACAAACCATACATAGATATTTAGATCTGGTGGAACAAGAATAGACCGATTTGTTCAAAAAAATTATCAAGAAAATGGACTCTATGAATATGAAATTTCTGCAACATAAGCCGGATCCGTGTTCAAATCATAAATTTGCATCAGGTTAGCATCATGTATCACAGTCACAGGTTATGCCATGAACAGATCATATCTCGTCATGGACAATTCTCCATATTCTTAGTTGGGAAGGACAGTGATAAAAATAGGAAAAAAAAGAATCCATTAGCCATTGGACGGAACAGAAAACGGATCGGCCAGTTGAGGGAATAAAAGAAAATTTCGTAGGTGCAATATCAACAAATCAAATATCTTAGACCAATTTCTGCCACAACAAACTAAGATAGATCATTGGTGAATAGCGAAATATCCAATGATATGAGAGAACAATGGAGATTTTTTGTTTGCTCCTGTATTAGTCGGACCAACCAAAGCACCAAAGAAAAATTTAGCTGGCCATAGATTCCTTCGAGAACATCGCAGAGTAGGCATAGGCGGGGCACGGGGAGGCCGATCTGGCCACAGATTCGCTGGTGGCGTCAGGATGGAGGCTGCGCTCGTGGATGTCGGAGGGGAAGAAGATGACCAGTTGGGGAGACATGGATCTGGCAGGCCATGGTGTTGAGTGGAGACCAGTTGGGGAGGGGGGAAGAGAGGGCGATTTACACAAAAATAACCCTTTGTTGCAACTATAGCACAGACTGACCCTTCGGGCAAACTATTTCACCCATCTAACCCTTTTGTGTGGCGCCCCTCTCATGGGCGCCACACATGGCAGTGTGGCGCCCGTGCCTACGGCGCCACTCTCCCAGCCGACGTGGCGCCCTCGACGCTGAGCTGGTGTGCCGATCCGATATGGCAGGATGTGTGGCGCCCATGGGAGGGGCGCCACACTACTCTTTATATATAATGTCTGTCTAGAGATAACAAAAGACTATGGTAGCTCAATTGGATGAAGCCTTTGCTTCCCAATCCTAGGTCATGAGTTCGAACCTTGGCACCACCCGAATTTTTTTTTTTTTTTTTAAAATTATGCTAGACATTGTAATGTGTTTAAAACATGAAATCTAGCCTCGTACTGTTTTGTAGAGTTTTTTTTATCTCCCGATCCGACGTAGATACGTGAACAAGATAATGTAGATCCAGTATAGCGTTAACTTCTGAACTTTGTCAGATAAAAAAGTATCCAGGTTTACAACTCGGTGTTTTACATACGCTCGTATTAAAGTTACAACACTGCTCCGAGCAAAACTTGGCACCAGAGGCATTAATTTGGTACAATTTGTACTAACAAATAATTAAGGCGGCATCTCCAATTTACCATTGGTATACCTAAATAAGAGCCTAGCTATCACGAAACCAAAATACAACAATGCTGGGATCAAGTACTGTTACATCAGGATACGCATAAGGCCTGTTTCGGCCTTGCTACTTCTACTTTTGCTGTCAATAATGTGAAGAGCAGATGATCGTAGCTTCCTAACTTATGTACGAAGGAAGATGGAAATCAGCATAATGATACATTTACACTCGCCTGAAAGATGATACACTTAGACAGAATCCTCTCCAGTTAATGAAGTGTGGATTAGCTGGCTCCTTTGATAGCCTTTTGCATGGCATAGTGACACCTGCAAAGCATCAGATCAACTATATTACTTGAGAAGATACAGCAGTGAACAATGTTGTAGGTATCTTTCTCACAAGAAAGTTTATGAACTACAGAATCATCAAATCTATGGTACAGCAAGCATAACAATTAATAAACAGGGATTTGTTAGACATTTGTACTTAGATCTAGACAATGGCTTGCTGAAATCAGCACAATATCAATCCAACTAATCTAGAATGGATTAAACTCAGCAGTCATTCTTCATTTGGAATAGCAAAGAACTCTCCACTTTAATCTAATGAACTTTACACGTGTATAACGATTTTTAGGATATACCTCCACGGAAGATGATCGAGGAACATGCGAGGGTCACAGCAAGGTCCATAAAATCCTGACGATTTGCTATAAATGCTTTATAACACTTGTTCTTGTGACGAGTCAAAAGCGTCTTCCGCCATGGAGAAGTACCATCCTTTACTGGAACAATATGTACAATGAGTCCAGGGATGTACACCTCTGGTGACTGCCCTTCAGATAAACTTACTGTACACACATGATCATTAAGAGCAGAAGAGACGTCACTACCATTATTTGAATGAGGTAATCTGCAGCTCCTCCCGGATTCATCCAAGACAGCTTCTGGAAATTTTCCATTTCTGTTTGCATCACTAGGTTCTTCAGAGTGCGCTACATAATGGCGGCGTTTCAGAACAGATTGCAAGCAAGAGAAGATAAAAAAAACTCTACAAAATAGTACGAGGCTAGATTTTATGTTTTAAACATACCACAATGTCTAGCATAATTTTTAAAAATAAAAAAAATTCGGGTGGTGCGAATGTTCGAACTCATGACCTAGGATTGGGAAGCAAAGGCTTCATCCAATTGAGCTACCACAGTCTTTTGTTATCTCTAGACAGACATTATATATAAAGAGTAGTGTGGCGCCCCTCCCATGGGCGCCACACATCCTGCCACGTCGGATCGGCGCACCAGCTCAGCGTCAAGGGCGCCACGTCGGCTGGGAGAGTGGCGCCGCAGGCACGGGCGCCACACTGCCATGTGTGACGCCCATGAGAGGGACGCCACACAAAAGGGTTAGATGATTGAAATAGTTTGCCCGGAGGGTCAGTCTGTGCTATAGTTGCAACAAAGGGTGACCAGCCCAACTTGCATTTGCAGTGAATAAATGCCGACAGTGACATCAGGCTGTGGGGCCTCATATTATTTTTCTAAAATGGTGATACGGCTGCAATACTAGTACTTTCCTGTAACGCAATGTCATAACTAACGCTGGTAGTACTAATAACGAACGGCTCTGGATGGTGAGTGGAAGGTGGGATTTGGGGTGGGAGCAGCCGCAGGTTCACCAACGTATTTTCGCTAATATTCGCCATTATCATCTCCAAATTGAAGAGTGGGGCCAAAAATATGGTGACTGAAGACGGTGAGCGTTTGGGTTGTATTATACAGATAAAGATTTGTTTCTTTTTCTTTCTTGTTGGTGGAGGCTCCGTTGGCCTGTTGGATTTTTGTGCACTTCTTCGTAAAAAAAAATTTAGCCTAGCAGATCCAAGTTCTTACAACCAGATTAGAGAAATTACAGGGGGTTACAAGGGAGTAGAAGACAAAAAATACAAGAAAAGCAAACTAGAAGCAAAGGAACACAAAAAGGTAGAGGGAGGTTAGCATCAGAACTTCAGAAGCTAACCGAACCCTCTGGGAGGCTAGCACCTCAAGAGACAAGCACCACGACCTAGCAGGGTGGGCGACGGGGGGCGACGAAGGACCTGCATAACCGAGACCAAGCACAGTCGAAGGGCGTCGGATAGCCAAGACTGGGGCGATGACACTGGTGTGCCAACCCTGTGGCCGAAAGGCGATGCAGAGTCGAGTCACGCCACAAGCACGAACCGGAGCAAAGTCATAACGAGCAAGCCACCTCGACGACCTCAAGCCGGCCGCCAATGAGGATCTCCGGTGAGAACCTCAACACCGGAGGCAAGCAGCCCAACGAAACAGGTAGCTGAATGCGTGGAGACCAGACATGAGCACACCAAGAAGCGTCACCGTACGGTTGAAGAGCGTTGAATAGCCGTGTCTGGACGATGTCACCGGTGTGCCACCCTCGTGGTCGAAGAGCAACGCAAGCCGAGGCCACCCCAGGACGAGGGATACGAGCCAAGGGTCGGCGAGAAGACGAGAGGCATAGCTATCCGACACATGCAAGCTCCAGGACGGTGCCTCCAAGGAGGAAGAACGACACAGAGAGTGCCGCCACCGCCAAATCCGGCGAGGCCAGGATCGGAGATTTCTCTCAGGGCTTGACACGAAGCGTCGAGACAGGCTGACCTCCTCCACTCAGCGGAAACCACGGTCGGAGGGTGGACACGGGCCACCGGGGCAGGGAGCGGCCGAAGAGCCGAGCGGTCCAACCTGAACGGGCAGCGGGCCGGTCCAGTCCCCGCGGGACGCTCCAGGGCTGTCGGGTGAGATCTGCCCCCCGCGTGGAGCAACACCAACAGGGAAGGGGAGCAGCCGCCAGCCACACAGCCAGGGGCGCGGGGCATTGCACAGGCCGGCACCGGCGCGAGCAACCGCCGCGGGAAGGAGCCCGGCGCTGCACGGAAGCAAAGCACGGAGGCGGAAGGAGGAGACCAAGACGAGAAGGCCGAGCAGCTCCACGTCGGCATGGGGCGAACTCCACGCTGGCACGCGGACGAGCGTCACGCCGGGGCGGGGGCACGCTACGCCAAAGCCGCGCCGGAGCAGCAGCTCACCAGCCGGGGGAGAACCCCGCGAGAACGCCCCGCGCGGAGAGGTTGCAGGGGAGAGGCCTCCCCGCCGACGCCGTGTAGGCTTTTGCCTGGTGGTGCCCTCCGGCGACGGCAAGGGGGGGAGAGGTGTTTGGTGGCGGCGGTGTTGTGCCTGTTCGCCTAGGGTTCCGCCCAGACTGCTCGAGAGGGGCAGCAAGGGGGCGTTTTTTCGTCTTTCTGTGTCGTGCCAGACCCACTTCTTCATAATCATGAGATGCAGCAAAGCTTTTGACTCTGCCTCCTGGTTCTTCGGGTAGATTCTCTTTGAACCGATTGTACATTATAACTGCTAAACTTACCTGTAAATTTTTTCATCGGTGTGATACACAAGTGCAAGCCTTGAGATATTGCACAAGTTGAGGATTTAGATCACATTAATCTTTGGTGCCTCATGAAATGACTCACTCCTAATGCCTACTTTCAGCTGAGCAGTACGCAGAAACAATTGCAAGTAGTGCTGTATTTTGCATAACTTGTTGATCATGCTGCAAACTTGCAAGAGTGCAAGTCTTAATCCATTCAAGATTAGAGCATCTCCAGCCGCGTCCCCTAAAGCGTCCCCCAAACCACGTCGGATTGACCGTTTGGGGGACGTGTTTTGTTCGTGCCGCCTTTGGGGGACGTCGCTCCCCAGCCGCGTCCTCCAAACGCCGCCCCAAATCAAGAATTCAAATTTTGCATTCAAAAGAGATCGTTCCCGCCGATCAGAGTAGCGGCGATCAGAGTAGCGACGATCATATTACATACCATATAGTGCATGCTAAATTAGAAGAAGGGGTTGGTCGACGACGACGTATCCTGAGTCGACGCAGGCCCGTCGATCACGACAACCTCGTCGCGATCTGGCTGGTGTTGTGCATGCTCCGTCTCCTCCGCCGCCGTCGTGTAGGCCGACGATGGTGTAGCAGTCGAAGACGCGGCAGCCGGCTCTTGCGCCGCAGTTGTTGCCGCTGCCGCTTCCTGGGCCGCCGCCATTTTAGCTTCGATGCCGTCGAGGATCTGGCCCTTGAAGAAGTTGTGCGCCGCCCGCGTCCGGGGAGACATTCCCTCTGTCGACACTCTCAGCAGGGACATGTCATCCCTGCGTTTCTTGAGCTCCAACTTCTCCTCTTGCCTCTTGAGCAGCTCCGCCCACCTTTCGTCGTTCTTTTTGGCGCGGGAGAGAAAGGTCGAGGAGACGTCCGCGAGGCATTTCGTGATCGACGCCTGCGTCTTCTCACACGACGCAGCGTCGGCCAAGGTGGCCTTGGCAGCCTTGTTGCCAGTAGGACGCCCTGCCGACGTTGCCGACGCCGCGTCCAGATCAATGGCGTCCTTCCCCTTGGACAGCGACAGGCGCGTCAACCGCCATTTCTCATTCCATTTGAGCTTGCTATAGCAATGCATCAGCGCGAACGGCTTATGCCCATCCGAGTTCCTCGCGTAAACCTCCATGGCCCTATCAAACTAGCCAAAGGAAGCGGAATCATTTCATCGAACACAATGTAGGCCCTAGAGATTATGGAAGAAAGAGTCGTACCATTTGGGAGAGGTCGGCGCCGCTCTCGGCTCTGGTCAGTAATTCCTGATGGTATCCATGGAAGGAGCTCACCGACGCCTGGATGATGGCCCATCGCGTCGACATTGCCTTTTGGCTCCTCTTCATTGTCACTTTGTTGTAGTCGCCCTTGATGAGCTTGCGCTCATCGAACTCAGCCTTGATTCTCGCCCAATACTTCCCGTGTTGTTGGTTGGCGCCGATGATGGAGTCATGGCTCACCGTCGCCCACGACTCGCACAGACAAAGATCCTCCAAAGCTGTCCACTTGGGGCCTCGTGTGCCCGACGCCTTCTTCTTCTTTTTCTTCTTCACGCCGTCCGCGTCGACCTCCACGAGATCATCGTCACCGGCACCCTCCTCTTCTTCTTCCTCGCCGCCCTCTTCGTCCTCGTCGTCGTCCTCGTCCTCCACCCCCTCCTCTTCCTCAGCACCCTCAGCACCGGTGCCGTCGAATTCGAGCGGCCCCCTGCGGCCAGCGAAAGGGTCGCCGTCCGTACCGGGTCCTGGCTCGCGCTGCTCGTACGCCGGGGAGTAGAGGTTGTTGGGGTTGAAGCCGCCATGCGGCAGCGCATCCGGGTAGTGCGGCAACAAGTTAGGCGTCACGCACCCGGGAGTGCCGGAGGGGCCGTCGTTGTAGAAGGCGGATGACGACGGAGAGAAGACTCCCGGAATGTACACCGGCACGTTCGTACTATATGGGCTCGCGTTGGTGGCGGCGAGACACCCGGCCATTAAGTGCTGGTGCTGGCGCGCCGCCAGAGCCTTCTTCTCCTGCTTCGCCGCTGTAATGTCCCAGGTTTAGAGACGATCGAGGGGTAGATTTTAGAAAGGGATGTGCATTGCATAGTAAATTCTGGGGAAATTTCGCGCTTTTAAACAAAAACTGCATCGAAGGGGAACAAGTTTCTCTCTCGACACCTTACAGGGTTAGGGTTTCGAGAGTGCGACAAACTTGCATCCCACTTCACTAGTTTAGGGTTTTGAGAAAAGAGAGGAGAGTTGGCTTGATTGAATTTCAAATGATATGACATGGTTGAATTCAAACCAAGGTTGAATTTGAATTTCAAATTCAAACATTAAATAATTACTTTAAATAATTCAAATGAGGAAATTCATTAAGAATATAATCAATATTAATCAAGATAAAAAAATAATATTAAAGTCAAGCTCATTAGAGAAAACTTTGAGCTTTATTGATCATCACACACATTACAATGTCATTACAATATTCATAAGTGAAATAAAAGAATATTACAACACATTACATAAATGGGCAGAATAGAAAATAAAGAAAAATTACAAGTTAATAGTACTAGTCTAAATTCTACAAGGTCATCCTCATTTGATCTTGTATTTGATGAAGTCCTTGTTCAATTTTGCTCAATGGATGATTCCTGCACATATTCACAACAAATGAAGAGTTATGCCAAGTGGCATAGCCACTTGGCAGGTTAGAAACAAAGGAAAATAAGCAGATATGATCAACTCTGCCGAGCTGATCCTCTCAATGTCCCAAGTGCAAAGTATCTGGTTCACACAGACACCCAAGCAGCACACACATCAGGTGTGCATGCTCAACACCCGAACCTTTGGTTGTGCATGTGGCACAACACATACACGGCATCGGTGAGTCACCAAAGTGACTAGACCCAAGGCTGTCGACCGGGGAGAGCTTAGCAGCAACATATATAACCTTTTTCGGTGCTCAAACCCTAGCCATTTGTTCATCCATCGACGCAGCGGTGGTAAGTTCACCAAGAACAGCCAAGAACACCAAGAACAGAGATGAACAGCTAGAGCTGTTCCATCTATTCCCAATCACCGAGAAAATAAACCAAGCTTCACAAGCTCATCGGGAGGAAGCGGGGCAAGCAACTCAACCATCAGGATCAACAACGAAGAAAAACCTCTACACCAACATCAAAATCTAGGAGCTGGAGAGAGGTATACAACTCAACATGAACAAACCAGATGGTTTTGTTCATAAATAAGCATATGCATCAAACACACAGAAGCAAAAGGGTGTGAGTACCCTGTTGTGTCATCATCTGGCTACTAAGCCATATGGTGCAAGCAAGAGTAGAGAGGCCACTGGTTAAGCATCTAAAGGGAACAACAGCCATGTAAATTAATGCATAACTGAAGAAATCCAGCAGCAGATGAAGACACAGCTAGCCTGGCCACATACTCAACACCTATAGCTATTGATTCCATCAGACTGATAGACAATATGTGTCTATTTAAGTTTGTCAACAGCAAAGAGCCCTTTGAAGTCCAAATCTGGATCAACCGGTAAGCATCTAGTAATCACTGACAAGCCAACAAGATGTGGGAGCTTCTGAGCAGTCAAGAATGGCTGTTGAGGCAACCTCTACCACTTAAGCAATCAAACCATCAAACCAGCACATATATCATTACCCAGAAGGGTTCAAATGAAGCTAGGGTCCCCAATATATGATTGGCATCCCTCTAGCTTAATTAAATTCAGTCATATGATCATCAACTGAAGGCAGTTCACATCATTTATCTACTTAATGAATCAAAGCTACACGAGATAAATAAAACGAGAGAAGTAAGCTAAGCACCAGGCCATGCGAGATGATCCAATGGATCATTGCGAGATAGTGTGAGGGCTTGAGCAAACACCAAGGAGTATAAACACAAGCCTTTGTGTTACAACGACATCGAGGAGAGCATCGGTTAGACACAAGAATGAAACGGCAGCCATTCACCAAGCAGCGATGATCATAAGATCATCGGGACTTGATCAAACATGCTAGAATCCATTCCAAGCAATTAACACATGAACAGAGATAATTAAATAAGCTGAACAATTGCATCACAGAGATAAGAGCATCGAGGCTTTATAATTGTATCGAGAAGCACATCAAAGGCTTGATGAACCAAAGGATCACAATATACAAGAAAAGCACATGTCAATCCATCAACGAATCACTGCTTTGCTAAGCCAACGGTACAGCTCAAAGGAGCATAATCATGAATCTGAACTAAATGAACTAGCTCGGAGAGGCCGGCACTTGCGAGTATGCAAGGATTAACCACCACAATCGAGGCCGGGGACAGAATTAAGCACACACGGTATGTCCTAGTGACGGTAAAAAGGAATAGGAGCATGCCGGCGGGCCATGAGCATCCTTTGGATGCTCATGAGCAATCACGGGAGGGCCACGGCCAGGAGATGGAAATGAGCAGAGATAGAGCTAGGAAACACGAAGCAAGCTATCACGGGCACGAGCTTAGCAATCTTGCGCGATAGCACACGCATAGCGCAGCGACATAGCATAGCGGGAAGCGAGGCAAACATGGCGCTGCGAGAAGAACACAGCGGTGCTTGCGTGAGGCAAGCACACCACAACGGCAGGTCTAGAGGTGGAAGAAGGTCGGGCACGGGAGGAGCAGGAAAGGAGGCGCACTTACCGGAGTCGAGGAGAGCAGCGCAGCCATGGCGGCCACGGCGGCACGCGTCGGGCGAACGACGGCGCCAGGCCATGGTCAAGCCAGGCTGTCGTCGGGGCACAGGGACCCCAGCAGCATCACGGCGGGGCACACGGCCACGCCAAGGCGTCAAGCTCATCGGCAACGACGAGAGCGCGGCGATTCGCCCGCGGCCATGTCACCAGTGCGTTGAGGAAGAACGGCGGCGGCGGGGAAAAGCAGATCGACGCGGATCAATCGAAGCGCCGTCGAACGGCGGTTCGATTGATACCCATCTCACCGCCGGCGGTGGCCGGAGTAGGCCGGATTAATTCGGCGACGGCGGCGGCGACCACGGGTCGCCAGAGCACGGGAGAGGATTAGGGTTCGATCGCGCGTGAGGAGAAGAGAGAGGAGTGGGGCTGGTCGAGCCGGACCGGACCGGTCGGTTCGACCTAACCCACTGGGTTGCACCGACAGGTGGGCCCAGGGGTGTTTTTGTCTTTTCACAAACAAATAAAAAAAAATGCAGAAACTTTGAATAATAATAGAAAATTGATGAAAGCTCTAAAAAAATAATTAAAAATATGAAAATAGATCAGCATAAAACTCTCTACAATAATAAAATACAAAAGAGAGTTTTTGAAGACAATTAAAAATAAGTCTTCATTTGAGGATTTAAATAATCATTTAAATCACACATAAAATTTTCAATAATAAAATAAGTCCATTAATGAATTGGGACTTCAAAAACACCTTGACAACATTTCAAGGTTGTATTTTACCCTAAATCAAGTATTCTCAAATCATTCTTAGTATTAACCTCTTACATGAAATAAAAACGACATCGGAAGGGGGGAACAAACCCTAAAAATGGAATCATGCATAATTGCTTCTTTAACCATTGCCCTTATCGGACAATGATGCTATTTTTCAGAACAAGAGGACAAGGGTCAGTCCATACCTACCAACTGCAGAACTTTGCAGTGTTTAGGCAAGTTCATCACTTGCTCATGTCAATTGAGTATTTTTATCAAATTACTTGCAAAGTATTATGGTTATCACTATTGCACAAAAATCAAAACCACTACTTTCATAACTATGAATATGACTATGTGGTGGGCAATGGAACCATGGATTGTGTTGATATGGTGGAGGTTCCATTGCACGGGCTTATATCCATCTAGGATTAAACAACAAATGTCGCGATGATTCTTGTGCCGTAATATCCGTGTTAACCATAAGATCCGGAGTGGGACGGAATAGTCAAAAGTGTTTCCACCTCTCGTTCATCAACGGATGCGCTTTACCGTAGACACTTGTATCTGTCAGGGCAAGCGGTGGGCTGGGGAAGCCTTAAGTCCCCACGGCATAGTCCGTAGACACTTGTCGCTCGAAGTGCAAGCGGTGGGCTGGGAAGCCTAAAGTCCCCACGGTATTGCGGTCTATGATGGGTTGCAGCTACCGGCGAAGGAGTTTGGTTCGATCCCAAACTGTTGTCGTGGTCGGGGTCCATCCTTAAGTGGTATAAGAGGACCGACGAGGACCCAGGGTCGGGGTATGCAACAAAGGGTGGGTGTTCGAGGTAGCGGAGGAACATGATTGGCTAGACCTTATACCGGGCCTCACACCTAAGGAAGTGTGGACGGAAAGCTGCCGGTTGGCACCAAGGTTAAGATCTCTTATGGGTAAAGCAACACACCTCTGCGAGTGTAAAGAAGCGTGACTGTCACTCCTGTTCCGGGATTGAGGAAGCTGACAACGGCCGGAAAGGAGCTCCATGAAGTTCTAGTAAACCGGTGAAGGGTGACGGACATAGCTCTTTGAAATAAAAGCAATCTCTTGAAGAAATGTTTATCAAAACTTGCATTGGTATTAGACTTTACGGTCTAATATCGTAGCTAGTGCATTAAACACCTCTTATCTATAATGAACTTGTTGAGTACGCTCGTACTCATACCACTCTTAAACCCCATGCTTAGATTGTACGAACCGTGCGGAGGAGGAGGACTACGACAGCAATGATGGAGCCGAGATCATCGGCTACGAGGAACCAGATCTCTCAGGAGGTGTTGAAGGCGTAGACTACATCATAGTCTACGGATCCGGGAAGGCTTCCGGAGGAGAACAAGCCTAAAGATATCAGGAGGAGTAGTAGTCGCCGAGCAGCGCGAACTCTTACTATATAGCTGCTCGAATAAATCCATGTTTAGTTTAATGAGACAATGGTATTGTAAGTTAAGTTGGGTTCGCCTCGAACCCAGGAGTTATCCTCTTAGGACCCAAGAGGAGCTCCGAGACGACTTGTGTATGATGATTGTAATAATATGTTAATGAGTTATGGACCTTGCTATGTTCTGTTGTACTACTCTGAGGGATGTAATATTTGCGGAATGGTACTTCGCGAATGTTATATCAACGACTGGCATACTACAACATGCAGTGGTATGCAAGGTCACCACAGTTGGTATCAGAGCAAAAGCTTTGACCTTAGGTTGGAACCTAGTAAATGGGACTAAACGTTAGGAGTCAAATAGGATTAGTAAAGAATTCTCTAAAAATATGGTGTATATTCAATTGAGAATACAACAATCATATCTTTTAGTGCGATAATTCTTTATTATCTCTATTATGATGCATTATTACTAATCTTATAATCTTTCTATTTCTACAGCCAACATGGCAAGTGCACGACCGGGAAGAAACGTGAAAGTTATGGATTCCACACTGAACGAATACCAAGGAGGACTTGCTGATATCCTACGAGCCATGTTGCTGGAATTTGGTTGTGATCCCCAGATTCCAGTAAAGAAGTACATGTTCTATGATGGACCGGTGTTGGCCAAGTGCAGAGTAGGACTGCGACTTCCCGAATCTTTGGGAATGAGCGTAGTCATGCCAGCTGGAGAAGCTAGGACAACCAACACAGCCTATCATATAGCTGTTATGAGAGCCATAACCGACATACGGGAACATAAGACAAAAGAGCTTATGGATTCCGAGTTCTCCCATATTCCTCATAATCAGGAGGAGGAAGATCCCATGCTCAACCACTACAAATACGCCAAACGTAAACCCATAGCAGCGGCAAAATATATGGATAATAGCCGTAACTTCATATCATTACTCTTTCAGCTGAATCATCATCTGATAGGAGCTATTGATACGATGCTAGAGGAATTTACCGAACCCAAGGAGGAGAGTAGGGAGAAAGAACCTATGGAGAATGTAGTGCACACACCAGTTTATTCAGCTGGTGACTACATTAGCTTTGATCCACTTGCACGTGAACCTACACCTGCTACACACAGGAACTACACGAATAGTTCCTATGGGGGATACGAGCGGAGCGGAATCCGGAAACAACCAGCGTTCCGAGACTCCGATCGAGAATTCTAGGGGTTGGCGTTGGGGTAGTGATCTTGGAACCCATAGTACTACCGAGTATTATGATGGAGAGATGAACGATGATGCAACAACCCAGAACCAGAACTATCCTAGTAATGAAGGAGTGGATGGAGGATATCCGACACAGGTTGAGTCGGGTATGGGTTTTGGTAACCCTTATGGTGGGGCTACAGGAGAGTACACCCGATGGGTGGACTATGATGCACTCAACGATCAGTTTGTGAACACTGATTTCTCCTTAGGGTCATCATCGGATTCGGACTACAAGCCAACGGGGAGACCTTATGTTCCAGGGTCTATCAGGTGGACGACACGTTCGTCCGGTTGGAATGCTGGATTGTATCGGGAGTGTATTCCGATTTGAAGTCCACCAAGGGAGGCGTGGCTATAATACACAAGTACCACGTGTATTATAGTTTGTAATATTTGTATAAATTTGTACATATACTTTAATAAGTGAGTTTGCATACTCACATCGACTTGAGTATTGTAATAAGACCACTTATGTATGTATATACAGGGTATATGTTTAGTATGATTTGGATTTGCTTCTTGATTTCCATTGCGTGACTAGTTCTGTGCACAAAGTTGAGCTCAGAAAACTTGCGCATGGAGTAATTATGAGTATCATCTTGTGTTGCAGAACTAGGGGGATATGTCGGGAACGCTAGGAAACGAGACGGAAGCGCAGCGCATGGAGCGCGAAGCAAAGGAGAAGGAAGAGGCTGAGGGTGCAGCCAGAGATCAGTTTCCACCACCACCACCACCCATGACTCAGCAGAACTTTATCCAGTACATGCAACTGGCGGAAGAGAGGCAGCGTGTAACACTGGAGCTGCAGAACAAATTCCTTCGAGGATACGATGCGGCGAGAATAGGGTGGAGAGACCTGAGAACCAGGGAGTCACATTAGCAGACTTCCAAAACACCAAGCCGATATCTTTCGCATATGCTCCAGAGCCGATGGACGCGGAAGATTGGTTGATGGATACTGAGCGCAAGCTCAACACTGTTGGATGCAATGACCAAGAGAAGGTCCGATATGCTACCCATCTGCTATGTGGACCTGCCGCATCATGGTGGGACAACATTGTAGCCGTGTATCCGGCAGGAAAGGTATTTACACAGGAGGAGTTTGCAAGGAAGTTCAGGGAATCCAATGTCCCTGAAAGTATTGTGGAACTGAAGCGTCGAGAGTTTGAGAGTCTCGAGCAGAAGGATAAGGCAATCCTGACTTATGTCAGGGAGTTTTCAAAGCTGTCCCGGTATGCTGTTGAGGAAGTCAATACCGAGGATAAGAAGAAGAAGAGATTTCTGAGGGGGTTAAGTCCCCAGTTCAAAGTACAGCTGCGAATGATGAGAGCAACGGAATTCCAAGAGTTGGTGGATGCAGCCATTACCCTTGAAGATGACTTTAAACAACTGCAAGAAGAGAAGAGGAAGAAGGCCAAGTATGAGCCTAAGAGGTTTGTTAGTAACAAGCCCAATACCAGCTTGAGTTTCAAGCCACGGTATAACAACAACAACAACAACAACAACAACAACAACAACAGCAATCAGAGGAGGAACCAAGGATATCAGTCTGCAAATCTGATTATATGCCATTCCTGTGGTTTAAAAGGACATGTTATGAAGGATTGTAGGAAACCCAAGATCATATGCTTTGGGTGTCGTCAGGAGGGGCACATGCTGAAGGACTGCCCCAAGAAGAATAGTGGAGGAGGAGGAAATCGAGGAAACACCGGAGGGAATTGGAAGAATAAGAAGCCCTTCGGCAAGCTGAACTGTACCAGTCTGGAGGAGGTGGTCAACTCTGACCAGGCGGTGATAGGTACGCTTCAGATACTCACTCATCCTGGCAAAGTACTTTTTGATACTGGTGCAACCACATCATTCATTTCTCAACAATTCATCATCAAACATGGGATTAGTTGCACTAAGTTAGATACACCCATAACCATACTTTCTGCAGGGGGAACGATATTAGTAACCCATGCCAAACAAAAACAAGTTATTATGATCAATAAGTGCGCGTTTGACGCGGACCTGTTCATTTTACCGATGAAGGACATTGATGTCATTCTTGGTATGAACTGGTTAGAAGCTAATGGAGCATTGATCGACTGTATAAACAAGACAGTGTCACTAAAAAGTCCCGATGGAAGTAGAATGATCTACCAAGGCGACAAACATACTCAGATTGAAGTGGAGCTACAGCTGAATAGCATGAAGGAGGTAAAGTTAGAAGATATACCTGTAGTAAATGAGTTCCAGGATGTGTTTCCTGCGGAATTACCTGGTATGCCACCAGATAGGGAGATAGAATTCACTATCGACCTAATCCCAGGAACAGCTCCGATTGCCAAGGCACCATATAAAATGGGGCCTAAGGAGTTGAAGGAACTTAAGGAACAACTGGATGACTTGGAACAAAAGGGATTCATTCAGGAGAGTGTTTCACCATGGGGATCACCTGTGATCTTCGTGGATAAAAGGGATGGAGGAAGAAGGATATGCGGAGACTACAGAAATCTGAACAACGTCACAATCAAGAACAAGTATCCACTTCCAAGAATACAAGATCTATTTGATCAGGTTAGAGGAGCGGGAGTCTTTTCCAAGATTGATCTAAGATCGGGTTATCACCAGATAAAGATCAAGAAGGAGGACGTTCCGAAAACTGCCTTTGTCTCAAGGTATGGACACCATGAATACCTTGTAGTACCTTTTGGATTAACCAATGCCCCAGCAATATTCATGAATCTCATGAATAAGATTTTCATGCCATATCTTGACAAGTTTGTCATCGTATTCATCGATGATATCTTGATATATTCCAAGAATAAGGCGGAACATGCCGAACATTTGAGGTTAGTGTTGCAAACACTAAGGGAACACCAACTTTACGCCAAACTCAGTAAGTGTGAATTTTGGCTAGATCAAGTGGAATTTCTTGGTCATGTCATTAGTAAAGATGGAATCGCTGTCAACCCGAGCAAGGTAGCAGCAGTTTTAGAATGGGAAGCACCCAAGACTGTCAAGGAGATCCGAGGATTCCTTGGAATGGCAGGATACTATCGGAGATTCATTGAAGGATTCTCTAAGATAGCAGGACCTATGACAAAGTTGCTAAGGAAGAATACACCATTCGTGTGGTCAGAGGAGTGTGAGAAGAGTTTTCAAACTCTGAAAGAGAAACTCACCACAGCACCGGTGTTAGCGATTCGGAAGTTGGCAAGGATTACACCGTGTACTGTGACGCATCCAAACATGGATTGGGTTGCGTACTCATGCAAGATCGGAAAGTGATATCCTATGGATCGAGGCAACTCAGACCTCATGAAGTGAACTATCCAACGCATGACTTGGAATTAGCAGCGGTCGTTTTTGCACTCAAAACTTGGAGACATTTTCTCTATGGAGCTAAGTGTGAGCTCTATACAGATCATAAAAGCCTCAAATATTTCTTCACTCAGAAGGAACTCAATATGAGGCAGAAAAGATGGCTGGAATTGATCAAGGATTATGATCTGACGATCAACTATACACCAGGGAAGGCCAATGTTGTAGCAGATGCCCTGAGTAGGAAGAGTACCGGAGGAGTGGAACAAGAAATATCACCGGAGTTGAGGAAGGAAATAAGTCAAGCCCAAATACAACTTTGGGAGAAGGAAGCCCATGAAGGATTATCGGCGTTGCAAGTAGTCGATGAGTTGAATGTCAACCTGAAGAATGAGATAATGATGGGTCAGTTGGACGATCCATTCATTGTAGAAGAGATGAGGAGAATAGATGAGGGAAGACCATCAGAATTTCACCGTGGAGAATCTGGATCTTTGTGGTTCCAGAAGAGGATTTGCGTTCCAGATATTGCTGAAATCAAGGAAGTGATACTCCGGGAAGCTCATCAAACACCATATTCAATACATCCGGGAAGTACAAAGATGTATATGGATCTAAAGGAACTATTCTGGTGGAATAACATGAAGAGGGAGATAGCGCAATATGTGGCAGAATGCCATACACTGCCCGGCCAGTGAAGGCTGAACATCAGAGTCCGGCAGGGAAGTTACAACCTCTACCTATTCCAGAGTGGAAATGGGAGGAGATAGGGATGGATTTCATCACCGGACTACCCATGACTAATAAAAAGAAGGACATGATATGGGTAATCGTGGACCGGTTGACGAAAAGTGCACATTTCTTAGCGGTAAACCAGCAGGATAAAGGAGAGAAACTTATCGATCTTTACATCAAAGAGATCGTAAGTAAGCATGGAGTGCCAAAGAAGATCGTATCGGATCGAGGATCCGTGTTCACATCAGCATTCTGGAAGCAACTTCACGAAGCTTTAGGATCCAAGTTGGATTATAGTACCGCGTATCACCCACAAACAGGCGGACAAACTGAGAGAACCAATCAGATCTTAGAAGATATGCTTAGGGCTTGTGCCCTAGACTTCGGAGGATCATGGGAGGAGCATTTACCTTTAGCAGAGTTTTCATACAACAATAGTTACCAAAGCAGCATCAAGATGGCACCATTTGAAGCTCTGTATGGGAGGAAGTGTAGATCACCAATATGTTGGTATGAAGCCGGAGCAAGCAAAGAGTTCAACCCTGATTATGTTAAGGAAAAACAACAAATCATTGACATTATCAGAGACAGGCTCAAGATAGCCCAGAGTCGGCAAAAGAGTTACGCCGATCAGAAGAGAAGGACGTGGGAGCCACAAGTTGGAGACATGGTTTATCTTAAGGTAAGCCCGATGAAAGGACTCCAGAGGTTTGGAGTAAAAGGGAAACTCAGTCCTAGATATATAGGACCTTTCAAGATCTTGAGTCGAATCGAGGTTTAGCCTTTGAGTTGGATCTACCGGGAAGGTTAGCTCAAGTTCATAATGTATTCCATGTGTCACAACTTCGGAAATGTTTGAAGACCCCAGATGAACCAATATCACATGAGGAGCTCGAGTTACAACCAGACTTGACATACATCGAGAAGCCAGCTAAGATTCTCGAGGAAAGCTGGAAACAACTCAGAAATAAGGCGATCAAGTATTGCAAGATTCAATGGAAGCATCATCCCGAGAGGGAAGCCACCTGGGAAAAAGAGGAAGACCTAAGGAAAACATACCCCGAGCTGTTCAGGTATTCCAACCACAACTTCGGGACGAAGTTTTCTTTAAGGGGGAAAGGCTGTAATGTCCCAGGTTTAGAGACGATCGAGGGGTAGATTTTAGAAAGGGATGTGCATTGCATAGTAAATTCTGGGGAAATTTCGCGCTTTTAAACAAAAACTGCATCGAAGGGGAACAAGTTTCTCTCTCGACACCTTACAGGGTTAGGGTTTCGAGAGTGCGACAAACTTGCATCCCACTTCACTAGTTTAGGGTTTTGAGAAAAGAGAGGAGAGTTGGCTTGATTGAATTTCAAATGATATGACATGGTTGAATTCAAACCAAGGTTGAATTTGAATTTCAAATTCAAACATTAAATAATTACTTTAAATAATTCAAATGAGGAAATTCATTAAGAATATAATCAATATTAATCAAGATAAAAAAATAATATTAAAGTCAAGCTCATTAGAGAAAACTTTGAGCTTTATTGATCATCACACACATTACAATGTCATTACAATATTCATAAGTGAAATAAAAGAATATTACAACACATTACATAAATGGGCAGAATAGAAAATAAAGAAAAATTACAAGTTAATAGTACTAGTCTAAATTCTACAAGGTCATCCTCATTTGATCTTGTATTTGATGAAGTCCTTGTTCAATTTTGCTCAATGGATGATTCCTGCACATATTCACAACAAATGAAGAGTTATGCCAAGTGGCATAGGCACTTGGCAGGTTAGAAACAAAGGAAAATAAGCAGATATGATCAACTCTGCCGAGCTGATCCTCTCAATGTCCCAAGTGCAAAGTATCTGGTTCACACAGACACCCAAGCAGCACACACATCAGGTGTGCATGCTCAACACCCAGGCACTGGTTGTGCATGTGGCACAACACATACACAGCATCAGTGAGTCACCAAAGTGACTAGACCCAAGCTGTCGACCAGGGAGAGCTTAGCAGCAACATATATAACCTTTTCAGTGCTCAAACCCTAGCCATTTGTTCATCCATCGACAGCAGCAGTGGTAAGTTCACCAAGAACAGCCAAGAACACCAAGAACAGATGAACAGCTAGAGCTGTTCCATCTATTCCCAATCACCAGAAAATAAACCAAGCTTCACAAGCTCATCAGGAGGAGCAGGGCAAGCAACTCAACCATCAGATCAACACTGAAGAAAAACCTCTACACCAACATCAAAATCTAGGAGCTGGAGTGAGGTATACAACTCAACATGAACAAACCAGATGGTTTTGTTCATAAATAAGCATATGCATCAAACACACAGAAGCAAAAGGGTGTGAGTACCCTGTTGTGTCATCATCTGGCTACTAAGCCATATGGTGCAAGCAAGAGTAGAGAGGCCACTGGTTAAGCATCTAAAGGGAACAACAACCATGTAAATTAATGCATAACTGAAGAAATCCAGCAGCAGATGAAGACACAGCTAGCCTGGCCACATACTCAACACCTATAGCTATTGATTCCATCAGACTGATAGACAATATGTGTCTATTTAAGTTTGTCAACAGCAAAGAGCCACTGGAAGTCCAAATCTGGATCAACCAGTAAGCATCTAGTAATCACAGCAAGCCAACAAGATGTGGGAGCTTCCTGAACAGTCAAGAATGGCTGTTGAGGCAACCTCTACCACTTAAGCAATCAAACCATCAAACCAGCACATATATCATTACCCAGAAGGGTTCAAATGAAGCTAGGGTCCCCAATATATGATTGGCATCCCTCTAGCTTAATTAAATTCAGTCATATGATCATCACTGCAGAGCAGTTCACATCATTTATCTACTTAATGAATCAAAGCTACACAGATAAATGAAACAGAGAAGTAAGCTAAGCACCAGGCCATGCAGATGATCCAATGGATCATTGCAGATAGTAGCAGGGGCTTGAGCAAACACCAAGGAGTATAAACACAAGCCACTGTGTTACACTGACATCAGGAGAGCATCAGTTAGACACAAGAATGAAACAGCAGCCATTCACCAAGCAACTGATGATCATAAGATCATCAGGACTTGATCAAACATGCTAGAATCCATTCCAAGCAATTAACACATGAACAGATAATTAAATAACTGAACAATTGCATCACAGATAAGAGCATCAGGCTTTATAATTGTATCCAGAAGCACATCAAAGGCTTGATGAACCAAAGGATCACAATATACAAGAAAAGCACATGTCAATCCATCACTGAATCACACTGCTAAGCCAACAGTACAGCTCAAAGGAGCATAATCATGAATCTGAACTAAATGAACTAGCTCAGAGGCACTGGCACTTGCGAGTATGCAAGGATTAACCACCACAATCAGGCCAGGGACAGAATTAAGCACACACAGTATGTCCTAGTGACAGTAAAAAGGAATAGGAGCATGCCAGCAGGCCATGAGCATCACTGGATGCTCATGAGCAATCACAGGAGGGCCACAGCCAGAGATGGAAATGAACAGATAGAGCTAGGAAACACAGAAGCAAGCTATCACAGGCACAGAGCTTAGCAATCTTGCGCAGTAGCACACGCATAGCGCAGCAGCATAGCATAGCAGGAGCAGGCAAACATGGCGCTGCAGAAGAACACAGCAGTGCTTGCGTAGGCAAGCACACCACAACAGCAGGTCTAGAGGTGGAAGAAGGTCAGGCACAGGAGGGGAGCAGGAAAGGAGGCGCACTTACCGGAGTCGAGGAGAGCAGCGCAGCCATGGCGGCCACGGCGGCACGCGTCGGGCGAACGACGGCGCCAGGCCATGGTCAAGCCAGGCTGTCGTCGGGGCACAGGGACCCCAGCAGCATCACGGCGGGGCACACGGCCACGCCAAGGCGTCAAGCTCATCGGCAACGACGAGAGCGCGGCGATTCGCCCGCGGCCATGTCACCAGTGCGTTGAGGAAGAACGGCGGCGGCGGGGAAAAGCAGATCGACGCGGATCAATCGAAGCGCCGTCGAACGGCGGTTCGATTGATACCCATCTCACCGCCGGCGGTGGCCGGAGTAGGCCGGATTAATTCGGCGACGGCGGCGGCGACCACGGGTCGCCAGAGCACGGGAGAGGATTAGGGTTCGATCGCGCGTGAGGAGAAGAGAGAGGAGTGGGGCTGGTCGAGCCAGACCGGACCGGTCGGTTCGACCTAACCCACTGGGTTGCACCGACAGGTGGGCCCAGGGGTGTTTTTGTCTTTTCACAAACAAAAAAAAAATGCAGAAACTTTGAATAATAATAGAAAATTGATGAAAGCTCTAAAAAAATAATTAAAAATATGAAAATAGATCAGCATAAAACTCTCTACAATAATAAAATACAAAAGAGAGTTTTTGAAGACAATTAAAAATAAGTCTTCATTTGAGGATTTAAATAATCATTTAAATCACACATAAAATTTTCAATAATAAAATAAGTCCATTAATGAATTGGGACTTCAAAAACACCTTGACAACATTTCAAGGTTGTATTTTACCCTAAATCAAGTATTCTCAAATCATTCTTAGTATTAACCTCTTACATGAAATAAAAACGACATCGGAAGGGGGGAACAAACCCTAAAAATGGAATCATGCATAATTGCTTCTTTAACCATTGCCCTTATCGGACAATGATGCTATTTTTCAGAACAAGAGGACAAGGGTCAGTCCATACCTACCAACTGCAGAACTTTGCAGTGTTCAGGCAAGTTCATCACTTGCTCATGTCAATTGAGTATTTTTATCAAATTACTTGCAAAGTATTATGGTTATCACTATTGCACAAAAATCAAAACCACTACTTTCATAACTATGAATATGACTATGTGGTGGGCAATGGAACCATGGATTGTGTTGATATGGTGGAGGTTCCATTGCACGGGCTTATATCCATCTAGGATTAAACAACAAATGTCGCCAGTGATTCTTGTGCCGTAATATCCGTGTTAACCATAAGATCCGGAGTGGGACGGAATAGTCAAAAGTGTTTCCACCTCTCGTTCATCAACGGATGCGCTTTACCGTAGACACTTGTATCTGTCAGGGCAAGCGGTGGGCTGGGGAAGCCTTAAGTCCCCACGGCATAGTCCGTAGACACTTGTCGCTCGAAGTGCAAGCGGTGGGCTGGGGAAGCCTAAAGTCCCCACGGTATTGCGGTCTATGATGGGTTGCAGCTACCGGCGAAGGAGTTTGGTTCGATCCCAAACTGTTGTCGTGGTCGGGGTCCATCCTTAAGTGGTATAAGAGGACCGACGAGGACCCAGGGTCGGGGTATGCAACAAAGGGTGGGTGTTCGAGGTAGCGGAGGAACATGATTGGCTAGACCTTATACCGGGCCTCACACCTAAGGAAGTGTGGACGGGAAAGCTGCCCGGTTGGCACCAAGGTTAAGATCTCTTATGGGTAAAGCAACACACCTCTGCAGAGTGTAAAGAAGCGTGACTGTCACTCCCTGTTCCGGGATTGAGGAACTGCGAACGCGGCCGGAAAGGAGCTCCATGAAGTTCTAGTAAACCGGTGAAGGCTGACGGACATAGCTCTTTGAAATAAAAGCAATCTCTTGAAGAAATGTTTATCAAAACTTGCATTGGTATTAGACTTTCTGGTCTAATATCGTAGCTAGTGCATTAAACACCTCTTATCTATAATGAACTTGTTGAGTACGCTCGTACTCATACCACTCTTAAACCCCATGCTTAGATTGTCTGAACCGTCTGGAGGAGGAGGACTACGACAGCAATGATGGAGCCGAGATCATCGGCTACGAGGAACCAGATCTCTCAGGAGGTGTTGAAGGCGTAGACTACATCATAGTCTACGGATCCGGGAAGGCTTCCGGAGGAGAACAAGCCTAAAGATATCAGGAGGAGTAGTAGTCGCCGAGCAGCGCGAACTCTTACTATATAGCTGCTCGAATAAATCCATGTTTAGTTTAATGAGACAATGGTATTGTAAGTTAAGTTGGGTTCGCCTCGAACCCAGGAGTTATCCTCTTAGGACCCAAGAGGAGCTCCGAGACGACTTGTGTATGATGATTGTAATAATATGTGAATGAGTTATGGACCTTGCTATGTTCTGTTGTACTACTCTGAGGGATGTAATATTTGCGGAATGGTACTTCGCGAATGTTATATCAACGACTGGCATACTACAACATGCAGTGGTATGCAAGGTCACCACAGCCGCCCTCCGGCCTTTCCGCTCCGCCGTCGACATCTTCCGGCGCAGAAAGTCTTCATGCCACTGATCATCGGTCCATCCTTCCGGCTTCTTCTTCGGGGCCGGCGCCTTCCGCGGCTTCGCGAACGGCGCTTTCGCCCCTTTCGTCGCATTGCCCGGTGGCTTCTTGGCCGCTTTCTTGGCCATCTTCTTGGGGGCTACCGGCGGCGTCATGGAATGGGGAGAAGGTAGCGGCGGCGGGTGGACGGCGGGAGGGAGAAATGAATCGGCGGCGGGGAAAGGAGAAATGAATCTGCGGCGGGGGAGGCCAGAAATGTGCGGCGGGATAGGCGCGATATGGCGGGAGGGGCGGGATTTGGCGGGAGTGGGAGACGATTTTTCACTGAGCCGCTGACGCGCCGGACCCGCGTCGGTTCGCCTCGCTTTTCGGTGTGTCCGGCGTCCCCGATGCGTCCCCTGTGGGACGGGGACGGGCTCGGGGCGCCGGACACCGTATCGGGCCGCGCCGGACAAAAATGAGCTTGGGGGACGCGGTTGGAACGCATTTTTTGTCCAGCGCGTCCTAAATCCCTTTGGGGGACACGGCTGGAGATGCTCTTAGAGTTGTACCAGACTGGTTTTTTAACAGCTCCCGGATACTAAGAATTCATAGAAAAGTTAGTGTTCAGACAGTTGATGTTCAGACAACAGTTCATACTAGCAAATGCAGTCAAGATGTTACCAGTGATGCAAATCAACCCAGCGATTTTTCCCCACATACCACGTGTTAAATAATTCATGTAAAGATTACTGTCGTATTCTCATCAAGTGCATCCATCCTGTTAGAATATAAGCACATTAAACAAAAAAGACAAACAGTACTTTGCAGAACAGTTGCTAGTAAGAACTAAGTTTAAAGTAAAATTTCCTGAAAAAATATAACAAGTAAAATGACATAGATCTCCAGTTTCAACATCATAGAACATTTTTCCCTATCTCTTCTAGCATGAATTTCACCTTCGGCCGGTGGAACATGAAGTCGCGCTCACACTAGCTTGAGTGGAAGTAGTGTTATCTCCCTTGGTGTGAGTATCTTCACATTGCTGACTCCTTAAGACTGAAATCTTACCACATTGCCAAAGTAGTGTCCATATTTTCGCTAAATTATGTGTATGAATCTATGAATTTGTAGATAACAAACTCATTTTGCCATACAGGACGCAGTTATAATATAACGTTTTGTATGTGTTTGGACCAGCTATTTGTTAGTTTTTGTAGCACGACCCCTCTATTTAATTCAAGCACATGGATCCAGCGGTGTTAATTGTCACTCTTTTACTTCTCAGCAACCCAATCACAACCCCCCGGCTAGCTTCGTGACTCGTCTATTAATAGGAACTCGTCGCATCTTTGTCGACTCAACTATTTAGCTACTCGCTTCGCCTTGTATCCACCGTATATGTATCTAGTACCTCATATGCAAATAGAATAAACACTATCCCAACATGCATGCAATGTAAGTCGATAGTGTGTCATTTCCTTGCGTGGAAACGGGTGGCAGCAGGAAACGTGACAACTGGCTATTGACATAATCAAATTTTAATGGATTTGGTATGTCTTCTTGTGTAAGTTATCAAGCAGGCGTTCTGCAAGCAGGTAGCAGCTTGGTCTGCACACTTTGACGACCATAATAGTACAACGCTACTACTTGATCTTGCCAGCCAGCACGTAGGTGTGTGCTTTCAGCGAGTATATCACCATTAGAGGCCAGTATCTTTCGAATCACTTTCAACGTCTTCAGAAAATGGCAGTTCCTCATCAGATAAATACCCGTAAGGTTGCAGCAATGTTACAAATCAACCAGACAATCTGAGAGCGCCAATTAATTTGGATCAGAAGGAATGGTATTGTTTTCAGGTAACTTGCAAATACCACTTGTTCATAAATTCGAATAAATATACTTAAGCTTTGAATAACCAAGGAAGGAGTTCGGGAGAACAAATGAGGGGCAAGAAATGCCTGGGGCATGCACAGAAAAGCTCGTCTCGTGAAAATTGATTGCCAATTCCTCTCTAAAAGAAAGACAGTTACTCTTCGGATAAATACCCATAGTAGCACAAGCGATATAAATCAACCCGACAATGCCATTATTATTTTCAGTTATTTTTTCAAATACCAGCCTGGTAGCAAATTGTAAAGAAACACAGATATTACATTGCAAAATAGTTGCTACTTACTACTAGTAAAAAAGAAGTAACAACAAGAATGATGGCAGTCTTCACTTTCAGCATCATAGAATATTTCATAGTTTCCACTGGGGCTAATAGGATAACCCATGCATACAGCAGTTGTTTGGCACTTTCACATACAAAGGTAAAATCTATGGCAAGAGGGAGGAAGAAGATAAGCGTCAGAGTAGAAGAGCAAGACACTTTGAGTTCACTATTTACGAAGTTTTCTCCATAAGCTGGATGGGTGCCAATATGTTCTGTTTACTTGTCTCCACGATACAGCCATTCATCACCATCTCTTCAAGCATGAAATGCACTTTCTCCAGATGGAACATGATGTCAAGCTCACACTGCCACAAAGGAAATTAGCATTAGCAATAATTATGTCAGTATCTTTACGATGCCCAACCCTTAGGATATGTAAGCTTACCACATTGCCAAAGTGGCGGTCCATAGTCTCCACAAGAAGATGTATGAATTCGAGGATAGCTAACTCATTCTGTTAAACACAATACAACTGAAATATTGTCAGGAGACTCAAGGTACAGATGCATATGCAGAGTTGTTATAGTGCAGTAGTATTACTAATACTATAGAAGCAGTAGGAATATCAACACACAGAAGTTGCCAACGAATCGGGCCATCAAAGGATAATTCAATAGCAATACCAGCTATCAAAGAAAGATACCTCATTTCAGATATATGTACCAATGTGCAAATCCTACACTGGCAGTTCTGTAATGATGTGATAAGGCTGTCTGGTTGTTGGGAAACTAAGGGAGAGTTCACAGTAAGATCTTTTATGATACATTTGCACACTAAAGGTGGATTGATGTATTTGGGTTGCCAGACTGAGTTAGTGCAGACTCTTTCGCCCTTTTTCCTTGTTTCCTTGGCTGTACCAATAAAGCAAAATGTTGATATGGGCTGAGGAGAAACGTGAGATTTCTCACGCTTCTGCTCATGCAGGTTGCGGTATAATGGCGAAAGAGTCAGGTTAGCATAAGGTTATGCAAATATATTAGGAAAATCAAAACCATGGAAACATATTGTTTTTTTCCTAACATGCCTTGCAAATAAACATGCAGTCAACACTATAGTACATCCAACAAAACATCTCCACAAATGCAGGCTAACCAGCAACCAAACAGCATTTCCTGCATGACCTCAAACCTGTTCCTACTTCCAACTCATCCTGCTTTTACCTTTTTGGAGCCAACTCAATAACCCATCCAACTAATCACACCCTAAGTTTACAATTTTGAATAGCAGTGATAGGTATAGCAAGGCAATACGAAACCAGGGAATGTTCATTTGTTCACCGACATTCCAGAAGTCCACAAACTCAATCTCAACGTGAAATAAAAGCTACAGATGGAAAATTATTTATCTGGAAAGAATCAACAATGTACTAGTACATTTCATCCCTTCACCTTTATTTCAGTTTTAGCATCCACAATGTACTAGCTATATATAATTATGCATTTGAATGTCCTTGCGAAAAATATTGTCTAGCTTATACAACAGTATAACAATCGGAGTCTCAAACAACTGCAATTCCACACTTTGACCATCCAAGCAGCATCTGGTATTCAACCTCAATATCAAGTCTGTATTGCGAATGTCTAGACATCGAAACAAAAATATTGGTATTCAATATCAATGTCAAGCCTCCCAATGCGAACATCCAAATGGGGCATTATTTTCTTTATTTACTGGAGCCTCCTATTTAATACAAGCACATGCATTCAGCAGTGCTTATTAAGTGCCTCTTACTTCTCAGCAATGCGGAGAATATTAATGCCAACGGCTTTGCATCTTTGTCAATTTGTGTATTTTACTAGCGTCTCTCGCCTATATTTATCATCCTCATATGCAAAGAGAACAAACTCTTTCATCAGATCATCAGAGAACAAACACGAGAGACGAGACATACGCAAATCTATAGAATACAAGTGGAAATTGGAACATTGTTGTTCTAACATGCATGGAAGTGGATCGTCAGTTTATTATTTGGAAATAGATGGCACCAGGAAGTGAGACAACGGCCAGATAACGCTATCATGTAGAAATAGAATATATGTATTAGCTGGGAGGGCAATTGGCACTAACTATTTGCCACCATGCTACAAATCACCATCTCCAGAGTCGAGAGACCAGAAATCAGGTCACTAAGGACGGTGAGCAGTTGAGTTGTATTATACAGAGAGATTAAGGTTTTGTTTTCTTCCTTGTGGTGGAGTTCTACGTTGGCTTGTTGGTTTTTCAAAACTCTTCCATAATCATGAGATGAGGCGCAACTCTACTACATATGGTATTGTCTTGACCATCAAGAGCTCTCTCATAAAAAAAAGGTGTCCTGTGTAAGGAGCAAGGAGCAACTAAATCAAATGGCAAGGGAAGTGTTTAACAGAGCACAACGATGGCTCCACCGCTGCAATGAGGAATCGAATACAAGTGTAAGAACAATGGTGTTATTAAATTTCCTTCAGCCTGTTTTCGATAGTTGTAGCAATTAGGTCAATGTGTTGGAAGTTGTCATCTCAATTATACTGATCTGATGATACCTTCCAACTAATTTCACTTGTATTAAGCGGTAGTTTTGCTAAGCCCACAGCATATACCCAGATATAGTTTATTTTGCGTTAGCAATGATTGAATGAGCAAACAGAAAATAATCTCAACAGGACAGAAAAACAGAAGTACAATAACAGTAGGCAAACTTCACAACGCATATTACAAACTACAAGAGAAATACCAATGCTTTGGAAGATCGATGACGCAATTAGATATGTATATCCCTCTTATTATCCTATCATCTACATATTAGTTTTCGTTTAGCCAAGCCAGATGATTAGAGCTGAGCGCACAGCATATTCCCATGAATGGACTGCATCAAGATTCGCTAGGACTATCTAACTGGTGTGACGACTGACGATGGTGTAACAATAAATTTATGCACATGGGAGACAGGGCTGGCGGAATTCACACCTCATCATTGTCGACGCCGACGAGGAAGAAGAGGGAGGCGTAGCGCCTGTAGACGACCTTGTAATTCCGGTGCTCCACAAAAGAACACTGCATTACCACACAGTTCCCGTCAGACAGACATGAAAATCAAGGTCAGTAGCCCATCTTGATCCAGATCCAAAAAAAAAAAAAATCGTTCTTGGTCTGCGACAGAACTAGGGTTGTTGGATCCAGCATAAGAAAAGGGAAGAGAACTGATAAAGGTGCTGAATTTGCTGGTTCAAAGATGAGATGGGCGGGTAGTACCTGCTGGTCGGTCCGGGCGAGGCACTTGCGGACGATCTCGCCCTCGAGGGCGCGACGCTCGTCGAGAGAGAGGTGCTCGTAGTACTGCGCCAGCCGCGTCTGCCCCTGCTTGTTCACCAGCAGCACGAACCGGATCCCCATCTCTTCCTTTCTTCCTCCTTCTCTCTCCTCTCGCTCCTCGGCTTCTTCTAGTCTTCACACCTCTCTTTCTTCCGGCTCGTGTTTTCTTTCAAGAACATCGACACGGTTTTGGGACTTGCAATTTAATACCTGTAGGCATTATGTACTGTATGTCGAACTAAAATATATCATAGATATTACATTAAAAAAATATCATAGATATATTTATATTATAAATAACTAATATAAATTAAAGTAGGTATTTTAGAAAGGTGTTAAGAAAGTACTACTCCATCTGATACATCTAGATTTAGATAAATCTCAGACATCTATTTATAAATAGAGATAGTATTAATTTTGGAAAATTATTTTTTATTAAAACCATTTCTCATTATTGCCCAAAGATTATATAAAATTTAATTGGTAAATACTTTTCTATTCATAATAAAAATATACCGATTTTGAGCTCTATAATGGTACCGTATCTAAACCACTTATAAAAGAGTGAACATACTGCCCTACTATGGATTGGGCTAATCAGCGCCAGATATACCATCCAACGGCTTAGATTTATTATTCTGTTATTGTCTGTCGTGATTTGTTCCTCCGATTCTGGCAACCAAATCCCGTGGCCCTTGCCACCACCGCGAGTTGCCACTCGTCGCCCTCTGTTTGCACCCCAACATCGCGCATGCGTCTTCGGCCGAGTCCAGTGAGGCCCCGATAGTTCTCTCCTCCTCTACCTCGTCGTTGACTACGTGTATAGCTTTTGAAGGTTTGCAACTATTGTGTCTTCAATGGTGCCACCCCCAACCATTTGAGTTGGTCAATTACATACTAGAGGAGGCATAATTATGGTTACTAGGTAGGACCAAAGCAGTGTCTTGCTCCCCTCCCCCCATCCATCCTGCGATGCTATAGTTCTTTTGTGTTCTTCTCTTTTTTCCCTTTTAGTGAATTTTGAACTTTGTAATCTTCTGATCAGACTCTTTTCCTTCCGCATAGCTCTCCAAAAACAAAGTTTAACGTGGATGGACAGTTAATCACTTAGGAATTCCACTTCTTGTTCTTCCAGTTTACAAAGATACAAACTTTGGTGTGTGTTCGAGAAAACATGATGTGAAAAAAGAAAGTACATTCTTAGAAGGCATATGGATCCGTGCCACCCCACTCACATCTAACATCCATCCTCTTCTCCCGCATTGATGTTTTACAAACCTTTGACGTATGGCTACTGTCATTGCCTATTCGTAAACTTCACATAACAGAATCTAACTCCTCAGTCCAAGCTCCGGCTACGCGATGTAGCGGTTTTTCAAGGCGAGGTTTGACTCCGGCTAGTATGAGGTCATTGGCTCGTTCGACCTGCCCGTTGGATTGTGGATGGGCCACAGATGCCAGGTCAAGCCGGATCCCTACGTCATTGCAATAATCTTTTAGTTCTCCCTGAGTGAAGTTCGTGCCATTATCTGTGATTATGCTGTGTGGGATGTTATATCTCACTACGATGCTGCAAACAAATTTTAGTGACGTAGCACCATCTGCTTTTCTCACTGGCTTTGCCTCGATCCACTTACTGAACTTGTCAATAGCAACCAAGAGGTACTCAAAACCGTGAGGAGATGATTTCTTTAATTTTCCGACCATATCGAGCCCCCAGACCGCGAACGGCCAAGTGATAGGGATGGTCTTCAGCTCCTGAGCCGGAGCATTTGGTTGAGTAGCATAGTACTGACAACCTCAACAGGTTTTCACTATTTTCTCAGCATCTTCTTTAGCTGTTAGCCAGTAAAAACCTTGTCGGAAAGCTTTTGCAACGAGGGACCTGGGAGCGGTGTGATGCCCGCAATCACCTGCATGGATCTCTCTTAGGATTTCGATGTCGTCTTGATTTGAGACGCATTTCAGAATTGCACTTCGTTTATAGAGCTGTCCATAACCTATTGTGTAGGATCTTGCTCATCTGACGACCTGTCGTGCGAGGACTTCGTCCTCCGGTAACTTCTTGCGGTCAATGAGGTAATCCAGGAAAGGTCGGATCCAAGCCGGAGTGATTACCATCACCTCCTTAGCCGGAAACAGTGCCACCTCTGGATTTTCCGGGTTAGCGCCCTTCACCGAGGGTATCCGTAGATGCTCAAGGAAAATTTCGGGCGAAATAGATTTCCTGCCGGATCCGAGCTTGGACAGCATATCTGCCGCTGTGTTATCATCTCTCCTAACGTACTTGACTTCGTATCCGAGGAAGCACTTGGTGATCTCGTCAACTTCATCTCTGTAAGCCGCCGTAATGGAGTTTCTGGCGTTCCAGGTTCCGGCTACTTGTTGTGCCACCAGGTCAGAATCTCCACAGCATATGATGTGCTTGATCCCAATTTCCTTAGCGATGCGCTAACCGTGTAGTAGAGCCCCGTATTCCGCCATATTGTTTGTAGCTTCGAAGTAGATCTGCAGAACGTATTGCAGTTCTTCTCCGGCTGGTGACTTCAGGGTGACTCCAGCCCCCGAGCCTTGATGCTGCTTGGATCCGTCGAAGTGCATGACCCAAGTTTCAGGTTCCAGCACAGGGTCGCCATCCGGAACCTCGGTCCAATTAGCGAAAAAAACCGTCAATATTTGGGATTTGATCGAGGTTCTGGCTTTGTAGTTGATGTCGAAGGCAGAGAGTTCTATGCCCCACTTTGCTATGCTCCCTGTTGCATCAGAATTGTTGAGGATGGTTGACAATGGAGCTTTGCTCACAACTGTCATGGGATGCTCTTGGAAGTAGTGTCTCAGCTTCCGGCTACCTAGGAACACGCCATAGACTAGCTTCTGAAAGTGAGGGTATCTCTGTTTGGATTCCTTTAGTACCTCGCTAATGTGATAGACTGGCCTTTGGACTCCGTATTCATGATCTTCTTCCTTTCGTTCGACCACGACAACGAGACTGATGACCTTGTTGGAGGCTGCCAGGTAGAGGAGCATAGGCTCTGACTCTTCCGGAGCTGCCAAGATAGGCGGGGAGGAAAGTATGTCCTTCAACCTCTGAAGTGTTGCATCTGCTGCATCATCCCAGACAAATTTGTGTGTTTCTTCTTCTACCGTCGGAGATTTTCAAAGGTTTTCGTGAGGTCGCTGATCAAGTCGGATCCTTTCCGGGTCATGACCGCGATGTCGTCGACGTATGCGTGTACGTTCCAGCCAATTTTGTCCTTCAAGCCCCGCTGCATCGTACGTTCGTAGGTGGCACCTGCATTTTTCAAACCAAAAGACATGGTGACGTAGCAGTAAGTGCCAAAGGGTGTGATGAACGAGGTCACCTTTTGGTCAGACTTCACTACAAGAAAAGTTCTGATAGACAACGTCCCAAAATCGTCCGCTAAGGGGTATTTTTCGTCGCCTATGGGCCAAACCCGACGATATGGGTTCTGTTGTCGAAACTGCGTCAGGCAAAGTCCTATGACGATTTTTTCGGTCCGTCGCGCTTGGGCGCCCTTCCGCCACGGAAAATCGAACCGTTGCAGAAGTGTTTCCGGGAGCCCGTTGACTGCTGACGTCATGCAAACTGCCACGTGGCAGACGTCGTTAACTGGCTGAAACCCCGTAATAGATGGTAGGCCCACACGAGGCCTGTCACGTCTTAAGCGGGCCGGCCCATTAAGTTTGCGGGCCGGGCCAGCTGACTTAGTTTGACCAGTCAACTATATAGCTGGGTTGGTCCATTAGTTACGTGGGCCGGGCCTAACCTCTAAGGTTGACTGGTCAAAAACTTTAAAGGGCCGGCCCACTAAGCATGTGGGCGGGGCCGAATGCACTCGTTTGACCGGTCAACAGGCAAAAGGGCCGGCCCATAAGACATGCGGGACCCACTTTCCTGTTATCGGGCCGGCCCATTTACAAAGTGGGGTCCACCTTAAAGCAAGTGGGCCGGCCCAATTAGCATGTGGGTCCCACTTTCCTGCTATCGGGCCGGCCCATTTAGTACGTGGGGTCCACAATAGATCAAATGGGCTGGCCCAACAAGCCAGTGGGCCAGGCCAAAAACACAGGTGGGTCCCGCTTTCCTGTTAAAGGTCCGGCCCATTTAGTATGTGGGGTCCACCATATAGTAAATGGGCCAGCCCAACAAGATAGTGGGCCAGGCCAAAAACACAGGTGGGTCCCACTTTCCTTTTAAAGGGCCGGCCCATTTAGTATGTGGGGTCCACCATATAGCAAGACGGCTGGCCCAACAAGAAAAGTGGGCCGGGCCAAAAATACATGTGGGTCCCACTTTCCTGTTAAAGGGCCGTCCCATTTAGTACGTGGGGTCCACCGTATAGCAAGTGGGCCGGCCCAACAAGATAGTGGGCCGGTCCAAAAACACAGGTGGGTCCCACTTTCCTGTTAAAGTGCCGGCCCATTTAGTATGTGGGGTCCACCATATAGCAAGTGGGTCGGCCCAACAAGATAGTGGGCCGGGCCAAAAACGCAGGTGGGTCCCATTTTCCTGTTAAAGGGACGGCCCATTTAGCATGTGGGGTCCACCATATAGCAAGTGGGCCGGCCCAACAAGATAGTGGGCCAGGCCAAAAACACAGGTGGGTCCCACTTTCCTGTTAAAGGGCCGGCCCATTTAGTGTGTGGGGTCCACCACAAAAGCTTTTGGGCTGGCCCAGCAAGTTAGTGGGCCCAATTAGTATGTGGGGTCCACGGTAAATCAGGTGGGCTGGCCCGATGAGTTAGCGGGCCGGCCCAATAAGTTTGTGGGGCCCACTTTTCTGTTACTGGGCCGGCCCAGTAGTGGGTGGGTCCACCTTAAAGCAAGTGGGCTGCCCAATAAGTAAGTGGGCCAGCCCGTTTAGTTGGTGTTTATATGCCGGCATAATAGGCGTATTAGGATTTTGCGGGCCGGCACATATGTGATTTCGCTTAATTGGGCCGTTTAAGTGGTGGGAATTTGTGATTTAGATACTGAGAATATTTACGCAGCACATGATTTCTGTCGGATAGCCTCACTTACCACAAGCACCAAAGAAAAAATGCGCGAAAGAACTATAAAAACTAACTAAATATTACATCAGCTGCAAGGCTTTGAAAAAATATTACAGAACCCAGAGAAATTGAATGGTAATTAAACCTAGCAATACAATGAAGCGATCCGGCAATCTTTTAAGTTGTCCATGCGGCACCTATATCTGAAACAAAGACATTACAAGTTAAGACAGCAACAATGGAAAGGCAAAGACACTACAATATTGTTTGCCAAAGAATTTGGAACTCATCATTTCGTCGTTATAACAAGATCATTGTAATGCGCACAATAAGCAAACAAAGAGTGCATGCCGCATACCAACAGCCAATATAACAGAGCATGTTAGAATGAAACAACAGACTTACTACTGTCGAGTCCCATGCAAACCAACATGTTCAGGGAGTACAAAATTGGCATGAACAACATAGTAGCAGGCTATAAATTTTGTAACAACGACTGAGTAAGATGAAGTTATGATGGCTACATCTACAGAGGAGGGAATGTATACCAAAAATAGAAGTTACGATGGCAAAAGCTAAAGAGGAGGGAATGTGAACCAACATGTGCCAAGTGCAATTACTTCATTTTGGCCGTGAACTAAATAATACTCTTGAACTTATAGTGAAGGGGATGCAAATCAAGATGTTTCGGGATATAAACTTGTAATGAGCAACACATAGAAGATAGTTAATGATGGAGCTTAGGATGGACCAGATACAGAATATAGTGGGATCACCTGTGAACTTGTATAAGAGGGAATGCAAACCAATATGTTCAGCATTCCATATGTGAGCGTCATGCCAAGTCAGAGAAACAAGTCAATAATGCAGCTTTTGAAGAACAAGATGGCACGCAAAATTATTATCTAGTAGTATGACAAATTTATTTGTACTACAGGCTAGATAGAAGAGTGATAGCATGCCAAACTAAGTTCTTACTTTGTTAGCTTACAATGAACTAGATACAAAACAATGGCATCACCTGTAGTACAGGGAATGCAAGCCAACATGGTCATGGAGTAAAACATTGGCACAAACAACATAGTAGCAGGCCATAATTTTTGTAACAACGACTGAGCAAGATAAAGTTATGATGGCTAGATCTACAGAGCAGGGAATGTAAACCAAATATAGAAGTTACGATGCCAAAAGCTATAGAGCAGGGAATGCGAACCAACATGTGCAATTACTTAAAATTGGCCATGAACTAAATAATAGCAGGATGTTACTATAATAGCTAGGAATAAAACAGATAGGAGTTATAATGGCATCACTCATAAACTTGTAGATAAGGGAAACAAATCAATTTGTTTCGGGATATAAAGTTGTAATGAGCAACACATATATGATAGTTAATGCTACGGCTTAGGATGGACCAGAAACGGAATATAGTGGGATCACCTGAGAACTTGTAGAAGAGGGAATGCACACCAATATGTTCACCATTCTATATGTGAGCGCCATGCCAATTAAGAGAAACAAGTTAATATTGCAGCTTTCAAAGAATCAGATGGCAGACAAAATTATGATGGAAGTAGCTGTTGTGACGAGTTCAAATAAATTTGTACTGCAGGATGGCAAAGCGATAGCATGCAGGAACTAATAGCAGGCAGTTACTTTGTTAGCTTACGACGAAGTAGATAGAAATAACAATGGCATCACCTATAGTACAGGGAATGCAAACCAACATGTTCAGGGAGAACAATATTGGCATGAACAAAATAGTAGCAGCCTATAATTTTTTTAACAATGACTGAGCAAGATAGAAGTTATGATGGCTACATCTACAGAGCAGGGAATGCATACCAAAATGTTCAATCTCTTAAAATTAGCAATGAACTAGAAAATAGCAAGGTGTTACGGTCATAGCTAGGAATGAACTAAAAGAGCTTCAGACAAACAAGCATCTGAACCCAGAACATGGCGCTAAAACAAGGGACTTACATTAGAAGAAGCACTCCGTGGGAGTCACAGCAGATCTTCCTGGGGTTGATAGATCCGGTGATGAAGTACGCTACATATGTTACTTGGGGTTGGAGAGACGGCCATTACAATTCATGGTTACTCATCTCATCTGCAAAAACGTAACGGCGCGTCGTTAGCACAAACAGGTTCCCCCAAGATTAAACAAGAACTTGCAGGCAAGCAATAGAAAAGCGACAGTAGAAGAGTTTAGATCATGCACGGCGCCGGTGAAGCAGATCCGGTTCATGCACAGCGGTGTCGGTGAGCAAGATCCGATGCGGTGGACGACGGATCCGGCGAAGCGGCTCCGGTGGGGTGGACGATACCGCAACTGAAGCGACTGCGGTAGACTGCTAGATGAGCATATGGTTTCGAGATTCGGCGGAGATGATCCGGTCCGGTTGATGACGGCGTCGATGAAGCGGCTCCGGCAGGCAGCCGGATGATGAGGATCGCGAGGCCTCGGGTAGGCCAGGGAAGTCCGGCGGGGATGTTCCGGTGCGGCGGTCGTGGAGGTGGGAGAGAGAGCGACTTGGGAAGTTCCGGTGGGTGTGGTCTCAGAGGAGAGACTGAGGGAAATGAATTTTTTTCGGTTAGTTTCCGGGGCTAGGGAGGTGGTGATCGAAACAAATGACGGGTAGACCCCCCACCAACCGACTTATACATGGACATTGTTGTCATCTTTACGAGGGTAGAATGGGAAGTTAGAAGCGTGTGAAATATTTGTATTTTTCGGGCGGGAAGTTTTGCCGCTGGAATGAGATTTCGAATTTGGCTACCGTGCAAGTAATACAAAAATATGAGACCGTACTAGTACGGCCAAATGTCACATCAAGTCATCATCACGTTGAAAATTAGCATCATTAGAAAGTGCTTTTCAATACGAATCCAACGATACTAATTACATATGGAGTATAATATAATCAAGATTGTGTTGCTCAATTTTTATTGTCAAAGTTCATCTTGGAATACGCGTGGGCATTATTCCTTGGGACGGAGGTAGTACTTACCACTATGACTAGTCTAATATAAAAATGGTAGACCATGCGAAGTAGCTCTGCTCAGGCATTTATTCCCAGTGGTCATATCAAGTCATTATCACAAACAAAATCAGTTACTCCCATGTCCTCCGAACTGCAATTCAAAAATGCCTCTGAAATATTTCGGAGTTAATTGGCTAGTGGTTTTTGCAGCTCAACTGATTTTGAGTTTGAGTGTGGCTACAGTCGAAACTATATCTGTATCTGTCCATCTATATCTATATTTGTCCACCTATCCACTATATATATAAAAAATCTTAGTTTTTGAAATCAGATAAGCCATCACCATGATGCACAAGCAATTATTGGCCGTTGGCACATCAGTTCTCCAACGCTTGATCCAACGGTCAAAGTTCCCTTTTTTAAGAGAACGGTCAAAATTCATTTGATTCGCTCGGGAACTGCGCGCGCCAAAATGAGTCTGACGAAGATGTTTCTAGGGTGTGTTCGGTTTGGGGATAGGTGGAACGGAATGGAATCGTTCCGCACTCAGAGCCCGTTTCGTTCGGTTGCAACCTAGAATAGAATGAAGTGGTTTCTCCAAATGGAATATTCCCTCTAGATCCGGAATGAAGTGGTTCCTCCGATTCGGCCGGACGAGGTGGAACGGGTGACTATCACACGCTGATTAATTAAGTTTAGCAATAATTAACCATGTTTAGCACTACTTAATCAAGTTTAGCAAATAATTAATCGAGTTTAGAATAATTAATCGGGTGACAATCTCACTCATTCCATTCCATTCTCATCCCATTCCAAAACCGAACACAGGGATGGAACCGTTCCGTGACAATTTTTTGGTCCAAACCAAACACAGGGATGAAACGGTTCCGTGCCAGTGGAATGGAATGTCCATTCCATTCCACCCCATCCCCAAACTGAACACACTACTAGAGTTCTCACGGACGCGCCTTGGCGATACATTGAATGCATATCGTGCAAGGTCAAAAAAATGCAAATATTGCAGGATCGTATGTGGCTCCTATGAGCTGAAGTACTCCATGAAACCATGAACATACATGTAGATGTGAATCCCATGTAGATGATCTGAAGAACGACCCGCTGCATCTTTCACAAATCCATCTACATGGCATCATAAACTTTAATTAGGAAGCAACCACTTAACAATCATTGCCCAAAATCTAACGGGTTCGACAATAAGCTGGTAATTCTCTATTATATATAAACACCAAAAAAAAAAATTAGCAAGTAAGAAAGAAGTGTCAATGCCACCAGGACTTACAAAAAAAGGGAATTAGCACTTTGTAATCTCTTTGTTTTAACAGCTTATGGTTGCCTAATGTAATGGTAAGTACTAGCTATCAAGTGGTTTCGTCTGTCTTGATGTATCACCGTTCCTAAAAAATAAAAAAAATAAAAAACTTAAGATCTGAACTCCTGGCTCAGGAGTACATACATGACACATGAGCAATCTAAATCCATCCAGTCTTACACTGCTCCTGACTGACTTTGTCATAAATAAATGCTCTCTGAATTATGGAATGGGTGACTCACTCGTAGGCTTGTGTCATACAGTTTCTTTCAATCAACTACATGATGGATTCAAACTACACAAGAACTGTATCCATAGTCAGAGTTAGCCATGCTTTCCTCCCAGTCGATTTTCTGCCACCAAAAATGACTTGTTTGATGCCGAGGGGTCTGCAGTTTTTGGCAAAATCGAGAGACTGGTGTGCACGATGACGGTTGCATTACTTCTATAAATGTTCCTAGACTACCCGCGCGTTGGAGGCATCTCAGAGGGGCAAATCGATCGAGTCCGCTCGTTTCACCCGCGACAGTGAATTCCTCCACCCGCGGTTCACCTCGTCCGTCAGATTGCGGTAATTTTGGCTTACCTAACGATGCACGTTCGTGGTCCATGACAGCTGGGTCCATTTAGATGCGGGGCCACCAGGAAGAGAGAGCGTGGGCTGCTGAGGCCAGTCGGTTATGCTTTTTGTGTGCGCGGATGCAGCGTTGAAACCTAGATCGGTGAAACCACTCCTCCAATCAGCCGGCTTCTCTCCTCCCCAATCCCATCCTCCTCTCCCCTCCAATCCTGTCCATGTCCTCCTCCCTGATGCTCATCTCGTCTCCTCCTCTCCAGTGGACGGGCCGACTTCCGTCCCTCGATTCAGCGCCACTCAAGGATGCGGAGGTGATGGGTGGACGCAGGCGGGAGGAGGCGCTGCGGGATCGCGTCCCGGAGGAGGTCGGCGACGCTGAGGGTGAGCAGCGAGCGCCGATGGCCGCAGTGGCCAGCGGGAGGAGGTATTGCAGGAGTGCGCCACGGAGGAGAGCGGCGGCGCGACGGTGGAGTCTCCGACGCTGGTGCAGTGTGCCGCCTCGAGAAGGTCATCCACCTGCATCGCCCCTCGGTGGAGTCCCCGACGCTGGTGCAGTGCGCCGCCTCGAGAAGGTCATCCACCTCCTGGCGAGGCATCGCCCCTCCTTGTTCTCTATCTGAATTCTTTCTCTCTCATTTTGTTTATATTTTGAATAGCTAGGGTTTGTGTGGCTTACAACAAGCGCCAGCAGCCGTGTTCCCCAATGAAACCATGTAAGAAATGGATGTTGGGCATGTACGTGTAACCTGTCTTTTTGATGTATCAAAGTGTGCCATTTTTCTATGATGCATCATCTGTAGAACCTTGTTGTATTACCTTTTCCTGGTACTATTTTCTTATATGTCTTGATAAGTTGTCGCTGCTCTTGATCCACAGGTTATACATGATGCAGGTGTTGAGTTTGTTCGCTTCCAAGAATCGTTATTTTGGGTAACCAGGGCAGCCTGAGGGGACTGCCCAGGAGAGGCAATCAGGTCGCGCAGATCCGTCTCCTTGCTTACTATAACCTCAGGTGGTTCATGCCATTTGGAGCAGCCACGGATCTTTGTTAGCTGGTCCTCTCTCACCTCATGCATCCTCTGACTCTGATTTAGTTTTGTACTAAATGGCTAGGCAGATTTGAAAGAAGAAGAGAATATCGAGAATCAGATAGAAGAGATTGGTGAAGAAGAAGAAATAGAACAAGTTGTTTTCTCTGTCTTTTTGAACAATCGAGCTCGTGCCTGCCTTTTGATGTTAATATTTGTGCTAAATTTTTGAACCCGCTGCATCGTAAAGAACTACTTTGAAGAAAATATGTATTTGGCTACTTGGTTCTTTTGCCTGCGGTTGTTGCTTATGCGCCCTGCTCCGCCCACCACGGAGCCCCTCACACAGGGATATGGCTCATTTGTTTTCTCAAGGCAAGAATAGTGCTTTAGTTATTTTACAGCTATTTTAATTGTTGGTGCAAAAGGGGTGCCATTTCATGTCCGTTGTCAATGGAGATTGACCATGATGATGGAGGCATATGAATGAAGATGACAATGCTTTGGATGATGCTAATAGGTACAATGATATGGAGGTGGGCCAAATTTCTCCCATGAGCATGCATCATCTCTGATACTGGTTAAGGTGAGCTTCTCTGCCGTGATTATTTCTTCTTCTGATGTGTTCTTCTCATTCAGCATTGTAATTTATTTTCTGGTTTGTTTCCCCAAACATGAGGAGTTCATATCTGGGAAAGTCTAAAAGGGTAAGAAGCCACGGTAGAGAATTTATTAAGAAGCTAAAGGTGTCATATCCACCTCTTGCTTTCCGGAAGAAACCATGGTAAGTATCTTTAATGAATTATGTTTTGGTTTATCCACCCTCATCGGTTTGTGTAGATTTAGATCCAAATGCTCATGGGTATGCAGCATTGTCTTTACAACAGATTCTAGCAGCTGTATTTTATTTCAGTTTGTGTAGAGTTCCATCTGTATTTAAGTATCGACAGGAGGTACTGAATTATATGAAGCACCTTCACATTATTTCCAATTCAAGCGTTTTTTCTCAACTATTGCTTTTTGATTTGTGCATACAAGATGTTTGTATGTCCGCGAAGAACTGTAGCACTACATGTTCTAGGCAGTGTTTTAGTTGCAGAGTATGCATGGTTTCTTCAACCAGCCATTTTCTCTATCAGTTGCTTTTCGATTTTTATCTGGAAGCCAAGGTATATGTACAAGAAGGCAGCATACCAACAATTTTATAGTTAGATTGTGCATGTCCGTTGTGTGTTGCTAATTTAAGTCAGTTCTCTCGGTGCTTTCTAAAATATGCGGTTCTTGGTTAAAATATTTTCATATTCCCCTATCCAACACCAACTGTGCTTTATTTACTGGATTACAACTGCTAGGATGATAAGCTTAGGATTAGTAGTAGTGGCACTTGCCACTGAACTAAAATAGTAGTTGTTGATTTCTAAATTTTTGCATTGAGGGTATGCCCCTTCTCCTCTCTCTGAGAATTAGTAATTTTACATTTTGTTTGCGGGATTAGAAGGGCATCTATTGCTTGTGTGAGTGGTATGATCTTGTTCTCCGCCAACTCCTATTTATCTCCTCATGTCTTGTGCTCCACCATTGCTCTAGAGCATAGGCTGATTCTTATTATAAGCTTTGGTAGCGAGTGAGAAAACAGAGATGACGTCCCAATTAATACTTCTCGTGGTATTACTTTTCAGTTTTTAAGCGAGATCAGCTATTATGTGAATACATTTTCTTAAGTCTTCAGGTTCGTTTTAGAATGACTTTTATTTGCTGACATTATAGAACTATGAAAATATTAAATAACAGTATATTAGTAAGGTTTTGCATAGAGATGTGGATCCGTATTGATTAGTAATCTTCTGTAAGTTCATAAGGTGTTGTGAAACTGTGGTTCTCTTATGAATTAAGGTTTTTCACTGGTGCCTCGGCTACAAAAGGTTATATACTTTGATCGAGACCAGGAATTACTTTGGTATGTCCTTCCCAGGCATAATAATAGAGCAGGTGGTAAAACCTCACCCATTCCTCAATTAATTTGTTCCTACAGCTAAGGAAGATGATAGTGCTTGCTATATGTACATAGTGATGATAGTGCTTGATAAGTTGTCGCTGCTCTTGATCCACATGTTATACATAATGCAGGTGTTGAGTTTGTCACTTCCGAGAATCGTTGTTTTGGGTAACCAGGGCAGCCTGAGGGTACTGCCCAGGAGAGGCAATCAGGCCGCGCAGATCCATCTCCTTGCTTACTATAACCCCAGGTGATTCATGCCATTTGGAGCAGCCACGGATCTTTGTTAGCTGGTCCTCTCTCACCTCATGCATCCTCTGACTCTGATTTAGTTTTGTACTAAATGGCTAGGCAGATTTGAAAGGAGAAGAGAATATCGAGAATCAGACAGAAGAGATTGGTGAAGAAGAAGAAATAGAACAAGGTGTTTTCTCTGTCTTTTTGAACAATCGACAGCGCCGCCGGCTATCGTCAGCCCTTGGTTAGCGGAGTTTTTCGCTTAACATCTACTGCATTATTCGTTACATTTCTTCTTACTTTGTTTGTTGGCTGAGTCAGTCTTTCTTTGTGCCTGTTTAGTGAAAATTGTATGCCGCTCATGTAGTTTGACAGTGTGAGCAAAATCTTTTAATACAATCCAAATTTGCACTTCAAAATTACTAAACTGAGCTATATGGCTAAAACATGAAAGAGCCTGTACGTAAAATGTGGTGTTCTGGAGCTGTATTTTAGATTCTTATAATATAGATGTTCAATTGGAGCATATGGTTTAGTTTCTTCATACAAGCCTGAGCATGGTCAGGTTGCAGCGACTTGATGCACATAAGGAAACCGTTTCAAAGTGCATTAAGATAGTGTGATGCCTTCAGAATCTAAGAATGATGTTTGTTCGTAGCTAACGAGGAAACACAAGAGAAAGAGAATGAGGTAGCTGGATCAAATGATTGGATGATGTGCCCAGTAAGTAGTCGAATTCCTAACACACCTTCAAGATTTTTTTTAAAATGTCCACCAAGCCTAAAAACCGCAAAAGGCTAGAAATTGTGTCATCAGATCCATATTTTTGTCGGTGAGTGGTGCATATTCAGCTAGAAGCTAGCCATGCACCTCTTTCCGTGATGAGCGCCATCTCCTTTCATTGAGCAAAGCCAAGGGTGGCACCTTTTCCGACTCCTTCAAATTTCTTCAGGTTAACGCTACTTTACAACCATATATCTAAAATCTTTAGATTTAAAAAAATAAAATTTGGACGTGTTGTCATACTGGTTTTGTTGATTGCTATTACTGATTGATTGTGCCAATAAGCATTGTAGTTTTAGGTTGACCTGTTCAAGCAGAAGGTGCAGTGTTCTATTTCGGGTCTTTAGATTGCCTATGGATATATGCAACTTAACTTGGGTTTAGATCTTTGTTGAAGACATATGATTTTTCTTACAAGGCATCCACCTTCCTGTGATGCAAATTTAATTATCCTACATTCCTGCTGTATATACTGCATTTCGGATTTGTGTATAGGTTTTTTGTGTATTGATATTTCCTCACTTGATTGAGTTCAGCCTCCCTATATATCGTGCTTTGTGGTTGTTTTCTGCTTGCCTTTTTTACTTCCCTCTCTAATACATTTCCTCCCAGTTACCTAATTAAGCCTTCCATGTGCAATTCTAATTTTCCCTTGCAAATAAAAGTTTCCACGTGCATTTGTAAGTTCCTTTTCCATGCCTCTATTTACATACCCTGTATTTATTTTAGAAGGACCCATTCACTTGAATTTACACAGCCACGCTACTGAAAACTATGCAATGAGTTCTTCTTTTCAGTTTTCACTCGTGTCTTTTGTTTTAAATTTTTTTAATTTCCTGCAGTATTGTTGTATTTTGCTCAGAGTATATCATTATTGTGGCACACAGTGGCTATTTTGAATGCCATTCATTTGGTTACTGTGTTTAAATAGTAGCTCTAAGGAACCATTTTTTTGTGATAGGTCTGTAGGATAATCTATCTCTCTTTAGTATGGTGAATACACATAGTTAAAATTTGATAAGTTGTACTCACTATATAACCTTCATTAGTCAATATATGGTTCAGATGTGCGCCAAGGGCATTGTCCTTTCCCATTACATAATTGTCATAGGTTTTCTGCTAATTATACCAATAGCTAGAGATAATAATTGCAAGTCTGTCTACTTTGTATGTATTTTATCATAAATCATGGCACGACTTGGACTTAATCAACATACTGAAAACCAAGATATCATCTCTTCTTTACTGCTATTTTCCATAAAGTGTTCCTAGATTCTCTGCCCAATTGGTTTTCCTTCGGTCATGATCAACGGTCCCTGTGTTTGTGGATCCATAGGTTTATGATCTACAGATTGACCTGACATGTTTTTTCTTTTCTACTTATTGGTGTTTTTTATCCTACTATCACGATTTATGAAATTTGAAGTAGTAAAACATAAAATAGTTTTGTTCCTGGTCAAATCCATTCAGACACTTTGTTTTTGTCTTCACTGTTATTGGTAGAGATTCGTTTCCTGTAATGTTCTCTTTATTTTCCGAAGTTTCTTCAATTCTTCCTAGCAGTTACTTGAGTATGTTGCCAGTTTCATACTTCTGACTTTGTTAAATTATCCAGCAACCTATGTTCTATGGATTGAAGATGGGGCTTCTACCATCTATGAGAAGGGCTCTAAATGTGTCTCTACAGGCCTTCTGCCGTTCATTTGTCCTGATTTTTATTCTTCCTCGGCAATTCAGAATTGGAGGATCCATTGGAAGCCAAATTATCACCCAAATCAGTATTTTTATGGTGACCACAGTCGTTTTCTTCTGTTGGGAAATAAGCCATCATTTGTTCAGGTTCGTTCTCTGCTATTCAAATCAAACAACATCCTATTAGGTGTATAGTTATTTCACTGTCTGGATTCAGCTTGACTTTAAATCTTTAATACAACTGCTTCCAATAAATTTCAGTGTGTGCACACAAGAAGGTGCAGTTTTACTCCACCTCAGAACACTTGCCGATGCAGTATCTTGCCTTCCAAGATTAGTGTGCCATACCTGAATATAACATAGAACACTTGCCGATGCACTATCAACAAATAAGTTGGTTGAAGATTGCAGCAGTCACATAATTAGATAAACCGAGAACTTATTAACCTGATTTTTTACACACAAATTTGCAATACACCAACAAGAACTGTGATTTGCCTCTTCGGAAACAAGCATGTTATATTCCACAAGCAGCAGCTATTGTTTCCTGAAATGATACGATTAGAGCGGGTGAGCCGTGTTGGTGATGCTGAGTGTAAAGCCATGAATCAATCTCCCTTTTCTCTTGATTGTGTATGCCCTCCATCCATGAGCTCTCCTTACTTATTTGATTCGTTCAATATAATATAATATCATTTAGGAGATAATGATGATTTCTCAACAAAAAAATCATTTATCAAAATCATTTAGTTTAGTTTCAATCTCATGCAAAGTAGTTCTGTTTAGTTGTTATAATTCCTAAATATTAGCTAGCAGTACATGTCAGATTTCAAAACAAAGAAACTGGAAAGGCATCTTATAATGTATAGTATAAGAACAGATTATGTTCCTTGAAAAATGTAAGTGTGCAGAGTGCATAGGTAGAAATATAGCAATGTGGTATGGAGTAATCCTAATTGACAATCAAGGTCTGAAGTTATGAAGAATCCTAATTGGAAATGGCAGCCATCAAATCTAATCTTTCATGACAAACATGTTCAATAACTGAGTTCTCTTCCTGCAATTCTTCTGCGACCAGCTCCATCGCGGGGCAGCTACTTCTTCTAATCAATTTTTGTCTCCCTAATTTACTTTCTACTTTATGCAACTAGAGTTCGGCTAGCAGGTAGACTCCTACAATAAAGGCGACAGCGGCCAGCTGCTGCACCTACCTTGTCGACTTCGATGCCTTCGATGGTCTTGCCAACATATTGCGATGATGTACAAGCCCTCCCTTTGCACGTCTTAGGATTGGTTACTGGATGCATGACACAAGAGAGCAGTGGTGCTGGGAACAAACGTTTTATTTTGGTAATTGGTATAGCATGTTTTCTTCTAACAATTAGCTTTCGCCCTCTCCAATATGCCCATGTTAGATGCTAGAAAATATGTGCTTGCTACATGTTAATTTTCAGTACCACCAGTGGCATATGTGTTTACCTTCAGTGCATTACTGTTGTACCTGACAGTTTCATCGGTTCGCTTTTTTTGTGTCAACTCTGAGTAAATTAACATGATGTAGTTATGCAACGAAGGCCTACACAAGACAGCATTGTCCATTAAGGACGGGTCAAACCTTACATGACAGTCCAGCAGAGTTGTATTAGCAAGTGGTACCTTCATAATGTACTACATATTTATTGCTTGATCATTTTTTGGTATTCTTTTCTGGCTTGACTACTTCTGAATTATGATAGACAACAATTATAGACCATCCCTTGTAGTTGATAATGTGTGTGTATGTCATTGGAGCTGGTAATACTGCTCACATAGAGTTTATTTTCTATGACCAAGTAGGTAGAGCGACTGTTGGGAAACCACCCATGACCATGCTACACTATTACCATCCTCGAACTGCTATAGGATTGACCTTGTGAAGGCGCCAAGGAGTGATGGTATCCTGTCTGAAATTACCCATCTTTCCTTCTCGGTTAATAGGATTGAACATACCTACAAGCCACATCCGCATTCTTTTGTCTTTGGACTTTCTGGATCATCCTCATGCGCTGAGAATATGTTGCTGCTACCGGCTTCTCCATGTACTGCAATAGATATTGTGCTAGGTACATCCTTCAACTATGCTTCAGACTGACTTGTGTCTCAGCTTAGTATGCTTTCTTTTGTATGGCAATTCTATTACTGATAGTGCCTCCTATCTAAATTGCTGACAAATATAGTTCTCTATAAAGAAAATAACCTGGTTATCTAAATTTGGATGCGCTTTAGTCAGTGTTTAAGGAATTGTGTATTCTGATACGTTCCGTTTTTCCCTTTTCCTGTTCGAAGTGTTAATTTCCTAAATAAATCAGTTACCTCAAATGGGATGCAAAGGTTCAATTAGTGCTAAAGGAACTGTGTGCTCCTCGACTGAAATTAGTCTTGAATATAATGATAGATGTCTCTAAACTTGATTCCTTATGGGTTCTACTATTCAGTTCTTATTTTTGCACTAGGTTTCAGTGATTCCAGTAAGTTTCAGTGCATGGTTTCCATTCATATTTGGTTGTTATTCTATAAGAACAAATTTGGCAAATTTTATTAGTCTCATATACTCCCTATAAAAAACATAAAGTTGTTATGCCACCAGGTATTTCTTTTGTCATTAGCACTTTAGCAGTCATATGATCGGTATCTTGGCCGACAACAACCTGCACCGTGTTTTATGTCTAAAGAAAAGGAGACAAATGCAAGGAATTTCCATAGTTGGTTTAGAGGTCTTTCGTATATGTGATACCTTTATTTCTTATTATCTTTGTAATTATTTATTTATGGCAAATTAAACCTGATGTAGTAATATTCAAATGGACATTTAATTTAGGTTCACGAGAAGTGAAAATGCATTTTTATGATGTTAACATCATAAAGTTACCTTACCTTAATTTGCAAAGTATATATTTTGTTTTCTACTGGTATTGATGGCTTTCTAGCAAATTGCATTATCGTTATTTCTGAAATACATTTTTTAAGACTTCCTACTATTTCTCTAAATGTATTGTGTTAGGATTTCGAAATGACAATATATTGTCTTAGGATTCTGAAATGTTTAATATGTTTTGTTCTTTATCAAGTGTTAGGTAAATCTTGTGGCGAGCAGCGGATGGTCGGATGGCTATGGCTGATGGTGTGGATGGCGTAGCGGAGGATTAGATGGGGTGGAGGGCATGGAGGGAGGTGTAGCACATCAAGGAGGGGTAGGGACATAGGTCAAGAGGAAGAGACTAGACCGTTAGTGCAAATCGGGATGGGGATGAACGGTATCAGCTGAAAATAGTGGTGGAAATCATTTACGCACGGGAAACATTTGTAACAGTTTCTGTTTCCCGTGGTATCGGTTAAGGGCCTCAAAATCTTGAACCGAACTTTTCTCTGTTTGTACTCACAATAAGTAAAAATATTCTTCTTGGAATTAGTAACTGTTCTTTTATGCTTCTTTTAGGATGTTACCTCTTTTAGTACAATAACCATGATTTTGTGTTGAAGCTTATACAAAAACATAAAAGTTAAAAAAAGTGTAAAATCGTACTAAATTATCATATCTTTCTGTAGCACCTAATTGAATGTAATATCTATAAGATACTAAAGCAATTAAATTACGGAGTAATTCTTAATACTAAAATATGCTAAAGATTATGGTTTAAATTTTAACTTGATTTTGCCATTTGCGCGATAGCGCAACGGGTCATCTAGTATGGAAAACAGTGCAACACATTTTCTGATGTATGTTACTATGTGTTATAAAATGAGGTTGCCTAATGGTACACCCAAGTGATTTATTTAGCATGCTGCCAGGGTGCTGGAAATTTCAAACTGTAGGGCTAGCACTGAAGAAGGGACAGCAGATGAATAAAAGGATCTACTACCTAAGATGTCAAAAATGGCTAGTTACCATATAATGGCTGGTGTTATCAAATGAACTCATCAGTTGTAAGGATCACCATGAATCTCTGTTGCTATTTGTGAAACAGAAATCGGGTCGTTCGGGACATTGAGGACTGTCACTTGAATGGATGCTATCCAGACTCAGTTGACCTCTGTCTGCATTGACATGAAAAATACTCCATGCGATTGGTTAGAGGAATTTAACGAGTATGAATAGGAAGACTTGTGTGTTAGTTTTGTACAGGTCCAGTGCTGGCGATTTACACAAAAATAACCCTTTTATTAAACTATAGCACAGACTGACCCTCCTGGGAAACTATTTTACTCATCTAACCTTTTTTTGTGGCGCCTGTGCGAGCGCCACCACACTTCACTGTGTGGCGCCATGCGATGGGCGTCACACATCTTGCCTATGTGCCGTGCATGCGCGTGCGTGACCTACAGCTGCCAACGTGGAAGCATGTGTGGTACCCATGGCAAAGGAGCGTCACACTACTCTATATAAATAAACGTTGTCTAGAGTTGACAAAACATAGTAGTAGCTTAGCTGGTTGAAGCCTTTGGTGCAAATATATTGGTCTTGAGTTCAAATCTCCAAAATATTTTATTTTATTTTTACTTTTTAAAATTGTGCTAGACATTGTAGTATGTTCTAAAATATAGAACCCAACTCCGTATTGTTTTTAAAACTTTTTATCATTTTTTAAATCATTGTAGGAGTCCAAAATGAAACATACTCTTATATCCGTTTTTGTTTGCTTCATGCAGTGACAATGTAAGTTTCGTCCTGCTCTTCTAGCCGTTTCAATTTTTTTTTGGCTAAACCTAGATCTATGGATGATGGGAAAAATGATACCTTAGATGAATTACAAGCCAACGGACAAGCTGTGTCAAATAGCAAGAAAATTTTCTTGTTTGGTAGAGAATTTATATTTGTATCAAGAAAATTTTGATTTTTGTGTTAAGATCTTGCTATTTGACACAGCTTGTCCGTTGGCATTTGGTCTACCTCACATTTGTTAAGAGAGAAGCTGACTAATTTTTCGGTGCACTGCTAGAGCTATGAAGAGCCTATGATTGCAGGGTGATAATAGTTCAGGACCATTTGACATGATTTACTAGTACTTGAGATTTGACATGATTTTTTTTTTTTTTTTTGAATTTTTCATCTGCATTCATGAACTCACTAGAGGTTTCAACAAGCTTCAGACAGCTACCCGCGTTTACTGATTGACAGAGCTGTGCTGCAAGACTGCAAACGAACAGCAACGGCTATTACTACATTAATCGTAGTGGTAGCAGCATTTCAGGATGGGCAGCAATACGTACAAGCATACGCAACTTGCCTGGGCGACAACCCGTGTGTCACCACTCACCACTCACGAGCGTGCGTATGTGCAAATACTGGAGGGTCATACTGTACTTTCCTAGCACAAATGTCAAAACGTCCACGTGGAACAGGGTCCCAAATGCACATCCATGGTGGCTATGGGGGAGTCTGGGCGGTGGTTGCGAGGGTTCCGTCGAAATCCATGGTGGCTGGAGCGACGAGGACGTCCATCACAATGGACTGGAGTGTTACCGTCGGTAAACTTTGATTTTTCGGGCTGGGAATGGCCACTGACGAGAATGTTAGCGCTGTCCCAGCCACTGACGCGTGAGTCCTACTTGAGATTCAAACTCGAAAATTTTCTTGATACAAATATAAATTCTCTACCAAACAAGAAAATTTTCTTGCTATTTGACACAGCTTGTCCGTTGGCTTGTAATTCATCTAAGGTATCATTTTTCCCATCATCCATAGATCTAGGTTTAGCCAAAAAAAAAAATGAAACGGCTAGAAGAGCAGGACGAAACTTACATCGTCACTGCATGCAGCAAACAAAAACGGCTAGAAGAGTATGTTTCATTTTGGACTCCTACAATGATTTAAAAAATGATAAAAAGTTTTAAAAACAATACGGAGTTGGGTTGTATATTTTAGAACATACTACAATGTCTAGCATAATTTTAAAAAGTAAAAATAAAATCAACTATTTTGGAGATTTGAACTCAAGACCTACAAATTTGCACCAAAGGGTTCAACCAACTAAGCTACCACTATGTTCTGTCAACACTAGACAACGTTTATTTATAAAGAGTAGTGTGGGCGCCGCACATGCTTCCATGTTAGCAGCTGTAGGCCACGCACGCGCATGCACGCCACGCAGGCAAGATGTGTGGCACCCATCGCATGGGCGCCACACAGTGAAGTGTGGCGCCGCTCGCATAGGCACCACAAAAAAGGGTTAGATGAGTGAAATAGTTTCCCAGGAGGGTCAGTCTTATAGTTTAATAAAAAGGTTATTTTTGTGTAAATCGCCTTAAGTGCTAGCCAACTGACAAAACGTCACCGAAGCTGATGACTGACTGGATTCCTAGCCAACTGTCTGCACCTGAATGGAAGCTGCCTATTCCAATGATCTATGTTTGCACTGAGAAGAACAATACTCCACACGACTGTTGAAGTGTTGATAAGAAGAATTCCACGAGTATGGATATGAGATCTCGTATCAAGGATTCTCCCGCAAAAAAAAAAAAAAAAAAACTGTACGAAGCATTCAAACTGTACAATAACTCTATCCATAGTCAGAGCTAAGACACGCCTTCCTCCTAGCCATTTTTCTGCCGCCAAATTAAAACGACTTGTTTGATGCCCAGGCGTCTGCAGTTTTCGGCCAAATCGAGAGACTGGTCCAATTCCAATGTACGATGACGGTTACATATGGAACACAGTGCATCACGGAATCACATATGGTACACCCAAGTGCTTTATTTAGCATGCTGGCAGGGTACTGGAAATCTCAAACTACAGAGCTAGCAGTCTAGCACTGAAGAAGGGACAACAGATGAATATACGAGGATCTACTCCCTAAGAAGATTTCGAAAAATGGCTGGTGGTATCAAATGCACTCATGAGTTGTAAGGCTCACCATGAATCTCTGGTGCTACCTGTGAAACGGAAATCGGGTCATTCAAGGAAATTGAGGACTGTCGCTTGAATGGATGCTATCCACACCCGGTTGACCTCTGTGTGCATTGCCATGAAAAATACTCAAAACGCGATTGGTTTGAGGAATTTGGCCAGTATGAACACGAAGTCTCATGTGTTACTTTTGTACAAGTTCAGTTCTAGCCAACTGACGTAAGTATGAACTTGAAATCTGTCTTCCCTGAAGTTGTGACTGACTAGATTCCTATCATCAGGAGGGCACTTGAATGGAAACTCTCTATTCGATTGATCTCCGTCTGCACTGGCATGAGCAATACTCCATACAGAGGTTGATGAGAGGAATTCGACCAGTATGAATATGATATCTCGTATCAAGTATAGTATCTTTTTTTGGTACTGCTACTAGTCGAGGATACTCTGCTTAATTAGTTGAACTGGCATAAGTGGCAGCCTTTGCTACCATATGCAATGTTTGTAATAAGGAGCTGATATTGTTGACCTTTGGTGATAAAAGAGCTGGTTATTGGCGCCTTGGATGCGATATATAAATTCTGCATAATTTTCGTTTACTTTATTGAGGTGAATTTTTGCAAGAGAGTCACTGAGCTGGTAATCAAAGAGCTAATTTTTAGTTCAACATGCACCCACAGGTATCTGTTCCTCTCCTGAAAAACAGTCATATAATAGTTCAACTAGAAAGGGGCAACTATTTGTTGCAGCATAGTGTGTCTGTTATTGTTCATGGTAATGGTAATGGTAATTGGGGGTAGGGTAAGATACAATAGTGAAACAGATAGTGGCAGATGCTAAAAGCAGATTTAACACTCATACATTAAAAACAAATGCCTTACATTAATGGATCAACAGTGATCATAATTAGCGGTTAATAGCAACAAAAATTAAGATCCTCACTCGCACTAGGGGAAAACATGCCAGTGATGATACTCCTTGTACTCTAACTCTAGCTAACAAAGTTGGTAAATTGCAGCTTATCCTTTTGGTCAGCTAAGCAATGGTAAGACTGCACATTGCGCCAGTAATCAGACAAAAAGCTAGATTCTGGACGGCTTTTGCTTCACTTAATCGCCTCCGTGTCACCCGCTGCCGCTTCGATCAGGCCGAGCACACTGCACTTGAGCGCCTCCCTCTCACGTTGACGAGCCGCAGCGACGATTCGAGCTTGGGCATCCCATGCTGCTTCTCGCGCCTCCCTGAGCTGCTGACTGGACATGGACACGTCCGCCGGATCGATGAACGGGTCGTTGAAGTCCGCCGTGGCCACCATCTGCTCCAGCTTGCGACGTTCCTCGGACCTGCGACGCTCGATCTCGCTCCGTTCGACGGCCCCTTCGGCGGCCTTGGCCAGACGGGCCTTCTCGATTAGCTCGCGCATGCTGCAGCCAGTCGAAGGCTTTGGCTGCGCCGCCGTGCTCTCCGGAAGGTGATTCCGCGGCGACTCGGTGGGCTTATTCTCGATCACAGTGGCGGCGGCGACGAGCGTCGAGCATTTCGGATCCCTGCCGCTGCTCGGACACGGGCGATTCTTGTTGCCGACGACGTTGGCGGCGGCCTCGAGATTGGGCGAGGCGGCGAGGGGCGTCGAGCATTTCGTGGGATCCCTGGCGCTGCTCGGACACGGGCGTTTCTTGCTGCCGACGATGGCGGCGGCGGCCGCCGCGAGATGGGGCGGGCCGGCGCATACGCGCTTCGCCGGAGGCTCCCCGCTGCAGGTGGATGCGTGCCGCTTCGGTTTCTTGGGGGCAGCGGCAGCCGCCATACAGGACGGGTTAACGCTTAGGCAGGGAGTGCGGGAGTAGAGATCGGCGATGGCGGCGGTGCGGCGCGGGAGCCGAGGCGGCGGGAGCACCGCGGTGGCGCCCATGGTGGCGCGTGATCGAGAGCGCGAGAGCAGGAATCGAGACGGCGGGAGAGCGGGAAAGCGGGAGAGCGGGGAAGAAGATGCGACCAGAATTTAGGGCAAGAAACTGGATCGGGATTCAGGAAGGAAAACGGGATGGGCAAGAAAGGAAAGAGACAGAACAGCGGGAGGTCGCGAGATTCGGTCCGGATTGAATTCATGTTTGGTGGGTCCCTTATGGCGGTGGGACGTGCCAGGATTCAGAAGGTCCTGTTCCGCGTTTATTTTTCGTAAACGTGTTGGTTTAATTTTGGGGTATGTCGGGAGTTAAGAGCAGATCTTTTTTTCTTCACCTCCGGCCTCCCCGCTACCATCGCTGGCTAGACTGCCGTCCACCCCACCTACGGCCGAAGCGCTGCGGCGCACCTCGCTGCCCCGTCCTAACCCAAGCTCCCCCCTCAGTCCATTCATCGTCGCCCTGGGCACCCCACACCCCGCACCCCGGACCCTAAGGTCCATCCTCACCGTCGTCGTCTTCGCCGCAGCCAGCCGCGTCGTCACCATCTCTGGCGCGACGGACGTTCCCTCGCCCCCTCCCTCCTCCCGCTCGGTGTGTGCAAGGTAGAAGACGACCACACGAATCTTGGCGCGATTTCAACTGCTGCTGATTCTAATGAGCTCTAAGGTAAATCTCGGTTTAATGAGAATTAGCGAAACCGCTAATTTCTAGTAGAGTTGTGTCATAGCTGAGTTCGTTGGAGCTTCAAACGCAAGCTAGTCCTAGTAGAATTAGTACTAGTTGTTACTTCGGGTGAAATCCCGAAACCGACTGGAGTAGCTGATTTGGTAAGTTCTACCTAGGTTTGGTCGCTCCAAATCCGTTTATAAGTCCCGCATTGATATCTAGGTCATCAATTCCCCGGGGATCAAATCCCCCAATCCCTGGGTGGAGAGAGCGACACATGTCCTCTCCTTTTAAAAAATTCGTAGAAAAAAGAATGAGAAATCGCTCCTCCCTACACATGTCACTGCCATTGTCTTCCCCCATCCCTCCCGTGAGCCACAACCATAACTAGAGTTGTCATGGGCGTCGCCGAAGAACTCCTCGTGAGCACCATCGGAGAACCCCATCACGGACCACCAAATAACCTCGTCAAGTGCGTCACCAAACAACTGATGCAACATATTCTCCCCGCGCCACACATCTCGATTTGTCAACCATGGCGATTGTCGAAGAAACCCAACGCGATGCTGTCGGTGAAGCATCAATATTGTTGGCCCTTTGTAGCACCACTGCACCATTCTGGTAGCATCGCCTCCACGCCACCTTTGTCATGGGTAGAAACCCGCAAGCTCCGTGCAGCAAGGCTGATGTGCCAAGGTAGCAACACCGGTCGCCCCTTGGAGCAAAGTCAACCGCCCCTTGTAGCAAGGTCACCCGCCACTTGTAGCAATGTCGCCATGCCATGATAGCAAAGCTATTGCACCATGGTAGCAAAGCCTATCACCGTTTGTAGCAAGGCTGGAACCCCCATTGTAGCAAGCATGTTCGCAGCTGGGAACAATCACATCCTTCGTTGGGAGAAAAGCCCACATCCACCGCCCACCTCGGTAACATATTCCATGTCGGCAACCGTCTCGGTGAGATGTGTGAGGGTGAGCCCAGGTATGCAACCCGCGGGAGTGGGGATGGAGGGTAGTAGTGATTTCCCGGCTGTCGACCTTTGCAGCAGTGACCTGGGCCCCGTAGCCGGCCTCGCGTCGACCACACCGCACCTCGTAGGTGACAAGGGACTGGGTCGACGCGAGCAAGCTCTGGGTGGCACGACTGGCTATCTCAGGTGGTGATATGTGGAGGAATTCGGGGCGGTGGAGGTTGACGAGGCGGATGAGCTTCAGGAGGTGAAGTTGGGTGAGGCCGAGCCGCCGAGGAGCTCCGGGATGTGAAAAATGGAGCTGGAGGAGGGCTCCAGTGGGAGAAAGAATAGGTTCAAGGAATAAGAAGATAACGTGGGTCCAAGAGACACGTGTTGTCATGTGGAGTCAGACAGATGGCATATATGTGATCCCCTATGTGATCCCCTAGGTGATCAACATGGTTTTTCATAATATAAACTAAATAACATTAAAATTATACTCCCTTGGGAAATAATTTTAATGATATGTATTTTATATTATACTCCCTTGGGAAATAATCTGAAATAAATGTTTCACTTCGGTCGCTCCACGGGGTCGACTGGGGCGAACCCTAGCTCCTCCTACGTCCCCACCCTTCCTCCTCTCCTCCCTGCGGCAGGTTCTTCCTCACCCACGCGCGAGGGGCTCTACACGAGGCAAATGCGGCTAGAGGCGGTGCTCTTTAGGGCATTCGAGGCTCGGTCCGGCAACGGTGGCAAGGCATGGAGACGGTGGCTCTCATACGGAGGAAGTGGAGGGGGCGACACGAGGCCAAGGGAGGCCACAGAGGGAGACGGCGAAAGGGGCAGGCTGGGTTGGGTCAGATGGCCCCCGATCTGGGCCATGCGGGCCTTGTCCTGGGCTAGGCGAGCCTTGGTAGATTGATGACGCTCAATACAAGCAGTTGGGAAACCCCAAGAGGAAGGTATGATGAGCACAGCAACAAGTTTTCCCTCAGTAAGAAACCAAGGTTTAATCGACCAGTAGGAGAAAGGCGTGACTTCTGAAGGTGTTTCTCGCTAACTATTGGCAGGGCGCACTACTGGCACCAGCAACAACATGGAACCTTGTAAGGGTACATTGCCCCTATGTGTGGTTTTGGTAATTAATGACAACCCCTATGGACTAATGTTTTCATTGAGTTTATATGAAGGCATATTCCATAGGTTCTACTTGTATTCCATGTGTTGGATTCAAGTATGGATGCCATGTAAATAAAGATACATCTTGTGTGTTGGCATCAAGATCATCGGTTTGAAGATATATATGTGATATGATCAAGAAGAAGAAATGAAGATGGAGTTCTTATGTGGAACTCAATATTAGCCATGCTCTATCTGATGTGAGTATGAGAAGATACAAGGTTGAGTTAGGCAAGTTCAAGATGAGCATCTCAAGTGGATCACATGCTTGAAGCTTGCCGTCCATTTGGTGATAATGGACATGTGAAGATGTCCATCAATTGGGCTTTCCCATCATAGTGTATGGGGGAGCATTTGTGAGTCTTCACGAAGCAATATTGATCAAGTGAGGCATTCTGGCTTGAGTGAAGCTTGAAGAGTTATCATCAAGATCACGCGGGATGCGCAAGGCAAAGGTATGGCCTTGATAGGTTTTCCTTTTACCGGTCTCAAGGTGGTTGATGAGAGACCAGATTATAGAATAGATATCCGCACTATTAAGAGGGGATTTCGGTTGGGTAACTTGATCACATCGTCTTAGGGAGCTCAATCCTTTGCATACTTTGAATATCCTTATTGCTTCTTGGTGTTTCTCTATGTGAGGTTCTTGAGCTTGTTGCTAGCTTTACAACAAGCCCAAGTTCATCGAAAATGGAATCCGCATGCATCTTCTATTGCGTTTTCGAGTTTGGACGTCTTCACCTTTTCTTGACGGTGGGAGACTCCCTCTATAAAATCATCTAAAATGTTCTGTGAGGAGTCTCCATATTTCCAACAAAATTGGTTTCATGTCAATCGGAGTTCGGAAGCATTAGTTATTAAAGAAAAGAGAAAGCAAAATAAAAAGAAAAGAAAAAGGAGGAAGGGGCCAGCCGGCCGACCGGCCGAGCCGCCGGCACACCCGGCCGAGACCGGCCCGGGCGCTGATACCAGCCGGGCCCCTTACTGAGGCGGCTCCGGTTTGGTCCGGCCCAGGTTCCGCTGGCGCCGGCCTGCCCGCGCGCCGCTCGGCTCCGACCGGGCGCCTGCCGGCCGGGCCTCTCCCCGCGCAGCCCACGCGGCCTGCCCCGCCCGCGCATGGCCTGGGCTATCCGCCGCCCAGTGTGGTGCGCCGCCCCGTCCGGCTGGTGGGCCGGCCCGACCGGACAGGCAACCGGCCTCCTCAGCTCAAAATCCGGTCGGCCGGCCTGGCAACCGGCTGGGCCGATTTTCTACCAGTTTTTCCTGCAGTCTTTTATGTCTTTTCCCCCCAACGGTTTTACTTGCTCCCTAGCTATAAATAACCCTTCTTCCACCTTGAGCAAGTTAGTTCTTCCCATTCTCTCTCCTCCATTGTTGCCTTTGAAGAACTTGCTCTCTCTCTCTCTCTTGATTCCCCCCATGATTCTTGCTCATTCTTGAGGAATCTAAGAGAGGAGATCTAGATCTACAATCCCCACCAATCCATTTCTCCTCTAAGTGAGGGGAACCCCTTGGATCTAGATCTTGGAGTCTTTTGTTGACTTTCCCCATTGTTCTTCCTCTCCAATCTCATCTTAGAATTTGTTGCTTGGGTGGGATTTGAGAGTGAAGGATTTGAACACCTCTAGTGTTCTTGCTTTGCATCATTGCATAGTGTTGAGCTCTCTACCACGATTAGTTCGAGTGAGAGACCGTGAGCTTGTTACTCTTGGAGGGAGACCTCCTAGTTGGCTTGGCGGTTGGTGCTCCGGTGATCTCTTCAAGAAGATTGTGAAGAGGCCCGGGCTTCTCCTTCGTGGAGCTTGTGAAGTGGTTGTGGAGCTTGCCATCTCCGGAGCGGAGGAAAAGCTAACCATAAGGAAAGGGCCATTATCCTTCGTGGGTGTGGTTCGGAGAATAGGGTGAGCCTTCGTGGCGCGGGGAATCCTTCGTGGGACCTCCACTCCTCCAAACGTGGCGTACCTTCTTGCAAAGGAAGGGAACACGGGAATACATCCTCGTCTCCGCGTGCCTCGGTTATTTCTATACCCGTGCTCTCTTTCCTTGTGATAGCCATCGTGCTTGAAGTACATATATCTTGCTATCACTTGTGCTACATATATCTTGTGCCTATCTTGCTTAGCTCTAGTTGCTATTGTTACACTTAGTTGAGCTTAGCATATTTAGGGTTTGTGCTTGTAAACTAAACATTAGTTTAATTCCGCATTCTTACAAGACAAATCCGTAAGAGTTTTTAATTGCCTATTCACCCCCCCTCTAGGCGACATCTCGATCTTTCAAACCTGGTTCTTTGTTTATTGCTCGAGGACGATCAAGTTTAAGCTTGGGGAAGTTGATGGCTATGAAATACGCCATATTGTCTCGCGTTTAAACTCTTAGCTAAGTCAAGAAATTGACTAAGTTTACCTCTCAGCTTGCCACTAATGCCTAATCAATGCAAAGATGTGCAATCTCCTCTATTTTTGGATGATGTGCACGAAATCACGTCATAATGATGAATGGACCTGCAATTACTAAAGAAAATCATGTCAAGAGCATGGCAAAGTTGACTACATTGGGAAAGGCGGTTCCTATGGCTTTAACAGGCATCGTTACGGGCAAGCCCCGCCCATACCGTCCGCCCGTACCACCTGCGGCTGCGTTCCCGAGGTCAAACACTATAAAAGTCGTGAAAGGACCGACACTGAAAGGAGAGTCATTCGTCGCCAAATAGAGCCGCCATCCACCAGATCCATCTGCACCACACCGATCCATCACCATAGTTCATCCATTCCATCTCCCATCTCCTCCATAGCCATAGCCATCACCATTGTAATAGAGATCTCCTTGAATATTGGCGACCATTGTAAGAATATTGTGATTTCAATTTAAGTATTTTGCACAATGATCTCTATCTCTGTATTTGATCTTGATATTATATGTGAGTAGTCCTCACGGCTGCGGGTTGGGGTGAATCCTCGCAGCATTCATGTGCATCTAATCTTATGATGTGTGTAAGGATTGAATAGGAGTTTTGCAATCTTGTATCCCTGTCTCTTTGCCTCGTCTTGATGATCTGCAGGTACCCATATCATCCGAGTCGATCAAGGGAAGATGTGGGATGAGTGGAGAACGGCGTGCTACTGCGAAATCTTAGTGACCGAAAAGGGGAAAGTAACGGTACATGTTTAGTGATTCATTCGGGATAATAGCACAATCATCTAGCTTAAGGATTTGGTCTGTATTTACTTAAAAACTGTTGTTGCTAGCTGATGTGAGGACAATGGTTGGACCATTAGGCTCTTGTCACCTCTAACTTTAGGGGCAAGAGTATTTACGGATGTGCTACCCACAAATCTTTTATCTTTATTTTATTTGTTACACATATGAGCTTCATTTATATATGTATGCATAGCTACAGGTGAAACCTTAACCCTGGCCTATTTCCATCATTGTACACAACCCCCTTAAAAGTAAACTAGATAGGTTCGGTAAACTGAAGATAAAGTACACCAGCAAGTCTTGTAGATGTTTCCTTCACACCATTTAGCAGTGCTTCCCAAGGTTCGATTAAACCTAGGTCTTCTAGGGAAAAAGCTTATCATACTACAATCTGTAATCCGGATTGAAGGTATCACTTTGTCGAAAGAGACTCTGATGTGGGAATTAACCTTCGGGTAACCAATGTTATGCTACCTCCTACGACCCAACCAGGGGCCCATGAAGATCATCTTCCGACCAAGGTGGGCCAATACGTCGGTTCCAAAGAAGGATTCTTGATGAACAAGGCAAGAGGACGATGGACAAGGAAAGTTTAGACATAGAACTCTTTGTAAACTAGTGATACGCGTGAAGCACATGTCCGTTGGGAACCCCAAGAGGAAGGTGTGATGCGTACAACAGCAAGTTTTCCCTCAGTAAGAAACCAAGGTTATCGAACCAGTAGGAGTCAAGGATCATGTGAAGGTTGTTGGTGGCGGAGTGTAGTGCGGCGCAACACCAGGGATTCCGGCGCCAACGTGGAACCTGCACAACACAATCAAAGTACTTTGCCCCAACTTAACAGTGAGGTTGTCAATCTCACCGGCTTGCTGTAAATAAAGGATTAAATGTATAGTGTGGAAGATGATGTTTGTTTGCGAAGAACAGTAGAGAACAATGATTGCAGTAGATTGTATTCAGATGTAAAAGAATGGACCGGGGTCCACAGTTCACTAGTGGTGTCTCTCCAATAAGAAATAGCATGTTGGGTGAACAAATTACAGTTGGGCAATTGACAAATAGAGAGGGCATAACAATGCACATACATATCATGATGACTACTATGAGATTTAATCAGGGCATTACGACAAAGTACATAGACCGCTATCCAGCATGCATCTATGCCTAAAAAGTCCACCTTCGGGTTAGCATCTGCACCCCCTCCAGTATTAAGTTGTAAACAACAGACAATTGCATTAAGTATGGTGCGTAATGTAAGCAACACAAATATCCTTAGACAAAGCATTGATGTTTTATCCCTAGTGGCAACAACACATCCACAACCTTAGAACTTTCTCACATCGTCCTGCATTCAATGGAGGCATGAACCCAGTATCGAGCATAAATACTCCCTCTTGGAGTTACAAGTATCAACTTGGCCAGAGCCTCTACTAGCAATGGAGAGCATGCAAGAACATAAACAACACATATATGATAGATTGATAATCAACTTGACATAGTATTCCATATTCATCGGATCCCAACAAACACAACATGTAGCATTACAAATAGATGATCTTGATCATGATAGGCAGCTCACAAGATCTAACATGATAGCACAATTAGGAGAAGACAACCATCTAGCTAATGCTATGGACCCATAGTCCAAGGATGAAATACTCACACATCAATCCGGAGGCGATCATGGTGATGAAGAGTCCTCCGGGAGATGATTCCCCTCTCCGGCAGGGTGCCGGAGGCGATCTCCTGAATCCCCCGAGATGGGATTGGCGGCGGCTGCGTCTCTGGAAGTATTTCCGTATCGTGGCTCTCGGTAATAGGGTTTTCGCGACGGAGGGAATAAATAGGCGGAAGGGCAGCGTCGGTGGAGGAATGAGGGCCCCACACCATAGGGCGGCGCGGGCCCACCCTTGGTCGCGCGGCCCTGTGGTGTCGGCGCCTCGTCGCTCCACCTCGTATGCTCTTCGGTCTTCTGGAAGCTCCGTGGAAAAATAAGACCCTGGGCGTTGATTTCGTCCAATTCCGAGAATATTTCCTTTGTAGGATTTCTGAAACCAAAAACAGCAGAAAACAGCAACTGGCTCTTCGGCATTTCGTCAATAGGTTAGTGCCGGAAAATGCATAATAATGATGTAAAGTGTGTATAAAACATGTGAGTATTGTCATAAAAGTAGCATGGAACATAAGAAATTATAGATACGTTTGAGACGTATCAACTAGTCGAACCCGAACAAAACTCTCGAGACCTAGCCTGCAATATAAGGGCCAGGAGAGGGTCTGTCGAGGGACACACAATAACCACAGCTAGATTCACCGAAATTCTAGAGCTAGGTCATTAGAAATCTTAGCCTTTCAACGAGATCTTAGTCATAGCCTTCGGCTACCCCATTGTAATCCCGATAATTTCGATAATCAAGATCAGACAAGTAGGAAGGGTTTTACCTCATCGAGGGCCCCGAACCTGGGTAAATCTCTGCCCCTATCTGTTTGGTATCCGATGTCTTGTGTTAGCCTGCAGGATTCCGTCAACCCTAAGCCCCAAAAGGTAGGCATTGATGAGGAGCACCCTCGTCAATTGGCGTCGTCTGTGGGAACCCTGTTGGCGCAAGGCTCGTCATCGGCTGTTTGAGTCATCTCGTCTGCAACTCCATCAGCATCGCAGACATTGTCGTTGGCCCCTTCATCACCAAGCTCAGGGAACTCGATTCGATTCGGGTCCTTCGAGTTTACTCCGCATGATAACTCATATCGTCCAATCTTTTCAGATCTACAAGGCAGGTTGGGTATGATGTTCGGGAGCGTCCACTACTGCATCAATGCCGAGGGCATCCTTCGATTGCCCGACCCGCTCGCTGATACGCGTACAGCACACGTCCGTTGGGAACCCCAAGAGGAAGATGTGATGCGTATAGAAGCAAGTTTTCCCTCAGTAAGAAACCAAGGTTTATCGAACCAGTAGGAGCCAAGAAGTACGTCGAAGGTTGATGGTGGCGGAGTGTAGTGCGGCGCAACACCAGGGATTCCGGCGCCAACGTGGAACCTGCACAACACAACCAAATTACTTTGCCCCAACATGACAGTGAGGTTGTCAATCTCACCGGCTTGCTGTAACAAAGGATTAGATGTATAGTGTGGATGTTGATGTTTGCAGAAAACAGTAGAACGAGTATTGCAGTAGATTGTATTCGATGTAAAAGAATGGACCGGGGCCCACAGTTCACTAGTGGCGTCTCTCCCATAAGATAAATAGCATGTTGGGTGAACAAATTACAGTTGGGCAATTGACAAATAAAGAGGGCATGACCATGCACATACATGTTATGATGAGTATTGTGAAATTCAATTGGGCATTACGACAAAGTACATAGACCGCTATCCAGCATGCATCTATGCCTAAAAAGTCCACCTTCAGGTTATCATCCAAACCCCCCCCAGTATTAAGTTGCAAACAACAGACAATTGCATTAAGTATGGTGCGTAATGTAATCAACAAATACATCCTTAGAAATAGCATTGATGTTTTATCCCTAGTGGCAGCAACACATCCACAACCTTAGGGGTTGCTGTCACTCCCCCAGATTTAATGGAGACATGAACCCACTATCGAGCATAAATACTTCCTCTTGGAGTTACACGTATCAACTTGGCCAGAGCCTCTACTAGCAACGGAGAGCATGCAAGATCATAAACAACACATAGATAATATTGATAATCAACATAGCATAGTATTCCATATTCATCGGATCCCAACAAACGCAACATGTAGCATTACAAATAGATGATCTTGATCATGTTAGGCACCTCACAAGATCCAACAATGATAGCACAATTAGGAGAAGACGACCATCTAGCTATTGCTATGGACCCATAGTCCAAGGGTGAACTACTCACACATCACTCTGGAGGCGACCATGGCGGTGAAGAGTCCTCCGAGAGATGATTCCCCTCTCCGGCAGGGTGCCGGAGGCGATCTCCTGAATCCCCCGAGATGGGATTGGTGGCGGCGGCGTCTCTGGAAGGTTTTCCGTATCGTGGCTCTCGGTACTGGAACTATTATCGACGAAGGCTTAAGTAGGCGGAAGGGCGGAGTCGGAAGGCTGACGGGGGCCCCACACGCTAGGGCCGCACGGGCCCCTCCTGGGCCGCGCCGCCCTAGTGTGGCGGTGCCTCGTCGCCCCACTTCGGTTCCCTTTCGGTGTTCTGGAAGCTTCGTGGAAAAATAAGATCCTGGGCGTTGATTTTGTCCAATTCCGAGAATATTTCCTTACTAGGATTTCTGAAACCAAAAACAGCAGAAAACAACAACTGGCTCTTCGGCATCTCGTTAATAGGTTAGTGCCGGAAAATGCATAAACATGACATAAAGTATGTATAAAACATGTGAGTATCATCATAAAACAAGCATGGAACATAAGAAATTATCGATACGTTGGAGACGTATCAGCATCCCCAAGCTTAGTTCCTACTCGTCCCGAGTAGGTAAACGATAACAAAGATAATTTCTGAAGTGACATGCCATCATAATCTTGATCATACTATTGTAAGCACATGTAATTAATGCAGTGATTCGAAGCAATGGTAAATACAATGAGTAAACAATTGAATCATATAGCAAAGACTTTTCATGAATAGTACTTTCAAGGCAAGCATCAATAAGTCTTGCATAAGAGTTAACTCATAAAGCAATAAAATCATAGTAAAGGCATTGAAGCAACACAAAGGAAGATTAAGTTTCAGCGGTTGCTTTCAACTTGTAACATGTATATCTCATGGATATTGTCAACATAAAGTAATATAATAAGTGCAATATGCAAGTATGTAAGAATCAATGCACAGTTAACACAAGTGTTTGCTTCTTGAGATAGAAGGAAGTGGGTGAACTGACTCAACATAAAAGTAGAAGAAAGGCCCTTCGCAGAGGGAAGCATTGATTGCTATGTTTGTGCTAGAGCTTTTATTTTGAAAACAAGAAACAATTTTGTCAACGGTAGTAATAAAGCATATGTATTATGTAAATTATATCCTACAAGTTGCAAGCCTCATGCATAGTATACCAATAGTGCCCGCACCTTGTCCTAATTAGCTCGGATAACCTGGATTATCATCGCAATACATATGTTTTAACCAAGTATCACAAAGGGGTACCTCTATGCCGCCTGTACAAAGGTCTAAGGAGAAAGCTCGCATTGGATTTCTCGCTTTTGATTATTCTCAACTTAGACATCCATACCGGGACAACATAGACAACAGATAATGGACTCCTCTTTAATGCATAAGAATTTAGCAACAATTAGTATTCTCATAAGAGATTGAGGATTGTTGTCCAAAACTGAAACTTCCACCATGGATCATGGCTTTAGTTAGCGGCCCAATGTTCTTCTCTAACAATATGCATACTCAAACCATTCAACTCATGGTAAATCGCCCTTACTTCAGACAAGACGAACATGCATAGCAACTCACATGATATTCAACAAAGGGTAGTTGATGGCGTCCCCAGGAACATGGTTATCGCTCAACAAGCAACTTATAAGAGATAAGATGCATCAGTACATATTCAATACCACAATAGTTTTTAGGCTATTTGTCCCATGAGCTATATATTGCAAAGATAAAGAATAGAAATTTTTAAAGGTAGCACTCAAGCAATTTACTTTGGAATGGCGGAGAAATACCATGTAGTAGGTAGGTATGGTGGACACAAGTGGCATAGTGTTTGGCTCAAGGATTTTGGATGCATGAGAAGGATTCCCTCTCAATACAAGGCTTAGGCTAGCAAGGTTATTTGAAACAAACACAAGTATGAACCGGTACAGCAAAACTCACATAAAAGACATATTGTAAGCATTATAAGACTCTACATTGTCTTCCTTGTTGTTCGACCCTTACTAGAAAATATCTAGACCTTAGAGAGACCAATCATGCAAACCAAATTTTAGCAAGCTCTATGTATTTCTTCACTAATAGGTGCAAAGTATATGATGCAAGAGCTTAAACATGAGCACAACAATTTCCAAGTATCACATTATTCAAGATATTATACCAATTACCACATGTAGCATTTCCCGTTTCCAACCATATAACAATTTAACGAAGCAGTTTCAACCTTTGCCATGAATATTATGAGTAAAGCCTAAGGACATATTTGTCCATATGCAACAGCGGAGCGTGTCTCTCTCCCACACAATGAATGCTAGGATCCAACTTTATTCAAACAAAACAAAAATAAAAACATACAGACGCTCCAAGTAAAGCACATAAGATGTGATGGAATAAAAATATAGTTTCACTAGAGGAACCTGATAATGTTATCGATGAAGAAGGGGATGCCTTGGGCATCCCCAAGCTTAGATGCTTGAGTCTTCTTGAAATATGCAGGGATGAACCACCGGGGCATCCCCAAGCTTAGAGCTTTCACTCTCCTTGATCATATTGTATCATCCTCCTCTCTTGATCCTTGAAAACTTCCTCCACACCAAACTCAAAACAACTCATTAGAGGGTTAGTGCATAATCAAAATTCACATGTTCAGGGGTGACATAATCATTCTTAACACTTCTGGACATTGCACAAAGCTACTGAAAGTTAATGGAATAAAGAAATCCATCAAGCATAGCAAAATAGGCAATGCGAAATAAAAGGCAGAATCTGTCAAAACAGAACAGTCCGTAAAGACGAATTTTATAGGTGCACCAGACTTGCTCAGATGAAAATGCTCAAATTGAATGAAAGTTGCGTACATATCTGAGGATCACTCACGTAAATTGGCAGAATTTTCTGAGTTACCTACAGAGCCTACTGCTCAAATTCTGCTCAAATTCGTGATAGCAAGAAATCTGTTTCTGCGCAGCAATCCAAATCTAGTATGAACCTTACTATCAAAGACTTTACTTGGCACAACAATGCAACAAAATTAAGATAAGGATAGGTTGCTACAGTAGTAACAACTTCCAAGACTCAAATATAAAACAAAAGTGTTGTAGTAAAATCATGGGTTGTCTCCCATAAGCGCTTTTCTTTAACGCCTTTCAGCTAGGCGCAGAAAGTGTGTATCAAGTATTATCAAGAGAGGAAGCATCAACATCATAGTTTGTTCTAATGATAGAATCAAAAGGTAACTTCATTCTCTTTCTAGGGAAGTGTTCCATACCTTTCTTGAGAGGAAATTGATATTTAATATTGCCTTCCTTCATATCAATAATAGCACCAACAGTTCGAAGAAAAGGTCTTCCCAATATAATGGGACAAGATGCATTGCATTCAATATCCAACACAACAAAATCAACGGGGACAAGGTTATTTTTAACCGTAATGCGAACATTATCAACTCTCCCCAAAGGTTTCTTTGTAGAGTTATCAGCAAGATTAACATCCAAATAACAATTTTTCAATGGTGGCAAGTCAAGCATATTATAGATTTTTCTAGGCATAACGGAAATACTTGCACCAAGATCACATAAAGCATTACAATTAAAGTCATTGACCTTCATCTTAATGATGGGCTCCCAACCATCCTCTAACTTCCTAGGAATAGAAGCTTCGCGTTCTAATTTCTCTTCTCTAGCTTTTATGAGAGCATTTGTAATATGTTTTGTAAAGGCCAAATTTATAGCACTAGCATTAGGACTCTCAGCAAGTTTTTGTAAGAACTTTATAACTTCAGAGATGTGGCAATCATCAAAATCTAAACCATTATAATCTAAAGCAATGGGATCATTGTCCCCAATGTTGGAAAAAATTTCAGCAGTTTTATCACAGGCAGTTTCATGAGCTTTAGCGATTTCCTAGCTTTTGCAGGCTTTGCATTAGAAGTAGAAACATTGCCAACACCAATTATTTTACCATTGATAGTAGGAGGTGCAGCAACATGTGGAGCATTAGCATTACTAGTGGTGGTAATAGTCCAAACTTTAGCTATATTGTCTTCTTTAGCATTTTCTTCTTTTTCCCACCTAGCACGCAATTCGGCCATTAATCTTATATTCTCATTAATTCTAACTTGGATGGCGTTTGCTGTAGCAAATGACTTAATATCTTTATCTTCATTAGGCATAAATTTCAATTTCAAAAGATCAACATCAGCAGCAAGACTATCAACTTTAGAAGCAAGTATATCAATTTTCCCAAGCTTTTCTTCAACAGATTTGTTAAAAGCAGTTTGTGTACTAATAAATTCTTTAAGCATGGCTTCAAGTCCATGGGGTGTATTCCTATTATTGTTGTAAGAATTCCCATAAGAATTACCATAACCGTTACCATTATTATAAGGATATGGCCTATAGTTGTTACTAGAATTGTTCCGATAAGCATTGTTGTTGAAATTATTATTTTTAATGAAGTTCACATCAACATGTTCTTCTTGAGCAACCAATGAAGCTAACGGAACATTATTAGGATCAACATTAGTCCTACCATTCACAAGCATAGACATAATAGCATCAATCTTATCACTCAAGGAAGAGGTTTCTTCGACAGAATTTACCTTCTTACCTTGTGGAGCTCTTTCCGTGTGCCATTCAGAGTAATTAATCATCATATTATCAAGAAGATTTGTTGCGGCACCTAGAGTGATGGACATAAAAGTACCTCCAGCAGCTGAATCCAATAGGTTCCGTGAAGAAAAATTCAGTCCTGCATAAAAGTTTTGGATGATCATCCAAGTAGTCAGTCCATGGGTTGGGCAATTTTTAACCAAAGATTTCATTCTTTCCCATGCTTGGGCAACATGCTCAGTATCCAATTGCTTAAAATTCATTATGCTACTTCTCAAAGATATAATTTTAGCAGGAGGATAATATCTACCAATGAAATCATCTTTACATTTAGTCCATGAATCAATACTATTCTTAGGCAGAGATAGCAACCAATCTTTAGCTCTTCCTCTTAGTGAGAAAGGAAACAATTTTAACTTTATAATGTCACCATCTACATCCTTATACTTTTGCATTTCACATAGTTCAACAAAATTATTAAGATGGGCAGCAGCATCATCGTAACTAACACGGAAAATTGCTCTCTCATAACAAGATTTAGTAAAGCAGGTTTAATTTCAAAGAATTCTGCTGTAGTAGCAGGTGGAGCAATAGGTGTGCATAAAAAATCATTATTATTTGTGTTTGTGAAGTCACACAACTTAGTATTTTCAGGAGTACCCATTTTAGCAATAGTAAATAAAGCAAACTAGATAAAGTAAATGCAAGTAACTAATTTTTTGTGTGTTTTTAATATGGCAAACAAGACAGTAAATAAAGTAAAACTAGCAACTAATTTTTTTGTGTTTCGTTTTAGTGCAGCAAACAAAGTAGTAAATAAAAGTAAAGCAAGACAAAAACAAAGTAAAGAGATTGGAAGTGGAGACTTCCCTTGCAGCGTGTCTTGATCTCCCCGGCAACGGCGCCAGAAAAAGAGCTTGATACGCGTACATCACGCGTCCGTTGGGAACCCCAAGAGGAAGGTGTGATGCGTATAGCAACAAGTTTTTCCTCAGTAAGAAACCAAGGTTTATCGAACCAGTAGGAGCCAAGAAGCACATCGAAGGTTGATGGCGGCGGAGTGTAGTGCGGCGGAACTCCAGGGATTCCGGCGCCAACGTGGAACCTGCACAACACAACCAAATTACTTTGCCCCAACGTGACAGTGAGGTTGTCAATCTCACCGGCTTGCTGTAACAAAGGATTAGATGTATAGTGTGGATGATGATGTTTGCAGAAAAACAAGAGAACGAGTATTGGCAAGAGATTGTATTCGATGTAAAAGAATGGACTGGGGTCCACAGTTCACTAGTGGCGTCTCTCCCATAAGATAAATAGCATGTTGGGTGAACAAATTACAGTTGGGCAATTGACAAATAAAGAGGGCATGACCATGCACATACATGTTATGATGAGTATTGTGAAATTCAATTGGGCATTACGACAAAGTACATAGACCGCTATCCAGCATGCATCTATGCCTAAAAAGTCCACCTTCAGGTTATCATCCGAACCCCCTCCAGTATTAAGTTGCAAACAACAGACAATTGCATTAAGTATGGTGCGTAATGTAATCAACAAATACATCCTTAGACATAGCATTGATGTTTTATCCCTAGTGGCAACAGCATATCCACAACCTTAGGGGTTGCTGTCACTCCCCCAGATTTAATGGAGACATGAACCCACTATCGAGCATAAATACTCCCTCTTGGAGTTACAAGTATCAACTTGGCCAGAGCCTCTACTAGCAACGGAGAGCATGCAAGATCATAAACAACACATAGATAATATTGATAATCAACATAGCATAGTATTCCATATTCATCGGATCCCAACAAACGCAACATGTAGCATTACAAATAGATGATCTTGATCATGTTAGGCAGCTCACAAGATCCAACAATGATAGCACAATTAGGAGAAGACGACCATCTAGCTACTGCTATGGACCCATAGTCCAGGGGTGAACTACTCACACATCACTCCGAAGGCGACCATGGCGGTGAAGAGTCCTCCGGGAGATGATTCCCCTCTTCGGCAGGGTGCCAGAGGCGATCTCCTGAATCCCCCGAGATGGGATTGGCGGCGGCGTCTCTGGAAGGTTTTCTGTATCGTGGCTCTCGGTACTGGAACTATTATCGACGAAGGCTTAAGTAGGCGGAAGGGCGGAGTCGGAGGGCTGACGGGGGCCCCACACGCTAGGGCCGCACGGGCCCCTCCTGGGCCGCGCCGCCCTAGTGTGGCGGCGCCTCGTCGCCCCACTTCGGTTCCCTTTCGGTGTTCTGGAAGCTTCGTGGAAAAATAAGATCCTGGGCGTTGATTTCGTCCAATTCTGAGAATAT